>NC_138862.1:18063338-19374588 GCF_965194805.1 Balaenoptera borealis | reverse complement strand
TGACAAAGGAAGTAAACAGCCTTAATGTAAGCAGATTTCAATTGTAGGCTCCTGAAGCCCCAGATTTAAGTTACGATTGGACAGTGTGGCAAAAGACACGTTAACACACATCGGAGACTTGTTAGAAAGAATGCATGCGGTGAGTGGTGGCCAATTATTCTAGCGTTACCCTGGCGGGGGCGTTTGCGTTTTGTTTTATGCTGTGGTGTTCTTGCTCGTGATGGCCACTGTGTATTTGCTGTTCAAATCCATGGAGGTAGTTTAATCCCTTTTCACTACGTGTATCTTGGCAGCTGCTAACTGCAGGCTAAGAACAGAATCTCCAAGGGTAGAGAGAGAAACAACTTACATGACCATTTTCTGTGTTCTCAACGCACTGTACATAATAGTAAATTTGAATAAAATCTCACTTTTTTTTTTTTTTTTTTAAAGCAATCACAGTGCTTTCAGGTCAGTGCTGAGACTCTTCTCTACGCTAGCACAAAAGTCCGGAAAACAATCCTGCAAAGGAGGAATAATCTCTTTCCAAATGGAAGCAAGGGGAGATTAAACAATGTACATCCAGTTGGGAAGTGGCAGACCTAGAACTCGAACCGAGGTCTCTCTGACTGCAGGGACCTATTGCCCATTCTCTGTTCAACCCTCCATCATAGTATGAACCATTGCCTTCCCAAATGGGGTCCTTGAGCACCTAAACAATGTTATTCATCTTTGCACCTGTATTATCTATCTCAGTGCCTAGCTGTTCAATAAATGCTTCTTAAATAATTGTTGATTGAATGAATGAATGAATTTTAACCCCAGCTCTGACTGAGTGGCTAAGACTCGCCTCAAAAGTGATCATCTGGGCATTTTGGTGTCTTTTCTTGTGCTGGAGGTACTTCTTTTTCTTTTTTCTTTTTTTTTTTTGGAGGTGCTTCTTGAAAGTTAATGCATCTCTGCACAGAGCCCCAAGTAGCTCTGTGGCCCAGATCCTCCTTGGCAAGGGCCCATCTGTAGGAGTCAATGTTGGGCCTATCTAGGGAACAGATTAGTCTGATGTCACTGTCCCTTTTTGACGGTCAGGCTGTTGCCTCCTTGTCAAGAGTGAGTAATTTGCTTTTCAGCTTCCCTGCTTTGGTACAGAGTGATTTGGACTTGTGGGTGATTGAGTCAGCATTTGGTTAATCAACCATTCTACATGGTATCAATGTTTTTGAATTTTTGAAATAATTTTTGTGGATTATTCCCTGCTTCTCTCCCATTTAGCACCTCCTACACCTTGGTAACTTCGTCTTCTGGCGCTGGTTCTTCTTCAAGTTCTCTTTCACGTTCCCTTTCTGCCACCTGATAAATCTCTGGAGAAAAACTGCTTCTCAAGATTTCTCTGTCAAATGGTCTCTGGTAATGAGAATATAGCTGAGTTTTCAGATCGTTGCTATGGAGAAAGTGTGTTTTCTTGTTGCTGTGTTATACTTGGGCATGTTCCTAGTCTGAAATCTTAGGGTGACACTAAATTTGCACTCCCTAAAAGAAGTCTACTGTCTCTCAATTATATAAGCAAGCTTAATTGTGCTTTTTTTGGGTTTTATTTTTATCAGTTTTCATGTCCTGCTTTTGTCATCCAGTATAACAGGTGGCCTCACATCTGTGGTTGAGGTACAAGTCCTAATTTCTCTCTTGCCTCCACACTGACTGTACTGTGCTGCCTTTTATATGGAAAGATGACTCTCCAATCTTAGACTCATTCAAATAAGTAACACCGAAACAACCAGTGTTTGAAGATCACTGGTTCCTTCCATACTCCTCACATTTAGAGGCTGTCCTCTGCTTCTGCTTCTAACTAGTCTTTATTTAATTAACGTCACTGAGTGCTCGGGCATTGGCAGATTCTAGAACTCGACTTTTTTTTTTTTCTTCCAGCAGAATCCTTTCTTCAGTGGAAATGGTATAGAAACCTAAGAGGAAAACCAAATAACTGAGGTGGGAGAAAGGGGCTCAGAGCACTCCACTTCTCTCCTTCCCTGTGGGTGTCCTTTGGGCTCGCCAAGACAGCCTCTTGGACTTGCAGAATTCAGCTGGAAACCCACTTTGAAAGTTGCCACAATGATGAACAGACTATGCACCGCCTTCCCTTTGGGAGCTCACAGTTGAGTGGGGAAATATTATGTACTTAATGCAGAACTAGCTGTCACACAACTTGATAGTTGCTTTTAGAGGTAAAGTAGACCCTGGAAGGTGACACAGTATGGCAGATCAGACAGTGGGTATTGGACACAGGGTCACCATCCTGGTTCTTCAATTCTCTCAGTGACCTCAAGCAAATTTGCAAACCTCTCTAAATCCCAATTTCTGACCTCTAAAATGAAAACAATACTACCTACTTACTCTTCTCAACGTTCTTGAAAGTCTTAGGAATAGAATAAGGTATAATGACTGGAAAGTACTTAACTCAGTACCTGGCATGTTATAGATGAAGGTGTTGCTGAAGATAGTACACTTGAAAATAATAGTTAACGTTGAGTGATTTCTATGTAGTAGAACTAGCTTTACATGAGTCATCTCAGTGTCTTCGCTAAACTTGTTTGTGGGTATCTTACAGGTAAAGACACTCAAAACCTTGCTTCATGTTTTACTCATTTGTGCTTCTACTCATTCATTCAACAAATATTTTTTGAGAACCTCTTAAATGCCACATGCTGGTCTACTTCTGGGGGACACCTCAGTGATCTCTGCCTTCACAGGCCTTGTGTTCTCATGGAGGAAACAGACAATAAGTAAACAGGTATATTCTTTGGATGGCGGGCCAAACAGAAGTAAATGTCTGAGAGGACGATCAGGTTTTAATTTTGATGTTTTTACCTGACCATCAAGGTCTGGCTTGGCTCAAGGCATCACTCCTCTTCTATCCTCTGAGTGCTGAGATGATTAGTTTTTCCTGGAGTCTCTGGCTATGTCATATGTGCCACATTTATCAAGAGCTGTAATTTGAGCTCCCCACTTCAGCTCTTCACAAAGAGTTCGTGAGCACAGAGTATCTATTTATTTGTGTCTTCTTCAGTTTATTTCATTAATATCTGTAGTTTTCAGTATACATATTTTTTACTTCCTTGATTAAATTTATTCCTAGGTATTTTATTCTTTTTGATGCAGTTGTAAGTGGGATTATTTTCTTTATTTCTCTTTCTTTATTTTTCTAGTTTGTTTACTTGAGTATAGCAATGCAGCAGATTTTTATGTATTGATTTTGTATCCTGCAACTTTACTGAATTTGTTAATTAGCTTTTGCTTACGTGTTTTATTTCTCAACATCTGTTTTGTCACATGCTGTTTAGATGCTGTAGGCAGGCAACTGAGACTCCTGGCTCTCTGTGGCTGGTGATGGTGGTGGTCATTTGGTATTACTAAATAAGCCTTTGTTTGCATTTATCTATTTGCATAAACTGATTATTATGTTCTATTAAGAAATATGCTCATTATTTCAAAATTCTTGCTCTGGAGTGTAAACATCTTTATTTAGATATAGATGACGAAAGGCAATGAAACCTGCCCTAAACGAATGGTTAATCAGTCTTGTTTCCCCTGGAGAATTATTTTTCAGTGCTCTACTTATATCTCCTTTCTTCAGTTCAGCTTAGGATCCCTCTGATGAGATTAGCTATAATAATGACTAATTTAGATCAACCAGCTGAATATCCCTATATACATGGATCAGGGATTACTTACTTGCTCCCTGAGCTAGTTTTGGAGAACAGTTTTGGAGAACACTGGACTGTTCACTGTCAGAATCTGTTCTTGGTTGAGGCAGAAATAATGTAAAATGTGGCCTTTGCCTCTGTGATGTTTGCTTCCCCAACCTGTTATGCATGTTTCATCAAAAGAGTCATTTTGTATCTCCTATGAATGCAGTGCATTGATGATCTCTGTTTCAGACTGTAAAGGGCCAGGAAAGAGATAAACTCTTCAGAGTTTACCCAGCTCTGTGTTGGAGTAACCCATAATGGACTTAAAAATGCCATTTGTCTATGAAAGCAAGCTACCACAAGTCAGAACCAGATGCAGATATGTGTACTATAGGCAGAATAATAAATCAGGCACCTTTGTAAACAAAAATTCTCTAAGTATTTTCCAACATGGGTAAAGAGGAGAGTCCAAGAGCTGTGAAGGAAAAGGTGGTGGTGGGGGAGGACTCATGGAAGTCTGTGCTCAGTTTCTTTTTTTTTTTTTTGAATTTTATTTTATGTATTTTTTTACACAGCAGGTTCTTATTAGTTATCCATTTTATACATATTAGTGTATATATGTCAGTCCCAATCTCCCTGTGCTGTTTCTTTGTTCTTGCTCCAAATATCTCAACTTTGGCCCCAAACTTGTGTAACCCACATCACTAAACAAACTGAAGATTACAGAATTCACCCTCCTGAGAAGGTGGTTTCTGGGCCTTGTCTCATCCCTCACCCCATCAACAGCAGCTCTTCAAATTATTCTTCCTCATCACATGGAACATCTTCTGAGATGTATACTATCTAGCAACCCTTTTCTCCATCTCAGTTCACATCTGGTAAGGTTTTCATTTCCTGAATCATGTTTCAGTGCCCCTTATAGATTAAAATCCTAGAAGAGGTCTCATGGCTCACTTAATCTCTCTCTGGATAAAAATCTCATTTATGTGATATATTTTATCCTTTAATTCTTCAAACCTGTATTTTTCACATTAAGCTTCTATCAGAGTAGTTGGTACTGAAGTCCGGAAAATCCTATACTCTGTCTTCAGTTGGCTCATGGACCCCCATCTCTGAAACACAGCAGACAGATCTCATCCTCTGTTGGCTCCATCTATACTCCACTGGGCCGTAGGCCTCACATTTTCACTATGCAATGTGGTCCCCATGGCCTTGCATCCACAGCCCATACCCCCGCCCTCTGGGATCACTTGTCTAGCTATGGGGCCATGTGACATAGCCCTGTTTGGACCACACACTTGTCATCTCCTCAAATGACAAAGGGGGAGCCTTTGTCAACCCCTCCTGTGGGGCTAGTTCTTCCTGCAGCTGAGCTGGATCCTCATAACCAGTTTGTATCTTCTTCTCAAACAGGGAAGCTTTATCCAAAACACTCCACACAGGCCACCTTCCTGCTGAGGCCTGCTGGAATAGCTGTCTGCTTCTCTCACAGGATAAACCATCTCAACTCCTTCTGCACCAAACCATGGACTTACCTACACTTATACGACCTCCCTGCTAGGCCCATGTGCTCACCATGCTGCTTCAGACTCCAAGGACTAACTCCACCAAACCCCACACCTCTGTTAAACTCTATCTGGTTAGTCATATATTATCTCCCCAAATCTTACTCTATTCTGCTTTGTTTACTACCCCATCTCCTCACCACCAGATACAACTCCCTGAACCTATTTATTAAGTCCTTGGGAACTCCATCTTAGGGGGTGACAACCACTGTTTATTCTCAAACTCTTTTTGCCTTCATCTCTTTCTCCTGTGCACCTCTCTTATCTCATTCTCATCTACTACATATCCTTCATTTCCTCTCCCAAGCATGAACTGTGTCCTCTAAGAATATTGCTTTATTTGCATCCCTCTCAAGTACAGGATATTTATTTATTCACACCTCACACTTCAGGCTAGAGTGCCAAGTCACTTGCTTCTTGCTTTCCAATGCCTAACTCAGTCCTCTACTCCTCTGCCCATTTATAAAATCCTAGCTCCTTTTCGGCCTGTGGCATCTGGCTTTTCTGCCATTTACCCGCACTTTGCTCTCACTTTGGTTGTTTGTTAATTTTTCTACACTTGACACCAAAACTTCTTCTCTAATGCTATTTCTGTCATCATCCTTCGTGATGTCAACATGCCATTAATTACTCCAACTTCTCAGTGTCTTTACCTCCCCCTTCCTAGGACGTTTTCATCCACTCTTTCTTACCCACATGGCTAGGAATGGTCATGATTTGGACCTTGTCTTCAACAGAAACATTACTGTGAACATTACAAGTTTGAACATCCTATTCTCCAACTATAACTGCTTATATTTATAGCTCACTTGCTTAAAATACCCCATGGAAACAATTATTTTCTCTCATTAGAACATAAAAGTTAGTTTTTGCTACATAACCAACTATCTCAAAACTTAGTGGATTTGAACAAGAGCCCGTTCTCCAGCTCATGATTCTCTATGCTGACAGCCTGGGCTGGGTTCAGCTGGGAATTTCTTCAGTTCTTGGCCAGGCTCAGATGACCTCTTGCCTATACTTTCTCATGCATCTGTGGTCAGCAGTTGTGATGACTATGCTGGCTGATTTATTATGGTCTCAACTGGGAAGACTGGGAGTACTGGGATGACTGAAGTCTCTCTCCATGTGGTCTCTCCTCCAGCAATGGGCTAGCTTGGGCTTGTTCATGTGTAATTTGAAGAGTTCCAAAAGCAAAACAAGAAGAAGCATTCAAAGCTCTTGAGGTCTAGGCTTGGAACTCACTTGCTCATCACGTCTGCCATACTCTCTGGATCAAAGCAAGTCATAACGCTAGCTCAGATTTAAGGAGTGAGAAAATAAGTTCCACTTCTTGATAGAAAGAAATGCAAAACATTGTGACCAATTTTCCTATGTAACATTAGGATCTTTTAATTCACTGACTCTCTTTTTATCACTTCTTGGTTTCACTTTCCTCCTTACCAGCTTATAGGTTTGAATTCATTATTGTAATCACTTTTTTGAATCTACACTCAAATGACTTATTCCCCTCTCCATCCAGTACAGCCAATTTCATAAATCTGCAGCCCTAGAAAACCATTCCCTTTTTCCTTGCCTGCATACATGATGCTGAATATTACTGGGAAAAAAACCCCAAACACGTAACTGTTCTAAATTTAGTATTTGTGGATGGAGATCTGCGTTGCTTTAATATTCACTCTTCTTATTTTCTTAAATAATCCATGGACCAGGGGGCTTTGACGTTTTGTTTTCCCTCTCTCCCTGTTCTTCTCTACTGTAATAAAAAAAAAAACTTGGGCAGCATGAAAGGAAGCTGAACTCTTTTATCTTGTATCACTTCAACGTTGCCACACAAGTTTCTCCAGAGGCATGCTGTAATTATGTTTGATTGGTTGATAATTTCTGAAAGGCAAAATAATTTTTTCAGCTGTTTAGATAAGCTTAAAAAAAAAAACCCTCTAAAATTTGATACGTGTAAGGCCTGTCTTGGACTCATGACTTTCCTTGGAGCTGACCCAGTGAGCAATGACCCTCAGGATGCAGGCAAGTTCACCACCATCAACAAGCAAATCATTCCTCTCTCTCCTGTGCCTTCAATCTGATATTTCATTCTACTAGAGAGTAAGAACGTCTAGTCTCAAAGCTTATAGAAGTTGGTGGTTGCCTGGCAACATCATTCCCAGCACAAGTTTGTGGCTTTTTAAGCAGAGGAGAAAGAGGAACTTCCTTTCTCTCTCAGCTCCCTGTGAGCTTCTTGTTTTCTCTTATTATGCTGATCTCTGGCTGATTGAAAGCATATAAGATGATATATGTAAAAATCCTTTCAGACAGTCAAATGTGAATACAAATTTGGATTATCATCTCTCATTAAAACCCATTCTAATCCCCAACTCCTTAGTGCAGTATCTTTGCAGCCAGGATATGAATCATGGGTCTCCAATTTCTGGTATATTCTTCTGCTGCAGACAGAACTGCAAATGTCAGCCCCAACAAGCAAATGAACTGCTCCCTAAATTCTTTTGTTCTTTCTCCTAGACAAGTAGCATCTGTTTTTCGGCCTGTTCTTGGCCCCCTGTTTCTCACTTCCCAAAGCACTGCAAAATTGGTTGTTGGAATCTGTATTTGTGATCGCCCCTCTATTTCCCAGTGAGTTTGATCTAGCTAGTTGGCTTATTTTAGCTATTACTACACATTCTATTTGTTGAGCCACATTAATTCTTTCTCCTTATGTTGCATGCTTTTAAAACCTTTGTGTTGTGCACTTGCCAAGCCAAAGCCAAGAGTTCTATAAAGTCACCTGAAAATTATAAAAACATTGAATTGTTGGGAGACAAATCTTCATAGATCTCTCACATTTCTACATGTCTTGTGAGCAGAGCTGCCTTTGTTCCAGGCTATCTTTTCAAGAATGTTTGTCTTGGAAGCTAAAGATAGTATCTTCCTTTAAGGAAGGTTTGCTTAATGCTCATTGTAAAATATATGGGTTTCCTTTGTTTGGGGTTCTTCTTTAACACACTCTGTTGCTTATATAGGTACCACCTGGCTCTCTTCACATTGTCCTGTGGGAACTGGGTCTCCAGGAACTGATGCAAATGCTGATAGTTTGGCTACTGCCATTGCTCTGTGTAGTAGTCCTTTGTCTCTGACCCAGGACCCTCGGGTCTATTGCCTGCATCTATGAAATTGTGGCAGGATAACTTGGCTGGAAAGTGGGGTAAATTATCAGACCCTTTGCAGCTCTAGTGAGGATCTTAGTAGCTTGATGCTCATTAATTTAGGAGATATGTGTGTTGGAACATATTTAAAACTGGTCTGAAGATACATTTCTTTTAAGGAACATGTTAGAGATTTTAGAGGCCTGAGATACCACATGAGTTTCTACCAAAGGAAGAGCAAATTTGCGGTTCTTTCAGTGCAATTATGGTCATAGCATCTTATTAAAAACTTTTTTTTGAGATTCTGGTTTCCAGTAAAATTAAAATTCCTTCGCTGGCATTCAGTAACCAAGAAAATACAGATTTGGCTTACCTTATACTTCTACGTATGCTCAAAGCTCCAGAAAACGCAAATGTTGAAAGTAACTAATCTACTGCACCAGACTAATATTTCTGTCAGTGGATGACATGCTAACCTACTGGCCATCCCCCCAAACCCTGGTAGTCTGTTAGTCTTTCTTGTTCGTTATCATCTACATCCATTCATTAGTGTTATAAGTATCTCTAGTCTCTTAAATATGTTCCCTATTCTCAACTCCATCAGAGCTCTACTCATTGAATCATTGCAATAGTTTCTTAATTGGTTTCTCCAATTCCTGTTTGTATATTTAAAATCCATCCTCCAAACTGGGCTCAGACCATTGTGATCCATACAAAACACAAAACTAATGCTGTGGGGTTTCCCTGGTGGCGCAGTGGTTGAGAGTCTGCCTGCCAATGCAGGGGACACGGGTTCGAGCCCAGGTCTGGGAAGATCCCACATGCCGCAGAGCAACTGTGCCCGTGAGCCACAACTACTGAGCCTGCGCGTCTGGAGCCTGTGCTCCGCAACAGAAGAGGCCGCGATAGTGAGAGGCCTGCGCACCGCGATGAAGAGTGGCCCCCACTTGCCGCAACTAGAGAAAGCCCTCGCACAGAAATGAAGACCCAACACAGCCATAAAAATAAATAAAAATAAAATTAAAACAAAACAAAACAAAACAAAAAAACTAATGCTGTTTAAAATGCTTTAGCAGACCCCCTACTACAGAGAATTGAGTCCTGCACCTTTGGATGGCCTCCATGACCTGACTCTATCATATCTTTGGCCTCATGATCATTTTATGTTCTGTCAGGGCAGTATGGCTAGTGAGTAAGAGCAAGGGCTCTGGAGTTGAAGTTGTATTCTGGTTGCTTCATCTATGAGCTGAGTGACCCTGGGCAAATTTAACTAATGTTCTATAATTTAGTTTCCCATCTGTAAAATGGGACTAAAAGGAACGTATACATGTAAAAAATAAAATTTTCTTTTTCTTTTTTTTTGGCTGTGTCGGGTCCTCATTGCGGCTGCGGGCTTCTCTCTAGTTGTGGCGTGTGGGTTTTCTCTCTCTAGCTGTGGCGCCTGGGCTCTGTAGTTTGTGGCATGTGGGCTCTCTCATTGAGGCACACGGGCTCAGTAGTTGTGGCGTGTGGGCTTAGTTGCCCCGCAGCGTGTGGGATCTTAGTTCCCTGACCAGGGATGGAACCCACGTCCCCTGCATTGGAAGGCGGATTCTTTACCACTGGACCACCAGGGAAGTCCCCCAAATAAAATATTTTTAATAAAACATTCTGTAAGGTGTCTGGCACATAAGAGATGTTCTATAAGTGGACCATGTGTTTCCATCATACGTCATGTTATTTTTCAACCCTTTGCCTTGCTCTGTTCTGTTTCCTTTGCCTGAAATGTCCTCTCCTTCTTCGCCTGTGGCATAGTGATTTCGAGCAGAGGCTTTGGGACGACATTGAACTAGGTTTGGATTTAGGACACTTTTGTGTATTGTGTGACGTTGTAAAGAGCTTAGCATGGTGCTTGAAAAATGATGATTATCTTACTTGTCCTTCAAGATCCAACTCAAGGGAAATCATCCATGCGCCGGTTATTTGGCTATTTCTTTTAGCTCCCAACTCACTCTTCTATGGTTGGCTTTGCGATGCTGGACCAGGACACTGCTTTGCCTGCAGGCTCCCTGGTAGACTCTTCCTCTAGGGAATGGGAGAGGGAGACTGCAGGGCTGGAGGAGGAAGAAGGGACTGATTCTTCCTGTTTGTTCTCTGGGTGCTTCCCTCAGGCTGTCTGCTCCTAGGAGCCAGAAACACTTATTCACCTAGCTGTGATACCTTAGAGTTCTCTTTTTCTTTTAATTTATTTTTTATTGAAATATAGTTGATTTACAATGCTGTGTTTAATTTCTGTTGTACAGCAAAGTGATTCAGTTATATACATATATGTATTTCATATTCTTTTCCATTATGGTTTATTATAGGATATTCTCTGTGCTATACAGTAGGACCTTGTTGTTTATCCATTCTATATACAATAGTTTGAATCTGCTATTCCCAAACTTCCAATCCATCCCTCCCTCACTCCCTCTCCCCCTTGGCAACCACAAGTCTCTTCTTTAAGTCTGTGAGTCTGCTTCTGTTTCATAAATAAGTTCATTTGTGTCATATTTTAGATTCCACATATAAATGATATCATATGGTATTTGTCTTTCTCTGTCTGACTTGTTTCACTTAGTATGATAATCTCTAGGTCCGTCCATGTTGCTGCAAATGGCACTATTTCATTCTTTTTTATGGCTGACTAGTATTCCATTGTATATATGTACCACATCTTCTTTATCCATTCATCTGTCGATGGACATTTAGATTGCTTCCATGTTTTGGCTATTGTAAATAGTACTGCTATGAACATAGGGGGTGCATGTATCTTTTTGAATTATAGTTTTGTCTGGATGTATGCCCAGGAGTGGGATTGCAGGATCATGTGGCGATTAGAGTTCTCTTCTACATTTTCACAGGGCAGAGACCAGGGTGAGGTCAGTGAGTCAGCTGCCTCAGGCATAGAATTCAAGGGGGCATCAAAATTCTCAGGAATCCAGGTAAACTATATGTGAATGCAATACTTTTCAAAAATCAAAATTAAATGCACAAACCATGATGAACAAAATATCAAAATTTTAGAGAGCAATGCCATGCTGAGGCATCTTAGAGCCTGAGGTTAAAGGAAAAAATGTGCTCCACTGGCTTTAATAGACACAAACTCATCAATAGTATCTTTAAAATATACCTTTTTGCTTATTTCAATTTTTAAAAAAAATTTATTTATTTTATTTATTTATTTTTGGCTGGGTTGCGTCTTCATTGCTGCGCATGGGCTTTCTCCAGTTGCGGCCAGCGGGGCTACTCTTTGTTGTGGTGCGTGGGCATCTCATCGTGGTGGCTTCTTTTGTTACGGAGCACCTGCTCTAGGCACGTGGGCTTCAGTAGTTGTGGCTCGTGGGCTCAGTAGTTGTGGCTCACGGGCTCTAGAGCGCAGGCTCAGTAGTTGTGGTGCACGGGCTTAGTTGCTCCGTGGCATGTGGGATCTTCCCGGACCAGGGCTCAAATCCATGTCCCCTGCATTGGCAGGTGGATTCTTAACCACTGCGCCACCAGGGAAGTCCACTTATTTCAATTTTTATTGAGAGAATTACCATGTTTGACCATTTCTCCTGTCCAAAGGATAATTTTGAATAATTTTGAATTAGCCTAAGCTGATGTAAAATTTTAATAAATTAGGTCTGAGTATAAATACAGCATTTAAATTAAAAATAATATTGTGAATTTTAATACACCAACTTTTCAATTTTTCATTATTTTTTCAAACTACTTTAATGTTCTGGAAAAATTCACCATTTAAAAAATACATAAAAGCATGTATATTGGGGTACACAAGTTTTCCTTTCCTTTTGCCTCAGGCTTCAATATGGTTCATACTGAATATGACTAATACTACTTTTTCACTTATCTAGTTCAGAATTTTATGTTAGTTAGCTATTCTTTATATTAACTTCTCTCTGTTAAAATAGCTGATGTGATTTCTCTCTCCTGAATGTACCCTGAACGATGCAACCTCCAAGTGTGAAATGACTTCTTCCTGTTCTCTTTCTCCCTTCTGAGCACTTTTCCACATTTTTACTTTGCTCACTTTCTGCATCACGTGAAATACAGTCCTCCCTCTCCTCCACATACATTCATCTCCTCCTGCCCAAATTCAATCCATTCTTCAAGATCCGTTCACATGTCATGAAGTCATTCTTCATCCCCCACAAAATGAATATGTTTTCTCATTCTGTTGGATCTTTGAGCTGTTTGGGCATTCATGCCATCACATTCTGCCTTGTCTTGTTGTTATTTGTGCATATTTCTTATTTCTCTGCCACTGCACATCTGGATTTTAAATCTTTGAGGATCAAGGGCTGATGTCCTTCTGGTCTTATTCATTTTTTGAGCTTTGGGGCACTATGCACAAAAAGAGTGGGACACATAGCTGGGTCATGAGATGCTGGGCTTCTGCACAGCGGTGGGAGGCAACATTATGAAGGGGAGCAAAATTTGCCACCCTGAAATGTGTCTCTTTGGCATGAAGATTAATTGAGGCTGATTATTTCTTTTTCTCTGTTTTGTTTTTGTTTTTGTGTTTTTGGCCGCGTGGCTTGCGGGATCTTAGCTCCCCAACCAGGGATCGACGAGGGCCCTCGGCAGTGAAAGTGCCAAGTCCTAACCACTGGACCACCAGGGAATTCCCAGAGGCTGTTTTTTTTTTTTTTAACATCTTTATTGGAGTATAATTGCTTTACAGTGGTGCGTTAGTTTCTGCTTTATAACAAAGTGAATCAGCTATACATATACATATATCCCCTCCCTCTGAGGCTGATTATTTTTAAGGCCCAACAGATTCAGGAAGAATCTTTGACCTTCCCCCTAACTGCCTAAAAGAATGTGGATAGAAAACCTGTTAGATAACTATAATATGAACTAGGTATGTAGACAGGGAGGAACCTAGCAAATTTGTTTGCTAAAATTCCTCTCTGTGTCTGTTGTCTTTGCATGACCCAGAGAACATTTGTTTACCAAACATTTGCTTTTTCCTCTCCATGTGAATTGCCTTCCTCCCCTTCAAGTCCCAAACCACTACTCCAACATGCTCATTTGTCTTTAGCTGACAATGGTATTTAAGGTGAGGGTTCAGTCATTCTGGCAAGATACTCAGTTTTCCTGGGTCTCTCCCATGTATACATGTTACTAAACTTTTGTTTGATTTTCTCCTGTTAATCTGTATCATGTTAATTTAATTCTTAGACCAGCCAGAAAAACCTAGAAGGGTAGAGGAAAATTTCTTTCTCATTAACAACTATTAGATGTTTAATTTTTTTTTTTTTAACATTCCCAGTACTCTAAGAGCTTTCTTCCTTTTTTTTGCCATCTCTGTCTCGGTGCTCAATTTTGATCCTTAAAAGGGGTGATTAACTCCTCTTCTTTGCTTGGCCTGCTGAGCAGAGAGTGCCATTTAAAAGTCAGGAATAATCTCTCTCCGGAGTTAGGAAGAGAGTGATTTCTAGGAAGTAGAAGATCCCTATGCGACATTTATCTATGGGAGCCAAATAGTCCTGCCATAAATGCATTATGAACAGGTCATTTTACTCACAGCAGAGATGGGGTGTTGGCCAGACTTATTAATGAAGGGGCCAGTGGGGATATTCTGCTCACTTCTATAGCAATAAAAATACCTCCCACAAAATCGAAACATTAGGAACTGTCCATCCCCAGCCTTCTACAGGCCCCAGTTTTGTTCTTTTAGAAAAGTCAGAGCCCACTGAGACTGGGGGTATCATGTCAGAATTTTGTTTGTTTATATAGCCTAAAGATGAGATCTTCAAATTGGAAACTGACTGATTTCAGACTACAAAAAGAATTTTCCAAAAACAAATCCACAAGGTCAAGTTTCAGAGTCACAGAAGGGGTAATTTAGACAAACTTGGCCAACCACAATAGAAGATGGCATATTAAATTACTGCTGTGGAAAAGGAATTTGCATTTATAGACCTCAGGCAGGCCTGGAACCTCAGATGTAGTTTGAACTGAGAGCTTGCCCTGAGAAGCTTGCATCTTCATCATACTATCTGCTGACCCACTTTAAGCTCTTTGTCCCCGAAAGGTGGAGGGAAGAAACAGAGTAATACAAATGGTGGAAGAGACTCTAACACCTTGGTGTATTTATGTACCTACTGTTGTGCATTACTTTCCCTGACGAGGGCCATGGCTGATTTAATTCTTAACCTGGCAGCTTTATTTATTGCAGAATGGATGAGAGACCTGAAGTAACACAGTGTGTTCCTGGCCCTTTAAATTACAACTTCAGAAGCTCACTGGGATTTTCTTTTAGAGTCAAACACTTTAACCTTCCTTCATCACTAAGATGCTCTTTGTGTACCCTGGTGTAGTGTAGGTAAAGACAACCAAAGAAAATAAATCCGTATCTCCCTATGTTGATTTCTTTCTTATTTCACTTTTTCATTCATATATCCATTCGTCCATCCATCCATCCATTCATCCATCCATCCATCCATTAAAGTACTTACCAGAGCACACTATAATGCTAACATCATGCCAGGAACTGGTAAGTAGCACAAATAGGAAATACATAATCTCTGCCCTCCCTCTCCAAACCTTCAAGCCTGGTGTAATTAACATATTCCCAGATGTTTGGAAGACTCTCTTAAAGTGATAGGCCCTCAAATGAGAAGCTTTAGATTTTCTCCATGAGCTAAGTCAAAACATCAAAACTTTGGACCTGAGAGTTTCATGCAAAAACTAAGGGTGCTTTTAAGTGGCTCCTTATCTTAAAAAAAAAAAAAAAAAGCCAGAAACAACAGTGGTTTCAACCAGGTGTGATTTTGCCCTTCAGGGCACATTTTTCAACATATGGAGACATTTTGATTTTCTGGACTGGGGAAAGGGTGCTATTAGCATCTAGTGAGTAGAGACCAGGAATGCAGCTAAACATGCTGCAATGCCTAGGACAGTACCTCCAGCGTAGAATCATCTGGCCCAAAATGTCTGCAGTGCTGTTGTAAAAACTGTCTTTTTAACCAATACAGCCATAAAAATTCATTTTTTTCCTGTTTTAAATCAAGATGGATAACTTTATTTTGAAAAACAATGTCACACTTGCTAAGTTTATAATTTATATTTCACATGCACAATGATAAGCCATAACTGGAATTTACATAGACCTTGACTACAGAACTTTTTTTTTTTTTTTTTTTCAACAGTCTTTCACTTACCACGTCCCATGTTGGAAAAGACGGAATGTTTTTGAGTCCCCGTAGTTCTGCCTGGCGCTAGCTTGTGAGCAGGTGACTCTTGATCTTCAACTTCCTGCCTCTAATGGCCTCACCAGACATTCTGTGCTTCTGCCCCAGTCACCTCTCTGCCTCTTTTCTCAGAAAAGTCCCGGGAGTTTAGCTTTCTTACTTGAGAGATACAGAACCTGCAACCAAAAAATAGGGCTTAATCAAGGTCACCCAGCAGGGATCACAATTGGGCTTTCTGCCTCTCCCCCACTGGCTCATTACTCACTAACCCCTCAGGGGAAATGTAGAGTGTAAATCAGAAATACCCATCACCTATTGTCCACTAAGTGTGTGAAGGTTAAGTTTAGTCAGGCAGGTGATTTATACTTGCTTACATCCTTTAAAACCAACCTCTATGGAGAATGAAGAAAGCTTTCAGCTGGGATGACAAGGAAGGAAATCAAATATTTTAAAAGCTCTGTTGTTGTTCTTCTCCAAGTATGAAAATATTATTCGTTTAAAAAGTCTGTGTGCCTGGGAAAGCTTGGATCAAAATAAATTTTTGTGAAGTCATTAACTCATTACAATTTGATCAGACAAGTTTGGGGCTTCCCTGGTGGCGCAGTGGTTGAGAATCTGCCTGCCGATGCAGGGGACACGGGTTCGAGCCCTGGTCTGGGAAGATCCCACATGCCGCGGAGCAACTGGGCCCGTGAGCCACAACTACTGAGCCTGCGCGTCTGGAGCCTGTGCTCCGCAACAAGAGGTCGCGATGGTGAAAAGGCCCGCGCACCGCCATGAAGAGTGGCCCCTGCTTGCTACAACTAGAGAAAGCCCTCACACAGAAATGAAGACACAACACAACCATAAATAAATAAATAAATTAATTAAAAAAAAAAAAAGAGTTTGGCATTGCACCTATTAGGAATCTCCTAAGGGCTGAACGATCCACCCAAGCCAAAGAAACTAGACTCCAGAAACAAGGGTGGGTAAGTCTAATGAGGAGTGTAATAGATTGACTGTTAGGGAGTTTCTAAAAAATAACATGAAAGGACTTGGTTTTGGTTATAAAGATCATAAATTAAGGTGACAACTTCTATAAAAGTAATAGAATTCGCGGCTTAGTCGGCTGGTCCCTTCCTTTCTTTATTCAGGAGAGAAAAAGTTATAATTTACAGTATATATACATCAGGAAGCACCCTCCCTCCCTCCTTTCCTCCTTACTTACCTTCCTTTCTTCTAATTTTTCTTCTTTTTCTTTATTTTTGAGACCACCACAGTTTAGACAATAACTTGGTCTCAAGGACATACTTAGTCAACACTTTCTAAAGCCTTACTTACTCTGTTCAAAACTTGACCTAACTAGCAGTAGCTTTTATGTTAGTGACCCCACTGAGAAATGGAGATTGAGGTGGTTAGCTTTTTTGCAATGCCTTTTTGTTTTTGAGCATGACAAAATACTTGCTTGCAATTAGTGTAGTAAAAGGGGATGTGGACTAGTTTAAAATCCAATAGCTTAGTCTTTGATGATCTTCACCCTCTCCACCTCCTCCCTCCACCTCCCCTTGGCACCTGGGATTGACTTGTATTCTCATCAAGGGAACCTGATTCAGGACTAAGTTACATGGTCTTTCTGGATCACCAGCTTTTCTTTACATTACTTTAAAAATGTAAATGACTTTTTAGTGGTGAATAAATTTGATTTAGTGGTAAATAAATTTCTTTTGCCTGGGTTAAGGAAATCTGAGTGCCTACTTTCGTGACAAAACAACTCAGCAACCAAGTATGTTTCTTAATTATCCTTTCATCTGAATGTTGCCTGCCGTAATCTCTTATGCTAAAAATGACATATCTAGTAACCCCAAGATAGACCTTCGAAATGTGGGTCTCCCGAAAGCTAAATAACTTAATGATGCTTTTTCTTCTTCTGGCTGAAGCCAGCGTTCTCTCAGGGCAATTCGTAATTGTTTTCTGCTAAAAAGCATGACTTTGTTTATTAGAATAGAACTTAACCCAGTTTAATATGCCAAGGTATGGACAATGTTTATTAGAATAGAACTTAACCCAGTTTAATATGCCAAGGTATGGACAATGTTTATTAGAATAGAACTTAACCCAGTTTAATATGCCAAGGCATGGACAATCAATGGGATATACCGAATGATTCAACAATATGACTCAAAGAAAACAAAGGCCAGTGGGTTTCTGTCTTTATAAATCATATGTAAACACTAGCATTCCAGAAGACAGCTCAGTGGTTCTTTGAAATAACCTGGAATTAGCAAACATAGCCCAATTTTTATCTGTCTGTCTCTTGTTCTAATAAATCAATGAATTATAGGTTCAAAAAAAGGAGCAAAATCTCTGAAATCTCAGAGGTCGTGGCAACAATAGTCGCCAGTTGATATTGAAATAAACTGAATCGTATATATATGTTCATACATGTTTCTTTCTTTCTTTTTATTTATTTATTTTTTAAAGTGAGAAGGCCCACAGTTTTCAACACATTCTCAAGTAGCCCATGAACTAAAAGAAATTTAGAGCCACCTCTCTGAGCATCTGTGTGATAACTGATATTTACCATTCTAACACCGGAATGTAAAGTCCACGAGGGCAGGCGTTTTGTCAGTTTTGTTCACTGCTCTCTCCCCAGTACCTGGAACATAGTAGGTACTCAATAAATATGTGTTAAATAAAGGAACAAATCACACAAAAGCATTGTAAGATCTCAGTGTTCTATTAAATAACTAAACAAAGACCAAACTTTATTCAATAAGAATCAAATGTTGTTGATTGCCTTTTTTTTTTTTTTTAAATGGGTGATCCAAATCTGATTAAGGTCGATTAAGCAGAATATTCAAATAGCTGGAAACTCTCAGTTTGCAAATATTTGGCTAATTGGCAGTTTCTCCGCTTTTCATGCATTCATTGGCTCATGTTGTCTAAGAAAATCTGTATTTTTTTCCTTTATAGTTACCTGTGCATTTGTCACTTTTCTGCAAGTCAAGGCTAAGCAGTTCAGTCAGCCCTTCCCTTTCCCATCGCCCTCAGAGTGCCTCCTTGTGGCTGTCGACTGAAAAAAAATGCACAACCTAAAAGTTGAGAATGATGTTTTAATTGGCAGACTTTCTGAGGACTTCAAGCCCGGGAGACAGCTTCTCAGATAGCTCTGAGGGACAGCTTCAAAGAGGTCAGAGAGGAGCCAGGATAGATAGGAGTTTTTGCAACAATGACCAGGTAATCAAAACATCAAAGTATTACTGTTCATTAAAGAAAACCAGGTATCTCAGTTAAGGAATGTACTGCTTTTCTACCTATGGGAAGATGCAAGAGTCTGGGCTCACTGAAATCATTCCTTTGATATGCACCTTAGCTATCTATGGCCAGTACCCTCTTCTTTCCCATCCTGAGTTCCTTCAGGGCTCACTGTAGGGACGGCTGTACTGGCTTGATGGCTGCGACATCCTTTGTTTACTGATATGGCAGGCAACATTTTCCATTCACGTGGCAAACCATTTGAAATTTCACTCATTCATCCATTTATTCATATATTACCTGCAAAGGTGTCAACAAGAATGTAATGATCCCTCTGCTGTTCAAGGATTTGGAAATGTTATAAAAGAAAATTTTTGCTTTTTTCTCCAACCTCTGCCTCCACTTCTTTTCTGGTTCCCAGATGAGTTTTGGTGCCACAGTTTTGGGCAACAGAACATGCATTTAGGGTTAGTTATAAATTTTAATAATTAGGGTATAATTGAGAATGCCAAGGTATATGGTATGTCTGTATAAGAGTATTTAGAATAAATGTATTTGTTTTCTTAACAAATACAATTTATTGATTTTTTATTTTAAAAGTCAAATGATAAAAGATATAATAGTAGAGATGATAAAAGATTAGTAGTATAGAAAATTAAAAAGTTTATGTTAAAGTACTCCATGCAAATTGTTTAATGTTATTGCCATGCTGTAGAGATGGTAAACATTAATGAACGTTCAAAATCAGTGTGTTGAGGGGAAATGAAGGGGTAGTTAAAAATAAGCAAACTGGTAAGAAGCATATTACAAAGACCATGTAAAAAGTGTGGACTTAAAAAAAAAATGCACAACGTAAAAGCTGTGAGTCAAATTTATTCATTGTCTTACTGAGGACTATAGCCCGGGAGACAGCTTCTCAGTGCTGAGAAACTGTTCCAAAGAGGTAAGGGGGGCAGGTCCGTATATATGATTTTAGTGAAAGGGGTAATGCAACCAAGCACACCTCTAGAAGACTGCTGCTAGTCATGAGGAACAGACATCTTAGTTAACGGTTCTAGTGCTTTTCTAAGTATGGGAAGATGCAAGAATTGGGGTTCATAAAATTTTCTCTTGAAATATCTAACACTCTGAAATATCTAACACTCTGAAGTATCTAACACTGAAATTTTCTCTTGAAATATCTAACACTCAGTTTTCCCAGAGTACAGAGAACTTCATTCCTGAGCTCCGCCCTGAACTCCTTTCAGGGTGTGTTGAAGGTCGACTGCAGTGGCTAGTGATTTCATTCTTGTATCAATAGAACCATATGGAGAGCAACTTTTTTTTAGTTGTCTAAAGTACAGGGGACCAAAGATGTCTATTTCCTTCCATTTTTGCCAAATTAATTTACTCTTACAAGCTGCTAATAAAATACATGCTAACAGTGAATCTAACTTTTCTTTCTCAGTCTCTGGGTTATCTGGTAAATTTCATTGTTCTCCATCAACTGCTTCTTTCTTACTTTATGTTTTGTGTCATTTCAGTTTAAATTGATTCAAACTGGGACACTTTGAGGTTTTCATTGGCAAGAGCTATTGAGTCCCCATGAGAGTATTTAACTTTTTATAAATAGTGGCCACAAGGTTTATTATGATAATCATCCAAAAGAGAGACCAGCTCATAAAGACTCTGGACTTTGATACACCTCTACTAACTTCTTTTAAAAAATCTTGTACCATATAATACTGTTTTTTAAAAAATCTTTTACCTTGAAATAATTTTAGGCTTACAGAAAGCTGCAAAAATAAGAAAGAGCACTCCATATACCCTTCACCCAGCTTCCCCTAATGCTAACATCTTACATGTAATCATAGCGTAATTATAAAAATCAGGAATATAGTGCTGTTTCAGATTTAAAATAACGTATCCTAGCTGATGGTGCCATTGTTACTCTTTTCTTTCTCATGGCATTAGATTTCCACTTTGCCACCTCAGAAAAGGTAAAACCAAATTCTGGAGAGGGATCCACTTATAATAGGCAGTCCTGGGAAATAGACTCATTCTCTAACCCTGTGCTTCTTTTAGCTGGATTCTACCTTCTCATTAGCATGGGCCTCTGTGATGTTGAATGCCACTGTTGTAGCCTGGAGCTCAGAATCTTGGCTTGTTGTTTCTGTATTAATAACTCTCAAAATCTTCTCATGGGGGCTTATATTAATCACCTAAATCTATCACATGCCCATGCATATGCTCTACTTAATAAGAGGTATAGCTCCTTTTTAGTTAATACCATTTCTTTATTAAAAAAACCCATATATATATAATGGAGAGTATATATGTATATTACATATACATTACATGTACATTATATATACATATATATGTATACATTACATTATACATTATAACATGCATTATATAATGGAGATAATATGTTCAGCTTGGACATTTATTTCAAGGTGGTTCCAAACTCTAGCCTCTGGTTTGTTATAGTGATTTTCACAATGCTTAGATATGGTGACTATTTCAAACTGAAGGCAAAGAGAAATATATAAATATTTCTTTATAAAAAAATCCGAGAAGATTCATTTGAAGGGTCTCATTTCTAGCTCATGGGTTCTTGTCGGTGTATGTCTCCAGCTTTGTTTTGCTGGTGTGTGTGTGTGTGTGTGTGTGCGTGTGTATGTAACATGGGTGTGGCATCTTACAGGGAGCTGTTGGTTTGGGGTCAGTGCCATCCATCCCTGCTGTCTCCCAAATCAGTGGCAAACACAGGAGTGGTTTCGTGTTCTTCATGACAAAAGACAAATCTTTCCTGGGATGTTCTTCCCTGGGGAGTACAAGAAAAATCCATTAGAAGTTTTGTGTTGAACTTTCTTGCTTACAGAAGTTTGTTGGCAGAAAATGCCTTGATTTTCTTGGCTGAAGAAATGAAGGAAAAAGCCAAAGGTGAAAAGTTCATGGATCAGTTTGCTATTCAGGTTGGAAATGATTTATTTACAAGAGTCACTTATGGTGTCTCTAAGCTCTCTCTACTTACCTTACCATACTGCTCCCTCCTCACTCCAAAAAAAAAAAAACCAAACCCTTTTCGGTCTGTTGTCCGGGTTGTTTAAATACCCATTGGACCCTCACAGCCAGTGAAATGATTAGAAATAGCTGGGTTCTGTATGACAGGAGCCGTCTGAGCCTCTGGCCCAGCGGAATTTAATCTGAAAGGACTCCACGCTGGTAGTTGAGAACGGATAATTACTTCATTAACTTCTGGAAGGTCTACAGCATTTGCGTTGCTTTCTGAAGACTCCACTCTGTCACAGGGAGAGAAAAGACAAGATCTACCCAGGCCATTGTGCCTGCCAAGCTTTCCTTTCTTTCCACTACAGGAAACACTATACTGGTTGTGGGTAAGATCCAACATTTTATCACTCTAAGGTGGGGAGACTTACCTGCTGCGCAGCCAGAGAAAATATTCTCCAGCCTTGGCTGGTCTGTAAGCCCAGAATTTTCATTCTATTCCCCTCAAACTTTTGCCACTTTTAACCAAGAATTATTTTGATCAGTGTTATGTTATTTTCTTTCCTTCAAGTGAATCCACTCATATATGAAAGTTAAATAGATTTATGTGCAGTGAACCATATACATTTGCCAGACTTCTCTGTAATTTTTAGGAAATTTTAGGAAAGATTTAGGGGATGGTACAGAGAAAAATATTATGCAAGAGACATTGGATTGTTTGGGAAAAGTCTCTGTGCAACTGAGGTCTGTTATTGTCAAAGTGGTTAAACCAGCAAAGGCAACATACATTAAAACAAAAAAATCATGTAGTTCTGTGTCTGAAGCTAGCAGCAGGATGCTCTTCCATCCATTACTGTCATCGAAATATTTTCATCTTTTGCCACTGGGCATTAAAATGCGACTAATCCACCACCCACAAAATCCATTAGCATAAGCAATAAAAAATGAATGGTCAGATGACTCAGTGATAGCATTGAAATTAGTTTAATAAAATGTAGATATAATGAGGCTACTGGTGTCAGAGCAGTTTGCATCATAATGGAATGAACTGTTTTGGACTTTAATTCTGGGTTCTTTTATATATGGCTATTGTGCTTTTTTTTTTTTTTTAAATAAAACATCTGTGTTCTGTTACTTTTTTGTTCTGTGGGTTTTTTTTTTTTTTCTTTTCCTCAAAGTTTTCTGATGTTAGAGTTTTGTCTACTGTTCATTACAGGGTAAAGAAAAAATTCCCTCTAGCTCTCTTTTGAGTGAATGAGAGAATTCTCATTGCTTCTCCTAGGAAAGCACAGGCGTTAGGCCGTCTGTCACTGTGGCTTTGCCTCCGACTTTCTAGATAACTGCTGAGAACCAAGCCCTTCCAGTCTTGACATCTGAAAGGCCAGACCAAGAAGGTAAGCACCTCCCAGCAGGGCAGGGACCCACAGCAGCTGAGACCCATGGTGCAGCTGCAGCTTAAACTGAGTGTCACCTACAAATTGGCACTTGCTATTGGTACTTGCCATCTACCTCTACAAGGATTAAATTCTGAGCCTGACCTTCAACACCCCCTGAAAGGAGTTCAGGGTGGAGAGCAGAAATGAGGCACTCTGTGCTCTGGGAAAAACTGGCAGAAGAGGTCTTCAGATAGTTAGATACTTTCAGGAGAAGATTTTATGACCCCAATTCTTGCATCTCCTCATATCTAGAAAAGCACTAAAATCCTTCATGGTGATGTCTGCTCCTCTTGACTAGCAGGGACTTTTACTAGAGTAGCAGAAACTTCTGCAAAAAATATGTGCTTGATTGCATGTACTCCCCATTCACCACAATCACATATATCCTGACCTTCCCCCCTACCTCTCTAGAGCAGTTTCTCAGAGCTGTCAGAAATGCTGTCTCCTGCCCTCTAGTCCTCATTTTGCCCCAAATAAAACTTAACTCACAACTCTCACGTTGTGCAATTTTTTTCAGTCGACGTGCGACAACAAAGTTCTTCCTTTAAAAAAGTAGGGGAGAATCCCACCACGATATGTAGTTTCTTTCCTTCCTTACTTTTTCTTGAGTTTTTGCCTTTTAGACAATAAAATGGTTAGAACCAGATAATTTTTTTAAAATTTCTTCTAGTAAAGCATCATTAGTGATTTTTAGTCTCAAGCTGGCCTCTTTGGCCCTTTCAACAGTCGTACGCTCTGCTATACATCATAGTGAAAACTAGGAACAAAACCTCATTCTTTTGGCTCAACAAAATCATATTGGGATTGGGGTAGGGAATTTCACAGCATGAAGATAATGTAAGATAGTTATCTCAGTCCCTATCTGTGTGGCTTATTGAGAGATGACTTTTTAACTTATTAGCAACTTGAAGTTGGTCTTTTTCTGACATAATTTGAAAACAATAAATAATGTATTTAATGCCATTTTGCTGTGATTTAAGATGAAATTGGCCTTGGCAGTCCAACATTTGCAGTTGTGTAGAGTAACGCCTCTGGAGGGTGATCTTTTCCTGGCAGCCTGTGTTTTCCTAGGAGAAACAATGAGAATTCTCTCACTCACTCAAAAGAGAGCTAGAGGGAATTTTTTCTTTACCCTGTAGTAGACGGTAGACAAAATTCTAACATCAGAAAACTGAGCAAAAGCAAAAAAACCCCAAAAAACCAAAAAACCCAGAAAACCAGAACAAAAAAGTAACAGAACACAGATGTTTTACTTAACAAAACAAAACAAAAAAAAGTACAATAGCCATATATAAAATTCTGTTGTTCTTCATTTATTTTTTAAAGACAGCCATAAAATCAAGTGGAATGCACTCCTCTTCTCTTGGAGGTAAAGATGCAAAATCTTTAGCTGGAAACATTTTTAGAGACTCGTAGAGGAGTCCCAGGGCCAGGCCCTGCACGCACGTTGGCCTCGGTTAAGGGATGCTCACAGAGTATGGTGTTGATGTCTCTGCTGAGAGTCCACTGTTTTTTGGATTATCTTTTGGCTGGAAGAAGATTCTCCTTCCATATATGCAGACCTTTTATGACCTAAGTTTGAAATGAGCCAAGAGAGACCAGACATGTGATTATAAATCTCCATTGAAATTGGCTAGGTGTGATCTCCAGTAACTCATCTTTTTTGGCCCATTTCCTTGTAGACAGTTTTGCTTCCTCAATTCCTAAAGCTTATTAAAGATTCTATTGAAACAGTTATACATATACATGTTAGAACCTGCTATCTTCTAAAGACCTTTTTTCTGTTCTTAATTTGGCACTGTACCCTGCTGGTGTCTTATACTGTACCAAATCTTATCTAATTTTTTTGTCTTATATTTTCCATCAAAGTTATTATTTTAGCAGAAAAAAAAAAGGTTCTATACTGAATATTGCCTTTGGTAGGATCCTCCCAAGGTGTTTCTATTTCTCTGAGTTTGTTGTTTTCCTCTCTCCTATTAAATATCTATATTTCATGGTGCAGTTCACCAAAGCTTTTATCATAACTTCTAAGCTGAAGTAAAATTCTTCAATAATAGGTGTAATTTTCATCGAACAATTGCTTTCCTTTTCCTATTGTTGGAGCTCTATCACTTGATGTGAAAAGATTGCTGACCGGAGATAAAACCCTCTGGTTTGGAAAAATGAATAAAAACGATGGAAGCAATTTAGGAGCTTGTTTTTTGACACACAAGCTGATGAGAAGCCTATTTTCTCTGCCAGACCCTCCCAGCCCATTTCTGACATGGAAGAAACTACCGTAGGAAATGGACACAAACATAGACATTTTATTTAGACCCAGCCAATGTACTATGAATAATATTTAAAACTATTTAGTCTCTGAGCGGATCTTGAGAAAGCAAAACAAGATATACAGCTCTGCTGTTTCTCTCTAGTTTTTATATAATATTTGAGTAAGTTTTCCCCCTTCCTCTCATTTCTCCTCCTCCTTGCTCCTTCCTCTGTGCTAGTTGCCAAAGTGTGTCAACTCAAATTCATGCATTTTTAAAATAAATACTCATTGAACAATCATCACAAGTGAGACCCTGTTCTAGGCACTAAGGATTCATCAGTGAACAAGACGGACAAAAATATCCCGCCTTTGTGGAGTTTCTATCGGAATGAGACAAGGGCAATAGCAAATAAAAGAGTAAAACATATGAGTCAGTACCAAGAAGAAAAATGGTGGCGGGAAGGGGTGTAGGAAATGGTGGGGGCAGGGAGGGAGTGTAGTTTTAACTGGCATGGTCAGGTACAACATCGTCCAAACAATAACATTCGATCAAAGACCTAAAGGAGACAAGGAAATAAGATGAATCGTTAACCAGTGGCTTTTGACCTGAGCAACTGGAAGAATGGAGTTGTCATTTGTTGAGAAGGGAAATGCTAAATGAGGAGCCAGATAGCTGGAGTTTGACATTGAATGCATCAAGGGTGACACGTCTGTTAACTATTCAAATGGAGAGACCAGAGGGCAGCAAGGATTCTGGAGTTGAGCGGACAGGTCCAAAATGGAAAATATAAAAAGAAATCACCCTACCCAAGGGAATTAAGCCACATCCTATTCTGCCCCAATCAGTCTTTTGTCGCTAGTTGATTACACTCTGCAGATCAAGAAAGGGGGATGGTTGTCACCTCTACTTATTCCAATAGAACATATTTTTTCTAATGCAGTGGTTTTTAAAACATGTCCACACGTTCTTTGATATGCTTCTTTTTTTTTTAAATTTATTTATTTATTTATTTACTTATTTTTGGCTGTGTTGGGTCTTCGTTTCTGTGCGAGGGCTTTCTCTAGTTGTGGCAAGTGGGGGCCACTCTTCATCGTGGTGCGCGGGCCTCTCACTATCACGGCCTCTCTTGTTGCGGAGCACAGGCTCCAGACGCGCAGGCTCAGTAGTTGTGGCTCACGGGCCTAGTTGCTCCGCGGCATGTGGGATCTTCCCAGACCAGGGCTCGAACCCGTGTCCCCTGCATTGGCAGGCAGATTCTCAACCACTGCGCCACCAGGGAAGCCCTGATATGCTTCTTATCAAGAGACGGAATCTATGTCCCCTCCCCTCGATCTGGGCAGGCCCTGTGACTGCCTTGATGAATTGGGAATGACAGACGCAATGTCATGGAACTTCTGAGAGACTAGGGCATAAAAGGCAATACAGTTTCTGCCCTCCTATTTGGGTCGTTCACCCTGGAAACCCTGCCACCATGCTATGAGGAAGCCCAGGCCGTATGAAGAGGCACCGGTGGAGGGGAACTGAGGTTCCCAACCCAACTCCAAGCTGGGAGCCAGCACGAGCTCACCAGCCATGGGAATGCGTCATCTTGGAAATGGATCCTCCAGCCTTCAGCTGAGCTGCCCAGTTGATGCTGTGTGGAGCAGACCCGAGCCTTCCCGCTGGGCCCTAGCCGAATCGCTGATCCGTGGCAAAGTAAAAATTGTTAGCGTACAAGCCATCGTTTGGGGTGGTAATGGTTGCAGACTCAAGAGTGGGACTACTTTTTTTTTTAAAGCATTGCATCCCCCATCTCTGGCATTGTCTGAGTGCATACAGTAGGCACTCAATAACTGTTTTACATGAATGAATGACCCAAATGAAGCAGCTGTGGCCATCTCACAAACGAAAAGAGGGAAGTTAGAGATCACTCTGAAAGATTCCTAGTTTGGAGAAACAAAGTTCAGTTTCAGAAAAACCCAGTTCAGGGTGGTTAAGAATTGTAGTATGCTCTGAGGTGTGTAAAACACGTTATCCAAGAATACTTCGTTATCTAAGAAAACTTATTGACAATTAAAGTGATTTACTTTGGAAATTAAAACCTGAGTGATGATAGAAATGAAAAGCTGTGTGCTGGTTGCAGGAAGAGGTGGAGAATAGCTTTTGTTGCTTAAATAACCACAGTGGAGCGTCATATTCTGATCTGATCTGCAAATGTATTCTACAAAGTAAATATATATAATCAAAGCAAGGGATTTAATAAGTGATTTCTGCTCCATTTTTTCCTATATGCAGAAAATCTTACTACTATAGGGCCCTTATGCTTGTGAGTTAGGGGACAGAGAATAAGAGAATGGCCTCAGGGACCTTTCAAGAATTCTCTACAAGAGAATTATCCCTGAGTGACCAGCCTAATAGGGAAATGGTATGTATGATGTGGCCAAAATTAGTCTCTCTTTTTTCATTTCAACTTGGCGATACATGACATTATCCAAGTCCCTTAGTCTTGTGGTATTTTAAGAGGGCACTCACATACTCTACTGATGGGAGTGGGGCTTCCTTTTTTTTGGAAAGCAATTTGGTATTATGACTAAAGAGATAAGAATTAAAAATACCCTTCTACTGGGGAGGGAGAGAGGGAAGGGATGGATTGGGAGTTTGGGGTTAGTAGATACAAGCTATTACATTTCGAATGGATAAACAACAAGGTCGTACTGTATAGCACAGGGAACTATATCCAATCTCCTGGGATAAACCATAATGGAAAAGAATATTAAAAAGAATGTATACATGTGTATAACTGAGTCACTTTGCTATACAGCAGAAATTAACACAACATTATAAACCAACTATACTTCAATTAAAAAAAAAAAATACCCTTCTACTTGTTGGACACTCCTGAGTAGCTAATACTTACATCCATTTACAATATATCAGACAATGTTCTAAACACTTTACATTTATTAACAAGTTGAATCCTCAAGACGACTCTATGAAGTACTATTATTATCCTATTTTACAAATGAGGAAACGAAGGCAGAGCCTGGCTCAAGTCTGCATTCTTGAATCAGTTGCTAATCTGGCTTTTATTAAAAAAACCCAAAAACTAAGTAAAACATTGACCTGTGGTCAACGATATTGGTTCAAACATTATTTAGAATAGTAAAAAATTTCCAGAAGAAGATGAATTAAATATCCTTATGCAGTCATTATAATGGTTATTTTAAGGGTTTTAAAATGGCATGAGAACATGCACATATTAAGGCAAGAAAAAATAGGATATGGGCTATAAGCTGTGACAAAAAAATGGCAAGTGAGGTAAATGCACGTGATTTAAAATTACTAAAAGCATATATGCAAAGGTATTAACAATACTTTCCTCTGGATGATGGGATTATGAGTGAATTCTTCTTCTTCCTATATTCTGTATTTTCTGCAATTCACACGCCTCGTGTTTATAATCACAATGCATGTTATCGAAACAAAAAGTAGGAATCTGGGCCTGGGACTCAGGGAAGGGGTCTAGGTTTAAGCTATTGCTTTGCACATGAGTTATTACCAATACTTTCCAGGTGGCTGAGATTACTCAGAGAGAGTGTATAGAAGAGAAACCTGAAGGCAGAGCCTTGGGGTCCACCAGCAACCAAAGCAGTGATTTTTATGATCTTTCCTGACTTGTGTAGTCACTGTAGGGGAGGGAGTGATCATGCAAAATGCATGATCTTAATTTGGCCTCAGATTTCTAAAAATAACATACAAAGCAAGGAAACAGTGGTGCAGCATTCTCAAGAAACTTAAGGGTAAACAAGCTGCACTTCAAATTTCAAGGTCCTAGAAAATCGGTTTTGAACCTGCTAGAACTCCAGGACACTGTTTCCATGTGCTCTTGCTGAGGAACTGACTGGAGGGTGAGCTCCGTTGACCTAAAGATGTCTGGGAATAAAAGACTGATGGAGAGATCCCACATACTCAACTGCAGGGCTAAGACTAAAATGGGGGGCGGAGGTCATGGGCTGAAAAAAAACATGTTAACACTTATGTACCGATAAACTAGAACAAACACAACCAACAAAATGGGAGAAGAGAGAGAAAAGGGGGAAAGGAGAGTAAGACCACTGATTGTTGTATAGATAAGTGGGAGGCAAAGAATGTCATTTAGAAAAGACAGGTAGCAAAAGGTTAAGAAAAAAGGGGTTAAGAGCATTGGAAAAAATATTAATGTAACAGTAACTACTAGAATAAAAATACAAAGCTTCCTATAAATCCCCTCCCCCGACAGGCCAAGAGTCCTTCCGTCATAGAAGTAAACATAATACACTCAGTAACTATAGGAGATATGAAAGAATTGAGAGCAAACATAGCAGGCATATCATAAAACTGAATGGGCCTAACGTGTGTCTTAAAAGATTTTCAAACTGGCTCACATAGCGAAAACCCAACCCTGTGCTGTATACAAGACACACAAAGTGCAGCAATTGAAAAAGCTAAAAATAAAAGCTTGGGCAAAGGTTTACTGGACAAATGGAAACAGTAAGACAGAGGGGTTGCAATCCTGATAGCCAAGTAGATCTTAAGCCCAAAACAAAACAGATAAACAGAAAATTCAGAGTTATTAAACGGCCGTTGAACATATGAAAGAATTTCCAACTTCACTCATAATAAATACATATGAATTAAAATTATATTAAGGGATTTCCCTGGTGGTCCAGTGGTAAAGAATCTGTCTTCCAGTGCAGGGGACTCGGGTTTGATCCCTGGTTGGGGAACTAAGATCCCACATGCCGTGGGGCAACTAAGCCCGCGCGCCACAACTACTGAACCCGCGCGTCTCAATGAGAGAGACAAAACCCGCACGCCACAAGTAGAGAGAAGCCCAACGAGAAGATCCCACACGCCTCAATGAAGACCCTGTTATTAAAAAGAAAATAAATAAATAAAAAAATAAAAAATAGAAAAACCAAAAACCAAAGAAAAAAAAAAACTACATTGAGACGCCGTTCTTCATCCATCAGGCTTGCCAGGCCAAACTCCCTCAAAATCATTGAAATTTGGCCTGGGCAACTACTACTACAATTTTATTTTGTAACACTTTAGTTTTGTGTAAATTATCTATTGATTAATCCCCAGATCATCTGGAGAATTCTCTCATTATACCTTAATTTGAGAATAAGATTATTCTTTTCCTCCATAATTATATACAGTATATATATACATAATTGTGTGTATATATATACATATATATGTATATATATAATTTCTTTTCATTAGCTCCGAAATGATCAAAGCTAAAGGTTGCAACTACTGGCATTAAAGGCTGGCTTGGGAGTAACATCGTACATGTTTGAGACGGTTTGGTTTCATTTCGTTACTGTCATTTCATTACTGTTATATTAGGACTAATTTCCCCTCATTAGCTACCTCTCTTTGGGTCAGGCAAAATGGAACTGTTGCTTATACATGTAAACTGTCAAGTTAAGCATCTTCATATAGCAGTCATGTCTAATTGCCCTGAACAGCAAGAGATGAGTATTTTGTTCTCCTCAAAATAAGACACAGTCAGATGAGTTTTAATTGTCTGTTCATACTGCATAGTGACATGATGAAACAATTTTGATTAATTTTCTGTGCTTAGTGTTTAAAAGGTTGCTATTTAAGGCTAAAAGGTGCTGGCTGGTTCTCATGTTCCCATTATCAAGCACAGCACAGCAAAAACACCAGGTCAACGTGTTCTTAGACCTTTGGAATAGAAGTTGCCCAGGCTTCTCCAATTAAAAATCACGTACAGTACACGACATTGTTTTAAAGTAGATATAGAGCAGAGGTTCTCAAATGGGGATGATTTTGCCCCCATAAGGGACATCTGGCAATGTCTGGAGACATTTTTGATGATCATAACTGGGGAACACTACTGGCATGAAGTGGGTGGAGACCAGGAATGCTGCTGAACATCTTACAATGTTCAAAACAAGGAATTACTCCCTACAAAATATCAAAAGTGCCACGGTTGAGAAATCCTGCTTTATCGATAACTATCATCAGCTGGTCTTCTTTTATTTCCCTAGAACTTTTCTCTTCATATCTTATTAGGGGCTGTTACAATCTGTCTGTATGTTTGTGTTCCCCCAAACTTCACACTGAAGTCCTAATGCCCAATGCGATGGCATTAGGAGGTGGGGCCTTTGGGAGGTGATTAGGTCATGACGGTGGAGTCCTCCTGAATGGGATATATATGTGCCCTTGTAAAGGAGGCTCCAGAGAGGCCCTAGCCCCTTCCACGGGAGAACGCAAGAAGTCTGCGACCTGGAAGAGGGGCCTCACCTGACCATGCTGGCACCCGGATCTCAGACATCCAGCCTCCAGAACTGTGAGAAACCCAGTAGCTGCCCAGCAGCTTATAATTTTATTATAGTAGCCTGAATGGGCTAAGACAGGGACAAACTTGAGGATGAAGATATGGCAGCAAAATAGTTTGGACCAAGTAAAAACTGAATCAGGTCTATGAAGTATTTTACTAGCACTGGGAGTTGCCTGCTGGCCCCGATTTCCTGCTCAGACTTACAGCTAAGGCACCACAGGTGTTGCTGCCCGGCATTAGAATGGTCTTAGTCTTCCGATGAGTCAAGGACCAGGAGGTTGTTACCATGGAATCACTCACACCGCACAATGGCGCTCCTCCAATAATGTATTTATTTACATGAAAACTCCGTTTTATACAAATTGAAGACAAATCTCAAAGGGTTTGTCCAGGCTTGCCTTCCGCATTCCCTGATTTTGTCCCTTCCACTTTCATTTTTTTTTTTTTTTTTTTTGGTATCATAAATAAAGTGTTTCAGACTGGGTGAAAGAAACCGAATCTACCTCTTCTTCCCCACCCAAAATTACTTTGAATATTTAACATCCATAGTCATCCTTCAAAGAAAACTCTTGCCCAGCGTCATTTTATTTAATTTATTTATGTAATACAGTGTAGAAAGCTATCATGGTCATAAGCAATGATTCTGTACAATCATCCTGCAGAAAATTTTGGGGGAGAATTCTTGGTAATTGGAGACCAGCAGGGCAATCCCATCCCACCCTCCCCCACCTGTAAAAGTGCTTACAATGAACAGGGATTCTTTTATTTATCAAAGATCTGAAGATACGTGGACAAAAAAAGTTTCAATTCTCAATGCCTAATGTGTGCACATAAAACAGGCACAAAGAAATAAACGTGTATCCTCATAATTCCTATATCACAAATATAGCAGAAGCAGCAATCTGTACAGTAAAATGCCATTGTGGAAAAAAAATCCTCTAACTCATCTGGAATACATAAAAATGTTTAACTTTAAAATGCATAGTGATCAGGAAAAGAATACTTAGGCAAGAGAAGCAGCTAAACTCCCACGTTCACATGAAGCATCTCCCATTGATTCTTAAAGCATATTTCAAAGTAGGACTTAACTGGGTCACAAACCACAAGAATAATATACAACTGGCTAAGGGGCTATGTGATAAATAATCAGGAGGGAATCTATTCATGCACTAGTTAGATACAGCTAAATTCTTTACAGTACACAAAATCCATTAATAATGTAGTGGAGAGACCGAAATGTGAAGAGAGAGAATACATTACTGATTTGTATATTAATTCAAGTTCAGGCATCTACTTGTGTTACAGCACAGCTGTCGAAAGGCGATAATGAGTAAATAATAAAACAGAAGGGTTTGTTTCTTTCCACATTATTCTCTAAATGAACACCGATGGGTTGTGAAGCAATGGTTTTGCTGTCCAACTTCAGAGGCTGCTGCGGTGGTGGTCTAGTTCTGCATCTGCTCAAAGAACTTGTAAGTTGGGTTTTCGTAGCCGTTCTGCTGCATCTTGGAGAGGTGGCGCTCCTCTGGGGTCACAGCAGCGTCAACCTGCAAAGCAAGAACGAGGACAAATGCGTTAAGAAAAGCAATCTTTTAAGAGTGCATACGGAGAAGCAGTAAAAAGATAAGGCGCACTGTACTCTTCTCTTGCCAAGATTGCAGAACACCCACAATGTTCCCTCTTTCTTCACCACTTTGACATACAGCAGAACGCCTGTGCCCACCAGTTATGCAGATGCTCCATCTACCACTAGGTGGCGCTTAAAACCTTGACCCGCTGGCTTGGCTTGCAAAGCGCTCACTGGTTTGCTTCCCCAGCTGAATAGTAACTGGATACATCTAGGGCAATAAATATATTTTTCTTCCCTTGTTGGCCCGAAAAAAGACAAAAGGCTTCCAGGAAAGACTCCCTTACTTGAAAAGTGTGGTGTTAAGCTAGAAAAAAAAGCCAACAGTATTACGGAGAGAGATTCAGCAAAGTAGAAAGGAAGACTGCTGAATATCTCCCCGAGCTCGTTTTAGTTTGTCCCCGTGTTCACTAAATTTAAGATGTTAAAGAAAGACTCTTTCAATTAAAATAATGATATAGGTATATCAAAAGATATTAAAAAACACAGAAAGAACATGCTGTTCCAGATTATTATTATTTTTTAACCTAGCGCTAAGATTCTAAAAGTATGTCATCTGAAGGTTTAAAGAGATTCCCTCTGTGATATGATGGCTCCCCTCCAAGATCAGGTCAGCAGTGGTAAACCTGTGTTCCTCCCCTCAGTGTCACTGTTAGGCCCGAGCTACACTTATTTACTCTCTGCAGGCTGGGCCAGGTGTGTGTTGGGGTGTGTGGGGGGATGTTTAGGTTTCTAGTATATTTGCTGTACCTCAAATAGTCCACAGAAGAGAGGAAGCAAATACTTAACTCTTTGCTGAATAAATGAAAGCTTAGTTTTGTTATGATTGCTTTAAACCTTCTGTAAAACCACTGGAAGATGGAGAAGATCAACACAAACTTAATCAGAGTGAAGAAGCATGTCTTCCACAGGAAAGGGTAAGATGTGCTGTCCAGAAGTTGGTTTTTCTTTCAAAGGGGTGTTTTCTATTCTGTACACGATGAGATCGGGCTCCCTTCATCATTTCCAGGAGAATGCCACAGGCCTGTTCTCCACTGTCCAGGGCTGCAAAGTGACATCTAGCTCCTGAAGCAGCTTTTCCCCGTGAACCAGACGAAGGACAAACACCAGAGAGTGGGTGTGTTGGTGCTAGGACACTAGGTCTAGAGATGGAGGGCGATTGATACACCATGGCTAAACCACACCGGCTAAAGAATAATTTAGACTGAAAGCACGGTGCAGTCACTGTGGAACACAGTATGGAGGATCCTCAGTAAATCAAACAGAGAACTACCACATGACCCAGCAATTCCACTTCTGAGTGTGTATCCAAAGGAAATGATATCACTATCTTGAAAAGATACCTGCACCCCAATGTTCAGTGCAGTATTATTTACAATAGCCAAGACATGGACACAACCTAAGTGCCCATTAATGGATGAATGGATAAAGAAAATGTGATACACACATGACGGAATATTATTCAGCCATAATAAAGAAGGAAATTCTGCAGTTTGTGACAACAGGGATGAACCTTGAGGGCATTATGCTAAGCAAAATAAGTCAGACAGAGAAAAAGACAAATACTATAGGACTTCACTTATACGTGGAATCTAAAAAAACCCAAATCATAGCTACAGTGAGCAGACTGGTGGTTGCAGAGTTGGTGAAATGGGTGAAGATGGTCAAAAGATACAAACTTCCAGTTATAAGTTCTGGGGATGTTATGTAGAGCGTGGTAACTATAGTCAACAATACTGCATTGTATATTTGAAAGTTGTTAAGAGAATGGATCTTCAAAGTTCTCACAACAAGAAAAAAATTGTAATTATGTGAAGTGATAGTTGTTAACTAAACTTATTTTGGTAATCATTTCACAATATATACATATATCAAATTATCATGCTGCAAACTTAAAACTAATACAATGTTATATGTCAGTATATCTCAATAAAACTGGAACAATCTGGTTCCCCCAAGGTTACTTTGTATGACTCCACCTCATGGACTAATTGACGCCTTTCAGTCTGGTCATGAGTTGGAATGATCACCTTGGCTAATCTCAAGGCAGCTGGAATAAAAAGTCATAAAATTCCCCTCAGAGGACACGGCTCAAATGGAGGCTCACCATCGCTGGCCCCGGGGGAATAACCACTGGTGTTTTCCCATCCCTTTCTCTTCCTTTGATCTGCTCTGTTGTCAACAAATGAGGTCACCTTGCTTTAACTGGCAATTGTGTCATTAGCCACTGACTTGTAAGTTAAAACGCCATCATTAAAGGTCAGCAGCAATAACAAGAGATTTCATTCATTCTCCAAATCTGCTTGCAGGAAACAGCCTGTCTGCAGCCCTATGCCATTTGAACTTGGGCATCTTTTCGCGCTGTGCCACCTCTTAACTGAGATTTCAAAGAATGTGGAGATTAAAAAAAAAAATCTTGCCGAGGAGATCAAGCACAAAGCTGCTATGTTTCTGAGTGTAGAAGAAAACATAGCGCTGCTTGATTGTTGGAGTATTAAACTTGTATCTACCCTCAGAGCCACGTCAACCCTCATACTGGCTGCATTCATCAAGGGCAGGGGAACACCTGGCAACTTAAGAGTTGATCTTCTCTTCAAAGGCCAAAGCCCAATTCTTTAAGAGAGCCGTGCCAGTAAATGCCAGGCTCAGAGGCTGGTATGCAAGTCAGGCAGCTAACTTTCCTGTCTTTCCTTGGCCTCTTTTCTACTGGCTAATCCTCGTGACCCTTTGCCGCTGGGAGGGCAGCTGTTCTGCCGGTCCTGCAGTGTGGTGACTTGGCCCTCAGGTCTCAGAGGGCTCAGGAGCTACAGGAGAAGGGATTGCCTTTACAACATGGCACCCAAGGAGTGTGGATTGCATCTTTTTATTCCCAACCCCTCGAGAGCTAAAAGTGAAACAGTACTCATGTCCATGGATAAACCTACCACGGAAGGAAGGGCAGCAGGTAAGGGGGAACCTTCCTCCCCAGCAAGGCTCAGCCATCTGTCACTCACTATTTCCCTTCATATGGAACTGGGGGAAGATGTAGCCAGTGGTGCTTATTCTGGAAGAAACCACAGAACAATGGAGTGGGGGACAGAATCCCCATCTGCTCCCCAGGGCAGGAACATGTGTCACTTGCTGAGATGAAAACCCACTTGGCACAACACCTCTGAGCATCCCCTCTCTGGACTTTCTGGACTTGATGGGAGCAATGACTGATCTGAAGTCTTCATCTTTGTTAGAGACCCCGGGGCCCCTGTGCTGCACCCCAGCTTGGACTTCCACGGGTCACTGCTGCTGACACACACTGAGAACTGAGCCTGAAGATCCTGATTCATCTGGTCCTAACACAACCTTAAGTAGAACTTTTGACTACTGTTTGGCTAATGCCCTCTTCCTACCCCTTTCTCCCTGAACTTGACTCTTTGGAGCTATTTATTCCTTCACTATATCCAGAAGAATTTATAGCTCAACCACTAGACTGCAGACATAAAATCTGTTTGGGTCTCTCCTTAATTTCTAGATACCCCTGCCATCCCGTTTCTCGTGTAGGTACTTTAAGCTTGGAGGAGGGCCAGTGGACACTGTATTTTAATTTTATTACGTATAGTAGTCAGCAGGATGTGTGCTGATGGGTGTCCCTTTATGCATGGCCCAACAACAGAATCCCGGCCCCTAAGACTTTCCATTTCAGGTCATCTAGGTGGACAAAGAATGGAGGATAAGATAAACTAAACATGCAAAGTAACCGGAGAGTGTAAGAAGATCAAAACCACCAGGAACATGGGAAGGAAAGTACAAGCAAAGAGAACAGCAATGACATTTTCAAGCTAATGGTTTATCCCTTCTAGTAACCTCGCAGTGTTGGTTTTCTACTCTACAGTATACATGTTCCTTTTCTTAATTATATTTCCAGCTCTTTATAAGTAGTTCAGTTATATTTAGTGCCTACATCAAGTAATTCTCCAGGTATGCCCTGGAGCTCTCCCGCTACGCTGAGGATTTCCTTTGACCTTCCAATTTCTCCTCCTGCTGTTCACTTCCAGCCGCCTGAAGACTTGGAGTCCACCCTCACTTTTTCTTACCATTGCTTCCAATTTAACCTGACCAATCTGTCTGATTTCTATAGCGGTTGCTAGGTGCCTCCGCTAAAAGTTGACTTTTTGCCAGGAAGAAAGGACCCATAAGGACCTATTTTTATAATGTCACCAATCTGATAGCACATTCATTAGAAAGAGTCATATGCCATATCTCCATAAAAAGCTAAAGAAGCAACTCTCTTCTTTAGATCATTCATGAGATGACTGGGGGCGGGGATGGGAGACTTCTGGTGTTCTAGTTATCAGATCTGTGAAAGAACAATTTTGTTATGTCCTTCAATAAAGAGAATTTGTGCCCCCCCCAACTTCTTATTAAAGATGAGGAGTAGTGGACATACTACTCCAATTTATATTTTAAAATATTCAGTGTCAACTGACATTAGCATAGAAAAGGCCCGTCTGCTACTACACAGAACCTGGGGTCAATGGGCTTTGCAGAACCTGATTACAGCAGGACAAGGGTGGGTAACTCAGCAGGCGCTGGGATACTCAGCCACCGGAGATGGTGCGCACATTTGGGAAACAGAATAACAGAAGCCTATCTTGTCACTGCTTGAAGCACAAATGAAGCACTGTCATCTCCTTGGGAAACCGTGGCTAATGACTTACAGACTGAATCTCTGGCCTTATGACTAAGCAAGTCATTAAATCAACATTTATTGCTTAGTTTTTCAAAACCAAAACTAGCAACTGCTCATTTCTACCGGGTAACGATTCTATTAATAAAAGTACTGGGCTTGCTTTCACTTCCACACCTCTGTGATCTTCTGCAGGAATCTTTTCCTCTAAGAAGGAGCGATTTCCCGGACACCAAAGCTTTTGTTGTGATTTCCCCTTCATGCACGGATGGCGTGAGGTGTGACTGTATTCTGTTCTGACAGACTTAGACCCATCCATCTGGGAATACCCATTTACTCATTTTTGTTCTTGGTGAAATAAGGTTACTCATTAATGAAATAGGTTAACCAGAGCTGGCAATAAACTTATTTCCATGTCCTTGAGGGTGACAGCCTGCTAAGACAGGCAGAGGAACGTGTGTGGGAGGATCACTTCATTCGGCGTAGACTCTGAGAGCAATGAGGTTGAAACCCCCCAGCACCCTGCATCACCCAGGCCACGTGAGGCAGCCTAGGTGTCTAGGCTGGGCTGCAGCTCTCTGTGTCCAAGTTCAACCACCACAGCTAGACTATCACCTTCCTGAGGGCAGGGATGGTGACAAGCACCCTAGATGAAGTTAGCCTGAAGCTCCTCAAGCTCCGTGTTGAACACTGGCTCAACACGGAGCTTGAGCAAGGGTTACCTAAGGAATGGAGAGAAAGGAAGGCCTTTCCAGGGAACACGGGATGGTTTCCCGGCTCTTGACAACATTGTTACTTTAAGGAAGAAGGAAGTGAGAGGACATGAAGAAAAGAAACACAAAAGGAGGTGGGGCAGTCACTCTAGAGGTTCCTAGTTGCTCTCAAGTAGCTAACAAAATAAACACCAAGAGAAGGGCTGATCGACTGCCCTCCCTACAAGGTTGCCTTCTGGTTTAAAAATTAATTTATTTTTTTTTCAGAACTCATGTTAAAGCATCAACTGCTCTAATATTCCAAAACCAAGGAGACTTTTCTTGCTAACTAACCAAAAGAAACATTTAACCTAGGCAGCTGTAAGAAGGCTTAAAAGGCGACTAGTGAGAGACTAGTGAGCTTGGAGACAAGGAGATACCATTTTCTGCTCCCTAAGGTTTGCTTAGACAACAAAGAGGCAGGAGCGGTAACACTCTATATACTTCAGTGATTCTCAAAACTGACTGCATGTCTGATTCAGCTGCGAACATTTTCTACACTCAGATTTCCAGCCTCTTATTTAGAAATTCTGTTTTTCTAGGTCTGAGGTGGGACCTGGGGAATGTGTCCTTTGAAGTCAGTACCTGGTAAGTCTCATGCACAACCATGGCAATCATGGCAAAGAGCCCCTGAGATGCCTGGTTTTTACCACCCAGCATCACTGGCCTGTGTTATGGGCGGAACTGTGTCCTCCCCAAATTCCGATGCTAAAAACCTAATCCTTAATACCTCACAATATAACTGTATTTGGAGGGTCTTTAAAGACGAAATTAAGGTTAAATGAGGTCATTAGTGTGGACCTTAGGCAGTTAATACTGGTGTCCTTACAAGAAGAGGAGATTAGGACACAGACCTGCACAGGGGAAGACGGTGTAAAGGCACAGGGAGGCCACCTATGAGCCCAGGAGAGAGGCCTCAGGAATTGTGAGGAAGTACATTTCTGTTGTTTAAGCCACCCAGCCTGTGGCTTTGCTATGGCAGCCTGAGCAAACCAATATAGGCTCTTTGTCCTTTGGCACCAAAGACGGGCACTTTGATAAAAAGGAAACCACCTCTTGGGTAGATTCATCAGTTCAAGGTCATTAAAATGTATGATTATATTAAAAAAATTTAAATGGGCTTTTGAATTATTCAAGTATGAAAACAGTTTTTTTTTTTTTTTGCTCAAACATGGAATTAAAATGAAAAATGAAAAAAAATTGTTTTTTTTTTTGAAAAAAATTGTTTTGAGTAGAAATGAGATTACTGATGCTAATAACACTACTAATAATACATCTTATACTGTTTCAAAGGACAGAAGCTCAGAAATACTATTATGAAGAGCAGCGCCCCACACTTCATGACGCTGTCATCGCTTCTTTATGTGCTTACCCTCCTATCTGTCAATCATTCAGCTCTTATACATCTTGCCACCTGTTTCCTGGATTCATTCATTTCACTGTTCTTTAGCACCTCCACACCAGGATGGGCATGGAAAACAAGACTCAAAACCAATTTCCATCAGCAGCTCCTGTAAACAAGGAGCTTGGATGTTCCAAGTGCTGAACTAAATGAGGTTTCTGGCTTTGCCACAAACTTAATTTATTTAAACCGTTCCTACCCTCCTATAATCAAGAATGGTTTGGAGCACATTTCCTTGGGGTTAGTGAGAAGTTTAACTCACTGGAAATATCTGAACTTTGCTCTGATGGAAAAAGCAATGGACAGGATGTGGGGATATCTGTACTGTGAACTTGGCTCTACGGAATTTGACATTGAAAGGACATGTCTTCTGTCTGGGTCTGTTTTCTCATCTAGAAAATGAGAAGATCAATTAACTGATCATTGAGATCTCTTTCAGCTCTAAAAATTCTAAACTTCTCAAGATGTATTAATTCACTTTCTCTAACAGTTTCCTAAAAAATACATATACTGTGAGGTTCCTCCCCTAAACCCTGCATTTTAAATGCATATAAAGAACTTATTGGCACATTTAATTTTATTTTAAAATATTTTGTATCATGGGTTTAAGGCATCATATTTGAATCCTGCAGCTTACTCTATTTTGTTGGTGTAACTCGTTACCTCTGTATTGTACATACTCCTGTTTCTCACAGGTTGGGGTGTTTGGAGAGTCTCAAGTAAATGTAATTGTCACTTTGTGGGTCTTCTCTCCATCTCCAGTGCCACTGCACTAACACCTTGAAACTAAGATATTTCAGGTGGATGTGCAGGGTGACAGGTTAAAGATCTTGAACAACCTTGTATGTTTCACTCAGCCTTTTGGTACAATGTGATTTTCTGTGAAACTTTAAAGGTAAGACTCTTTACTGAAAATTATTTACTATTACCTGGCTTGAGGTAGAAATCAAATTATTTAAGATAAAAAAATCCAGCAATAAATGTGCTTAAAAAAAATTTTTTTTAAAAGCAGCCTTCCACTTCCTTTTTCATTTGTTATTTTTTCTTTTAAATGTTTGTAATCACAGTATCCATAATCACAATATCCGTAAGCCAGGCATTACCATTAGTATTACTTTGATATTTCAATACAAATTATAAGAAGTTGAGATAGCAGCATATATCCCCAATGTCTTGATCACAGTAGTTATAAGTTGGAATGAATAAAAACCAGAAGCAAGAAAATAGCTGCAACTTGAGCAGCAATATGGATTGTTTGTTCAAAGAAGAGATACTTGGATGATTCTTAGTCTAACACCCAGCAAGATTTTCTTCATAGTCTTTCATTCCCACTTGCAAACATGCAGACACGTTTACCTACCTCCACCACACCATGATGGATGGACGTGTACTGTTTCTTCTTTAGCATCACCAGGGTGATGACAATCACTGTTGCTATGACAACACCGCCCACCATGAGTCCAATGATTGCACCTTTGTTTGAACCCACATCTTCTGCAAAGAACACCTTGAAAACAAATGCAAGAGAAAGGATTGTAATTGCGGGAGATATCTGGATGAGGTATGTGAAAAGTTTCAGTATATTCGGTATATATTTTATGCCATAAGTTTGAGTTGTTGGTCACTCAATTATTTGGTGCGTACTTGAAGAAAAACCCCACATTCTACTTACCAAGAATGACATCTGCAGTCTATAGAATGATGTACAACATGTGGCTTCCCCAGTCCTAGAAAGTGCACTTCCCTCCATCCCCCACATGTCTCTAGAACGGCAAAACAGAAGCCTGCAGGGACCTGAAACCCTTTGACAGATGGAACATTCTGTAAGAGGGGGACGGCAGCTCTCGGATCTATCAAAAACTGGAAAGGCACGGATCGTGATTATGAAAGGAGGTCAGTATTTTCCCAGTCACAGCAGGTTTAAACTGGGAGACCTGAGGCATGACCGCTATGCCTTAGGTGCTTTTCCAAACTATAGATGCCCTCATTTCCTTAGAGGGACATTTTTAATACATAGGAATAAGCATTCTGAAACAAAGACATTAAACAGAAGAAAAAAGGCATCTTGTTACCTACTTTCAGCCACAATAATTCAGCAAGACACTAATTAACCTTGAGAAGCATCATGCTTAAAAGGCACTTATTTCAAAGAGAAGAAGTAGTAGGCAACAAGATAGGAATTTTAATAGCCACACATTAACACATGCTTTCTTGCTATGTTGTCTCTGGCAACTCAACTAAAAATGTTGTTTTATTCTTGATGTTTATTTGTGTTAAACAAGAAAAGAATTTAGAGACTACTGTAAAGAAGAAATTTATTCAGTGATAAATTTAGTACACTACATTCCTTCATACTGTTTATAAACGCAAGTCATTATTTTTCAACTTTACTTGAATGGAATTATAAAAACACACTGCAACTTTTATCACTTTTTATGTAAGGACATGCTCTTATGACGGATCATCTGGCCCAACTACTACTCAACATATACCACATTTGCTATGTCAATTAATAAAAACAGCTCCCTAAATAATTCTTTTAGTATAATCTCAAGATAGTAAAATGACAGACTGGCATGGCTAGAACTAACATCCTAGCAGTCTGCAAAGGCAACATGAAATACAGCAAATAAGGCAAATTTCTAAAAGAGTTTTACTTACGGTATATCTGCAACGAAATTATAAGCTGTTCATAATTATGCCCCTTTCTAAACCAATATGCTCACTCAACATATTTATAAAAAGCAAATCATTAATTAGCTAACGATAAAAGTATGAGGTAATCAGAAATGAATGCAAGTCTGGACATCTTCCTATGTCTTTAAGAAAATCCTGTAATTTTGTACTATTCATTGCACTAATTGTAGTACATTATTTCGTCAACTGGCTCAGCAGAGGGAGCTGATTCTCTTAATTGCTGCCCCTGCCATTAGCCACGGTCATATTACAGGAGTTAGTGTAACTGCGGAGACGGGCTTTTATGACACAGGCACCAGAAAACGCAAATCCACACGTTAATCTTCAGCTCTCTGCCCCACCAGCTCCCAAATCCTCAACAGATTCCACAAGTTTTTATTAACCTCTTCAGCATCAGCCAGATCAAGAGTGCCCCTGATTCTATAATAACTGACACTGGATTAACTTGCCAACGAAAACCATGCTTCCAAAAGTTCCCTGTGCTTTTATCAAAAAGATAATGGGAGTTAAAATGCAAACCTGAATCTCAAGTCAATTTTGAACTTGCCTCAATTGTTTAGAGTGAAAAGAGGCATACACTATACCTTATAGGGGTTTCTGTTGGAGTTTAATACTTGGATTTATAAATTTTATGTATGAATAATGGAAAGACAGTTTCCCCTTGAAAGGGAAAAACACATGTATACACACACACAAACAAAAACAAAATAAGTGCCTGAGAGAGCCCTTCTCAAGTATTATTACTGCTTTCAGAATTTGATTGCCACTTTTGTTCACTACTGAATGTGCAACAAAATTGTCTTCTTTATTAATTTAAGCCACTTACTGGGCTTATTTACTCTTAAGATGGGAGGACCCCTAGCATAATGCAGGATTGATTTATCTGAAGCTTTCGGTAAAGGTTTTTATGTAACCTTAAGGGAGATGGGTGCCTTTTGATTTACTCCAATTCTAACATTTGGGGTTGGGGGGGAGGGGAAAGGGCAATTTTGTCTGAAAACGAAGCCACAGTCTTTCTTGCCCAAGCCTTCTGCTGAACACACTGCTGGGAACATAATGCAGTCTGGCTCACCTACCCCTCTACCTACCGCCAGAGGGTCCCAAACATCCCACCCCGGAGAAAGAATTTAAAATGTGGGGAGGGGACAGAAAGGAGGGGTGAGAGAGAGGCGACGAAGCCCAGGGGAAGAGTTACAGATGTGAAATTAAGCCAACGGCCGTGAAGCTGTTCTGTGAACCCAAATAGTGTTTGTACGTGTTTATTTGAGATTTCGATCCTTCACACAAACCTATTATAAACCTGATTTCCTAGAAAACAGACAGGAAGTTAATTAAAATGGCTGGTAGAATACAAAGTAATTCCACTTTAAGCCCAACGTGGGCTCAGCTGCTTTCTAGACCTAAAGAACTACTATATAAAGAGCCTCTTTTTCTTTTCTTCACGTTTTCATGATGATCCTATAGGCAAGTGTTCTATTTTTGTTTTAATCTTTTCCTTAACTGGATTTCTGACCCAAGAGGAACGAAAGTCATTTGGCAAGACAGAGTGGTCGGAAGAGGTAGATTATGTCACGTACCAGTTTTTGATGACGAACTTCATATCCTGAATCATGTCGGAACTCTGCATCCATCTTCACTTCCGAAATCTCTTCCGTCTTGATATTTGTCAACCCCGAACCTGCATGATACCGTAAGCATTACACCATAATCAAAATACGCAGGCCAGTCCATTTGTTTTATCTATAAACAATAACATTATAACACAAAGCCTACCAGAAACTTCTTTCTAGGCCTGAAGTTAGAGGAAAATAGATGAATGACTTTCTTCAAGAAAAATGACACCCTATATTTAAATCCTTAACCACTACCTATTTTAAACAAAAAGAAATTAAAGATTAAAGAAATTTGCACTTCAGGCTTCTATTGTCTTTAAACACATGCTATAATTTTTTTTTTGTTTGTTTAATGGGGAAAAAAACAGAAGTTAAATGCTAGTTGGGAGGCTGGAAAGGATTTGCTCCTAGAATATGCTCGCTTGGTTTAGGTGCTTATTGTTTAGCCTATTATATGTCTTTTTCCATGTGCTCTCATTCCTTCAGAAAAAATAATAAAAGGCTTTAAAAATGAGTATTAATTACCTGGCAGAACAAAACTGCTACTTTAGGACTTTGTTCCAATTACAAATAAATTATGTTCGTGCATCTATGCAGTGAAGCACTGTAAAAATCATATCATTTATTTAGTTAAGTGATTTAGTTATAGATACATAATGTAAACGGTTCATCTGCTGAATAAAGAACTGCAGTACATAATTTTTGAAAAATGCTTCTGTGGCACTAACAGAATTTCTAACGTACTAACTCTTCTTTCTCTATAAATTGCTATATGATTCTTACACTAATTGTTATAATGAATTTAATTTTTCAGATAGTAATTTGAAGCTTAAAATCAAAATGCAAAGTAATTTTTAAAACAAAAAGTGAAATTACAAAGTGTAAATATCGTTTCCACGTTGTAGCAATTAAATATCAAAAGTCAGAATTTTAGGATGAGAATGGCTTCTAAAATCATCTCTTCTCTGGTGTTCCCACCCAGGGGTAAACTCTCAGCTCTCCTTAAACAGAGAGGAATTATCAGTTTGCCTCCATTTTTGGACAGCTTTGTCTACTAGAATGGCCTTTCTTACATTAAGCCAAAATCAGTTTCCTTATAACTTCCACTCTGTTCAACACAGAGCAAACCTAAATCTCCCTTCTGCCCTATAGCCTTGAACAGATCAGATACCCAAGGAGAGGCACCATGTTCCTGCTGATTCTTCTCTTACTTGGGCTACATGTTACCAAGTTCCTTCAGCTCCCATGGGACCTGATTTCCTGCTTTTGGTCTATCAACTCTTATGTCTTGTCTACAAGGTGCTGTGAACCTTGTCACACATCTTGCTGAAATTGAAAAGCAATGTCCACAGTGTATGACGTGCCAGTCTAACAGCACAGTCTACACAAAGAGAAAAGAGGATAATTTTACAAGATCCAGGGAACCCATAGTGGTTGTGACATATCACTGATTCTTGGCCAACTGCTCAGAAAGCTTCCATTTAATAACCTATTTGAAAATGGACCCAAGATCAATGTCAGTCTCCACCCGGCGTGTAGATTGTGATGCTGTCTTCTCTCCCTTCTGCCTGTCACAACTACGTTTTCTTATCCCTACCTTCCCAGCTCTTCCTAGTCCACAAACATCAGGGAGAGTGGTTCTACGATCTTGCCCTCAAGTTCTTCTAGCCCATGATTTATAGGAACTTGGACTTGAGTAGAGAAGTGTGGTAGTTTAAAAATATATCCACGAATTTGTGGATGCTCCTCCCAGCAAGAGGTGGGATTTATTTCCCTTTTCCTCAGGTGTAGACCTGATATAGTGACTTGCTTCCACTGTTAGAATATGGCAAAAGTGATGGGGTATGACTTCTGAGACTGGGTCATACAAGGCAGCTTCCTTTGTATTCTCTCTCTTGGATCACTTGGTCTGGGGAAAGCCAGCTGCCATGTTGTGAGGACACTCAAAAGTTCACATGGTGAGGTATTGAGGTCTCCTGCCAACAGCCATGTGAGCAAGCCATCTTGGAAAAAGACCCACCAGCCCCAGCCAAACTTCAAGCCCTCAGATGATTGCAGCTGTGGCAGAGGTCTTGATTGCAACCTCCTGAGAGACCCTGAGCCTGAAGCACCCAGCTAAACCATGTTTGAAATCCTTGAAATTCATTATAAGAAGGTAAATGTTTGTTTTTAAGTTGCTAAGTTATGGGGTTATTTATTACATAGTAATAGATAACTATTACAAAGGGCTAGTGCCTTGTTTTCTCATCTTCACCTGTCTTGGACTTTCCTTTCCTTTAACAAAAGACCATCCTGTTTAATATACACATGAAAGAAAGAAGCACAATCAGAGTGGGACCATTTCCCATCCTCTCTCATCTTTTTACTGGTCCACTCACTGACTGTCCCCTGATCCCTAACCCCATCCCAAGAGCTGTAGGGCTCTTTATTCTTACTTATGTTCTTGCTTTAAAATGACTAGCATTTTCTAATAAGTTTCATCTTATTCTGACCTCTAATCTTCCTGATACAAATGTTTATTGGGCTGTGACACTAATGCTCTTTTATTTCTCATTAGTTGTATACTTTTATCTTTCTACAAACCCTTTTAAATCTGAGGTCCCTTTAGAACCAAAGTGATTTCTTTATACCTTACCCTCTTTCTGTCATCAGGATCTAACAGTGCAATAGTTAAAATTATATTTCTGAGATTTGAAGAAAACTCTCTTGAATAGTCTTTCCTTCTAGAAAAACCCACACTCTTTCTGAAAGGACACGAAGATTACTTTTCATAGTCAAAAAAATTTCAAATTCATGTAGCAAGTCAGAACAACAGATAATTAATTATAGCACAATAGTTTGCAGGACTCTCAGTGGAAAGAGCTCTCCCTAGTTTATTTTTGTACAGCATGTACAGTCATTCACTGAAAAGCCTTTCCATACATTAAGCAAATGTCATTAAAAGGGGAAAAAATTAATAAGCTTGCACCAGGAAAATGTCACTGACAATAAGCTGAAACTGCATACAGTGATATGTGATGAGAAGTTTTAAATAAATCACAGGGATCTTCACGTACAGTTTTACCACATGCATTTTCCGAGTTGTCCTGATTCCACTCTAAGCTCTGACACCAGACTCTCATTCTCTAAGCTCTGACACCAGGCTCTCAGCAAGAAGGGAAGCATGTTCACTTGAAGAAGGGAAGCATGTCCTTCAGGAAACCCTTCTCAAAGGATCTGGTTTCCTTTATTAGGACTGGAGAAGCGTGGTTAAAATTAGAGTGAGAAGGATAAGCTTTCCACCCTGTGAAGAGCCTGCTAATGTACAGACGTAGCTCAGAGATATTGCAGTTTAGTTTCAGATTATCGCAATAAAGTGAATATTGCAATAACGCGAGTCATACTATTTTTGGGGGGTTCCCAGTGCATATACAAGCTATGTGTGCACTATACTGTAGTCTATTCTGAAAAACAATGCGTGTACCTTAATTAAAAATACTTTATTGCTAAAAAATGCTAACCATCATCTAAGCCTTCAGCTAGCTGTAATATTCTTGCAATAGTAACGTCAAAGATCACTATCACAGATCACCATAATATAATAATAACAAAAAAGTTTGAAATAATGGGCAATTACCAAAATGTGACACAGAGACATGAAGTGAACAAATGCTTTTGGGAAAATGGCGCCAATAGACTTGCTCACTTCAGGGTTGCCACAAACCTTCAGTTTGTAAAAAAAATGCAATATCTGTGAAGAGCAATAAAACGAGGTATGCCTGTATTTGTCTCCTTTATTCTGGTCAAATGGCGTTACTTGTCCTTCAGAGTCTATTTCTCTCTGGAAATAAGCCCAGAGGAGTAGCTGTAATGGTCACCGTCCCTAGAAATCACCACTGATATTATGGTGTTCCTTCCTTGACACTACATTCTAGAAGTTACTGCGCCCTGTTATTTCAGATATGGAAGTCAAGGAGAAGTCATTTTCCTTAGTTGTGATTATACAAAAGCCCTTTCTTTACTTGTTTCAGAGTGACAGCAGTGATTATTTAAAAAACAATGACATCAATTGAATAACATGATGTGACAATCCTGGAAAGGGTTTCTAAGTTTGGAAAATCTAATGATATAATTGAGCACATTAGACTCATACACGTGGTCTCATCAAGTGTGATGATGAAGAACCAGAAGTAATGCTAGAAAACACAGGGGGAAACTGGTCCAAATGCTCGAAAGACTCACTACAAGCACAAAAATATAGAGCATACGTATGTCTTAAGACATATGCAGCAAATAGGACTGTTCATAAACGTACCTTAGCTAGAATCTCCCTCACTTCCTATCTGAGCATTCTTTCCCCACTATGGCCCTCTTCTACTGGGGAACCCAAGCCTTACAATAGTATAAGAAAGGAAGCTTGGTCCAGGCCATTCTCTCATCTATCTGTAGAGAATATTCCCCTCTTCTTTGACAATGGATGTGCCCAAAACCTTTCAAAACCTATCTCAAAGCTCATCTCCAGCAAGTGCCCTGTTTAACACACCCCTTGGTTAATGCCCCATCTGCTCACATCACAAACAAACATCACAAGGTGGTTTACACTTTATGTTACTTTGTATTTCCGTGCCTTTCTAATTCCATCTCATCTTTCTAAATACACAAAGTGTGGTCTTTCTATTCAAGCTCCTGAGAACAGGGGCCTTATTACTTAATTTCTTTCGACCCTCCAAAGCAGTTGGAGAGTCTTTGTGAAACATCAAAATGAGCTATTGCTATTGTTACAACAAAGACTTTAGAAGGAGCTTCTTCCCATCTGTATATTACCTCTAAGTATTCTCAAGCTCTTCCCTTAAAACAAATTGTTTTTGTTTCAGAATGTATGGAAAAGTCCTTCTCATTTTAGATTTTTTTAAAAAAGGAAAAAAATCGACTTCAGTGGTGTTACCTCTTCCTGGGTATTTCAATAGGAACATAACTGCCCAGTGTGCCCAATGTAGCAACTTAATAAAATTGGTTGAATGAGCACTTCTAATTCACATTTCATGCTTGGATATGAAAAGCATCTCTTCCTTTAAAAACAAAGTAGGAAGTGCCATAAAAAAAGGCCCAAGGCAAAGGACCAACCTAAGCTGGTATCAGTTGCAGTTAGAATGGAACGGACCCTCACTCAGCCTTGGGCCCTACCAGTGGGCTGAGCAGGCTGGGGATGTGTCAACTGCTGGTTCCTTGAAATTTACTTGTGTGACACTGGCAATAAGGAAGATGTTAGAAGAGCTGAAACTGGGTCTGACTTACTATAATTTAAATTTCTCTGAAAAGCCCTACAGAAAGAGTTTCATAAAATCAAGGAGATTGGCTGTCAAGATGTGTCACTCCACTGCCCCCGCTGCCCTGTTAATCATAGCGCAGAGGCATGAAGGTGCCACAAGGCAGACTCTGAATTTCTCGTCAGTGATTGTGGTGGGAAGCAGATGGAACCTGAGCCTGTGCTGGCAGAGAGGGGCAGGGGCTGCTCCTGGCCCCGCTGCTGACTGCATCTCAACCTGGGAGCAAAGGTCCACCTCCTTGTGTTAACATCGCCATATGAGGTTAATGCCCTGTTCCTAGATTACCGCGTGGGGACATTACGAAGATACAGAAGAAAACATTTATGGGTAGGTTTGCCCTGTTGGGGGAGTAAAATCTCCCCAGAATATATATAGATTTGTCAATTCAGTAACTTCTCTTTTTGATTCATTGAAGGCAATGGCTACTTATCAGTTGGGCGAGGTAGTGCACGGGGTCAAAACCAGGCATGTATGTGCTTTTGTTGGGTGTGACATTATTCTTAACGCTAAATTTGAGACACAGGAAGGTGAAAGTGTGTTTCTTCTTAATGCTTGGGAAACTACCAAAAAAAGAAGTGTCCATATCAGTGTTAATGGGAATTTTAAGTAGTATAAAAAATAAAGAACTTGTATGGAAAATTAGGCACGTACCTCTGCTGTGTTTTAGACACTCATCAAGAATAAGTATATACAACCCACAAAAGATAAAATGGAAATATTTCTGGGCTCTAAAGATATTCCAATTCTGATATTGTTAGGAACTCATGTCTACTTGAGGGACTGACCCAAGTTTGAGCCCAGTTCAGTTAGAAACGGACCATCCGGATACCAAACAAGAAAGAAAGAATGAGATGTTCCAGCAGTAACCAGGTCGTCACCAGCTAGAGTCTGCCTCTGTGTAGGTTTCCATTTTTGAGGACCAACAGGCTCTACAGAACCCTCTCCACCAGAAAATCAAAAGAAAAAACCAAACGTTGGAAGGGCTCCTTTTTATTGCTTCAAAAGGAACGCTCAGAAAGAAAAAAAAATTAATCCCCTACTTAGGAACTTGGGAAATGAAGTGTAAGGAAAAGCAAAGGGGAGTTTAAAAAAGTTTGGTTTCCATGGTCATTTCAAACCCTGCTTCTCCATATCTGCAATTCAGAGAGGCTAACCCCCAAGAAAGGGGCTGCGTCTGCGCAAGCGCGAGATGCGGAGGGGCGGAGGGTCACCGGGATGTACCTGGTCGAGTGGTCAGTCCTCGGTCGGCGGCAGGGCGGGCGTCAACGGGCTCGACTGGGCACAGGAAGCAAGATACACGGAAAGCAAACAAGACAAATCGAGATGGTAAGTCGTGGCTCCTGAACACAGCGCAAGGAAAAGCATGTGCAATACACAAGTTATAAAAAAAAAAAAAAAAAAAAGAGGAGCAGCTAGAAAAGAACCACAGTGAGTTAATCCTGAGCATCAAGGATGGGAGGGGTACCACTTCAAAAGGCTTATCGCCATTGATGTGCCAATCCTACTCCTTAGTTTTCTAATAAATGCGCTCACCAGGATAAGATACGCGGCAACATCAAAGAAGAGGGGCTGGGAGTGTGGGTTTTCCTCTCAGCGAATTTAGAAATAGTTTCTTGGCTTTTGATTAGAAATAAAATACATTATACCCAGCGCAGTGGAAAATCTTAAAGATACCTCCTTTTACAACTATCCAATCTTATCTTTTTTTAAAAAATCTTATTTCATTTTACAGTTAATTAACTATAAAAGGACTCCGTTAAATCGCCAGGAGAAATGCAAATAGGAATTTATCAGGAGAGGAACGTTTCACCACATAATCTGCCATTTAGCGAAGCAAATTTGTTCCCAGTTTGAGGGTAGAAGAGGTAAACCGGAGTTTCCTCCCCCTCTCTCTGTATTTTTAAAGACTGGTTTCTATTTCATAGATGACATAGAGTTGAAATGTGTGAAGTGCAGATACTTCCTTTCATATTTGTCGACTTTCACAATTTTTTCTTTGCGAGTATTCTGGGTCTGACCCAAAGAAAACATTGCAGTCAGCACAATAGTGCCCACTGTTGTTGACCATTAGCTGGTATTTCCAAAGTACTTCTGATTCTCAGAAAATATTAACTTGAACTTACCCTGGTCTTTGAAGAAACAGGCAAGGGAAAGAAACAAAGCTTTTAGGATAAATAGTGGACAAGGGACCAGTGAAGCCATGAGGGAGGATATAGCCTCTTGGGTAAGGCCTGGGAAATATAAAAGTAAGAAGGTAAGGAAAAGTGAGCAGAGGTGCCCATGGGAAGAGAAGGTGTGCTCGATGGGATGGCATTTGGATCAAAAATTTCAGTAAGACCATACAGCTTACTGATGCACGCAGCCCGGGCGTTCAAAAATGGGATTATAAGCCCAAGTCGATTTTGAATGCCATACGTTAGCAGGGAACAGTAAGTGAGGAGAAAGTGGCAGCAAGCCAAGTCTTCAAAATAGGAGAAAATAATGTTGCTGAGACTACCAAGACATTTGGATGTATCCAAAGAAAAAGGTGGTTTGGTCCTTTATCATGCAGCCTGGCAGCACCATAGAGGAGAAAAGGAGGGCGGAGGCATCTAAACCCAACATTTACAATGCAGGCGACTTGGGGCAAATGATCACGTCTGAGGTTGTTTCTTCATAAGTAAAATAGAAATAATAACTGTTATCTTCTAATTGTAATGAGGAACCAAAAATTAAAAAAATCCATTTCAAAAACTCTCAAATACTATAAAACTGCATTTATTAAATATCTTATTTATGAAATAGTCTATGACAACTGTTGTGAGGATGACTAACACTCTATTGATGTATCAGATTAAGACATACTTCCTTCTGCAACTCACAAATACATCTGAACAATACTGTTTCTCTGTATTTCATCCTTTTTCCCATCCGCAACAACGTATAGTGAGGGACTTTATTACTCCTTATAAAATGGTGTTAACTGAAGGATTATTGTACTTTTTGAGAGCTTCCTGATGACAAGAGCCCCAAATGGTGCTTCAGTTGAAGGTAAGAATGTACCAAAGCAAACTCACAGAGCAAAAAAGTAACTTAAAGTGATTACCTTCATCAATGGTTCAATCATTAGAAACTGTATTCCACTCAGGGGAAAGCGGTTGAGTTTGTGGTTTAAATTTGGACTGAAGATGTGGTAGTCAGTCTAATCTCAGGGTCCATTTTAATGCCACCACTTGTTTTCTCTGCGCTCTTGGGCAAACCTCCTTCTTTCTGAGCTTCTGTTTTGTCACAAGGAAGCTGGGTTTTTCCAGGGCTCAAACGTGCACACATATGCCAAAGACCCTTACAAATGATAAAGCCCTATTCCATAATTACTCAAGGGAATATGGAAACGCATCAAATGTGCATAGATAAAGGTCTGAAAGATATTACCACAAAAAGCTGTCAGTAGTTTATTCTGGGTGAGGACATCATTCCTATAAATTTCTCTGCCCTTCTGTTTCAAGGTGCATGTATTATTTGAAAACAGTAATAAAACTATATTTTTTAGGAAGATAAACAATAATAATTTTAGTGACTTAAACTTTAGTCTGCTTTAACAGTGTGAGGCTGATTTAATATGAGTAAATATTCAAAAAATAAGTAACTCGTGTTCAGTGATCAGACATCAATAGTTAAAAGATAACTTCATCACTGCAAAAAAGAATATACATTGACAAGAAAAAGGAGCGCATTACTTCCCAATCCAAAATAAATACTTTTTAATTTTTCAAATGGACCATTACTCGTTGAACCAGCAAGTAACTTCAATATAGTGTTCAAAACATGTTACTTTGGCTGTTTAGTAAATTAAACACTAGAAACAGATTGTCTTAAAGAGTTAAAATAAAACTTAGGCAGAAATATGTTATTCTTCTGCCATCAGCAGCTCTGAATCAAACAGTCCCCTATAAAAAGAAATAGAATGATGGAAGCGCTAGGACTTTTGAGTTTGTTAGCTCTGGCATTCCTTGTAATAGACCAGTTCTAAGCTAAATGCTGCCCAGCACGACCTCCCCTCTCCATCAGGCCTAAGGTGATGGAGGGATCAGCAGGAAATCAGTTTTACTCGTAGACAAGAGGGGCCTGAAAAGCCCTGGCTTGCAGGTTTGATGAAAGACATTATTTAATCTCAATTTCCCCATTTAAAGTGCTTTGTTCCTTGCTGCTTTATGGCTAAGTGAAAATGTACCAGAGGGCAAATTCACGATGCAATTACACAATACAATCTTACAGGACCTAGTGTGCCTCTTGAAGAATATCATAGTGTTTCGTGTATGTATTATACACAGACAAGCTGACTGCTGGCCACAAAAACTTTCTGGTGGCCACTGCATTCTTCCTCATCTTCAGGCTGGCTTGGTCAGGCAGTCATGAAAATGCAGAGCAAACAAAAACGCTATCAGCACAAAAGCTTTCAGCCAGATGATTTCACAATCCATGAGAACAACTGTTTTATAAAACAACAGCTTCACTTCGGTTTAGCCATTTCAGTTTTGTGGCTCAGAAAACCACAGAATAAAAACCCCTGAAGGCAAATCGCAGCTGGTCAAAGAGCCTAAAATATTGGAAAACTGTGTTTGTGATATGCTTATTTTTTCAATATAAATTAACAGAATGCCTGGGTGTCTGACCCTCTCTGTGGACTTGACTGATTGTTCTTGAGAAAAATAACAAATTTTTGGTAAGCGTTCGAAGCTCTGATGATGATAAGGATTGCATGAACAATGAAAGGAAATCCTTTGAGAATTTTAGATATTTTCAATAGCTTTGTGTGCAAGCACATGTCTGTAAGATTAACAAGGAACAGGCTCTGGGGAGAGGGAGAAGAGGAAGATGGGGAGAAAGGGTAGGATTTTAGGACTATTATACGGTTTGTTATATTCATTAATTTTAAGGATATACTGTTTGGGTGATAGGGTGACTCTCTGAGACAAGTTGGTAAAACCTCTCTAATATGATCCTGGTTCTATTTAAAAACAAACAAACAAACAAAATAAAATCAACCAACAAGCAAAAAACTACCACTGAACATTTACTACATTCTAGGCACTTTGCTAAGAGTTTTCCATGCCATCTCATTTAATGCTCACACCCTGTCTCTGCGCTAGCAATTATTACCAACTTTATTTTACAGACTAGGAAGCAGCCCAAGAGGCTCTGTGACTTGCCCCAAATCACGTAGTAGCGCTGGAATTTAAACGCTGATGCACATCATTCTGTAGTGTGGGATGGTGGGGAATGTGGAGGTGCTTTTGGTTGTCACTATGATGGGAGAAGGAGGGTGGACATTATTGGCTTTTAGTGACTGGGGACCGGGGATGCTAGATGGCATGCACAAGGCAATCCCACACAAATAGAAATTGTCCTGCACCCTACACAGCTTCCTAAATTCCTGCTGGACATTCATGTATTTACGATTATGTGAGTCCAAAACCTCATTCAGCTTTATATATAAACACAGTGCATTTCTGCACAGTTCTTACTGTAGATCTTCCTGGAGCTCACCATTGGATAAAATGAAGAAAGAAAAACGAATTCAGGGCCCCCCTATCAGTCTGCGTCTGTATTTGTCACATCCATAAGGGGGCAAACGCCTGACTGCCATCGTTTCCATTGGTGGTCAAGCCTGAACACTTGTTGAAACACTTACGATAAATTACATCCATTGTATTGACTCCCCTACCGAACTCTGGCAGTTCGGTTTAAGATTCATTGTTAGAGAGACTTTTCAAAATGTTATAAAAGGAGTGGTGGTCTGATGGTGGTGAAAACCAGAACTCAGGCTCTGAGATCTTAAATATTATTGCCTCCAATACTCTTATGTAAGATTTGGCTGTTTGTCAATAACATCCTTATTTAACAAGACTATTAGCTCTTTTGATGAGGCCTCGGCAATGTAACAGCTGTCTCTTGGTCAGGGATCCAGAGGCACTCAGTCACGGACTATGTCCAACTGGGCATCTATCTTGGCAATACTCAAGGGCCCTGGGGTGTGTGTTCAGTCCATTGCTGTTCTGGGGTATCTCCAAACCATTTTTGTTCTTGACCTTCCAAAAACTGATCACCTTGGGGAAACTGATCACTTTGGGGAAACCCAGGATAAACCCAGTTTTTTTTTGGATTATTTGGCAAGAGGAGGAGAAAAAAAAATCACAGCTTGCTTTCTAACTTGTACCAACACTTCTTTGTTTCTTGTTTGATTTGAGGGAATTGTTAAGGGGCAGAAGAACAGGAAAACAGTTGAGACTGCTGACAATGGCATCAGGGGCGGAACTTCAGGAAGCGGCTTTAGTGAAATGAAATAGTTCCTTTTTATATTTCTACATAAAAGGAACAGTCAGTATTCGTCCCATTTTTTTTTCCTAAACAAAATGGATCAGTTTGGCTACTATTTAAAAATTTTAACATAAGAAGCATGTTTAAATATTGATAGAGTGCATATAATTTTTAGTGGAGATCATATATATGCCTCTGAGTACACATAAAGTCAAGATAAAATGCTTAGGGCATATAAGAGCAGATTTATTTAACTGCGGTATTACTTATACTATTAATATGATAAATGCAAAGCTAAATTTACCTCATTAAAGACACCAAGGAAACATGTAGGCTGATATTCATATATAAAGCAGTTGAGCTCTCAAGATTGGATAGAGAAAGGGAAATTCTGAAATTCAGGAAGTAAAGCACCTTCTGGGATGTTTATAACGTTTTGCTGTTCTCTATTGTGCTCTGTGGTACCAAGCTCATTGCATTTCACTGTATTCACTAAATTTGAAGAGTTAACACAAAACAGGGGCTGGAGTGTCTTTTATCTTCATTAAACTTTGCACAGTTCACATTTCTAAAGGAAATACCAAATATTACAACAAACATCCACATTAATGTCTGTAAATTAATTTTACTCTGCTGCTAACTTAGCTTACGTTGTTAGCTTTCTAAATCTCTTTCCATAAATTTTACCATAAATAAATTACAATTTGTAGTCTCTATTATTTTTGTGTGTGTGTTCATAAAAATGATTACAGTAAACTCTAAAGTATGTTTTATCCTACTTTTCCAAAATCAATAAATAATGGAAAATACTAAATGGGAACATTTCATTTATGGAAAATATATATTTAAAAGACATGTGAAAAGGTCTTAAATTATAAGAAATTGATATTTAATTCTTTATAAATTATAATTTTAGAATCACATTGGAGATGAATAAGTTCTCAATGGCAGAGGCAATTTTTAATAAAAATAGAGAATAATCTATGTATTTAAATTTTTCCATAAAAAGCTAAAACTTGGACATAAATGACAAACTACACATTTAACATTATTTGGTATAAAAAGGGCATCAAGGACGGCAATTTTCTACCAAACAAAGTTTGTTAGACTCCATACATGTTACCTATTTCTCTATCAATTAAACAACCCAATATCCTAAAGGAAAAGAAGAAATCTTGTGTGTGTTCAGTTTACAAAATGAGATTGGACATTTTTCACAAAAAATTCTCATTAGAGACTGACTGATGAGGATTTTAAATGACCAAAATGTATTTATCTTAAAAAATGACAAAACTAGCATTCTAGTAATAATACAATTTAATAAGGAAGTCACCCAGCTCTTTGATAACTAAATATCCTTAAATTCTTTTCCTCTGTGTTAGAACTATTTTTAAAAATGGTAGTCTTAATTATTTTTATATTATAAATAACACTGCTGTTTACGGTCTGATATTATTACTAGAAGGTACCTTTTTCCAAATTAATGAAACACATTTGGGGTGATTACTCATGTTATGAAAACAGTCCATATAAAGATTTTCTGCAACGGTTCTTTAAAAAAAAGCTTCTCCAGTGCACTTACAGTCTAATATTGGATTTATATTTAGTCTGAGGAGTGATTGTATTCTAAGGCATCCATACTACATATATCCGTATTTATTACTGTCAAAATATTACCGTCAAAAGTTGCTTCTTTAACAAAGAAAAATCACAGATAAAATCCTGTGTGTTCTCAGGCTTCCCTGGTGGCACAGTGGTTAAGAATCCACCTGCCAATGCAGGGGACACGGGTTCAAGCCCTGGTCCGGGAAGATCCCACATGCCGTGGAGCAACTAAGCCCACGCGCCACAACTACTGAGCCTGTGCTCTAGAGCCCGCAAGCCACAACTACTGAGCCCGTGTGCTGCAACTACTGAGCCCGTGTGCTGCAACTACTGAAGCCTGTGTGCCTAGAGCCCGTGCTCTGAAATTAGAGAAGCCACCGCAATGAGAGGCCCGCGCACCACACTGAAGAGTGGCCCCCACTCGCTGCAACTGGAGAGAGCCCACGTGCAGCAACAAAGACCCAACGCAGCCAAAAATAAATAAAAATAAATTTATTAAAAAAAAATCCTATGTGTTCTTGAAAAACAAACTATTAGTATCTAGAAATCAAGGTGTTCCTATGTTCAAAATTTTATACTTCTGAACATGTAAAATGATATGGAATAAGAACTAAAAAATTCTCTCTCCCAAATAGATATTATTTGAAAACTTCTGCTAAGAAATCCCTGTGAATGAAAAGTTCATAATCCATTGTGCAAATTTGTTGACAGAGAAAATCTTGCTTTTCTGAATTATCATAGGAAGAAATGTTTAGGTCAGTGTGCTTCTTAATTTTGAAAGCTGCCTATATTTAACTTTCCAAACACAGAATTGTGTAACTCTTAAGCAAAATTACATTTCATGACATAAGTGGTTCTTTATCTTTGCCTTTAACATTTAACGTGATCTGAAATGTAATGCACTAGAATAAATAACCAATGAAGACTATTTTGGTGGCTTTCAAACCTCCATTTATGCAGGCCCCATCAAAATTTCTCTCTCTGGGAATTCCCTGGTGGTCCAGTGGTTAGGATTCTGTGCTTTCATTGCCGAGGGCGCAGGTTCAATCCCTGGTCGGGGAACTAAGATCCCGCAAGCCTCGTAGTGTGGCCAAAAAAGAAAAAAAAAAACCTCTCTCTCCACTGGGTGATCTGTGATTTCCATAGTTTTATCACATGTCTGTTTTCTTCAAAGGTGTGCATTCTAGGCCACTGTCTCATAAACACTAATTGAATATTGTGCTTTCATTCCAGAGGCAACAAAATACCTCTCAGTGAGAAAGCACTTCTAAAAATTCATATCAAAAGTCACCCCTTAAGAACACGAGAGAGATTATACATACCAGACTTTTCTTGTTCCCTCCTGGGCTTCTTACCTTCATTTTCTGTGTTGGCGGGCACAGAGTCGACCCCAAAAGGATGCCAGGGCTGGAGATCGTCCAGGCTGAACTCTCCATTCACGGGAAGAAGCTCCACAGTGGTTTTGGTTTCAGTCAAAGATGGCATGAGAGCATCATTGCCATAACTGATTCTTGGTTCGCTGATCATGTTGGCCAAGACATCGTCCGAGTAGTTCTGCTCTTTCTGAAGCAGCTCATCTGAACAAAACAAAGCCACGTCTTTGGTGAGTAACACAACAATCACAACAGAAGGAGCAGCGGCGGCTACCATCTGCTGTCTGCCAGGCACGACTGTAACTACTTGACATGCATGATCTTATTTACAGCCACGAGGTGGGTACCATCATCATCTCCATCCTACAGATGTGAAAACTGAGGCACACGGTAGTTAAGCCACTTACACAAAATCATAGCTAGCAATGCCCAAGGTGGGATTTGAGCCCAGGTAGAGTGGCTTAGACCAAGGCCGATGCTCTGACCCGCTGCACCACGCCCCCTAGTGGTGAAAAACCTTGAGAGGTAAACGGCCCTTCTCTCCTAGTCTACTGTGATCACAGAGGAATGGAGAGCATGCTTTGGCGGGGTGTTAGCAGTGGAGTGGCGGCAGTATGCAAGGTACAGTTTCTTTCAAGCCAAAGGACATATCCAGCGAATCCCTAGTCTTTCCATGAACATGTGTAAGGACAAGAAAAGCGTAAGTGATGGGCCGCCTGCCTGCTCCATTCTTCAACAGTTCTCATTGTTTTGCCTTGAAAAAAAATCTGTCTTTCTCAAAGGCTCCCAGGTGCTGCATGATATATGTTCTGAGGCAACAAAGAAGGCCAGTTTTGGCCTTGCAGACGTGAAGCTCTGCTCCAGCCTTCTCTTCTGTGGGATAAACAGCCCCGCCTGCCAACATTTCTCATGGGCTCTCAAACCAAATATCCTGTCTTTCTCTGCTGTCTTGTTTGCGTCTCGTTTCAAAAAATACTATCAGTTACCCCTTTTCAAAACTGACTAAACAAAATCAACTCTATGGAACATAATCAACCTATCTGAAGTTCTTGTAGACCAGTGAAAATTCCCAAATTACACGTTTCATTATTGAAATGCATTTTTACCGTAAAAAAGAGCTGGGAACATAACCCTGTATTGAGTGCAATTGCAGTTTTAAAAACTGAGTATCACAAGATCTGTGATTCTCCTATTATGTTGCCAAAGATTCACCAGGTTTTTCTGTGTGACATATTTTTAACATTAGAGACTTATAAATAGCATGTGTGCTATCAACAATAACATTAATCAGAACTTTTCACTTTCCAATCATACCTCTGTCAAGAGTTTACTGTATTATATATTTCAAACCAATCATTGGTTAGTATTATTGATGTAGAAAATGAAAAAAGTAAAATCAGGATTTAAATTTGATTTGTAACATCTTACTATTATCCTTCACATTCTCTTCTAAATTCACAAAAAATTTATCTGAAAAATTAAAATTCTGTTCAAATATATCTATTAAAACAGTTTGACGGACTAGCATTAAAGTATGAGATTAATGTCCTTCTATGAAGTCAGTTTTATTGCAAGATATTTTAAATGATAAAATCTCAAGCAAATTGGTCCTCTTGAAGTCTAATTTGATTTATAATATATATCTGTTTGCTGGGGTACCATTCTAAAATTCAATATTTGATGCTTGCAATGACCTTTCCCATACAGATAAAAGGCCCGCATTACATTTCTTCCAATTTTTTCATGTCTTACAGCGTCATAGGTAATGGCTAATAACTTAGCCAATGTCTACTTTAATAAATTAAATGGGTCTTTTATATAAATCTTATGCTTGTGACTGTTAAGTAGTTAAAATATAAAGAGAGGATCTTCTGGAATAATTATTGGTGCTTACATGTTCATCTTGTGAGGGAATGAATAACCTTTGCCAGCGGGATCCGCTCCTGGCCCCACCTGGCGCCATGTTGTTCTTGGTGTCTTTGTGGCATTTACCATCACTTAACCTCTTCCTCCATCTGGAATTTTTTTCTCTTTGTCTTGTATACACAGTACTGAGCTTATTTCCTGTGATTTCTCTGAGTAACTCTCTGCTCATTTTTTCTAATCTCTTCGTCTCTGTCATTTTCTTCTTGTATCTCTTTCCATCTCTTTCTTCAGTTCTTCATTTGGAAATCCCAACCACTCTTAAAACGCTAAGGACTCCCTACTTTTGGTTGAATCTGAAATGTATTTCCCCAGCTCTGACTTCTCCCTCCCACTCTAGTGTATATATTTCTAACAGTTTGCTGGAACTATTAACTTAGATCTTCCATGAACTTAGTATGTACAAAACTGAGCTCAAGGCTCTCCTCCTGCCTTCCCATTTTCTAATCATGGCAGAACTATTCTCCCAGCCACAGGCTTGAAACCTTCAGAACCATCTGTGACTCTATATTTTTGTGTCCCATACTTGAATTACTGACGGCTCCTTTTTAATTCCATTTTTGGATTCTCTCGTATTCATTTCTCACTCCCCTTTTCCATTACCCACCTCCCTTGAGCCATCATTACTTTTTGCCTGGATAATTGTGATAATTCTCTCCTCAGTGCTCTCCCTCCTCTAATTTTTATTCCTCTGTTTGCCAGATCTTTTCCTGATATTAAGGAATGGCTCCACCCCATTTCAACGGCTTCTCAGTTTCTAATGACTTAATCCCAAACTCCTCTGCCAAATGTTAAAGGCCCTCTGGGATCTGGGCCCACCTCATCTTTTTAGCCATCAGGCTCACAGCTCTTTGCTGTATACACCTGTGATATTGTGATTTATAATAAGAAATATTTATTTGGTCTTTATAGGCACAGAGGTACTAAAACCCTTGGAACTTCTTAGGTGATGAGACCTATAAAGGTGTCTTGTTCCATTAATGAGGTGACTTCTGAAAGCCCCTAGGTCACCTAAGGATGGGGGCTTGTCACCAGGGGAACTAACAACATGCTTAGAAGGTTAGAACTTTCAGCCTCACCCCCAATGGCCAATGATTTAATCAAACATACCTATGTAATGAAGCCTCTGTAAAAACCCCAAAGAATAGGGTTCGCATTATTTACAATAGCCAAAATATGGAAGCAACCTAAGTGTCCACCACAGGTGAATCGATAAAGAAGATGTGGTACATATACATACAATGGAGTATTACTCAGCCATAAAAAAGAAATGAAATTTTGCCATTGGCAACAACATGGATGGACCTATAGAGTATTATGCTTAGAGAAATAAGTCAGACAGAGAAAGACAAATACTGTATAATATCACTTATATGAGGAATCTGAAAAATACAACAAACTAGTGAATATAACAAAAAAGAAACAGACTCACAGATAAAGAGAACTGGTTACCAGTGGGGAGAGGGGAGGGACAAGATATGGATAAGGGTTTAAGAGGTACAAACTACTATGTATAAAATAAATAAGCTACAAGGATATATTGTACAGCACAGGGAATATAGCCAACATTTTATAATAACTATAAATGGGGTATAAGCTTTCAAAATTGTGACTCACTATGCTGTACACCTGAAACTTATATTATAAATCAAGTATACCTCAATAAAAAAAGGGAAGAAAAGAATTAATAAGTGAATTTAGCAAGGCTGCGGAATAAATGGTCAATATAAAAACTCAGCTGTACTATATACTCACAACAATTAGAAAGTAAACATTTAAAAGATATGCTATGTAAAAAAAAGAATAGGGTTCGGAGAGCTTCAGCATTGGTGAACACGTGACGTGGAGATGTGGGAGCGTGCTGGGCTGGAAGGGGGCAGGAGAGCTCTGAGCTCCTTCCCACATACTCTGCCCTATCCTTCTCTTGTTCCTGAGTTAAATCCTTTTTTAATAAACCTGCTGGTTTATTAAAAATCCAGTAAGTAAAACATTTATCTGTGAGCCATTCTAGGAAATTAATAGAACCTGAGGAGGAGGTGGCTGGAGTCTCTGATTCACAGATGGCCATCAGAAGGCCAGGTGACAACCAGGACTCGAGACTGGCTGTGGAGGGGAGCGGGGTGGGCAGTCTTGTGGGACTCAGCCCTTGCTTGACCTGTGGACTCTGACGCTACCTTCCAGGTAGTAGTATCAGCATTGCGTTGAACTGCAGGACACTCAGCTAACGCTGGAGAATCACTTGTTGGTGTGTGGAGAACTCCACATGTTGGAATTGGTGTCAGAATCATAATACCACTTCTGAACGGTCTGGATTACTCTCAGATGGGACCATGCATTCCCCTCAGGACACCTTTGCTCTCTGTTCCTGCTACCTGGGAAGCCCATCTCTGCTTATATAAACTATAGTGAACTCTTATAGAGTTCATTGTATTGGGCCCAGCTCCAATGCCCCTTCTTCTACAGCTCTCCTTCCAATAACTTTATGAGGCAGGCATCATTACCTTTACAGAACATGAATCTGAGGCCGGGAGAGGTGAATGGATTCTTCAAGATTCCATGGCCAGTAAGCATCAGTGCTGAAATCCAAGTCCTGGGCTACATAACACCAACCTCCCTGATTTAACCCCTACCTATCCAGGATCACTCTTATTCTCATCACTGGACTGTTCATTTACAGAGTAAATGGAGAAACCAGGCATTATAAGCATGACTGTTCCATAATGTCTTCCACGTTTACGTTGTAAGCTGACCTAAACACCACGAGCCCTATGGAATGGTTACTGCTTTTGTCCCCTCAAATAGGCATTTCCCAGGCATGGGAGCTGGGGGGAGTCCTGTACCCATCTCAGCCATGGCAGTAAAAAAGATAGTGTAGGGAACTGTCACAGTGGAAAATCTTACATCTGTGCTTCATAAAAGAGGCACGGCATTTTAGATTGCAGCAAATCATGGTGTGCCCCCTTTTCTTTTTTATACTGTTGGCAGGAAATTTCCTCCAAATGGCTGCTAAAATGTAGAGCCCCATGGTGGTTAATTTTCCTGGTTTATTATATTCATTTTCAGAAAATGAAAGAAAAAAATATTCAACAAACATTACATTTTTGGCAGACTGAGAAGCACTTAAGCTTTAAAAAAACTTTTGGTACCAAAGCAGAAATCCACTTTCCTATCTCTATCTAACATAGGAGATTTAGAAACAACCACCTTTGGTCATCTCACTTGGAACAATGAGGTCAGTGTTGGGTTTAAGGGAAGAAAAGAGGGTGGAAATGATGGATTACTGTTAGCTGCAGTAGAATTCAATTTTGTGACCATAAAATGTCTAAGACGGTCACCTACTTCTTGACATTATTAAGGGCTCAGGATTTTACCAACTGTTAACACAATTGGCACCAGGCAATTCCTCTTATGATAATAAAAAAAATTCAAAGCCAAATATGATCATTTCATTGTTCATTCTGAGTGGGACTTTATCTTTGAATTTTGTGGTCAGACTAATTACACAGAAACCACACTTCTACTATGTTGGTGGCCCCGATGGATTATCTTTTTTTTTTTTTTTGATTGATTAATTGATTGATTGCTATGTTGGGTCTTCGTTTCTGTGCGAGGGCTTTCTCTAGTTGCGGCAAGCGGGGGCCACTCTTCATCGCGGTGCGCGGGCCTCTCACTATCGTGGCTTCTCTTGTTGTGGAGCACAGGCTCCAGACGCGCAGGCTCAGTAGTTGTGGCTCACAGGCCTAGTTACTCCGTGGCATGTGGGATCTTCCCAGACCAGGGCTCGAACCCGTGTGCCCTGCATTAGCAGGCAGATTCTCAACCACTGCACCACCAGGAAAGCCCCTGGATTATCTTTTTATCTGAATTAATTTAATATTTTATTACAATGCTTTGATGGCATATATTGGGATGTCAAAGCTTTTAAGCATCTACATTTGCCAACTGCTGTATTCAACTAAAAGGCACATTCCCCCCCAAGACTCTTTATTTTCTTAAAGGCTAACTGATACTGCCCAAAATTGCAGCAGTTACCTCTGTAGTTCTGTAATACCCAAGCATATGAGCCTTGCAGTTAAAAGTGGAAATATTTAACTGAATTCAATGGTGGTAATATTTAACCTACAGTTTAAACAATAAAAAGATGTTTAATTTCAAATATTAAACATGCAATGAACCCCACTGTATGTTGCCCTCCTAAAAATGTTTTGAGGATGTGTATCAGGCATACTTATAGTAAATAAGAGAAAGAAAACGAAACACCACCACTTAGCTATCATTGAAAATATTTAAAATATTTTAAAGAAAGCAATATCAGGGCTTCCCTGGTGGCACAGTGGTTAAAAATCCACCTGCCAATGCAGGGGACACAGGTTCGAGCCCTGGTCCCGGAAGATCCCACATGCCGCGGAGCAACTAAGCCCGTGTGCCACGACTACTGAGCCTGCTCTCTAGAGCCCACGAGCCACAACTACTGAAGCCCACGCACCTAGAGCCTGTGCTCCGCAACAAGAGAAGCCACCGCAATTAGAAGCCCGTGCATCGCCGCAACTAGAGAAAGCCCGTGCACGGCAACGAAGACCCAACGCGGTCAAATAAATAAATAAATAAATAAATTTATTTTTTAAAAAAAAGAAAGCAACATCAAAAGAGATCCCCAGTAGTGATTTCAACTTCAAATGACTACCATATTTTGTTTTTGTAAAAGCAATAGACTTCCAGGATAATTCATTTTGAGAGAAATGGCCTCATAAAGGACTATGAATGGGAAACAGATGAATCCTAGATAATTCATCTAATGATCTTCTTTTAATTATTAATCCACTAGCCAAAGTCCTTCTAAAAGTTTAACTGCCATATTTTAGGTTTCAAGAAAATGAAGTTTATAAACATTAAATCAGTTCTTCTACAAGCTTCAGTTGTTAATTATTGAACTACCTTTTCCATCCTTTAAACACATTTGGGGTGGGTGGGAAACGTCCTTCACATAGAGGAGGTCCAACCTCAGTCTTTTCCCCTGTGAAACACGGCTATTAAAGGTCTGATTTGGAGACCGGTGAACATGCTCAGGCTTGCTGGTTTTTCTACTGTATAGAATTGACCCTGCATCGCTATCTTCATTTTTCCCCAATTTTCTGATTCTTCTGGTTCCTAGTGGAAAAATACACATTTATCTGCAGCCTCTTCCCCAATGGAAATTTCCTATCAACCTTGTCTAACAGGAGAGTCTCACATGATCAATTCTTATATTTTAACAAATGATTACTTATGCATTTAAAAGGACTGAGGATTACACCTCTGTACAATGCATCCCTCCACCATGTCACCCCTGCAACTGCCACAGCTGCACTGGACGTATTTATAAAAGGGATGTAATTTTTTCCCCATCAAGAAGCTCTACTATAAATCTGCTGTCATCCATTCTAGGCATTTTGCCCACACCAGGACGATGAGATCAGATTTAATTTTCCAATCACAGTCTGTGCATGTCTGATACATGGCTTAGCATATAACTACCACGCTGTTCATTATACTTAACGTCACCATGGCCTCTGAAACTCCCTAAGCCTTGGTTCCTCATCCATAAAATTAGAGGAAGTTGGATGGATGGTCTTTGTAGTTTCTTCACTTTGAATCCTGTTATTTATAATCTTGCTGTGTGGGCATCCCCTGAGAGCTTGTCGAAATGCATAATCTCGGGTTCCACCCAGAGCTAGGGAAACAATCTGCACATTTAACATGATCCCCAGGCAATTTTTAAAAAACTGAAGTATAGTTGATGTACAATATTATATAAGTTACAGGTGTACAATATAGTGATTCACAATTTTTAAAGGTTATACTCCATTTATAGTTATTATAAAATATTGGCTATATGCCCTGTGTTGTACAATATATCCTTGCAGCTTATTTTAGACATATTACCTCTTAATCCCCTACCCCTATACTGCCCCTCCCCCCTTCCCTCTCCCCACAGGTAACCACTAGTTTGTTCTCTCTATCTGTCAGTCTGCTTCTTTTTTGTTGTATTCATTAGTTTGTTGTATGTTTTAGATTCCACATTAGGTGATATCATACAGTATTTGTCTTTTTCTATCTGGCTTATTTCACTTAGCATAATACATCTGATCCCAGGCGAGTCTTAAGCACATTACAGTCTGACCACTGCCACGAGGTCTACAAAGGCATCCCTACAAAATGGCCTCAGTTATCCCCTTCCTACAAGACAAGCCTCAAAACAAAACAAGGTGTGAAAGGTGAGTATGGCCAAGAAACAATATTGCCAGAAGAAACCTTGCTGCAAAACACCTCAAAGGCGTGTTCATAAACCCAACCCACCCTATTGCCTTGAAGCTGTCATTCACGATAACATTTTTCTGAACCAGAGAGCCACAGGAAAGGAAAGACTAGTTATGAATTTCCTTTGTTTTGCCAGACTATTTGTCAGGCAGGAAATTACATAGGAGCCAGAGCAGGAAAGTGTTCAGGAAACAAACAGGTCATTGTTATTCAGACCCTGAGAAAAATAATGTACTTAAAAAAGTAGAGGGCACCAGAGGACATACTTCACTGCTGTGCTCTCCCCTATAAAGACTGAATTTACGTCTAAGCGTGGACTGACTTAGAGTTCAATGGAGCAGAAGTTGTTTGAAATGCTGATTTGGGGGAGAACCTATGTGGTCTTCAAGTGATTACTGCACACGGCTGGGATGTTTCGATCTGCGTGTGACTGGTGGGACAGCAATACTGTGAGGGAATTGTGTCATGCTATGACATCTTGATGGCATGAGATCAACGGCACCAATGACGCCTTCCATGCCTGTGGCCTTTACATAGCTGTTAGCTCATTTGATACCCACATCAACCTTCATAATGGGACTACTACCCCCAATGACAATTGAGCAAACTGTGACACCAACCTCGAGAAATACATTTAAAGTTATCGAGTAGCAGAACTGGGACCTGAACACAAGTATCCCGATTCCTAGTGCAACCTTCTCACTATTCCATTGAAAAAAAACCATTTTATGGAGGACATGGCTATTTCACTTTGACCAGAAACTACTATTATAAAAATACATCCACATCTATCATCACAAGCATCCTGTTTTGCATACATTATTTTTGATCGATTTGGAAAGTGATGAATTTAATGATATCTTTTTTACACGTGAAGAAACCAAGGTAATCACAGAGCCGGAGTGCAAGGTCACAGAGCTTCTTGATGGTGGGGCAGAGCTGAAAGGCCAGGTGGTTCCCAGCTGCACAGCCATGAACTGCTCCCTTCTCTAAGTGAGGCTTACCTGCCACTCCTGTTTTGATGGTCCACCCTCAGCAGCAGTTTCTCCTCTCACCCACCTCCCACTTCTTTTTTTTTTTTTAACATCTTTATTGGAGTATAATTGCTTTACAATGGTGTGTTAGTTTCTGCTTTATAACAAAGTGAATCAGTTATACATATACATATGTTCCCATATCTCTTCCCTCTTGCGTCTCTCTCCCTCCCACCCTCCCTATCCCACCCCTCCCACTTCTTTAGATTTCCCTTTCTCTGGTAGACTGGTATAAGTATGATGGCTACATGAACTGTCATTAGGTTTCACCGATTCTGAGTCAAATTTAAGATAATTTAGACTGCTTTGGATTTTGAGCAATTTAAATTTACAAGGCTGCCATATTTTCCAACCTGAGGAAAAAATGAGATATATTATCACAAAGCAAAACTGTTCCACAAATCTAGTTTTTATTTTGACCTCCCAGAAAACTGGGTCAGTCCTCTTATTTTTAGCTACACTATCAACCCTGAAAATCTCTCACAGTCTCAAAATTCAGACTCCATGTCTGAATCTGGGTTTATTTTTCTTTAGTAGTTTCTTGGGCAGAGATTTTAAACGGAGCATGCTTTGTCCACTTATGGCAACAAACTATCCCTGAAGGTGATACAAACATGGCTACACGTCACTTGTGAGAACATCCCTTGTTGCAAGTGACATTTTCCTGAAGCATCACTTGTCTCGCTTCAAATGGAACGTACAGAAGTTGTTCCTTTTCAAGACAAATTTCCTTTTGACTTTCAAACAACGCAGATCAAACAACTTAGACCTACCAATGGCTGTCAGAAATCAAGATAAAAGTCAGTCAGGCTCCCTGGTTTCTATCCTACTTCATGTTTACTTGTGGAACTTGAGCCAATGACCTGATCTTATTTCCAACCACAGTAGAAGTCTTGGTCCCGCCTGGGTAGTCAGGAGCCTAAGCAATCCTGAGGGGAAAAATCTTCTAAAGTTTAAGCTAAAAACCAAGTTTACATATTACAGAAAGAATCTCAAAGCATGCTGTGTTGAGGGCGTAATTCACATATACAAATGTGTCCTAGTTTTGAAGAAACAACACATAGTGAAGAATTTCAGTGTAAAGGGCTAATCTGTAGTGCCAGCTTTAGCCTGTGTATGTATGGATGTTTTCCTCTGGTTAATACATATAGTGAAAATGCATATATGTCCATGAATGTAAGCAGATGCAGACTAAATGTCCTCTGCAAACTAAATTAAAATAAATGTGATTTTTATGCCTTATATCCCTTAAACAAAAGTCAATTATTTCTTATGGCCTTCAACCTAGCATCTGTTAGACTAAATGTCTAAATGCTAGACAAACCTAGCATTTGTCTCTTCACATGCTAGAGGAAAAACTGGCTGTCTTGGGGTAGTTGAGAGATATATACTTTTATGGCTAAGCTCAAGGAGTTTCAAAGTAATTATGATTATGTAGAATTTTCTCTTCAAAATTGTCTTTAAGAGCCTAACCCCTGCAGCATCACTTCACTGTGATCCCTCCTTATATAAAAATGTAGTTTGGTGCTAATTATGAGTCACATACATTCAGTGCAAAGAAAACAAAAGAAACAAAAATTCACTTGCCATCCCACCAAAAATAATTTTTAACATAGTTTTACCCTTTACGGAATCAATTATTTCATCTCGTCCCCTCATCACTTTATTATCTAGTTGTTACGACTGTGGTCAAGGACACAGAATTTTGTGAGATTACTGAAGAAGGCCCCTGGAATTGGAGTTATCAGATTTGATGACATAGAGAGACGCAATCACAAGAATCCGTATTTCTCCAGTTCCATTCCAGAGTATGTATTTCTTTGTTCTCTGGTAGGTTGTTCTGCATAGTTGGTACAGTTTATTGTTTGTTTCTTTGTACTTATAAGTTCTCCGCTATACAGTAAATTGGAAACATGAAATAAAACCTGAGGTTTGCTCTATCTGGGTCAGTATCACATTTCATTTTTAAAAAATTGCTCATGCTTTTAGTGAGCACAAGAAAGGATAATGAGGAAGATTATTTTTAAAAAGTACTCAAATGACTGTTTAACTGCTCTTGCATACACTTTTATAAATGCAAAGTCATTCTGGCAGCTGTATACAATCTGAGCACATACTCCCCTGGAGGCTTCGCCATAGATGCTGGGGCATTCTGGGTACCAACCCACGATATCCCCCCTTTTGCTCCACCTCAGCTCTAAACCAACTAAGAGAGAGCAGCTGGAGATTAAAACATCACCTTTACTTCTGATAAAGGCCAGGCCCTCACCAGCCCACAGGATGTGAGTCACATATGGGGCGCATGGCTTGTCAAGCTCTGTGCAGACTGGATTTCAGCTCCACCTTGTACCCCCAGCTGCACGTGACAAGGGAGGGAGTCTGAGCGATGCCCCTACCAGTGTGTCCTGTCCAACCTGCACACTGTAAGCAGTGGTCCTGTCTGACTGGCGCCTCCTCCCAAACTTGTGAGAGAGTCTTTCTCACCTGGGTAAGAGACACCCTATGGGCAACAGTGCCCCTCTCAACAGCTAGTAATCATTCTCTGCTATGCTATGAGAACAGTGCACGCTAATTGATTCATATCTGAAAAACGCCTAATTGACAGAACTCTATACAGGCATACAATAAAGGCAATACTTCGCTTTATTGTGCTTTGCATTTTTTTACGGATTGAAGCTTTCTGGCAACCCTGTGTCAAGCAAGTCTATTGGTGCCATTTTCCCAGCAGCATTTGCTCACTTTTTGTCCCTGGATCACATTTTGGTAATTGTTGCAATATTTCAAACTTTTTCATTATTATTATATTCGGATGGTGATCTGTGATCAGTGATTTTTGATGTTACCAATGCAAAAAGATTACAGCTCGATAAAGGCTCAGATGATGGTTAGCATTTTAAGCGATAAGGTATTTTCTAGCTGAAGTAAGTACGTTGTTTTTTAGACACAGTGCTGTTGCATACAAAAGATTACAGCATAGTTTAAACATAACTTGGACATGCACTTGGGAAACCAAAAAATTCACATGACTAGCTTTATTGAGATATTCACTTTATTCTGGTGGTCTGGAACCGAGTTTGCAATTATCTCTTAGGTATGCCCGTATTTTGAAGGATGTAAGGTATCGGTTACCAAGGCTGGCTAGCTCATGGTAGAAAGTAACATTTTCAACATGCATACATAGGTGATTTCACGCAAAGAGCCTAAGATTTATGCTGGTAAGCAGAAGGGGTGCAGGCAAGGGTGGATAAGATCAGCGCAAATCACAAGGGGGGAGGCTCCTGTTCCTGTAGACAGCGTAGCATGTTTGTATACGTGGTGGTGCATCTGAAAGGTTCATTTATGCAGATTGAAAAAAACCACATCAGGCCTCTATGCTCTTCTGCACACTGGCCTATTTTTGTTTTCTTTAACACAAAATGGTTCTGCAGTGAACATTTTTAGGACAGCAATGGTTCTTTCTCTTCTGCAGTAGCAGACTCACGGGATCCCTTAACAATACAGGGGGAACCAAGCCTGGAGATGGGAAGTGCTTGGCATCTGAAGCTTGGAGATGGATGCAAAGTGTCTGTCTTTGGGGAAGCATTAATAGAGCAGATGTGGAGAGGCTGAAAGGACTCACTTTAAGAAAATTAATCTGGAGTCAAGAAAATTAGAATCATTTTATTATTAATTAATGAGCTCATTCATTCATTCATTTATTCAGCTGTTCAGCAATCCTACATCTTCCAGGCCAGTGCAGGAAATAACTAAGGCAGTTTCTTTTTACTCAAAGCTCACGGCCTCAGAGGAAAGATGGACATAAAAGTAATTCCTATACAAATACTATGGTAAGGGGTATAGACAGAGCAAGAAAGAAACAAACTGGGACTTTGGGGTGGGGGAGATAGTGATATTACAGGTTTGCTAAGGAAGACAGACTACTGTTCTAGTAGATACAAGTGCATGGATCAAGGCACAGAGGATGGGCTGCCCAAGAGTTGGGACTCTTCTGGTTCCTGGGACACAAGGGAGGTGAAAAGGGAAGCAGCTTAGACAGAAGCTAGGGGCTTTACATTTGTGGGCTATACACAGGGCAGAGGAATATACTGACCTGCACAAAGAGTATGCCATTAGCAAAATCCAGACTATGGTTATTCCATGGGTTGAGTGGCCTGCAGTTCAGTAATAAGTAAATTATAAAGAAAAGAAAAGGAGAGAGGGGAAACCTGAGGATTATAAAATCCTAAAGAGACATGTCAACATTAAAAAAAAGGGGAAGAAGATAGTGGGCAAGGATGTACACTAGTGATAAAAACTGAAAGCCATTTAAGGAAGTGATACAAAGAAAAAACAACAGTGTTACTTTGGAGGTGGTGGGAGGTGCACAGGGGAGGTTGTGACTGGGATAGGCGTGGAGGTGCTATAGGGTGGCTGGTGATATTTTTATTCTTGACCTCAGTTTTGCCCATCAAAAGAGCAAATATGGGGGGCGAAAGACAGGTTCTATTTAGACATGTTGAGTTTGTGATATTCCAACACATCATGGTGGAGAGGTCTGGAGCCCCTGGAAATATGGGCCTGGAGAGCTCATGGAAAGACTGAAACAGGCCCACTGGGAGGCACTGGGATGAAAATGGGAGTTTTCCCACTTTCCCAGGTATTTTAGTAAAAAAGCCCACATTAGATTCCCCCCAGAGGCATTTATCGTACGTTGAATTCTGCTAGATAATGAACAGTTCCATCCACAGTGAAGTGTCGCATCCTCACTAAAAATTCTTTACAGTGTTGAACTGCTGTGCTTAACATCAGATTGGTGGTTACTGTTAAGAACGGCAGGGAGCAAAGTATTTTGCATCCAGAAAGCGTCACAGGTCTTCCCCTCACCCCCCCCTTAAATCCAATCATTTCAGTATGAGCACCCATGAGATGATGAAAAAAAAAAAAAAAAAGCAACCTTATTTTTTTTATTCTGCAAAGAACTAATGAGAAAACTGTGTAGGAGATAAAAAATAAAGTAGACCCAACCCTTTTGCTAATTTACCTTTGAATAAGCTCTCCCTTCAGACAATGATGAAATGAAATGGGGGTGCTGTCACTGAGGCCAGCCAGCTCTGCTTCAAGTTCCCTATAAGCCACGAATCCTGGTGCCAGAGGTGTGTTCCGTTGAACATGGTGGAAAATTACCCCAGATGACCACGTCCTCACCAAGAATGGATAATCCATTTTGCTGCCTGAGACAACTGTTTCCACGATACACTCCTTGCTGCCTTGTAACAGGGATCTTGCCCTAGTCTTTCCTTCTAAACTGTTTCTAATCTCCGCACTTTCCAATCTCAGCACTAGACCTCATCCAAGCCGCTGATGCTTTTCCTGTTGAAAACTTACCTGGAATTCTAGTAATTTCCCTTCTTCAAAAAAGTTGCTTAAAAATGTTACTTTCATCTCAGCAGAGTTAATCTTTTCTCTCCTCCACCCTGCTCTGAAAAAGTCTCAACTCAGAAATAAAAAAACAAAAAACAGACTTCATCTTAAACTATGATATACTATATAAAGAGTTATCAGTTTGGTCTCAGATTTCTATTCGTTCCCCCTTTTACACAATCAGATTAAAAATATAACTAGCTTTCTCTGAATATACAGTATCAAAACATGATCATCTTCAATAATACGTAAATAATTAACCTCAAAATTTAGAGCCCTCTACACTAATTACCACGGGGCTCCAACAACCTTTTGTGTGTGTGTTTGTGATATAAGCAGTCTTTATTCGAACATACTATAAGCTTCAACAACAAATTAAAAAATGATTCACATTACGGTGCATTTATCCATGTCTTTTCATCTTCCAAGTGCAGTAAACATTAATTAACCTTGGCTAATTAAAACAGTCATGGTTTACAAATTTACTCATTAATCAGCCTCAAGCAAATGCAAAGGATTTAAAGCCTTTCACAATTTGAACCAATTAAATATGGAAATTATTTTTTTTAAATGAAGAGGTCATAAAAAAACATGCAGTCCTTTGACTTAAATTTGATAATGTTTTAGAAAGAAACTTGGACAATTTTTTGGATTTGTAGAAGTCAAAGGAAATTAAAAATAAAACTGCCTGGGACTTCCCTGGCAGTCCAGTGGTTAAGACTGCACTACCACTGCAGGGGGCGCGGGTTCTATCGCCGGTTGGGGAACTAAGATCCCCCATGCCTGTGCGGTGTGGCCAAAAAATACACAAAAAATCAAAAAAACCTGCCTGGTATGGGTTGAATTGTGTTCCCCCTCCAAAATATACCGATGTCCTAACCGCCAGTGCCTCTGAATATCCCTTATTTGGAAATGGGGTCTCTGGAGATGTATCAAGTCGAGATCATACTAGAATAAGGCCCTCAATCCCATATGGACCCTACAGGAGTAAGGCGGGCTCTTGGTCGTACTGGAAAAGACACACAGGCAGAGGTTGGAGTGAGGTATCTACAAGCCAAAGAAACGTCAGTGATTATCAGCCACAGCAGATGCAAGAAAAAGGAATGAAACAGATACTCCCCTAGGCTCTTCAGAGGGAGCATGGTCCTGTGGACACCTTCATTTTAGACTTTTAACCTCCAGAATGGTGAAAGAATAAATTTCTGTTGTTTTAGTCCATCCAGTTTATGGTCATTTGTTCTGGCAGTCCTAGGAAACTATTACACTACCCATATAAGCGAATATTAACCATCTGCTAATGAGATAGCCATTTCTGACTATAAATAAACATACAAGAGTAGAATGTAGATTTTTAGGGGGCCCTTTATTCAAGGCTGGGATAAGTGGATTGGAGAGGAGTGAAGAGCTCTATAATCGAATAGCCTAATTTGGCCCCATCAGTGCAGAGATGTTTTCCCTCTGAACACCAGAAAGTGCTTCAATGGAGACCAAAAGGTTTCTCTGTTTCAGCTCTCAGCATCTCTCCTCGCTTCTACAGGGAAATCATCCACTTCCTTTTCTGGACCCTCACTGGCTGCACGGGAATTCTGGGTACCAGTGTCAATGCAAGCTCAGCAAGGAAGTGGAAGGGCTTCAGTTTCAAAAACCTTGTAAACACAGAGGTTACGTTATGTCCTTTCTAAGAAGCTGGAAGCTGAATTGTCCTTGGCAGCACAACGCATGGTAAATGCCTGGCAGGTTTCAGGTTTTATTAACTTTAGGGTGATGAAAGCATAACCATCTCTCATGCCAGAACTAAGTCTGCATATGCCAGTATGACGTAGGTCATACCTCCATTCAGCAGCTAAACGGAGTGATGCTTGAATAGCTGGAGTCATCTGTAACATTCAGCATATCAATTTTAACTTAGAGTCCATTCAACAAGCTGGAACTTAATGAAACTTCTCCAGGGGCCTAAAGTTTTACTTTTATTCTTGTATGAGATATGGATGATTGGAATAGAATATTTTACAGAATGAATGTTTACTACAACTAGGTTATTTGTGACTTTTGGCTCAAGACATGAGAAAAGATGGCTACCAATACCTGGTTGTGGATTTATCCTGCTCTACTTGGTTATCCTATCTGGTCTGTCCTTATGCCCCAACACTGGGAATGCTTGGCTTTAGTCACTTAGAGATGAAGAGAAGAATATGGAGAAATTAGTAAAAGAACAACATTTAAAAATCCAGGGCTTCCCTGGTGGCACAGTGGTTGAGAGTCTGCCTGCTAATGCAGGGGACGCGGGTTCGAGCCCTGGTCTGGGAAGATCCCACATGCCGCGGAGCAACTAGGCCCGTGAGCCACAGTTACTGAGCCTGCGCGTCTGGAGCCTGTGCTCCGCAACAGGAGAGGCCGCGATGGTGGGAGGCCCACACACCGCGATGAGGGGTGGCCCCCACTTGCCGCAACTGGAGAAAGCCCTCGCACAGAAACAAAGACCCAACACAGCCATAAATAAATAAATAAATAAATAAAATTAAAAATCCATCAAATTTCTCCATGTCCAGTGTATGCTTTTTATATATCAAAGAGGTCTGTATTTGAAGTTGACAAAGAGAGAGTGGAAGACTGCTGACATGAAAACTGGTTTCAATGACTTAGGGTAGAGAAGCAGGAAAAATGTCTTTCATGGCCTCCCTTGACTTTCTGAGGATGAAAGAACCCACATGCACTAAATAGATGATGCTTGAGGAATACTGAAGACGGGGTACACTGGATCTATCCAAAAACATGGTGTAGCCAACTATTATGGACTGGATTGTGTCCCCCCCCGCCCCCAAATTCATATGTTAAAGCCTTAAGCCCTAATGTGACTGCATTTGGAGACAGGAGATTTAAGTAGGTAATTAAGGTAAAATGAGGTCATAGGGTGGAGCCCTATTTCAACAAGCCTGGAAGATCTCTCTCAGTTGTGTAAGGAGAAAACGCCACGTGAGGACACAGCAAGAAAGCAGCCATCTGCAAGCTAAGGAGAGAGGCCTCAGGAGAAACCAAACTTGCTGAGACTTTGATCTTGGACTTCCAGCTTCCAGAACTGTGAGAAAAAAAAATTCTGTTGCTTAAGCCACCCAATCTATGGTATTTTATTACGGCAGGCTGAGTTGACTAGAATGCCCACCTAGTCATACCCAGATCAAAGGAAGATCAAAGGTCAGAACAGCTTTTTCAAAGGGATTTTGTTGCTTTCTTCTTCTTTTTTGTTTTTGGAAAGGTAATGGCTGAAGATGAGAAAAGGAGTGTACATTACCAGTGGGTCACCAGGGATGTGCAGTGAATTTTATGTCCTGCACCTTTCATAAAAATGACAAGGAAGTGATTTCTTTCAAATGTGACACAGTCCAAGGTTGGAAAGTATACTTGACCTTTGGGGCTTTTCATTTTCCTTACTTTTTCTGGCAATTTGCCAAGAAAGTTCTCAAGTGCTAGCTGCTCTGCTACCTGCCTTCACTACAGGCAGAGGGAAAATTCCAAAGGACAATTTCCTCACGCATCTGGGACATTTCCAGTTACGTGGTCTACTTGCTTTGGGGGAAAAAAATAGATGGCGTATGATTTTTATGCCAAGTCTCTACAGGAGATACTTTAAGTAGCAAAGGAATATCATTTGCATTCCTGCATTATCAAAAAAATACATACACTGTTGCTTAACAGAATAAGATGCTCTCAGGTCTGGCACCTGAAGGTGGTACCCAGCGTGCCTTGTCTTGGGAATTTTTTTTTGTCAATTCTCTAAGGAGACACACACTTCCTGAGCTAATGTTAGGCTCTCTGACAATCCTCCAAGATTAAGCTTTTACCGTTTGTCATTTACAATGCTGACAACTCCAGGTGTATTTTGTCAATTTTCCCTTTTATCCCTTATTAAAATAATATCACTTTCGATTTGAAGAGAGCCTAAATGAGTAATTTCTTTGAGTAAAATGTCAGTATCAATAATAGAAAGTGAAGAATCTAAAGAGGGAAGAAAAGATTCTGGTAGGTAGAGGAGTAAATTCACAATTTCTGAAAGCAAATAAAAGAGCAAATGGGGAAAACATTAAGAGAGACAGCGTTTGCTGACTGGAGCCTGCCCTATGCTTGTTCATTTCTTTTAGACATAGTTAATCGAAGTTAATAAGCTGTTTATGTCAATCCCTTTTCATAGCTAATACGAAGTCTTAACGTGGATAAAGAAAACATAGCCACCAACCCTGTCACAACTAAACAAATTCTCAATGAATTTGAACTTCAAGGTTAATAATGCTTCACTTTAATATTTTAGATAGTCACTGCTTTGGAAATAAGCACCACTAGAAATCCACATGGCTAATTTTCAATGACAGCAACTGCTATTCTTCGACGTTTAAGACCAACAGAAACATAATCTAAGCCTGTAAGAATCCTTGTATTTTTGGTACTTCATATAAACATGAGTTCTAAAACTTTTGAATATTTAAGAATCACCTGGGAAGGGTAAGGAAAATGAAGATTTTTGTAAATCAGAGGTGGAGCCCAGAGATCTGCATTTTTAACAAGAATGCCCCAAACATTATTGGGCATCACTTGGCCCCAAGAGCACATGGCTTCCAGAATAACAACTTCCACACGGAGTACGCTGGGTGAGTTCTCAGGTGCTTTTCACATCCAAGGACTTAACAGCAACCAAACCAGCAAATGCCAGATAGTTTCCTCTGTCCATGGCTGATGTACAAAGGTGCAGAAATCACACAGGGCAGTGAAGGAAGCCTAAGCTATGAGCTGTTGAGTCAATACGCTCATCACACTAGCCTGCTCTGCTAGTGTGGACCTATCTCTTTATTTTACATCAAAGAGATCTAGAAAGCAAGCAAAGTCTCTCTCATACATTCATACAATATTTGACTTACTGGACAGGAAACTAGGCCTTTTTTTTTTTTTTTGGATAACTTTGTTTTAGTAACTCTGCAGACAGTCTCAACTTAATTCCTCTCTTATACCCAAAAGAGGTACTTCAAGTATAAGAAAGCTTCTCCATCAAGATGGAAAGAAGGCACTGAAGTGTTGAAAATTGGTTTTCTGCCAAAAGGAAGGCAAGAGAAATAAAGCAGAGACTTAGCCTATAAACTTGAAATCCATTCTGGCAAGGCCTGAGTACTAGATTAAAAAGGTACTTCCCCCAGACCGTGTCTATTCCTAGTTTTCTTGAAACAGCTTCTTTTTTCTGTTTTCCTCATGATAACTGCCATTGCCAACAGCAATTTGGAAACTATTCAGATTGATTCTTAGCAGAAAACCGAGAGGCTATTCCTGAAATTATTATTATTATCCTCGAAACACTTAAATTTGGTTGGTTTGCTTCAAGTGTTCATTCTCAGTATTAAAAAAAATTGCCCAGAACTTGTTTTGACAGACGACAACACCCTAAAAAACAGGAGGAGGGCAGCAATAGTGCATTAGGAAGCATCTCCGTTCTTTTTTTACAGAATAGCATAGAAATTGAGATCTCTAGGGTTACAGAAGACTACAAAACCTTGGAAGAAAAAAAAACAGAGATGGTCTAACACTTTCACTGATCATTTAGACTCGGGACTTAAAACCATTTCCACCTAAGTTTCTTGAAATGCTACATTTCCAGCCAACATCACATATTGCAATTTCCCTACAATTTTAGGGGCACTGAACTCCAAACTGAGAGAAATATAAACTGAAGAGGAGTCTGAGAAGGGGGAGTCAAGTCTGCTGCATGTCATTTGTCCTTTTTTTATAGTTATTTTAAAGGCAGTGATGCTTATCAAAAAATATAAATAGTCCTGAGGGGTTTCCAGTGACAGTAGAAATGTCCCTCTCTTCTCCACAGGTGGGCCAGGATATCTGGAGGAATATGGTGTCAAATTAGAGAAGACTGTACGTTTTAATTTATTAGGGAGAGGCAAGCAGTTCCAGAAAAAGGTTATACCCATCTAATGATCAATAGCTTATGAAGTTCCTTTTCACTTACCCTCGTTATGACAGGGTATGACAGATTTAAAAAATTACCAATTTGATAATTTAAAAAAATTATGTTTTGATTTTTAGTATTTAATCATGAGAAGTACACCTTTTCATCTAAGACTACTCAGCAATTATGTATCTTTTTCTATAAATGGAGCTGTTGTATTTATGAATTAATCAAATACATTAACTTCATTTAGGTTTTCCCCTTAAGCACTTTTTGTGGTATATAGTTTTTTTATCATGTGGATTTAGGACACAACAGTATGGGTAAATCTAAATGGCTTATTGGTGGGCTAGAATAGATCCTCACCTGTTTATTAACTTTTCGTAAGTGGAATACATCCTAAATCAGTAATTCTCAAAGTTCTACATGCATCACAGTCAGCTGGACAGCTTGTTAAAAGCTAGATTGCTAATTCCTCAACCCAGCATTGCTGATTCAGAAAGTCTGGGGTGGGACCAGAGAATGTGAATTTCTAGCAAGTTCCCAGGGGATGCTCATGATGCTGGTCCAAGAATCACAAATCTTGTAACTGAAGAATTCCTTGAAGACACGTATTTGTAATACTGGCTTGTACCTAGTAATTTCTTTCAGGAGAAACGAATGCACAAGAAATTTGATTCACACCCTCAAAGAGACTATAATTAGTACAGGACAATTAGTTGACATGTACACATCAAAACAAGAGCAGACACATGTAATATATAAACTATATGATCAGAGTACAGATGCTTTCTGTTCATTAAAGAATTAAAGGGAGAGGTGACACTAGAGTTGGGGTTTTGGAAGCTCAAAAAGATCTCAACAGGCCAAAACTGGGCAGGGGTATTGCAGGCAGATGGAGCAGCGTATGTCAATGTATCCAGGGCTGTGGACATAAGATCAGCCTTCTTGGAAAGTTAGGCTCATGAAGGAGAACAAAGGGAACAACTATTTGCTTTGCCTGTCCAGGGTTATTTTATTATTATTTAAAAAAAATTGAAGTGTAGTTGATTTACAATGTCATGTTAGTTTCAGGTGTACAGCACAGTGATTCAGATATATATATATATATATATATATATATATATATATATATATTCTTTTTCAGATTCTTTTCCCACGATTTGCTTTGCCTGTTCAGGGTTATTTTGAGAATCAAATGAGTATTAAAAAAAAGAGAAGAAAAGAGAGCACCTACCAAGCACTGGTGCGGTACCACGGACACCTAAGGGGACAGGAGGAGCCCCCAGTGACTGGGTAGGACGTGGGGCGAGTGAAGGGGGAGGAGAAGTGGAGGCGGGACGGGGCTGGTGCCCCTGAGGGGCGGCTGGGGGAGGGGAAGGGGTCCCACGCCCGAAGGGGGAAGTTGGGGAACCACTGGGAGGGCAGAGGATCCAAAGGGAGGGTGGTCAGGTTTCCCCTGTCCACTTGGGCCCCTGGGAGCCTGCTGAGTTCCCCGGCCTGATCCTCTGCCCCCTGAGGCCCCCTCCAGCCGTGCGGGTCCTGAGGGAGTAGGAGGGAGGGAAGGGGGAGCAAAAGCAAAGGCTGGACCTCTGGGACCGGCACCCCTGAGGGGCGGCTGGGGGAGGGGAGGACGTCCTACACCCAGCGGGACCCACCCATGGTTAGGGGTCCAGTGGGGACATGGGAGACCCTGGGGGAGATGGTGCGGGAGGGGGTGTGAAGGAACGGAAGGGAGCGGGGCCAGCCTTTCCCTGTCCACTTAGGCACCGGGGAGCCTGCTGGGCTCCCGGGCCTAATCCTCTGCCCTCGGAGCCTCCCTCCCGCAGTGCAGAGCCCAAGCCCCGCCCCTACACCCCCACCCGGGGCCCCACCTCTACAGTCGGAGACGCCCTCAGAGACCCCCTCCAACCGCACTGGGCCTAAACCCCACCCACACACCCTCACCCAGGGCCCTACCTCCAAACTCCAGAACTGCACACTCCAGAAGCCCCCCTTGGACATGCTGCCCCTCTCCTTCATTGCAGGTCCTAAGCAGAGGCCCCGCCCCATGCTCAAACGACACGCCCCCACCTGCCTAGGTCCCGCCCCCATCCTAAACCCCACGCTGCCTAAGTTCAGCCCCTGCCTAAACTCCGCCCCCTTAGCCAAGGCTTTTCTTTTTTTTTTTTCCTTTTCTCTTTTCCTCTTTTAGATTGGGGTTCTGTTTTACCTTGTTGATTCTTTTATATTTTTATTTTTCCTAATAAATCTTTTATTTTTCTAATTTTATTTTATTCTTTATACATTGTTAGTGATCACTCTTTTTGGCTTGTTCCCCCCACCCCGTTTTTTTTCTGCTGTGGTTTTATTTTACCTTGTTGCAGTTGTTTCAATTACAGTTTTATTTTTCCTAATGTATTTTTTATCTTTCTAATTTTACTTTGTTTTTTATTCTTTGTACTGCTCTTTTCTTTCTTACTTCCTTTTTTCTTTTCCATGCCATGAAGCTTGAGGGATCTTGGTTCCCAAGCCGGAGGTCGGGCCCGAGCTCCTGTGATGGGAACTCAGAGTCCAAACTGCTGGACTAACAGAGAAACTCAGACCCGAGAGAATATCAATCAGAGTGAGGTCTCCTCATCTCAGTACCAAGACCCAGCTCTATATAACTGCCTGCAAACTCCAGTGCTGGATGTCTAAGGCCAAACAACCAATTTGGCACTAATAAAGCACCACCCATAAAAGAAAAAAAAGAAACGAAAAAAAAAATGTTACAGACGAAGGAGCAAGGTAAAAACCTATAAGACCAAATAAATGAAGATGAAATAGGCAACCTACCTGAAAAAGAATTCAGAGTAATGATAGTAAAGATGATCCAAAATCTCAGAAACAGAATGGAGAAAATACAAGAAACATTTCACAAGAATCGGGAAGAACTAAAGAGCAAACAAACAGCGATGAACAACACAATTACAGAAATTAAAAATAATCTAGAAGGAATCAATAACAGAATAACTGAAGCAGAAGAACGGATAAGTGACCTGGAAGATAAAATGGTGGAAATAACTGCCAGGGAGCAGAATAAAGAAAAAACAATGAAAAGAATTGAGGAAAGTCTCAGAGACCTCTGAGACAACATTAAATGCACCAACATTCGAATTACAGGGGTCCCAGAAGAAGAGGAGAAAAAGAAAGGGTCTGAGAAAATATTTGAAGAGATTGTAGTAGAAAACTTCCGTAACATGGGAAAAGAAATAGTCAAGTACGGGAAGCACAGAGAGTACCATACAGGATAAACCCAAAGAGAAACACTCCGAGACACATATTAATCAAACTATCAAAAATTAAATACAAAGAAAAAATATTAAAAGCGGCAAGGGAAAAGCAACAAAATAACATACAAAGGAATCCCCAAAAGGTTAACAGCTGATTTTTCAGCAGGAACTCTGCAAGCCAGAAGGGAGTGACAGGACATATTTAAAGTGATGAAAGGGAAAAACCTACAACCAAGATTACTCTACCCAGCAAGGATCTCATTTAGATTCGATGGAGAAATTGAGACCTTTACAGATAAGCAAAGGTTAAGAGAAGTCAGCACCACCAAACCAGCTTTACAACAAATGCTAAAGGAACTTCTCTAGGCAGGATACACAAGAGAAGGAAAAGACCTACAATAACAAACCCAAAACAATTAAGAAAATGGTAACAGGAACATACATATCGATAACTACCTTAAATATAAATGGATTAAATGCTCCAACCAAAAGACACAGACTGGCTGAATGGACACAAAAACAAGACACGTACATATGCTGTCTACAAGAGACCCACTTCAGACCTAGGGACACATACAGACTGAAAGTGAGGGGATGGAAAAAGATATTCTATGAAAATGGAAATCAAAAGAAAGCTGGAGTAGCAATTCTCATATCAGACAAAATAGACTTTAAAATAAAGACTATTATAAGAGACAAAGAAGGACACTACATAATGATCAAGGGATCAATCCAAGAAGAAGATATAACAATTGTAAGTATTTATGCACCCAACATAGGAGCACCTCAGTACATAAGGCAAATACTAACAGCCATAAAAGGGGAAATCGACAGTAACACAATCATAGTAGGGGACTTTAACACCCGACTTTCACCAATGGACAGATCATTCAAAATGAAAATAAATAAGGAAACACAAGCTTTAAATGGCACATTGAAGAAGACGGACTTAATTGATATTTATAGGACATTCCATCCCAAAACAACAGAATATACTTTCTTCTCAAGTGCTCATGGAATATTCTCCAGGACAGACCGTATCTTGGGTCACAAATCAAGCCTTGGTAAATTTAAGAAAATTGAAATTGTATCAAGTATCTTTTCTGACCACAACACTATGAGAGTAGATATCAATTACAGAAAAAAACTGTAAAAAATACAAACACATGGAGGTTAAAAACAATATGCTAATAAATAACCAAGAGATCACTGAAGAAATCAAAGAGGAAATCAAAAAATACCTAGAGACAAATGACAACGAAAACACGATGACCCAAAACCTATGGGATGCAGCAAAAGCAGTTCTAAGAGGGAAGTTTATAGCAATACAATCCTACCTCAAGAAACAAGAAACATCTCAAATAAACAACCTAACCTTACACCTAAAGCAAATAGAGAAAGAGGAACCAAAAAACCCCCAAAGTTAGAAGGAAAGAAATCATAAAGATCAGATCAGAAGTAAATGAAGAAGAAATGAAGGAAACAATAGCAAAGATGAATAAAACTAAAAACTGGTTCTCTGAGAAGATAAACAAGATTGATAAACCATCAGCCAGCCTCTTCAAGAAAAAAAAGAAGACTCAGATCAACAGAATTAGAAATGAAGAAGAAGTAACAATTGACACTGCAGAAATACAAAGGATCATGAGAGATTACTACAAGCAACTATATGCCAATAAAATGGACAACCTCGAAGAAATGGACAAATTCTTAGAAAAGCACAACCTTCCGAGACTGAACCAGGAAGAAATAGAAAATATAAACAGACCAATCACAAGCACTGAAATTGAAACTGTGATTAAAAATCTTCCAACAAACAAAAGCCCAGGACCAGATGGCTTCACAGGCGAATTCTATCAAACATTTAGAGAAGAGCTAACACCCGTCCTTCTCAAACTCTTCCAAAATATAGCAGAGGGAGGAACACTCCCAAACTCATTCTACGAGGCCACCATCACCCTGATACCAAAACCAGACAAAGATGTCACAAAGAAAGAAAACTACAGGCCAATATCACTGATGAACATGGATGCAAAAATCCTCAAGAAAATACTAGCAAACAGAATCCAACAGCACATTAAAAGGATCATACACCATGATCAAGTGGGGTTTATCCCAGGAATGCAAGGATTCTTCAATATATGCAAATCAATCAATATGATACACCATATTGCCAAACTGAAGAATAAAAACCATATAATCATCTCAATAGATGCAGAAAGAGCTTTTGACAAAATTCAACACCCATTTATGATAAAAACCCTGCAGAAAGTAGGCGTAGAGGGAACTTTTCTCAGCATAATAAAGGCTCTATATGACAAACCCACAGCCAACATTTTTCTCAATGGTGAAAAACTGAAACCATTTCCACTAAGGTCAGGAACAAGACAAGGTTGCCCACTCTCACCACTATTATTCAACACTGTTTTGGAAGTTTTAGCCACAGCAATCAGAGAACAAAAAGAAATAAAAGGAATCCAAATTGGAAGAGAAGAAGTAAAGCTGTCACTGTTTGCAGATGACATGATACTATACATAGAGAATCCTAAAGATGCTACCAGGAAACTACTAGAGCTAATCAATGAATTTGGTAGAGTAGCAGGATACAAAATTAATGCACAGAAACCTCTTGCATTCCTATACCCTAATGATGAAAAATCTGAAAGAGAAATTAAGGAAACACTCCCATTTACCATTGCAACAAAAAGAATAAAATACCTAGGAATAAACATATCTAAGAAGACAAAAGACCTGTATGCAGAAAACTACAAGACACTGCTGAAAGAAATTAAAGATGATACAAACAGATGGAGAGATATACCATGTTCTTGGATTGGAAGAATCAACATTGTGAAAATGACTATACTTCCCATAGCAATCTACAGATTCCATGCAATCCCTATCAAACTACCAATGGCATTTTTCACAGAACTAGAACAAAAAATTTCACAATTTGTATGGAAACACATAAGACCCCGAATAGCCAAAGCAATCTTGAGAAAGAAAAACGGAGCTGGAGGAATCAGGCTCCCTGACTTCAGACTATACTACAAAGCTACAGTAATCAAGACAGTATGGTACTGGCACAAAAACAGAAATATAGATTAATGGAACAGGATAGAAAGCCCAGAGATAAACTCACAGACATATGGTCACCTTATCTTTGATAAAGGAGGCAAGAGTATACAGTGGAGAAAAGACAGCCTCTTCAATAAGTGGTGCTGGGAAAACTGGACAGCTACATGTAAAAGAATGAAATTGGTAGAACACTTCCTCACACCATACACAAAAATAAACTCAAAATGGATTAAAGACCTAAATGTAAGGCCAGACACTATAAAACTCTTAGAGGAAAACATAGGCAGAACACTCTGTGACATAAATCACAGCAAGATCCTTTTTGACCCACTTCCTAGAGAAATGGAAATAAAGACAAAAGTAAACAAATGGGACCTAATGAAACTTAAAAGGTTTTGCACAGCAAAGGAAACCATAAACAACATGAAAAGACAACCCTCAGAATGGAAGAAAATATTTGCAAACGAAGCAACTGACAAAGGATTAATCTCCAAAATGTACAAGCAGCTCATGCAGCTCAATATCAAGAAAACAAACAACCCAATCCAAAAATGGGTGGAAGACCTAAATAGACATTTCTCCAAAGCAGATATACAGATTGCCAAGAAACACATGAAAAGATGCTCAACATCACCAATTATTAGAGAAATGCAAATCAAAACTACAGTGAGGTATCACCTCACACCAGTCAGAATGGCCATCATCAAAAAATCTACAAACAATAAATGCTGGAGAGGGTGTGGAGAAAAGGGAACCCTCTTGCACTGTTGGTGGGAATGTAAATTGATGCAGCGATTGTAGAGAACAGTATGGAGGTTCCTTAAAAAACTAAAAATAGAACTACCATATGACCTAGCAATCCCACCACTGGGCATATACCCTGAGAAAACCATAATTCAAAAAGAGTCATGTACCAAAATGTTCATTGCAGCTCTATTTACAATAGCCAGGACATGGAAGCAACCTACGTGTCCACTGACAGATGAATGGATAAAGAAGATGTGGTGCATATATACAAAGGAATATTACTCAGCCATAAACAGAAACAAAATTGAGTTATTTGTAGTGAGTTGGATGGACCTAGAGTCTGTCATACAGAGTGAAGTAAGTCAGAAAGAGAAAAACAAATACTGTATGCTAACACATATATATGTAATCTAAAAAAAAAAAAATGGTTTTGATGAACGTAGGGGCAGGACAGGAATAAAGACACAGACATAGAGAATGGACTTGATGACACGGGAAGCGGGAAGGGCAAGCCGGGATGAAGTGAGAGAGTAGCATGGACATATATACAGTACCAAATGTAAAATAGATAGCTAGTGGGAAGCACTAGCTATCGTGCTAGTGGATTCTTAACCACCGCGCCACCAGGGAAACCCTCTAATATTCCCTTGATATTATTAGAGTGGTGACTGAGAATTAAGGCATTTACCTAGTGATATCTCAGTGGCAATGATAAAGTTAATTTTTTTTTAATTTGACTAAAGCTGTTTGATTAGAAAACTATAACTATTAACAAAGGTTCATATACAAAAATTTTAGAAAACTGCTTTTTGGTATCATGGAAAACTTATAAACAGCAAGAAGCTTATGTTATCTGGTCACAGTCATGACTAAAGAAAAAGTTTTAGTGTAATAAAGAAAGGTTACATTATGAATGATTATGCTTTCAAGTCCAGCTCCATACATGATACTCTTCTTATTGTGCATGCCACATCAAAAAGGGCATTTTGGCAACTTTCCTTTCTATCAAATATGTTGACTATCATTTGAGAGTAAACCCATTTTAATTATTTCAAGCCTCAGTAATCATCAACAAAATGAAGGCTGGTTTTTGCAAAAGAGTCACTAATTTAGAATTTCAAACACCAATTTCTCTCTCCACATCTCCTGCCCTCTGCCCAAAACCTAGAATATGAAATTTGCTTTGTTTCTAGTTTCCTAAATAAAAATAATATAAGACGTTAATAAGTATAATCATATTAATATGATATGTTCCCTTTTGCATTCCCAGATCTCCACTGTTCAGGTCCCAGGAAGTTCCTTCATAACTTGGCAAAGCTTCAGAAGCAACTCACTACAGCCCCAGAGCTTCCCTTCACTATGCTAGCCCCTGAAAGAGAAGAAATGCATCATTTGCCAAGGCCAGGCTGGCTCAGGCTCTTGCTTCTGAGAGGCATGAAACTTGCAGCTGGCCCTTCCTCCTGCTCTCAGATGACAATGCCTCTGGTCTCTGCTGGCCTTAGGAGAAGCTTTATCAAGTTTAATGTTAAAGAGGAAGCTGAACACACAGTTCCTCTATCTGCTCTCATGGGATGGGCAGACTCTTCTAACTACCACCCAGACCAAAAGCAAAGATACTGAGACATGCATAAGACAATCCAAGTAGTCACCATTTGCTGTTCCACAGAAATAATAAGATTTAACTCATGCTTTTATGAGCTCATGTAAATAAATATATTTGTAAAAAATTAAACACATTAAATAGGCTATTTTAAATTCACTGTCTCAGGTCAATGGATCTAGCAACAGTAGTTGAAATTAAGTAACGCCCTAACTTTGGCCTTTTGAACACCTGTTTTTCACTCTAAGTCCAAAAGATTGTTTCTGAATAGTGTTTTGATTCATATGATGTAAACATTCCTTTGGACACATGCCTCATAATCTGGAATGGGTTAATAGATTGATCTCCTGTTTTTGATGAGACATTATACCCCAGTGTCTATGACTGATTTTCTAAAGCAGGCCATGGTATAGATGGCAGGAGAATAGTTAACAAAGAGTAACAGAGCTTACTCAGGGAGTACATTGCAAAATTTGTTTCTGAGTTGAAGAGCAAGAGGCAAATTAACATTCCTTCCAAAGTCTTTCTCACATGCAAATACATTCATGTCTCTCCCAGTTAGACTTTGTGGAAACAGATTTCAAAATTAATCTCAATTTGAATGCATCTCTATTTTCAGGGTGGCAAATATCACTACAATTTTTTTCTTCTCTTTAAAAATATGAACCTTGAAGGCAGCTGGTTGTGAAAAACAAAATAACCAGGCCTTCTTCCCCATTGTAAAATCATTGGTTGCTCCCCAGAATCTACCAAAAAAAATCAGGATACATCTGTGGCAGGGTTCCCTGCCAGAAGTAGTCTAGGAGTCCCCACTGTGGTCTGACTTCACCCCCCAATCATTTTAGTTAGGATTTCTTTTTGGATTTTGATTCAAAATATAGGGCCATGTGTAAGAGCTGGTGAGTTAAGGAAAAACTCTGGAACTGCACTGGATCATCACAGGCACCAGCAGAGCTCGGGGTGAGAGGCACTGCCTCAGGCTTCACCCATTTGGTCAAGGTGCGCGCGCACGCGCACACACACACACACACACACACACACACACACACAATCAGAGAACGGCATGAAAATAGACAAAACCCACCACTGTTTCATAGTTGTCATGATTTAAGGAAGAGTTCACAAAGAAATTTCCTTGAATCTCACCAAAATTTGGAGTAAAGGGTGACAGTGTGCTAAATCAATTTTCCTGCGACTTCTAAACATTTACCCTCCTGAATGGGGTCAAAGTGGAATCATCTCATAGTGGATATCTCTTCAAGTAGTGATAGTGTTTTAAAAGTTCATTAAAAAAATTACAATAGAAATACTCCCTGAATTGATCTATAGATTCAAGGTAATCCCTATTAAAATTCTGACTACCTTTTTTGCAGAAATGAGGAAAAAAAAGACTTTAAAATTCATATGGAAAAGCAAGGGACCCCAAATAGTCAAAACAATCTTGAAAAAGAACAAAGGAGGAAGACTCACATTGCCTGATTTCAAAACTTACTACAGAGCTACAGTAATCAAAATAGTGTGGTATTGTAATAAGAATGTATATATAGAAGGAATAGAATTGAGAGTCAAGAAGTAAACCCATATATCCCTGGTCAACTGATTTTTGACAAGGGTTCCGAGACCATTTAAAGTAGAAAGAATAGTTTTTTTCAACAGATGGTGATGGGACCCTGGATATCCACATGTAAAAAATGAAGGGGGATCCTTATCTCACACTACATATAAAAATTAACTCAAAATGAATCGAAGATTTAACTATAAGAGCTAAACTATAAGACTCTTGGAAAGAAACACAGGTATAAATATATTTGACCTTGGATTGAGCAATGGTTCTTAGATATAATACTAAAGCATAAGCAACAGCGGAAACAAATTGATAAACTGGACTTCATCAAAGTTTTACAATTTTGTGTGTTCAAAGGATGTCAAGAAAGTGAAAAGAAAACCTACAAAAAGGAAGAAAATATTTTCAAATCATATATTTAATGAGAGTTTAGTATCCAGAATACATAAAGACCTTTTACAACTCAATAATAAAAATGCAAGAGCCCTATTAAAAAATATGCAAAAGATTTTAATAGATACCGCCTACTTATGAAGACTGAAAACATAATCCAGAGAGCCACTGCAATGGCATGAAATAAACAATGTGGTTTATATGTAAGTCATCTAATGACTGCCAGGGTACACTGGGATCGCAAGAAATAAGATCAATATACCACTCTGAATTATACATATTAATGTCTACAATCTATCTGCCAGAATGGCAGAGATTATGCTTATTTGTTTTAAATTAAACTTTTTGACATTCATTCTTCCTAGAAAGTGTATTCTTTTTAAATAATGCTAAAGGATTGACTTTTCCTTTAAAATTATGGATCAGAAAATACAGGAAAAAACACATCTGTTTGCCAGAAGGTAATATTATAAAAATTACCCAGGGAAACTGATGTTGTTTCCCTGAATAATTTCCATGTCAATAATTTACATATGTCAAGTTACATACATCAACTTTTTTTTTTTAATATTAGTCAGCATTTAAAAATATTTTTTAAAATTAATTAATTTATTTGTCTGCATCGGGTCTTAGTTGCGGCACGTGAGATCTTCGTTGCCACGTGTGGGATCTTCGTTGTGGCACGCAAGGATCTTTATTTGCGGCATGCAGGAATCTTCCCATTGCACCATGTGGGATCTAGTTCCCTGACCAGGGACTGACCCAAGGCCCCCTGCATCAAGGAGCTTGGAGTCTTAGCCACTGGACCACCAGGCAAGACCCTACATACGTCAAAAGGACCCTATGACTGACTTCCACAGATCATCTGAATGACATACACTATATTTATAGATTCAGTAATTAAACTCCTAAGAAAAAGACAGCTTACATGTCATATCCAAAAAAGGTTTAAAGAACTAAATGTCTGCAAAGCACTAAACTAGCCACTATGGGTGAGTTAAATGCTTAAGGGCTGTAACCTCCTAAGACTATTTACAGACCAGTTGGGTTTGAGGTATGAACTCATTGGCATTGACACATCTATATTTTGCTGTTTAGAGACAGTTCAACATGGCAGGCAAAGCATCAGAAAACTGGGTTGTTGTCATAGTATACTTTTCCATTTTGAAGATTAATATGCTTATATGTAGGTCACTTGACAACGCAGTTTCATTTTCTCATTTATAAAATGAGTTGTACTATTTTGGAAGAGTAACTGTCTTGCTTAAGAGGGGGACAAAGATATACATTTAGAGGGTAGGCAAATAAACACTGGTCAAACCTGTAATTCAGGTAATAATACTGGAAAGAATACTAATAAGGAGCTCTGAGACTACTGTAAAACTAAAGGAAGAACATGTCTTTGGCAATTTATGATACAAATAAATGTTCTTGTTGCCAAATACTTAAATCAGTTCTAAAATATAAAATCTACTTATACTTAAAAGTCATTTCCTATGGAAAACGAATAAGAGTGGAATAAGTTAATAGTTCTCTCACTTTATTCACTTTTATGATTTTTTTTTTCTTCCTGATGCCCTCCCTTGACTAACAATTACACACAAGGATACTTAAAATTCTCAGTAGTAATGAATGTTCCATTTTGTTGGTCTGGCAAGTGCCATAAATATTCTATTTTAAGTCTAGACTACTTTGGATTCATTAAATCCAAAAATCAATAGGTTTACTAGGAACAGAGAATGGAAACACTGTCCTTGAAATAAACATGCTGTATTTTTCCCAAAGAGCAGAAAAGTTTATCAGGAGGCCACAGTCAAATTGTAATAAAAAATTAGAAGCCTTCTTTCATTAACTTGAGTTTCTTGATCTCCTGCCACGTATTTCAATCCCACCCCATTCACTATGGATTTGTTCCGCCAGAGATCCTTCCAACATCTGGTTTACAATAATTCATGTTTTTACTAATTTTGAATGCTAAAAGAAAAAAAACCCCAACAAAACCCAGGGTATGAAACAATTAGGCCTTCCTTCCCCTTTTCCTTCCCCCTATCTTTCTCATAAATTGATCATTACAGCATTCTGTGAAACAGCCAGCCCTGAGTTGAGAGCTGCAATGTTTTTAGCCTTGAGGAAGCTGTAAAATGAAGTACTCTGGTGAGTGCTGATAGAAGAATAGAATCCTTTTAGCACAGATTTAAGGAAGATTACAAGGGGTAAAAAAATCCACTCATTTTGAAACAGCAAATTGACAAAGCAAAGCCAAGATGAACAATAGTAGAGATGAAGGAATTCTGCTTTTTTGAAGGGTTAAAAGATGATTAAGACAGAATATGGACATTGAAAAGAGGCATAATTTCCTTAAATTAATGATTCTATCATTTGCTGAATAAAAAAAAAAAATTGTCCTAAACAGCTATTTTAAATGAGGAAGGGATTCTTTCCCCCTCTACAAACGCCTTACACCTTTCTTTACAGAAAACTTCATAATTTGTATGCAAATACATTTTTTTAAAAAAGGAAAACATTAAGTAATAAATGATGTGCCTGGGAACTTGCACATAATATAATTCAAACTGAACTGAAAAATTATCATAAAAGAATAAACAGCAAGCTTTTATAAAACTAATAGAGTAGTTTTGATAATTCATACTTATTGGTGAAGCAAAGCAAATAAATAGCCTCAGACTCTGGTTGATGGAAGAATCAAACCAGACAACATATTTAATAAATCAAGTGTCAAAGTGTATGAATTGGGCAGAAAGCCAAATAGCAGAGGGTCATGGATATGATACAGTACAATATTGTAAAATGTTATTAATTACAGTCCTGAGAACTCTGCTTTATTCTTTATTTTGATACCTTTGCCAACGCACCCATTTTGTTGGCTTGATCAATCATAGCGTTAGAGAATGCTGTGGCCGAGGAAAGAGATTTGTTTTGTGTAGCACTAGCTATGCTGGGTGCTAAGGAAGGAGCTCAGGGTGGGTCTTTAGGGTTGTGGAGGAAACCACCTGATCCACCTAAGTTAAGGAGCATTTACTTTGCAGCCTAGGGATTTGCTTCAACCTAGGCTCTGATGACTAATGCTACAGAGTACCAGGTCCTCTGCTGGATCCCAAGGATACAGACATGACCAAGACACGTCCTGGAAGATCTCACAGGATTGGGGGCTGGTGGACATGTCAATAAACAATTAAATACAAAGTAGAGTACAGTATTAGAGGTGGATACGTGGTGCTTTAGACACTGAGGTTTAGTAGAAGAAAATTCTACTGAATTAAGAGTAGGAAAGTGGGTAGCAGAGAGAGTATGAATTTCGGACTCATGCAGACCTTGGCTCCAATTCCACTTTCATCACTTTACTATCTGTTAAGGACAAGTTAGTTGGAGGTGCTGTCACTGAATTCACCAGTGTTGTCACTAGCGCATTTGTTGCATTTGTGTGAATTATAAGAAAGCTACGCTTCACATGGATGTGGCCCCATACCAGAGGGCCTGGCTTCGTCAGTGGGATGTGGAATGCATGTCAGTCTACGCTTTTTCCCTAAACCACCTGCCACATCTATATGTGGTGGCCCTGAACCTCAACAAGGGTGAACTTTCATAAAGAACTCAGGCCAGCAACATCATCAGTAAGAGATTCTCATCAGTTCGCCATATAACTGTCACTCAAACACCAGCTCTTCCCTCTGGCTCCCTATGCAAATTAGTCAAGGGCTTATGGGAGTGTGGACATTTCAGGTGAGTATTGAAGGATGCTGCTTTTCAAGCAAGGAAGAACCACGTGCAGGTTGTATTTTCATTTTAGCAGGGAACTCAGCCCTGAAGAGGAAGAAGTTGGGTAGGAGGGGACCAAGGTAAGGCAAGAGGCGGGATGACTAGTTGAGAGTCCAGTGAAACTCATGTGAGAGGATAAGGATCTGAGCTAACAACGTGGATTTACAGAGCAGGGATTCCACATGAATATAGGAGGTAGAATATATAGGATTTCAGATTGATAAGCAATCATGGGTGGAGGAGAGGAAGGAATCATGGATATGTATAGGACAACTGGGAGAACCCATAACTGAGATTGTAAAGTGGGTCAGTTTCACGAGGGACACAATGATTTCTTCCTTACACACATAGTTTGGAGTTTGAGAAACGGGTGAAATATAGGCATACCTCGGAGACACTGCAGGCTCGGTTCCAGACCACTGCGATAAAGCAAATATCTCAACAAAGCAAGTCACATGAATTTTTTGGTTTCCCAGTGCATGTAAAAGTTACGTTTACCCTATACTGTAGTCTATTAACTGCGCAATAGCATTACGTCTAAAAAAACGATGAACATACCTTAATTAAAAAATATTTTATTGCTAAAAAATGCTAACCATCATCTGAGCCTTCAGTAAGTCACTGTATTTTTGCAATAGTAACATCAAAGATCACTCCTCATGGATCACCATCACAAGTGTAATAATAATGAAATAGGTTGAGATATCACAATAATTACCAACATGTGACACAGAGACATGACGTGAAAAAATGCTGTTGGAAAATGGTGCTGACAGACTCACTCAACACAGGGTTGCCACATACCTTCCATCTGTGAAAAATGCAATATCTGCAAAGCGCAATAAACGAGGTATGCCTGTATTCCGAGTCTGGAATATGTCACTGGGACTCAGCAGACAGGTAGTTGTTATGGATGTGGGATTTACTGGAGTTAACAGTACAGCAGCATAAACAGATGGTTTTCTTAGGAAAGCACAGAGGGTGAGAACGGTCAGGGCTGGAACTCATGGGCCTGATAAATTCTAGGCTTTAGTCAGTCACACTTTACTGTTCTCACAAATTTGATGCCAGTTCCCACTTTCACCCTTTTCTTTCTGGTGTGACTAGCTTCTTCCTCATTTTCACCCATAACAGAGAATTCTACCCTCGTGGGAGCATAAACTACCTGAAGCAGATAAACCTATGTCACGAAAGATACTAGCAATCCCTCAGGACTGGTGAAAACCCTTCATCTCCAGAGCAACCATTACCCTTATTTAACAAAACTATTGTATTTCTCTCCAGATGGTTTACTGTACTAAACATCTTCTAACTGCCTGCATTTATAAGCACAAACTTTTATATAAACAACATGCATTTGTAGGTTCTTTTGGATCTTCTCCCTTTCCCAGCAGCTCTGAATTTTAGTATGCTTCTTACTTACACTGAACTGACTCCAAATCTAAAATTTGATTACACACAGAAAAGGCAGATGCATGCAAATCAGACTAATGACAAAGCATTTAATTAGAAACTATTAAATGTACGAGACATACACTGGAAGAAATCTGTGCAGATTCTATTTGGAAAGGAAGCTAAAAACCAACTTCTATTATGGAAAATTTCAAGTGTATATAAAAGTAAAGAGAATACTACAAAGAACTCCCACTCAGCTTAAACAGCACTCAGCTTAAACAATTAGAACTCACAGCCCATCTTGTTTCATCCATGGTCCTACTTTAAAAGTAAGTTATGTTTAAATGTTCCTTCAAATGAAGAACATTTCTATAAGACAGCTAAGCTTAACCCAGAAAAGCCGTTCTCCCCAGGGAGTTCTCTTCTTTGGCTTTGGTGTTAGGACCTCAAATGGTACACAGCTCTATTTAATGGAAGTTCATTAATGCAAGCTTCTCTTCCCACAGGAAACAGCTATTTAAAAATGGAGGCAAGAAAGATTTTTTAAATGATTATCTTTCAGGATTCGGTGTTCAGTATACTCAGAATGACAAAACTACTTTTAAAAATGACATGCTCTTAATCCTACTTAACAGTTGTTTTTTTTAAAGAAAAAAATTCCATGATTCTACGGAATATTCTCCCTGCCACTGAGATTTGAAGTTTAGTGTGTGGTTCTATTCTTGGGCATTTTGCAACACTCAAGACAGCTGAATCACCATCTGTTCTGTGGAACTGTGACTTATTAGTGGTCACTGCTTTCAGTAGTATTTTGCTGAATGAAAACGTCTGGTAATTTAATTAGAAAGAGTCAACCATAATTACTGGCTGAGAGTGAAATATTCTAGTCCTTTGCAATGCCTTATTCCTCTATCGTTTGGTATTACTGGCAACACCTCAGTTGAAGTTGCTTATGAAAATAAGCTTGATAAGATGGCTATAAGGCCAAAATACATTCATCTAGAAGATTTGAGCTTCAGTTCATTAAGAACGTGATTTTTCTTTGATTTCGTCCCTTCTACAACTTATTGGAGGACTTTCTTATACTGATTTAATATACAGTATTTTAAAGGTTCCTTACACATGTCTATCCTAATATATAACAAGAATATTCGTTTCTTAAAGAAAGGATCCTGTGTGTTAATACACAACACTGAACAGACCATTATCCCCTGATAAGTGCCAAATACTTGGTAGTAATACAAACAACATTTGCAAGGTATTACTAAGCTAGAAAAAAAAAGAGTAGAACGGCACTGGTATGAAATGTAAAAATCGAGCCAAGCCGTGTTTTGGGCACTTCAAAGCAGGAATTCCTGCAACCGGTACACCATCTACAACATCCTGGGTGTTCTGTTTTCAGATAACCTGCATCTGTTTAAACCAAATTAAGCATCTATTTCCAACCCAATTAACAAAGAACAGGACTCATTATGAGAGGGACCCACCACACACATATTGCTTATTTACAGACGGTTTATGCACCACATCGCCCGGATTCATACATCTGCTTTATGTTGAAAGATGAACTAGGGTAATTGCACCTAAGTACTTTTGTGAGGTAAAGTTAAACAAATATGGGCATCTTGGGGGTTTGTGGAGAATAACGTTATGCGATACTTTACTCCCTTTCCAAGAAAAACAGAAAAGGGAGAACTTACTCATACGAAATATTAAAGATGTCATTAGGAAAACTATGGCCAAAGGAGACAGTGGGCACACAAGGTCGGTTTCCTGGTTTTGAAAATGCATGATGTTACGTAAAATGTTACTACTGAGGAAGGTGGGTGATGTCTACCTTGGACTACTCTGTATTATTTTTCCAACTTCTTATGAGTGTATGATTATTTTAAAAGTTTAATGAAAGATAGTGGGCATATAGTTAATTAAGTTCAAACAACAACGTGGCCCAGAGAACACTCATGGCTATGCAGGGGGCGGGGCGTGCATCAAAGAAAGATGTGTTACTGAATATAACAATAACCTCAAAGTCAAAAGTCAGAGTTTTGTGGTTTTGCTGTGCTCCTTGGGATATGTGTGACATAGGCAAGTTTCTTAAACTGTAAGTTTGGGCTCCTTCATCTGAAAAATGAGGATATCATGGCACTCATAAGATTATGATAATAAAGAATTAAGACATGAAGGGTTGTTTCTATTAAACTGTAAAGTACCAAAGCATCATAAGGTGATATTTATAAGACTGACTAAATTAGAAAACTGTTGACAAGTAAAATCCAACAAGTGGCTCATTATCACACAAATAGACCAAAGTCAAATTACATCCCCCTCGGCTTTTGTCAGTATGCAGTTAAGACCTGATGCAATTGCTAAGATGAGAGCAACTTCCACTCCCCAAGAGTTTCACTGTAGAAGGGAATCTGCTCTTTTTCCTTCCACATATTAAAACATTGATGATTCCTGATGAAGATGAACTCATTTCCCTGATTTTCTCCTACAGGAGGAAAATATGTTTAATACGCACAGCACCAAAAAAAAACAGCTCACTCACCAACTTCATCCTGAATTTCCTCGGCCACAGCTGGAACATTGTAGAGCAGGGAGAGAGACTGGTTCATGCGCTCGTAAATCACGCGGAGGTGTGTCATAACCTGCAGCAAAGGATGATAGCTCCAGGTAAACCATCTCTGGAGTAAGGAAGAGTTATTTTCCTTACCAAGCACCGCAGACAGATACAAACTTCCCAAATAAAACTGACAAAATGCTGCTGGAACTTTGAACCTGAAAGGGCATCTTTATTTTTCTTGTTCCCTCATTTTTTGTTCTCTAACTTTGGAGCTGCTTTAAACTTTCCATTATATTATATGCTTGTAACCATAAAATATAAAGCCAATTGAAAAGACAATTTCTGCCCAATTCTGATTCCTAATATTGAGATTCCTAAATAAGCTCTGATGCTCCATATATATATGTCTTTGCAAAGTTTCCAATAGATGGGATCATATGGATATTTCACATGAAATATAGATATTTCATGATAGATATTTCAAAAAATTCTTCTGTTTAAGGAAATGTAAAATTTCAGATTTCCAGAGGTAGATAGATCCCAGTTGTCAAGTTTTGAAAATAGCAGAGTATAACACTTATCACTACCAAGCTTCATTTAGTCTCACATTATCTCCAAGCATTACAGTAGAAATGGAGTTTATGATTGGCTTCTATAATTTAGTTGAACCAAATTTTAGCGGTTTTGGTTTATACAATTTTGTTTTTATTTTAGTCATCAGAGTTTGATGGTTCCTTAAGAATCAGTAGCAGTAGACACTCAAGATTTTTATATTCTTTCTTATTTTCATAACTCAGAAAGTGCCAAACCACATGTTGCCCTAGGACAAGCCTTTAGAATTTACCAGGTATTAAAGAACTCTTGCTATAGAGGTCCAACACCCATGGCTATTCTGGGAATACCTAAAGATCCGACTCAAAGGGCAGGAACACTGAATTGTCCAAGTTGCATGATTACCACATTCTGTGCTTACCTGGGACCGGATCTGAGCAGCTTTCTTTGGATCCACCATGCGAACATGTTCAAAATGCTTTAAGGTATGCTGTCTATCTTTCTGTTCGGCACGGACATACTTCTTTAGCATGTTGAACACATGACGAGGCTGTACGGGGAAAAAAAAGTTCAGGTTTGTCCAAAATATTGCTTCTTCCAATGGCTTTGGGTCAGAGGTCCCGCTAATTCATTCATGATGTGAAAGCACTGTGAGTCACGTTTTTGCAATTCTCCATTCCCTTCTTACTAGGTAATTCTTACTTGATTGGTCACTTTTCAATTCTGTAACAGCACTTAGCATTTGACACATATGATGATGGCTATCCTTGTTAACATTTTCTTTTAAAATAGTGCCTTCTGCTATTGAAGGAGAGTTGATTTTGGATCTGTCAGATTTAAGTTAGGTACTTTCCATTTTCCCACCCAAATATACAGGGGCATATGAGACTACAATTCTATCTGCACAGTCTTAATTGTTGTCTCAGCAGTAACTGTTGCACAAATAATCCCACCATCAGTAGCATGTAATAATCAAAATGAGAAAAATAATAGATAACCACTACTAATTTGCAGGCCAAGAAATAGCTGATAAGCTCTAAGAGACATCATATTTTTCTGGGAGAAAGGCCAATGTACTATTTTACTTTGGAGTTTAATTAAATCCTTTCCATGCCATCAGATTCTAATTCTTTCAGCAACAATTAAGTTTCTTCTTAAGTGTTTCTATTTTTTTTCTAATTGATTCCATTTCATTTTTATTCCAGTCTTACTTGAAAGCATTCATCCTCATAAAAAAAAGGGACAAGGTCTGCTTTCTCTATCTTTAACAATTCTCTTGCTACATGCATTCTACTATGTGATTTTTAAAAATGATTTCCAAAGATACAGGTTTCTTCTTCATTAAAACAAACAAAGAAAAATTACCTAGGCAAGTTCATATCAGAAATAGAATTTTGGCCATTTGTGTCTATCTAGTTATTATTAACCTGTGAGTCATGAGCACCTTGAAAACCAGTTGGAAGGTAGAGAATTTATTCACAGAGATGGTGTGTGTGTTTTCCAATACTTTATGGAACGTGCCTCCCCTTCTCCTGTTGCTTAACTTAGGGCCACCTCCCTGACATGCCAGGTAGAGGTGGTACCCTTTCTCTGTGCTCCCATGAAATGCTATGCAAACCCCCATTATTGCATTTCTGACTGCTCTCTTCAACTGTGAGATTCTTAAGGGCTAGATTTTGTCTTTCTTTATCAGGAATCACACAATATACAGTGCCTGACTCAGAGAGGGTGCTCTGTACCATACCTTCCACAGGCCACATTCCTATACTTAAGAAAAACAAACAAAGAAATACAATGAAAAGAAAGTAAGCCTGAGTTCATCTGCCTTATTTATTTCTTTTATCATCTGCCTTATTTATTTCTTTTATCCTTTTATCCTAATGTGCTTCTCCATAATCTCCAAAATAGGCAGACATCACAGCTTGAAACAGTTTTGGGCAGCACATCATTACAGTTTTCATTGGTACTCTGAAATCTGGTTGACCCTACAAATCAGGGAATGGCCTTTTAAATCTGAAAAGGTGAAAAGTAGTAAAAGAGATAAAAACTGACAAACTTCATCGATAATATACATATTTAAAAGACAATAGGTTTTAAATATATATATTTAAAAAGCTGATTTTGGGGTCAGAAATCGAAGGCCGAGTATTGTTGAATGCAATGGATATTTTATATGCAGGACTGTGCAATCAAGATATTACATACATGCTTGTTCCTTATTCAACACCAAGTCCTAAAAAAGTCCCTCTAGTTCTACTGCAATTATGCTTCCAAAATTGGAGACTGCAACTAATTGCATTCATCAAAGGTGTCCCAGCCGACTGTCTGAATGTGCTTTCTCAGGTGCTCTATTTCATTTCCTTCCTCTTGAAAAGGCTTTGTTGTTTTAAAAAAAAATGGAATTTTTTTTCTTTAAGAGCTCAAATAAGAAACAATACTTCAATTGAACATAAAGATTGTTCTTCATCATAACTTTCTTTTCTTCTTCTTTTTCTTTTCTTTTTTTTTGTAGTTAGTCACCTATGTTTCTACAAGGCATGTTGTCCTCAGAGGACCGTCACCTCCAAGCATGGGCACTAGGATATAACTGCTCCAAACTGGCCTTGGCATTGCTGCTCTAAGTTGAATTCTGCCAACTGACACTTGGGTCTCTCCCCACCGCTTTTTTCCACTATCACCACAAACAGTATCGATTCCCACTTGCTATTATTAATGTTAACATTAATTTAAAAATAAACACGAGTCACAAAATATCTAAGCCTCATCTTCCTCATCTGTACCATTCAGATAATGATCTTTCATACGGTGTATGTGGGAATTAAAAACGTTGTGTGTTAGTTTCCCACACAATGCTGCATCCACAGCTGCTACTCAGTACACGCTTATTTCTTCTACTCAGTCCCTACCTCCATCCCCTCCCCCTTTCCCTTTCTTCTAAGCAATAACAGTTCAGTACTTATTGACTGCTTATATGAATGAGATGGTGTTTCAAGTGCTTTATTCATAGTAACTCATTAAATCTTCCTATCAACCCTGTGACAGAGGTACAGCTGCTTGCCCCACTACACTGATGAAGCGAACAAGGCACAAAGGAGGTTTAGGACTATGAAGCTGGTTCCATTTAGTTACAGAGCTAGCCAGGGGTACAGCAAGAACAGGTAGCCCAACACTGGCTCCGCAGCCCGTTCTCCTGATCACTATGTGATCCTGCCTTTCAAGGAAACTCTAAAATGGACCACACCAAAGACATGTTCCACAAAGTAACCTATAGAACTGGAAACTGAAAGAAATCGCTGAATAGTTAGAAATGAGAGCCTGTTCTAGAAGTCCTTGCCTGTATTTCTAGTTTTTATAAGCTCAGATAATATTATTTTGGGACACGCTAATATCCGCTCTTTTAATTGTGCTGAAAATCATCCAGATTTGTTCAATCTTGGAAATACTGTCCTTGGTTTTTGGCATTCCGCTGTGCTTTAGCTAATGCCTCGGATGTAGGGAGGAGAAATAGCAAGATAGGAAGGTCCTCTGTCAATCTGTTTAGGATTACTGGAAAAAGATTATAGGTATTAATAAAAAGTTAGGCTTTTGTGACATTCATGGATTCTAGTTCTAAACCCATCCTTATCTTCTACTAAGATGGATAATTAAATGCTTAATGTGTTCGCATGTTGAAAATTGCTTATCTCCTTTAATACCGACATTATATGTTTCAGAAGTATATTCAGAAATATATTCCAAACTTTCCCCCCCCCAAATCCCTAGAGCTTGACAATGAAAGAGTAGCACACCGGGCTCCCGTGATGGCCCAGGCCTCTCTCTGCTGGGGAACAAAGCTCCTGTAGGATAATGAGCCCTAAGAGCCCAGTGTAAGCCATGACCTCATCACTGTTTATGTGAGCTCAGATACACACTGCGTGTGCATCTATACATACACCAGCCTTTCCTTCCCGCTGCCTACACCTCAGGACACGAGAATTCAGGAAGACATTCAGAAAGACACTCTGACGTCCCTCATTAAATGAATTACAAGGTTCTGTTTGGTTGATTTATTCATGTAAACATATTTCTAAGGATCGTGCTTAGAAATGAAAAATATAAAAATCAGATTAGTTTTTATGTTGGAGTAGTCAGATAAATCATGTCAAATAAAATGGCAGACGATACCTCATAAACAAATGCTATTTTAGTTAAGAAAGAAAAATAGATAACGTTCCTTTGTACTTTTGTATATTCATTTACTTTAGTGTAAAAAAAAAAAAAAGAGTTCTGCCTTTGACATGTGATTCATGCGTGTTTCATTCAAATACAGAAATAACTGTCTTTACAATTTTTAGCCAGAACGCAGAATTTCCAAGGCTTAAAACTATTTCTAGAGCTATTTCACGTATCACAGAATAACAGGGAACCTCCATTGTTTTGGGAATTTTATTTCATTATGTTAGGACAAAGATGAATTTCATAAAATTGTAATTAAAAACTCAGAACATTCATATAGAAATGATAGGAAAAAATACCTGGTATCTCTATAGAAATATATTCTCTTAAAGTAACTGCTATTCTATCATCATGATCCTTACATTTAAGACAGAATTATTCAGGTGATTAGAAAAACAAGCTTAAGAATTCAGTGGCTCATTGCAAGGATATTGACAGTAAGCAGAGATTAGGAAACATTTTAACCTCTATGCATATAATTTCAACCTTTCTCAAGTCTTTAACATCTTCTGTAACTAGTAATAACATTTTTTTTCTGCCAAATTCCCCTCATTTCACAATATTCTATGCATTAATACTGAAATCTGGTTATATTGCCATTGAATGGCTAATCTTATTATTAAAATTTATAGCAAAGAACAGAGATAATAAAGGGAAAAGATCTGCCCCAGGGGGACTAATTATATCCAATCCTTTTTTTATCGTCATTATTGTTTCTGAGTGTTTAGCCCGTAATTACGAAGTACCTATTTGCATCAGATGTAGCACTTTTCAGTACACATTAAATTCACTTCACAATCACACTGAATTAAAAAAAAATCATTTCAAAAAGAAATTTCGTAAAGGATTAAGAGTAGGCCCTTCTAAAATGTATTATACTTAACCTGAAAATAGAAGATTTACATTTTGGAACATTAACCACTTCCCTCTCTTGGAACAAGAGTGTAACATATCGCTAGCTCCTGGCTCAGTTCCTGGCATAATTTGGTTGTCAAAAAATGTTAATTAAATTAATGAATAACCTAGAGCTAAATATAACTTGCACAAGTAGTTCCAGTGGCAAAAATACATCCTTCACGGCATCTGAGTTGAAAATAACCATCTCTCAACCAAGAAGAGATGCATTCCCAATTTTTTGGTACCTATTGATCTATCCACCCAGTGTGTTGGGGTCCTTTAGGGAGCTGTTTTAATGGGGAACTCTTCCCAGAAAATATTTCATAGGCTCTACAGAATGTTCAAACCCCAGTGTCCACAAGATTCATATCCTTAATTTCAAAAGATGTTACAGTTTGTCTTCTTGTGGCTTGGGTTTTGATGTCAGGCTGATGCATGGAATTTTGAAAGAAATTTCACAGCCTTTCCCTCTAATAGGTAACTTTAAGAAATTAATGTTCCCACTTCTCAGATGTATTGTCTTTTTCACTTGGTCCTTTTATGCAATTTCATAAATTTGGTGTCCATGGACTTTGGATCAATCAGACACATTTGACTGACTCAATGCCAATCACGTCTGAGTGGGTAGCTTTCTATTCCACAGTTCACTTGGAACTGTGGTATATTAAAACATGATTGTTCAGCTCCACTGTGCCTCTTTGCAGCGTTATGCTTGATGTAGAAATCTGGCATCTTATCATAACAGACACTTGTGCCTGAAACCATCTCCTGATGGGAGGGAATGATCTGTCAAGAGCCTTTAAAAGCCCTAAGCATAATCTTGTCAAGAAGAAGGAAGTAAATGAGTCACTTTATGGGGAAGCACCCTAACCTTTCTAGTTCACAAGGGACGTATTCAGAAAACCCTTTCCTGAAGCATTAAATTGCACCCTAGTGGTTTCCAACCCCGTGACTTGGGAAGTTAATCACCTACCAAGAAAATGCAATTCTCTCCTGTTTTCATAAGTAGGTTCAGGGCCATTATTTTCACAGTTCTACATCTTGGATTCTGAGATATCTTGAGCATATAAATGTACAATGTACAAAATCTCTGTGTGCAGGTTTAAAAAACTCCCTTAACAGAGTTAAACCTCTTTCGGCTTGAGATGGTCTCTTGGATGAGTTTATTTTGCCACGGTAGACCTTCCTCAGCATTTCACATGCACTCTCACTGTGGCAAGAAAAATCTCAAAAAAAAAAACCATTTGGGGAAGCTTCCATGGGAACCTTTGATCACAAAGGTTTAAAGCTAGGAGTTGAGCTAAATTTTTAAAGTCCACTGCAAAATTCATGCATATTCCTTTCTTCAGAAGAGCACATAAATGATTTTTGTAATAGTTTGACATGAGTGTAAGAAGGCAAATGACAATTCTATGTCAGGTTGAACACAGAAGTCTTGAAGAAGCCACAGAGGACGTGGGAGTAGATTCTCATGCCCGGCTCCATTCAGTGTTCCTCAGTTTTGGTAGTATGGAGGCATTAGACACATCCCTTCCCAGCATATCCAGATTACTATTTGGCTCTGGCTTGTGCTGTGACACAGCACAGCAGTACACAGGCAAAGCCATCTCCCATCCCACCCCTCCTCCACAAGGAGGCAGACGACTTCCTAACAGGGACAAGGCACCAAAGCCTCCATACCGTCTGTCCTAACAATCGTTCTCTTCTCAGGGAGGAACATATCTTTCTACTTCACAGTCTCATCTCAACCTTCGATTAATCCTTTTGTTTTTCTAATCATGGCTAACAAAAAGCTAGACAATGTTAATTACAAAAAAAAAAAAAAAAAAGTAGAATGATTAACCCCAATTTGCAAATAGAGGAGGAAGAATCCTTCTCATTAAGTCACTTGTTCCAAGTTATAAGATGGCAAACTTGGGAATTAAAAATAGGTGTTTAGGGCTTCCCTGGTGGCGCAGTGGTTGAGAATCTGCCTGCCAATGCAGGGGATGCGGGTTCGAGCCCTGGTCTGGGAAGATCCCACATGCCGCGGAGCAGCTAGGCCCGTGAGCCACAATTACTGAGCCTGCGCGTCTGGGGCCTGTGCTCCGTAACAAGAGAGGCCGCAATAGTGAGAGGCCCGCGCACCGCGATGAAGAGTGGCCCCCGCTTGCCACAACTAGAGAAAGCCCTCGCACAGAAACGAAGACCCAACACAGCCAAAAATAAATTAATAAATAATTCCCACTTTAAAAAAAAAAAAAGGTGTTTATACTGTACAATAAAATATGGAAAATAAGGGTGTTTTTAATCCTGTCGCTCACAAATTAGGGACCTTTGGACAGTTTGTCAAATCTGGTAGGTTTTAGTTTGTTTCTGGGATATTTTGCTAGTTCTCAGCAATAATTTATTTTGGTTACCGTGACATAAGAAATACATGTTTGGTCTCTGCCCCCAGTTCCTGACACAGAGCTCCTAAAACTCTTATAAAATTTGGTGGCAGGAGCATCTTTTGTCATGATATTTGGTCTTAGGTCCTTGGTTCCAGACACAAGAGCTTATTAGACCCTTGGAGAGATAAGAGTATCTTTTTGTATGCTAACGAGGTGACTCTTGCAGGATGGGAACTGGTTGCTAGAGGAACCAATATTTGGTCTTAGTCCTTGGTTCCAGACACAAGAGAACCAACCGAATGATTAGAGGGTTGGAGCTTTCAGCCCCGTTTTCTGATCTCCAGGGAAGGGAGAGGGGCTGGAGACTGAGTTGAATCACCAATAGCCAATGATTTAATCCTTCATGGCTACTTAATGGAACCTTCCCAAGAAAACCCCTAAGCAATGGAATTCAGAGAGCTTTCCAGCTGGAGAACACATTGGGATGCCAGAAGGGTACCATGGCTGGAGAGGGCATGCAAGCTGCACACCCCTTCCCCCATACCGTGCCCTACAGTTTTCCATCTGGCTCTTACTGAGTTCTACCCTTTATAATACATTGCTAACAGTAAATAAAGCACTTATTCTGTGAGTTGTTCTAGTGAATTATCAAACCTGAGGAGCAGGTCATGGGGACCCCCGATTTATAGCCGGCCCATCAGAAATACAAGGTGAAAATCTAGGATTTTGCGACTGGCTTCTGAAGTGAGGCAGCCTTGTGGGACTGAAACCTTAACCCGTGGCGATCTATGCTAACTACAGGTAGTTAGTGTCAGAATTATTTTATGTGAGGGAAAACCCCACACATATTTGGTGTCAGAGTACTAAGTGCAGAGGAAACGTTTCTTCCTTCAGTTACACAGACCCCAGCTATACATTAGTGAAGACAGCATACACAACTGAAATTTAGGATCTGGCCCAAACCCCATGATTTATGCTTTTGGACCAGCTTAGCATCCATTGGATACAGAGCTTGGATCTGCTGACCTGCGAGCAAAGAAGCGCCAGAAAGTGTTTGGACTTGTATGTCTTCAACTCTCGTTTAGTCACGCAGTGAAACATGCGGAACCCCTCAATGATGAACAGGATTATTAACGCAACCCAGATGGCAAAGCCCACAGAGTTGAGGAAGAAATCGTAAACAAAAGATGTTTTAAGATACCACAGACCTTCAGAAAGATTTGTCAAATGGTCTGATCATCTGACAAATGCCAAACATGCCATACTCTTGACTTCTTAAGAGAGAATTACAATATGCTTCAATTTTGTATATTCATACTTAGAGTTTGGCATTTTTGCTTCACAAATCCCCTAAGTGGCTACACCATGTTCAAAGATATGCATATTTATATTTCTTTCAATTTCACTCTCTTCTCATACTCTACCTAACCACAGTGCCTTGACCTACTAGAAACAATATAAGGAAATTCAAGATAAAGCTTATGTCGGGAAAGAAGAAATTTTCCTCTAGCCTTCTGACTGGTCTAAGAATTAAATTGAGATGATACAGATTAAGAGGAGAAAAATCAAACGAAAGTTGAATAATATGGGAGAGACCCAGGAAAACTGAGTAACTCACCAAAACGGCTGAAACCCTCACCTTAAATACCATCTCCAGCTAAAGACAAAAGAGGATGTTGGGGGTAGTGGGTTGGGACTTCAAAGGGGAGGAAGGCAATTGACATGGAAAGGGAAAAAAATCAAATGTTTGGTAAACAAACGTCTGCTGGGCCTTGCAGAGACAATGGGACATAGAGAAGAACTTTAACAGATTTTCCTCCCTGTCTACACACCTAGCTCATACTATAGTGATCTATGGTGACAGCTCCTTCCCTGGAACAGGTCCTCTGTCTACATTCTTTTAGGCAGTTAGGGGGAAGGAAGGTCAAAGGTTCTTCCTGAGTCTTTTGGGCCTCAAAAATAATCAGCCTAAATTAATCCTCATGCCAAAGAGACACATTTTTGGGGTGGCAAATTTTGCTCCCCTACACTTACAAAAATCCAAATATAACCTAGGATTTTTTTTTTTAAAGTTAATCATCTTTTAAGTACTTCAATTTAATTTATTTTTTAAAAGTATTTATTTATTTATTTATGACTGCGTTGGGTCTTCGTTTCTGTGCGAGGGCTTTCTCTAGTTGTGGCAAGCGGGGGCCACTCTTCATCGTGGTGCGCGGGCCTCTCACTATCGTGGCCTCTCTTGTTACGGAGCACAGGCTCCAGATGCGCAGGCTCAGTAATTGTGGCTCACGGGCCCAGCTGCTCCACGGCACATGGGATCTTCCCAGACCAGGGCTCGAACCCGTGTCCCTTGCATTGGCAGGCAGATTCTCAACCACTGCGCCACCAGGGAAGCCCATAACCTAGGATCTTTAAACTGATCCGTGGACAAGCTGCACAAAATGAGTGAACTCCTTGAAACCTATGTGTAATTTTGTGTGCACACACACACGTTTCTAGGGGGAAGATCCCTTGTTGCTATCTGTTCTGTAGGGCAGATATCTGTAACGCCAGAGAGTTAAGTAACCACTGGATTATTAAATAATGTGTTATGCATTTGTCTAAAAAAAAATATTTATGTTTTCATAATGGGTTTTCATTTTCAAGAATGAATGAAAATAGATATTGACATATAAATATGTATATGCAACCTTTGCTAGAACGAAATATGACATCCCAGTGCTGTATGTTTGACAGCATCAGATGAAGAGCTATTTCGACTCTGAAGACAGTGGCTAAGCGGGGCTCTGCTGTGGAGGGAATCTGGGTGAGGAATAGGGTCTCAGAGGCACAGGACAGCTTTCAAGAGGATGCCTTGCCTACATACGTCTTAATTTTCTATTTAACTTAATTCAATTAAAAACAGAAAACACTAGTGTCTCTCGTTACACACTTCCTGCTGGTCTTTAGTAAGATCTGTCTATTCAGCTTGGTAAAGATTCAAAGCAAGGTAAGAGGTAATACTGAGAGGTTTTTCCGGCATAGCATGCAAACCACACAGCATAGTTTATAGGACTTTGTTTAATAAATGCGAATTCTCCCATTTGTCTTTCCACCCACCATTTGATACAGGGTCTGTCCTTAAAAGCTCTCAAGTTAACAGGTCCCCTTGTGCTCACCAATTTTTACAAACCTCAACTAAAAATAAATGAATGATGAATGAATGAATAATAAATATATAAGGTACAGGATAATTATATTTCTCAAAGATGATTTTCAAGCCAGTAGTCTTTTAAGTACATTCTGATCAGCTTTACAAAATTTTGATTATATTCAAAACTTGGGGGCTTCCCTGGCGGCGCAGTGGTTAAGAATCCGCCTGCCAATGCAGGGGACACAGCTTCAAGCCCTGGTCCGGGAAGATCCCACATGCCGCGGAGCAACTAAGCCCGTGCACCACAACTACTGAGCCTGTGCTCTAGAGCCCGCAAGCCACAACTACTGAGCGGGTGTGCCACAACTACTGAAGCCTGTGTGCCTAGAGCCCGTGCTCTGCAACAAGAGAAGCCACCTCAATGAGAAGCCCGCGCACCGCAATGAAGAGTAGCCCCCGCTCACCACAACCAGAGAAAGTCCACGCGCAGCAACGAAGACCCAAGGCAGCCAAAAATAAATAAAATAAATAAATATAAAAAACCCAAAAAACTTGAGGGTAGGATGTTTGAAATTTCTTAGTACTCATCTCCCTCAGCGCCTTCACATATTAAGATGTCAGCAAATAATTTTTAATTTATTTACCATCCATTATATTGAGGTGTATATGCAGTATATTTACCTTGGAGATATATATTATCTACATATATTCTATCAATGCTTCCTATTTCTTTTGCGACCAAAAGTGATGAGCAGAAAATGAAGAACTTGCGGGGAGAAGGGCAGTTAGCAATTATATAAAAATGAAAACAGTCAAGTTTAGCACCTCAGTTTCTGTTTACGTTATAAAACATATAGTTACACCAACATTCATGTTGGCTAAAGACTGATTTAGTTGGTACCTCCTCATGCTGTCACTAGTTTGCCTGCCACGGCATACCAACTAATTGCTGTCCTTTATTTTCTCCAATGATTGCTACTTTTTATTGAACACGTATTGCCCTGCTGTTAAAATACACCTAACAGCAGTGAGCAAAATCTCAATTTAGGGAAAAAACCGTGCTCCTTAATGGTAAATCTCACAAATCATTCTACTAAAGAATTGTATGAAGACATTTTCAGGAATCTCAAGAAAATTTAACATTTGGCTGAGCTAATCTAGTATACTGTTGGTGGGAGTGTAAATTGGTAGAGCTATTATGGAAAGCAGCATGGAGATTCCTCAAAAAATTAAAAATAGAACTACGATACAATCTAGCAATTCCATTCCTTGGTATTTACCCAAAGAGAATGAAGACACTAATTCGGAAAGATGTATGCACCCCAATGTTCATAGCAGGTTTATTTACAATAGCCAAGATACAGAAGCAACCTAAGTGCCAACTGCCAGATGAATGTGTAAAGAAGATGTGGTATACACTTGCAATAGCATGGATGAATCTGGAGAGTATTATAATTAGTGAAATAAATCAGACAAAGACAAATACTCTATGTTTTCACTTATATGGGGAATCCAAAAAATAAAACAAATGAACAAATATAAAAAAACAGAAACAGACTCACAGATACAGAGAACAAACTGATGGTCACCAGCAGGGGAAGAGGAGAATAATGGGTGAAATTGGTGAAGGGGATTAAGAGGTAGAAACCTCTAGTTGTAAAACAAACATGTCACAGGGATGTAATGTACAGCATGGGGAATATAGTCAATAATATTATATAATAATTTTGTATGGTATGCAATCTATAAAAATACAGAATCACTATGTTTTATACCTTAACCTAATATAATATTGTAAGTCAACTATACTTCAATTAGAAAAAAAAAAGAAAAGAAATGAGAAAGGAAAGAGTGCCGGTGCTAAAGAAACTGCCCCCCAATTTTTTTGCTCAATTAAATGTTGAGAGTCTGAGTGTGAAGCATCAGATACAAGCATGAAATTTATTTTAGTATGGATAAGATGGTTGCAATGCAGTATTTAGTATCCAAATTTAGTATGGATAGGATATCTCATGAGACACTGGAAAAAAACCAAAACAACACTACTGGCACACAGACACACAGACATACGTGAAAATGTTTAATTCTTTCTTTCACATAGAAAATTCTTAGAAGTTGTTGAAGTCGGGATAATAATTAGGATGTTGTCTAATGGAGATTTAGACTGAGTATCTGTAAAGACACCAAAAATCCAAGAATTACGTAGAAAGCTTTGGCTTTTTGTCTCTTATCTTTAAAACACTTCAGTTCTTACTCCAGCTCCTAAGTTTTTCCAGACCTAAGCCTACAATGGAAAGTTTATTTTAAACAGAAATTCCTATGCAGCCTTTGGTTTATCTATATGGGATCCCACTTAAGTCTAGTTTCTCTTCAGATTACACAGAATGTTGAACAGTCAGGCAATAGCATAATCTTTTCTCCATCTATGAAGTAGACCCTGCCAGTTACAGGAGGGAAGGCTCAGATAGTATTGAACTCATTATTTCATGAGTTGCATCAATTTGAGCTCTGTGAAAATAAGAAGCCAAAGTCCTGTGTTTTGTGATGATAACTTAGTTTAAAGCAGTACTTATGTTTAGTAGTTTAAAGGCCTCCAAGGGTGATAGAAGTTTAACCATGTGTGATGCCATTTTGGAGAAGACTTTAACTTTTCTGGAGAAAAAAGTGTAACTCCTTTATTTTTCCAAGGAATCTTCTAGAGAAGTGAAAATTTTGAAGAGCTGGTCCTTAGAAGAGTTACTAGCCCTCTACAGATTAAGAGTTTATCCTAGTGCAAAGACACAACTGCATTCTAATTTTTTTATTCCTGGGGGTTGGGAGAGGGCGGAAGAGGATGGACGTACATGGAGAGACTGTTTTAACAACTGTAATATGTAAAGTACATATGTATATAAAAATTCTAAATATGATTCAAACAATGCACTTCTCGGTTGGCCATTCAGTGTATCAGCCAGTAGGAATGTAATTAATCAAAAAGGAAATTTGGAACATAAAGCACACACAGACACAGGGACTCACAAATGAAATTCGTGGTAGAGCAAGGAATTCCAGCTGCACAAAAACATCATTACATCATACTTCCGAGCTTGGGTTTAAAAAAAAAATGAAAGCATGGATTAAACCTAAGCTTCAAAGAGACTGTATAAACAATCCATGTTGCTCCAGATTCCTGTTTGTGAAGTTGGGGACTATTTGGCAAAAGTGGGCAGGGTTAAGGGGATAGTTATTCTGACGTGATTATCAGCTACAGAATCTACAGAAAAAACACTTGACTAATTCATTTTCTTATATTCAGCTCACACTGAGTAAATATTTTGTATTTTCCAGGCACTGTGTAAGTATGAGGGAGATTTCAGAAATACTTATTTATGGCTCCAATACAAGACATGACCTTTCTCAGAGAGTTACTGGCAAGCTTCTGATTTATGTCTTTCAACAGCAATATGTAAAAGCCCTCAAGAAGGGATTTAGAATTTTCTCGCATTTTCCGAAGTGTGGAGCTAAGTGCCATGTCAAGCTATACATTAAAATTCAAATAAAACACACAGACAAAGACAATAACTTAACAAAAATGGCAGGTAATGCCAAGGTTGCATGCCTGTAACTACCCAGTCCCAGTTTTTATTAGATGGGAGAGTTTTATGCATTTCTAGGTAAGAATTCAACATGAATCCTTGGATCAATCAACAACAATCTGATTTTTTGACAGTAAAATAGTTCTTCTTAATCCAATTTTAAATTTTTATTTCAAATAAACAGGTTGTCTAATTCTACACGGAGTGATCAACTGACTCAGGGAAAGCATGATTATGACCAAATCTGAAATTATCCCCTTTGATAACACAAGAAGCTTTGGCAAAAATTATTCTTGTCACTGTCTTTCCTGTGATGGCTGATGGGACTGAACTGAAAGATCTGAAATGTGCATTTGTTGAAGACTCCATTCAGTCCTCATCTTACTTTCAGCTCTATCAATGACCATTTAGCAAAGATCTTACTTCAGAAATCGGACCTTTAGCTGGAACGCTTCACTAAATGTCAGCTATTAAGATTCTGGTCTCAACACCCACCACCCTGCCTTGCTCTGGCAAATGATGCTGATGGCCCCGCACCCCAAAATAAAGTCCTGTTAAAAAAAAAGAGAGTAACCAAGGAACTCATTCTCCAGATACATAAACATAATTTTACTGAACAGTGCCAGGACAGATTTTTTTCTGAAGAGAAAATGAAAATGCTAATGTGAATATTCTTTTTCAAAAGCTTTCTGTTCCGAGAGGAAGCCTGGTCTGGTAGAAGGCCCTGTGGTGGTCACCTGTGACTCACAGCTCTACCCTGTCCATTACTAGTGGTTGTCACCCTGAACTAGCCACTCAGTCTCAGTGACGTCATTGGTAAAACAGGGTCAATACTATTTTGCTATCTGGAAGAGTACCAGAGCTCTCTTATGGTTCCTCAGAGCTTTCTGCACTGAACCTTAGTATAGAAAGAAAAATCGAAATGATGAGGAGAATCAGTGCAAGTGGGTGGTTTTTTGGTTTAGTTACATAGTGTACACACAGACTGCCACTTCCAGCCAAGATAAGTAGTGGAAACTAGATTTACCCTGCTGCCAGTAACAACCAAAAAATGGACAAACTATATAGGACTATATTTCTGTAAGATATTAGACACCAGGTGAAGGACAGAGACCACTGAGAAATAAGAAACAAATATTGTGAGCTCTACAATTGCCCAAGCTTACTGCCTTGAGTTTCCAGGCTGTGGCTCCAGGCGTGGGAACCCAGGCAGAGCCTGGGAGATTCCAGAGAGCTGAAGATATGGGGTGAGAGTCTAAAGAGACGGAGGTGGCTGGCAGTCACAGGAAAAAATACTGGAGAGGAAGGAGTTGCTCAGAGAGAGAACCTGGAGATGATGCCCTATGAGAATGCAGCTGACTAATGATCAATGCACGCACATGAAAGAAACATGAGGCCATAGGAAAAAAATCTCCCAAAAGGATTAGAGGTAACAGTGTCTGGTGTTCACACAGGGTCAGAAATAGTACTTGTTTCCATCATCTAGATGGAAAAACTCAACATTCATGGTAGATTACTCAGAAGGGTCTTGCTTCAGGATTGAGGAATCACTCGCCACAGGTTGATAACTAATCTGTTTCCAAGTAATTTACTGCATTACAGAACAAAGCTCAGGAATAGTAATAGGTATCCAAAAATACCCAGCACTCAACAAGGTGAACTTCACAATGCCGGAAAGCCAATAAAAAAATTCCAAAGGTTCAAAAATTAAGTAAAGATATGGAAAATATGAAACAAACATACAAAAATCCAGATTAAAATTCTAGACATGAAAACTATAATGTATGATATGAAAAATAGCCAGAGGGGGTTAATGGCAGGTTGAAATATACCAGGACACATCATAATCAAATTGCTCAAAACTAGTGATAAAGGAAAAATCCCTAAAAGCAACCAGATAAAAAAAGATATATTATTTACAGAGACATAAAGAAAAGGATGATATAAGTATTTTGTTGCAAACAATGCAAATAGGAAGACAATGGAGCATCAACATTAAGGCAATCGAAGAAAAACTTCAACCCAGAATTCTATCCCAGTAAAAATGTCTTTTAAAGGAAAGGTGAAATAAGGATATTGTCAGGCATACCCAAGCAAAAAGAATTCTTTACAAATCTATACGCATTAAAATAAATTTTAAAGGAAGTCCTCTGGGTAGAAGAAAAATGATTCCAGATGGACCTACACAAGGAACAAAGAACACCAGAAATGGTAACTATACAGGTAAATAAATATTTTTCTTATTATTTAACTCTTTAAAAGATAATTGACTGTTTAAAAGATAACAATAATGTAGTATGGAAAAAGTATGACAACAACAGCCCAAAGAGTAGGAAACGGGAAATGGGAGTACCTTATTGTAAGGTTCTTGTAATATAAGGGAAGTGGTATAACATCATTTGTACTGGTATAATACCATTGTGAAAAGTTAAAGATGTTTTCTACAAACACTAAAGCAAACACTAAAATAATTAATAAAGAGTTAAAGGTAAAAGGCAAAAAAGGACACAAAATAGAATCATAAAATATATTCAATTAATCCAAAAGGTAGCAAAAAAAAAAAGGGGGAACAAGGAACAGATGGGACAACTAGAAAACAAATAGCATGATGATGGATTTAGGCATAATCATATCAATAACTTCATTAAATGGTCTTCTTAATTAAAGGGCAAGACCCAAGTATATGCTGCCTACCAGAAATGTACTTCAAATATAAACGAATAGATTAAACAAAAACACAAGGATGGAAAAATGATACACTATGATACATTAAAAGAAAGCTAGAGTAGCTTAATTAATATCAGACACAGTAATTTTAGAGCAAAACATGTTACTAGGGATAAAGAAGGACATTTGATAATGATAAGGGGGGTAGAGAGGACATAACAACACTGAATGTTTACGCACCTAAGAACAGAGCCTCAAAATACACAAAGCAGAACCTGAGGGTATCACATGAGAAAGAGTCCAATCCACAATTATAGTTGGAGATTTCAATATTCCTCACTCAGTAATGGATAGAACAAGCTGACGTGATGTACACACACTCATGCTCAGAATGTTCCTTACATCCAAAGTAAGCTCTCCCATGAAGCCTTTGCTTGCAGTGCTTGGTAAGCCTTTCTGGGCATTTATCCCTGAATACCACAGATAAACCCCTTTGCTGTGGACGTCATGACCAAATAGGGCTCCTATCCCCAGAGAATATGGCTGCTGCTCTCAGCAGGAAATTTCAGTTCTGGTTCCTATTATTCCACTAAAAATCCTTATAACCCAGCCAAATCTCAGCTTTTAAAGATCTCATTTACATCATAAGGGGGCTGGGCTAGGTTACATCTAAATTCCTTCCAGCTCTTGTGGTTCCCTGACTTCAACTATACCATGAACTGTCACCAGCCAGGGATATCAACTCAAATCAGGTCTTGCACTGTGAGCGCCCGGGAAGCCTGTCTGACTCCTCGGTGGAAAGGTGTGTCTACTGTACAGAGATGGTCCTATGGAGGCAGCTGCCCTGTGACCCTTTAACCTTCAAGATAAAACAGACTGAGGTTGAACCTGGGAATAACGGTGCTCTTAGAAACTTCTCCCAATTTCTTTCTTAGGGCCTTCAGTCCCCAGTGTCCCCATGCCTACTGGCCGCTGTGCCCTGAGCTGTGAAGGGAAGCCTACCCGAGGGGGTACAGCCTGCAGAGCGGTGATGTAGTTCTCCAGGGCCAGGCGGCGGCGGTCATTGAGCATGGCTTCCACTCTGGCCATGTGCGTCTCCACCAACTGCTGCCTCTCGTTGGCTGCTTCCTGCTCCAAAGATTCCACCTTTTCCTGGAAATGCTGCCGTCACAAACACAGGCACGTGACAATCGGGAACGGGACAAATAGGATGGAGCAGCAAATTCAAGTCTTTTAAAAGGCATATCATACTTTGTTTTATTCAGACTTCAGTCATTCCAACTGACTAATTGACTAATTCAGCATGTCTTATGGGTTCCCCTCCATTTCCCTGCTTTTCATCCCCAGACCTAATTTCTCAGTGTAAATCATTATTTCATATGGTCACTGAAAACTGATTTGACTAACCGTAAGGTAGAATAAATGTATATATTCTTGAAACTCTAAATTACATGCATATTTATGAAAGTCCTCTCTTACTCAGAGAACTTTAAGAAAATGATCATGATAACCTCATGGTTTCCTGAAGGCAATTCTGAGAGGGGTTCCAGTCAAAAATTCAAATTATCGTGTAAATTTGCCACGGGGAAGAAGTAGCAGAAGATTATGGCAACCAGAAAGATATATTATTGATAAAAGTTAGACTTTAAGTAACAATATGAGTTTTAAAGAAATGAATTATAATGAGCTAATTGGGAGCAAAAGTAAGGCAGGGTTTAAGCAACTGAATTATCAGACAATGATCAGCAGTAGTCCAAGTTGAGGGAAATATGAACAACCATGCATGCGGTTCCAGCAGATGCTTGAAAAGGTGCAGGCGCTACATCGACAAGGGTACGATGCCTGGTGGAGGACGGACTCAGGGTTTACCTGGATCACTGCTTTCTTATCAGCTTTAGGCAAGTTCTTTGCTTGACGTTCTGCCTCTTCCCACTCCCTCATGACCTACAAAAGGAGGCAATCATTTAAAACCATCAGTGCTTTTTTCAAATATAGATTTAATGAGCTAGATCACTGTTTTTTTTTTTTCTTCTACATTTGACACTTTAAACATGAAAAAAATGATCACGTTCCATTCCTAGCTCAATAATATTTGACCTCCCACTAAGATGTACATAATCTATCACAGCAGTACAGTAAACATAAACGTTCACCTTTATATGGCCCTTTGAAACAAAGTCGGTCTTTTTTCTTTTCTATTACTTTCAGAAATCGCTGAAAGTCATTTCATTTGATGTGCACAAATGTCAACGATTCATAAAAGGCATATATTACCTGTACAAGGTCTTCCAACATTAAATTGAACACGTTGGTTTTAGTCTTTTGTGAAAGCAAGTTATAAAAATTCAAACAGTACGAAGGGGGAAAAAGCATATATAAAACTGTATGCATGTGTACACATGCCATGAGCACAGTACCAAGAAGTATATAATAGAGGAACTAAAAGAAGATTTCAGTTGTCAGAAATCCTAAGATCCACCCCACTGAAGAACTGATGGGCAATGAGAACATTTTGCTTGCCAACTTGCCTCACGAACAGCAAAGAATACTCTAAATTCCTCCAGAAATTCCAAGACAGTACACGTTATAATGTTCTGAATGTAGCAAAAAGTATTCTTGGTAAGTAACACTAATTTGGTAACCAGGCTAATCTGTTTTGTAGGAAAATAAGACTTCCTCTTCTCATCCATGATGTTCACTCAGGATTTCTCTGAGAGAAGTTCACTCACTGATCTGAGTGCAAAGAGGAAAAGTCTGCAGCTGTGGGTGCTGCTGAAAGGAAACGATGTTTGATTCTCACCACTTACAGCTTCCTTTTCCTTTTCAAGTGTACTACTCACGATCAAGTAGTTTTTTTTTAAGTGTAGCTCATACCTGAGCAAGGTAATATAAAGAACAGAAAGATCCAGTAAGCAAAATAATGGTTTGTTGACAGCTGTGTACTTGCATACTTTGTGGACATACAAAGCACAAGAAACCCTGATTTCTGTATTATAAGAGCCTGTTATTTACAGGTATTTATTCCTAAGGAATTGATTTTTTTCAGACATCCTTGAAGCTTGGCATAAGTAACTACTGATAGAGAAGTTCTGTGAGACTGTCACATCACATCATCATGTCAGTTTTTAATGAGATACTTCATTGTCAGTTAGCATCGATCCATTGTCTAAAGTACAAGCTTCCCCATGTTGTTTACATGAAATTATGGAGAAAAAAGAATGGAATGAATTCTCTGTTACAAGTGAAGAGCATATAAGAAATAACCTAACACATGCACAGCAAAATTGGGGAAAATGTGCAGCTGCTATGAACAAGAACAGAATATAGAAGGAAAAGAAACATAATGCCCCAGATGCTTTGGTGGGTCCAAGAGTTAATGAAGACCAACTGTGAGATGGGGGCTACTAAAGACTACTTTTGCTTTACAGATGAGATAAGCCTTGAAATAAAAATATTTGAATTTCCTGCTTTGAAAATGTTCATAGTGGCAGTATTCTACCACAAATTCTTCAGGTAAGGAATCTCAAAATTAGTTTGAGAGAGAAGTCAGATGTTTTATTGGAATGTGAAAAACTGATTTCCTGCATTACATTTAAATCTTTACCATCTTCCTTTGTATATTCAGAACTTTCAGCTTTGAGCAGGGGAATCCATGGAATAATTAAGGAGATTTATTTAGCTAATGCATTGAAAATAAGCATTCCTGTAGAAATGAAATAAAATTTTGATTTTCAGAGCAATTTAATAATATCCTCCATCCTTCCAAATAAAACAATTCACCTACACCATCACACTAGGCCTACTTACTCAAAGATAAACACACACCGTGGGCTCAACATCTCCCTTTGAACAATGGCTTCCACTGAGGTCCACTGATAATAGAGTGCACCACTCCTGACCTGCTAAATACCAGATCCAGTGTTAATAGCTTTCCAAAATCTCTCTCGTTTGATTGATTTCTCACATGAGATTAGCCTTGGCCATCCCCATTTTTATGGATCAGGTTAAGTTACCTGCTCAAAGTTATGCAGGAAAAAAATGGAGAAGGAAGGATATAAACCGAGATCTTTGTGGCTCTAAAGACCATGCTTTTGTCCCCTGTGGCCTAATTAGCCATTATAAACTGGCAAATCCAACAGGTGAGCTAAGTTTATTTATATTTGGTGACAGGAGAAAAGGCCGTTCCTAAGATGTTGATGCTTCTATCATAAAAATAATAAATGTAGAGAAAGGTCAACTTCCATTTTGAAGAACCTTACTTTAAGGATACAGTAAAACTGTTAAAATCATATGGAATAAATGATCGTGCGCCTTCTTATATTTGCTAGATACTATTCATAACATAGAACAACAGAAATCTGTAAGTTCAGAGTTATCATGAGCCCCAGCAACAACAAAAGCCCCCAAATTCTCTGCATTGTAAGAAAACAAATAATAACAAAAACTGTAATAAAAATCATTTTAAAAGATGAAATTTTTAAATTAAAAATTCTCAGGATCTAGACTTCACAGTGGCCCCATGTAGTCTTATAAAGCAATTTTCTACTGCATGCATGAAAGTGTCAGTATCATCCGGATTAATGGATCTTCAAAGACTTTGCTGTTTCATGCAGAGAAAATGACAACTAATACAGAGAGATTTAAGAGGCAGGCAAGTTCAAAGTCAAACAGTCTCCAGAATTCAGTACCATAGATTATGATGATAAATGTTGATCTCAAGCATCTCATACTCCTATGATCACTGGAATCTAAGAGACAACATTCTCTGCTCCAGGATAACATTCTTTAAATTATCTCAGATATAGGTAGTATCTAAAAGATGAAGAAAGTCCATCAAAACATATATGAACTAAGTCATGGCTTAAATAGGTGTGCTAAAATAAAGTTACTATTCTAGGAGAGATCTATAATATCTGAAAGAGTATTTGAAATCAGTGCTATTAACAGGCTCAAAATGACCAATAAATACTGGAAAAAATTCAGAATCTGTATTTTTTAAAAAAATAATGACTAAGTGGGTTCAAGATAGAAATGCAAGGTTAGGAAGGTACTTATATAAATGTATAGGGACTAAACGTTTACAATCCAGCTGGGGGAACAAAACTGGTGAGCAAATATTTAGTTAAATGCAAAAGAGCAATGATTGCTTGTCTCACTCTGAGGACTACGTGAGCGTAAGGAATGGCTGAGATGTGCCAGCGTGAAGAAGAGTGGGACACCTTTCCAGAGATCAATGCTGAGAGCAAAGAGAGTCCGTGATGAGTTTAGCATACGTTGAGCAGAGTGGTTTAAGGCTGCCCATATGACGATGGTAGCAGTTGAGGTGGGAGAGGAAGTAAGATGACTGGATTTGGGGTGCAGGAGGTTGGGTGAGGGGGCAGGCACTGGAAATGCCAAGCTGAGCGTTTAGTGTTTATTTTGTTATTTTTCTTTTTGGGGCCTTCATTGTCCCACAAATGGATTTTGTGGGCAATAACAAGGTTCTGAGAGCTTCAGAAACAAGTAGTGAGACAGGATTTAAGTTTAAAAGATGTCTTTTCAGTGGCAATAAGTATGGCAGCTGATAGTCGTCCTATTCCTACTTAACAGTGATTACATATTGTGTGTATCTTTCCTAAAGAAAAACCCTATTTTTCTTTCTTCATTCACTCATTTATGTTTCCTTAAATCTGACTTTTCCTATTATTTCTTCATGTTCACTCTTCAGGGTATAGACTATGAGTTGGAACGGTGATTGGCAAGTAAGTGATAGATACGTATTTGTTGAATGACTGAATGAATGAATAAAGAATCTGAGAAAGGGAACTTCCCTGGCGGTCCAGTGGTTAAGACTTCGCCTTCCAATGCCGTGGGTGCGGGTTTGATCCCTGGTTGGGGAGCTAAGATCCCACATGCCTCAGGGCCAAAAAACCAAAACAGAAGCAATATTGTAACAAATTCAATAAAGACTTTAAAAATGGTCCACATTAAAAAAAAAAAAAAACCCTTAAAAAAAAAAAAGAATCTGAATCTGACAAAGGACTAAAATCCTCAGTATTATCTACCTCTAATACAACATCTAGCACCTGGTGGCAGGCATAACTTAAATTGTAGTTGGTATTATTACATGTAAATTAGTTGTTTTGGAAACAATTTTTTGTTTCATAAAGAACATGATTAAAAAAAACAGGGTTTGTAGCACAACATAGTGAAAAGAGCATTGTACGAGGAACAAGAAAGGCTTGGGTTCCAAATGCCTCTCTGTGTTACTTATACTGCTTTGTTCTAGAGTGGGAAGCTAAACGCTTGAAAGTTTACTGCATTATCTGTCATTTATGGGACTAGATAAAGTGATCATTATGGTTCACTTTGGTTTTAAGCTCCTACAGTCCTATGAATTAACTCGGTAAGAAATGTTAGGTTCAAAGTTTTCATAATTTGGTATTCCATACAAAAATATTCATCTTTGCTAACGAACATTTTAAGTGATTTTAATTTACAACACCATTACAGGACTACGCTAAACACAGAGTGACAAAACCATCGAGAAAGGTGTACACACAACTTAATTTGTGCTTATAAAATCTTACTATACTTACTATACCTGTGTCTTTCCTAGGTGGCAAGTTCAAGGAGAATGCAAAAAGCCCCAAATCGGTGCCCTTATAGCAAACATTTACAATTAAAAATGTTATGTCTTTAAGATCTGGATAAAATTAAAGAGCCTTACCCACCCCTAGGCATTCATCAACCATAGGGCCCCCGGGGAGACTCTGAGGCAGAGGCAAATCCAGATTTCCCCAGTATTGTACGACTGAAGGATGGAAAGTCACATGTACCTGGGACATCCTCTCGCGGTGCTTGGCCTCGAGCCTCTCTTTGGCTTTCTGGAAATGGGCGTGTTCATTCTCATCTCCAGGTGTCTCGAGATACTTGTCAACGGCGTCAGGGGTGCTGGCTGCTGTTGTGGGAACTATAAAGCAGAAGGAAAGAAGGCTTGAGGAGAGTGACAGAATATCCAGTCATTTCAAAGAAAGCCCTATTTTCCGTTTATTCCAGAACAAAGAATTTAGTAAAGAAGCACATACAAGATGTTAATGTTGTTTAAGAGACCACGAGACATTTTGCAGCACAGCAAGGATGTCTTTCCCCCCTTTCAAGGAGAGGGTGAAGGAAAATCTTGAAAACAGTCCATTTCGCGATAACAGTATTATATTTAAAATTCTTTGCGAAACAAGCATGCATAGAGTAAAAACAGTTGGTGTTTAATACACACACGTTGCACCAAATCCCTATGCCTTGCTAGATTAATGTTTGTAACCTTGAAAGTAAATGGTGGTATCAATATCACACCTTAAGATTCCTGAAAAACCCAAAGAAATCTCGAAATTAGCCTATGCAGAATAACTGCACCTTAGAGAAAAGATAAATCCTACACTATATATTTTAGATAGCTGGTGAGCAGTATTTGAAACAGTGCCAAAAAACTCATAAATGTCAAATTCATTTTTGAAATTACAAAAGGATCTTTTTGCCTTCACAAATTTGGCAATAGTCAACCAATTCATTATACTAGTTGTCAAAAGGAAAGTGATTTCTATTTTGAATTCCACTAATACTGCTGAGCAATATTACTGAATTGCAGCATATACTGCTATATTATGTGGAAAAATAAATACCCATAAAACTGAAGAGTGTACTATAAAGCAAAAATGTCTGAAACTCATGAGCCAAGGGATTTATAATGCTTATACCAGCAGTTTTACAAAAGATCAGTAATGACTAGTGAGAATTCAGAGCATTTATGAGCTTATTAAAAAAAAAACCCAACATGAAAAGAAAACAAGATTTTGATTTAAAGAAGAAAGGCTTGGGACTTCGCTGGTGGCGCAGTGGTTAAGAATCTGCCTGCCAATGCAGGGGACATGAGTTTGATCCCTGGTCCGGGAAGATCCCACATGCTGCGGAGCAACTAAGCCCGTGTGCCACAACTACTGAGCCTGCGAGCCACAACTACTGAAGCCTGCACGCCCTAGAGCCCATGCTCCACAACAAGAGAAGCCACCGCAATGAGAAGCCTGCACATCGCAACAAAGAGCAGCCCCCGTTCGCCACAACTAGAGAAAGCCCGTGCGCAGCAGCAACGAAGACCCAACGCAGCCAGAAAAAAAAAAAAAGCATGTTCAACCAGAAAAATGAAATTAGGTGTTTTCACTATGTTCTCAGGTCGAATCAATTTATGTGTTTTATTCAAAAGATTACTCAACTATCTCCAGTGTCTAAGTATTCTTCTTCCCTAATCTTATCTAAGATATCTGAGATACAATAACCCGAAAAGAACTTAAATGAGAAGAATTAATTGCTAGGTCATTTTGAAACTAAACCGTAAGATAAGTATCTTTTAAGCATGTTTCAAGAAAACATCTGAAAATTCCCAATCTGAAGGCTCCAAGATTTGAACCAAAACGAGAAAGCTTTCTTCTTGTTATATAATTAAATAATAAATTTAAAGAGAACTATTCATTCGGATTTCTTCCCTTCTACTTCAATCACTGTTTAATAATTCTTTCTTTAAAAAATAAAAGCAGTTTAGTTGTCAATGCAGATGTTGCTCTGAAGTGGAAGGATACTTCACTTCAGGGCATATTCCTGGAATTGTTTTCAAAATACCAGGGGATTTTGAGTCAACTGGTCTGGGATTGGCACAGGGCATACCTATTGAAAGACATCTGTCCCTGTCTTCTGTGTAATAGACAAGGGGGAGGTGTATTTCAGCAGCACAAGGAAAGAAAGACGCAAAGAACATGAACTGTGTCATCAGGCACACCTTGATTTCAATAACATCTTGATCTTAGGTTAGTTGTGACCCAGAGCAAGGAACTTAAGCACTCTATGTTCCAGTTTATTCATCTATCAAGTGGTGACAACAGGCCAACATACTAGGAGTGCTGGGAAAATGAGATGCTATACCATGTGGTAGTCACCCTGCAGAAAGGGTGGCACCCATGGCACTTCATTCATGTTAGCGCCCTTCCCTCCTCCTTTGCTCATTATTACATCCTAATTCAAATCTTAGCACTTATCCTAACCATAGGAAAAACCAGCTACTTTTATCTCACATCCACTGAAAATGAATTACACACAGGATCATGAAGTACCATGGACAGGAAAAGTAACAGGTACTTTTCTAAAAAAATTTGGTATGACCTGCATAAAAGGCTGAAATTATTGAAAATGTATCCTAATTTTTAAGACGGAAAAATAATTTTCAATTAAATTTTTCTGTTAAAAAAACAAAGGTTTTTCTGCATCAGCTTAAGCAACTCAATATGCATGTATTTTTAGCCTAACCATGTCCCCACTTGAAATGGAAGTGGTATTTAGCATTTTCCCCCATGATTTTAAACATTTTCTCATCTTTTCTGGTAGCAAATGAGAACAAGTTAAAGCTCTTTTGGCATAGTACAATCTGGCAGAATGATATAATTAGGCAAACTATGTTTCACATTTTGAACAAATGAAAATGTATAAATGTTTGGGGTCATATTTACAGATCAAGATAACTACCTGCTGTAAGTTGCTGTAACCATAGCATGGCACGCTCTTTGGAAAACTGAAATTGTAAAAGTTACTCTATAAGTAGAAAGCTTCTCCAACTCTTATGGTTTTCTCCAACTCTTATGATTTGCAAATCTACTGTTTTATGGAGAGAAACACTAAAATCCTAGTCACTGTAATCTAATTAGTCTAAGTTGAAATACAGCTTTGCAATATTAAGAATAAAAGAATAAGAAAGAACTGAGCAAGCGAGGTATACTTAACAGGATGAAGACTATTTTAAGTATTAAAACTTATATTTTAGGAACAAGGAAGTAAATACAAATCTTGTATTACAGATTTATCCCATTTAATTGAGAAATATTTCTCAGTAAATCCTTGTTAGTGGCCCCTGATACTTTCTTTAGTTGAGGACTTTAAGAGAAGCTATCCTCTCTTTTAATTTTTAATTCAAACTTTGTAGTCATTCATACTAGCCCTCCATCTCAATTGGTGTTAAGTAATTGAAAATTTCCTGTATTCATACCAATCAGCAAATTAGATCACTGACCAGTCAAGGAGAGAAGAATGATGGTATTTCTTAATACTTTAAAATGAATGTAGTATATTATCACTACCTTGCAGCTGGTGAGGAGAAAGGGGAAAACGTTTTAAGTTTGTACAGAGAGCTCAGCTTCTATTTCCCCTAATTTTCCTACATCCTAAAGACATGGTCATACCAGGACTGGCTGCCATTTTGTGATCATGACCATGGTAGGCCAGAGACATGATAACAAGGATGGTGGGTAGGGGCAGGAAAACCTGTGCCCTAATGCCCTTACTCTTTCAAGGTGCATCCTTTTGGGAAAGGAGCAGCTCAAGGAATGTCAGGAATGTTCCAGGGCACAAAGGAACAGGAAGCTGTATATCATGAGTCACTTAAACCGCTTAGAAAGCAGAAACAAATTGACTTTTAGAAGGGTTTATTTTTGTTGTGTTTTTTAAACAAAAAGCACAAAGCAGTTATCCTGTTCAGAGACCTTCGAGGTTCCTTAGAAACTGTGATCCAGGCTCAGATTTCCAGGTTGGCCAAATAATAATACCCTCCATTCATTAGCGTCTACTGCGCTAGGCACTTTACATGTGTTCTCATTTAACAGGTGGGGAGGAGAAAACATTACCCTGTTATATACATTTACTGTGTACTAAGGAAATACTGTCGCTTAACATACTCACATCCCCAGACACACACAAGCAAGTCTGAATTTAGGATTACTAAACCATGAAGAGGCTATAAAGTTAACACTTAGAGCAGAAAGGGGCTAATCCATCGACATGTCTGGGGTACTACAACGGGTTTGGTTTGTTGATGACCAACCTGTACAGGCAAAAGATATGCTTTGTTATGATAACTGCCAGCCTATTTTCTAACAAACACTTTCCTGCCCTGAATGCTATCTGGTAAATGACCACCAACCAACGTTTCAGCAGCAGAAGTAGGGTTATGAAGCAGGTCAGGAGAGAGAGCCCATTGAGCTTGAATCTGAATGATCTTTTGGCCTTTGGCCTCAGCTCAAACATGCTCCTTTGTACCTCCTGCAAGCAGGCTCACTGGGTCTATTCACCCTTCCGCAGAAAACCAGGCTTAAACATCTGCAGCTCTATGTTTCGACCTCTACAGCAGGCAAATAATTAGCAGCGCTCTCACCATCACGTGCATGGGCTTTTAACTTTTAAATGACCTTCATATTGATTTTCTTAGTCTAGTCTCATAACAGCCTTATAGAATATAGTAAGACACAGACCTTTTAATACTGAGAATGGGTGTCTAATGTAATACCAAATGAAAGCACGCAACAGAAACGCAGTTCCAATTCATAGCACGTTACTGCCTCAATGTGAACTGGATGACTAATGCTTTTGATATAAGCCTCCTCTCTTTTGTCTCTTTTGCAATCCTGGGAGGTCAGAGGTATCTGAGGAGCTGCATAGCAGCTTGGATGTAGACTCTGAGGCCTCGAGTGTGCTTGTTCGTTTCTTTATTCCTCCTTTCACCAAATCAACAGATATTACAGCCCCTAGTACCTGTGAGGTATACGGCAGAAACCAACGAGTGAAACAAAGACCCTTGTCCTGGTGGAATTATATTCTAGTGAGAGAAACGAACAGCACACACACACACACACACACACACACACACACACACGAAGACAACAATAAATCACATTGTTAGAATGTGATTTGTATTATGGAGAAAAAGAAAGAAAGAGCAGGGTTAAGAAGAAACAAGAGTGCCGGGGAAGGAGTGGGGACAGTGCAGCAGTAAGTAGGTGGCCAGGCTCGGTCTAATTGAGAAGGTGACGTTTAGACGAAGAGCTCAACTGAAGCCTTACTTCCCAGTTACCTGCTGGAAGAACAGGCAGATGAAGAAACTAGCACAAAGGCCTTTGGAAGTGAGTATGCCTGGAAACTGGAAAATTCCAAGATGAGCAAGGTCTGTGTGACCAGAGCAGAGGAAGCAAGGGACAGAGTAGTGAGACAGGCAGAAAGGAAATGGGGACAGATCATGAAGGGCCTTGAAGCCATGGTAAGGACTCTTGAGGAGCCCATGTGGGTTGTTTTGAGGAGAGAAAAATGTGATGTGATGTGTTTTAAAAGGATCGTTCTGTCTGCTAAGTGACAAAGCAGAAGGTGATCTTTTAAGAGTAAAAGATGAAGATGAGGATGGCTTGGAAAAGTAGCAGGAAGTTGGTAAGGGAGTCTCATGGAAGGTACCCCCCAATACCCACACAAAGAGACATGAGAAAGAGCACAGATTTACTTTTTTTTCTCACCCCAAAATGCTGTTTCCTAAACCATAGGGTAACCAGATACTAAGGGAGACATTGTTTTCACATGTTGGTGAAGGTTCATTTCAGTTTTGATAATGATGCATCAATGCCTGTCACAACATTTCCACTTCACACTATAATCTCCTCTCTTAGTGTCAGGCAGAGCTCTATTTTTTGTGGGGTGAGGATGGTGGGAGAGGGGAGCAGATTTGCTTTCAATTTGTTAGCAAACCCGAGCTGCACCCAATGTTCCTGCCACAAAATATACCACCATCATTGGCGACATGGTGCCAATGAAACCTTTTCATTCCTGTGTTTCCCCCAGAAAATTTAATAATTGTAAGGGGCGTTACATCAAATAAGGTAAAGACGGCTATGGTCTTAGAATGTGGTAGAGAGCACTTTTTTGGCACAGATGGAGAACTTCCGTATCAGGGACACCATCAAATTTAACTGCAAATGCACCAAATGCTCATTTTAGTTCTGATTCTGTAATCACTGCATAGTGCCCCTTTCCTATTCATATTAAAGACAGCAAGAATGGGGCACCAAAAGTAGGGACATGGTGAAAAATTGCCGCTATCATTTTGATATCCGTTTGTTTCCTCAATCTCTAGGGTGACATATAATTTTAAGGTCGTAACGGGCTCAGGATGCAAAAAGAGAAATAACCGCGTCTTCAAACAGTAACAACTATGACTACCTCTCTAAACAGAGGCCATGAATGGCATGTAGTCAATATACTAATGTTAGAGTCTAACAAGAAAATTTGGTTGGTCTCCTTTCATCAGCAAAGAGGCAATTTATCTCTATAGCATTGACAACAGAAGATAAAAGTAAATTAAGACCCATACAGTCATTGCCTCATCATTGAAAATCCTATTTTATACAGAGCTAGCAATGCTGTCACATGAAATGGCTGTGATTTATATGATGGGTGGCAATGAGGATAATTTATATATAGGAAATACAAACCTGTAAAGGAAGATTTGATGCGAAACTTTCATCTCTCCACACGGCAGAGCTTATAGACTGACACCCCAACTTTAACAAAGAGAAAAAAAGTCTCTCCATTTCTCTAATTGCAAAATAACTGAGATCCCTAATGCATTCTAAACTCAAGTATTTATCAAGTCCCAGTTAGATGAGACATTTATAATGTGAAAATAGTCTGTGATCCTTACATGTGGTACCAGACTCTACAAAAAAAAGAACAAAGGCACTTTCCCCTGACATGCCCCGGTAACACACTTTATTTTATAGTCAGTGCAGTCATAGTTGGCAGACTATCAATGCATCGGGTGGACATAAGGTAATAAGAATGTAATCTATGCTGCGTTTACTCTAGTCATGCTACATTTCTTTTTTATGTCTTATGGACATGTACTGATGTGGGAATTTTGTCAAATATGTGAGATAAGCATGAACGAATCAATGCTGGTGTTCTTTTTTATTAATGTCTATATCCTATTTAGCACAATGCACCAAAATGTAAGAGCAACTTCAAATCTGAATCTAAAAACCGTATGTGAGGCCATAGCGACAACCACTGGCATCTAGGATGTCTTAACCTTCAGTTATTGTTTTTTGTCAATTTGTCAGAGCTATGCTCTATTTCATTAATGGTGGATCATAAAAGGATGACCTGCCACAGTCGCTTGATGCTCAACAGATGAGTTCAAAAAGTCAAAATCTTCAGTATTGTCCACTTTCATAGAATCTGTAGCCGTAAAAGCCACATGGAACTGTTAACCTCTATGGAGGTCTTAAGGATAAAACCAATTTCATTCTACTCCAGACTTCCACAGCCATGTTTCCCTCCACTTGTGCATTTTAGTTTATACTGTTATTTAATTCCAGCACATACTTGAGTCTCATCACATTGATAAAACTGTCAAGTTATTGAAAGTAGTTTGCTGGTGTCCCTTGAAATACCTAGCTTAGTACCAGCATGTCCCAGGCTCAAAAGTAACAGCTTTATTAAACCAGGGGTTGGACTGCTGGTCTCTTTTGGTAAATAATGTTTTATTGGAACACAGCTGTATCTATTCATTTACCTATTGTCTGAGGCTGCTTTCACACTTACAACTGACGAGTTGAGTACTTATAACAGAGACCATTTGGGCTGTGGAACCTAAAATATTGACTCTTTGGTCTTTTACAGAAAATTTTTGCCGACTCTTTTATTTAACTATCTAGTTACTCTTCTTTGGAAATATTGTAGCTAAAGAACAGAGCACATACATAATGAGCAGTTTTTACTGTTCTTAGTAAATGAACTTTTTTTCTTTTTTGTTAAATGCTGGTTTGCTGAGCAAATCAATTCTTTTCAATCTTACGGTTTTTCACTATGGTAGCTTGGTGGAAAAAAAACCATTCTTTTTATCCTGACAATTTCTGGATACAAAAGATGAGGCTTCTCATACTTGTCAATGCAATAGATTGTATTGGCACTGATGTGACATGTAATTTAATGCACCATCGTGTCTTTTAATTGTTTTTAATAATGCTTGGCAGTTTCATAAAAATATGAGTTCTATTAGTATCAGAGAATGTGCTAACGGGAACTAATATTTGCTCTTTCACAATCAGAAGAACAAGTATAGTTAAGAACAATGGTTCAAGTCTGCCCAAAGACTAGATGGCCTTGGTATTATGACAGGACACTGCAACTCTGGGACTAAGGTGGCACATTCCATTCAAAGGACACACAGTACGTTATTCACAGTGCCACAACTCACTGCAGGTAAAGGGGTCACTCTCTTTGGCCAGACCCCTTGGTGCAGTTGGCTGACTTGAAATTGGCATGATGCTCTTTGAGATTAAAAGCATCCGTTTGCCTTTGGAGATGCAATCTGATGGGAAGAACACTAGGGGAAAAAAAGATCATACTCTCATGATGTTTACGTTTGAAACATAAACTATCAATAAATATCTCTGTAGTAATTTTATTGTTCACAAACACTGCACTGGGCCAAGTGAATGTGAAACCTTTGTATCATCCTAACCCAAATGGGCAGACACAAAATTCATGTCAGAAGCAACTCAAGTTTCATAAGATTTTTAATTCCAAATGGGAAAGGGATTTTTTTAAAGGACTCAAATCCATAAATTTATGAGTAAAATGAAAGCTCTTAGCCTCATGTCTCTACCCTCTCTACCTGTAGTTTAGATTCTTACCTATGATAACAAAACCCAAAAAATCAAGTGTCCCTTAAAATTGCAATGCTCAAAATCGGTTTTTATGACAAAGATTTAAAATCTAGAAATGCCTAATTATAATAAGAAGTCTTGACAGGAAAATTATTGTGTTTATAATGTAGACCATCACACATTTTCTTCACACAAGCAATCTTTTTTTTTTTTTTTCAAGCAATCTTATTATCAGTTTAACTGAAGAGCTTTGTCTAGCTCATTTCACACTTATTATTTCACCAGAAGCAACTCAGACTGAGAAACCCAGAAGACCACCCACCTTTGTGAAAAAAGATGTCCTCTGATTAGCCCTAGGTTGGTGAAGCATCCAAGGGCAAGCCCCAGCTGTCTCATCAAACGGGCTTGCTCACCTTTCTCAGTTTGGCTCATTTTCTCCCACGCCAGTCTGCTATCTGCATTTGACCTCCAGATGACTATGACTTTTTCAATTCAAATGTACAGCTTCGCTATAAATAAGAGAGCATAGCTGCACAGGCTATAAATAACTAGAAATTATATGCTTTCTCTAGTCTGTTTGGACTAGCATTGCAAAACCCTTCACTTTCTGTGATTGAACAGTCTCTGTAGGAAGACAAGAAAATACAGCTGCCAAAAATCACCCTCGCCCTCCTATAATGGAAAGGTGTCATGATCCCACACACACTACAAGTAGATGAAGAAAATTACTGGGAAAGAGAAAATTACAAGAGATTGTCAATGTCTGTTTTGAAGAGTTGAGGACACAAGTACAGTACCTCACGAAAATAAATTTATTGAATGATGACGTTCATTCCCAGTAATAAAAACAGAAAAAAACAATTCTTTCATATGCTTACAAATTATATAAAATGAAACAAAGTAAAAATAATGACTGTTTTGTAAAAGGGTGGGAAAGATTTAATTTACTGATACACGCTGTATTCATGGCATTTAGGAAAAAATGTTTTTAATATTTGTCATCCACTTCCCATGATTTTCTGCATTCTTAAAATGTGCTTCTGAAGCTCAAATGTAATTTTTCTAACCGGGAAAACAATATCAGAACCAAATAGTTGGCCATTTGGAGTGCAGGGCATCGCCACACGTGTCATTTAAGTTTCAAACCTGGTCCTGCCACATTTGTTGGCTGGGGACAAGTCACCAAGCTCTTGAAGCCTCATTTTCTCATATGCACAAAGGAAATGAGGAAAATGGCCTCAAAATATTCTTGAGAAAAAGAAATGATCTATGAAAAATGCCTCGTAAAAATGTAACACGCCATGCAGCTCAATGTACTATCAAGCCCACAGTATAAAATCTAGAGTTCTCCTTAGTTCTCCTATGTCTGCCCACTTGCCATACTTTCAACTATAGTTTATCTTTTTTAAGAAAAGATCGTTAGCTTCATCAATTGTGAGACTAGGTGGTTTTTTTTCCAGGATGATACAGATAAATGTTAATTTTCACTATACCTAAGCTACAACCGAAATTGTGTCTCTTCTCCCAGCAACCATAAGCATCCATAGTATATATCATCCCTAACCTAATGCTGGAGGAATCTATTCTGGGATATAATCCACATTTCAACATGAGTATTTGTGTGTTTGACAACACATTTTTAAACAAAGCTAGACTGATAGGCCAACTGAAATCATCACAGTGCACAGACATTATAAGGTAGGTTGATATGATATTTCTTTATAGGAAGCTCTCTCCCTGCATCTTAATGATGAAATCAGAAGATGGGCACTTCTGTCCCACTAGTGTGCCTTCAGGGAGGGGACGGAGAGGTCTTGACTTCTAAAAGCGGCCGTTTACTTCCTAAAGCATAACAGCTGTCTTGAAACACACCCAACTGAAGCCTTCGCATATGTTATTAGTCCATAAAGTTAGTACAATGCATGCTTATTAAATATTTTTCTGGGAAACAAGTCACTTAGACACACAGGCTTTTTGCTAAATCGCGCCATCTTGTGAGCTTTAGGAAATAAAATATTGATGCCAAATAAAACACAAAGTAACATTGTATATACAATATTTTATAGAACCACATGAAATAAAAAGGAAACTGATCAGAAATAGAAGAAGCTTAGTCAAAGCTCTTAGCCCAACAGTGCAAGTTATCTGGCAAAACTAGACGTAATTACAAGCAAGGCAATGGAAATAAACATTTTGTTAAAAGATAGGTGTTCAAGAAACACAAAACCATGCAAAGGTGAGGAGGCTGGAGCTACAATCCAGCCATGCAATGTACCCCTCCCTCCTCCCCTCCCTTGAGTGAATGACAACATACGTTTAACAGGATCTTGGGGAAGAGGTTCCTGGGTGGTCTTGAGTAAACTTTGGGACACTATGGAGAAAATAAGAGAACATAACTAAAAACAAAAATGGAAACATGGGAATGATGGATGAAACTCACTCACACGATTCTACTGACCAAAGGAAATAACAAAAATGAAAACATTGAATTAAAAACAAAAACTAAACAAATATCCCGAGCTTGGGCCCCAGCATGGAACCACGGTAAACACACAAACAAGAGATATTTTTCCACAAAAACATCTTGGATTGTGGATATTCTGTCTCTGACAGTACATCCCAGTACCCCGTGGAAGGATTTCTTGCTCCCTTCTCCCTCCTTAGTGCCAGGATCACCAATTCCCATCCGTCCCGTCTTCATGGTATCTCTATTCTTTTCACCCATTCCAAGGGCAGCCCTGGCCGTCGGCTCTGGCTACTGACTGAAGCTTTTACTCTCCACTTACATCTGTCCACTCTTCTAACTGGCCTTCAGCCTCCCGTGTTTGCTCTCTGGATACGTTATTCTATAAGCCATCTCCCCTGAAACTAAGTACTGACTGCTTGTCCATTACACCTTTGTTGGGAACATCTCTCTTTCGCAAATTTCTTGGCAAAGGGTGTACCATGCAGAGCACCTCCAGAGACCTGTGGTGCCCATGGCTCTTGCTCCCAGTCTGAGTCAAATCAAACTAATCAAATGGAGAGGATGTGCAGTGAGGGTAATAGTGAGATTTTTTGGGGGGGCGGAGGATAATTTTTAATTTTTTTTTTTTTTTTTTGGCGGCACTGCGGGGCTTGCAGGATCTTAGTTCCCTGACCAGGGATGGAACCTGCGCCCCCTGCAGTGGAAGCGCTGCGGCCTAACCACTGGACCGCCAGGGAAGTCCTGATAATTTCTAATTCTTGATGCAAATTCATCACTGCTAATAACTTTTAAAACCCTCTTTCTTATTGTATATATGTATATATTTGTATATATACCCACACGTACATATTTATATTTCAAAACATAAATCCACCCCAGGGAAAGGGAGAAAAAAGTTGGAAATCTGCCAGGAAATCTCCCCCAGCAGCGAAACCAGCGAGAATCATTATAACAAAAGCCCTTTGTTTAAGAGGCTCCAGGCAACAGAATCCGCCATTGTCCTCCAAGTTACCCGACCTAATTAACGTTTTTGTTTGAAACTCAAGAAAGGAGTCTTTTGAGCTGGAAGCCACAATCTTCCTGTCAGAGCCAGAAAAGAAGCCCTTGGGGTTACCAGTTCCTAAACCTGTTCTCACACAGGGTAGAAGGGGAGTCATCTCTCACCCAAGAGACCAACAGGAACTTTTCCAGTAGATTCCACTTAGATACTGGGCTTCACAGTAGAAGGTGTTGATATTGCAGACCCTTTGTTGTTTAGCTTAATCTTATGATCACACTGGGAAACAATTTATATAATCCCTGGAATCCTAGGCAGGAAATGGTTGCTGTCACTCTCACCAGAACAACGGGAAAAAGGCAGGAGTCTCTCAAAAAGAGAAACGCCTAATTATTGAGTTTAACCTTTAATTTATCAAGTTGAGTAACTATTCCTTGAGTAGATCACACTTCCTTCTAGTGGAATAGATAGATAGATACACAGGTAGGCAGGTAGATAGATATACAGGCAGATAGATAGATAGACAGACAGACAGACAGACAGATAGATAGATAGATAGGGGATTTAATGTGAAAGACTGTCAAGAAGAACAGAGGTCCCAAATGTTTGGTGTGTTACCTCTGGAGAACTATCTCTGTGGAAATAGTTTCAACTTGCATTTAAGTCATCATGACTTCATTTATTTATTCCCGCTGAGTTATGAAAAACTTAAAGTGCAAGAGAAAAAGGCTTGGAAAATTATATTCCCTGAGCCTTAGTCACTGAAGGCTTCTAACGCTAAGTGAGGCGTTTTCTTCTGTCCATTCCAAGATAAGACACGAAAACTCGCCATTGCAAACGTCCCTGTGTGAGCTCAGGTGCCACCGGGGCATTTCTATCCTCTGGCATCTGAAGTGCAGGTGCTCAGCTCAAGCCCATTCCCTCGCCACCCCGATAAACGTCACGTGTTATGAAATGATACTCATCACGGCAGTACGTCTTGCCAGTGGCACGGAAGCGTCATCAGCCAGGCTTCCGGTGGTAACCCTTATTTGCACGTGGAGTGCACATGCAGAGGCCCGAACACAGAGGTACACGGACAAACACGTAAGTATACATTTGCAGAAACAGCTGAGAAGACAAAACAGCAACTCCAGCTTGGCTTAAAGAGAAGCCCTCAAAAGTCCCTCGAGAATGCAAGACGGACGCACCACAGCTAGTACAGGAACACATCCACGCCATGCTTTATTAGAGACAGACGGAGATGTGTGCTCATGACTGAACGCCCTGGAGGAGATGCCCAGCAATTAGAGACATTGACAGAAACGTGGTTAGTGGTAGCAACAGACCCATTCCCGAGAACCAGGAAAACCAGTCTGTTACAAAGAGCAGAGTCAGCGGCGAGAAGGATGAAAAGGTGGCCAGGCTGGAGGAAGGTCCACTTACTGACGCTGCCACACACGGCCATGCAGTACTCCTCTGTGTCAAAGTTGTTTCGGTTGCCGCCACATCCGCCGTAAAAGAACGGGGCGCACTTCCCTTCGGTCACATCAAAGTACCAGCGGGAGATCATTGCTCGGCATGGCCCCGTCTCGGCTTGTTCAGAGCACACCTCTAATCAGAGGAGATGTGGGGAACCACATTTAGCATGAAAAGGTACGGCTGGCTGTTCATGTACACATGTTCGCTATTCTTAACGCGATAGGCCTCCCAGTGGTAATTGGGCTGGGTTTATCCAGCAGCATCTGCCAGACATTTACTGAGGAATTTAATTATCTACCAGGACTTTAGAATTACTTCTGAAACAAAGCAGTGCATGCTCGTCTGGTTTAATGAGTGTAGCTCTCAGTAGTAATAAAAGGATTCCAGCTAGAGGTGAACAGACCTTTTCGGTGCTTTCAGATTAATATTAAATGCCTGAAGATGTGCGCACATCAAAATATTTCTTCCCTATAAAAAATAAACTTCTCTTTTAAATAATTTCAAGGCAACTTTAAAGGTAAAAGGATTATGTCTGGTTATGATGCGAAAAGTTTAACCCCTCACAAACACCTGATTGTTTTCCTTGAATAAATGACTGCCTTGACTTAAAGTATAAACTAATTGTACATATTCTGAATGTGATGCAGTTTTCAGAGAGACCCAGTCTGTCCACTGACTATATTTGAAAACATACATAAAACCTGTGAAAGCGACTTCAAGTCGATTACGTTAACTCTAATTTAAGACAAATTTTTCTTTGAATATTGGTCTGTCCCTTGGCCAAAAATGGTTCAAATAACAAAACACAGTCAAACAACTCTCATTTGTTAATACATACCATACACTGTTTTACATTATAACACAGCTTACCTGTCAACATGCCTTGCCACCCTCACCAAAATCAGATTCATAATCCCTGATTGACTGAAAGTGTAGCAACCTGTAGGATTCCATTCATAAAGTTATTGCAATTAGAATTAGAACTCTACCTCCCATGTATATTCCATGTTTGTTAGAAGTCAAAACGATTTTCCTACTCGGTTTGCGTCCCACCCTAGCTAGGCTTATAGAGATCCCTCTGATACCTCAGCACACTCAGATGTCTTGCTTATTCTTAGTTTTACTAACATGCCAGGGAAAAGCATCCTTCTTCTAAAAGACAAAAATCCATGCATAACTCAGAGCTTCCCATTAGGAATATTCAACAGACTGCTCTAGGAAGAGTCTCATCAATCAATCACTCAAAGACAAAGATCCACAATGTTGACGTGAAAGGAACTACTGTTTTGCTTTTCTCTACACATACCACTCATTGTTCTTTCCACTCAAGGTAAAGAGGTGATGGCAAAACCAGAAGCTGCTGCCATCATGATGATGTCAACAGAGTAAGGAGGGACAGTCAGCCCTGAGCCCAGAAGGCGAGTGTCAAGCTCTCTGCAGGAGAAGTGTCCTGTGTAATAGAGGTCTAAGGTGACTCTGGCTCTCTTTGGTTGGTTTTAGGATGGAAACAACTGGCTCCAAGAGCATCCAGCTCAACATCACCCATGATTCTGGTCATCTCATTTGATAGTTACTTTCAGAGTCCATGCTTGCCAAGCCATGATGTGTTTCTAGTTAGTTTTCTTTATGGAATTTTCCTGTATGATAAAAATCTGCCAAACTGTTGACACAGTATCCCATCCAGCTGGTAATTTGATTTATTCCCCAGATTAAACGACTAGTATTCTAAGTTACAAAGGATTAAGTTAGTTTTGGTGTGTGTGTAGGGGGCTCTGATCACCTCTGAGTTACTGACAAAGCAGCTTCTGGGCTGCAGAGCTAGAAACCATGCATGCCCACATGTGGGGTCCCTGCAAACCACAGCTATCAGTTGTCTCCACTCCTGGATGTTATCTTCTCTCTTTCTCTCTCTCTCTGTTGTAAGAAACATGTACAGGTTGGCTTTACCCTCCTTTTCTATACCTCCCTCACCAATCTGTACATGTTCATGTGATGTGCTTTCCTGTTTCTAACACATAATGATACTCATCCTTGTACCGATTCCATAAAGACTACCAGGCAACTGTGTCTTCTGAGCCTACACTGTGGTTGAAGTCAGACTGAAGTTGCAAGTGGCTTCTGCTACAAAGAGAGGCACAGAAACACAACCCTAAGTCACAGGAGCGTAGGCAACAAACCTCACTGTGTCTCAACAATTCATGCTGCTCCTCACGTTTTATACCTCTTACAGCACCAAATACGTATCTTCTGATACTTGCCTGTCACAGGTCCATTTATACATCACAGCTGTGCAGGGGCAGAAAACGTCTTTATGCTACATCCAATGTACTAAATAAAACTGGTAGAATTTTGGGTGGGTGCAAGTTAAGTAATGGGATCTCAAAGGAGTTAATCCATGATAGATATTTGCCCTTGTATGCGACCTAATACGAAAGCAAAACTTCCGGGTCTAGAACCCAGGTGATATTACAATATATTGTCATTTTCCTATACTACGGGTGAAACATTCATTTTTATTTCATTCATTTTTGTTTTTCTTCTGCCTCATTCTAAATGGCTATGAAACCCTCTGTTACAGCTAATTGGTAGAGCCCCAGTCAAGAAGAAAAAGCATTCAGGACTCAAAATTCATTTATATGTCAACTAAGCAAATACAATAAATAAACTACCTGAGGAGCTTACAATTCTTGCTGGAGTTTCCAGTTATAAGACCCTTGACTCATCAATCCCTAAAGGCAAATAATCTCCATTTGGAGCATTTTGTTGGTTCTCCCTGACATTATCATGGCTTGTTGGCACTCCTGACTTTAAATGGGTCCAAATACTTTCATGACTTTGGTGTGTGTGGACATAGTGGGGAATAAGAATCAATCCCACGGTACTCACATACGAGAGGATATTCGAGATAACGTGGTCAGGAGTTGGTATGATAGCATATGATAATCAAATGTCAAATATATAATATATGGAGCAACAGGCACATGTGAGCCTAGCAGAACAGGAGTGAGAATGCACCTGTCACTTTGGAACCTCTCATCTGCTGACACGGAGGATTGTGCGCCAGACGCTCTGTACCAGAGCAAGCACGGACAAGTGATAAAGGGTATCTCACTGTCATCCCTCCAATGATCAGCATTGCTGATCAGCCATCAACCTCGCCTTTCCTAGCACTTTCTTTCTGGCAATGACTAGAACATCAACGTCCTAGAGCAGTAAAGCTGATTTCAGAGGGAAATCTTGAGTGGGATGGATTTTCATCTCTCACTCATAACTGTATTTCTACTCTACTGTAGAGCACACAAGTGTCTGATCTCCCTGACCTTTTCTCTAACCCTTCTCTTTACAAAAGCATGGTCCATGTAATTGAAAAGAGAACCTTTCATTAGTCTGGGAGAGGGTGAGGGGTAGTCATGGGGTCAGCACTGGGGAAGTATTATGTTAATGCCTTTACACACGGTATTAATAAGTGTAAAGGAGATGGCCAACGACTCTCCCAAGAGAGCGAGAAGAAGGAGCACATACTTGGGCTGAAGAAGTGTTAAGTGGTCAATGTCAAGTTCATAGCTGTGATATTATGCTATAAATGGGGAAAACTGGGTGAAGACTATTCAGGATATCTTTCTATTAATTCCTTCATGGCATGTAAATCTACAATTATCTGCAGAAAATGTAAGAGAAAAAAATCTCACATTAAGAAACATATAACGTTATATAACATATAACTCCCAACATATAACGTTGGGAGTTAACGTTGGTAGTTCAGTTTGCCTTGGAATTCTATCTTGTCTCTTTCCCTGAATCATTTATCATTTCAGAGTAATTTCCCTGAAGGGCTACAAATTTCAGTTTGAGAAACATTCCTTTAAATTCCTTTCTAGCACTGAGAAATTACCAGGAAATCTATCCAATCAAGATCCTAACAAAGTAAAACAATTTTAAAGAATTAAGCCTGAAATATATAATTTGAAAGCTCCATGACTAGATTCAGAGAAAAAGAAATCTTGAGACATTTTATTATTTTTTCAAGACATTTTAAATGCTTATGTTTACATTATTATTTTTCTGAATAGAGAAACCTTTTCCTTCCTAATCTTTCGGAAACACTGAAAAAATTCAGTGAAAAACGTGTTTCATATTCATTACTATAATCAGCCAGTGCAAAATTATTTACAAAATCATCCACTAAATGTAGAGCATGTAAAATTAGACCTTATATAATTGTAACTTCAAACAGAATTCATCTGAAAATTAAAACTGCAGCTTCCTTTTCTCATCTTCATTCTCTTCTCAAAATCTAAAATAATAAATGAAAAGATGAACATTTAAAAATTATTTGCTAACTTTATTTTTTGAATTCCAATCCACCTTTGTTTCTATTCAAAGTAAATGTTACATATAATAATGAAGGAGAAAATTTGCCCAGAATTGAAGTAGGGATACTTCTCAAAGAGAATGTTTCAAGTTAGATAGAAACACAGGCAAGACTTAAATATCTAAGGAACTATGATCTTTGCTTATTCATATTTAATTCTTAGACTTTTAAGATCACAAATAGGCTTCCTAATATTCACCTAGCTGAATTCTTCTGGCAAGGAAGGCTTATCTCTTCTTTTATAACAGCTCTATTCACCTTTCAAGACAAAGACCATTTAATAAACTGAAATGCTAGTGTACACACAACAGTATGAAAGTGTTCATGTGCTTAAAAAAAAAAGCATTAAGCATTTTATATCTTTTAAGGTAGGTCCCTGCTGAGATTTGTGCTGGTTTCAACACTAAATTCCATTATCTAAAAATCAATAGTATACAAATATAGTATTTAATATTGATACAATATTTAATATTTTATTAAAATATTAATATTAATATTTTATTAAAATATATAATATTTCCTACATTATATAAAATGATTATGCAATTCACTGTTCAAAATGTGATGCTTAACCACAAAAAATTAACTCTGAATAGATGTCAAATTGGAGCAAAAGTTTTTTTGGACAATCAAATTTAGAAAGCTAATTTTACACTTAAAAAAAAAATTCAACATAAAGACAGCTGTGAAAGTGGCAACTAGGATAAGGAGAAAATCCCCATTTTCAAGAGTACAGTTATTACAATGCCTTCTTAAAAAGCAGGGCTAACAGAGTAGCAAGTAATAGCTTTAAATAAAGCACTAACTAAAGAATAATCTCATAATGTAAAGCTTTTTATTATTATTATTTCATTTAAATAGCTGAATTTCAATTATTCTAAGACTATAGGAATGTATGTGAAATAAAACCGTGCATTATATGGAATGCATAAAGTTTAAATTTACAAATTTTGAGAAAGTAACCACTTGAATAATCAAACCAATCAAACTAGAGAGTTACTTATAGAAACCTAGGAATTATATATTCTGATATTGTTTAAAAAAACAAAAAAAGTAGCATAATTCCTCCTATGATACAAGAGTATGTACACAATTAAGGTTCATTTAAGTTAAAAATGACGTATCTCGCAGTTTTAAACTAGAGTAGAAAGGGCAAATGTATGAAGACAAATATAATTTGGTCTTGTGACAAATCACTTTAATATTAACAGTAAAATAAAATGAAACAATGACAGCAGTATAGAAACCTACTAAATATGCTTATCTTTAATATTTCAAATAAATGTTGATTTACCTGCCTAATCATTCAATTTGTTAATAATGAAAATGGCTGACCTCAATGCCATTTTATAACAACTTCACTTTTCAGCCTGATTAAATCATTCCAACATGCTAGAAAACCAGTTATTTTTTAAGAATGTATTTTTTGCAACAATAGATGCATGTACTTTTAATGGATAAGAGTATTTATAATGTGCTTGCAAATAATAGCAAACAGTAATAAAAAAAACATGTCCAATAGAAAATTCCCCTAATTGAATAATAGTGATCAGATATTTATTACCTACTAATCCTATTTTACTAAATAGAGGCATGTAAAATTAGGCAAGCAAATTTGAACTAAAGTCTTATGACAAATCTCACTTAAGCCCCAAATAGGGGTTGAAATATATAAACAAATGATGGGAACAGCTGTGCATGGTAATGAAATCACTGACTCAGAATGAAATGACGGGTGCTAATTTGTCACGGAAGTCTCTAGAAGATATCTGCAGTTGACTTGCCTTTTACTGAATTGTGTTGATTCTCTAACGCTATCCAGTACATGTGTCATTCGAGTTACACCTGGCCCGATTCTCACTTCTCTCAATGATGAAAGATTACTTATAAAAACGCCACCTGAAAAAGTACTTGTAAACTGTTTAGACTAACCATACTCTCGTGTTGGTGACGCTGGTGAGCATTCACGAAAGGGCACTGCTATTTTTCCTAATACCTTTGTTTTCTGTTTGTCACAGGAATAAACTTATTTGTCATCAAGCTGTGTGGTTAGTCTGAAGCACAACACAATATTACAAGAAGCTCTAAACTCTGATAAGACAAGATATCATGTCCTTTGCTGGAAATAAGAGGAAGAGATTTTTCTTCTTGACTGAGAGGTGAGGTATGCTGGGAAATCTGACTGTGTCCGGAAAACCACAAAAATAGAACTCTCTGATTTATACTGTTTGTCGACTTCCATGGTGTAAATACTCCCACCATTGGTATTTCAAGCTACCGATGGTAGTGGCTCACAAAGTTCCTCAATACTTGAATAATCAGCTTTTACAGGCTAGCAGGAGCCAGCTATACCATATCTGTGAGAGGAAATAGGGGCACAGGTGAAACTAGGAACAATTATATAGTTCAGGAAATTGTAAGGGTTTTCTAATTTGCTCAGTCGTGAGAGTTGAATTTTAACAACATTACTCAGTAAGTAGACCTATCAGGATTCTCTCATACTTGGTGACATGTGATACTATAGTAAGAGCAATGACACCATAGATAATGATGGTTTCACTACCATAAATAAGAATAATTTTCCTTTTCAGTTTCTTACTCTGTCTCAATCTAAATCTGCACAGTATGGGGGCAGGTAATGCTACTAGAGACCATTCCTTCAAGTGTAGCCAGCCAGTGGACCAGTAGGACCCGCATCACCTGGGATTCAGGACCTACCCCAGACCTACTGTCTTAGAATCTGTGTTTACATAAGTAAATTTAAGGGACAGAGACAACCCCACCCTCACAGTTAACACTGGAACTGTCTTACCACTATTAACTCAATATAGTGCACTTTTAACAAAGTGAACTATTCTAAACTCCTTTTACTGTTTCAAGAGTCTCCTAGTTTTGAAAATTTGCACTGCTGTCTTGAAGGCCAAGGGGTTTTCCTGAACATTGTTTAAAAAATGTGTTTTTATTCAAGTGTAGTTGACTTACAATGCTGTGTTAGTCTCAGGTGTACAGCAAAGTGACTCAGTTATACATACATATATATATCTATTTTTTTCAGATTCTTTTCCCTTATAGTTATTGCAAAATATTGAGTAGAGTTCCCTGTGTTATACAGTGTGTCCTTATTGGTTATCCATTTTATGTACGTAGTGTGTATATGTTAATCTCAAACTCCTAATTTATCCCCACCCCTGCCTTTTGCTTTTGGTAGCGGTAAGTTTGCTTTCTATGTCTGTGAGTCTGTTTCTGTTTTGTATATAAGTTCATTTCTATCTGTTTTTTAGATTCCACATATAGGTGATATGATATTTGTCTTTGGTTTACTTCACTTAGTATGACAATCTCTAGTTGCATCCATGTTGCTGCAAATGGCATTATTTCATTCTTTTTTGTGGCTGAGTAATACTCCATTGCACAGATGTACCACTGAACATCATTTTTGTATGAGATTCGTTCAGTCTTGCTTCCTCCTGACTTCTTACTCTTCCACTAACAGAATCCCAAAAGGTCAGATGTTGGAAGAGGTGATAAGTTTTTAGGGGGGCAAAATGATCCAAGGCTGAGAGAAGAAGGTGTTTAGGTTGAAATTCACCTTGCTTGAAAACTCCAGAAAGCATTTTCCTACAAGGCAACTAAATATTTCCATTAAAACACACAACTGTTACCTGCCCAAGGAATCAGAGCCCCTACTCAATCGGACATATGGATGAGCTAAAAATTAGCTGAAAATGACATGCATGTTTAAATGAACTGTTCTTCCATTTGCTGGATTTCTTTTACTAGGTTTGATGTTTTTCTTAATTGCAAACTCTGTGTTGTGGAAATACATACAATTGTCAATATTTGCATATTTTTTTGAACAGCAACTGATTTGGGGAAAAGCATAAAAAAGACTAGAATTTTTAAAAACCTGGTTTCTGGACTTTAATTGAATTGGGCTGGAAATTTTATTTTTATTTTTAATAAATTTAGACATAATTGTATTAAAATACCTTTAGCTGATTATTTCCTTTTCTAACATTGAATTAAAGAATCTTGACACAAATTAAAGTGTAGAAGGTAAAACTAACTAAGCACTACTAGCCATGTAAAATTTCAAACAAAATTAAGTTCAAAAATATAATTTTCTAGGTGGCAATGCAGATCTTTGTGAATATACTAAACCATTGACTTCTCTACTCCATGGTATGCAACCTATATTTCAATAAATTTGTTACTAAAAATAGAAAATTATATATATATACACACCACACACAGTTTTTTCTATGGCTCTGTTTCTCACTCTCGCATTTTAAGCAAATGATTTGAGTGGGCTTTCTAAATTGGGACCATTAAATGACATGCAAAGAAGCTTGTTAATGCCACGTTTCACTCTGCCTCTACCAAAGCGTATATCAAACACCTCAAAATCAATGGCTGTGGTGCCATGGGGCACAAAATAATAAGGCTGCCGCCTGTCACATCTATGCCCAGTGTTGATACTAGTTCTCTCAAAGTCATTAGAAAGGATGCTACATTCTGGTCCAGGAACAGGAGTGGATCTTACTTGCCTGTGGTCATAACACAGAGAGGTAAAGACTTCCTCGAAAGGGAGCAGCCGTTATCCCTTTGCCCTGTTCCCAAACCCAAAATGGAGCTTAATTTTCATTTTGGGCCAGTGCGCTCCTATGAGGGACCCAACAAAAGTATGTGAGTACACTTCCATGCTTGCAGCAAGTCAAGCTCACAGTTTTCTCCAAACTTTGTGAAAAGTTAAATATGAATGATAAGCAAGGATCCTATTTGTGAATTATGGGATACCTTGCAAGAGGCACATTCATTACAGACAGGTCACACCGGAGACGTGAGAATTAGGCTAAGCTCTGTTTGCTCTACCCTTGAGATCAATGCAAGCTGTTCTGATTTATTTATGGCACTTCTTGGATTCGTTCTATTTGGTGCTCCATTAACTGGCAAATCCCTATTCTCCTTTAAAAATCACTCAAATGACAACTTCTTGGCAATGCTTAGTGGAAACTTCTGTCCCTGGATGAGCACTTTCCTTTCCCTATGTGCCACAGTTCTTCCCCAGCCAGGTCAGAGAGACTGATTTCTCCCCAAGACTGAGTGTACAGCTATGTCTGGAAGCAACCTGAGTGAACCACCCTCTCCATATCCCTGTGCCCTCAGGAACCGGTGCAACACCCAGTTCCTAGGAGTGCCTGGTCCACGTTGGTGGAATGTACAGCAGCAAATCACATGATGCTTCTTAGAGATTAATGGTAACCAGAGGGAGAAGAACAATAATTTAATTCTGTGAGGTCAGTCACCCTGCCCAAGGCAAGCAACATTTAGATCAAACTTTTAAACTTCATCATCATACGGTATGCTTCAAGTGCCACCTCTATTGGTGTCTCTGTCCATTTAATAGATGAACTTCCAAGAGGTTTAAAATACCCTCAAGAAATGAAACTCCATCTTGAAATGCAGTGGCATTTAATACTACCTTGGTTCAATTATCAGCCAGATATAAAATTTAACTGCAGATATTTAAATATACAATATATTCACAAAAAGATATTTCAATCAAGAAACCAAGTTTAAGCTGTTTTTTTCCTTAACATATGTCCATAAAATATCAGCTCTATGATACCAGTAGAAATGGATACAGCACATTTATGCTTTTTATAATTAAAAAAGACAGTCTGTTGGCTTACCTTTGGCATTCCTAATTAGTAGTAAACATTAGTTCTCTGGAGGCTCAAAAGGATGTGTATAACCAGGGAAACTATAGTAGCTTAGGTTAATTGAGCACTTACTGTCCAGCAGGAACAGTGCCAAGTGTTTCCTGTGGATTACTTCATATATGGCTCACAACATGGTTAAAATTAGGTAGGTGTTATTAAATCCCATTTTCAAGAGGGAAGCAATGAGGCATAAAGGTTATTTCACTGATACAAATATACTAAGTTAGTAGGTTGTAAAGCCAGGATTTGACTCTGAGCAGCCTGTCCTTGTAAAACGAACTGAACACTTAGAATGTGCCAGGCATTATATGGTAAATACTTAACAGGAATCATCTAAAGTAATTCATATAAAAAACATGCAACATCATATCAGCATCTATCAAACACACATGAAAAAAACAGACTTACCAAGGTTATGTAACTGGCCCAAAGCCAAAAAACTATTAAAAATTCTCTTTTTAAACACTTTACTAGTCTGTCTCTAACCATATGAAAACTACCTTAATGAAATTTACTTGGTATGGTAAAATCTGAAATATAAAAACTTCTTAGTATGTTTCTAATGATCAGTATCAGAGGTTTCCTATAAAGGCTTGAAAAGTAAATATTTTCAGCTTTGCAGGCCACATGGTGTCTTTTGCAACTACTCCACTTCACCTCTGTAGCGTGAAAGCAGCCATCGATAATATGTAAACAAATGGGATTGGTTGTGTCCAATAAAACTTTTTGATTAGAAAATAGGTGACAGCCCATTTTCAGCCCATGGCCATAGTTTGCCGATATATGGGCCATGGCCATAGCTTGAAATAATAATAATATCATTATTATTTAAATAAGAATTCTAAAATGTAGGAAATGCTCAGAGTGAAATAATAGTAAGATGAATATATGCTATAGCAAAGGAATACACATTTACAAGGGAACACAGGTGAAACTGAACTAGTATGTATTTAAATATAAAAGGAAAAAGAAAAAATTGACATTAGGGTGGTAGAAATACTCTGGTCCATCTGGGTTCAAATCGTGGCTTCACCACTTACCAGCTTTGTGACCGTGGACAATTTTTAAAAAATTTCTCTCAGCTTTAGTTGCCTTGGCTTTAAATGGGCAAGTAAAATTTCTACCAGTCAGCACAAATTAATCAAGGATTAACAGATAGAATCACTGCCCTAAAGGGCAAGGGGAGTGGTGCAAACACAAGAAATGCCAGGCTGATCTGCCACAATACGGTAACAGCCAACTCCTCATCACACCTTCCACAGCAGCAAAGTGCTGAGCCATCAGCAGAGGTGAAATGAATATGTATTTGCTGAATCAATGAACATACGGAAAAAAGCAGTGTTACTCTGGATGGACAAAACTGGCTAGCTTAACTCACAGACTATGTCATTTATTACAATACTCATGTTTAATTGGAGTTTAAAATTCACGATTGAGTCACAGATTACCTTGATGTCTTAGGTTTAGGAAGTGCAATCCCTTCTCAAAACACAGAAAATTAGGAGCAAGTGTCTAAATATACTATTATTGTACTCAAATTGGTATTGGCTTATTCCACTAGGTCAAAACAACAGATCCAATCTTTCTCCTCTGGAATCAGTAACATAGTCAGAACTGACATCTTCTACTTTGGTATCAATGATTCTGACACAATATGGCATGCTGAAATGTCCTATATTTTTCTTCCCTCTGCCTATTTCTTTCAAATTTTAATGGGTTACAAAACTATTGAGTTTTTTTATGAAGCACATGGAAGACTCGTATCAGTGGCAGTATGTTGGTAATGAAGAATGTTCATTATTAAGTATGGTTGTAAATCACATTTTCTCTCGGGCACTGAAACATTAACACTGGACACTAGAGGGTAAGCCTCTTTTCAATCTCTCTGCTTTGCAAGTCATTTCCAACTTTTATTCTCAGCACAGGAGCAGGCTACTCATAATTAGAGTTTTACAAAGTTAGCAATCACCTATTGGCATTGACATTGTTCTTCATCAGGGAAGATCTGTAACTCACCTCCTACACCCATGGTGTGGAGGGAAAGGGCTCTAGATGACTGGTCGCTTTAATGCTACCATCAAAAACTTCTTCTACTCCTTTATCAGAATTAGCTGGGAACACAGAAAACTCTCTGACATGGATGTAATATACCACAACATGTTTCTCCTCTTAGGTCTCCTTTCCCAGAAAGACTTGCTTCAATCATAGCTTTTGTCCATCTCAGGAGTCTTAGATGGATGCATGGATTCCCATTAAAGCCTCTTCTGTCTCTAGCAATAACAGTTGGTACCTCTAAATGATCAGGTATTTGCTTTCGTAGGTCACTTTTAATGCTCTTCTTGACATCAGTATTATTAACTTATCTTTTAAGGCTAGTTTCTTTTATTTTTTTAATCTTTAGCCTGGAGATTTTTTTCTAAATTCTCTTTTAATCGCCTTTGTCTTTCTATAAAAATACCAAAACATATATGTCCCTCTATGTTCTATCTTACTACCTAATAATGCTACATGTAGAGAAAAACTGAAGCAAAAGGAACTGGACTTATTCAGAATGTGTAGAGAAAAACTGAAGCAAAAAGAACTGGACTTATTCAGAATGTAACAAGACCATATTATCTCAAGAGAGTTCTGTCTTGGTTTGGAATACAGGCATTAAGTTTATGTGGCATTCTCTCACATACTGAATAAATTATGTCACTCCCTGTTCACCCATCCCCTCAATAGCGGTAACATAAAAACAAAATCTCTTCATTGTTTCTACTAGAAAAATCCTTACCACATAGCAGGTCCTGAATTGATCACCCTCAGTTAATACCCATACTTGCCAGCCTGGCATTAAAGGTCTCCATATTGTAGGCCCGACCTAATTTCCTGTAACCCTCTTATGGAAGATTTACCTGCTCTAGTTTAAACTGGACTAACCTTGTCTCCCAAGCATGCCACGTACCTTCCCAAGGCACCATATTGGTTTTGTTGTTCCTACTGACTGTAAAGTAGGCTACAAGAAAATCCATCAGTAGCTCTACCACCAGCCCTTCCACTTCCCCTTCAAATGCCATCTTTTGCATAGACCCTTCCCTGATCAATCTCCTATTCTTTGAAGTAGGCTCTGGGCTCGTAGTGTTTTTACAGCACACTTTGTATTTCTTTGACTTATGTTTCCTACTAGACTTGAACATCCATGAGGGTCAGCTATCCTGTGTATTCTCATCGTATGATTGATCCACTGAGCCCAGCAAAATGGCTCAATCCAAAGAGGTACTCCAAAAATGAATGTTGAATAAGTGGACAACAATTATTATGCAAACAGCTATCTTGATGGAGAGCACAAGAACTTGAGTCCCACGGCAGAACACTAGCTGCTGTAATTTGTAGTCATACAACTTTCAGGTTTCAAGAAGAAGCAGCCCTGTAAAATATGTCTTTCCCTGCTAGGAAAATAGAAACTAACGAGTTCATGTAGCCAGATCTGCCACAAACGGTCCTAAGAGGTACACGAAAAACACCCTGAAAAACAGTGCCTCCAACAAAATGTGCATTTACTTAAATGTGTATCTACTCTACATGCTAAATTGAATAAGAAGTTGTCATTACGTAGGGAATGATAAAGTTAAACAATCTATCTGGTACTATATGTATATTTTAAAAGAATATGTGATACCTCCAGTGGATTTTAAGCTAACCGTGAGTGTTCAACTCAGAATAATCTCAGTTTTAAAAGCTGCAAGTTAGGGCTTCCCTGGAGGCACAGTGGTTGGGAATCCGCCTGCCAAGGCAGGGGACATGGGTTCAAGCCCTGGTCCGGGAAGATCCCACGTGCCGCAGAGCAGCTAAACCCGTGCGCCACAACTGCTGAGCCTGTGCTCTAGAGCGCACAAGCCGCAACTGCTGGGCCCACGTGCCACAACTCCTGAAGCCCGCGCAATGCAACGAAGAGTGGCCCCCGTTCACTGCAACTAAAGAAAGCCCACGCACAGCAGCGAAGACCCAACGCAGCCAAAAATAAATAAATTTATTTAAAAAAAAAAAAAAGCTACAAGTTAAAGAAATGCAGAACTTCGAAACTACTGTGTTAAGTGAAAGAAGCCAGACGCAAATGACTACGTATGACCCCACTTATATGAAATGCCTAGAAAAGGCAGATCTGTAGAGACAAAAAGTAGATTAATGGTTGCTGGGGGCTGGCAGTGAGGACAAGGATTAACTGTGAATGGGTGTGAGGGCTCATACTGGGATGATGAAGATGTTCTAAGATTGGATTATGGTGATGGTTTCACAATTTGGTAAATTTATTAACGCCATTGAATTATACACCTATACACTTAAAGTGAATGAATTTTATATGTAAATTATACCTCAATAAAGTTATAAAAAATGCAGTGAAGGGAAGAAGATACTACAATGATCATCAGGAACCTACTTGAGGCAAAAAAGTAGCCCATTTTAAACTCCAATTTAACAGCAGAGCAGAAATCATTTTACTTTAATAAAAGTGAGAAAAAGACCTACAATGTTGTAGCATTTGTGGATGGACTTCAAAAGTATTTGCAATACATTAAAACAATAATTCTGTCCACACTCATTCAATCTAATCCTAGGACCATCTTTTACTATTTGCAAAACAAATGCATACACTTTAAGAAAGGCAACTCAACAATTCACTAGCTTTGGTTGTTTAATGTAAACTGAATGCTTGCTTTTATTTCATGGAGACAAAAAGGAAGTCTTTTAGTTCATTCTGTTTACCACATTTCCAATAGGAGCATTAATGAAACAGAAAAAGAAAGTCTAAGATAGTAACACTACATCTACCTCTCACTGTCACTTCCCCCAATAAAATACTGTAAAGGCAACACAAGTCATCCAAGTTAAATTTCACAGCAAAACATAATGTGATACTCACCAAATAGCCTTCTTTTGCTTTAACGAAATCTAATTGCAACTACTCATTCAACCAAGATTTATTGAAAAGTTTCTATAAGGCAGGCACTCTGCATTATATTACGTAAAATCCAGTCTTTGACATCAAGGACCTCACAGTCTAGATGTGAAAGAGGCAACATACAATGGAGTGTAATAAACACCCACTGTCAGGAGAATACCAAGGAGGTTGCCTAACTCAGCCTTTGTCAAATGACATGGCCCCCAGTTAGGTGGAGTTTTACAGAACAGTGTACCAAGTAGCATACACAAGGCACAGAACAGACTGTAAAATCAGGATGTCATGTTAATTTGAAATGAATTGTTAGACTGCTTGTTCAACCAAAAAGAGTTCAACAAGCACAAGACAACTTGTTATTATGAATTTTTATTTTTTGGCTGGGGGACGCAATGGTGGTAGGGTGGATAGAAATTTCAAACTCTGGTGTGATGCTTTCCTCTCCCCAGAGAAAGAAAATCCAAGTAAACAGTGGATTACCTCGGACCACCTCTTCCACAGACTCCGTGGTGGTGGTCGTGGTGGTGGCGATGCTGGTGGTCCTCTCTGTGGCCTCTTCATAGGGTTCCTCAGCCTCTTCCTCTACCTCATCACCGTCCTCTTCATCCTCATCATCCTCGGCTTCCTCTTCCTCAATATCAGCCACTTCTTCCTCCTCTGCTACTTCCACGACTTTGTCTTCACTGGAGCAGGAAAAAGAAATAACAATGATAGTCATTTAAACAAATTTCAGGAGAGGAAAAAAAAAAAAAATCAGTGACGAGGAATTTTGGACATCTGAGAGGAAACCTGACATTGAATAAAAACACACACAAGGTTTGAAGCCAGCAGGTCAGAAATGAATTCCAGCTCAGTATATCTGCAACTTTTTACCCCTGAGCACAGCTCTTCTTAGGTTCTGCAGTTGCAAAGAAGAGGATACCCGGCTTCCAACTGTATGACATTCTGGAAAAGGCAAAGTTATGGAGACCATAAAAAGACCAGTGGTTGCTAGGAGTTCGGGGTAGGAAGGAAGGGATGAATAGGCAGAGCCCAGGGGATTTTTAGGGCAGTGAAACTGCTCTGTAAGATACTGCATCAGTGGATATCCACTGATACAGTGCATATACAACATCATGCATTTGTCGAAACCCTAAGAACTGTACAATACAAAAAGTGAGCTCTAATGTAAACTTTACTTTAATAATAATGTATCAATATTGGTTCAAGCATGCAATGCTAATGCAAAATGTTAATAATGCGGTGGGGAGAGCTCTCTGTACTTCCTGTTCAAATTTTTTCTAACCTTAAAACTGCTCTAAAAAATAAAGTCTATTAAAAAGGCTGGAGTGGGGGGAGACCAAAACAAACTTTACTGTGTTACTGGGATTACTCCTCCTCCTGTAGGTGAAAATACCCCACAGCACCTGCAGAGTAGATATTCAATAAGGGGAGGTGGAAACTCGTTCAAAATTACTATTGAAAGTTTAAACTGGAAATGAAAGGGGAAGAAGAAATTGGCTTAAATAAGCCTGTAAGCTCAATGGTCAGGGATGCCTACTGAAACTACACCTATGCTCCCTTTTGCTAGTTGTGTAAGCTTTCTAGAATATCAGGTATCTCTTTGGTTCCTAAATTTCAGGGAGCATCAAAAGGATGCACCTGAAAGGCTTGTTAAAACACAGATCACCAGGTGCCATCCCCAGATTTCTGAATCAGTGGTGGGACAGGGCCTGAGAATTTGCCTTTCTAACAATTTCCCCAGTGATGCTGATACTGATGGTGGGGGGACAATATTCTGAGAACCACTGAAATATGCAACACTGAGAACAGTGGTAACAGATAGGCAGTAAGTCACAGTATAATTGGGAAGGGGATCAGAAATACTATTTATGGCATTAAACACATATATACTTAATCAGTGGTAAGTAATAAATCAGCAGATTTGGATGGCCAAAGAAGAGTATGTCTAGAACAAAATCAGAAAGTCCAAGTAAGATATCCTTGTGGCAGTCATATACCTGCCAGTACAGACATGGTCAAGAGCATCTGGAAGATGATAAATGAAGACAGGAATCTAAGTGTTAAACAGTGACAGTATCTCATGTGCCATCTGGCTGGAGAGGAGAAATAGATATTTCATCCTTGATCAGATCACAAAATCAATACGGGAAAAACATCTAGATGTGGTGGAGGACTTCACCTCCCCAGAGCATCTGCCACAGTTCTATTTCACAAGAAGCACTACAGGATAGGATTGAGAACTGCCATGTTGACATTTAAATTTTACCCCAGAGTCGATTCTTGCCCACAAGGAGAAGCTCACTGTTTGGGAGACATGACAGGAATCTGGAGAGTTTGTGTCAGCCACAACCTGGAGCCTTGGGACGCTAGTGTGAGTTCGGCATTGTACAGAAAATCAGATTTCAAACCTGTTAGGGAAAGAAAATGGTAGGATTCCATGGTGTATGGGGACAGAAAGGAAGATGGCAAAAGGCTTTCAAAGACTGAAAGTCTGACAGGAGAGCCACAAGTACTGAGGGTGAAAAAGAGAAAGATATGTAAAAAGATGAATATAGCACTAGAAAGAATTCCCTTTACGACGACCTAGAGAGGTGGGATAGGGAGGGAGGGGATATGGGGATATACGTATGCATATGGCTGATTCACTTTGTTGTACAACAGAAACTAACACAGTATTGTGAAGCAATTATACTCCAATAAAGATGTATTAAAAAAAAAAAAGGAATTCCGTGATTAACTCAGAATTTAAAGGACTTTTATAAGTTCTAAAAAATTGTGTATAAGCCCCTGTCCCCCAAGTGGAACGCCTTTTAAATTCTGACTAAATATGACTTACAGATAATAAATGGACACATCAAAAGCAGTTGAAATATGTGGTTAAATAAGAGAATAAGGAGAAACTTATTTGGCAGAGTAAAATCAATAATAACTTATTTATAGATGAATTATTATTAATTGAACAAATGAAGTGTTAATACAGAGAAAACCCTAACCAGTTATTTTAACACTTCCATGAGACCATGAAAAATAGGCAAGAAGAGGAAGAGAAACATTCACACTGATAATCAGATGGTATAAGCCTTCATCTGCTTAGAGATAAATGGGGTACGAACATTGATTTCTTGATTGCCTGAATTCCTGCACAAAAGTCTACCACTTAAGACAACATTTCAAAAGAATCCTAAACTCAACAGTTGCTTAGATGCCAATTTTACCCAGGATACTGCCTCTTTATTTTTCTACAGAATCTTGATGTTGTACTGCTAGTGAATAAAATAAAGATGACCTAGTGCATGCCATCAGCCAATTTCTTGTGTTTGAGCTCTCTTCTGTGTTCAATCAAATCATAGGCACCAATATTCTTTAGTTATCCAAATTAAGTGGACAATTCAGGTAAAAATAGGGAGAGAAATCAAATTCAGTGAGTCTTCTCCTTAAATCATGACATGTGCATGCTGTCCTGAAGCACGGATGGAGTGACAGGGTCCAGGTATGTGACCCAGGGTTAAGACAGCACTGTGCTTCCAGGTGGGATGGTGAAAACACGACCCTAGGCCCCAAACATCTCTGTTATGACTTGAATGTTACATTTAAAACTCCAAACAGAAAACATGTGTATAAAAACAGCTGTGTTTAAAGTGATCTACATTCTAGTATGCGTGGAGCCATGAAAAAGAGTGAAATAGATCCCCACCACCCATTACTGCATCTGCCTGAGCAATTTACTGGCATCATAACAAGGAACAGAGACACATAATATTTCAGCTGGCTGAGGAATTAAATTACTTGGCCTAAGAGAACTCGCGTCCAGTTCTTATTACCATAGCTTTGATTTCCGGAATTAAATTTAGATGTCCACGAATTCAATTATCTATTTGGACACCATTAAAACAGTAGCACACGGTTATGTTTTAAAGATGTGGCATCTTCCCAAAGAAGGCGCAACATGCCAACATTACAACTTCCAGCTGCAGTTTTCATAAATAACTGGAAACACAGAAAGGGGAAAAAATATTTTCCGCCTTTTTTTCAACTGCTGGACAGCTTTGTTCTGTGATGTGACCAAGGTGAGCCGGTTTCAGAGAGGTGATCACAGTGCAAGAAAATGCAAGGAAGGGCTAGTTTATGGAGATGTGAGGCTGAACATCATAAAGCAATTTCCTTATAAACAAACAAGTCACAATAAAATAGTCCCTTGAGAACACGGTGGAATATTCATTCACTCATACATTTTAGCATCTGTCAATTTTAAGCAGACAGCTTTTACGGCTTTTAAATTCCAATAATAAAAAATACTTCTAAAGCATGAGGGAACTTATCTGAAAATGCTCATCATCTCAGGAGTATCTGAATTAAATAAGAAGGTTAAAGGGTCAAAGGGACATTATTTTGAGGAAATAAATCACTGATGATAAAATTTTGTGTGTCAGCACACGAGACGTTAGTTTGGTGAAGATTATACTGCATCACAACGGTAGCTCTTCTTGTATTTCTAAGTAAAGGATGACCTTGATTCCACTTGCCATTGCCTGCCTGATAGTCCCTCGAGATAGTCAAAGATTTTTATTCACATTTTAATTCCTTTTTGTTTAAGTATGCAAAACAATGCACCATTTGCATTCTCTAAAAAAGCTATATTTATTCTTTCATCGTCTCTGTTAAGACTGATGTTTTTTCTGCTTTGTAGGACAAAGGAGAGGAAATGGCAGAGAGACAGCTGATTCCCATGGTTTATGTGAATTGGACAATCACGAGACCTGAACTACAGCAGTGACGAGGGGAGAGTGAAAGCAGAACAGCTGTCAGCTCCCAGAATGTAAGGACCAACCGGGGGCCAGAAGGGCAAGTCTCAACAGGAAGACACTCAGACACTTCCGTGTTGATCTAGAACGGGGAAGAAAGAGTCTCCCAGGGTTGGAAATAGAGAAAGAAAATAAAGCAAAATTTAAAAAAAAGGAAACAGTTCTTTTCCACCCATTCCTCCCCAGGTCTTAGTGCTGCCAGTTTAGCCTGGAAGGTACAATGGCTGGATAAGTCAGTTTGTCCCAGAGGAAAGCAATCTCTGAAATTATTGCTGTTAAATTAGGAAAATTAGAAGCTGCCAGAAAATGTGAGAAAGTAGGAAGCATATTCTTCCTGGGTCTGAGTAAATGTTTCAAGACGGGGGACAGCTAAGTAAGAAAAAGCCACTCTCTCTCCCACCAAAAGGCACCATTAGAAGCCAAACATATAAGACACAAGACACACCGCCTGATTCCATTTATATAAACTATGAAAACAGTTACTCCTCGCCACTGATAGAACTCTGAGGAGTTGTTACACATTGGCAAGGGGAAGTTTAGTGACTAGGAGGAAACAGGAGAGAGGCTTCTGGGGGCTGGCAAGGCTGTGTTTTGATCTGGGCGTCAGCTATCTGGCTGTGTTCAATTTTGAAAATTCATCGAGCTGTACACCTGTGTTACGCGCACTTCTCTTTATGTACGTTACAGTTCAGCAAAAAGGGTTAAAAAGGAGAGGACACTGCTATTGTAATGCCTCACTCTTCTTAAAAACTCTCACGACTGGCCTAGAATAAGAGCTCGTTAATTAATAAAATTGTTATCTTCAGGGCCTCCAAATTTGAAGAAATATACCTCCATTCCAAGCCCCCAACCCCCTATGGGCACAAATTATAAGGAGCTGAACACACAAAAAAGGGGAAGATTATGATACTTATAGATCTATGGCTCCTTCAGTCATGGCCTCACTGAATTAGTTAAGTAACTAATTCTCTAAATGAATTCATCAGTTTAGATATTTCATAAATGAATTTGATGCCCATAGGATTCAATCCATCATATGTTGATGATTACTAAAAAAAAAATTATCTACCTTTAATGTACTGTCAGAATCTCTGTTACCTATAGGTAATATCTAAAAGTGACCCCCATTTTAGCAGTCTACTGAATTTCGGTATAGTTGTTTTGATGGCATTCCTTAGGTAGTGGGTATTATTAATTTGTCCATGACAGGATCTCTGAGAATCTGACTCATCTCTCCTGAAAAATGCTCTGCAGCAGAAACTGTTTGAAAGCTACCCCAAAGCCACTCTTAACTCCTTTCTCCATCCCTTTTTTGACCAGAGAAAGTAAGAAACCAAACACTCCATGCCCTTGGGGACAGGGAAGGCCATGTGACCGAGATATTTCTGGATAATCAGATGCCAGAGGACACCTGCTTGGACTTTTAGGTGGGGCTTTTAGGACGGTTCTTACTTTCCAGATGAGAAGATTCCTACTGATGGTCAGAGCACTTTTGTTCCTTTACCCCCTGCTCTTCTACTTGGTCTCCGCCTGGAGGGGCAACAGCCAGCTGTCAATTGTTAGGTGATAAACATTAGGATGCAGAAGCTGATTTAGGATGGTGGGGTGGAAAGATACAAAAAGGTTGCATCTTTGTATCACTGCACCAGCCCAGCGCTCCTACCACCGATGACCGGGTTTCTGTTACTTGCAGCTAAAGGCATTCCTTGCAGACCATTCACTAGCTTACTCTGGACCCCAGGTCACAGACTCCTGCTTTAGGAAGATAAGGACCAAATTGAGACACCAAAAATTCATGATTCAGGCATTAGGGGTGAGCTAGATAGGTCACAACCTTAGTCTAAACTAGGATGTATCATCATTCTTACACATTTAATGAATCCCTATTCCAGGGGAGAGAATCTACACTAATTACTAAGTAATAGAAGTACTTCATTCTAAATGCTTTAGAAATTCCAAGGGGAAAGTGATTCTTGTGAGCTAGAGGTGTTGGAGCTGGTAGGACGTGAAAAGTGGGTGTGAGGATGAAGAAGAGATATCCTAATAATGCACAACCAGGAATAACAAGTACCTAAGCCTGACCACAACGGAATTTTACACAGGCTTTGGGTTTTAACAGCGATGAATGCTCAACTGCAGAGACCAAGTATTCAGATATTTTTTCTTTAGTCAGTGAACAGTTGAGTATCTGAGTTGAGAGAGATGTGCACTGATTGATAATCAGCAAAAAAAAAAAAGGGTAATGCATTAATTCGCCCCTCCATCCGACCATTCCATTAAGTGCCTCTCAATGCCACACACCAGTGGTTCAATCAACAGCGCTGACTGTGCTTTTACCAAGTGCCAGGTGCTGTTCCAGGCACCGGGGGTAGATGGGTGAACATGACAAAGCCTCTGCTTTCTCGGAACATATTTTAGCGGGGGAGGCAAAATATGAGCAAATAAATAACAAAAAAAAAAATGCAAAGAAGTTGATTGAGAAAAGAAAGGCTAATGTGTTAACCAGTGGCTATAACAGATGTGTGTGTGTGGGCGGGGCTGTAGGGGGAGCATTTCAAATAGGACGATCAGGGGAAGGCCACTGAGAAAGGGTCCTGGGCACCGAGACTTGGAATGCTGAAAGTCAAGGTGGGCGGATGGCTAAGATAGGAGTAAGACAATGTGTAAAGGCCCTGAATGCAAGGGCAAGCTTAGCACGATCACGAAAAAAAATACAAAAAAGAGCCAGTGAGCTTGAGGGGAGTGAGGCAGGGGGAAGAAGCGTATGTTAGGGTGGTAGAGACAGACAGGTGGGGCATGACCCAGCAAGGCCATGCTGGTTATGGTCAGAAATAGCATGTTTATTTATATGCAATGGGAATGACTAAATCTGATTTGTTTTAAAGATGACTCTGGTTGCTGGGTGGAGAGTGGGCTCTAGGGAGATGAGAGCGGAGCTGGGAGCCTGGTTAGGGACACGTGCTGGGAGCTAGAGATACCCTGGGGCGCAAGGGTAATTCACGTGGGCTAACAGCCAAAAGGACAATGATATCATCACCTGTATAAACGTAAAATTGCAACTGTGATAACAATTATGGAGGGCTAGGAGACCCAAACAAATGAGACCTGAACAGATCTGGGGGTGTATAACAAGGCATCCATGAGGAAGGGCTCTAAAATGTGGCCTAAAAAAAGCCCCAAATTAATGAAGTCCAGAGGCTAAAGACAGCTGTCGAAAGGCAGAGTGGGTAGAACATGTGCAAAGGTCCTGTGGTGGAGGGGAGAGGAAAACCTGAGTGCCTGAAACAGATCAGCTGACAAGAACACAGAGTGCTCAAAGAAGGACAAATGAGCAGTGGCGTGGAGCAGGGGGTGGCAAACTACGGCCCGTGACTTGTTCCTGGACATCTTGTGAGCTAAGGGTGATTTTCACATTTTTAAAGTGTTATAAGATGAAAAGGAAAAAAAAAAAAAACACACACACAGAAAGAAAAATATGTGACAGAGACCATATTGTGGCCTGCAGAGCCTCAACTATTTATTATCTGGCTCTTTACAGAAATATTGCTGACCCCTGGCACAGAGGGTGGGCTGGGGTGGGGTGGAGATGGGAAGAGTGGGAGGCTGTGCTATGTCCTGATCTGAGGACAAAGGAGATATAAGGAAACAAAGAGAGAGGCCTCACGGGCTCTAGGGTGTCCAAGTTCTAAAATTCTACAGCAGAAGCAACGTGATCCCTGCCTCTTGCCTTCTTCAGAGAGGGCAGAATGCAGGCTCCAAGGAGGCGAGGCTCTTCAGCACGGCAGAGTGGTTCAACGTATGAACTCCGGGGCCAGACTGCCTGGATCTGAATCTCAGCTCTGTGACCAGGAGCAAATTACTTAATCTCTGTGCCTCCTTATCCTCATCTGTAAATGGCAGACTTATAACACGTAGCTTCCTAGGGTATGATGAGGAACAAATGGGTTAAAACTTGCAGTGCACTTAGAAGAGCACCTGACCCACAGCAAGTATCACATAAGAGAGAAATAAAGCCAAGGCCACAGGAAGAGTGCTTGGCATGGCACGTGGCTCAAGCGTATAAATGAATGAATGATGTCATGACTAAATCCCAAGGCGACAGTCCTCCAAAACACTCAGAACTGAAATAATCTACGACAATTACATGAAGAGTTTGACTTTCTTTATTAGAAAACGTAAAAGAGTCAGATGTTAGGCAGTTCTAGGAAAGATCTTAAGGGAGGGAATACAAAAGTACTTAATCTTTAAAGTTAAAAAAAACGCTTATGCTACAGATTATATTTTCAGAATTCTATTACCACTTGGCACACTGATATGAATAGAAGATTATAGAATCCAGTGTTAAATTCATGGGTGTATTAACTACTCAGGTTCTTGCCAATTCCAAGAATAAAACTAATGGTATTCACTGTAAGATGCTAGACATGAAAGAAAATGGAAGAAAGACTATAAAAATGATAGTTTAGCATAAAATCAACTTTTCTTTATACCAGCTTTTAAATGTTACCCTGCTTAATTTAGTGAATGTCTAAAAAAACAAGAACAGCAAAGAGATAAGAGAAGCATTAAAGCAAGGTCTGGTGTAGCTAGCAGCACTTGTTTAGAACATTTGAAAAAGAATTGATCTTTTCTTCATTTTCTCAGTACACACTCATCAAAAGAAAAATATTCCAGGAATAGAGAAACAATCTAAATAATACCTCTAGGACCTAAGGCAAGTCAAAGGATGGGCAGTTTCTAGGAAGACGGGTACAGCTTCTTTAGTACATCGATGTCATGATACAAACAGGGCTGTTCTGAATCCTAAGATTTAAGGATGTAAGATGCTAGGCCTGGTCCTGCATGGGATACGGTGTGGAAAAACAAGCAGGGAAGGTCATTCCTCAGGTTTAGGGAAAATACGACTACCTGATGATATTTTAAAACTATTGTTAATTTTGTGGGTGAGATGGTATCATTTGGGCTCTGTAGAAAAATGTTCTTAGATTTTCAAGATATAGTCTAAAGTACTTAGTACACTTGCTGTCTTACCTTTAAATCATAAAAAATATGTTGCAAGGGAGAAAATGTTATTCTGGCAAGACTTAAGAAATATTAAGTTTGGAATATAATTATAGTAAGAAGCTAAATTGCTTTTTAAAAGACTATCTTGGAGGCAAGAAAAGCCATATATAATCAAAAGCAGGTTCTTTTCCTGACAGCTTCATGAACCAAGTAGGATTAAAGAGAAGCACGTAAGGTGATAAAAACTTTCAGAGTCATTTTAAAATCTTGATACCTGAAACAAAATCTTGGTTATTCGGATGCTATGCCAGAAAACTTTGAATGAGCAAATTCCTCATATCCAAAGATTAAGGTTGCTGGTAAGTATAGGTGATTTGTGTACATTTTGGGTGAAGAGTTGGAAATATGTGATCTTTAGCCATCTAACATACTTGAGTGGGTACTAGGTTCCACAGGGTCTGTTCTAGACACTGAAGTTATTGCTGGGAATAAAACATAAACTTCCCTGTCCTCCTGGTACTTATATTCTACTGGGGCGAGAGGTAGAAATATAAGAAACCAAAGCAAAAATGTTATCCCAGCACATGCCAGGTGACAACCGCTATGGAGAAAATGAACACAGGAAGGCTAGGTAAGGTACACTGGAGTCGGTAGTTGGAGGACTGTTAACATTTTTAAAGAGAGGAGTAAGAAAAACAGAAATAGATTCACGGACATGGAAAACAAACTTCTGATTACCAAAGGGGATGGGGGCGGGGAGAGATAAATGAGGAGTTTGGGATTAATATATACACACTACTATATATAAAACAGAAAAACAACAAGGACCTACTGTATAGCACAGGGAATTCTACTCAGTATCTTGTAATAACCTATAATGGAAAGGAATCTTAAGAAGAATATATACGTGTGTATGTATAACTGAATCACTTCACTACACACCTGAAACTAACACAACAATGTAAATTAACTATACCTCAATAAAAGAAATAAAAATAAATAAAGAGAGTAGTAAGAGAACATGCCCTGAACAGGTGCCCTTTCAGCAAAGGCAACGTGCCTAGCATCCTTTTCCACTGGATCTACATACATGGGCACTGATAGAAAGCTATAGATGGTTTCTGCACAAAATGGCCACAAAGCCCTTTAGAAAAGCCACAAAGCAAGACACCAGCCTAACCTTTCTTTTTGGGGACACCTTGTTAAGTACCTGCTCCTTAGAAAGGAGAGAAGCTCCCCGATTCTGTGGCTCCCCCCACCATCTCTCCTGTGAAAAAATAAGCGGTTCTACTTGGGAAGCAATAACAAGGAACTCTCCTCCTCCTTCCAGCACAAGCAGAAACTGCCTGGATCCCTCGTCCTGGCCCAGATTCCTGGGACGGGGTGGAGGGGGGGGATTCCCAGGAAGAAAGAGAAACAGGCATAGCTCGTTTTATTGTGCTTCGTAGATAATACATTTTTTTCACAAATTGAAGGTTGCGGCAGCGAGTCTCTCGGTGCCATTTTTCCAACAGCATTGGCTCAATTCACGTCTCTGTGTCACATTTTGGTAATTCTCACAATTCTTAAAATCTTTTCATTATTATTATATTTGTGATGGTGACCGGTGATCAGTGATCTCTGATGTTACTATTGCAAAGAGATTATGGCTTGTGGAAGACTCAGATGACGGTTAGCATTTTTAGCAATAAAGAATTTTTAAATTAAGGTATGCACATTTTTTTAAGACAGTGCGATGGCACACTTAAGAGACTACGGCATAGTGTAAACATAACTTTTATATGCACCAGGGAACCAAAAAATTTGTGTGCTTCCTGTAATTGTTATACTTGCTTTACTGTGGTGGTCTGAAACCAACCCCACAATGTCTCTGAGGTCTGCCTGTACATCTAACACCAATCCTCAGGTGGTACAAAGTGCCATTTATGCCTAAGGGAAAACAAGCCACAAGGCTCTCTTGCCTCTTTGTTCTGAGGGCTTGAAATAAGTATTCATTTTATTTCTGAAGTGATGACCACAGTAAATTCAATTCACGCCCATCCTCTCATATAGATACAAAATCAAATAGAAAAAAATGTTTTTCTTTGTGATGAGAACTCTCAGGGTGTACTCTCTTAACACCTTTCCTGTATAACAGACAGCAGTGTTCATTACATTACATCCTTAGCACTTATTTATTGAAATAAGTATTTTAAATTATAGGGGAAAGACAAAAGGTAGAGCCAAGTATAGTCTGGCTTTCACTTTTCACGATTATGACAGCCTTGATGAGCCAGAATATTTAGGAAAAGCATGTTTGGGAGAGATGAAACTTTTAGTTCATTTTCCATTAATGAGCCCACTCTCTTCCTCTTCCAACAAACAAGCCCACGTCCTTGCCTTGGTAAGTATATCTTTAAAGATTATCTGTAGTTGACATCTGAGAAATTTGTAGAGTCAAACTATCAAGTATCAACACTCCTTGTACAATATGACATATGCAGGAGGTACAGGGCAAGGAATTTAATGTGTAAGTGCATTATATTTTAGGTTGAACTGCTGAGAACATTTTTGTGAATATTTTTCCTTTTCTCAAGGAAAAATTACGCTGCACCATACTGCAGTCAACTGAATATTCTAGTTCTCTGGGTCGTAGAGAGGAGGTACAGCATGGTAATTATTTTTGGAAGCCACCTATCACTCTGGTGTGACTGTGGCCAAGTGACTTACCCTGCTGTGACTTAGTCTCTTCACCTTTAAAATGGAATGATACCATTCTCTATCTTAGGAGATACTGTGACCAGTTAATGTTTGTCAAGTACATGGTAGGAGCCAAATATTGTACCTATTTGCTCTTAATTAGACTATGGCTTAAATTTATATTTATAATATATATTTTTTCCCTTTTTAATGCTATTAGGTTTTGAAAATGGTTTAATTAAAATTATCATTTGCTTTTCATATATTTTTTCCTTGGGGTTTATTATTTAAGAAAAACATCTGTGAAGACCTATTTTTCTCAGGCATTATGCCTGTGGAGTTCCAATCGCTGACCACAGCTCAGAGTCCTGCAGAGGTGGACACGTAAAAATGCATAAAGTGCTGCTGTAAGAGATGCGCACATAAACTGTAATGGATTATCTGCTAAGGGGACCTGGGAGGGATGGGTTGAAGAGGTTACAGGTGAACTGGGAACTAATGAATGAATACATGTCTGCAGAGAAGACGATGGCAGAGGGGCACTGCAGAAACAGGGAATGTCAGCTGTAAACACATGAAGTGTCTGCAGTAACTGTAAATGGCTCAGTATGGCTGGAGGTTGGGAGTGGACACCAGGAAGTGAGCAGAATGCAGGCTTCGGATATACTAGGAAGGACCTCGTTTTACAGACTAAGGAATTTGCCCTTATTCTACCAGTGATGCAGAGCTTAGTAGAAAAGCTTTAAGCAGAAGAGTGGCAAGATTAGTTTCATTTCAACAGGTATGAGTTGGCAGAAGTATAAAGGACAAATAGGTGGGGGGATGGGTGGGGAAGGCTCTTGAGGATTCTAGCTGAGGACCACTCAGGAAGTGAAAAAATAACACGACAGAACTCGTGACCGTCTGGATGGAGGGGGTTAGTGAGAAGATGAGGCTGATGTCTCCAGAGGGAGAGACTGGGTGGAAAACAGTTACTCATGGTAACAGAGGATACAGCAGGAAGAATGGATGGCCAGGAATGCAGACGAATGGGTTCAGCTTTGACCATGATGGATTTCAGATGCTGTAAGAATCTATTGCAGAGGCCTCCAGCAGACAGCTGGAAACAAAAGACTAGAAATTCGGGACACAAATACACAAATTTGGGAGGCACTATATTTCTATTTCCATTAAGTAAACAGTGCTGCACATTTTTTTTTTTTTAAACTGAAGAGCTACCCTTCTTGAAAGATCACAGATAACTGACTAGATGGCCACTTACTTTCTGCATTGCTAATAGGTTCTGCTTTGATACCATATGTAACTAGAAATAGAATCTAGCCTTCTGAGGTCTAATTATGCCATTCCTCTCTGCTTCCCCTCACACCCTACAAGCATAATTCAAGCTGCTTCCCAGTTCAGAGATCGATGTGAAAAATTCCCTGAGACGGTATTCTCTTGTATCGATTAAAGAGCCTAATCAGGACATTCTACTATGTTCAAAACAACAGTATAAGAAAAGTTCAGTCAAAACTGTTAGTGGATAGAGACTGTGGACCAGATACTCTGCTAGATCTGAGGCTCTAAATGAGAAAAGGATAAGGTCCCTGCCCTCAGGAAGCTTCCATTCTACTGAGGAGAGACAGGCAATAAGCAAATAAAACAGAGAAGGTGCAATCAGTGTCAGGACCCAATAAATAGGCTGCTAAGACTGAGACTACTGGAGGAGGGTGTTTTGAAAGGAACGGTCAGGGGAATTCATTTTGAGAAGCTGAGGTTGAGGATCAACAGAAACCCAGAAAGCTGGGGAAGAAAACATTATCGAGAGATTCATCAGCCGTGGGGTGGGGAAAGCCTGCCATGTTGACTTGTGTGCTGTGGAGTCAGCAGTGGGGAGAGAGGTAGGGAGAAGCTGGGTGAGAGAGGTTAATGCTGAAAAGAACGTGGATGAGGGCTTGGCACAAAGAACACGTTCAGTAATTATTAACATCATCCTCAGCCTCCCACAAAGGGCTTCCTTGTATTTTCTCCGTGTATTGGGGTTTTTTAAGGAAAGCCACTAACACAACTTAATCTGGGAAGTTCCATGATCGGCTCTATGTATCTATCTATACACTCCACATCCCGGCTGCCATATAGAGAATGGCTTAGGGTGTATGTGAGTGGAAAAGGGTGGGGTGCGTAGGGGAGAGACAATGGGAACAGAAATGAATAGGATACTGCAGTTAACTCCAACAGTAAATGAATAGGATACTGCAGTAACTCCAGAAATAATGGTAGTTTAGACTAGGACTGTATTGCAAAAGATGGAAAGAAGTACATGAATCCAGAACCGTCGGGATTTGTGGAAGGCACAATAGGAGCCCCAGGGTCTTAGCTCTAATTCCTAGGAGAGGGTGTGGGGTCACTACTGAGTTAAAACAGCTTTGAGTGAACCACGGGAGGGGCAGGGAGGGTGGGAATTACGAACTCTCTTTTGGACATATTAGAATTCAAATGTCTATGAAATATCCAAGTAGAGTTTGGGCTGGAGAAATAAACCTTGGCCTAACTGGAGTTAGGACTGGTATTTAAAGTCAAGGGTGTAGGATTGCAGCAAGCAGGAACAAAGGGCCATTAAGGGAGACACTATAATGATCAAAAAGAAATAACCAGAGTCAGGAATTTAAAGAACAACATTAAAACAACAACAGCAACAAAAACAGTGATGGCAGGATAGTTGACGACAAAAGAACAAAAAACCTCCAAAGCCTTGCACAAAGAATGTATAGGAAAGACTGGTTGGAAATGACAATGACAGACAAGTTATGTAAGAAAAAGGGCTTCTGAGAAATAGCAAAGATAATTGGTTTTAAGAGCTTATTTATGCTAAGGAGCTTTATATGGAAATTTCTATCCTATAAATATTTAGATTCCTGAACCCAGAGGCCATCTGGGCCTGTTTGTACTGGTACCTTGATTAGGCAGATGAAGAGGGAGGAAAAGTACTACTTTGTTTGTCAACTAATACCAACGACAGAACAAAAACATGGTGTCCTATTTAGGAGTCATGGTCAAAGATCACAGATGTTCTAGATATAGTATTCAAGACAGAAATTGGACCTACAGAGTCAATTTGCCAACATGCTTGTTGGGGAAGAACGTTTCCAAATGGAAGGAAGTGCGAAAGCCTATCTTGTTAAGAACGGCCTGGGCATAAGAACTGCTAAGTGTGTTTCAGCACCGATAATGCGTTGTATTTGAGGTCGGACGCTAAGTGGATTAGGTACATATAGATGCTATGAAAGTGTGGTCTTGGCATTCTGCTCCTCTGTGATTGGTCCCACCATCATTAAATTACTTCAAATGCAACGTTGCTGCCTGTGACTACTTTATAAACAATTCATAAAACCAAAGTGCTTCATTACCACTTCAACATGTATATGACTCCTTGGTTCCAATTCTCTAATAATTTTTAACTATAAAATTCTCCTGAGAACTACTTGAGGTGAACCACCTAACACTCAGAGGAGGTACAAACACTTAAATGGAAAAAAATGAACAGCATGTTCCAGGAAGAAAAAGATTAAAACTTTGATATATATTTTCCCTTATTTATCAGTAAAGTTTAAGATACCATAATTCTTCTGAAACATAACTTAAATATAAAATTGAAGGTCTTCAAATATACAGAAGTTGAAAGCAAAATGATTTACTGCTATTTGAACATCTATTGAATTTTTATTTAAAATGTACAAAAGAGCCCAAATTAATCTACATTAACTTTTAGTCATTTTCCAATCCTAGGAAATCATATTTTCTAATATTTTTTGCTTCCCTATAATAAAAAGGACTCCTGCATATTTCAAGTCATAAAATATCATTAGTTGTTTACTACCAAAATTTATTTTAACAATGTTCTCAATCTCATCTAGGACAGAAAGTACCTAAGTCATTATCTATTATTTTTGATTATAATAATTACAAGGCCTACACTACTTTCTAAAGACCTAATTAAAAAGGGACATGTTATAATAGCCATGATTATCAAACCAGAGGTAGTAGATTAGTCATTACACCCTAAGGAGAGCTTTTCTCTTTGACAGTGTGAGAATGAATTGATTAAGGAAACACCAGGCCCACACTGGCCTGCCCTTACAATTCCAAGCCATGCATTACAAACAAGTCAACTGTACATTTTGCAGTTCAACATGCATCGATACCTATTCTTTAACTCAGTTCTGAAAGCAAGTACTATGATACAGGTTATTTTAATTTTTCCCATGTTAGATGTAAAGAAACAGGCCCAAGAAAGTTTTATTAGGTTCAAAGCACACTTTAAACCTTCAAAGACACTTCTGAAGCAAAGATCATCTTATTCACTAACAAGTCCTTTCTTTTCTAAACTACTTGGGTGCATCTATTACATTAGATTTCTGTCTCCACACAAAATTTTTTTTTTAAATGCAGATTAGTTCTACCATCATTAAATGACCATAAATGCAATATTGCCCTTTCCTTCGTGATGATTATCTCTTTTCCAGGTTGGTAGCTAACGTGTGTTAGCATTTTTAGTATCTAACACATTAATCTCACGACTACTTGTATTGGAACAGCTGACGTAACAAGATAGCAAATTTCCACTGCAACCTCTATAACCACAGTAAGAGCTCTTCACATAGTCCTGGCAACAGGTTGTTAAGCAGAACACATTGGAAGACAAGTTCAACTAACAGTAAACAATGGTCTCAAATGCAAAAGAAAACTTCATTATATGCTACAAGGAGATACAATAGCAACTCATTTATATAATTTGAGTTACTATTGCTCTCAATAAAATGGTGCTCTCCTATAAATATTTTTTCAAGTAACTTCTAACACAATGCTCTATTTTGGGATATCCACTGGCAAATCTTTTCCAGAATTATACATTATACTTTACTAAAACAATTTAGTCAATACACAAGCATTTATAGCCCATTATGTGCTCAGTGTTCAGTTCTCTTTACAACTATCTATATGGCACAAAGTGTTTTGTAAAAGAGGACATAAATTACAACAGTGAATATCCATCTGTGGTATCTTCAAGTGTGTAAAGATAGTATAACCAGATCGATGGTCTGTGTGTTCTTCTTTTTTAATTTGATGACAAATGAATAGAGATTAATAAAATGTAGAGCTAAAGAAACCACTACTGCTAGGATTATTTTAAAACATATAAACATTCATAATTTGCACTTTGGCTACCTTCAAAAAGTTTATGAACATGCTATAAAATTCTATGATACTAGATTATGTATATAATTAAGAAACTGGGAAACCAGCTGGAGTCAATAAAGTATTACAGGTATAATGTTTTTATTTCCTACAGGAACCTTATTGATTAAAGATAACCATAGCATCTGATGCAAGTAAAATCATACCTATTTAAAGTTGCTTAAATATGATCAGTGATACAGTTTTAAAAGAGATAAAAATATGCCTATCTTTATGTGACATGTGTGTTTTTTAAGTAAATAATGTTATCGACACTAAGGATATGTATAATGTGCTCACACTATTTGGGTCAATTACAACAAATAATAATTTATTTGTATAAATAAATATATATAATATAGAACACATACATATACAAAATAATACAAATGGTAGATGAAAATATTACTACTCATAATGTGAATACAAAATCATTAGTTTAAGCTACTGTATTTATCTGGTAGTAATAAGTTCATTGCTTTCAAATATTATACATTCTAAAGTTTTAACTAGTGAAGACTGTTCTTCTAATGTCTCACTCCATACAGGAAATTTGCTACAGGTTAACTGAGGAGACAATTTCATTTTCAGATAAGTGAGGCTATTTTTTTTTAAATTGGAGTATAATTGCTTTACACTGCTGTGTCCGTTTTCTGCTGTACAGCAAAGTGAATCAGCCATATGTCTACATATATCCCCTCTTTTTAGATTTCCTTCCCATTTAGGTCACCACAGAGCACCGAGTAGAGTCCCCTGTACTATACAGTAGGTTCTCATTAGTTATCTATTTTATACATAGTAGTGTATATATGTCGATTCCAATCTCCCAGTTCATCCCACCCCGCCTTCCCCTGCCTTGGTATCCATACGTTTGTTCTCTATGCCTGTGTCTAAGTGAGGCTATTTTTGAAGGAAGGAAAGGATACTATTCCTTTAGGATCATTTCAAAACAAATGAAGCATCAATAAATCATGAACATTGAACACACACACATATACTTCAGGTGAACACTGGTTTCAACTAAATGGAATAATGCTACCCTCTTCCATTTACATACAGAAAACACCGAAAATGTTACTTTGTAAATATGGAAGGTGAAAAAGGAAGCTGAAGTTAGTTCTTACTTGGGATAGATTTTGTTTACCTCTAATCAAAGGAAATAGTTTTGAGTACAGTCAACTCTCAGTATCTGCAGGGGTTCGGTTCCAGGGTGCCCCCCAACCAGGATACCAAAATCTGTGGATGATCAAGTCCCTTATATAAAATGATGTTGTCTGGTTGGCCCTTGAACAACAGGGATTTGAACTGCATGGGTGCACGAATAAGCGGGTTTCTTTCACTAAATGCATACTACACGATCCCAGGTTGGTTGGAACGGACTGTAAAGTTACACTGGGATTTTCCACTGTGCATAGGGTCTGTGCCCCTAGCCTCTACCCGCCCCCCCCAAGTTGTTCATGGTTCTACTGTACTTGCATATAACTTACGTAGATCCTCCATTATACTTTAAGTCATCTGCAGATTACTTTTAATACCTAATACCATGTAAACAGTTATAAGTACTAAGTAAGTGCTATGTAAATAGTTGCTGGTGCACAGCAAATTCAAGTTTTGTTTTTGGGGAACTTCCTGAAAAAAACTTCTTTGTGTGACTATTTCTGATTCATGGTTGGTTGAAGCATTAGATGCAGAATCGCGAATATGGAGGGCCAACTGTATCTGGAAATTACTTTCCATATGATTGACTTCCTTCCAAAACAAACACAGGGTTATGAAAGTTTTGCTAAGTTCTTTGTGATAGGGTCTTGGTACCAGTTTAGACGGAGTGGGGGAAACCTCATGTACTTCTATTTTAGGGCTCCCAGAAGCTGACTTACATGTAACTAAGTTCAAGATAAAGTTCCAACATGCAATTGTTAGTTACCAGGGATTTGATGAGCCACGTGGCTCAAGTGAAGGAAACATTTCTAGGCATAATATGCTGTTATGTGGATCTTGAGGCCAAAAGAAAACACACACAAAAAATACATAACTTTAAGGGCCACCTAGACATGAACAATGGTGAATCCCATCTAAACTAGGGGTTCTACACTGAAGATAACAAAATCCAAATGTTGGTTTTAGCAAAGAATTAGTGTTTGGGGGTTACTACTGCCAGAAACCTGTCAAAAATCGTAAGGATTGGTATTTTCTTCCTCTTCTACTATTTTGTAATCCAGGAAATCTGGACAGTTTAATTAAAAGACATTGGGAGGATATATATACCCAGGAGTGGAACTGCTAGGTCATATGGTAGCTCTGTTTTTAGTTTTTTGAGAAACCTCCATACTGTTTTTCCACAGTGGCTGCATCAATTTACATTCTCACCAACAGTGCACACGGGTTCCCTTTTCTCCACATCCTCACCAACATTTGCTCTTTGTGTTCTTTTTGATGATAGCCATTCTGACAGGTGTGAGATGATATCTCATTGTGGTTTTGATCTGCATTTCCCTGATGATTAGTGATGTTGAGCATCTTTTCATGTGCCTGCTGGCCATCTGCATTTCCTCTTTGGAAAAATGTCTATTCAGTTCTTCTGCCCATTTTTTAATCAGGTTGTGTGGTTTTTTGAGTTGTATGAGCTGCTTATATATGTTGGATATTAATCCCTTAATTTGTCATATCATTTGCAAATATTTTCTCCCATTCAGTAGGTTGTCTTTTTGTTTTGTCTATGGTTTTCTTTCCTTTAAGTTTAATTAGGTCCCATTTGTTTATTTTTGCTTTTATTTTTTGCTTTAGGAGATGAATCCAAAAAAATATTGCTGTGATTTATGTCAAAGAGTGTTCCGCCTATGTTTACCTCTAGGAGTTTTATAGTATCCAGTCTTACATTTAGGTCTATAATCCATTTTGAGTTTATTTTTGTAAATGGTGGTAGAGAATGTTCTAATTTCATTCTTTGACATGTAGCTATCCAGTTTTCCCAGCACCATTTATTAAAAAGACTATCTTTTTTCCATGGTATATTCTTGCCTTCTTTGTTGTAGATTACTTGACCATAAGTGTGTGGGTTTATTTCTGGGCTCTCTATCCTGTTCCATTGATCTATGTGTCTATTTCTGCGCCGGTACCATAGTGTTTTGATTACCAATTCAAAAGGATACACTTACCCCAATGTTCATAGTAGCGTTATTTACAATTGCCAAGATATGGGAGCAACCTAAGTGTCCATCAACAGTGAATGGATAAAGAAGATGTGATATATATGTGTATACACACACACACATACACACGCACAAACAATGGAATACTACTAAGCCATAAAAAGAACAAAATTTGCCATCTGCAGCAATATGGATGGACTTGGAGGGCATTATGCTAAGTGAAATAAGTCAGACAGATAAAAACAAATACTGTATGACATGAGAATCCAAAAAATACAACAGGAAGAAGGAAGCAGACTCACAGATATAGAGAACAGACTACTGGTTACCAGTGGAGAGAGGGAAGCGGGGAGGGGAAATATAGGGCTGGGGGAGTGAGAGGCACCAACTATTGAGTGTAAGATAGGTGCAAGGATGTACGGTACAATACAAGGAATATAGCCAATATTTTGTAATAACTGTAAATGGAAAGTAACCTTTAAAACTTGTATAAAAATTTAAAAAATTTTTTTAAAAATTAAAAAAAACACATTGGGAGGATAAAGAGAGACCGTCCATGCCTCAAAGGCATAAAATTCTCAGCACCGAATAATCCAACTATCCAAGTAACTTTTACAAATGGATCATTCCCCAGCGCTTCTCATTCAGTGATATGTGGTTTCTGGGGCAGCTTGCGCCATGAGGTCCCAGTGAGCACGGTGGTCACTGCCAGATGTAGCTGGGATGGCAGCTACCCAACCCTGAACTTCAAAGGCATCTTCTCTTCCAGCCATCACCTGCTTAGAAACCAAAACAAACCCCACTGGTTTGGCCGCACATCTATAATCTGGTTAAGGTTATTAAAGGGTTTTGTTTTTCTTTTTGACATACATGCGGTCCAAGATTATTCAATACAGAAATTCAGCATTTTTAGTAAGACCTCAGAGCTGGTAGCCAGTGCCCTCAAGAGAAAATGCAAGCTTCTGCTTCTCTCCTATTCATCATTTTCAAATTAGTTCCCATATTTCAGTACAAGACTCAGTGATACAGTTACAGCCTCAAACAGTGCTAGATGCTGCCAGCCCATCACTGTGACAGTCATTTCTCAAAGCCACAAACTGTTTCATCAAACCTAGTCTTTCTTGACTCATCCACTGGCAAAGATTTAAGGCTGTAACGTATCATTTGCATGATTCACTTTGTGACCCTCTTCCAAAGTTGTTAGTTTTTTCCCCCTGTCAGCACTTACTACCACCTTCTCAAAATGCAAGGCAGAAAAGCAGCTGAAAGATTATACATTCAAAGAATTTTAACTCTAGACATCCAAATAAGATATAAAGCCAAATTAAGCCTCTCTCTCCCCCTCTCTCTCTTCCTCTCTTTCTCAGAACCAATTTTAAAGACAGAGAAAGTACTGATCCACCAGCAGACACATTCTCACAACAGCCTGAGATCAGGTAAGGCTATGAATGTTTCCGCATCCCAAGGTAACTGGAAGACAATGTGGGCATAACTTACTCCATGATTCAATGACAACTTTTCACAAACCACAAATAACATGTTTGTGAAATGTACCCTCCACGCTACCATCTGGTGATTATTTTCTGAGAAAAGTTCTTGGAGTACACAGACCACAGTTAAACTGACTTTCAACTATACCTAGCACTGTGCCACCCACAAATCAAGCCTTAATAAGAGCTTTTTATGCTGACTGCAATAGTGACCATGATCAATACTTTATCCCTTATGTTGAGCATCAGCTTGTGTCGGTCTCTGCTCAAGTTTCTGGGAAATGACTGGAAATGGTCTGTACCCAGTGTTATTAGCAATTCTCTCTGCTTCTGGAGCAAAGGTGAGTGAGTCTCAAGTCCCTAGAGGGCTTAATAAATGGATTTTTAAAAAATCTCATAATCGTGCTCATGTAGCGGGTACAATAAAACGCTCCCAATACTTGTGGCTGGGTCAACATATTTCATGTGCCACATATTCTTACAGGAAAGATAGATCAAGACACCATGAAATCATATTCCTGTTATTCACACTAGAACTCCATTAACAGCTTCAAATGAAGCCATGGACACAACTGCCCTCAATTCAAAGTAAGCTTACCGTCATTATGTTTTATACTTTGACACGTTACCTTGGGTTGGGGTTACTGGACTATCATTTCCCCCTCCATAAATAGTCAGTTTTAACATGATGGGCTCACGAGCTGTATTATCAGCTCCATCTCTACCTTATTTGATTCTAATAATGTGACCAAATCAACTGAAAACATCAATAACAACATTACAATGGCCTAGCTATTGACCAAAGGGAGATGTAATTTTAATGTATATTTCTCTCTGTTCGTAACAATCCCATTCTTTATAAAATAGACATATCTCTGTGGAACATTTTACATAGAAATAAGATGCTTCTCCTTTTAAAAGGAATCAGATTGAAGAGATCTCTACTAACCTAGAAGTAGAGTCTATAAATTCTCTGTCCCTCCATTAATATCACCCTTCCCCCCCCGCCCCCCCGTAAACAAATAAATAAAAGGCAAGAACTTGAAGAGAAATAGCTCGCTTATTTTAGGTATCTTAAGTTAGCCCTCTGCAGGTTCTGGCCTTTTTCTAGGCATGTGACACAACGTATATATATTTTTTCACATTTCCCATCGTAAATATTAAACTAACCTAAAGCTTGAGACTATACATACTCCCAGCCCCCGCTTCCCCCATGGAAGGCTCGAAACTAGGGCAGATTAAATATGGAACCAATGTACCCTATACTATCAGTAAACATCAAACATTTTTAACTTCTCTCAAGTATGAATTATTCAATCAAAATTATTTATCAGTCTGAAACTTTTTTAATCAAAAGTGAATAAATTAATCATTCTTAAAATTATAATTTATATGTGCTCAAGGTAGAATGGAAGAAATTTAGTTGAATGACAAAAGTGCAGATTCTTAATGATATTTCATTAATGTGGAATTAATGGAATGAGAATCAACAGAAGGGTTCTGTTGAATTTTACACCTGAAATACCTGTAATATTTATTTGGCAGAAGAAAAAAAAAATGTAAATCCTCCAGAATAGATAAATCAGAACAAATCTATTCCTAGTTTTGGAAAAGCCCAAATAACATTCATTAAATCATTCTACAAGAAACTAACAGATATTAAAAAGCGGTGAATATTAGACAGGTTAATATATGCTAGGTGTTCAGAACACTGGTTTGCACATAGCAAGATTACATAATATCTATTACGATTATTACTACTTGCCCACAGACAAGGATATAAGAAGGCAATAAAATTTAGTCCATGCCCTCATGACACTCATAGTCTAGAAAAGCCTGAAAACTTGACAGTATGTGGAAGGAACATGTTATTAATAACAGTAAAAATCCAGTACTGGTAAGTATGCAATGACAAAATAAATCCACCTGCTGTCCATATCTCACTGTAAATGGGCATAAACATTTAGATAAACTTTAAGTCCTGTCAAAACATTCATATCTTTTAACCCAGTTGTCCTATTTTTGGAAAAGTACTTTAAAGCAATTATAATATTATATAATATGGGAGGAAAATCTAGACACATTAAGGAATTCAAAAGCTTGGCTTCTATAACGTAAAAAAAGGAAGCAAAAAAATGTCTGACAATAAAGATATGGATGAATAAATTTTGAAGGAATATACATAATTAAGGGGGTAAATGTGAAAATTATAAATGTATTTTAAAATACTTAAAAATATTATTTTAAAAATGAAAAATATATACTTCAAACAGAACTAAATAAAAACAAGAACAAATAGAAACATAAAACTTACAATAAGGTCAAATTATAGGTGATCTTCCTTGACACAACTCCTTTTGAAAAATTATCATACTTTAAACATCTTTCTAATTAGATGTAAGGGAAAATATTTTAAGTGGAGATAGTTTTCCAGGACTCTAAATACACCAAATATTTCAAAACATGATCATTTTGTCCCAGAAGGTATGCTGATATTAGTGTAGTCAAAATGGACAGTAGTGATACTAATAAAAGGAAAAAAATAATTGACATAATGATTAGAATTAATGAAATAACTGAGTGCAAATAAGAAGACTTAAAACATCCACTGTATTTGAGCACATTTTAAGCTCTGGATGCAGTTATGTCTGAAAGGTTTATTTTGATCTCAAACATGCCCATGTGCACAAAAGCTGCACTCAAGAGGCAGACTCCTGGGGTGTTTGCTCTTCTGTCCATAGGAGATCAGGGTGAGGCAAAGGCTTGAAATGGAAGTTGTGTTTTTTTGTGTTTTAAAAGAATAATATCCCTAGCTTTCCCGTACTAAAGAAACCTCTAAACCAGTTTCTCAGCCTCAGCTCTACGAACACTTCTTTGCTGTGAGGCTGTCCTGTGTATTTGGGAGGCTGAGCAGTATCCCTGGTCTCTACCCACCAAATGCCAGGAACATCCACCCCCCTAACTGAGACAATTACAAATGTCCGCAGATATTTCCAAAGGTTCCTTGGGCATCAAAATTGCCCCCAGTTGACAACCATTGCTCTAAACCAATGTTTGTTTACTCATTTTTAAAATCACACAATGCTTGCCAACAGCTAAGGGAGGTGAGATGGTCTCATGACTATAACTTGTACTTCCTGAAATTTTTGCCTACTCATGTTTTTAATAAAGAGCTCCAATTTGACACTAGGGAACAAAAAATGCTTGCTGGTTCAAATAAGAAAGCCACTTTAAGAATGGACTTTTATCTGAAAGTTCAAATGAAGATGAATCTTACCTTCTTTTACAACTCCAATTTAATTTCATTTTATTCTATTTTATTTTACTTTTTGAAGCAATGGAAAGATATTCTATTAGTAACTACAGTAAGGGTGCTAAGCGGTTGTAATAAATGTTCCTAAAGGCCCTAGTATTTTTTTCCCCAATATTTCTAGCTTTAGAGACTCCTGATGCAATTTCACTTAATTCTTGCATGTCTGCAATGATATTCCTTGGTAGCTTTTGTTTTAAAGCCCCATTACCTTAACCTTGAGATACCAATTATGTCTGTGTATGCGTTTAACCTGAATGTCAATTTAATTCAACTCAAATATTTGTTGAGTACTTAGCTTGTAGAAAATTAGGTCAAGTGTTTAATATAAAGTCACACAGGTCTCATAATAAATGTAAACTCCTGATGACCCTTGGAATACCACCAGGGTCCACTGGACACAATTTTACATTTTAAGTTTCATTTTGAGCAGTTGTATCTACTTCTAAGGGTCAATAATTCTAACTTTTACACTTTCTTAAAATATTTTTTCTTAAAATACTTTTTTCAAATGGAATAAAACTCATTCTATCTTGTAATTACCATATCACTCAACTGGAATTTTTTTTGATGCTTAAGACTTTTTTTTCTGCAATTTTCTTATTTTTATCATCCCAAGAATTATTTCATCATTACTCACTAATTATTTCCCACTGTGTTAAGGAAGACCAAACAACATGAAAATAAAAGAATGAAGGAATTGCCTAGAAGGATGATGCAAGAAGTGAATTGTCAGTTTTATTACTGTGTTCCCCAAATACTGCGTCATCTTTCAAGAAGGAGTAAAATAAGTCTAGAGACATTCCCCGAATACAAGTGAAAATCAAAAATTTTCATTTCCCACATTGGCAAATAGGAGAAAATTGACAGGAGATATTTCACAATTATTAAACAAATCAGAAGATGACTAAAACTGATCACATAAGCAAAACCTCAGACCATGAGTCTTCAGATGATGATGTCCTAGATGAATTTTCTCAAGCTCAAGAACTGCAAAGTGAGCAATGCATTTCTAAGAACAAAAAGAAAATATGGTATTCTCATCCAGTTAGTCATTGGATGACATCATTCAGTATTTTGCAACAAAAGCAGAAACTATTGCTAAAATTGCTAAAAACATGTGTGACAGTATTCTTTCCTCCTTTGTGACGTATGTGCAACAAATTTTATGATGTTTGTGCAACAGAATATTTTTGATATACTTTAGAAGTAGACAAATACCAAAGGCAGGAGTATCTAAAAAGCAATGAGAAGTAAAGAACAAATGTAAAATGAATAAAAAAAGGACTGGATTAATGATTCTCATGGGTGTTTATAAATCCAAACTTGAAAATATTTTGCAGTTATGGATAGAAGATAGTTGTTTTCTCTTCAACAAAATTATGAGCTCTTAAAGTTTTTGAAGTATTGATTTTTTTTTTTTTTTTACAATTATCAAGGGAAAATGCAAGTGCAAGAAAACGACCAAGAAGTACGAGGCTAGAACTGAACAGAGATGTATTTGAACCTGGAATCAGTATTTGTAAGACGGTTACAGTTTGGGTTCATGCATGGCAGATGATTAGCTGCTAGTTTTATTCAAAGGATACTGCTCGTTTCAGAAATCCTTACCTTCAAAACCAGGAAAAGATGAAATAAAAATCTGGCTTAACTGTATTTATTTATTTATTTAGTTTGATGTGGACCATTTTTAAAGTCTTTATTGAATTTGTTACAATATTGCTTCTGTTTTACGTTTTGGTTTTTCTGGCCGCAAGGCATGTGGGATCTTAGCTCCCTGACCAGGCATCGAACCCGCACCCCCTGCATTGGAAGGTGAAGTCTTAACCACTGGACTGCCAGGGAAGTCCCTGGCTTAACTGTATTTAAATTTTAATTTAAATTAAGATATTTACTATATTAATTCTTATTAAAATTTCTAAATGAAGTTATTGCTCACCATCCCTTTATTCTCGTTTTTGTAAATCATCTGTAAAGTAATTTAAAAATATAAAAACTATAATAATAAAAAGGGCCCACTGTACCCAGAGACTCAATGACGGTGGACTGGCTTTTCAAGTACAGTGCAGGGCAAGGCAATCACCAGAACTGATTCAGCTGACTGGGCTCAGTGAGCATCGTAAGGTATTACATGTTCCCATGTGCACACACGTGCATGTACACACACACGTGCACACACTACTGAGGAAACCTTCATCAACTAAAGAAAGCTCTCCTGAGCTACAAAATACAGCCTTAAAGAAGGGCATGGTGAGATGTGGTCACAAGCAATCACTCATCTGGATCTATCTTAATGACTTTTTTTTTTAATTAAAAGGAAAAAGAAAAATATATCATCTAATTATCCAGGAAGATATATCAGGTTACCTGTCAGCACATTCTCACTAATGCCTGCAACTCTAAAAACAAGAAACTGTATCCTTAAAGATTGTTTTGAAAAAAATGTAAGGACATACTCCCTAGAGGTAATGTGCTGTTATAAAAGAATTAGAGGGTCTTCCTTTAAGTCATTTGCGCTACAAATTCATCATCCTCTGTGATTATGTGGTTTCAGTCAGATTTTGCAGTTCCAGGTGGGGGAGAACTCACCCTCCAGGCCCTCACTCCCAACGTTAGACTGGATATGTGATTGGTCTTTAAACGTTAGTTTTCCAATGAATTTTCCCATGGAAAAATTCTTACCCAAGGTGGCTGGAATCTGTATACTATTAACATAAGTAAGCTGCATTACTGATCACATAACTAGGTATTTTGAGGTGGCCTGAGAACTTAATCACTACAATACCGGAGAAATAAATACTGAGTTATTTACAAACAAATTTTGGGAACAGTGACTGATTTGTTTCTACTCAAGCTTTTAAAAGACTTACCTTTTTTTCAATGAGGTCATAAAACAGAGCTCATCCTATAAAGAATGTTTCTCTAAATGCCTCATCACCAATAGGAAAACACTCGTCTCCTTCCAACAGAAATCTCATTACCTACCAACTAACAAAGTGCATTAAGCTGTGGATCAAATCTCATTGTGGAGGAGCAGAGTTCCCCTTTCTTTTCCCCTCTTCAAGAAGTGTCATACAGTGTCCCCTAAGGACCTCCCAAGCAGGATGTGTTAAATTCTTACTCTGATTCTGCATTTCCAGTGTCACAAGGCAGGCTTGCTCCTGGAACCAGGCAACCACCAGCGGCAGGAGCCCAGCTTGTGTGTGGGTCAGTGATGCAATACCTCTCTCGCTCTGCCAACTGGCTTTGCCAGATGAGAAAGAAGGCATACATGCCCGCAGGGCTAACAGAAAAACACGTTCCAAAATGAAGTGATGCAAGTGACCTGATATCCTAATTACATTAAGTTCAAAACAATTCTTTTACTTTTTTTTCCAGTTCTAATTTATCTTTCTTTTTTTAAAAAATTTTATTTTGAAAACTGAAATATAGTTGATTTACAATGTTGTGTTAGTTTCTAGTGTACAGCAAAGTGATTCAGTTATACATATGTATATTCTTTTTCATATTCTTTTCCATTATTACAAGATATTGAATATCATTCCCTGTGCTATACAGTAGGACCTTGTTGTTTATCTATTGATATTTTATACACAGTTGTTTGTATTTGCTAATCCCAATTTATCCCTCTCTCCCCTTTCCCCTTTGGTAACCATAAGTTTGTTTTCTATGTCTGTGAGTCTGTTTCTGTTTTGTAAATAGGTTTATTTGTAACATATTTTAGATTCCACATGTAAGTGATATCATATGATATCTGTCATTCTCTATCTAACTTAGTCCACTTAGTATGATAATCTCTGGGTCCACCCATGTTGCTGCAAATGGCATTATTTCATTCTTTTTTATAACTGAGTAAAATTCTATTGTGTGTATATATGTATGTGCATATATATATCCACATATATATATATGTGGATATATATATACACACACACACACCACATCTTCTTTAACCATTCATCTGTTGATGGACATTTAGGTTGCTTCCATGTCTTGGCTATTGTAAATAGCGCTTCAGTGAACTCTGGGGTGCATGTATCTTTTCAAATTAGAGTTTTCTCCGGATATATGCCCAGGAGTGGGACTGCTGGATCGTATGGTAGTTTTATTTTTAGTTTTTGAAGGAACCTCCATACTGTTTTCCATAGTGGTTACACCAGTTTACATTCCAACCAACAGTGTAGGAGGGTTTCCTTTGATCCACACTCTCTCCAGCATTTGTAGACTTTTAATGATGCCCATTCTGACTGGTGTGAGGTGATACGTTATTGTAGTTTTGATTTGCATTTCTCTGATAATTATCAATGTTGAGTATCTTTTCATGTGCCTGTTGGCCCTCTGTATGTCTTTGAATCTTAAAAAATCAATAGTTACAAAAAAAATAAAAATTCCTAGTTCAGCCTTAGAATGTATTACTGGGTGTACAAACCTTTCGTCTGAATGGAAAATAAAGAGTGATTAGAAATTTTAAGTATCTAGAGCTACAATGACCAAATGACCAATACCACTAGCTACATGTGACTACCGAGCACATGAAATGTGACAAATGACAATGAGGTGGTCTGGTCTGTAGGTGTAAAATATGTGCTAACTTTGAGGACCCTGTATGAAAGAAACAAACGAAAAAGATTGTGAAGTATCTCATAGATAACTATTTCATATTGGTTACATGTTGAAATAATATTTTGAATATATTGGATTAAATAAAATGTTATTAAAATTAATTCACCAGTTTCTTTTTACTATTTTGACAGTGGCTATTAGAAAGTGTAAAAAGTACATTATGTGGCTCATATTATATTTCTATGGGATAGATCTGAGCTAAAACACAAGAGATTCTGTAACATCCATTTATGGACCACAAAATCATTACCAAAAGCTATGAAAAATTAAAAAAAATAAACAATTCAATTTGGCCAATATTTCTTAAAGACCAATGTGCAAAATATATCTGGTACATAATCTGCAGTTTGAATTCTAGCAGATAAAAGGAGAAATGATGACAATTAATTGGAAGAGATATTGCAGTATAAATAAAAGAATACAAAGGAAGAGCAAGGGTAGGAGAAGAAAGAGTATTTCAAGGGGAAGTCAGAGAACACTTGTAAAGGAGGTATCTTTTTGGGGGAGCATTAAAAAATACATAGGATTTGGGCTTCCCTGGTGGCACAGTGGACACGGGTTCAAGCCCTGGTCAATGCAGGGGACACGGGTTCAAGCCCTGGTCTGGGAAGATCCCACATGCAGTGGAGCAACTAAGCCCATGAACCACAACGACTGAGCCTGCGCTCTAGAGCCCGCAAGCCACAACTACTGAGCCCGAGTGCCACAACTACTGAAGCCCACGTGCCTAGAGCCTGTGCTCCGCAACAAGAGAAGCTACTGCAATAAGAAGCTCACGCACCGCAATGACGAGTAGCCCCCGCTCGCCGCAACTAGAGAAAGCCCGCATGCAGCAACGAAGATCCAACGCAGCCAAAAAAAAAAAAAAAAAGTCAAAGCTATCTAGCAGTAACTCTAATACACTGCCTATTAAAAAAAAAATACATAGGATTTTACACGTCCTGATAAGATGTAGCAACTTAGAATTGACAAATGCCTTTGTGGTACGTTAACACCATTTGACAAAAAAGAAATACACTTTCAAAAGGGGCAGAGAAGTGAAAACAAAACCTCAGAGAAAGAAATGGCCAAGGTTTGGGGGTTTCATTTAAGGCAAATGAAACCCCCAAATTTTAGTGTAAGGCTAAAATGCAGGCTGGAGCCAAGTAATAAGAGTTCTAAATGCCCTTCTGGGGAATTTAGACTTTTCTATAGACAGCAGGAACCATCACTGTTTCCCAGCAAGTGTCAATAGGATTGAAAATGCAGAATAGAAACATTACTAAGGCATGGAATATTCCTGGGAAAAGAGAAAACAAAGGCTTGTGGGGCAAGAAGAATGAATTCCAAGGGATGGGAATAGAAGTCAAGGTCCTATAAGAACACAGGAAAGTACAAGGGTAACAGAAGAAAATAAGGCATTGATGTAGTAAGGAGTAATCAGGGAAGTTAGTCTAGTAGGAGGTAAATGATGGTCTGAACTCAGGAAGTGGCAGTTCAGGAAAACAGCACGGTTGCAGGTAGAGGTGAAGGAGCAAATGACAAGGGAGACTGAAAATAAAAGAATGGCTATGTGGATGGCAAATAAACATATGAAAAGATACTCCACATCATATATCACCAGGGAAATGCAAATTAAAACAATGAGATACCACTACACACCTATTAGAATGGCCAAAATCCAGCACACTGATGACAGCAAATGCTGGCAGGGATGTGAAGCAACAGAAGCTCTCATTCACTGTTGGTGGGAAGGCAGAATGGTACAGCCACATGTTAGACAGTTTGTTGGTTTCTTATAAAACTAAACAGACTCTTACCATGTGATCCAGCAACTGAGGTCCTTAATATTTACCCAAAGGAGCTGAAAACTTAGAGTCACACAGAAACCTGCACACAGATGTTTACCCATAATCGCCAAAACTTGGAAGCAACAAAGGTGTCCTTCAGTAGGTGAACGGATAAATAAACTGTGCAGACACAGACAATGGAATATTACTCCTCACTAAAAAGAAATGAGCTATCAAGCCATGAAAAGACATGGAGGAACCTTAAATGCTTATTAGTAAGTGGAAGAACACAGCAAGAAAGGGCTACATACTGTACAATTTCAACTATATGATATTCCGGAAAAGGTTACACTATGAAGACAATAAAACAATCAGTGGTTGCCAGGGTTTGGGAGGTTGGGAGAAATGAATAGGTGGAACACAGAGGATTTTTAGTGAAAATACTCTGTATGACACTTAGAATGACAGATGCATGTCATCACACATTTGTCCAAACCCATTTGTGCAATATCAGAAGTGAACCCTAAAGTGAACTATGGACTTTGGGTGATAATGATGGGTCAATGCAGGTTCACTGATTGTTAACACATGTACCACTCTGGTGGCGATACTGACGATGGGGGAGGCTATGCACGTGTGGGGGCAGGGGGTATATGGGAAATCTCTGTACCTTCTGTTTAATTTTGCTGTAAACCTAAAATTACTCTAAAAAATAATCTTGAATAAATTTTTAAAAATCCAAGACAGGAGGTGGAGGTGATCAAGTATGCAGATGTAACATAATCATAAAAGGGACGATGGGGAACCAAGAGATGGAGGAAGGTAAAAAGAGATGTTGAGGTAGAGGAGAAAATTCATTAATTTATTCAACAAACATGTACCAAGCACCTACCCAATCGCAGGTACCACGATGCAGGAATTCACAATGGATGACCAATGACTGTGAAGGGGTCATTTGAGGAGCATAAAGGAGAGTGATGCTAGGAACCAAGGAGAATGGAGTTGGCTGGGATCAATTTCTATGTGGAAGGTGATAGGTCATCAAATAGTGATAATTCGGTGTATCTAGTAACATTAAGATCCCAGCTGATGTTACAGCATGAATAAGAAATGGAATTAACTGGTGGGGTTATGTGACATGATGCATCAACCTTAGAAAACTAAGAAGCAGTTAAGGGAGAAATTAATTTTTCCCAAATATGGAGGACTGATGAAAATATCTTTAGAAAATGTGAAGGGCATCAATAAGTCCAGGATATTCAAATGAATATGTAAAAACGGTTATCCATTGGGTCCATCCTGGTCAGAAAGAACCAAAAAAAGAAAGAGGACAATGGACTAAAAGTCTGAATTGGGGAGATAATTATTATGAGGGAAGGGTGAAATCTGTAGGACATAATTAGTGTTGTAGGTCTAAGATCAGAAGATCAAATTTAGAGAGTACTGTCAAATCTGGAAACCCTGTAGGTGCAGCATTTCTTAGTGATGACAAAGTTCAAGGGATGACTGTTGCAGACAGCAGAAATGGCACATAAATGAAGGTGACTAGGAAAAGCCAGCTACATTTCAACTGAATGTCAATTTGAACAGTGATATAACTGAAAACAGAAATAGGCAAGGTGACAATATGACCTGGTTTTGTCTAAGTCCTTTAGTTAAGACTGTGGTCCTAGTGTCAAATTTGCTTTGGATAACAAATTGTGTAGTTGACCGAGTAATAGGTAATGCAATAAATTAAAAGAAAAAAAAGTGTTAAAGAACAGTATACTAGTGTCCTACAGTTTGGTGATTGTAACAAAGAAGGCATATAGTAGTCGCATAACCAGAGAGATGGGTATAAAAGAAGGTACAGTTACTGACTGATGGTAATAAATAAATGAGGGACTTGAGGCCAGAACGGGAAGCCCTGTGGGTCTCTTTCCAGGAATGGTGAGACGGGGTATAGGAAAAGAAAGGGCCACTGAGAACGATTTCATAAGATATGATGTTAGTAATGCTTTCAAGTAGGTCAGTAAGTTGGAAGGAGTGTAGGAGGAAAAGATCAAGACACATTGAAATCTATTCCCAATAAAAAGTAGGTTGTACAAGGCACAAAAGATATGTTAATTGCAGAGGAGGGCCTCACAAAAGTCTGTCACTCTCAGGTAAAGCACAAATACCCATTTTTAATTATAAAAGTCCCTCGTATATAAATGATCATGAATGGCGGGTCACTAACCTTGATACAGGGTTACAAGTACACAGCTAGCTCCATATGATTTTAACAGCACTCATGGAGCTTTCTTGGTTTACCCACCATTATTTGGGTTGTTTACTAAGTACGGAGTCAATTCAGTAACAAGTGATCAAGTATCCAACAGACCGGAATAAAGAAAATGGCTGAACAACCTCAAATTGCCTTTTTAATACTGATTGCATTGGCATCATATAGTAAGAGCCCCGGTGACAAGACAATAATCATTTCAAGAAGTCACCCTTAAACTTTCAAATCCAGATATGACTGAGGAATACTATGAAAAAGCTATAAAAATAATAAGAAGTAAGCAACTCCAACTTTCAGACAAAGTGGCAATTAAACCCAAACCAATGGACATTTCTACACCTGGCACGTGGAACACAGGTGAGGGGACCAGCCATGGACCAGAATGCAATGCTCAGAAGATTTCCCACCGGCCAGTCCTGCTCTCACTGATGTTTCCTGCCACGGGAGAAGAAGAATTTATACTATTTAACTTTCATCTCTTAGAAACATAAAGAGGGCTTTCCTGGTGGCGCAGTGGTTGAGAGTCCGCCTGCCAATGCAGGGGACGCGGGTTAGAGCCCTGGTCTGGGAAGATCCCACATGCCACGGAGCAACTATGCCCATGAGCCACAATTACTGAGCCTGCGCGTCTGGAGCCTGTGCTCCGCAACAAGAGAGGCCACGATAGTGAGAGGCCCGCGCACCATGATGAAGAGTGGCCCCCACTTGCCGCACCTAGAGAAAGCCCTTGCACAGAAACGAAGACCCAACACAGCGATAAAAAAAAAAAAAAAAAAGAAATATTGTAAGTATACAGTTAACTTATCCCTTATTTCTTTCTCCCCATCTTTAGAATTTGTTTGTTTAGCTTTATGTTTGCTACATTAAACTCAATTTTTCTAAACCGCGTAAAGAGGAAACACAAAAGAGCTTAACAAACAATAAGAGAGTCATGATAAAATTGGGCAAGAGCCACCAGAGAAGCCTGCATTATTAACTGATAAGAAATGACAACTAGGGTACCTCCGTGTACATAGATTCTTATATATTTGTAAAATAGATTGTACTTCTGTAAAATTATTTTTTAAATTCTACAAAATGTTACTAAAAAATCTGTGCCTGACTATATAAAAATCAGAAAACTTTATATTAATTATTATGTCTTACAATTCATATTTAATGTTTTATTTGGAAATCTGTAACACTAGGGAACATCTGAGAAAATACTGAAGGAAAAGGTGAAGTGATATGTCATCATCACCTTTGGGGGATGAGATAGGATGAAACTGATGGCTGAACCAGATGGCCTTTCTAACCAAAAGTTGCTGATTTTATAATTTTATGATCTGAATATAAATGTTTGCCCTTAATTAAAAAAAAGCATCTATAAGTTATGGGATTAAGATTCCAAAGAAAAAGAGGTGAAAATATATGTCTTAAAAATAACAAAACCAGACAAAGAACTTTTTTTTTTAACATCTTTATTGGAGTATAATTGCTTTACAATGGTGTGATAGTTTCTGCTTTATAACAAAGTGAATCAGCTATATATATATATATACATATATCCCCATATCTCCTCCCTCTTGTGTCTACCTCCCACCCTCATATCCCACCGCTCTAGGTGGACACAAAGCACCTGTGCTGTGCGGCTGCTTCCCACTAGCTGTCTATTTTATATTTGGTCGTGTATATATGTCCATGCCACTCTCTCACTTCGTCCCAGCTTAACTTTCCCCCTCCCCGTGTCCTCAAGTGCATTCTCTACAACTGCGTCTTTATTCCTGTCTTGTCCCTAGGTTCTCCAGAACCATTTTTTTTTTTTAGATTCCATATATATTTGTGTGAGCATATGGTATTTGTTTTTCTCTTTCTGACTTACTTCACTCTGTATGACAGACTCTAGGTCCATCCACCTCACTACAAATAACTCAGTTCTGTTTCTTTTTATGGCTGAGTAATATTCCATTGTATATATGTGCCACATCTTCTTTATCCATTCATCTGTCGATGGACACTTAGGTTGCTTCCATGTCTTGGCTATTGTAAATAGAGCTGCAATGAACACTGTGGTACATGACTTTTTGAATTATGGTTTTCTCAGGGTATATGCCCAGTAGTGGGATTGCTGGGTCGTATGGTAGTTCTATTTCTAGTTTTTTAAGGAACCTCCATACTGTTCTCCATAGTGGCTGTATCAGTTTACATTCCCACCAACAGTGCAAGAGGGTCCCCTTTTCTCCACACCCTCTCCAGCATTTAGTGTTTGTAAATATTTTGATGTAGGCCATTGTGACCAGTGTGAGGTGATACCTCATTGTAGTTTTGATTTGCATTTATCTAATGATTAGTGATGTTGAGCATGCTTTCACGTGTTTGTTGGCAATCTGTATATCTTCTTTGAAGAAATGTCTATTTAGGTCTTCTGCCCATTTTTGGATTGGGCTGTTTGTTTTTTTGGTATTGAGCAGCGTGAGCTGTTTGTAAATTGTGGAGATTAGTCCTTTGTCAGTTGCTTCATTTGCCAATATTTTCTCCCATTCTGAGGGTTGTCTTTTCATCTTATTTATGGTTTCCTTTCCTGTGCAAAAGCTTTTAAGTTTCATTAGGTCCCATTTGTTTATTTTTGTTTTTCTTTCCATTTCTCTAGGAGGTGGGTCAAAAAGGGTCTTGCTGTGATTTAGGTCATAGAGTGCTCTGCCTATGTTTTCCTCTAAGAGTTTGATAGTGTCTGGCCTTACATTTAGGCCTTTAATCCATTTTGAGTTTATTTTTGTGTATGGTGTTAGGGAGTGTTCTAATTTCATTCTTCTACACGAAGCTGTCCAGTTTTCCAAGCACGATTTATTGAAGAGGCTGTCTTTTCTCCATTGTATATTCTTGCCTCCTTTATCAAAAATAAGGTGGCCATACATGCGTGGGTTAATCTCTAGGCTTTCTATCCTGGTCCATTGATCTATATTTCTGTGTTTGTGCCAGTACCATACTGTCCTGATTACTGTAGCTTTATAGTATAGTCTGAAGTAATGGAGTCTGATTCCTCCAGCTCTGTTTCTCTTTCTCAAGATTGCTTTGGCTATTCAGGGTCATTTGTGTTTCCATACAATTTTTGAAATTTTTTGTTCTAGTTCTCTGAAAAACGCCATTGGTAGTTTGATAGGGCTTGCATTGAATCAGTAGATTGCTTTGGGTAGTAGAGTCATTTTTGCAATGTTGATTCTTCCAATCCAAGAACATGGTATAACTCTCCCTCTGTTTGTATCATTTGTAATTTCTTTCATGAGTGTCTTATAGTTTTCTGCATACAGGTCTTTTGTACCCTTAGGTAGGTTTACTCCTAGGTATTATATCCTTTTTGTTGCAATGGTAAATGGGAGTGTTTCCTTAATTTCTCTTTCAGATTTCTCATCATTAGTGTATAGGAATGCAAGAGATTTCTGTGCATTAATTTTGTATCCTGCTACTCTACCAAATTCATTGATTAGCTCTAGTAGTTTTCTGGTGGTGTCTTTAGGATTCTCTATGTATAGTATCATGTCATCGGCAAACAGGGCCAGTTTTACTTCCTCTTTTCTAATTTGGATTTCTCTTATTTCTTTTTCTTCTCTGATTGCTGTGGCTAAAAATTCCAAAACTATGTTGAATAATAGTGGTGAGAATGGGCAACCTTGTCTTGTTCTTGATCTTAGTGCAAATGGTTTCAGTTTTTCACCATTGAGAAGCATGTGGCTATGGGTTTGTCATATATGGCCTTTATAATGTTGAGGTAAGTTCCCTCTATGCATACGTTCTGGAGGATTTTTATCATAAATGGGTGTTGAAATTTTGTCAAAAGCTTTTTCTGAAGCTACTGAGATGATCATATGGTTTTTCTCTTTCAGTTAGTTAATATGGTTTATCACATTGATTGATTTACGTATATTGAAGAATCCTTGCACTCCTGGGATAAACCCCACTTGATCATGGTGTATGATCCTTTTAATGTGCTGTTGGATTCTATTTGCTAGCATTTTGTTGAGGATTTTTGCATCTATGTTCATCACAGACATTGGCCTGTAGTTTTCTTTTTTTGTGACATCTTTGTCTGGTTTTGGTATCAGAGTGATGGTGGCCTCGTAGAATGAATTTGGGAGTGTTCCTCCCTCTGCTATGTTTTGGAAGAGTTTGAGAAGGATAGGTGTTAGCTCTTCTCTAAATGTTTGATAGAATTCGCCTGTGAAGCCATCTGGTCCTGGGCTTTTGTTTGTTGGAAAATTTTAAATCACAGTCTCAATTTCAGTGTTTGTGATTGGTCTGTTTATATGTTCTATTTCTTCCTGGTTCAGTCTCGGAAGGTTGTGCTTTTCTAAGAATTTGTCCACTTCCTCCAGGTTGCCCATTTTATTGGCATAGAGTTGCTTGTAGTAATCTCTCATGATCCTTTGTATTTCTGCAGGGTCCATTGTTACTTCTCCTTTTTCATTTCTAGTTCTATTGATTTGAGTGTTCTCCCTTTTTTTTTGATGAGTCTGGCTAATGGTTTATCAATTTTGTTTATCTTCTCAAAGAACCAGCTTTTAGTTTTATTGATCTTTGCTATCATTTCCTTCATTTCTTTTTCATTTATTTCTGAGCTGATCTTCATGATTTCTTTCCTTCTGCTAACTTTGGGGTTTTTTTCTTCTTCTTTCTCCAATTGCTTTAGGTGTAAGGTTAGGTTGTTTATTGGAGATGTTTCTTGTTTCTTGAGGTAGGATTGTATTGCTATAAACTTCCCTCTTAGAACTGCTTTTGCTGCATCCCATAGGTTTTGGGTTGTCGTGTTTTCATTGTCATGTGTTTCTAGGTATTTTTTGATTTCCTCTTTGATTTCTTCAGTGATCACTTGGTTATTTAACAGTGTATTGTTTAGCCTCCATGTGTTTGTATTTTTTACAGATTTTTTTCCTGTAACTGATATCTAGTCTCACAGCATTGTGGTCAGAAAAGATACTTGATATGATTTCAATTTTCTTAAATTTACCAAGGCTTGATTTGTGACCCAAGATATGATCTAACCTGGAGAATGTTACATGAACACTTGAGAATAAAGTGTATTCTGTGGTTTTTGGATGGAATGTCCAGTAAATATCAATTAAGTCCATCTTGTTTAATGTATTATCTAAAGCCTGTGTTTCCTTATTTATTTTCATTTTGGATGATCTGTCCATTGGTGAAGGTGGGGTGTTAAAGTCCCCTACTATGACTGTGTTACTGTCGATTTCCCCTTTTATGGCTGTTAGCGTTTGCCTTATGTATTGAGGTGCTCCTATGTTGGGTGCATAAATATTTACAATTGTTATTTCTTCTTCTTGGATTGATCCCTTGATCATTATATAGTGTCCTTCTTTGTCTCTTGTAATAGTCTTTATTTTAAAGTCTATTTTGTCTAATATGAGAATTGCTACTCCAGCTTTCGATTTCCATTTGCATGGAATATCTTTTCCATCCCCTCACTTTCAGTCTGTATGTCTCCCTAGTTCTGAAGCGGGTCCCTTGTAGACAGCATATATATGGGTCTTGTTTTCGTATCCATTCAGCCAGTCTATGTCTTTTGGTTGGAGCATTTAATCCATTTACATTTAAGGTAATTATCGCTATGTATGTTCCTATTACCATTTTCTTAATTGTTTGGGGTTTATTATTGTAGGGCTTTTCCTTCTCTTGTATTTCCTGCCTAGAGAAGTTCCTTTAGCATTTGTTGTAAAGCAGGTTTGGTGGTGCTGAATTCTCTTAGCTTTTGCTTGTCTGTAAAAGTTTTAATTTCTCCATCGAATCTGAATGAGATCCTTGCTGGATAGATAATCTTGGTTGTAGGTTTTTCCCTTTCATTACTTTAAATATGTCCTGCCACTCCCTTCTGACTTGCAGAGTTTCTGCTGAAAGATCAGCTGTTAACCTTATGGGGATTCCCTTGTATGTTATTTGTTGCTTTTCCCTTGCTGCTTTTAATATTTTTTCTTTGTATTTAATATTTGATAGTTTGATTAATATGTGTCTTGGTGTGTTTCTCCTTGGATTTATCCTGTATGGAAATCTCTGCACTTCCTGGACTTGACTATTTCCTTTCCCATATGAGAGAAGTTTTCAACTATAATCTCTTCAAGTATTTTCTCAGTCCCTTTCTTTTTCTCTTCTTCTTCTGGGACACCTATAATTCGAATGTTGGTGCATTTAATGTTGTCCCAGAAGTCTCTGAGACTGTCCTCAACTCTTTCCATTCTTTTTTCTTTATTCTTCTCTGCAGTAGTTATTTCCACTATTTTATCTCCAGGTCACTTATCTGTTTTCTGTCTGTTTTTCTGCTATTGATTCCTTCTAGAGAATTTTTAATTTCATTTATTGTGTTGTTCATGATTGTTTGGTCTTTAGTTCTTCTAGGTCCTTGTTAAATGTTTCTTGTATTTTCTCCATTCTATTTCCAGGATTTGGGATCATATTTACTATCATTACTCTGAATTCTTTTTCAGGTAGGCTGCCTATTTCCTCTTCCTTTTTTGGTCTGGTGGATTTTTACCTTGCTCCTTCATCTGCTGTGTATTTCTCGGTCTTCTTATTTTGCTTAACTTACTTTGTTCGGGGTCTCCTTTTTGCAGACTGCAGGTTCATAGTTCCCATTGTTTTTGGTGTCTGCCCCCAGTGTGTAAGGTTGATTCATTGGGTTGTGTTGTCTTTCTGGTGGAGGGGACCGGTGCCTGTGTTCAGGTGGATGAGGCTGGATAGTGTCTTTCTGGCAGGCAGAATGGCGTCCAGTGGTATGTTTTGGGGTGTCTGTGACCTTATTATGATTTTAGGCAGCCTCTCTGCTAATGGGTGGGGTTGTGTTCTGTCTTGCTAGTTGTTTGCCATAGGGTGTTGAGCACTGTAGCTTGCTGGTCATTGAGTGGAGCTGGGTCTTAGCACTGAGATGGAGATATCTGAGAGAGGTCTCACTGTTTGATATTATGTGCAGCCGGGAGGTCTCTGGTGGACCAATGTCCTGAACTCGCCTCTCCCACCTCAGAGGCTCAGGCCTGAAACCCAGCCAGAGCTCCAAGACCCTGTCAGTCACATGGCTCAGAAGAAAAGGGAGAAAAAAGAATACGAAAGAAAGAAAAAAGTAAAATAAAGTAAATAAAGTTCTTAAAATAAAAAATTAAAAAAATTATTAAAATTAAAAAAACAGGTAAGAATGAAGAGAGCAACCAAACTAAGAAACAAATCCACCAATGATAACAAGGGCTAAAAACTATACTTAAAAAAAAAAAAAAAGAAAACGGACAGACAGAATCCTAGGACAAATGGTAAAAGCAAAGGTATACAGACAAAATCATACAAAAAAGTATACACATACACGCTCGCAAAAAGAGAAAAAGGAAAAAAAAAAATATATATATATATATAAAATAAAAAGGAAGAGGGCAACCAAATCAATAAACAAATCTACCAATGATATTAAGCTCTAAATACTAAACTAAACATAAACATAAAACCAGAAACAAATCAGATGCAGAAAGTAAACCCCAAGTCTACAGTTGCTCCCAAAGTCCACTGCCTCAATTATGGGATGATTCGTTGTTTATTCAGGTATTCCACAGATGCAGGGTACATCAATTTGATTGTGGAGATTTAATCCGCTGCTCCTGAGGCTGCTGGGAGAGATTTCCCTTTGTCTTCTTTGCTCACACAGTTCCTGGGGTTCAGCTTTGGATTTGGCCCTGCCTCTGTGTGTAGGTCACCTGAGGGCGTCTGTTCTCCGCCCAGACAGGATGGGGTTACAGGAGCAGATTAGTGGGTCTGGCTCACTCAGGCCGGGGGGAGGGAGGGGTACGGAATGCGGGGCGAGCCTGCAGTGGCAGAGGCTGGTGTGACATTGCACCAGCCCGAGGCGCGTCGTGTGTTCTCCCGGGGAAGTTGTCCCTGGATCACGGGACCCTGGCAGTGGCGGGCTGCACAGGCTCCCGGGAGGGGAGCAGTGGAGAGTGACCTGTGTTCGCACACAGGCTTCTTGGTGGCTGAAGCAGCAGCCTTAGCATCTCATGCCCGTTTCTGGTGTCCGCAGTGATAGCTGCGGCTTGCGCCCGTCTGTGGAGCTCGTTTAGGCGGTGCTCTGAATCCCTTCTTCTCGCGCACCCCAAAACAATGGTCTGTTGCCTCTTAGGCAGTTCCGGACTTTTTCCTGGGCTCCCTCCCGGCTAGCTGTGGCGCACTTTCCCCCTTCTGGGTGTGTTCACGCAGCCAACCCCAGTCCTCTCCCTGGGATCTGACCTCCGAAGCCCGAGCCTCAGCTCCCAGCTCCCACCTGCCCAGGCGCCTGGGCAGACAAGCGTCTCTGGCTGGTGAGTGCTGGTCGGCACCGATTCTCTGTGCAGGAATCTCTCTGCTTTGCCCTCTGCACCCCTGTTGCTGCGCTCTCCTCCGTGGCTCTGAAGCTTCCCCACCACCCACCCCCCGTCTCCACCAGTGAAGGGGCTTCCTAGTGTGTGGAAACTTTTCCTCCTTCACAGCTCCCTCCCCGAGGTGCAGGTCCTGTCCCTATTCTTTTGTCTCTGTTTTTTCTTTTTTCTTTTGCCCTACCCAGGTACGTGGGGAGTTTCTTGCCTTTTGGGAGTTTTGAGGTCTTCTGCCAGCATTCAGTAGGTGTTCTCTAGGGGTTGTTCCACATGTAGATGTATTTCTGATGTATTTGTGGGGAGGAAGGTGATCTCCACGTCTTACTCCTCTGCCATCTTGAAGGTCCCTCCCAGTTAAAGAACTTTAGCAAATGTTTAAGTTTGCCTCTGAGTTCATTTATATAGGAAAAGTTGACAAAACACAAAAACAAAAAACAAAACCCCACAATAACAGAAACAAAACCAAACCTTTCTTAACAAAAATTCAGATTTAGCTAATGAGTGATGAAATGATCCCTAAATCCCCCCTGCAAATTTCTAAATTACAGACCAAAACAAAATGCCATGTCCCTCACCCAGATCTCAATTCTCTGTAGTACTGCCAGCGACCTATTAGAATATCAGTGGAATTTTGATCCCAACTCTTGAGATTAAAATAAAATAGTTAAAATTAACTCAGTGATGGCTGATCAATTATACTAAAATTAAATGGTAGGCCATAATCAGAACAGAACCTCATGGTTAGATTTTTTTCCATAAAACCAAAATCTGATAGGAGTGGGCAGAGATTATTTAAATGAGAAACAGAAAGACAGATTTATAGAAGAAACAAAACTATATGCTAGATGTTCTGGCACCTACAAAAGACCAAACACAAAGGCCACCTTACCTCCCATCTGCATAGTCTGTATCTGCTCCACCCCACCAGACGTCCGAGTCATCCTCCTCTGCGTCTGCTGAGTCAATACTGTCACTTTCGTCAGCCAGTGGGCAACAAACAAACTCCACCCCTCTGAACTTGTCAATTCCACAGGGCAGCAGCATGCCATACTCATGCAAGTTGGTACTCTTCTCACTACAGGTCTACAAAAGGTAAGGAGAAAACAGTGAGAGTACTGGAATAGATGTGCTTCATTGTAAGAAAATCGCAATTATGACAACACACAGGCCCAGTAGATCAAGAACCAATTTCACAATGGAAAGAATCATTTGCTTTTTGAGGGGATTTACAACAGAGTTTCTTTAGCACAGGCTTTTTTTGTACCCTTAATGTTTAACTTTGTTACTTATTTAATAAGGATATGTTGTTATACTATAGAAATTAATTAAAAAATAGGAATAGAAACTAATTGGGAGCTAAGATGTAGAAGAGGCTGCACTGGGAATAGTTATCAGAGAATCAGTGCTTTCTGGCTTCATTAGCATATCGGGAAGTAGTGATAGTTTCACGTATATCCCCCCAACTCACTTCTACCTCCCTTAGGTATGGAAGCCTCTCTCACGCAGACCTATCGTAGTCTAGAAATTCTAACTCTCTTGGCTCACTTCCAAAATAACAATCCTGGGAAGAGAAGAAATTATCCTCTGCTATGAATCAGAACTTAAAGTCAGTAGAGATTTCTCCTTCAATATCCTTTTGCTTTCCTGGGATTTGCTAAATTCCCACACATTTAGACTAACATAAGGCTTTGAAAGCATCCAGCGGTGACAGAGGATAATTCAACACACATAGGTAAACAATGAAATTTTACAGAGTGTATTTTGACCTCATTGGAATTAGAGTCATTTTGTTTCTTAGCAACGAAAAAAAATTTTTTTTTAACTCAAGAAGAAATGAAAAATGAGGTTATCAGATGGGTACTGGGCTTTAAATTACCTAGTTTGTTTTCTTAATATCTGCTCTTAAACATTTTTATATAAAGACAATGTCATTTGCCAGTAAATTAAAACATATTATTTTAAAAAAGGCAAAATTAATGCTGAATCTTAAGTGGTGTTTTCTACCTAATAGCGTTAAGGCTATGACGCAATGTTTAAATGAAGGTAGATCAGGGTTTCTCAACCTCAGTATCATTGACATTTTGGACCAGATCATTCTTCAGGGCAAGGGGAGAGGAAAAGCTGTCCTGTTCACTGAAGAATGTTTAGCAGAAGCTCTGGCCTCTGGCCACCAATGCCAGTAGTACCACCCCTTAAGCCAATAATGTCTCCAGACATTGGCTCATGTTTCTGGGAAGGGACGTGGAGTAAAACTGACCCCATTCGAGAACCACTGAGCTAGATAAAGTAGGCTAATTCTAGGAGACTGATAGCATTACAAAAAAGCTATACAAATTTACTAGAAAAACCTCATAATATATCAAAGGGACAAAGCAGTTTTGAAGGTAGTAATATCAAAAAGTGACATTTGGGGAATTCCCTGGCGGTCCAGTGGTTAGGACTCTGCACTTCCACTGCTGAGGGCCCGGGTTTGATTCCTGGTGGGGGAACTAAAATCCCACCAGCCATGTGGCACGCCCCCCCCCCCAAAAAAAGGTGACATTTTATGCTAATTTTTTTATGTCTCTTATCAGCTTTGTCAAAAGCAGGGGTTAGCAAAGCTTAGAACTGGTGCCATAGACTCCTCTACTGTGGATCAGTGAAGGGGGTAGCATGGCATGGTGAACACAAAATTGGGTGGCACAACTTAGAAACTGAGCTTTCTAACTGTAGCTTTCAGGTTGGTACAGGACAAGCTATTGTTCTACCACTGTATTCCCCAACAGATAATAGAGAAAAAGGTTAAATTATAAAAACTTGGTATATGACAAAAGAAAACAAGAGATAAATTTAAAAAAATTTTAAAGGTATATTTTAAGGTTTATAGGGAGTATAAAATTGTAGTTTCTAAATTATAAAACATGGCATAGACATAATAAATCTAACTAAATATAAAATACTCCTGGATGGTTTTTTAAATAATAATAACTTATTTATCAACACAGCTGTTGCCTCAAGATATCCTCTTAAAATATTCATGAAGTCTTTTAACAATACTAATTAAAAAAACATATTTATCAACACCACTGTTGCCTCCAAATACCCTCTAAAATGTCACTGTGCATAGTTCCTAGGAAGTCTTCACTTTAAAAGTAGAAAGAATGAATGGGTTGGTACCTCTTTGGCAACGGTGTGCCAGTGAAGGTGGGTTTCACAAACATCCATCCTCTCCTGGTGTAAGAATTTGCACTTGTCGGGAACGAGGAGGGCATCGCTTACAAACTCACCCACTGCAAGAAAGGAAAACAGCTTCATGTCATCCCATCTGCATCCCAAGGGTCTTATCCCAGTGACAGTAACAAGGAAAGATGGGCTGAAAGAACTTCAGAGAGGTTATACAGCTTTTAGAATGATGAAGTAATCAATCCAGGAAAGGCTAGTACCTTTAGAATGTTGAGTCCTGCTTCCTTAACCAGCCAAGTTCCTTGCCACATTACCTTGATGGTTAAAATACTTCCTACGTGTCTTAAGTGAAATTTTAACTTAACTAGTATGAATCTCTGACTGCAGATTAATCATACAAAAAATTGCCATTCAATTGCAACAAGGATTAAAAAATGACAGATTGACACTGCCTAGGCAATCATTGAGAAGAATCAAAATAAATAATTGTCCACTCCTCTTTCTTGGACATTTTAATCTCTTTGTAAACTAATAGAAAATTTAACATTTTTCTACTTCCTAAACAAACAAAATCTATATATACACATATGTGTATTATTATTATTTTTAATATATGCTTAGTGTTTTTATTTTACTTTTTTGATTATCAAGAAATTTAATTAAAGTAATGGTTACTTTTCAAGTGTATGGAATCACAGAGGAAAACAGAGAAATTCAACTAGATCTATACAATGTTACTTCTTAAAAAAATATCTGAAGCAAATACACATATGTGTATTATATGTTTATATACAATACACATATATACACATACACAGAGAGTTTAATTCAATTAAATTATGAAAACTCCTTAGACTTTTGCTATATATATATTTTTTAAATTGTATATCATGCAAACTATTTTTAGCATTGCTGGTACTTCAGCTATAAAGATATTATTGATACATAAAGTCCTATAAGAATTCACATGCTCCTAAGGGTGAAAGTTGGATAATTACAACATAATGTATAAGCTGTGGGCTTAATTTTTATTTGCTTTGTTCACTACAGTATCCCCAGCTTTCAGCATAGATTCTGCACACGGTAGGCAATAAATGTCTTGATGAATGAAGAAGTTAAATGCTGTAATAGAGATAAAGTGATGGGCCAACATAGTGAACATATCTGCTTGGGTGCCCTGGGAAAGACCTCAAAATAGAAATAACATTAGAGGTGAGTCTAAATGGATGAGCAGGAGTGTGACGTGTAGGAAATGAATGGGAAGTTGCACGATGTAAGGACAGTATCTATCTTGTTTAACATCCTGTTCCCAATCCATGGTCCAGTGTTGGCAAACATGACCATATTGGATGGATGGATGGTTGGAAGGATGGCAAAAGGAAACCTTCTGTGCAAAGAAAGAATAAAGGACAAAGCATATCTGTAGAAGAGGCAGAAGTTCACTGTGGCTGGAACACATGGTAAGTGGGAAAAAATGTCCAGAAATAAATAAGACTGGAGAAATATGGTGGACTCCAGTTTTAGAGTATAAGGTTTTAGATGCCATTTTGGATGCAACATATAGGCCAAAGGATATTTTAAGCAAGAATGATGTGCTCAAGTTTGATTTTCAGGTGAACTCTTTAATCAAGTGAAGGATGGACTAGCGTTGTGAGACCATGAAAGCAGGGAGACCACTGAGTAAGGTACTGCAATCCTTCAAGCAAGACATGCAAGAAGAGATTTAAAGCAACGACTACAAATGAGCAAGGAATACAAGTTGTCCACATATCAGCAAAGATAAGAACAATTTTTTTATTTTCATAGTCCATTACATGAAATTTCCTGAAATGCTACATAAAGAGATAAATGTCCTAAGAAGGGGAAGAAAAAAACTTTTCATTCACTTTACATAAAAGGGGCTTGTGGGATCTTAGTTCCGACCAGGGATTGAACCCGGGCCCTTGGCAGTGAAAGTGCAGAGTCCTAACCACTGGACCACTGGGGAATTCCCTAAAAGGGTTCTTTAAAACTCTCTTTCTATAAAGGCGCTTAAATTTTTGTCTGTTTCTAGCTCAAACATGCACGTCTCATGATATTTAAGTGTTTATTTTAATAAATAATATTTAGATCAAAATCTAAGCAAATCACAGGGGATAAACAGCGTCATCTTGTCATTCCTCAAATCTTTGAAACAATCGATGGTGCCCACAGCATCGTATCGTGAGTCACAGAGAATGCAAGAAGTAATGAGACACGGTGCTCCCAAGGGCTGTGAGCAGTTGGTACTTGGTGGGGAAGGAACCCTTGAGTCCATGGAGTGGCTAGCTCTCTATGTGCGTCACTGCGTCTCAGCTCCACGACAGCTGTGTGATGGACCTCTTACAATATAAATCTCATTTCCCAGAAGCATGTCTAAGGCCGCCTACCTTCAGGAGATTAGAACCTAGCCCCAGACATAAACATTAAGATATAAATTATATGGAAAGAAATGACATAATGCAAGTGATGTCACATTTTTTCTTTTGCTTTTACGTAGAATACTGTAAAACAAAGGAACAAATAAAACAAACAAACAAAAAAAACCAAACTAAAACCCAGATGAGTTGGGAGAATGGAAAAAAAAAATCCTCATCCAAAACCAATATACCTTTCTCCAAGTGGACTCTTCATGGGTTCTCAGGGCAGGCGATCAACCATAGCAAGAATACTTTATATCTGAGGCATCCCAATTTTCAAGGCCACAGGAGGCCAGAAGTGACCAGTGGCCTGAAGATGCTTGCCTGATTTATTAGCTCTGGTCTGTCAAGCCATACTGGCATATTTACAAATGTCCGAAATACTAAGCAATGTTTTTCTATTTTACAAGTAGTTATCTGGAAAGAGTCAATGTCTGGCCCAAAGCTATTAAATCAGTTTATGAGACAATCAGGAGAAGATATCGGATACTCCCAACTTTGTCCTGAAATAGTTCTTGCGGCATAAACTGGGTAAAAGCTGCCAGACAACAAAGTGTCTTGTTTTACTTGACCTTAGGCCAATCTGCTGAGGAGTAGATTTTAATGCAAAGTCAAAGTCACTGAAAGATACTTACCTTGGTAAAATCTAATGTTCATCAAAAGGACACGTACAGCATTAATTTATAAAAGGATATTTGATTTTTTTTTTTAATTTGGAAAATGACATTTCATTTTGTAGTGTAAAGATGCTCTTAGGTTTCTAATATTGCACATAAGCCAAGAAATGTATGTCCCTCAAATGAGATTGTTTTTTTAAAGGACTAATACTGGTTATTTAATAGGCCCTCGGGACTAATGGCAAAATAGAAAACTCATTGTACTCTAACATCAAAATAAAATTCAGCAAAGACTGGATTTTACAACCTTGCTTATATTACTTTCGCAACCGATGAAACATACTAGAATGTTACACATCAGAAATTTTAAAGTAATTAAACCACAAAAATCTGTTAAAATTTTTTTAATAAGGAATTAAAGAGAAGTAGTAAAAATATAACAAATCCTTTTTCAGAAACGGGTTTAGTTTAACATGGTTTATGTTTCCTCTCTTTTTAATTCTAAAAGCATTATTCTTAAAAACCTACGATATGTGGGAGGGAGGGAGATGCAAGAGGGAAGAGATATGGGAACATATGTATATGTATAACTGATTCACTTTGTTATAAAGCAGAAACTAACACACCATTGTAAAGCAATTGTACTCCAATAAAGATGTTAAAAAAAAAAACAAACCTATGATATGACAGGGGATTATGTGGGAACTCTCTGTACTTTCCACTCAATTTTGCTGTGAACCTAAAATTGCTCTAAAAAATAGTTTTTTACTTAAAAAAAATCTGATAGTATATATACCTGGAGTTTCCATATAGAACAATGCATACTTTAATTTTTAAAACAAACCTTCTGTTTATTTGGTTTGATCCTCAGGTTAAAAAAAAATTTTAACAGAATTCAAGTGAAAGAGACCAAAATAAATTAAGTATCATAATGAGATAATTAAGTATCATAATGTTTTGGCTAATGCTGAACTTTAGAAATATGGCACCATTTAATCCTAGTGGTTCAATTCAGTGTACACTGTGCATATTTACTGATAATCATACAACCTGGTTTCTTGTTTTAAAAATTCACAATTTATATTACACACACTGCAATTGAAAGGGAATTTTCACAGCTAAGGAACAAGATCTGTGCTTGGTTTCTTAGCTAATAAGTCTTGGCAAGGTAAACAATAATGCCAAATTCAGCTGGGACTCTGCAGGCATCAATCCACTGGCTCTTTGGTGGTCTTTGAGAGGATTGGCTTACTCAAATTACCTCATTTTGCAGATGGGAGGAAAATAATCCAGGTCAAGTGGCCTGCCCACAGAGCCAGCTGGCGGTGGAACTGGCCTGAAAATCTGAATCTCTGGATTCTCCATCCAAGTGTGGTAACTCAACTTGCTGCCATTTAAAGTCTGTTCGAAATGGGTTATTTGGCTAATTCCCTTTGGCTTTTATAAAAGTAGATTCACTTTTGGGCTACAAAATACTTCAGTGGTGTGATCCACCATGTGGTCAGCTTGACAATAAAACTGGATTTAAATTAGCTAGCAAGTCATGTGAAACAGCTGAAAATGCATTCCACTGCACATAATAGAACACAGGATAAACACAGAAGAGAATGCATGACCAACAGTGGCTTAAAAACACAATGGGATTATTTCTCTCCCATAAGAAGTCTGGTATTGAGGCTGAAGCTACTGCAGATGTTCAAGGATGCCCTCAGGGACTAGGTTATTCCTATCTTTCTGCACTGCTGTCCTTAGCATGTTGGCATTTGTCATGATGTCTTATGGTCACAAAATAGCCACAGAATCTTAAGACTTCATATCCAAGTTGCAAACAGGAACAGGAAGAAAAGGCCAAGGGATGAAGGTTTTTTGTTTGTTTTTTTTCCCTATTAAAGCTTTGCTGTCTTACATGGGAGGAACATCCTATATACCATAGCTATGTTATCTGGTACACTAAGCTGCAAGGGAATCTGCAAAAAGTATTTTTGGCTGAGCACATTGTCACCATGAATAAAAAAAGATCTGGAATTCTGTTCGAAAAGAAGAATTGGAAATGAATATTAAACAGGCAAGTACTATGAAATTTGAAGACAGGAATGTATTTTTCAATTTCTTTATGTTCCTTTTCAAAAGACGGATGATTCCAGGAAGAAGATAGAATAGAGTGAGAAAGTATTACAACTAAAACCAAAGAGACTGTGAATCCATGGCACAGGGAGAAAAGGGGGGAAAGGATATCAGAGGATAGAACAGAATTTCTCAAAACTGAGGCTGCTAAGTTTCTGAGAGTCAGAGTGGGATTGAACAGATTGATTAAAAAAGATTCCAGAACCACACATATGTTCTTCAAGACACAGAGAGCTCAGATGAATAAACTGTGTTTCTATGAATTCACAAAGACTAAAATGGTGTTGGCTAGAAACATCTGAAGTCTTTGTATTTTGGCCCAAGGTGTAACCTCTCTTCCTTGTCTCTCAAGAGTTAAGGGAAAGGGGGCGGGAGAACATTCTAGCGATGGAATTCCTGAAAAATGGCAAAGCCTTAGTTTCCTTCCTTGTGCTATACTCTTCTATGAGAGATGAGATGTGGCCCAGATCTGGCTCTCAAAGGTAAGATGTCAATAGTTCCAGTAATTCTGGACCCTGTGCCCAGCACTGGCCTAAATGCTTCCTGGACATCATCTCACATCACACTCAGAACCACACACCGAAGCAGCTACAATGATCTCACTTTATAAGAGAAGAAGGTGAGACTAAGATGTTACATAATCAGCCCAGCTCACACATGTAGTAAATGGTGGAGTTGGGAGTATGAGTTAATATTCATAAAGCACTCAACTCAGTGCCCACAGCAAAGGTGCTCAATAAATTATTTTATTAGTATTATTACTAATACCTTTTCCCCAGTATGTCATCAACCACTAAGGCTTCTCATATTAATACTAATTATAGTTACTTAGAATAGTAATAGCTACTGAAGGCAATGGGGTTTTATTTTCATTACGCCATCTCTACCAAGTTATAGTTCTATAGATAAATGGTATTACATTTGAGTATTGCTTATGATGTGAGAGTTAAAAACAGCGGTCACTAGGGTGGGGTGGAATCCCTAGGACTGGAGAAGCAGGGAATCCGAGTGATCAGTGCTTTCACCTTTCGCACCGGACTCGCGCGCCCTGGCTGTGAGGGCGTTTCCTGAACCCCCTCCGGTGCCCACCGTCCTTCACGCACTAACTCTTCACGGCATATCTTCTATTTTTCCTTAGTGCTGGGAATACAGCAGTCGACTAAAGAGATGAAACTAAATGGGATTCTGGTGGGGAAAGATAAAGCAAAAAAGTAAAAGAGAATGTCAGACGGTAATGAACATTCCAGAGATAAGGCAGATGAAGGGATAGAGGCTTTGGTGGAGGAGTGGGTAAAATTTTAAATGGTGTTCAGGGAAAGCCTCACTAAAAATACGACACGTGAGTGAAGACCTGAGGAAGTGAGGTAATAAACCAACCAGATCTCAGAGGGAGGGACAAGTACAAAGGCCCTGAGGCAGGAGCCTGCCTGGTGGGTTTACAGAATAGCAAGGGGACCAGTGTCGTCACAGATGAATGACAGAGAGGAGGTCATTGAGTGGAAGCAGACTGCACGGGGCCTTAAACATGGCCCGCACTCTGGCCAGTACTCTGAGGAGCCCTGGAAGACTCTGGCGTGGTTTTCTAAGCGACTTATTCTTGCCCAAGGGTGCCGGATTGGAAGGAGGAAGACCAGGTAGTGAGCTGTGGCAATGATCCAGGTGGGAGATGACAATGGCTTGGACCAGGATGATGGCAGTAGAGATGGTGGGCAGTGGGTAGAGTCTGGATACAGTGTGAAGATAGAATCTAAAGGATTAACTGAGGGTCATAAGAGAAAAAGTGTCAAGGATCTAACTGGTTCCATTCCAGGAGCTAGAAGATGCTTTATACTGAAAACGGCAGAAAACGATTGGGCAAGACTCTCCTAATCTTTCCCCCGGCATGTGCAGATGAGTAGAACATTCCAGATTCATGTGTTTAGTAACCTACACTACTGCATCCATGCACATCAAAGTGAGAACTGTAAACAAGCATTCACTCAGGCGATTTTTAATTTTACCATGTCAGACTCTTCCTCTGCTAACATTTTTATTGAATTTGCTCATTACATATTGATATTTTGTAACTTTCACATGTTAACAAATAGGCTGGGACATTTTTCTGGAAGGTATTTGTGTTCAAGAGATGGAAAGAATAGTTACAGAAGCACCCAAAATACTTTTCAACAAACTTTTCATGTGATAGAACTGTTACGGTTTTTGCTTTAGAGAATGGGTAGTTACTGGATTCTCAAAGAGGTCGTGGGACAAGGGCGAATTACCCATTTGAAAAGATACATGCACCCCAAAGTTCATAGCAGCACTATTTACAATAGCCAAGACACGGAAGCAACCTAAATGTCCGTCAACAAATGAATGGATAAAGAAGATGTGGTATGTGTGTGTATGTATGTATATGTATGTATATATATATATATATATATATATATATATATATATATATATAAAATGGAATATTACTCAACCATAAAAAAGAAGGAAATAATGCCATTTGCAGCAACATGGATGGACCTAGAGATTATCAGACTAAGTGAAATAAGCCAGACAGAAAAAGACGAACACCATATGATATCGCTTATATGTGGAATCTAAAAAAAATGTACAAATGAACTTATTTGCAAAACAGAAATACGCCCACAGACATAGAAAACAAACTTATGGTTACCAAAGGGGAAAGCAGGAGGAGGGATAAATTAGTAGGTTGGGATTAACATATACACACTACTATATATGAAATAGATAACCAATGAATACATATATATGTGCATATATATATATATATATATATATATACACACACACACACACGTTATGTATAACTGAATCATTGTGCTGTACACCTGAAACTAACACAACATTGTAAATCAACTATACTTCAATTAAAACAACAACAACAACAAAGACCGTGACTGTTGCTATCACCAACATTTCACAGCAATGATCACCAGATAGCAGTGAGAACTGACAGATGGCAGTCTTCAGATCAGAACTGTTCGCCAGATGGCAGAAATTACACGAATCAAGATAAGAAAAAGGCAAAAGAAAACTGAAAGTTTCCCCTAAATCCTCTCTCTAATTTTTTCAAGTGAATGGAGCCCTGTCTCACGTACATACACAAACGGCAGCTTGTACAGATAGAAATAGTGTTTGACCCAGGCTCTGAATAACACTGGTCTTAAGTGATGAAAACAGTGCAAAGGACATATGTTAAGAAGACAAGAATAAAATAAACATTTGTTAGCAATTTTGCAGCTTTTTAAAAGCCTCACAAAGGTATGAGTTAACAATTCTGATACTGCTCAGCAAGTGCACAATTGAACAATTGTGTAAATAGAAGGTGGATGGTGGGACCAGGTTTCCCACTGTTGGAGTGAGAATTTACAGATGAGCAAGGGGAGGAGGAAGAAGGATCCGTGTAATAATAGATTAGAGTTGGAGACATCAGGATGAACTGATATTTAGCTTAATATAGATACAGATGGTTAGCTAAAGAAATATTCATACGAGGAGGACTGTACACAAATATAACGCCTCACTCTGTCAGTTGAGAGGACTTAAAAGCAAAGATGTTCCAGTAGCAATGAGCACACCTGACGCCCAGATCTCAGATTTTAATATTATTCTCCAATAAAAGGAACCAGAGCTCCTTAGAGGAATAATGGATTCTAGGATTGGGGCATAAAATATACAAGATGAGTTGGAGCATCTCGTGGAGAAAAAAATAAAAGAGGGTATTTCAAATAAGCACAGGAGCTAAATGAACGAGCTCCCAAAGGCCAAAACTGGAACAATTTGAGCAATAATATATATATATATATAATTAATAAAGTAGTATTAGATTATAACACAAAATATAAAATATTTATTTATGAGTCAAAATAACTGAATAAATAAATGGGTGGAAAGAGGCAAATTCTGCCTGTGCAGAATTCCAAATCATCTATGCCCTTGAGGAGGTGAGGCATAATGCTCTTAATTGTGGGCTATGCCTAGTGATTTCCTTTTGAAGAGTTCAATACACAATGAGGAGAAAAGAGCATCTTTATAGTAGAGAAACCTGACAACCACTACCCCAGCCATGCGATCAAAGTCAACAACAGTTACGTATCATGTTGATAATAGGTGCCCTTGATGTGATATGATGAAAAGGGCACTTTACCTCTGTAGTCTTTCTTCCAAAAACCCATAACCCCAGCCTAAGCATGAGAAAATTGCAACAGAGGGGCATCTAACAAAATACCTGACCAGTACTCCTCAAAACTGCCAAGGTCATCAAAAAGGAAGGTATGAGAAACTGTCATGGCCAAGAAGGGGCTGAGAAGACCTGGCAAGTAAATGTCATGTGGTGTTCTGGATGGGATCTTGGAACAGAGAAAGGACTTTAGGTAAAAACTAAGGACATAAATAAAGTATGAATAAAGGACAGACTTTATTAATAATAATGTATCAAAATTGGTTCATTAACTGTAACGAATGTACCATATTAATGTAAGATGTTAATATTAGGGGAAACTGGGTGAGGGGGTGTATGGGAACTCTCTGGGCTATCCTCTCAATTTTTCTGTCAATCTAAAACTTAAAGTAATGCCTACTTAAAAATATTTGAAGCTTCCGCAACAAATTTTAATAAGGACATACCTATTTGCATCTATATCAACATTGTGGCCTTCAAAAACTGTCCATGAAATTACTGTCAACTGAAAAGAACTTGTGTTAAAAAAGATCTTTACTAACTTGGTTTTCTCGTCTATGGCACCTAAAATAACTAGACAAAGCTTAGTTTTAGATTTTCTTAGCAAATCTCTTTTTCAATATGTAATGTGTGGTATTTAAATTCTTTTAAAATTTTTCAGAATATTCACACATATATCAATAATAAAGGAAATTCTTTGCTTTTTAAGTTTAACCTTGTCTTAGAAATGTAAAAGTCACTGATCACAGAATTCAATTCCTCTTTACAGATTAGGAATCTTAGGCCTGATCTGGTTTCTGTCTAGTTAATAACAGAACCAGGTTCAGCTTTGGGCCCTAAATCTATTGGAATGCTCATTATTTCAGCAAAGTGTTACAGTATCCCACAAATTCTTTTTCTGGTTTTGTTTTTAATTTTTTTATTGAAGTATAGTTGATTTACAATATTGTATAAGTCTCAGGTGAACAGCACAGCAGTTCAGATATATATATTCTTTTTCACACTTTTCCCTTATAGGTTATTACATAATATTGAGTATAGTTCCCTGAGCTATACACTATGTCCTTGTTGGTTATCTATTTTATACAAAGTCATGTGTATATGTTAATCCCAGCCTCCTAATTTACCCCTCCCCCCCCCTTTCCCCTTTGGTACCCATAAGTTTGTTTTCTGTGTCTGTGAGTCTTTTTCTGTTTTGGAAATAAGTTCATTTGTGTCTTTTTTTTGGATTCCACGTATAAGTGATATCATATGATATCTGTCTTTCTCTGTCTGACTTACTTCACTTAGTATGATAATCTCTAGGTTCATCCATGTTGCTGCAGATGACAATATTCCACAAATTCTGAATCATGCCTTCCTCACCAAACCACCCAAGATTCGTTAAGTTACATGTGTTTTTTCTGTTGCCCCTTTTTTATTGCTTTATTACTCATATTCTTGATTCTATTAATAATGGGCCTTTTTATTAATCATATTTGTAATTATCCCAACATCAGTTAAAAGATGGAATTATGAAAATAATGGTTGTTAAATCTTTCCAGGTCAGGGGTTCTCAAACTTTAATGTGCTTCAGAGTCACCTTGGGATGCTTGATCAGACAGTAGATCCATCCTCTTCTGGCCCCAAGACCTGGACCTGATCTGGGATGGGTGTGAAAACACACCTCCTCAGAGGGATTCGGATTCAGGTGGTTCATGGACCACACTTTAAGAAATGATGTTTGGAACAGGGCTTCTCAAGCTTTAACGTGTACCTGAATCACCTGGGGATCTTGTTAAAATGCAGTTTCTGATGGGAAAAGTCCAGGGTGGGACTGATTCTGCTTTTCTAACAAGCTCCCAAGTGACTGGATTCAGCTGTTCCTTCAGGTAGCAAGGGTCTCCTTAAGATAATCCATTATAACTCATTAAGTGTTTTCTTTTTTTTAAATGACAGGTTATTGCTTTATGAAACACTTTTTAGAATGGCTTTTCTTTTTCTTTTTAATAGTGGTAAAATACACATAACACAGAATTTACCATCTTAACCATTTTTAAGTGTACAGTTCAGCAGCGTTAAGTACATTCACACTGTTGTGAAACCAATCTCCAGAACTCTTTTCATCTTGCAAAACTGAAACTCTATACCCATTAAACAAGTCCCCATTTCCCTCTCCCCCAATCCCCTGGCAACCACCATTCTACAATACTTTCTGTCTTTATGAATTTGACTATTCCAGGTACCTCATATGAGTGGAATCATACTGTATTTGTCTTTTTGTGACTGGCTTGGTCTGTCCCTATTTTGAAAAAAATAATTAAACCTTCTACACCTTCCTTCCATAAGCCTGTGTTCTGTTCCATAGATTTGTGACATTGGCACCATCTTAAGAATTGAGCACCTTTTCACACATCCCTAAGAGCCAAGTCTCTCCTGTTTTGTCCTTTGTTTCTTTAATCCCAGAAGTTATCACAAAATAGGGTAGAAAACCCAACATGATTTGGTTGAACTTTAATGGGTCATCTTTATTACCACTGAGTAATTCTGAATATCCCTCTGTACTCAGTTCCATGAAGGATACAAAAGAACTGAGACATAATCCTGCACCAGTAGAGCTTTGACCAGCCCGGTCCAATGGAAATGTAATGTGGGCCATATATGTAGTTTTTAATTTCTAGTAGCCACATTACAAAAGGAAAAAGAAATGGGTAAAATTAATTTTATAATATACTTTCTTTAACCCAGTATACCCTCGATTTTATCATTTCAACATGCAATCAATGTAAAAAGTTATTACTAAGACAGTCTACATTGTTTTTTTTTTTACCCCTCAGACTAACTCTCTGATATCTGATGTGTATGTTCCACTTATAGCACACACCACTTTGGACTAGAACATTCCAAGTGCTCAATAGCCACGTGTGGCTAGTGGTCAGTACTAGCTTAGCTTCAAATTTTAAAGATCACGAATATCTTTCAAAGAGTGATGAGTTGAACGTGGACAGGTTGAGGTTCTGAGGGAAACTGAATCTAAGGATACGTGTCTAAACAGAAATAAACGTAAGATTGAATACACTGAGAAGACTATATACACAGTTCTATATGCCATCACAACACCATATATTTAATCACTGAAAGGGATATTCAATTTGTTACTACTGTTAACCCTATTTACCAGCAAACTGCACTTTCTTCCCTCATTTCTCTTTTTGCACTTCTCATATTATAATTTGTACTCATGAGCATGCGATTAATTCAAATACGGAAATTTAAATAAGGTTTCCTTTACACCTACTCATTTTTAGCCTAGTTCAGTCTTCTATATTTTGAGAGATGAGGTAAAAAGCTGATATTATAGAGATATCCTGGTAAATTCTCTTTTTCATCTCTTGAAAACGCAAGTATCCTCACTGGCTGCTTTCTCCTAACACTTTCTTGCTTTCTGACATTAAAAAATTCATAGCCTGATGGGTTTTAAAGATGCAATTAATTGGGGTGATGTATGGGGGCTTTTAAAAGGCCACATAATTGCCAACTAAATACCAATCAGGCTGATAGCATGGTGAGGCAAAAGAACCACCAGTTATTACCAAAACCTTAAATTATACAGAGAGGTAAAAATATACAGCATGTTTTGTCCACGTACCTTACTCAGAAACGCATGTGTGAGGCAGGCTATAAACAAAAACAGGAAGAGGTGCTTTCACAGATAAACTTCTCAACAGAGTCACGGACTGTCACTTTCAAGCCCCTGACTTGCTCTTTCCAACCCATCACCATCTGACCTTGCTCCAACAATCTTCGGCAAGTCTTCTTTCAAGGTCAGCAGCAACAAATGCATTAGTCTCTTCTCAGCCCTCAAATCAGCTGTCTGCTCTCTACCATATCACTTTCTTCCTTAAATTCTGTCTTCTCTAGGAACACTTGTCCTCCCGTTCTCTATCTTAAGCTAGTCATCCTTTCCCTCTCATTGACTCCTCTTTGAGTAACTCTGATTATAAAGTAAGACTCTGTCCTTGACCCTCTGCTAGCACTTTCTCACTCCCTAGTCATGCCTAAGGATTCAACGGCCTCCTCTACTCTCAATGTTGACCTTTCAGTCAACGTTTCCATTCCCTTGCTGGACACTCACATGGAGAGCACTGCTTTTAGCAATCATATTAGAATCAAGTACCAACTGACCATCAACTCCTGGAACTGTACCCAAAGAACAATAAGCAATTCCTCACTGGGTCAAAATCTATCTTATATGGAAGCAATATAAGGGAATAAAACCAACATTCAACATTTTTTTTCACATACAATTCAATTTATTTGCTGTTTTACAACTTATAATTCCAAAGGCTTTATAATAATACCTTTTCTTAACTTGTTTATTGGTAAAATAACTTTAGTAGTTCCAATTAAGAGGGAGATCACACATTCTAACCCATCATGACGATGCAATATTTAGCTCTTCCTTGTAGCTGGAGCTCAGCAATTTGTTTCCTCTATATCTGCTGCATATTTCCTAAACTTTATAGCATCTTCCTTGAATCTCTGTTACTTTGCAAAGGTACCTTGGTTTTCGATCTCTCACAGTTACATTCCAGCGATTTGTGAGAGGCTCTCTTGAACTCCAATCCCTCCTGCTCAGCCATGGTATGTTCCTTTCAGAGCCTGCTGTGAGGGGTTTCTCAGTCATCCTGTCCCTTCACTTTGTAAACCACAGGGATGTGCTCGTATTCACCATGCTTTCACCATACTTACTTCTGGTGGGTCAGACAATAAATTGGGGAGGGAGAGAGCTCTCAGGTGGCACCCTGATTATCGTACCAGCCTTGAGATAAAACCTTCCTTTGGAAGATGTCAGGGGAAGATGGAAGATGTCAGAGGAAGTTAGCCCTGTGGGCTAACTTCTTCAAGGAGACAGTCTACCTCATACATTCTAACAACTTCCTCTTCCAACTCGAGTCTTCTGAATCCTCAGGAAGCACAATGCTCAAGCCAGTGTTTTTCCTCAACTAAGAGACTGTCTTAACGTTTGAGCAGCTACTCAGGTCTTCCAGCTTCCTGCTTTCACAGTCTTCTTAATCTTTGCACACTTTTTTTTTTAATTAATTAATTTATTTATTTATTTTTGGCTGTGTTGGATCCCCGTTTCTGTGCGAGGGCTTTCTCTAGTTGTGGCAAGTGGGGGCCACTCTTCATCGCGGTGCACGGGCCTCTCACTATCGCGGCCTCTCTTGTTGCGGAGCACAGGCTCCAGACGCGCAGGCTCAGTAGTTGTGGCTCACGGGCCCAGTTGCTCTGCGGCGTGTGGGATCTTCCCAGACCAGGACTCGAACCCGTGTCCCCCGCATTAGTAGGCAGACTCTCAACCACTGCGCCACCAGGGAAGCCCTTTGCACACTTTTTGAAGTTCTCATTATACACCTCCTCAATCTCATCATTTGCGATTACTTCTTCTTTTGGTTTTTCCCATGATCCCTTTATTTTGCAGTACGGAGAGGACGCTCCACCCACGGAGGGCATCTGCCCAGGGGGTTTCTAGAGCTGTGCATCGTTGGTACCACCAGCTCCTGTCACACTGGGTGGCCTTATCCACTTTGTTGACCTGGGCCAGCCGGGTAGGGGAGGGAACACACCCCTCCACGTAGCTATTACTCTCTACCACTTCATCTTCATCCAGGTTCCTACCCTCCACTGACATCTGCTCTGCTCCCTTTCTACTGCTTTCTGGTGAAGGTTTGGGGGGATTTCTCAGACTGTGCATCATACCACAACATTCAACATTTTGAGGGAGCCCCAAATGGGGGCTGAACAAATTCTACTTGGTTGTAAAACCCAGGTCCCCTTTCCCACTAAGCTATGCTTCTATTTTCTCCAGGAATACTTATCACCGATTTGTGTCCCTATCCCCACGGGCTGTACCTCTACTCCACTCAAACTATCCATATTTCTGCAGATGGAACTCAGATCATGTCAGATGTAAAAATGTTCTGAAATTCTGAACTCCAGTAAACCATTCTCTGAGTGAAAAAAATATATATATCCTTCTAGTTCTCCCCTCTCCTTTTCACCTCTACAGCTACTACTCATGATCCCACATCCCGGACTCTTTATCACTTGCTAAGGTTAGAAGAGGAGTTTCACTACCTTCATTCCGTTTCCCTGCTGGTCTGGCCTAGGACCTTTAACACGTTCATTCATCATCCGTGCTTACAACCAGCTACCACTCCGCATGTTCATGATGCCCAGACTCGGCTGTTCCAGCCCACCTCTCTCCTAAGTGGGAGACACCTAACACCCAATTGCCACACTGTGCTCCTTGAGAGCTTATTAAGTGTCCCTTCTGGATTCTCTTGTGTACAGACTAGACTTGAAATGTCTAGCTTTAGGAGACAATGGAGTTGTCTCCTAACACTCAGAGGAGTAAATGTTGCTCTATATTTCAGGAATGTTCTAATTCACAACTTCCCCCCCAAAAAATTATATCTTAAAAGATGCAAAACTATTTAGGGCAAGAGGAAGTAGGTAAGGAGAGAATGACGCAGAAAAAAAGCACGGCATTTAACAAAAGAGCTAGCCAGGAAATATCTAGGATGTGGTATTTGGAATTAGTACAACCTTTTACGGTATGAATACACTGTTCTAAATTCCCAAGTCTTTGTTAAAACATAGAAAAAAGGATTAGAATTCTGTCATTGTACCCGAAACGCTATCGAGGGGAGAGGGACACAATATCTAACAGAAGAAAATATAAGTATACATGATTCATCAAGCTCTTCAATAAAAACATGTTTAAGAAATTACCCAGTTCTGGGCCTCCTTAGTGGCGCAGTGGTTAAGAATCCACCTGCCAATGCAGGGGACACGGGTTCAAGCCCTGGTCCGGGAAGATCCCACATGCCGCCAAGCAACTAAGCCCGTGCAACACAACTACTGAGCCTGTGCTTTAGAGCCCGTGAGCCGCAACTACTGAGCCCACGAGCCACAACTACTGAAGCCCGCGCGCCTAGAGCCGGTGCTCCGCAACAAGAGAAGCCACTGCAATGAGAAGCCCGCGCACCGCAACTAGGAGTAGCCCCTGCTCGCCGCAACTAGAGAAAGCCCGCGCGCAGCAACAAAGACCTGGTGCAGCCAAAAATAAATAAATAAAATAAATAAATTTATTAAAAAAAAAAAAAGAAAGAAATTATCCAGTTCTACTGAGTTATGTTTCAAATATCATGTGATCTTTTCATGGGGATAGATCCGGCTAAATTAGAATCTCTCCCTCTGTTACCACTCCACGGTGGACTTAGGAACTGCCACTCAGATTTGTAAACAAGGCTTAGCTTCATTACTGTCAATCAGTTTGCCAGGGCTTATTGCTCCTGAGAGAACTGAAATAACTGAATTTCTAGACTTCCAAGGAAGAGGGTTTAGGGCAGGAAATTACTATATTAAAGCTTATATATATATTCCAAAAGGTATATCATGAACTATTTGGAGAATTTCCCCTGGAAGGTTCTGATCCTACTCTCTAATCCAGTGTCTTATGATGGCTTCTAAGTTTGGCCCAACTGAGTTATCTGTCTACACCTGCTGAAACTCACAACTACAAGCAAAGAAATTACTGTGAATCTCTGTGGTAATGGAACATAAAGCCCACATTTTAACAAATAAATAATGGACTTGATAATAAGGGGATACTGGAGTCTGTTTAAAGATACTACAAAAACCCTAGAAAAATCTAAGGTCAGTTAAAAGATATGCACAATTTGAAACTATTGATCAGAGCCATCCTCAACAACATAAGTATTAAAAACTATTTCTGTATTGACCAAATCCCCCGTGTCGTATAACAGAATGAGAACAAGGCTATTCTTGAACCTAGCAATTTTCTTTTTATCACTGCAACTTCAATCATGGATGTAAATGAAAATTTCTGCTCACTTTGCTACTTTTCTGCTTGACTGAAGTTTGTAATGAAAACGTCTGTTCCTTTCCAACAGAGTACAGGTGTCATTCCGATTTTACACAGCAGGCAGAGAGTGAATGCATTTGTTTAGATGCAAGATCATTTAAATATGTGTCACTACAAGCTACAGCCCACTATGGATGTGGCAGTTTAAAATTCTCTTAAGCAATAAAGTAAATGATCAAATGAAGGCACATTCAGGCTTCAAACATTTTCACACTGGTTCTTCCCATCTGAACACAGCCAGCCGTGTGCAGCCCTGCCCTCCTCTCCTGGCTCTCCTCAACCAGAAAGCAGCAGAACTCTGCCAAAGCCCATTCCATTACCCAAACGTCTTCCGGGTCAACAGTCCAAAGTCACATGACAACTCCGTCTTCAGTTGACTTTTCCAGGGAGCAAATACTCTGAAGAGCAAGAATTCCAGGCATGCAGAAGCTCAGCCTTTAAATCACACTAAATCTGAGCTAGTTTTTCAAAGTAAGGCCCTGTTGCAGAGAGAAGGCACACAAAACATGTTTGAAGAAGGCAAATCTCTCATTTCAGATTTAACATTTATAAATGAGGAAATTATATATGATTAAGGCTTTCAAATACAGGGGTAATTCCAAGGTATCTCTCATTCCAAATAATACAGTTTCTGTCTTTCACTCAAAATTGTAAAGATGACTAAAATGTAGACCAAAGGAAAATCATACTTAGAGTCTCAGTTGTTTTAACCTAGAAATGTTCTGGTTTTGGGAAAATGCTGAGGAAAAACTTTTGATTTTGGTAAGAATATTTGGTTATCAGAATCATCTAAGAAAAGTGTTAAGTGATTTGCTATTTTCTGGCCCAAAGCAGACTTTCTAACAACGCAATTAGGCTAACAGGTCACAGGATCTACATTATGTAAGCTCAAGGTGACCCATTTAATGGCTTAACGTAGGGTTTACTCAAGGTCACCATTACATAAGGCAGGCATGTTCGCCTTTCTCCCAGTCAAAAGAAGCATAAGGTCAGTTCCCCCTCTTGGCCTGACACCCTTCCCACTCATGCCATTACATGATGATTCTAGATGTTTCATTTTTGACTGATGTTTAAACTATCTGGATATCTCAAAGCCTTAGTTTTTAAATTTCTATAACAGGGAAGAAGTTGGCTACTTATATAAATCTTAGAAAATGCATATTTCAAAGGCCATATATAGAAGGCCATCTCTTTGGGAAGACAGGGCTAAGGTATTGAAAAAGCCAACTGCACACCAAGTAGGTACAAAAGACATCTTTGATAACAGTTCTCATGTGCATATAAACATTCATCAACTATAACAATAAGTAATAGGTGGTATGTCTGCTTTCTTGGAAATCTGAGTACTTGATAAGACCATCTTATCGTTCTTTAATCATTTAGGCAGCTGTTTAATTAATATTCCTACACTGGGGCAGTTTTCCATGTTTTGCTTCCAAATGATTTAATTCTCTTCTTCCAATTACAAATCTTAGTACGAATGGAAGATATCCTCACAGCGTAAGATGGTAAATCCAACACTGAGATCACATCTATATAAAAAATATATATTTTGTAAGAAATTTATATATAAGTTAAAATAGCTAAAAATGTTTTTTAAAGTCAAATTTTAAGAGGGGATTATGCTTAATTGCATATCTTCATTTCTTTAAAAAATGTGAAAAATGAATACATGAATATTTACTAGGGACTTAAGTTTGATTCATTTTATTCTTGCATACTAGTTGTCATTTACCCACAGAAAAAGCAAAATAAAACAAAGCAACAACAAAAGCCCTTGATGATGGTGATAGCCCAGCATGAGGTGTATTTTTGCACCAATAGCCTGATGCATTAAGCTCATTCAAATGCAATTAATTCCTTTGCATGAAATCAAGGGTCCAGGAGATATTAATAAAAGTTGAAAACAATCCTACCTTTTGCCTGAAACAGATTTTTATCCCAAATGATACAATAAACCAACAGAGAAAAATAGGATAGGCATATCCCATGCTCATGTGCTCTGTGTTTAATCTGAGACTCCTAAATTCACCAGTTATTGGTAAGGAAATCTGGCATACATCTTAGATGAAATGTCCAGGAAAGCTAAGAGCCAACCAATACTCTGCACTCTTAGCAGTTCGCTGCCTGCTCTTATCCTGCAGGGACAAGGCTAATTATCAAGACTCTGGGAGTCATAGGAAGTCTGATGACGAGTAAGTACTTGGAGGCCTGGCCTGGATTTAATAACTCGGGATTCATCAAGCCAGGCCTTTGGGAAACCAATGCACTGATGAGGTTTCCTAGTATGTGTATTGTGAGAAAATAAACAACCCAGGAGGACTCATATAAACACCAATATTGAGAAGGCTACAGAAAAATGAGCCAGAGGAAGAATGGGAGTCAGCGGAGAGAATAACAAAGGCAAGAGCATAATAATAGTGTGGGGAGAAGGCAGTGATCAGCAGGGTTAGATACCACTGAGACGTCAAGAAGGACAAAAAAATGTCTGGGCAAAGAGCTCATTCACTGGAGTTGAAGGGATGGATACCAATAATGGCTAACTGGAGGGGGGCAGATGTTGCAAAGATAAGATGGGAATGGCTGACTATCGTATCAAGAAGCACAGCTGTGAATGGGTAGAGCAAGGGTGGAAATTAAAGATATGGGGTTAAGTGATTGACCTGAGGACCCAGGGGTCTTTGATGAACAGGAAAATATGAGAAGGCTAAAAATTGCTGATACATAAAATAAAATAAAGGGTCTACTGACCAAAGGTCATTATGAAGTCAATCTCAGATACAGTGAAGTTAAAGAACCTACTGAAGAAAATATATGCACTGGTACCCATGACTCAGTTGAGAATTTTGGCTAAAAATTTAAAATGAGAACAAAAATAGAAAAAGAAACTAAAATTCTTTAAATGGCAAAACAGGATAACTTCTTGGCATACTGAAAATGAGCCTACTATATTAAATATGCTTAGATAATGCAGAATATCATAAGCTCCTGACTGACAATTAATTCTGTTTTCAATAAAGCAAGAGGAAAGAGTCACATGACCAACTCATAGGAAACCAGCAACCTGGAGCTGATGAAGATATACAATAAAGAAGGAGATCTTCAGTGACAGCGGAAAAAGAAAAAAAAAAATTTCTCTCAAAGTAGTTAAGACTAAAAGGGGAAGATTTAGGGGAACTCCAGCTGGATAACATTTTTGAAAATACATGTACACCTAAATTAATAAATCAATAGGGTGGCCCAAATTTTAATGTCATGAGAAAATTTAAACCTTTAGCAGGGGAGTAATTAATATCTACATATCAATTACCTACTAAGCACCACATTCACCTCATCATCTAATAAAGGCATTTCAATATGATAGGAATTAATGGTTAGTATACACATATATTATCCTAACTCTTAAGATACAACATAAAAATCTGAAATAAGTTTGTAGATTCCATTATCATTATAAATGATACTTAGAAGTGGGTTTCTGTTAAAACAACCCTTTGTTATTATTAGACTTAAAAGCTAAAGATAATGAAACTGTCATAAACTAATCTAATGGTATGTTTTATGTCTGAATACAGATGCCTCTGGTAATACTGGTGTCAACCTTTAAAATAAAACAGCCAGTTATTTCACCAGCAAAGTGAGTTTATTCAGGAATATCAGAGGAATTGCAGTTCGGGACAATCAAGCTATAGGAAATATCACAGGCAAGCCCAGCAAATGAAGGAGAGGAAGGTTACTATATAGAGAAAGAGGAGGAAGTTGGGCGGGGCTGATCTAAGCAAAAGTCCATTGAAGGGAAAGGGACAGTTCAGGGTGGTGATGGCTTCTCATTGGCTGAGTTGCAGAGTTTCCCATTGGCTGGGCTTGTTATTGGGCTAGGAGGAAATCTTCCTTCCTCCTGCTGGGGTAGTAGAGACCTTGCTGCTCAGAAATGTAAAGCTGCGATGGGTGGTGTGTACATAAGAGCGCCCACTTCAGGGATGCCTGATTCCATTTTAAATGAGGTTTCTCTTTATTAATTTTTACACTGGCTTTAAACTAGACACAGATTAGACCCTAATTTCCCAGAGATAAGAATTTAACGTTCTTTTATCCAGGTCCAAAAAAATCTTAGTTTCTACCTAATCTGAGATTCCTACGTTACTTCTTGGTTGTTAAGTAAAACCTGCCTTTCCCCTACTGATAAATACTGGCATAAGTAAATGACATTTATTTCTATAATCTTGGAGATTCTTTTAGGCATGTGAAATTACTGCTTTACGCCCTTTGCCTTCCCAGTGTTTAGGCTATTTCTTCTTTAAGATTTCCTTCCTTTTAAAACATTCATCTAACTCCTCAATTCATTCATTCAATATGCACTTAATTAAGTACCTACTATGTGCCATGACATGCTTAAAGCTCTGGGAATATATTTCAGTGAATGAAACAAAAGTCCCAATTTTCATAGAGCTTACATTTCTGATAAAAAAACAATTATTTCCAAATTTACAAGCATTGCAGGAAGGGCATCTTAGTCTTCAGGACCATGTACTGTTTATTCCCAGGATAGCTCTATGATTATTCTTTTCCCTCAATAGGCCCTCAAATCCACTAATTGTAAAACTTTCTCCCAATTTACTACCTTATTATGGATCTGCTATTTAAATTCAAAACATGTTGAGGCGCTGTGTGGCCAGGTTACTACAGTTTATGGAAATATTACTCCAAAGTATAAGGAGTTTTTTCTCTAATCCAATATACTATCTATTAAAAGAACTGACATAATTAAAGGCTTAAAACCGCATTGACTGTTCAGATATTTTTCTAGACACCACATAAAAGAAACAGTCAAATGAATTTAATGTCTTTGCAAATAAAAATGTGATTTCTGTGCTATTCCAAACTTAATCAACTATCTTAGTTCCGTTCTAATTTTCCAACATTATGTACCAATATTACCGACACAAACTGTTGTCCCCAGAAAATGTTTTCTAATTCATATCTCTTCATTTTCTCTACTTATGCCTTAGGATCCATACTATGCCTCATCTTCTTTCCAGAAACTTCTACTGCATGCTCCAGCCTTATCTCCTATTCTTACAGCAATCCCTCATCTTACTCACAGAAAAAGTTCATACCATCCAGTCATAAAGCAAATTTGAAGCAAGTGTAAAAATGATTAGAGATTTCAACAGATTTGTGGTTAGAAGAGAACTTCCGGGGGAGAGGAGTCGAGTTTTGATCATGTTGAGTTTGGGTCCTTGAACAAACACCTGTCACTAAATCAGCAGAGAAGATCAGCATGTTTCCAGAGTAAAAACAATCACAACTACAAACCTCTACAACATCTAAAACAGTAACATTCTGCCCTGAATTCTGTAAAATAGGTATAAGGATAATTTTATATACATATAGTCATAAATTATGCCCATGGAGAAGCAAACATCTTCTAAGGAAATACACAATACACAACAAGCTCCCCTCTATGAAATCACCGTTTAACTTTATCCAGCTCAAAGTTAGCTAAATAAGGACACCTCTAACACTACTTTCACTCGCAAATTCTAATCTTAAAAGAAAATTTCTGATTAAAAAAAAATCCCCGGAAGCCTAAACTCAACTTCTTCCTGCCATAGACCTACTTGATAAATTTCTCTGTAGCAAAAAGAGGTAATAAAAGTCATTTATTGCCATCTCATTTAGCTGTCTCTCTGCTATACACCCCCATATTTTTAAACTCTGTACTTAAACAGCTATTTTCTTTGCTTTTTCCATTTTCAGTCTTCCTAATGTGAAGGTGAGTCTACCCCTTCCCTTCCCACCTTCCTTCCAGTATAGTTTTATCATGTAAATAGCATCTGTATCGTGACTGCCTCAGTACTGTTCAGACCCTGGCAATGGCATATTCTTTCTTTTTCTCTTACAGCTGTTTGCTATTTTTTAACTTCTGGTTTTTCTTTTTCTAAAGTTAATACCTGCCCCATTTTTACACTTGCTTCATCTTCTCTTGCACCTATCCGTACTGCATCTTTCCCGAACTCTGCAACAGAACTCTATAACCACACTAAGTACAGGCAGGCCCATCAGGTACTGCATCAGTGCTATGGTATTTTTTGGTCTGGAGACCTCCCTCCTGGGAGCCTTCGCATTCTCCTCCAGTCTGGACTGGCTTCTCTCCAGACTGCAGCACAGCTGTTGCCTTGGGACTTCCCTTCACCACCAGGATTCAAGGCTAAAGTCTGAGACAAACTGACAGAAGGAAAAAAAAAAAGATTCCTGGGACACATCACATCACCAGCAAGAGCTGAAATTTATCAAGGGACGTGGAAGAGAAAGAAAGTTTAATGAAGCCACTCAGTGACCACTGTGATAAAAAAGAAAACTAACAATTTATCTCTAGACTGCTGAGTAAAACCAACACTGAGCGCTCGCAGTGTCGAGTACTAAAAGTTGAACATTGAAATACATCTTTACTCGGGCTTCATCTTGGCTGTCATCTTTATGTCATTTCTTACATTCATGATGTTTTCTTTTGTGCATACTTTTTGCCTCACTGCTCTTTGGTCAATTCTTTCATTACATACAAACATCAAATTACTTTTCTGAAATGCATTAAAATACCTCAGAGAAATTATTTCCCCAAATTTCACTGTAGTATGCTTGATATAATGAACTCTTCCCTTCATAGTAAATACAGTTCTACTTTAATGGGTACTGTTTGGAGATATTATAAAGATATGCTGTACCTACTTAAACAAGATCAAAACTAAATTTTTTTGAGTCCACAAAAAAGCATTTCTCAGTACTTTTTCCTAAAGAAGAAATACATCAAAAATTTCCTGTAATTTGTGATGGCATTAAGTCTATGTCTATTTACATAACTTTTAAAATGTAGTTTGCTAATTAAAATATAATGGAAACTAGGATTTCGTGGTAAGAGTCTGAGTTAATTTACTGAATTCCAATTGTTATGTTGGGTTTAAGTCACTTTCCCGTCCTAGGAACCATAATGATAGTTGTCTGTACCACTCTAGAGATTTTCTTACATTTTATCTTCTCTTTCTGGTTACAATTATTCATGTGGTATTAAAACATGGTACCCCAATTCCCCCCAAATCTTATACAACTGTCATACAAATTACATTTTCTACTATAGTTCTTTGGAAAGTTATTTACTGGCCAAAACAGTAAGCAAAATCAAGAAAAGATCTCAAATGTGTTGTTTTGGGAAATAACATGATGAGAATTGAGCTGTAAACACAAAAGGGAAAATCAGTTTCCTTTCTCTGTTGCAGGTAGGAAGTTATGGCAAGCAACACATCACCTAAAAAAGAAGTTCCCAGAGTGAAAAGAGAACTTTGATGGAAGTCCATTTCTTTCTTGATTCCCTACCATAATCACTTCTACTCAATCACATCAGGAAAAAAGAAAAGTCCATGACAAAAGACACAACTTGAGGTTAGCTGGAAACATATGGTCCTTCATATTAAATTTATGTTAAAACAGCAAGCTAATGATTACCATGGTTACATTATGCAGATGCAACCAGGAAGCAGCTGTTTACTGGTTGGCACAGAAAAGTAAATGTTTCAAGACCATCAGATCTGATATGACAGTACTGATTCCAAATACATAGAGAAATTAAAAACTCAAAATAACATACATCCACTCTAGCTGATGTGTTACTAAATCTAAAGGCATTTTTGCCCTTTTTTAATAAAGTAGGTGAAAATGTGACCATGTGAAGTTTAAGTTACATGTGATTTTTAAAAAATTTCTTGGATGCCAGCATCTGTCTCTCTCTTTATATATATGGAAACAATCTAAAAGCAATATAAAAAATAAAAGAAATTAAACACAGAATATACTTTTCATGAATTTAACTGCTGTTTATAAAAGCAAACAGTAAATAATGGGGGTCATAATTTACTTGTATGGAGAATCCATAATAATCTCAATTAAAAAAAAAAAATTCATATCCCAGTATCTCTTGGAGAGAGCCACAATACATATATACAACTCAAATAGTGCTGGCATTTCATATAAAAATGGCAACCAGAGCAGCAGGTGATTGCTGAGTTTCTACTCATCTTTTTTATTATGATTGAATTATTAGCTTAAAAAAAAATGTTTTCTACTCTCAAAAATTCTAACCTCAGTTGCCAAAAGACAACAGTTAAGTATCATGTGCATATACATTAAAGGAAAGAGGTATATATTCGATGCCAGCCTGAAAATAAGTAGTTAGATATAAATTTAAATTTAAAATGATAACATAATAGTATTTACTATAAATGAATGAAAACACTAATGCTTTTAAAAAACTAATACCCTATCATAACCAACTACTCCCTCTTCCTGAAAATGATGCATAGCCTTTAAGGTCCTACCTTCAGGACTTTGCTCATCATTGTCTAAATACCTAAAATATATCTCCATTCTTGCCCCCATCCTTGAAATCCTGGCACAATGCTACTTCTTGCCAAGTCTTCCTCAAAGTCCTTAGCCAGAAGCCCCCTACTCCTACATTATAAACCCAGAAAGAGGGACCACATCTCACCTATCTTCAGGGTCAAGCACATGCAGGTGGTCAATAAAACCTTACACAATGAATATATAAATTACAACTCTTACTAGTCACTTTTGTAGGGTTTATGTCTTTGTGACTAGTCAATTGACTATTTCCCAAGTTGGAAATTTAGAGAAAAAATATTTTAAATAGTCTCTTTATTATTAACAAATAATAGAAATTATGAATGGTTTTTAACTAATTATCAATAAAAATATCAGAGCTAAATATAGAGGTATCTATATACTCAGGATCACATATCAGTTAAAAAATTTCCTCCATATTTTAATACATACAATTAAATAGTACATATCTTTTATAAAAGCAACTATAAGATGTGCAACACCTGCAGGTAATAACTGTTTGTAAAAATCAAATGAAAGCAAATATATCTACCACGATGTTTGTCACAGCATCATTTACAACAATCACAACAAAACAAGCAACCTAACTGCCAAAAATAAGGAACAGACACATTGTAGTGCCCGGTGTAATGCTAGATTAAAAAGAGTGTTTTCAAAGAATATTAAATTTCATGAATAAAGTATAAAAATGTTAGGTGAAAAAAAAGCTGGTGACAAAATGGGAAACAGAATTACATAACTACTAAAAATAATAAAAACAAAACATATATGCCAAAAAATAGACTGAAAGGAAGCCAGATGGTTTTTTGGTTATTATTTTTTGGTAGTGGTCACATTTTCTAAACTTCATACAATGAACATGTGTTACTTCTGTAAGCAGTGAATTTCAAGCACACAACTGCAACCTGCAGCACATATTACAAATGAGATGCCTATTAACCTCAGTATATATACTTTTCAATGCATTACTGAGAAGTGTTGGAACAATATCATGTCAAATAAACTGAGATTTCTTTTTCTTGCCTATCATCTAGGACCCATGCAGATAACTGTGTATTTTAGTACAACACTGACAATGGAGCACACCTATAAAGTATAACGGCAAATTTTCAAAAGTTGTTGTTTTTTTCTTAATGACTCATATTATGTAACAACTCCTAAATATACCTCCAGTTAAAAAAGACAAAATCAAACATTTCACTAAGTAAATTATTCATACTATCATAGCTCTTATCCCGACAAAACATAAGTTGTTAAAAGTCCCAGAATAGGGACATAATAGCAGATACAACAATTAAAACGAGAAGAGGAAGCTAAATTGGCATTGGAGGCAACAAAAACCACGAAATTTCTCTTTTCTAAGTTTGATTTACAAAATCAACCTTTCAACTCATTCCCCTTCACAAACTTTCAGAAAGCAAATCAGGTGGAGCCAGCATGACTGGGACCAGCATGGATCACTGATCTTGGCAGATGGCCTAAATGGAAGGAAAACATTTTTACGGGTTTTCCTGCTTTACCAAATGGGAGGGGCTTCACCTTCTAAGTCCTTCCCCACCCAGAAGGAATCTATAGGATAAATGTAGTCTTCCTATTCAACAATCCACCCTGAAACAAATGTAGCTTCCAGATGCAATTTTTTGAGAAAACAAACAAACAAAAAAACATTAAGCAAGATCAAGGATCTTTTCAGGACTTCTCTGGTGGTCCAGTGGTGAAGAATCCAACTTTCAATGCAGGGGACTCAGGTTCGATCCCTGGTCAGGGAACTAAGATCCCACATGCCGCGGGGCAACAAAGCCCGCTGTGGAACTGGCACGCCACAACTCCAGAGTGCATGCGCCTCAACTAGAGAGCCCGCGTGCCGCAAACTACAGAGCCCACGTGCTGTGGAGCCTGTGCCCCACAACTAGAGAGAAGCCCTTGCGCCACAATGAAAGATCCCACGTGCCGCAACTAAGACCCGACACAGCCAAAATTAAAATAATAAAATAAATAAATATTAAAAAAAGGATCTTTTCTGAAGAATTTTTGATGCTTATTGCTGCTTAAAATTGGGTAAAGGTAAGAAGGGAGACATTATCCTTTTATTTCGGCAGCATGGTGTTTCTAAAATATATTTTCCCATAAGAAGTTATTCCTACTATATAAAACTCCTAAAGCATATCTACCAATAGATAAAACAAATTAAGAATCATTCTGTGTGTCCTTTCAAGCCTTTTGACTCTTTTTTAACCACCACTAAACTGAAGGTAGATACAAAATTTTATGTACTGATTTCATGGCCCAGCTTTTTCTGAACATAAAAACTATTCGTTTATTATAGAAATTAATAGAAAAAGCCTTAAATAAAATAAAAATAACCTGTAATCCCACTGATTGGGGATAAACACTGGTGAGATTTCTTTTCCATGCATATTTTGTTTTACACAGTTGAGAATCAGACTCTATAAACTGGTTTTGGAGTATGACTAATATTCAAAGTGGAAGATCACATAAAAAGAAGTCTGATGTCTCTCCGAGGTGGGTGATTAGCCTTCCCTGATGAAGAAACGCCCAGGGATTCTGATCATTCCTCATGAGAGCACAATGTAGACAATCTTTAAAAATATAGAATATTCAAGGGTTTGTATCCATCTCATGTGCAGAGGCCAGGCTCATCAAGCATCGTTCCCACTGTACATTTATACAGCCCCAGCACACACATCTTCCAGGACTTCATAAGGGATCGGATCTACAGAGTTCAGAGGTCATAGAACTGGAGGAGCCAGAGGCATTGACTAGTTATCCTACTCGATTATCGCACTGGGGCATCTGGGCATTTAAAAAAGTCCTTAGAGTCCACAATAAAAATGTTCTCCCATCCCTATCCCCATTCTTAAAGTTAGATGGAGTCTTATGTAGCAATCTTGAATGTTGTTCTGCTGTTTACTGTGTCTCAAGAGAATTGTTTAGGATAAATCCAAAAAACGACGCTGGTAAAATATCTGCCAAAGTATCCAAATACATGCTTTTCACACTAAAGAAGATCAAGATAGCTGTAGATAATTGACACAAAAGTAGTCACCTAGAAAACAATGTTTGCTTGCCCTAAAATTTTATTAAAACAGTAAAATTCAAAATTAAAATGAACTGAGTAACTTTCATTTCTCATCTGACCATATCTGAATAGCTTCCTTGTCATTACTACTTGTAAGTTTGGAAAGCCTTGAGTATAAAATGAAATAAAATGAGATTCAAGGTAGTAATTCCTTAATTTCTAATTCCTTTGGATTAAACTATTAACCCTACTTTGTCCCCATAAATCAACAGTAACTCTCCTTACGCAATGTACTTTGCCTTTACTGGACAGTGGCAAATGCAGAAGAGCATCAGTTTCAATAGTGGACCTATAACACCATGAAAAGTAGTACTTCAAATGGAAAGGGGTTGAATGCTTTGCAAAGAAAATATTCTTGAGTAATAATGATGTGCTTGAATCCCGTATGAGATAATTAATAAAATGTTCAAATGATTAAGACAGATCTTACTGTGTGGTGCCAGAGGCATAACTAAAAAGCAAAGGGTGAAATGAGAAAGCCAGCTCACTCTCAAGGGAAATCATCCACTCCATGGGAGGAAAGGGGCAACAGCAACCTAATACACTCTCTCCATCTAGACAAGGAATGCAAGACACCTTAGAGCAGGGATGCCCAAGGCAAATACATGGCTTAGAGAAAAATAACCCAGTGTGGCACTGGATCCTGCATCTGATAAAAAGGTCAGGAAGGCTGCGTGCCGAACATAACAGGCATTTTTCTCTCTTCAAGCCTTGCTTTGAATTTTAATATGCTTAATGTTTAAGACAATCTTATTTGTTTTCTAGGTAGCACCTTTCTAAGTATTAACTTTAGTAAAATAATCTCTTTTGTCTAAAGTATTTATTTAGATACAGCCAGAAATTTTAGAGGGTACTTATGGTAACGCTAAACAGTAATTTTTTGTTCAAGCAGCAAGTAATATATAAGAATGTTGCCTGTTACTACCATAAAGTGGAAACCTGATCATGCAGAGAAATTTATCCTGGAACCACGGAGGTTCCAGCAACATGGCTGTGTCCTTTATGAGACACATTTACAGTGAGATTTTTTTTAAAGTGTTACTTAGTGCCTCCAAATCACAGCCTTCCCTCAATGATTTGATTTTGTAAATCAGGTGGTTATTGGCTCTAGTACAATTCTCTTCTCATACTGTAAGGAACACTGGATTGAGAATTGAAAGATCTTGGGCTTCGGTCCTTATTCTACCACCAAATAGCTGTGTGAGTTACTGCAAGAAATTCAGTCTCGCTGACCCTCATTATTTGTGCCTGTGAAGTGAGACTAATAAAACCAACATTGCCTGCCTCACAGAGGAAGTTTTCAGTGGGTGCCCTATACAAGTATAAAGAGCTTGACAGCGCTATGTGTAACAGATGTTAAAATCTAGGGAGGAACAAAGAGGGCAGGGAGCAAAGAAGGAAGGAACAAAAGGGAAAGGGAAAGGAAGAAAATAGGAAAAACAATATTTAAACTATTGGGACTGTGCAGTATTAATGGAATTAAAATAATATATAAATTACACACTTATGTTTTCCCACTCCTTTTCCTGAAAACAACACACTGTTGTATTCATTGTGGTTATATTATACAGCACCTTTTGTAATATTATTAGTTAAAGAATGAAATTTTGCCATTTGCAGCAACATGGATGGACTTTGAGGGCATTATGCTAAATGAAGTAAGTCAGACAGAGAAAGACAAATACTGTATGATATCACTTATATGTGGAATCTAAAAAATAGAACAAACCAATGAATGAAACAAAAAAGAAGCAGATAAAGAAAACAAACTAGTGGTTACCAGTAGGGAGAGGGAAGGGGGGAGGGGCAGGGGAAAAAACGGGGTTATTACAGGATTATATGAAATCATGTGTGTGAAACTTCTGAAAATTGTAAAGCACCATAGAATTTAAAGAATCTTTCATTTGATAAAAAAAAAAAGCAGGAAAAAAAGCCTTTTGGAAAATTTGGTATCACCTAGGAATCAAGTAGTACCCACATTCCTCAATTCTAATCTAAGCTCAGTAACAAAGTAGAAAGCATTGTATGTTCTATTGATACTTGTCATGTTAGGGTCTAATTTTTGGTTCAGTGGAAAAATACCAGGGATTCATACAAGCCAGTTACCTACTGGAAATACTTATGATTATCTAGTCCCACTTGTAGTCAAGAAGCGGTAGTGTCGATGTGTTAATTTAATACCAGCTACTATACCAGACCTGGGAAACTGGCTAAACACATCACAAGCGACGTCTTCTGCAATTATGCAATCTGTTCAAAAGATGAAAAAGAAATCTGATACATGCTGATGCCAAAGCCTCAGCAGGAATCAACTCCTTTCCATCCTTTTACACAGCCTTTCAGGGAAAGAATGATTTTATCAGCTTTTCCATTTCCTCTTGCCCATCTTTACCCTGCACATTACAGCTCTGTAAATATTTGTGGAATATAGCTCTGTAAATATAGTGGAATGACACATTTTGAAGTGGCCCTCTTTCCACAGTGGTTAACAAAATACGGTGAGGAGAGGTCATTAACATTACTATCAAATAAGTGTTTTCTGGGTGAGATTAATTATCAAAAACGAAATTACTTAGGATGGAGTTTTCCCAAATGGTACATAACTCAGCTGATCATGATAAAAACATGTATCTGATAGTAATCATAGCATTATCACAAAATCTCCTGGCTTCATATTTAGATCTGAACACATTCTAGGTATCTTTTGTTCCTTCTCACAGTGGTTTTTCCCTTGGAGTTTCAATACTCCTGCCATAGGAAGAGAGCTTTCCAGAGACGGGGAGATGTATGGAGTAGGGGCAGGGAGAGTGGCTGGCAGAGGGGATACAATCCATCTGGGCTCAAAAGAAATTTGCCACAATGAGTGGCACTATGGTCGTGAAGCGCGATCTTAATGTGGATTCCACCTTTTAGTTAATTCTGACAATTCAGAATAGAATTATGAAGCAGGGAGATCTAAGCAAAATGTTATGAGTTTACTTCTGAAACACAGCTACAGTTGTGAGTGCTGTATCAGGTGTCATCAGCAATAACACGCATCCAGAGACCTAGTACCTGTTCCCAGTGAGCTTATATCGTAAAGAAAATGTATTTGAAACATTTCATAGAATGGGTAAGTGAGAACCAAAAGAAACAAATCATTAACAAGACCTGGCCCACCTAATTAACTGGATCCCGATCTACTTCCTAACTTATACTGAATGAAATGGTTTTTAGGTTTAACAACTAAATTAGACTGAAATATACAGTTCCTGAAGACAGCTGACCTCAATATCTCTTGACATTGGAGTTCTGTACCTAGTATTTAAACATTACTTATTTTCATCTTATTAAAACTTCACTTCTTGACCAGTCAGACAGAAATGGCTTAGAAGCCTTGTAAAGTATCTAGGAACAACGGATAAGGAGGAACAAGGAAACTCTTTAATTGCCAAATGTTTAAGAATCTGGTTTTCCACATTTTCTTTATCATAAATCCACCAGATGGAATCTTCATTCATTGGGCATTAGCCCAGTTTTCTATTAATGTCTCAAACTGTGTGCAGGCGTGAACAGTAATCAATATGTTCTTATGACATTCATGTTTGACCCAAGTATTACACAGATCTCCAGAATCTGTCATCCTGACCCTCTAAGTTTGCTGTTGGGACTTTTTTTTAAAGACAGACCCCTTTTAGTCTTCACAAGATGTCATTGGAATGAATATCCAGAACCTCCACAGATAAATCCCTATGTCCTTATTTACAACTATCCTACCGATGAATAAACTTCGGGAAAACATCTAGATGCCAGCTATCAGATCAAAGACTGCTGATTTTCCCAATGCCTGGTTACATAAAAAAATCAACTAGGAAGAGACAGAACCAAGTCAGATTAAATATAGAGTAGGAGAGTATTTCCGGAGGAAAAAATATGATACCACATAAAACAACTCAGTTTTTAAAATAACAAATTATAGTAAAATTTGAGGTCAGTAAGGAACACACATTTAAACCTTAGTGATCAAACTGTTCCCTCTAGTTTGATGTAAGCAGGAAAAAAAAAAAACAACTTAAACTCTAATTCCCCAATTATCTTCAAACAGGAGGTGTAGTGGGTTGTTGAAGAAAGAGATTTTTAAGAAATTAGCAAAATGCACATTAGGCTCTCTTTTCTATGAAGTCTATTGAAGAAACACACAAGGTCTGAATTCTACTAAGTCCAGTTAATTAGTGTGCATGAGAATCATCTACAGAAATTGGTAAAATTAAGATTCCTGGGCCCCACGACTAGGCATTTTCATTCAGCAGTTATGGGATAGGTCCACAAATTTTTAAAGATAATAAACACACTCGGTAAATTCATTCTGAGGCAGGGAGCTCAGACATACTGCTCCTTTACTGTCAGGACACAGGCTACTTTAAGAGTCCAAAATATACTCCAACGCAGAGTGGCAATATGCTGAAGGAAGAGCCTGCATATCTGATCTAATAATTAGAGCATCCTTCCTTTTCATCCCCAAAGCCCATAGCCAATCAACGCCAGCTCCAAGGTCAGTCAGCTCACCTAAGCAGCGGTAGGGAATCACAATGTGGGCATGGGTCTTGCACTGCTTCCGGCCTCTCTTGCACCAGTTCTGGATGGTCACTGGTTGGTTGGCTTCCACCACATTGGTGATCTGCAGTTCAGGGTAGACCTGGGAGAGCACACAAAAAGGGTAAATCGTTACCTGAGGCAGGGCTGGCACACAAGCACACGTTGAACCGCCACTGTTATTCTAAGGTTTTCAAGCCTGCTCTAATTGTGATCTAGCTTGGGGAATTCAGAGTAAAGTAAAAGATCAAGAACCTATCATTCCATTCAAAACATTAAGCAATATAACTTTTACTTTATTTTACTGCACCCATTCCGGCTTAACATATTTTCTAGGGGAGATAAAATAGAAAGGGAAGAGGGGGCCCTCTTAAAAGCATGGGGTCATTTCAATGCAAAATAAACTGGTGTGACGATGATACTCTGTAATGCCCTAAATAAATGTTATAGTAGATACACCTGGGAATATCACCATGACTTAAATTCAAACCGCCCATGTCTTACTCAATTGGGCAAATATTTCACATACAGGATATGACACACAGCAAGCTTCCTACATAAAAATCTTTCTCTTTATTCAAAGTAATTTACATAAGCACAATTTATCAAACAGTTATCATGACTGTCATTTAGATAAAGAATTGCATTGATGAATCTCTTCCCTTGATAATTACAGCCCTTTGCTCTGATTACTGTTCTCAACAAATCACGGTGTTTACTGAGCACTTGGAAAGAAATGTGAAACCTGATGAACTAAAATATATTTGTGAAAATATCAAATCCCTCCTATTTATTAATAATAATAGTAGAGATTTGAAGGAAAAATATAAACACAAAAATTTATTTCTAAAATGGGATTTCCCTTGCATTTCACCAGGGTTGCTGTTTTGCCAGTTAAATACAATGAAGAGAGAAAAGCATACGAGAACTGAGGGTAGAAGCAAGGGAATGGTTATAATAATGGGCCATGAAATCTAAAGTGGGAATATGAAGGTTGAGATACACGTTTAAAAGGCTGTAGTATCAATGAGTCCTGGTGTGCGCTACAGAATTTTGTCCTAAAGATACCAAAGAAAATGGGGTGGTTAGAAGGAGTACTTGGAGAGTCAGAGAGCTGAAATTAAGATTCTGGAGGAGTAACAGTTATTGGTAATTGCAAGGAGTATAACATGAGTATCAGAGGGCATGGCTGAAGAAGAATGATAAAAGCAAGATCACTGGAGGAATGAAAATAAAAAAAACAGAAGCTGGAATCTTGGATCATCAAGGTTGATATTAAAATCACCTAAGAATGGGGCTTCCCTGGTGGCGCAGTGGTTAAGAATCCGCCTGCCAATGCAGGGGACACAGGTTCGGGCCCTGGTCCGGGAAGATCCCACATGCCGCGGAGCAACTAAGCCTGTGCGCCACAACTACTGAGCCTGCGTTCTAGAGCCCGCAAGCCACAACTACTGAAGCCCGTGCGCCTAGAGCCCGTGCTCCGCAGCAAGAGAAGCCACCGCAATGAGAAGCCCGTGTGCCGCAACGAAGAGTAGCCCCCGCTCACTGCAACTAGAGAAAGCCCACACGCAGCAAGGAAGACCCAACACAGCCAAAAAAAAAATACAAATAAAATAAATAAATTAAAAATCACCTAAGAATTACGAAAGATGCAGTTGACTGAATGACAGAAGGTCAGGACCTAAAACCTTCAAAGATTGAGGAGGATGCCACTGCAGTAGAAAGAGCTCTCCAGATGCCTCCAACAGGTGCAGGAGAGGGGTAAGTTAGTCCAAGAGCATGTATGTCACAGTTTGCGTGGGGGCATTTTAGGGAGAAGGAAAAAATGGTTTGGAAGTGAAAATGAGTGAGAAGGAGCACATCCCTACCTCTAGGCACAATGCTATGAGGGTTGCAAGGGAAGAACTACCCGAGGGGGCTACAGGGGAAGCAGTGCCTTTGGGGAAAAACCAGTTTCAGGGCAAGAAGATACTGTCCACAATGTGGGTTATGGATAGAAGGAATTTTTCTTATGATTGTCAGTCACATTCAAAGAGAGCATGCCATGATCCTGTCTTTATTTGAAGATTTATTTGAAATGCTGATATTTTGTTCACTGTGGAGTTTTGGGCATTAATTTTTACTTTTTAGTGCATTAAAGGAGTTCCCTGGTAGCCTAATGGTTAGGATTCTGGGCTTTCACTGTCGTGGCCCAGGTTCAATCCCTGGGCAGGGAACTGGAAATGCCACAAGCCATGTGAAACAGCCAACAATAAATAAATAAATAAATAAAAGACAAAATGGTTATCTATATATATATATATATATATTTTAAATTGTGGTACATTTCTTTTTAATTAATTAATTAATTAATTTATTTATTTATTTATGGCTGTGTTGGGTCTTCGTTTCTGTGCGAGGGCTTTCTCTAGTTGCGGCGAGCGGGGGCCACTCTTCATCGCGGTGCTCGGGCCTCTCACTATCGTGGCCTCTCTTGTTGCGGAGCACAGGCTCCAGACGCGCAGGCTGAGTAGTTGTGGCTCACGGGCCCAGCTGCTCCGCGGCATGTGGGATCCTCCCAGACCAGGGCTCGAACCCGTGTCCCCTGCATTGGCAGGCAGACCCTCAACCACGGTGCCACCAGGGAAGCCCATATTTTTAAAAAATAGTGCATTAAAATATTATTTATCTTGCTTCCTCATTGCCTCACTTGCCTCACCCTTGTCCCAACCCCGAGGTCAATCAATTAAAAAATCAGGTACTGAGAATGAATAAAAACTGTGGTACATCCAATGGATTACCTAGCACTAAAAAGAAAGAAGCTATCAAACCATGAAAAGACATGGAGGAATCTTAGCTGACCATTACTAAGTGAAAGAAGCCAGTGTGAAAATACATGTATGATTCTAAATACATGACATTCTGGAAAAGGCAAAACTATGGCGACAGTAAAAAGACCAATGGTTACCAGAGGCTAGGGTGAAGGAGCGATGAACAGGAAGTGCATAGAGGATTCTGGGGGCAGTGAAATGATTCTATATGATACTGTAATGGTGAATACATGTCATTATACATTTGTCCAAACCCACAGAATGTACAACACCAAGAGTGGACCTTAAGGTAAACTATGGACTTTGGGTGATAATCATGTGACCATGTAGGTTCATCAATTGAAATAAATGTACTATTCTGCTGGGGGATGTTGAGAAAGGGGGAGAAGCTATGCGTGAGTCAGGGAAGGGGGTACACAGGAAATCTTTGCACCCTCCTCTCCATTTTGCCACAAACCTAAAACTGCTCTAAAAAATAAAACGCTGATCAGTGTAGTATAAGGCAAATTCAATGGGGAGGTACATGCTATGAAAACACACAGAAAAGGATATCTAAATCAGATCCTGGGCGGGTACTGAGAAAGTTATTCTTCCAAAACACTTGCCAGTAACTTAGCTCTAAATGGAAACAGCTCCTTCCCTTTATTTCATTTTGTTCTTACATATCTTAACTCTTCAATGCATGCATTTCAGTCGTAGATAATGCTCAACTTGAAAATGCCACTAAAATTTAATATCCCCAGGGTTTTTTCCTATATGATGAAAGGTGAAGTGGCTTTTTGTGCAGCAATGTAATTCTCCCACCACCTCTCCTTGTTTATTATATCACAAAGTACAGCGCTCATGAGTCATAAACTCTATGACACTAGAGAGCCTGCCCTGAGGGACACAACATTATGTGCAGTAAAGTGTGAGTTACTATATTTTTCTAAAGGGGTTCTAGCTGTCACTTCACAGAAATATTACCCTGCTGAGGATTTTCTCAGGAGCTTTCAGTTTTCTATAAAAAAAAACTCCTACAGGCACAGTCAAGTCATATTTTCTTCTTTTTAATTCAAAACCAAAAAGCAATCTGTAGGGTACAAATTGATAAGTTAAAAAAAAATAAAAGGTCTCTTGCTCATGATGTGCTCCTTCTTCAGTGTCCTAAGGTATTGCACCAATAATATCTGGTACAACAGAGCAGTAACTTATTTGGTGGATAATTTTCTAGCAGATAGAATTGCATACGGACCAATTAAGGTCAGTGAAGACAGGGATTCTCCCCTGAAGGGCAACAGAGCTTCACGAGGTGATCAGCCAAACACAAAATTCCCTTCCAGTTCCCACCCGGAAATCTAGGACATATGTGTTATTTACTGTGCTTCAACTTCTCTCTCCAGAACGTGGACAATGATGATTGTTAATAGGCAGTTGGAGGAGATTATAAAATCTGAACCACGTGAATCCCACACGTAGTTTGCCTACTGCCTTAACAATGAAAACGGAAGTGGCGACTTCCACCCTTCCAGCCACTTTTATCCTGAGACAAGGAGTTATTAATTCGACTTTGCCAAAGAGTATAAAAATTTGCTGTTCTCAATTCAGGAGGTTTATTTTAAACAGGGGAGGAACACCAAACATCAAAGTCACAAAATTTCTTCTGAAGCACATCTAGACCCAGTAAATCACAGTGATTACCACATGCACAAGTAACCTCCAAGTCAGAAAGCAAAAACCAAAACAAAAAAACACAACAAAAAACATACTAAAGTTTCTGCCAAAAATTTCGAGTACTATATCTTATTTTTTATTAAGCAGCTCCAGTATATCACCAGAGACAAATAAGCATTTTTGTGTTATGAGACAAATAAGCATCTTATGTTGAAAAAGTAGCGTAGTCTTCGGCAACAATAAAAATTAAAGTAATTAGGCATGCAAATGTGCTCGTGGTCAGTTGAGTCCCTGACTTTTCACCATAATTAAGTATAAGCATAGCTCAATGTTTTATATTTTCTTTGTGCATCTCACATGTTAACACAGGAAATAAAGATATCTGAGATCCCTAACCTATTTAATTTGTATGTTTTCCAACACACGCAACTGCATGTCTTGCTAACACAACAAGCATTGCTGATAATTTGCTGAAACAGCAGGCATTAGCAAAACCCGACTTTTATACAGCCCCCGTCCTTTTCTAAAATGTATCCTATGTGCATGCCAATTATGAGTGACTGTTTTTTATTATTAAAAGATTTAGATGACAACCGCTGTATTAAGAAATACTTAAAGCAGAAACAAATCCAGCTTGTGCCAGTTACTTGAAATGCAAACCATCCTCAGTTCCTACAAACCTTCCTGAATTACACAGGCAGCCGCTAAAGAAATACACACACACTGTGCCCCCAACACACTCTTCTTAAGACCCTTACACCACACTTCAGATGCCCAGGCCCAGCAGGGTCTCCCATGTAGACAAACCTCCTCCACTCACAGTGTAATAGATGTTAATCCCTCTCTCTCACTTCAGGAATGCTTTATTGTATTTATCGCAGTGCTCCTCACATTTGGGTTAGGTACATATGTGCACCGCCTCCCCAGTGAAAATACACTTTCCAAGGGCAGGAAACACAATTTCCTCCTCCTTGTGGTGTTCCGCCTTCATTAACGTTGGTTTAAGGTGATCAGGAGGTTGCCAACATGCCTGCCCCTCTCTGCAGCGCTCCAGCCCCCCGTCCTCCGGAAGAGCACTCATTCGTGACCAGATTTTAACTCTGCAGCTCCGGCCCCATAGCTGGTTACAGCCCGAGGAAAGCACACTGACAAGGGCATTCTCCTTGCTCAAGAGTTGTGAACTAACACATCCAGGCTCCGGTTAGATGAGGGGGGGATACACGGCTGGCAGGCAGGGTCAGTCATAGCCAGAGATGATGCCTGTCAAAACCCGCAGGGGAGTGGGAACTAGGCCTCTGGAAGAAGCAGGGAAATAAGAGGTACAGAGAGAGAAGCCAAGATGAGACAGCTGTGTACCCAAGACAGAGATAGACAGAGGACAAGGCAGGGACCACCTGAGCACCTCTAACGCCAGCAAGACGTGCCGCGTCTCCTTCAATAAGCCCCCTTTTAAACATAAGCTATTTTGGTAGCTTTATTTCCCTTCTGAATGAACAACACCCAAGAAAAATGCCCAGCTCGAAAGTTGGTTCACTAATATTCCCTTCCCTGATCACTTCAACCTCTGAATCCAAAGCATTTTATCCGATCGCTTGTATTTGATCACCGACCACTTTCTACCTCTTATTACACTGATGTGCCTTCCTGCCCCGTTAGAACATACACTCCTTGAAGGCAGGGACAATATGATTCATTTTTGTGTTCCCTCAGTGGTGGTCAACACCGTGATAGCACAGTAAGTGCCTGATAAATAGGTAATGATTATTTCTTGCTAAGTTCAGAATCCATTAGACATAGGGAAATTTAGTATATATTCAGCTCCCATTGGGTATTATCAATGTATCTCTTAAAAAAGATTATCCGAATAGTATGATATTATAGTTGGATTATAAGCTTTTGAGAAAAATAAGCATCTCAGTGCCTTCTAATATTATTCTTCCAAGTATGATGTAGCAACTTTTACCAGTGATAGCATCTTATATAGAAAGCAGTAGATTAATGTTAATAAATGTTAATAAATACAGAGCTGAGGAAGATACTTAGGAAGATTAAAAGCGAGGCTCTCACTTAGGCTAAGGAGGCCCATCTGACTGGCCCAGGCATCTGTAACAAGCAGTTATTTTGGCCATACAAACATGTTTTATCTTTGAAAGCAAATCTATCTGTACATATATTAAAAAAAATTTTTTTAAGTGAACTGAAGAAATTTCAAATACCAACAACCAAGAGAGGTAGAGTAGCAACAATCTTAGATCCATATTAGAAGGTTGTAGTTGGTAACTTAATTGGTTTTCCTCACTACAGAAAAGTACCTTAAAACTTGGTCACCATCAGAACATTTTCATTCTAAATTTTAAAAATCAAAAGAGTCTCCCTTTCTCTATGTCTTTCTCTCTCTCTATCTATCCAAATTGAAAATATATTAATCTCAGACAAGATGACATTTAAGTTGTTAAATACACAAACCAAGAAAATACATGGATGATATTTAAGAAAGCCAAGAACATATAGGTATATATACAGAAATATAAAAATATTTAAGACGTATATTGTTAGAGTCCTACAAAAGCTTTCCTTTATTTGCAACATTAAGGACAAACAGGGGAACCCTCGGAGTATCCTTTTGCAACAGGCCACCTGGGACAAGGGATTAATTCATGACAAAAGTCATATTTACACACAACTAGATTCCAAATGACCAAGAATATTTCAAGAACACAAAATCAAATGTGGCTAATAAAAAGCTGTAAACAGAGTTAATGGTCAGGGTCATGGGAATTGCTCCTAATTCTGAAAAAATTTACTTACTGTTCTTTCTAGTCTTTCAACATTGAAAATCAATTTTTAATCAAATTCTCCAGGATATTTCTTTTTGAAAAAATATGCTAGAAATTATGTAGTTATTAAAATGGTGTTTTAAACATGTGAGTTAGAAGTCAATAAATAACGTGTGTTCCTTTAGTTCATCTTAATCAATTTATAGCTGTGCAAAAGGGATAACCAACACATCTATCTGCACAAGGGACTTGCCAAAAATAATGTGGACTCTGAAGGAGGTAAGATAGAGAACTGGGATTCCAGACTTCTCAAAGAACAAGAGTGACTAGATTTTATAATTATTGGAGTGATAAGCACAGGGGGCATTCATTATACTATTCTTTCTACTTTTATATATGCTTGAAATTTTGAATTAAAAAGAAATAAAAGTTAAAAAACTAGTCCAGTGGAAACAAGTCAGACTTCTAAATTTACATTACAAGTGAAAAAACGAAACTATAAACAAATCAAGATCTTAATTGTAAATGCATGATGGCACCTAGGTAGCATGTATGAACAAATACATGAAACAAAAAATCAAACTCTATAGTAAAATGGTATAGAGGTAGCCTAATCATAGGATATTTTCATCCTGTGAAAGTTTTTACATATCAATTTCTTTTTCAAAGAACATATCCAAGAGGAGGATAAAAAATATATAAAATTGAAGGTTTATTATGTGCAAATGTTTTATGTGTAGCAGGTCATGTACACCTCTATCAGCTGATAATGGCTCCATTTCATAGAAGATGAAATTGATGAAGTTAGAACACAGCAATGAAAGTAGGTGACATCTCCGTTATGGTTTATCACAGGAAATTAAACATATAGTTCCCTGTGCTATACAGTAGGACCTTGTTGTTTATCCATTCTTTATATAATAATTTGCATCTGCTAATCCCAAACTCCCAATCTTCCCTCCTCCACCCCCCCTTCCCCTTGGCAACCACAAGTCTGTTCTCTATGTCTGAGTCTGTTTCTGTTTTGTAGATAAGCTCATTTGTGTCATAATTTAGATTCCATACATCACTTTGCTGTACAGCAGAAATTGACACAGCATTGTAAGTCAACTATACTTCAATAAAATAAATTAAAAAAAGAAAATTTATCATAAACTTAAAAAAAAAGTAGATGATATCTCTGAGCATTCAAAGAGTGTATTAATTCTAAGTTCTAAACCACTTCCACTTCACTGTCTAAGCCAAAACAAAGCGTGTGCTAAACAATATATTTTTGTTTCTGGATTAAAATAACATAGTCTCTCCTCTAAAATTTTCTGGAACACAAAGAAAAATAATACCTTAAATTGTTTCTCAACATAAATTCTTGTAATAATGAGAGATATTGGAGACAATGTCTAATTTAATTGAGAAAGAGAACTGGAAACCAAAGTTGTTCTCTGATTACAATTTTTTAAAAATTTATTTTATTTATTTATTTTTGGCTGCATTGGGTCTTCGTTGCTGCGTGCAGGCTTTCTCTAGTTGCGGCGAAGGGGGGGGGGCGCTCTTTGTTGTGGTGCATGGGCTTCTCATTGCAGTGGCTTCTCTTGTTGCAGAGCACGGGCTCTAGGTGTGTGGGCTTCAGCAGCTGTGGCATGCGGGCTCAGTAGTTGTGGCTCGCGGGCTGTAGAGCACAGGCTCAATAGATGTGGCACACGGGCTTAGTTGCTACGCGGCATTCCCGGACCTGGGCTTGAAGCCATGTCCCCTGCGTTGGCAGGCGGATTCTTAACCACTGCGCCACCAGGGGAGCCCTCTGATTACAATTTAATGAGGTGCTGGGAAGCAAGATGCAGCTGATGAAACACCAGTGCAATAATGGAAAGTACGTGCAGTGCTGTGTTTTCACAATGATGACCTTATCTAAGAGCAAGGCACAGAAAATGTTTCAGGGCACCAGCCTATTTCCCAATAATGTGGCCCAAGTCTGTTTCTGACATTGTATATAAATATATTGTCATATGCATACATTCATACTCAGAGTTGGAAAATATTGTGCAAGAACCTTGTACGACGTTTAATCACTCATAACAACGTGCTGAATGTAAAGACAAATGAGGAAGGTAGGGACACCAAAATAAATAGGACAGGACACGAATGTGAAAACACAAACAGATGTGTCCACGTACAGCTAAGATCCTCATTCCCTCTCTGTCCATTTATGTCTAATTTTCTCATTTTGAAAATGTCAAATCTATTGTTAATCAAGTATACTCCAATATAAAATAAAAATTAAAAAATATATATATAAAAAACAAACTTTAAAAAAATGTCCAATCTATACAAGATTATTTGTTATTTGTACCTCAATAAAGCTAAAAAGAAAAAAGAAAAATATATTACGGAAAAACATTTTAAATAAATAAATAAGGCGGCAAATATAAAAGTCCGTAGTGTTACTGCAAATATGTAATAACTGAGTATGCATTTAGGAAAGAGCTAGACAGTAACAAGGACAAATGTTAAATCAAACATTAATCTCATTAAATGAAAACTATGTGGGAAAAAATATCCAAACTGGTTTCATCTCTTTTACCTCTGAATCCTAAGGTTTATGCAAGCAATCCTTGTAAGCATACAGACCAATAATGCAGAAGATATATCTGTACTCGTATATAGATAGCTGGATACCTCTACTTAAAAATTTTCACCTAATATGAATTTTTGCATCTTTCAAATACCAAAACCACAATGCATAGGTGCCTGTCATCTATGGGTCAATTTTAAGCTCACAAAGGTAGATGGCACACAGAGGAAAATAATAATGGTCAAGAATGTTCCACAGCTTCTACCATAGCAGTGTGTCTATGATATGCCCTCAAAGTTGGTTAGATTAAAAGGATCTCGTGTTGTTTGTTTTTTAATTCATTTTAACTTCACATCACTATAGAATGAAGGCAGCAAGGTTGACAAAGTCAACAATGACAAGTCTCGTCTGGGAGTCCCTGTCATGTTATATATTTTAGAGTAGACAGCTGGGCAAAGGAAATGGCTTTGTTTAACTCATCAGCTTTTGTTTGGTCCAGGCACTGGTGTGCTTTGTTTGGCGATCCTGTTAACTTATAGCCAAAACAACTGTTCATTTAGAGCAAGAAGGTTAAAGAAACAGAAAATACATACTGTTAACTGTGGAAAAGAAAACACTTAGGAAAAAGAAAGTATACCCAAAATCTAATAGAAAGACTAGAAGAAGCAAAGCCACATTCACCTAAGTTTCCCAGCTGGAAATCTCTGCCAGCACTTGAGGCTTAACCTGTTCAAAGCTCCCTCCAGAGACCTGCTCCCAGTGTAAGTTAGCAGAGCCGTGGACACCTGCTCTAAGCCCCTGCCTCCCAGGATGTGCTCTGCATGTTAGGGATGCAGAGGGTTGAAGAGCCTGTGTTTTAAGTTCTCTCCTTAAAAGAGGAGGAAGAACGGTACTGGGACTTACACAATTTTTCGTTGAACTGACCATATTTAACTTTTGCAATGCACTCCTGTGTGCTCCTATCATAAAAGGAGGACATGGTCTAAGATTGGTTAGGCAGCTTTCCTGGACTGCTCAGGTGTCAAAGAGCAAAGACGGCATCTGAATGAAGGTTTGATAGGGAAGCCCATGCTTTGCCTTCACTGCACTCGACCCTAAGGGCTCCCTTATAACAGCATCTTGGGGTATCTCATATGTGCTCATCTATACAACAAGGATGGGCAGGATGATCTTTCCCATCCCTTTCACACTAGCATCTTGAGATTGGAATTCCCTTCTCTCCCCAATCCAAATCACCCTTAGATATAGGCTAATTTTTCCAAAAGTGTCTTGACCAGAAAACACTCCTGCTAAAAATAATCCCATAGCCCTTACTCATCTCTAGAATTAGATCCCAAAACCCAGATTTATAATCAAGATCCTCTACTTTACAGCCTCATTCTACATTTTCAATTTCCTAAATTCTTTTCTCAATTTATCTAATTGTGTATTTAGAAGCTCCTATGAGCCAAGAATGTTGTCTGGCCACTCAGCAACACCTGACACGAAATCTTATCTTGAATCAGTAAATATTTGCTCAATTTGCCTGAATTAAATCTGGGACAGAATAAAATTCTTCAGATGAAGAACTGAAGTATACTTCCAATTTTTTCTTCTCTCAACCTAAAGCCTTTGGTTTAAATAGAACAATGTTGTTTTTCTTTCTTTTTAAACCTCATTTCATTCAAAAGAAAGAGGACAACAAAATCTAAAAATTCTAATTTTTCTTCCTAGGCTTTATAATGTATGTTTCAAGGGGAATATTATTCTAGTTTTGATCTACTTATAAGACTTCTAGGTTCCTTAGGCCAATATCTGGGTAATGTAACAGTTCATTAAGGCAAGTGGCCACTTTAGGCTGTTAAATGATGAATAATTTACATAGTTATTTTCAAATTGTTTCTGTGATGGCAGCACTTTCTATATCTAGTATAGAATGAAGGAAAGGAACTTTTTTCTACCAAAGGACCACAGAGGAATATAATCGTCAAGGGAGTGTCTGTTGTGGTCATCTATTACTGCACACAAACTATCCCAAAACTTAGTAGCTTCAAACAGTAAGCATTTCTTACCTCACACAGTTTCTGCGCGTGAGGAGTCTGGAAGAGACTTAGCTGAGTGATCCCGTCTCTTACAAGGGTGCAGTCAAGATGTCAGCTGGGGCTGAGGTTAAATGAAGGCTTGACTAGGCTACAGGATCCACTTCCAAGTGGTTCATTCATTGCCTGGCCAGCGAGTGCTAGCTGCTGGCAGAAGCACTGAGGTCCTCATGACACGGCGGCCGGCTTCCACCACAGCAAAAGTATGCAAGGTAGAAGCCACGTGCTTTTTATGATCTAGCCTCAAATGCCACACACATCATTTCTGTAACATCCTCCTGCACGCTGCGGGAGGAGACTAAGGACTACGTGTGGATGCGAATACGAGGAGGGAGGCAAGCGCTGCTGAGAGCCATCTTGGAGGTTAGCTACCACATGATAATTTAGAATTCCTCACAATTCTGTGAGTTGACTGAGTGATTCTTCTTCACATGGTGTTGTCAGCTAGAGTACTGCAAGGAGGCCTGCAGAGTCCAAACTGGCCTTGCATACGTGGCTGGTGCTGGCAGCTGCCTGGGAGCTCAGGTAGGGCTATTGAGTGAGGGCCTCCATTCTCTTCTACTTGGGCTTCTCCACATGGCTGCCTTCCCAGAGCGCAAAAGGAGAAACTTCTAGGCCGAATTAAGGCTTAGACCCAGAACTAAACCAGCACCACTACCACTCTATTCTACTGGTTAAAGCAAGTCTCATGTCCAACCAAGATTGAAGGGGAGGTTGTAACTGCTAGAAAACATAATTCATCAACAGTCAACGGCTGAACATATTAACACAGGGTCACATAAAGAACAATCTAGGGTTGCTTCCTGTTTTCAGGAAGTGTACTTAGTGATCATTTAGTACATTTAACTGAATATTTAAGGCCCTGCTATATGTTTATCACTCTACTATTGAGCATTATCATGACACCTACATCTTAACTGGGTAAAAATAAACAGGGCAAATTTGGACTGAGGGCCAGCAACCCCTAACTCTTGCTTAAAAATTTCTTTAGAATTCCATCAATGGAAAGAAACAGTCTCTGCAGGAGGAGACCACAAGGCCATTTCAGGGTAGGTTCTTTCAGTGTAAAGAGCAGGGCAGAACATCTGCCCTATTCAGTTCCAATCTCTGTCCAACAACAGGCCGTCCACAAGCAGTTACTAAATGACAATCCACATGCTCTGAGTCAGAGCCGAGTGTTGCATAAAATGCTTTGTAAAGCATGATCTCTAGAAACGGTAATTCTCAGTGACACTTTGGGCCTATAATCCTTTTGCCCAAAGGAGCCAAAGTAAGTCCTAGTCTTAGCTCAAGCTGCCATAACAAATTACCATAGACCAGGTGGCTTAAATAACAGGAATTTATTTTCTCACAGTTCTGGAGGCTGGAAGTCTAAGATAAGGGTACCAGCATTGTTGGGTTCTGGTGAAGGTTCTCTTCCTGGCTTGCAGATTGCCACCTTCTCTCTGGGTTCTCACATTATCTCTTTGTGTGAACAGGCAGAGAAAGCAAACTGTGCAAGCTCTCTGGTGTCTTATAAGGGCACTAATCCCATCACAAAGCCCCCATCGTCATGACCTCATCTAACCTTGATTACCTACCAAAGGCTCCATCTCCAAATACCATCCCATTGGACCTTAAAGCTTCACCATATGAATTTTGGGAAAGACACAAACATTAAGTCTATAGCAGTCCTCAATACACATTTGATGAAAAAAAAAATGAAAGAATAGTGCTGACTGTGCTAATAAAAAAATGTAAAGAAAATTTTTATATTTCAAATATGCAAGTATTTGAATGATGACTGGGCAAAAACATAACTATTATTATTGGGGAACAGGAGGGAATTTATGGGTACCAAGAATGTGTATGCTATGAGATAAAACGCTGATTACACAAACCTAAGTTTCAAACTATCTTCCCAATCAAACTTTATAAAGGCTTTATAAGAGCAAAGGTAAAAGACTCGATCTTTACTTTTTTCTCCCTAATCTTGCCCTTGACCAACAATAGGACCAAAGAAATCACGAGGCAAAAATGCCAATATTAATAATAACAATAAAACAACCAACAGCAGGGAATACAAACTGAGAGGAACATGAAACTATGAAAGATATGGACTAGATAATTCACCATCAAAAATAATAATATTTGACACATCATATTAAGCTAAGCACCAACAGATACGATGTGCAGCTATACAGGCAGTCCTTTGGAAAAACAAATTTAACAAGTGAGTTAAATTGGTTAGCAAAAGGTCAGAATGAGGTCACGGTCATGAGTTCAGTTGGTTTCATTCTGTCCTAGGACCACAGACTGCTCACAGCTGCCTCTCTGACTCAGCCAGCTGTCTCTAAAACATCTGTGTTTTGGTCACAAGAGGGACTGAGAACATAAAGAAAAAAAGGATTCATCACTATTGAGAGAAAGTAATCAGTAAATGAATAGCACATTAAATGGTGACAGTAATGGTTTTTGTACATTTTAAAAAAAGGGAATTTGCACAATGATGCCAGAATATAGTGGATAAGTATCTTCATGGTGCTGAACAAAAATACTTGTCAACCTGGAATTCTATACATAACTAAACTATTGTTCAATAAGAACAATTTCTGGAAATAACTAAGTAAGATGACAGGCACCCAAAAAAATAGAGGAATCAAAATAAACATTATGGGAATAGAGATGCTTTGGTGAAAGGATTGACTGTAAACACTGAATCCAGTTAAAGACAGAACCTACGACTGTGAGAATTATGACAATAGAACAGACCATAATATTAAACTTCAAAAATATAAAAATAATATAGCTTACAAAATCTGTGAGAAGGGGAGTTGGAAAAATTACGAACATTATTTTCTTTGGCTTTCTTAGGGAATCAATCGACTGTCTAAAATAAAAATACGGAGCTAAAAAAAAAATAAAGGAAAATAAACATTTTCCAACAACACACAAAAAAATTCAATCCTACAAATGAAACTATTATTTCTAATTACAAAAGAAAAATTTCAGACTACCTACAAAGTGGAAAGTGGCAGAAAGACCCTAAAATATCAATAAGCAATGTTCTAGATAGTTTAGGATGCACCATTCAATAGAAAAAGTTGAACACTGTTTAAACGTTCTGAGTGAACACCTCTCCAACACCCACCCCCCAATACCTTCCCCAAAGCTGGTTAAAGTCATGATGTGAATTCCCTCAGCTACCCACTCTCCAACCTATAAAACTTTTACAAAGGCACTGTGTGTTTCTAAGCCCATTGTGTTGGGCTTTGGTCATTATTCTCTCTTGCCCCCATGCCACTCTTCAACCTTTTTTCTGGCAAGAGCTCCTCTCCCCACACCAGTTGGCTCTGGTTGGGATGCCAAACAAGCCTTACACCCTCATGACCAAGGTGCGCCAGTCCCAGTACATACTGAGTCCTTGTGGATACGGTGACTAGTCCGAAGGTAGATGGGTGACTGAAAGCAGGACCAACGAGAACCCTATCTGGGAATTAGAATGCACACTGGCAGAATGGGGTTGGAAATCCAAACTGGAACAACAAACTCCCAGAGCTGCCATCTTCCCTGGCCTCCTAAAGGAAGCCATCTTTGCAGGAGAAAATGAGGTGAAAATAAAGGAGAAAGGATAAACAGAAAACAAGAGACCCCAACAGAGAAATTCCAGGCAGCACTGAGTCTCAGTTTCAATATCTGAGGACCCAGTTACTGGATGCCTTTTTTAAAATTCTGTAAGCTATTCCTACCCCAAGATCCTCTCCATCAATGGGAGAAAATATTCTCCATGTACGAGTAGATTTCAGTCACCTGACAACATAAACTGCCTCATTAACACACCCTATTTCCCCATCTTTTATTCTCTTTTCTAAGACTCACCCAGTCACTAGTTTTCTTATGATGGATCTACCCTTCCTGCAGTTTAGTTTAAGCTTCCTTCAGCTGAAGTTCCTTCCCTTTAAAGACAAAGCCCAACAAAAAACAAAGGCTTTCCCTTTTCCATGAATTGCCCGCAAGCTCTTTGCCTCTTGGACTTTCCTCAAAGAGACCACAGATGGCTTCAACACCCATACATGTTATTCTTCCTGTAATCTACTGTAATTTGACTCTTCCCATGCTAGTCCCTTGAAATTGCTATCCTAAAGATCAATAATGAACTTTTATTTGCCAAATTAGGAGACTGTTTTATTATAAAAAATGTCCATTATTCAGAAATGGGCAAAAGAGATTAGGTACTGGCTGTCCCAGCAGTGAAATGCAGGTGTTGTCTTCCAGAGCCTGGGGTGGCAGGGGAAAAGATGACCTGATTAAACAGGTTATGTTCTTCTGATTGACTCTCTATAGGCTACTTTACAACCCTGTAGGAGTAGATACCGTAGATACCTGATAGCAATGCAAATGTTTCCTGTCTCATGCAATGCAGATCAGATAATTCCTGTTCACAGCCACGTGAATGAAGTTTGTTGAAAAAGGATTTAAATTTCTTCAAACCAAGTTGGTTAACATCTTACAGGTTACCTCATTAATTAGTGAATTGAGTAAAAGTTTTGATACGCATTCATTTTGCAAGACAGTCATGAGTTGCCTTGTCAAAAATTATACTTCAGTCACTTCTGGTCTGCATCACACTTGCACTCTCATCATTTCTCTCATTTAGATATTAACCTAGCTTGACTTCCAGCACATAATACCACCTAGTTCTGATCCTAGGTTTCTGGCCACTGCTCCTCCTCCATTGAATCTTTCACTTTGTTCCCCTTAAATGTTGCAAATCACCAAGTTTCTTTCCCAGGATTCTTTCCCAGAGGCATCATGAGGGTAAAACAAGGGCAAACACTTGGCAGGGTAGCTCAGTACCTTGTTAATGCTCAATACAATTTAGTTGGTACTAGCATTATCAACATTATCGCCATGTGCCAACATCATCATCATCAGTTTTTAAGTTGCTAAAATTATTTTATAAGCCTTTCTCGCCCCTGCGATCTCGCTTTAAGAACAGGTCCTGTATCTTACTCATCATTGCATCCTTAGCACTCAGAGATATAAGTCTGAAGGAGGAAGAGAGAACCACTGGACTCTAGAAAAGTATTCATATAATCATCTTGCACTAAAATATTTTTAATGAAAGATGTATTTAAAAGGCCCCAAATAAGCCTCTCTAACTCCCAAGCACCAGTAAAATTCTGGGGGAAGGTCTGGAGGGGCTCTTCACTTCTGCTTCCCTCTCCTACTTGCTAGATCATGGGATCTAAGACCCTTACAGCCCAGAGTCACTGGTGGAATGGGGCGGGGCAGGAGAGCAACACTGTTCAATGGAAATATAACAGAAACATAATGCCAGTGTAATGTTAAATTCCACAGTAGCTACACTGAAAAGTAAAAAGATACAGTTGAAATTCATTTTAATAACATACATATTCACAATTTAGTAACATATACATGATGTTTACAACAGTATATACAAAATATTATCATTCCAATATGCAATCAATATGAAATTATTAATGTGATTATTTTATACTCTTTCTTCATGTAAATCTTTGAAATATGGTATTTATTGATATCTTACACTTATAGCACACATTATAGCCACACTGCAGGCGCTCAACAGCCATGCACCACTAGTGGCTACTGCCCTGGACAGCTCCGGAGTAGAGGCTCCAGTTGGGTCCCAGGGAACTGAGAAACTAGATATGAGGTCAGAGTGACAAAGCAAGAGGGTGACTTTCATTTTTGTTTATTTTTTTCAGGGTCAGAGTGCTCATATTGACCAGCCTTCTGACTCAGCCCTTCATGATGATTCACAATAAAGTGGTGATTGATAAGTTTATTTATTTTTTTAAAATTTAAAATGAATTCTTATTGGAATATACTTGATTTACAATGTTGTGTTAGTTTCTGCTGTACAGCATAGCGAATCAGATAGGTCATTACAGAGTACTGAGTAGAGTTCCCTGTGCTATACAGTACGTTCTTATTAGAGGGTGACTTTTGGAAATGCTAATGTACAGTCATTCTCTTTCTTTTAAAAAAATAAACACCTTCCATGACACATCCTGTTGTTACAGAATAGAGATCAAATTCATTAAAAGGGCCCACAAGGCCTGATGGTCTGGCCCTTTCTTAACTTCTCTAGCCTAATGTTTGTCTAATCCATCTTAAGACTCTGGCCTGTTGTGTATCGTTGTACAAGACCTCAGTGGGTGGTAAGCTGAGATAGGCAGATATAACCAGAATTTCAAGACAAAGGAGAAACAACCAAAGGGCTCACTTTCCTCCCCCTACCTCCACCCCATAACCACCAACAATCTGGCAAAGGCTGGGACTATGAAGAACCACTCTGTGGCTTATCCCTGGGACAAACAACAGACTAAAACAGGAAGCGAAGTTACCCAGGCATTAGTGGGATCTCTAAGTGGAGTGGGAATAGGGTTGTTCTCAGGGTCATGAAGAGTAATTTTTATAAAGTCATCATACAAATGTAAAAACATCTGATTATTCATGACTGACACTGAAGAAAAACTTAGATGCCAACTATGATATATACATCAAAATAGCCATTCAACAGAAAATGATGTGGTCAACGTCATTAAGTAAATTTGAGTTGTAGCCTTTAAAAAAATTTATTTAACATTCAGAATGCATAATCTGCATGTGTATCCAGATAAGTAAAATGGTATCAAAAACCTAAAAGCATGCATGCACAGAGCTCCAATTTACCAACTCATAACTCATCTACAAAACTATACTAGAGGAACTCTTCAATAGAATGTGAATATTATTTCCAAAAATGTATATTTTAGAAATGTCATATCCAGGCAAAAGCGAGTTTATTATCAGTCCCTATATAATAAATGGTTTTTTAAAAAAATATAAAGGATGCCAATATTAGTGATTTCTACTTAAACATGAAGAATTATCTTTTCACATCATGGTTCATACTCCTTCAAGACAAAAATTACTTGATATGCAATATATTGTGATAATGCAGATGCTTCTTTGCTTCTCAAAACACAGGAGTTAGAATTTAGATTGTCCTTTCTTATAGTGCTACCAATAAAAAAAAATACATGTGGGCATATATGTATATGTTAAATATATATATATATATATATATACATACACACACACACACACACACACACACACACACACAGATATATATTTCATTAAACACTCATTTTGGATCCAACAGGGCTAAAGAAAATTTTCTTGTACATAAAAGATTACAACAGAGGAAATGTTGCCAGGTTATCCATTGTTTATGTAGGGTAAGAAATTTTGCTTGGCCAAGAGGTATAAGACTAATTCCTTTAAATGTTCTTAAAACACAAAGAGCCACATATTGTAGGAATATATAACTGTCTGGAAATGTGGGACAAAATGCCTTGGACTCCAGTTATTTTAAACCGAATTAATTTAAAAAAAAAAAACCCTGTACAATAACAGAAAGAAAACTAGGAGAAATTACACAAAGGCTGAAGATCTCTACAAATGGCAAGGGGGTGATTTCCAGGATCTAAAAGTTATGTTAAAAAAGCAAAGTACAGAACAGTGCTTATTGTAAGCTACCTTTTGTATAAGCAGAAGAAGGAAAAATATAAATTCTCTCTTTCTCAAGAAGGATAAATCAAGAACGATGAAAATATTTTTTAAGAGAGGATGGATGGCAAGTGAGATTTCGGAGTGCAACTTCTTATTTCAATGTTTTAACAATGTAAATGTTTTAGGTTTTCAAATCGTAAAAAGGAGAGAAAAACTAAAATTAAATATAAACAAATAAATGAACTAAAATATATCAAATTGGTAACAGAGAAAATTAATTCTAGTCACTTTAATTTTATTTTTTTAAATTTGTTATTGGAGTATAGTTGATTTACAACGTTCTGTTACTTTCTGCTGTACAGCAAGGTGAATCAGTTATACATATACATATATCCACTTTTGTTTAGATTATTTTCCCATACAGGTCATTAGAGAGTATTGAGTAGAGTTCCCTGTGCTATACAGTAGGTTCTTATTAGTTATCTATTTTATATATAGTGTGTATATGTCAATCCCAAACTCCCAATTTCTAGTCACTGTTAAACACAATACTTTGCATTAGCCACAGTGGGATATACTCTCAAGATAAAAGGAAGAGCCAAGGTATCTTAAACTTTACTCAGTTGGGTTTTTTCTCTTTTTTTTTTAAATTAAAGTATATCTGACATACAAGATTATATTTCAGTTGGTTTATTGATGGTTATTATATGACATAATTTTTAAAATATTTATGCATACTGTAGGGTAAAGCAAGTAAATACATTAATGGTATGGTGAATCATTAGGAACCAAGACGTTCACTGCAAGAGATAAAATACAAACATAAAAGAAATTAAATTAAAAAAACGTGCATGTGATCCAACATGAACCGCTGGCCACCGGCGGAGACTTACTTCTTGGCAGTACTGCAGGATGCCCTCCTTGGGGCCAATGCAGGTCTTAGTCCCCGACGGATCTGACTCCCACTTGCCATTCTGCACGTTCATGTGCATGTTCAGTTTGCCACAGAACATGGCGACTTGCGGTTCTGCAAGCAGGCCAGCGTTGCCATCAGTGGGCACCTGAAAAAACAAGTTTTGGTTAGTTACAAAAATCCATAGCTCTGGGGTGGAGGCTGGGGAGAAGGGCTGTAAAGAGAAACGTGGCCTGGAGCAATGCCAAAAATAGTTCTATTCCTCCTAATTCTCAATTATGAATTCCTTTGGGTTAAGCATTATGGATGCTACAGACATCTCCAACCGCGTGTAATACAGTGTTGTTTTTTTAACATTGAAATGAAGAAATTAGCAGTACTGAGAAGAATTTATTCATTGAAAAGCTTATACATTTCCCCCATGGCAGATTTCATTGACAAGTTTATCCATTTTGCTTACTGCAAGATCCTGACAATAAAATCAGATGTTTTTCTGAAATAAATAGAATCACTCTGGAGGAAACCATATTCTCATAATAACCTCCAAGTGACTCACACAAAGAACAATGCCAAGTCCCTGCATGGTGACCAGGTCTGTGAGTAAGGCTGTATGTCACCTCCCAGAGCTGAGGGCATGGTGTCAGTGGAGCTTTACTAATTAGCAAGTGACAACTTTATATAACTTTTTGGACTGAAAAATTACTGTAGAATTTACCAAGCACAAACATGAATGAATATGTTGGCCAGTCCCTCAGTTTTCTCCAGAACATTCTCTGGTTATCACTCTGTCAGCTCTGAAGAGTACAGTAAGGGTGCTGGTGTCTCATCTCCTCAGCTACGCTGCAAAGAGGTAACAAGTCTCACCCAGGGCCCAGCAGAGCACCTACTGTGTAGCAAGCTCTCAATAGGTCTTAGCTATGACCACTGAAGGCAACACACTATTTTGCCAAAATAACTTTGAAATGGGTGCCCTTTTGTATTTCCAAACCCTTCTGCCCACCGGTATTACGTTCCTATAAATATAGACATATTTTTTTGGCCACACGGCACAGCTGTGAAAGAGCCGGCACCACCCGGGCCCTGGGCAGTGAAAGAGTCGAGTCCTAACCACTGGACCACCAGGGAATTCCCCGTATAAATAGTTTTAACAGGGAAAATGGAAGTTCTGAAATATCCATACTACCTCACTTAATAGGTTCTGATAGCTCAAAAAGAAAAAAAAAATCAGCAAAAGATGAAAAATAAATCCACAGGAATGCAAGTGTTATGCGAAACCAAGGTATCAAAAGACACGGTGGCAAAGTAATCCCTCCCTTGTTAAATCCAGCTTCGGAGGAAATGTGTGAGATCCATGCTAAGAAGAGTTAACTTCCAACAGAAGCCATTCATGCCGCGGAGAACTGGGTGATTCTATAATAACTTGTATCATTTCTAAAAATTGTTCACAGGAGGGAAAAAAAACAACACTAAAATTACACCAAGAGATTTCAGTTAAAGAAATAGCTTCCTGACACTTCCCCCCACAGAAATGCAAAAATAGATCAAACATCTGTCCGTTCTAGTCATCGTCATATATATTTTGTCCATAAATCCATAAGAGGATTTTTGTCCTTTAAAAAAAAAATAATCTTGTACTGAACCTAGCTGGGACCTATCACAGACCTGAGTGCAAAAGCTCCTGGCACAATCTCTAAAACCATGTTTCAGGTAACATTTTCTGCATTTCTAGTTCTACTTTATAAGGCATGTTTAGTGAAATTCTATCCCTCTGCTGCCAGATGTAACAAACGGCAGCTGAGGCCACAGTATCGGATCATCAGCAGAATAGCTAGGACCCCTCAACTCCCCAATCTGGGGCCTTGCCCACCACCTGCAATTTCCAAGCCAGAAACTGAGAGGCTCATTCTCCAACAGATACAAAGAAGCGGCCTAAGCAGAATGCTCCATAAACGCAAGTTTCACAGCTTTCCTGAGGGAATAAGAGAAAATTCAATGCTTTGATCCTCAAAAATCAGAATATAAATTTTGTCCATTTTACTGAAGTAAGTAGTAAGATAATAACATTGCGAAAAAGTCAAATAATGATCAGATACCTATAGATAAGGCCCTATCTTAGATGCAATGAAGGACATAAAATACATTTATAATATATAAATAAATATATATAATTTATTAATGTATTTGTTTATAAAATATGGGCTTTGCCCATGTTTTAAATTCCATTATCAAGGAGTATAAAATCTAATAATGAAATCACCATTGCATTCCCCATGGTACTTTATTCTGCTCAAACTCATTCCTGTCCCAAAGATTTCCAGTCTTAGAATCTTGGGGCCTTACCCCTAACTGAACAGAGGGACTAATGACCCTTTACCACTGTTGGCAATTATCTTGCTGAATAAATTTTACCTCCACCATCTTAACATTTCTCTGTACCTCTAACTCTCCACAGTGTGTTCCATAGTTACTATCTCCTTGTCAGTGCAAAGGCCCTTCATTCCATATCCTCCCCTCAAGGAACAATGAAGTACCAATTTCTCTCCCCCATGGTAGCCAGCTTCCAAGATGACCCCTAATGGTCCCTACTTCCTGGATTCATGCTCTTGTCATGGCCATTCCATAATGTATCAAAGTTTGTCTGTAGCAACAAATAAAATAGGGCAAAAATATGTGTTTTCCAAGGCATGGTCATTAAGGGCACTAGGGTTTCTTCCTTGCTCTCTGGGATCACTTGCTGTGGAGGAGGTCAGCTACCATGTTGTACAGACACTCAAGCAGTGCTGTGGAGAGGCCCATGTGATGAGGAACCAAGGTCTCGTGTCAACAGCAATGTAAGTGAGCTGGGAAACATCCTACAGCCTCATCAGCCTTCATCTGACGGCAGCCCTGGCTGACGTGACTGAAACCTCAAGAGAGACACTCCCAAATTCCCAACCCACAGAAACTGAGATAGTAAATGTTTATTGTTTTAAACCCTTAGGTTTGAGGTAACCTATTACACAGCAGTAGATACCCAATAAGTTCCTCCTTTTCTCCAGCTCCATAATACATCCACAAATAGGCTCTGATCTCCTCTACTGAAAGAAAGCAAATAGACAAAAAATACCTCCTTCCATTCTATTATCCTCTAGAGGAGAGTGTCAGCACATTTTCTAAGTAAAAGGCCAGAGAGTAAATATTTTAGGCTTTGTGAACCCTACAGTCTCTTGTAACTAATCAACTCTGTTGCTGCCATGCAAAAGCAGTCTCAGACAATATGTGAAATGGGTGTGGCTACTTTACAGTAAAATTTTCTTTACAAAACAGGCAGTAGGCCAGATCTGGCCAGTGGGCCATAGTTTGCCTGCCTCTGCTCTAGAGGAACTGTCATCTTCCCATTACTTCCAACAAATTCTAGCAGGTGGTGATTTAAACACTCACTGATACCACCTTCTTACCTGCTTCTCAGGACCCTTGCAGTTTGGTTTACATTCCTACCAGCCGAACAATTTTCTCAAAGGTTACATACAATCTCCTGAGAAAGGAAAGCCTTTTTCTTCAATACCTGTCACTTTTCATTTTCTTTGCCATACATGAATTCTTCCTTGGAAGTCTTTTCCCTTGGCTTCTGTCACAATCAACTACCCTGGCTCTCTTTATTTTCCTGATTATCCCATTACTAACTCAAAATCCTTCAATTCCACAGCATAAGACATTCCTAAAGATTAGGCCATTGCTTCTCTTTTACCTACTTTAAGAAGTCTTGGTGTTTGCACGCTTTCACCTCCTAGCTGCTGAGAGGCAACTCCAATATAACAACAGCAACAATAATAAATGACAGCAGCTAACATTTCTTCATTCAGTAAGTTTGAGTATGTAACACATGCTAGGCAGTGATGTATTCGGTTGGCCCAATAGTCTTGGGGACAAAGCAGTTAAGTCAGGCAAGTCCTTATCCTGACAGTAAGATGACCGATCAGTTTGCTTGGATCTGAGGAGTTTCCAGGATGTGAGACTTTTAGTGCTAAAACTGGTAGACTCCAGCAAGCTGCGACAACTGGTCACCCTACCTGACAAACACATCAAATGTTCCTCAATTTTTTCCTACCTTGACTTCTTAACATCTTTCTATTTCTTCCATTCTTCACTTTGTTATCCTTCTGTCTTCTTGACTTTACAGTTATTTTGATGCCATCTGTTTGCATGTTTGTATGTTCCAACTACCAAATGGTGGTAATCTTTCTCCCATTCCCTTCAAATGAATTGATTATGGCCCTAGCAAATTACTGGAAAACATCTTTAATTGCCTTATGATCTCTTCCTTCTGACAATGGGCGCTAAGATAAGAAAACAGATGCTTCAGTTCCTTTTGGATTTTCCACCAGATGAGATCTAATATTAACTTAAAAAAATAAGTATGATCATTAACATGACCCGTTTTCTTAGAATGGGGCTGTGTAATAGTTCAAACTTTGATTCCTCAATACCTAGGGTAACTTATTATGCTAGAAATTATAAAATTGGCTGTATGTGTATATCTGTTACATTTGACATTACAAGAGGCCCTTCACAAATAAATACTTAAAATCACAAAGACATGTTTCTTGGGCAAAAATTCTTTCCCGAGCCAACACCCCAGATCAGAGTAAGGCGCTGGGAGATAACAGATTGAACCAGAAGCTTTTCTATTCTTAATGAAGCCCACCTGCAAAGGATTTCATGTTTTAAGAAACATATCCCTGGCTCAGTTAATTAAAACAAGACAAACAACCCAGGATCCTTACTGGAATCAAATAACCCATTTAAGAAACAAAGCCTAGTTGCTAGAAGCAGCCCACTCCCTGGCATTCATCCAGAAGGAAACCATCACCAGCCAAGGCGGTCACATGGAAGATAATACTTAGCCTTCCAAGGGCCCAACAGGTTTACTCAAATCCCTTTTTTCTGAATGAAGCCTCAAAAAATGGCCTAATACATCATACACAAGGTCCTATTCAGGACGTGTTAAAATGGATGCTCTTAAAACTTAAATCTTTCAGTCCTAGAGTAAGTTATTTATAGCCAGTGAAAATGCATACCCTGTCAAAGTTATCCTAAAGATAATTATTCCTAACTTTTAAAAAACATTTCTCTTTTTAATAAAAAGAAATATAAAAGCTTTAGTGGATGGGAAATATAACCACTTAAATAACTATTACATTTTAATTTTGTTTTCATCTTAAAACACTATCTAAGGTAACTTAAGGTTACTTGGCAGAAATCCAAGACAACACCTAAAAGATTGGCACCCTGCTATAAATGGCCATTCACGGTCTCTGCATTTCTGAGAGACTGAAGATGAAGATAGTTCTTGTAACCTGAATGACTTTCCACTGACATAAGACCAGAGATGTTTTCCCATGGGAAAACAGTGCTCAGTGACAATGGGCAGAATAACTGGCTGAAACAATGGCACATGTACACACTGCCTCAAAAGCAACAGGCTATTTACAGAATGCTCTGAACTACAGAGACTCAAACACTACACCTAAAAATGCTGTCAATCTTTTAAAAATAACCATTTGCTGCCAGAAGAATATTTTAGGGTCATACTATATAGACAAGCTACTCAAGTGAAAATGGACTTTCCAAAGGAAGTTAGCTAGAAAATGGCTTTCCAAAAGCTTAAGGGGAAATTAAAATGAACAAATATAAATATATACCTAATCTGGGCCAATCTGCAGAGGTGACCCCGAAACCTACACCTAGAATCAATGCAATTTACAAGCGCAAAAGCAGCTTCTCAAACAAGTTCTCCCCGCTGTCTTTCAAACTGGGTGTTCCCTTTCCCCAAAAAGTTTCTCTTTATTATCATCAAGGAGATCAAAATTCCTTATAGAGCTGGCTTGGCAACATTCCTCCCCACACAGTCCCAACTAAAAGGGAAAGGGAACAAGGAACTCTCTGTTTCACTGGCTGAAAAGTCTTGCTTGGCAAGGAGAAGGCACGGATCCATAGCTCAGTGCATCCGTGGATTTACGTAATTTTAAGGTTTGTGGCTAATGAAAACCATCTTGTTTCTGCATTTAAACGAACTTCTCACTGGTCTGAATAGCTGGCCTCATATAGTCACTTATTTGGTACTATTTAATCAGTTCACAATTTCCTCGGGGTCAGATTCTTGTATCGTGAGTATCTTTTAAAAAGCATACAGTGATGCTATTTCTATCCCAGCTGTGGTTGCCTCACATAAATAATTTCCCCTTAGCCTGGGCATAATATAATTATACCCCACAAAAATGCTTTTAAAACATTCAAATATTCCATTTTCAACGTAATTATTCTGTAGAATCACAATCAAGAAGATTTGCGTGTGAACCCCTTTCAAGGCCAAATAAAGTACCTCACTTAATCCTTAACATAAACAAATTTTCATTCTCAAAAGGAAAAGACGATCTGTAGGGCTTTCCGTTACATGCCAAAAAGCAAAACAAAACAAAACAAAACTTAAGCAGAACCAGAACACCTGCAATTGCCCATTTTATCTCTAACACAGGAGAACTGAAATTAAAATCAGAATCACAGAACTGAAAGAATCTGTAAAATCATCCATCCCAACCTTAAGCAGAAGGAAAAGGCTCTGAAGGATTTGTCCAAGGCCACAGAATTATGAAGAGGCAGAGCTGGGTGTTGGACCTACACCATCAAGGGTTTTGTTGATGTGACCAGGCTGACTCTCAAATTAAAATGGAAAATGGTAATTTTCCAAGGTTTTGCCCCTGTGCGTGTGTGCACGTATTTGTGGTGAGAAAGAATGCAGGAGCTAACCAAAGCATACAGAAAACTGAAATGTGATTACCGAAACTGTACACAGCTTCAATTTACCTGTGTCGAGAGGCGGCCGTGTTCCTCACATCCATTAGGTGCTGCACAATTATTTCAGAGCTCGAGTTTCAGGCTAAAAATGATGCGCCACAAAAGTGAGTGAAAAGAGACGGGACTTCCCTGGTGGCGCAGTGGTTAAGAATCCACCTGTCAATGCAGGGGTCACAGGTTCGAGCCCTGGTCGGGGAAGATCCCACACGCCGTGGAGCAACTAAGCCGGTGCGCTACAACTACTGAGCCTGCGCTCTAGAGCCCGTGAGCCACAACTACTGAGCCCGCATGCCACAACTACTAAAAGCCCGCGTGCCTAGAGCCTGTGCTCCGCAACAAAGAGAAGCCACTGCAATGAGAAGCCCGTGCACCGCAACGAAGACCCAACACAGCCAAAAATAAATAAATAAATTGAAAAAAAAAAAAGTGAGTGAAGAGAGTAAACATTCCTTTCAGAGAGCTAATCCACATATTTCACTCCTTGAAATTTGACATTCCTTTGGGGACACTGTTGACCTGGCTTCAAATGACAAGTTATAGCTCCTTGATGGATCCATGGCCTCTGTTAATATTGATAAAGCTAATTCTTATAGTGGGACCCCAAAAATGAACGCCATCCCAGTGGTGTGGTCCACATCACAAATCTAAACCTATACCAGCCTGCACGTAAGGTAAACACCTGTCAAGAAATCCTAACAAACCAATCACAACCCTCCAACTCAGCTTAAGCTAGCTTGATTTACCCTAAAAATAGGACCTGCTAGCCTTATAAGGAAATTCCCTTCCCGACCTCCTAGACAATCATGCCGTTTCAGTGTTGACCCTTCTAAAGCTCTATAAACGCGCTCTTGTCCCAAATCCCATTAGAACAGTGATCCACTGCTTATGAGGCAGTGTATTCCCCCAATCCATGGATGGTCTTCCTTTGAATAAAGGACAACAAACTCATTATTAAATTGTTTTGGTTTTGTCATTTGACAGTATGAAGCTTTTTTTCTGCTTAAAGGATAGATATTCTAAAGTTGACCCCAAATTTCTTCCAATTCGTAACAAAGGCCTGTAAATAAATTCTTGCTGCTGGTGCCCAGCAGAAAATCAGTTCTCCCAATAGAAACCTTTGTTATTCAACACTCGTGGAATTAATTACCAATGTTGAAAGCATGAATATAGGTAGGCCCAAGAAAGAGTGATGCCCACTGCCTAGAACAGATATAAAACTGGAATTAAAAAAAAACAGAGCCTCATGTATGACAAACTCTTTGCCTATAGTTTTCGATCCAATTAATGCCCACTTAGTCCTAAACAGTAAATCATATATATATACTAGACCATGTATAATTGTGTGTATTGTGCTCTGACATTGGTAACAGTCAAATTCTTTTCAACATCATTTTGATGTTATCTCTTTAATTCTGTCTTGTAGTTTTACTGGCATGTTTCACATACAAAAACATACAGTATCATGATCTTTATACGATTTTGACTCTCTCAATATTGTTATACCTCATCAGCCTTGATCATGTGAACATGGAGATCAAAAAAGAGTTAAGGGCAAAGACTGAAGCATCTACTTAGGCCTTTCCCTTCACTATCTCATTTGACTCAGAAGAACCTAGATAATTCACTTCCACATCTACTTAGATAATCAGAAAGGCTCAAAACCTGCCAAAGAGTCTAATCAAGGCTGTTTACTCTAAAACCCATGCTTACTTTTTTTCATACTAAGCCAGGTGGCATTCCTGCTACTAGTTCTCAAGCCTTTTTATTTTCAATTCTTGAATATTATTTTCAAATAACTTTTTCCCCTGATGATAGTAGTATTTTGCAGTTCTTTGTTACTGGTTCTTAAAAAAATTATTTTTAGACCAAGTAAAGGGGAAGCAAATCTAGTTTAAAAAATGTTTAATCTGCATGTCTTAAATTTAAATCCCTAGACGTTAACATCTAGTTACATTTCGTAGCTTCCTCTTTAAGAAACCTCCCCAGAAATGAAAACAAAAAACTTTCTCCTAAATTAGTTCTTTCCTTAAATCAGAAACAGCAAATTGAATTACCAAAGTAGGGGTCCAGAATCTCCAGCATTCCAAATTGTGAACGCATGTTCTTCAAGGCTTACCTTATTTAATCTCTATTTGCTAATTTCTCAACAATGAACATATACCTATATATGCATATCCCTGTATATATACCTACTATATGTGGCCACCTGTATAATATGTAGTGGTGGTGTTAACAGTAATAAACACACACACACACAGCTTATAGGTAGAGAGCAATTAGAGCAAATCTCAAATGACAGTGCTTTGCTAAAAATCTCACTGTAGATTTACTGCATTTAAGTCATATTGCTAAAAAGCTGAAGGATGTGGAAATTGGGGTCCTCAGGGATGCTGGTTTGAATGGCATTCTTTGTAAGGAAATTTGATGGTAACAACTGAACTATTTTCCAGTATGATTTCCATTAGTTCTGACAGCTAGGGCAGATAAGCTATTATTCAGCACATAATGCAACACAGAAAAATCAAATTCTATTAGTCCTCTCCACTTTAGATACAAGAGACAATTTATACATATTCAGTTTCTTAAGTTTTACTGTTTTCTATAAATTTGGCCAAGCTTAACCAAGATCAGCTGACCCATTGGCCTGTGAGCTATAAAAATGATTATTATTTTAAACCACTAAATTTTGGGGTGGGTTGCAGCTTTGCAGCATTATTTATAGCAAGAGAAACTAATACAGGCACATATTTGCCAGGAATAAGTAAAGTACTAAGTGATAGAATCAGGGCTCAAAATTATTTCAGAAGGTAAAAATTCAAGTTGAATTTTTAAAGGATACACAAGATCCTATATTTTGCTTGAAATAATTCTTTGAAGTAGTACAGGACAGGAAAGGCATAGCTGTGTAGCTGTTTCATAAGAAAAAGTTCCAAAGGTTTTAAGAGATGAAAATAAAAGAAAAAAAGAAAAAAAAGCTAATGCAGTCTCATTCTTTACAAATACAGGGCCCTAAATATCATGGGAAATCTTGCTGTGTTAAATCACATCTAGAATGATGTACTCATATTTTTAGATAAACATTAAAAAATTAAAGAAAGGTTACCTGGAGGGATACAAAAACTTTATCAGAAGACTCTAAGGAACATAGGAAAGAATAAGGGTGGAAGAAGACATTAGAAGGAAATTCACAAGGAAGAAGCTATAAACAGGAAACCAGTGATGAACAGTTGTTGGGAAGGAGCAACCTCATCAAGGAGGCACTTACTAAATGGATGGATAACCAGCCATCAGGGTTTCAGGAGGGGTCACCTGCTCAACTGGGTTGGGACGTAGATGAGGTTAACAGTTTCCAAAAGTCTTTAAGCAGTTAAGATCTTGTGCTCAAATCATATTTTGTGTGAAACCCTCACAGCTGGGTTCTCCTCTCAGAACTGGGATGTCAACCCCACCCAGCTTATTGAGGCACTGGTCTCCCAGAAAATCTGCTTTTCTATTGTTAGCCTATGGGTCTTATTACTTAGTTCTCAAGAAAAAGGTTATACAGTCCCTCAGTACCCAGAGGGGATTTGCTCCAGGCCCTCCCTCCCAGCCCCCGCCCTCCGTGCCTCCCTACCAAAATCCCCAGATGCTCAAGTACCTTAAACAAAACGAAGTGGTACACAGCACGCATTCCTTGGAGGCCAAACCTGGATACCCAGGGCTGACTCTACTGCCGAGCACCCTGAACTTGTACTGTCCAACGAGGGTGGGCACTAGCTAGTTCAACTGAGGAACTGAATTGTTCACTTGAGTTCATTGTAATTAATGTAAATTTAAATTAAAAAACCGATTACTCAATCCTATTAATGAAAAACTTTAAAGCACTTTGATAACAACTTGGGTAAGCAAATCTACTTTCTGACTGTGAATTTTATACACTCTATCAAATTTTTCCAATGAAAATCTCCAGTTGAGATTTTGATGACTTAGTATGAAAGATACGTTATAAAATACCTCATTATTATTAGCTGAAATGATAATTGGGTAAAATAAAATATTACAACTAATTTTATTTTTACATTTTAAAATGTGGCTCTTAGAAACATTTTAATGATATATGGGGCTTGCATTATATTTCTACTGGACTGTCAGACATAAGGCAGCACAAAATTTACAACACAATAATAAATTACGTTCATGTCAACATATTACCCATTTGTCTTTCATTAATCTCATTGCACATTTATCACTTCCTCTCAGCCTTTTTTAGTAAACTCTTGGAAAGTACGGACTTCAATTAGTTCAACTAGCACAAACCAGCACATTGATATTCAGAAATCTAACAAATATTTGCTATTTCATGTATTCAGTGAGGTAGAGATCAGGTAAGAAAACGGCTCAGCTAGGGCATGGTGAGCCATACTCTCTTGGTTTTATTTCCTAGAACTGGAAACGAAGGTCTGAGTTGGAGGGAAATAAGATGGTGCTCCAAACACATGCACTGAAGCTTTTAAGAAGACGGCAATCGACTGCTATCTTTAAATTTGACTGATTTTGTGGGCTTCTTAATTTTTCTTTCTTTTTCTCTATACCTCTGTAAGTGATAAACAATTTGCTTAAGTGCATCGGTTTTAAAAATTAAATGTATTTTGTTTTCACTCTGTTTTTTTAAATTGAAGTATAGTTGCTGTATTATACAATATTATATAAATTGCAGGTGCACTGTACAATACAGTGATTCACAATTTTGAAAGGTTATACTCCATTTATAGTTATTGTAAAATACTGGCTATGTTCCCCATGTTGTACAATATGTCCTTGTAGATTATTTTATACATAATAGTTTGTATCTCTTAGTCCCCTACCCCTATATTGCCCCTCCCCCCTTTGCTCTCCACAGTGAGAACCACTAGTTTGTTCTGTATATCTGTCACTCAATATGTTTTTAAAAGGAAATACTTTAATAAAAACAGTGCAATGCTATTAAATAGACCACGCTCCTGCTCACATTTTACATGTGGCTGTGTGAATACATCTTATTCTAATTACACTTCTTCCAGCAAAGGACATGCAAATTTCATCACCAAATACTCAAGCCACTAAGATCACACTCTACCAACCAGTATGTGCTTGTTGAAATCCATGGAACACAAGCAGCGGGTTCTTGCCACACATAGCCCAGGCCCAGCTCTCTCTGAGAGGGAGATGTGTGTGCAGAGAAGAGGGTGGGGTGAGAAATGGGGACACACGTAGTTCTGGAATGTGGGGTCAAGTACTTCTGTCATTTGATACCTCACATTGAGATCATACCAGATTTCACCCAGGTGGCACCAAACAAGTCCCAAAGTTAAAGTCTCAATGTCACCTGAGTTTAGTGCTTAGACACAGCCAAGTAAGTGGAATAGTTATGAGCTCTAGATACAATTTATTTTATTGCCTTGGAATATACTATCACCACATAATTTGCAAGCTAAATTGTTAGGACTATTCCTGGGGTGATTCCCCTTACTTCTTTTTTTTTTTGTAATATTTATTTATTTGGCTGCTATGGGTCTTAGTTGCAGCATGTGGAATCTTTTAGTTGAGGCATGTGGATTCTTAGTTGTGGCTCATGGGCTCCTTAGTTGTGGCATGCAACTCTTAGTTGCCGCATGCATATGGAATCTAGTTCCCTGACCAGGGATCGAATCTGGGCCCTTTTCATTGGGAGCACGGAGTCTTAACCACTGGACCACCAGGGAAGTGCCCCCTCCCTCACTTCTTAATATGAGATATTGGATGTTGACATAATTGCGGTACCTCACTCATCACCTGGCAGGTGCACTTAGCCTTTATCTTTTATGCAGTATCATATTCTTCACAATCTAATGAGACAGCTCTCAAATGAACCTTTAACTTTATCAACAGCACTTTATCTATAGCACTACAATGGATTTTCTAAAGCATAAAGCTTATGCTTAAGGTACAGATAAGTGCAAAGTTGACAGTTTTTTAGTTCTTTTTTTCTTCTCTTTATTTCTTTCACTTACTACAATATTGACCCATTCGTGATGTATATAGCATAGAAGAAACAGAGCCCCAAGGGATCACTGGATGGAGAGGAGAAGACAACAGTGTTTGAACAAGTGGCAGGAGGGAAATAAATGGAAAACAAGCTCCCAGAAGAAGTGGATTTATAAATGGAGTCAGATCATCATTTAATTAGAACATGTACGGTAGGGCCAAGCTCATACATCCTTATCTCAGAGTTACCCATACTACTTGGACAAGGGGAAAAGAGAGCATACTTCTTTACTCTGTCAGCCCAAAAATTCATCCCTATTTTCCTTTATAGCCTCAACTATGTTTCAGGCTTCAGGCCACCGTGAAACCGACATAGGTGGAGAGACTAAAATGAGGAGAGGTGGTTAATGGAATTCCTAGTCTTAGGCTGCAGTGAGGCAGGCACATATCTGGACCCAGTACATTCCAGACCATCCATATCCCTTAATATCTTTATAATTTCTAATACTAAAATGCCATGAAATTACTCATAAGGTTGAAGACCCTTACAAAGATGCTCACTTTCCAGGTAAATTAAGATATAATGCTGTCCTTCAATGTATATTAAAATCTCAAGAGCAGCTCTCAGGCGGATGAGGGGAGCTCACAGGAACCTCAGAGCCCTGTTAAACCCTCTAGGAAGTCATTTCCAACAGATTTCCTACTAGCCTGGGGCGGAGCAGTTGAGAGACAGCTAGCATGCTGTTACACGCCAAATGTAAGGTACTTGTAGGTTTTAGCATGGGCCCAACACAAACAAAGGCTTGTGTTTTATAAGATGGTACCAACGAGTCCTTGACATCGGCACATGGTTTTCAATGAACAGTGTGAGGAAGATCTTAAGTGGAAGAATGGTAATCAACAGCTTTCATGAAAAGGTTTCTGAAAAGTCTTTTTTTCAATTTTTAAAAATTTATTTATTTAGATTTTTATTGGAGTATAGTTGCTTTACAACGTTGTGTTAGTTTCTGCTGTACAGCAAACTGAATCAGTTATATATCCCCTCTTTTTTAGATTTCCTTCCCATTTAGGTCACCGCAGAGCATTGAGTAGAGTTCCCTGTGCTATATAGCAGGTTCTCATTAGTTATCTATTTTATACACAGTAGTGTATATATGTCAATTCCAATCTCCCAGTTCAACCCCCAATTCCCCCCTTGGTATCCATACGTTTGTTTTCTACATCTGTGTCTCTATTTCTGCTATGCAAATAAGTTCATCAGTACCCTGAAAAGTCCTTAAAGCAGGTCACACTGGAGGTGGTCAGGTGAGCAGGAAGAGAATGAAGAGGAAATAAAAGAATTTACTCATGAAAGCTAACTGAGACAGAGGGGTTCAGATATTTACCATTTACTTCTCTTCTCACGTCTTCAAACATACACACATATGTACACACTTTCACAATTTATGTTTAGAGAGGAAGAAGCCACCTACACCCTGCTGGAACAAGACAGTATAAATAAATGCATTATATGGGATAAGAATTCAAATATTTATAAGGTGCATCAAAGAATTCATGGTCTAAGACCTTTATCTTTCTGTTTTTAAAACACTGATAGAATGATTTCAGGAAGAGAACATTAAGTATCTTACTTCTGATAAGCAGAAAGGATATTTACATTCTATCCTTTGGTTTACAACCTTTCAAAGTTGCCTAATATTTACTTATCTACCTTTTCCGTGTTTTTGCTACTGGGACTTTTTGGTATAGGAGAAAACTGCTTTGCAAACATAACAGAAATCAGAGAGAAGGTTAAGTTTACGTGAAAAATCTATGATAACTTTCAAACAGCATTCCTGCTCATTGTTCCAAGTGTTTTCTGTTAACTTAAACCAAGATTATTTCTCTTCCTCCAGGGTTATAACATTAAAGAATGCTCAAGGTTCAAGTTTCAGGCTGTTTGCTTGATAAGCACGGATAGATTATCCTTCTTAAGTAAGGCACCAAGGCACTTCTCAAAGAAGCTTTCCATTTCTAAAGCCCTAAGACTCACAATAAGAATTATTCAAATTGCCTTTTCTATCAGAATAAAGACTATTAGGAACTACAACACGAGGAGAAAATAATTCAGAAGAGAGGCAGCAGTGAAGACTTGATTTCTATTTTCTCAGCTACATAAAAAAATTGTTCCAGAAACAATAGAAGGCCAGGAGCCAAAAATATATTGGAGCCTTACTTCTAATGTTAGTTGCAGTGACACAACATCTGAGTCTTAGTTTCTTTATCTCTAAGTGAGGACAGAACCCAGAGGGCTGATTGGGGGCTCAGATATGATCTACACAGAGGCAATCGGAAAGCAGCAATGATAATATTGTGAGGTGCTGCTCCTATGAGGATGCAGTTGATGGTACTACCTGTATTCATCTAAGTTTTCTCTGTTGGAGTAAAGACAATGTCTAAACGCTTCAAGTAGGTGGAACAAGCATCCTAGTCCTTTTTTTTTTTTTAACATAAATGCAAACAAGATGAGGATTACTTCATTGCCTACATGAGATCTGCCTTGCTTTTTACTACTTGCCCTCCCCGCTCTGTCTCTCTCCCACATACAAGCACTCAATAAATATTTATGGAAAGCATTAAGGAATGCCTGGCATGAAAAATAAAAATAATAATAAAGTCAAATGTAGAAAATGTAATTATTGATGAAGGCGTGGAACAATAATTCCACTTAGATACTTGTGAGATTTTCTTTTTTTGTGGCACCAGGAGAGTGATTTCCTCGTGTGGAGCAGGGAAACTGCAGCACCCACACGCCCCTGCCTTTACCAACTCCCAAATACCAGCTACAGCTCAACTTGTTGGAGACCCTCAGGCTCCTCCTAGAAAAACAAGAACAAAAAACAATAGGGCACAAAAAGCAAGGTGGCTCCAAAGCTTCAGAGTTAATTTCCTGACTCTTTGAGAACACATTCCTGAGAAAAGCATTCAGGAAGGTTTAAAAAAAAATCAGAGGGCTTCCCTGGTGGTTCAGTGATTCAGAATCCGCCTGCCAATGCAGGGGACATGGGTTCGAGCCCTGGGCCGGGAAGATCCCGCATGCCACGGAGCAGCTAAGCCCATGTGCCACAACTACTGAAGCCTGTGCGCCTAGAGCCCGTGCTCCACAACAAGAGAAGCCACCGCAATGAGAAGCCCGTGCACGGCAACGAAGAGTAGACCCGCTCGCCGCAACCAGAGAAAAGCCCATGCGCAGCAACGAACACCCAACGCAGCCAAAAATAAAAATAATAATAAAATAAAATAAATTAAAAATTAAAATTAAAAAAATCAGATTACCTCGCTAAACTCCAAGAATTGCACGAATAGTGTGGGCAGCCAGACTCCTTTAATAAAGCATCCAATCAACTATTTTAAAAAGTCCTGCAGCTAAAAGTCCTGCAGCTAAAAGCCCTCAGCAGCACAGAACTGATTCTCAGAGATTTCAGTGTAACTTAACACCTAAAGTTAAGGTTCGTGTGAAAAAAAATACACCTGAAAATACTACAGGGAAGAGACAGAAACTATTTGTTTCTATTTGAAACTATTTGTTCAGCTAGGCCAAATAGCATGTGCTTTTGATTATCAAACACTTGCCCTTCCCACTTCAAAAAGACAAGGTTCCAGAGTTGTTGGATTCCTGGGTTAAGTTTCAGGAAAGTTCTGATTTGATGCCATGTATTAAGATAAACATTTCCCTGGAACCAAACACATTCAAGGCTGGGGATGGAGGGGTGACCCAAACACCCCTGATTTCAATGGACATACAATGGTGGAGATGAAAACAAGGAGGCCCCACTTGCTCATAAAAGACGCTGATATGATAAAGCATTGACTGGTTTGATTTGGAGAAGGAGGAGAATGGAGTTTGCGTAGAATAGGCAGAACCAAAGACGGGAGCAGAAAATCTACATAGGATGAGTGTGGGGAGAGGAGGTGTGAAAGGTAGGACAGTGTTGGGTGTGAACAACCTTGAATTTGTAAGAAATATCCAAAGCCACAGGGAGCAACTGCCACGTACAAGTACGAGGGGGATATGTGGGCTCCCAACACCTTTACTGGGCCCCCTTCATCTCTAACAAAAATCATTAAAAGATACACTTTGGGGCTGTGATGGTATAAAGATGAGTGTAATTCAGACTGGATTCATTAGTATATATTCATTATTATAGCTATTTTTCTTCTGATTTTAAAAGAAATGAACAATGAAACATTTTCACCCAAGGCACTGTGTCTGCTATGCATAATGGAGAATTGGCCCTGGGGTGTAGGGAAAAGGGAGATGGGCATAGCCAAGACCACAGCATGAGTTTAAGCATAAGAAGTAGAGCCCCAGTGGTGAGGACAGAAGATGGAAGTGGAGGTGGAGAAGATGCTGAGAAGTGTCAATTTCAGGATGAGAGCACATGGGCGGGGTATGAGTTTGCAATGCCTTCCCAGCTAACAGCAATAGGCATCAGGCTAGAAGATTTGAGTTCGTCCCCATGGGGTGGAAGAAGGAAGGAAGCAGTCGTGCTAGTCACCGCTTCCCTGATTAACAAGCAACCTATTCCGCCACTACTGCTGTGCTCCCCCCCCAGATCACACCAGGAGTTCTTATAGTCAGTCTGGTACATCCATCCATCTACATTTCCTTGCCTTGAGTGATAAGAAATTATTTTAATTTTCAAAACTAGCCGATGTTTCATGGAGCTGTGCAGGGTTGCTGTTCCGTCATGGAACACTGTGCTTATGTAACCTGGGGACAGAATGATCTGGAATCTTGCATTGCTAGTCCGTTCCCGAACCACAGGAATGTCTTTCTGACATGTCTACAGAAAAATAAGAGAAAGAACTTGCAATACAATCTATGTCCTGCCCTTGAGGAAGAGAGGCATTACATTGTGCTGGAAAGATTTAAGTTCCACGGAGAAATCTAACTATGGACTGTTTATGTGAGCAAGACTTTTTAAACGAATTTGTTCAAATAAACCAAGAGAGGCACACAGCTGTGATATCTCACACACACACACACACACACACACAAGGGGTGAGAGCTGCTTCTGAGAAAAATTCACATGAAAGTAGGGTCACACACTCATAACTAGGGTTCCAAGACCAAGGAATCCAGCCAGATCTTCTCTCCTTGAGTAAAGACTTTCTAAGCCTATCCAATCATTTCATAATGAATGAGCTGGACAAAGGGAAAGAGGGCTAAACCACTGGAATCCCTTTAAATAATTTATTAACTCTACTGGAATAAAAAGTGTATGCTAACAGGTTACATAACATCAAAAACCCTATGACAAGTCATGACTAAAATTTTCTTGTTTCCAGAGACTTCTTTATGTCTTGTACCTGCAACTATGAACTAGTTTAATCTATCACTAAAAGAACTCTAGAGACCTCAAGGGACTTACAGGTTCAGGGTACCTGTAGGAGGGACCGGGTGAGGAAACCCACACCTGAAGGTACCATTATAAACCTTGGTATCAAAAGGAAAAGATGCTGTGTCTACCACGTATCTGCTGTTTGAGGGGAACTTCTTAACTCTGACTCTTGATTTCCTTTATCTCTAAAATGGGTATGTTAACACCCCACCTCACAGGTTATTATGAGGATTAAAATGCAATAATATACATAAAGTGGATGGTAAGCAATTTGTTTTAAGAGCGAACCATAATGACTCCACTTGTGTCTAGCAGGAAGAAAGAAAAGAAGGAATTCCAGGATGAGAAGCTTCCAGAGACATCTGGTGAGACTGAACTAATGCATATAGAGTCCTTGAAATCTCCTGAGAGTTATCCCCACAAAGATGTTTGCTGTTTATTCAGGAATTCGAAGAGAGGATTTTCTGCTCTCAAGAAAATGCTGACTGTATAACCAGAGATGACACACTGGTAAAGAATGTCTTATGCTACCTGAAATAGACAATCTTTCCTCATTTATCTGCAAGATGTCTGCCTGCCAAGTGGTTTCTAAGAGAGACAAACTAGTAATGACACTGCAGCCCATGTGTCATTCCCAGCCATAACCTGCAAGCTCAGTGTGGCAGATCTGACTCACCAAGTGTTAAACAGTATTTTTAAACCATCTAAGATATTTTAATTCATGCAGGTTAATGGCTATTTTAGCTCTTTTCAAAATCTCTAATATAGGTTCATGAAGTCCACTCAGTGTACTATCAGTGAATCACAACAATTCTTAACAGGGTGAAGGAGCTATAGCAAATTTCAAGATGTTAAGAATTTTTCGGTCTGTTTATTTAGCCACAGTATAAAAATTCATTTTTAATAGAAAGCTTCTTTTACATTAAGACATTTTTTGTTGCAAGCTCGTACCAATAAATCATTAAAAATACATATGTGTGTGTGTGTGTGTGTGTGTGTATGTATACATATATACCACGAATAATGTATACTCCAAATGGCCTGGTGGAGTTCAAGACATGTTTTTCAAAGAATTAATGTACGCCTCAATTAATTTCTCAATGTTCTCAAAAAGAGTTTCCAAAAGACTTTAACAGTTATTTCCTACTGGAGGGGAAATTCCATTGTCAAACACATATGGGAAATGGATCCTTCAAGATGGATATTGGAGGCTTTGAGAAAATCCTGTAATAATGAAGCCAATTTGACTATTTTTACACCAAGTTTTCCCAAACATATTTGGTCTTGAAACCCTTCCATTCCAAATTTAACATATTTGGAACAGAGTTTGAAAAACATTGCAAGAGATCTGAAATGGATGATCAAGCAAAATTTAAGCAGGTCACTTTAAGTAAAACAAAATAAATAAAACCAAAAAGAAGTCTTGGAGGGAACAGAGTGGTGAGTGTTACCAAGTGCCCGCAGAACTCATTATAATAAAGCATCCAATTTGGCTTTAGGCAAAGTAATGATATGACATGTAGAATGCAGAGCAAGAAAAGAGATGACAGGAAAGAAGCTGTGTTCCCCAATGCCCCAAATACTTCAAAATCAAGTCATGAACATTCAGGAACATGCAAAAAAGTTAAAAGTTAAGAACTTTATAAGGTCCCAATAAAATTCTAGGTCTTTTGCCTTTTAAACTATACAGGTAAACTGAATTAAGGGGGTTTGTTAAAAGTTAGATTTTCATTTTGTGAAATAAATGTGAGAAGGTTGATGACAGGTGCATGTGCTTAAATCACATCCTGGGATTCCAAAATCACATCTGTAAAATTCAATAAAGTGATGCTAAATAAAAACAATGGGTGAATAAAGACTAAAAAAAGAAAAGGCAGAAGACACGGCTATCATAACTCTGAACTGAAGCACATACCCAAGAGGAGGAAAAATTAGTGCTTGTGTTTCCGCAATACCCAGCATGCGAGTCACTACTGAGGTCACAATAGAGAATACAAATTACTTCTGACTTTCCCATTTTCATACAAGTGAGAGAGAGGTCAGCCCAGCTCCTAAATAAGGAAGACCTTATTTTTTACAGATTTTTTAACATGTGTTTTCTGATATTGTGGAGCTCATCTATGGTGATAAATAAAAAGCACCAGGTAAGTAAAAGGTAACTAATATAATACACCTAACCTCACTATTTCTTAAATAATGTTTTCTGCAAATATTCCATGAAAAAGTTGTGCTAATTTTCACTGCAAAGAAGCTAGAAAGGGGTGGGATAGGGAGGGTAGGAGGGAGATGCAAGAGGGAGGAGATATGGGGATATATGTATACGTATAGCTGATTCACTTTGTTATAAAGCAGAAACTAACAACAGTGTAAAGCAATTATACTCCAATAAAGATGTTAAAAAAACAATTAAAAAAAAGAAGCTAGAAAGCTTTCAACGTCACACAAAAGGCAGACTAGTTATGCTTCCAATCAGAAATGCATAGACGATAATTTATATGAAGGTTACATTCACAAACAAAACTAGACACAGAGCATTTTGTATGTAATGTTTAAGGCAGCAGAATTTGTACTGTTATTTTTAAAAATAAATGCTATAATTAGGCCCTTATAGTTAGTCACAGATTAGATTTAGGCAAAAGTTTTAAACCATCCACAAAAGAAAACTTTTCTTGTTTTAAATTTCTGTTTGAAGATCGCCAAGTTTCTCAGTGTTTCTCTGGAGGTAGCAATGCATAACTTTTCAAAGGACGACCAAATCTCTGCAGAAAAGAACAAGGACTCTTCATAAGGAGACATGCTTGTCCCTGACAACAGTGGCTTCTAGCTGAAAAGCACACCAACTAACAATTGTCTTTGAATTTTAGGCACAGGCTCTGAGCAGCAAGTACCTCTCCATGTTTACAAAACTCATAAAATCCTCAAGAAAACTTGCTTTGGATATTCAGAATATTCCATAAGACAGTCTGTAACATTAAAAATACTTAGCAATGGCTCAACTGTTTGACAACGATTATGGCCAAAGGCAAATTCCTATTTCTAAATGTGTCAGGTCTGGACAGCACAAATATGTGAGCCTGACACCCAAACAAAGACTTTACTTCTACTCATGAATCTGTAGTTTTAGCAGCAATTCTTCCCTTCCTTCCTCCCTCACCGCCACAGAAAAGAACAAAGCAGGAAAAACATTTTTACTTAAACAGCCAACACCATCTTTCGATGGGAGTTCACTACTGAGAATGAATTCTATTATTTTCCTTTGAGTATACCCATTCTTGGGTAATATAAATTGATGTTATCACTAAAGTAGTGAAAAGGCCCATAAAACAAAATACTCATTTTTTTATCCAAGGAGCACCAAGGTTGTCTAGCACTAAATATGACAGTTCACAGTGGTTCTATAAACTTTTTTTTTCTTTAAAAACAATTGCGTCTAGGGCTTCCCTGGTGGCGCAGTGGTTAAGAAGCCGCCTGCCAATGCAGGGGACACGGGTTCGAGCCCTGGTCCGGGAAGATCCCACATGCCACGTTGCACCTAAGCCTGTGCGCCGCAACTACTGAGCCTGTGCTCCAGAGCCCGCGAGCCACAACTACTGAAGGCCGCGCGCCTAGAGCCCGTGCTCTGCAACAGGAGAAGCCACTGCAGTGAGAAGCCCGTGCACTGTAACGAAGAGTGGCCCCCGCTCGCTGTAACTAGAGAAAGCCCGTGTGCAGCAATGAAGACCCAAAGCAGCCAAAAATAATAAATTAATTAAAAAACAACAACAACAAAAGCAACTGAGCCTAGAACAATGTACTCAGCCAGTCAATCAAAGTATTTGTTGGCTCCTTTTACTAAGCCAAGACAAAGATTATCAAACTCTTGCGGAAACATCAACTGTGTAATGGACGCATGCTTAAATAATAAGAAAATGTCTACTGCATAAAGTAAAACTTCAGCATTGATGCACAACATTTTAGAGCCAAAATGAGCTACTCAGTAAAAACGCCCAATCATAACAAGCCCCTCTGAATTATAAAGCTTAATTTATTGACAACTGACTTGAACTAATACCTAATTCATCTGAGAAATCCAACTAACTGCTCTCATAAGTGAAAAATGTTATATAATATAAATGTTATACATAACACAATATGGTTGAAAGATAGCCAAGTCTGGAATCTCAAACTTTCAGAATGATAAGCCGTGAAGCTCAAATTTGACACCCAATTTATACAGATGGGTGTCTACTTCACAAGAGATGGTGATAATTTATTCGGTTTTTCTGCTCACATCTTATTTTCTAAAACAAGGAAAAATACTAGAACAAACTCCTCACCACATGAAACAGCTACGAAAAAACCCCAAGCTGCCCATCTAATCTTTAGATGACAACCGATGGTTCTAGTTTTGCCCCTAGATAGAGGATTAATCATGCAAATAGGGAAAATTAAAAACAAACTCAAGATAAAAATGCTCTGCTGTGGTAAGAAGTTATGCCTCATATATGGCATTTAAGGCTCACCAGTCATAACGCAGTATAAGGGGAAAAAATTAAATTGATAATACATATGCTGTATTCCTGAATTCTGATCTTAGCTCAGCCTTACAGTTAAATCTGCACCTTGCACCAGTTAGACAATTTGGCAAACTACAGCTCTTTCTAACCAAAATCTACAAAAAGAACAGGGCCCCAAGCGCAATGAATTAGATTTATAAAATCCAAGATGTAAAAGTCACTCCTCTTTAATAAATTTAGTTCTCCCCTACATTAAAAAAAATATCTCCTACTCCTGAACTACTCCAGGACTTTACATTTCCATTATGCAGTATATTATTATCTGCCTTATTACCTGGATACTTGTTTAGCATCCACGGCGTATATTTTATCTCCACAAGTCGTGAATCTGCTGACACAGCGCCGCCTTGCCCAAAGAACACGCAAATATTTGGTTACTTCAACTTAGTTTTTAAAAAAATAATTATATAGTCTTTTGAGTTTTAAAACCTTCTAAGGAAAATACTTTGTGCTGACTCACAGCAGAATCCTCCTTGAGTGCCTATGATAACGTCTTAGTAAAAAGACCCCAAAGGTCAAAATGAATGAAGAATTGGCTTGATTTCACATAAGGAGTGAATGGATAAGTGGTCTTCCTAGTTCATGTATTCTATACTAGAAGTTCACTATGTATACTTCATTGCTGAAACAATGTCAAAGAGAAGATACAAAATCTGATAATTCCTGAGTAATCGGAAGAAACCTATTAATATCATATATGCAATTTTTATTAATACACTGGCCAACATCTTGATTTGAGGACCAGCCTAATGTTTGTGTGATGCTAGATCCAAACTAAGTTTGAATGTCTTAATTATTCATTACAATTACTAGGGAGACTAGACTATGGATTAGGTGCACAATCTTGTTCTACATCTTTTTGGCTGTTAACTGATTAACAATGATAATAAAGGAAAACGCTCCCCGTTCATTATCCAACCAATCAGAACCAATATAAGAAAATTTTCTTCCATCAAAATAGAGATCTATTTTTGGATGACTAGATAATAAATCTCTCTTCCTGGCTCTGATCTAGAACTTAACCTTGTTAACAACTTTGATTTCAGATATCTAACAAAATGACATTCAATATTTTATACTGACTTCTCTGACGTTGGAATTCCTTTGTCGAATTTTCCAAAGGTGTTAAAGCAGTACGGCATTTAGAGGAAAAGCAATGTTTGCCTGTCTATGATTATTTATATATTTGCTTGTTATACAGCAGAAACTAGCACAACATTGTAAAGCAATTATACTCCAATAAAGATGTTAAAAAAAAAAAACACCGCTGACCATTTTCCTGGAGTAAAAATATTTGATATTTCTTATTACCTAAATGTTTCCAAATATCTAAGGGATCTACAAAGGACTAAAAATAAAATTTTCACCACTCTACTTTCAATAAGATTCTCCTTCAGAATCGTCCACCACTTAAACATTTCACCACATCTCTCTGTATATACGAGTGTCCATCTCCCACTATTTTTAGAGTTTTGCACTCACACTATTGCTAGTGAAAAGGCAGCAAGAGATATTATCCCTTATTATAATTGTGCTCTGTGCATAATCAGATAGCAAGCCAAAGATAAAGCCAGGATTAGAATTACCTTCTTAAATTCTTAGCTTATCAACAAGTTGAAGCTGGCAAACATAGATGATTACCTCTACAGTAGCACCAGAGTTTCTCACTCAGGAATTCAAGACCTCCCCCATCTCTCGGAAAGCTTATAGGGATTGAAAACAGCCACATTAGATACACAAATTCCATAACTTAGGACATTCAAGTACATATCGATATAAATCATTTAATTTTATACAACTTCCTAACTAGTAATCATAGAGCCATGAAAAGACATGCAAATTCCAGAAGAGTTTTCTGCTTAACCTAAATGCAAACTCAATCCAATTACTTCATATAGACCTCCTCTTTCATTTTAACCACCACAAAATCTCAATTTTTAAATTTCCCTATTCATATATCAGGAAAACTGCAAACTAGTTAGAGAAGTGGACACACTTGGCTATTATCTCAAACTCATTCTTAAGTAGATCTTTTCATTTGCCACATGGGGAGTCCTTTAACAGAGGTTAAATGAAAGCCTTACCTGGAAGATACTGGAAGTGTAAGAGTTCTACCTGCCTTTCCCTCTTCCTCACCTTAGACCTCCATCTCCCCAATTTCACCAAACTAGGGGTGTCCTGCATATGTGGAATTGTCTGTTAGAAATAGTTTTGCCACATACACACATTTGTAATCCTCTCATACTGCACCCCATTGCCTCTCTGGATGAGAACACTACACACACATACACACCCACACCCCCGCATGCCACACACCCACTCTGCACACCACCTCCCCACCCCATCACACACAAACACATACACACCTACACACACCGCCCTCACATATCACACACCCCTCCCACATACCTCCTCCACACCCACACATACACCACATTCCATACCCTCTCACCCTGCAGGACGCCCCCTACCACACCACACACACACACACACACACCCCACTACATATAGATGCAATCACCGGACAATCATGATAAATCTTTAAAGAAGTAAATAAATAGATGATTTGATGATTCTACTCCATCATGGAGCTGTCAAGACTCTAGGGAATGTTATTTTTGAATGTGTACAAGCTTGTTTAGGCTCTTAGTAAGTTACTGCAATGTTTTATCCCCTTAGAAAACCTGAAATTTGAATTTAAGACAGAAGTTGACCTTCAATTCATCTTTGGCATCTACAGCCATTTGATTCACAAATGATTTTCAAAATGTGGATCTTTAAAGGACAGTTTATTTACCTTGATCTACGTGATCTATTTTTTCAGGAACGCTATTGTAGAAATTTGTGCCAATCACTTCCTTGTATCTAAGCTCTGAGTAACCTACAAGGCAGACACTGTAATCAGAACACAGGCTGGTTGTTTTCTTAAAAAATAAAGCTGGTTTCTAAGCTAGGGTCAAGTCTTGGCCCTGACTCCAAGGCAAATCTGTCTTCTGCTGCTAGATCTGTAAAAGATTAGAAAGACCCTTCCCCTGAGAAACCACAAACTAGCCCCCTTAGACCATTGGTTTTCAAACTGTGCTCTCAGGAGCCCTGGCGTTCCTTAGAGGTGCTTCAGTATTTGAGAGGAGGCCAAATAAAAGAAAGGTCTTTTAAGTTTTCAGTGAAAGCAAATGGTTTTTTTTTTTAACCTATTTTATAAATTTAGGTCCTACCCAACCTATATTTTTGTTTGAAAGAATTGGTTATGTTGCCTTTTTTTTCAAACCCAAGTGAAAACCCATGCTTTATACTTGGACTAAAAATATTACAATTGGAAGTAGAATTTTGTAACTATGTATTATGATGGATGTTAACTAAACTTATTGTGGTGATTTTTTCCCCAATATATACAGATATCTAATCATTATGTTGTACACCTGAAATTAGCATGTTATATGTCAATTATATCTTTTAAAAAAAGCAGAAATCACACTCTAAGAATGTTCACTGTCACAAAACAAGTTGCCGGAGATGGGCTGGGGTGAGGAAGGCTCGTTCATCAAAACAGGAGAACACTCCCAGCAGGACCCCTTCCCTGCTGGGAATTTACAGAAACCTTCAGAGGCTGAGAGCAGAAACCAAGACACCAAAACCAGACAAACTTTAGGAGCTACAATCTCTCGTTTGGAAACTCTAGATAGAACTAAAAAAAGAAAAAAAAAAAAAGAAGTATATATTTCTAAAATTCAAATAATATAAGTCAAAGTTAAAAAAGAAAAACACTTAGCAATAACATAAAAATATTCTAGTCACCCATCCCAGGGGTAAATTAAAAACACAGGCGGGATCCTATTTCTGTTTATTCATTTAGTGGATATGAGTCACGGCTGTCTCTAGGACTTTACTGATGAAACAAAATACATATTTGTTCTATAAACAAAGGGCTTCCTAGGGAACTCGTCATCCCCTGAAGTAAGAGTTGTCTGATAGGCATTTTTTTGTGGTTCTAATGAATATTTTAAGAAACTTATAAGGGCTCTAATGTATTTTACAAGGACTGTCTAAACTAAGAGTAAACCATGTACTATTTTCTGGTGGCGTTTACCTTGTCTGTACTGTTTGAATGATATCAAATACTTTTAGGAATCTATGGGTAGAAGTGTTTACAAGTAAAACGATATGATGCTTGGGACTTGCTTTAAAATACCACAGAAAACAAACAAAAAACACGTGTGTGTTGGGGGCTGTGCTAAGCAGAACAGTGAAATGTAGCCAGTTGTTGAAGCTAGATGAGATACAAGTTTGAAATTTTCCACAGTAAAAGTTGTTTTAAACCCTTTGGGAAAATGGCAAATTATGTAAAGTATGCACAAATATCATACATGTTCTAGGATCAAAATATAGGATTAAACCAACAGATTAAAAGAATTTATAAAACATCCTTCTCTCAATTTCACAAATAATCTGTCAGTGGATAGTTTCCAATGGATACAACAATACAGTATCTGTTAATAGTTATCAATCGCAAACACAAAATGGAAGTCTAAGTGAATCGAAAAGCAAACTGCCATTTATTTGCTTTGCTAGTTGGTCCAACGAAAGGAAAAGGAAGGTTTTCTATAGCATTAGTGCCTATTTTCTTGGCAAGCAATAAGGTGTTTGCAATTTTATATAGACTGGAGGAAAAGACTGTGACATCCTTATACTTTTGTATATATTGGATTACTCTGAATCATGATTTTAGATGGAGTCTGTACATTTTAATATGGTAGAAAAGGCTGATCAATACCTTGAACTGCAGCGGCTACAAGAAACACCATGATGCAATGTTAAGTAAGAGATGAGAATTAAGTAAGGAAAGGTGTGTCAATGCACAAAACCAAATAATTGGAAAGAAAAAGACAGAAAAGCCAAAGATGCACCCCTCCTTGACCTTGAAAAGAATGCATTTTATCATGTGGACATACCTTAATTTCAAAGGTTACTCATTATCAAATGATTATGTGAAAAATCATCCTTTACCTTGCCAAAAATACAAAACGTTGTTTTTCTAGAAACTCAAGGTCAACAGATTGTAACTCTATATGTAAAATTATATTAGTGGTTCTCAAACTTTAGCTTCCATCGGAATCTACCAGAGGGATTGTTAAATAGATTGCTTAGCCCACCCCCAGATTACACTTTGAGAACTATGGGATATTCCATGATCATTTCCTGCAAATTACCAGATTTTAAAAGCAGCCGCAATTTCTAAAAAACTCAACATACAATTTATGAGAAGCATTTTATTAATCAGAATTTTCAGGCAGAGCAGCAGTGTTTTAGAAAGAGAATTTTCACCCTGGTTAGAGAATTGCATTTCACACACTAACGAATTAAACAGGTGCCAAGTAATTTGTAACCCCCATCCCAACTTTGGATGTTACACATTTTTATAATGTTGTAATTTGCAAAAAGATAGTAATATCTGAGAACAGAGTTCTCAAATAGAAACCTAAACACAGACTTAAAAGAATGCTTCCTTCACAGAACTCAAACAGCTGATAAACAGAGTGCCAAGTCTTCTGATTGGTCCGTTTGAATCTGAGCGAGAGCTGACCCCCAATCATCTTCAGTTACATCAGCAGCTGTGGAATGTTCCCTGCAATCAACAAACCGTTGCTGCAGTGACCACAACTGACCCGTCAGAGCTTCCCTTCTTGGCAGGGTGAGTCAACAGAGCGTCAGAACTAACCCAGCTTCCACTTGACACAGCAACGCGTGCATCACAGGCACTGGGGCCAAGTTAAGAGGTGATACGGAGCCAACAAAGGAAAACCACAGCCTGGGTATCTTAAATCAATTTCCTTTTGTAAATTTCTTCACCCAAAGCCCAGTGTCAGGAGTAGGGGAGGAGAGGCAGAATCCTAAAGAACTATTGGCCAAAAATTCCATCTAAGGGTTTACCAGTGATTTAATTCCCACTAACTCCCACCTCTAAATCAAACTTGTTGAAAAAACAGCTGGAGTCACGATAAGAATTCAAGATTTCAACAATGCGAGGTGAAATTCACATTTCAACAAATTCAAAGTCTACTGCATCTGTGTAAAAATGAGGATAGTATAAATTAATCAACATAGGAAACCTATTAGGCAGAAGATACATGAATTAACACCTTTAAAAATTCTGATTTTAAAAAAGTAGTAGCCTTCCTGACCTTCTCACCAGGTTTTGGTGCTGGTGTCAATTCACAGGCTTTCCCTTAAACTCAACTTATCTATTGAAAAAATGGCAACAAATATTGCAAACATTATGGGGTGTGGTTGGGCTACAGGTTCTCAAGTTTCTTTCTAGCTTTATCACAAGTCTAAGAAAACAATTCATTTATAGACTTTCTAGAGAAGACAAAATAGGGAATTTGAAATCAGACTGCATAGGCTTAAATCCTAACACCTAACTGTGATCGTGGACAAAAGGCTATGATTTTGGGCTCTTCATCAGTAAATTTGGGGATAAAACAGAACCTACCTCATAGGAACAGAGTAGGAATTAAATGAGCATGCAAATTGCTTAAGAAGCAAAAATAGGGATGCTAATGATGTCATGTAAATCTGAACTTGGAAATACCAACACAAAGAGTCTAATTAAAATTTTCAGAAAATTACATCACTTGTCCATTACATGAGCCTTGGAAGTTTTTACAAGCCACGAATTACCTTGAATCTGACTTAAATGTTTTACATTTAATATGAATAGCCTGACAGTGTGTTTTACAATTTCCTGATTTTTGCCTGCATTTTAGGCATGGTCACATTACAAGAGGAAAGAAAGCAACGAAACCAAAGGAAAGATAAAGTGCTTTTAATTTTCTATTGAAAAATGGAACTGCAAGACAGGGTTGTGGATGACTGAGTTCTTTTACTCTGGGGATAAGAACTGATGCGGAAGGCAGAGGGTTAAGAAGGTTACACACTGTCACATATACACATGGGTGTGTACACTGGCAGAGCCACTGAAAATGTCTGGCAAATAGAAGACGTTATAAGCCAATCATCAATGCTGGCTTACAGAGTAGTAATAATAATAAATGTTTACTGAGCGTATACTATGTCCTATGGGCTATATTATTTCTTTTAATCCTCACAACAATGCTAGAAGTTAGGTACTTTTCTAATTATTCCCACTTTACAGATAAAGAAACAGAGAGGTGTAAGGTGAGTTTTCAAAAGAAACGATGATAACAGTTAAGACATCACAGAGATTCACAAGTAAAAAGCATTCAAGAATTCAGAAAGGCCTGTGGAAGGCCCTTGACCTGCACAGATGGCCGACACCTCAGAGATAACCAATTGTGTATGCCGCATTAGGTCACATCCACATGGCTGTAAGGAGCACATGTGAGTTGCCTAGTCATACTATGTAAACTATGGACAAGGCTGCAAGATGAAGGAAAAGAAATGGTACCCAGAATCCAGATGTTAGTTCCCAAGGATGGGGTATTGCAAAAGAAGTTTTTGTAACCATTAAGGTGATTATGCTGGAGTTTCACTGTAACATGTTTGTGGGTATAAGTGGCTTGGTAAATACCCATTGGGTTTTAAAGCTAGAGACCCATCCAGGGCAGGTGAAATACCTTGGCAACCAAGCTAAGAACGTTGAGAAACTAGGAAAACTCAAGTTGCTCCACCAGACATCCCTAGCCTGATGCCTCCTCCTGATGAGCTTTGTCAACAATATCGCTGCGGGTTTACTGCAGTAACTAACACTTTTCTAAGATGGGAATATCACGTGCTTTTTTCACCGAGCTTCATACCCATTTTTTCACAGAACCATTTCAATCCTATTAAATGTTTCCCTATTACATGTTTCAAAATTAAGATAATGTCACTCAGCATCACTTAAGAAAATTAGCAAAAATAAATCCTACCTCTATTTCTGGAATAGGCAAAACTTAAAGTGAAATAGTCAATACTAGATTTTTATTAAAAGAGGTTGAATTTTTTTAATCACTGATGTTATAAGAAATTTAAAAATCTTTATTCAAGGTCAAAGACAGGTTTAGAAAAATTCAGTATTACTGTACTTGGCTATAACCTCCAACTTTTATAACCAGTGTGGAATGGGAATGAATTTTGATAATAGTTTCGATCCATAAAATGAGTGGGAAAATCAACCTTAAGATGGAAAAAAAAAAATGCTTAAATGTTAAATGTTTAATATATAAACCAAAGAAAAGGATAAGTAACAGAGATGCCTTCAAAACTAATGAAGTTTTGAAAATCAAAAGTTATTGGTTATTGTTCTTTCAGACTTTGCCATAGGAGTCATAGAGAGGTGCCCTGGTTAGGTTATTTCTACATTAAGTCTCAAGAGCCTGGGTTCCAACCTCAACCCAACTGTCTACCACAATTTGGGGCAAATTATGCAGTTTCACTGAACCTAATTTTGTTCATATTTTATTTTGAGATAGTACTTGCCCTGCCTTTCTTACAAAGCTGTAAAAAATATCAAGTTAGTGAGTGAGTCTTTATACTACAAACATCTTGGTAAATTGGAAAGAAGTTCTCCATGTTTCATATTTGGTTTACATTATCCCTGATACAACCTCAATTTACAGTTTTAATTCAGCATAATACTGCACAAATACTTTCTATCTTAAACAATGTACATTTTATTATACTGCTCCATACCCACATAGTCATTAAAACATTTGTTATTACCTTAAGAGGGTCTATATTCAACCTTAAATTAAAAAGTCAGTTATAATTCCCATTTGTTAAGAAAGTATAAAATAAGATAAAGACAAATATTGTATCGTGGTCAAGTCTTTTCAATAACTTTCTGGGTTAAAATGCAGAAAATATAACAAATCTCAGAATTAAGTTCAGTGGGGAGAGAATATTTCCATTAAATTGATAAGAATTCCATCACTAGTATTAGTATCAATTTAAGAAGGGATATTATAAGCATCCACACTAGAAACTTCGCAGTGAAGAAGTTACTTCTTGATGTTCAATGTAGGGCAAATGAGCCTTAAGTAATAATTTATATTTCCAATACTTTCAAAAGCAAGTTTTGATATAAGAATCAGTTACCCATGAAAATAGATGAAATTCACTGAAATGACCTAGTTTTATAATACACTGAAACTTGCTATTTTCAACTTTATAAAAGTGATGTTCCTTAGAAGAACAGTTGGGAGGATTCTAGATATCACATCAAAATACATGTCTTCCTAAAATTAGAGATGTTTTAAATGGAATGGGATGGCTTGTCTGTGGAAGGAAGTCTCTGGGGACAACTGTTAGAAGCCAGTTGATCACCTATCAGGAATGACAGAACCAAGGAGTTATACATCCAAGATGTGGTGAGACATCTTGGTGGGACGCCTCTAAAGTATCTGCTTACGGTTAAAAAGATCCAAATATTACCTAAGGTAACAATGATAAATAAATATGTACTACTGTCTCCTCCATTCCACTGTCTCACCATCTAGAGGCAAATTTTGTTAGATTTACTTGAATCTTTCAGATACGTTTTATGCACAGAAATTTTGTTTTATATGTAAAACTTTCCTTAATGTAATTTATTATGCCTGCTTTCCGAAAATTTCTCTTTTCACTTAACATTATTTTTCATTTATGATGGCATAACATTCCACTTTGAGCAACATAGTGAAAAAACAGGTTTGTTTAAGTGATACAAATAATGCTCCAACAACATCCTCATCTGTGGGCACTTATATTCTATAGTTCTAATTCCTAGAATTGCTAAATCAAGGGGTATGCACATAAAGTTGTGAATGATTGCTCTTGATAATGCTCTTGTAGCATTGACAGTAGGAGAAAATGTGTTTCTTCACATAGTTCCTGACTCTGGCAAGACTGTTTAGTTTCTGCCAATCAGAAGGTTAAAAAAAACACTTATCTCACTGTTTTAATTTGCATTTCTTTGATTACTAATGAGATTGAGCATATCTTTATAGGTTTACTGGCTATGTCTATTTTTTTTCCTGAATACTACTACTTGTTAAAATTCTTCGCCTCTTTCTTTTTTCGGGTCGATTTCTTTTCAATTCTTTCAGAGGTTCGTAACAAAGTATGTATGGATAAAATTATATGACTGAATTTATTTCAAAATAACCCAGTGAGGAAGAGGAGAATGAGGAGGGGAGGTATTTACAGGTAAAACAAGGTAACAGATAATAAAGTTGGCAATAAGTTTATAATTTCTGAGCTTGGGTGACAGGTACCTGGGGATTCATCACACTATTCTCTTTTGCATGTTTTAATTTTTTTCATAATAAAAGTTCTTTAAAGTGCTTTTCTCATTTTTCTCTTATGATTTTCATATGTAGTATTTTTTCATATTCTTTTCATTATGGTTTATTATGGGATATTGGATATACCTCACTGTGCTATACAGTAGGCCCTACTTGTTTATCCATTCTATATATAATAAATAGTCTGCATCTGCTAATTCCAAACTCCCAATCCTTCCCTTCCCCACTCCCTCTCTCCCTTGGTGACCACAAGTCTGTTCTCTATGTCCACAAGTCTGTTTCTGTTTTGTAGATAAGTTCATTTGTGTCATATTTGAGATTCCACATACAAGTGATATCATATGGTATTTGTCTTTCTCTTTCTGATTTACTTCACTTAGTATGATAATCTCTAGGCCCATCCATGTAGCTGCAAATGGCATGATTTCAATCTTTTTTATGGCTGAATAATATTCCATTGTATATATATACCACATCTTCTTTAATCATTCATTTGTCGATGGACATTTAGGTTGTTTCCATGTCTTGGCTATTGTCAGTAGTGCTGCTGTGAACATAGGTGTGCATATATCTTTTCGAATTATAGTTTTGTCTGGATCATATGTAGTCATTTTAATTGATTTGCAAGAACACTTTACAGAATAAAGAAATTTGCCTTTTGTTACAGAAACTGTAAATAATCTCTATGGACAGATACCAACAACACCATTTATTGAATAATCTATCTTTTCCCCCTCTGATGTGGAAAACCACTTTTATCTTGCATTCATTTCCAATCTACAGACAAGTTTATTTCTAAACTTCCATTTTGTCCTTTTGGCTTCTCTTTGCATATGCTATGCAATTTTAATTTCTATATCGACATATTTCCTGAGTTTTTTTGTCTATTCCTACTTAATGATTTTCCCAGATGACTTTTATAATAATTGTGTTAGTTTTCCTAAGTATCTATTATGCTTATAAATATCTCTCCCTCTAGAACTGCTCCTCTAACACAGTGTAGCTTGGTTTTCTCTTTGACATCAGTATGTTTTCACGTTTTTACCTGGGGTCTCATCTGTTGCATTCAGATTCTGAATTCACTTGACATACCGCTAGCTCACGAATGTTAAATAATTCTTTTCTCAGCGCAAAAAATATGTATTTAGCTACTGTGAAAGGTCAAACGGCAAAAACAGACTGGTATAACATTTGAACACTACCATTTATATCAGTCTTATTTTTATGAATAAGCATCTGACTAGAAATTCAGTAGAGGAGCATGTCATAATCAGTCTGAGGAGAAGAGCTTTAAATATAATACACTAATTTTAGTCCTAAGTGTTTCAGTTTTTCTTTATTGCTCTACAGCTTCATAGGAAGATGAGACTTCTTAAAGAGGAAAAATATCTTTTTTATGGCTTGATCAACTTATTAGAAATAAGCAGCAGAGAGCATCTGCATTCACACAGCAACTGTTAAATTAATCTGTGTTAAGTCAGCCTCAAAGCACTTGGATGCAGCTACAGGATGTGAGTGTAACAGGATCGCACAGACTAACACCTAATAGGGCCTCACACTTGCTAGGTCAGAAGGAAGAAATGGAGAAGAGGGAATGTATATCCTTCTAGAATCAAAACATCAAACACCCCTGCAGTCTCTTGGGATTATCTTGAAAAATTCCATCCCTCCCCAGTCCAGATTAACCCCCTGAAATAAACTCTGAAATAAAACTCCCCCAAAACAAAAACAGACTGCTCCATTCAATTCATACTTTGTGAGTTAATGAAATTTAAGAGTCACCTGAAACCATCAAAGGTACATGGTGATTTTTTTCCTGAATCTCATGTCTGCATGACATGAGAACAGAAGTACACCGATCAAATGTGAAGAGAAATGCACATTCCTCATACATAGTATGAGCAACATGTGAGCAGGTCCCCAGAGATTTAAGCTGATTCTAGCTAAAGTATGAGCACCACCATTTCAGGAAGCTCCTGCAAGTGCTAGAAGCCACAAGTCCCATCAGAAAGATGTCTCAATTATCTCCTTCCCAGTCCCCTTTGATACATGACAAACAATCTCTTTATTTTCAAAGGGGTTAGCAGAGATCTTTGAAAGAGAGCAGCCAGGAATTTTGTGGCTGCTTCCAGCTGGTCCCAACAGCCAAGACGGTCACTTGTGTAGGGTCACTGCTGAACATGCCAACAAGGGGCCGGACTGGGAGGGGCAGGAAAGTGGGCGGGGAAGACAGCGGCATCCCGGATGCGATGCACATGCTTGACATTCCTTTCCTAGTGGTTTTTCTTCTGGGTTCACAGACATCTCAGACTCGAACAACTTAACCAAAGTTTATGCAGGATTTAAAATAGGTCATTCCTCGTAGAGAATGGACTTGGATACAGGGAGGGGGAAGGGTAAGCTGGGACGAAGTGAGAGAGTGGCATTAACATATATACACTACCAAATGTAAAATAGATAGCTAGTGGGAAGCAGCTGCATAGCACAGGGAGATCAGCTCCGTGCTTTGTGACCACCTAGAGAGGTGGGATAGGGAGGGTGGGAGGGAGACGTAAGAGGGAGGGGATATGGGGATATATGTATACATATAGCTGATTCACTTTGTTATACAGCAGAAACTAACACAAGCAATTATACTCCAATAAAGATGTTAAAAAAAATAAAATAGGTCATTCCTGTTTTCAGATGTTGAAAATTTAATCAGTGAAATGGTGAGATACCACAGCCTTCCAGCTATCTGATAGCATTGAAATGTGAAGCTAAACAGTGCAGTGTCACGGGCCACTGGGCCGCTTCCCCAGCCTTTGCATTTTCACGGGGGTAAAATGGGGCTGACTTGAACATCAAGGATAGTTGTGAAGGATCTGAGGAGACGTTACAAAGAGACTTAAAATGAAAACCAGGGCCATTATTCATTCAGGGCCTGCTACTGGTCAGGCTCTATGCTTTGTACCTGATTCTTAACTGACTTTTCCTCCTGACCGACGTATTTATAGATACTTTGTAGATGTGGAAATTTAGGTTTAGGGAAGTTAAGTCATTTTCCTGCTCGTTATAACTCTATAATTAATTGAAGGAGTTGTGACTCAAATCCAAGGTCTGAATGATGCCAACGTCTACACTCTGAACAATCTGATTTGGGGTTGAGAGAAAGGGAAGGAACGGGATTGGGATGGAAGGGGTGGTTGTAGAAGGGGAGAAGGCACCATGTAGAGACACTGGTGCTTGTAATTTCGTGCAGGTGAGGCTGGAGGGAGGGGGAGCAGCCAGGAACTGAAGGTGGAACAGATTAGTCTTTTGCTAAACAAGCAGCTACTGTAACCCTGGTCTGCTTCCTCAAGGAGCTAAATGCCTAGTCCAAGAGGAAATACCCGCTGAACTCCATCCACTACTCCATTTTGCCAGAGGCAGAAGAGATAAGTGGTTAAGAATACAGACAGTGAAGATAGAGAGCTTGAACCTGGTCCACTTTCCAGCTCCTTCCCTGCTGATACTTCATGGGCTTGATACATGGCATGGGGGTAGCTTACCAGTAGCTCCCTCACAGGCAGCTGCTGAATACATGAGAAGCACTTCCAACATTGCCCAGATCATAGAAAGAGCTAGATACCTGTTTATTATTGCAAAAGCCAAGGAAGCATCTATACTTACATATGCCAGAAATAGAGCTGTTTATTCCAGAACTAATAAATCACACCAACATGACATGATTGCCAAATTTCTAATGCATGTTAGAAACAAAAACTAAAACAAAAAACCCGAAATAACTGTAAAACAGTATTTCTTCCCATTTTAGCTTTTTAAATAGAGGCAAAGATGAATTATTACACACTCTAAGAGCTTTCTTGAATGTTTAGAACACAGAATGTCTTCCATTAATCCCTCTTGATTGAAACATACATTCTTCTCCAAGATTGAGTAAATTCAATATGGAAGACGCTGACCGTTAGTTTCCATAAATGATTCATCAGTGTGAACCATCATTGATAAATTATGTACACATAATTCACGTAACAGCTCACATACTTCCTCAGCCTCCTCACAGCCTTCGCATTTACCATTCCCTCTAGCTTGAATACTTGTAGGAGAGGAAAAACCGTTTTTTTCCTCTACCCTCTTAGGTTTGGTCCCTGGTTCAATGCAAATTAAAGTGACAAAAGACAGATCAACAGAGAAAAAGCATACAAATTTTATTTGATGTTAACATTTTTACATGGGTTGTAGGGGAGGGAGGGTAAGAAGAGGTTCACAAAAAAGAAGTGACATCCCTAAAGAAGAGATTCAGTCTGAGAGATTATATACATTTTAAGAAAGAGCAGTTAATGGTGGAGACATGACAAAGAAAAAGACGTCTGGGCTTCTAGGGGTGGCATTTATTCACTGTATATTTACTGTGTTCTATTTATTTAAAATAAGTAAAAGTAAACAACATAGTCCTTGCTCCAAAAACCTATGATATGAAATATGGTAATATATAACTGGTTAAATGTCCATGTGAATAGCAGTTAATAATCAAAGATTAATATGAGTCTGGCTGAATGGGTTCCACAACCCTACACAGGGTTCTATGGAAGTGACACTTCATCACACATTGTTCAATTTAAAGACAAATCTACTTCTTTTTTGTGGCGAAAGATTCTTACTTTGGGGAACTTAATGGAGTAAATGTTTCTGACTTATTTTTTAACCACATAAAATCAGGAGAAACTTAAACAGCAGGGAAATGGAAGGAGGATGCTTTATTTACATCTGTGTAATCACGTTACCTGATTAACGCTCCCAATGAGTGGCTCTAGAAACTGAAATCACAATTTCACTGATGTCTACATTCGATCCCTGACTATATTTGTCTGTCAGGTCTAATAACTTCTTACAGTCAAACTTCTTCCTACAAAAGTGATCATGGAACTATTGAATAAGAGAACTGCTTGTTTGAATTACTAGGTCAGGTTTTCTTTATTTCTGTTCATCTATTTTTCTTTGAGTACTATATTATAGCTGACGGACCACTGTGTTGAACACTCCTTGAGCGCAGCAATTTAGGTCATTCAATAACTACTTAAAATATTAACAAGTATTTGGCACAGGGTCCCTCCCTACGTCACTACTTTTATCCTAACCTTGGGTTGGAAATGCCAAATACAAAAAGCACATGTCCACTATTACAGAGCTCCTGTTGCCCTACACAGATTCGTACATCCATTAGACATTATACTTATGAACAAGTGAGAATGGCATGAGATTTAATGTTAAGGAATAAAATGCAGGATTGGATAAAATGGAATCTACAACATGATCTCAAAAATGCTTTAAAAAATGAAATAAAACAGACATTTGCGGGTGGTAGGGTCATGCATGTTTTTATATTTTCTCTAAGTTACCTACAATGAAGTTGTAATACTTTTCTAACTCAAAAACTCTTATACATAGTTTTTAAAAATATGACACCCCCAAACAGTTTAAAGCTCTAACTTCTGTTCCTCTTGGTTATATGTACTATGAAAAATATATGGAAAATGGCTAAAAAAAGTGAATTTTTTTAGGCATAAAGACATTTTTTTTTCTAAGTTTACTAGTCAACTGCCAAAGGAGATACAGATATCCCTGTACTTTTAACTCATTCCTGCAAGCCCTGAATACTCTAAGCATTGTCTCATATATCAGCATTTGCAAAAACGCAATTGTTTTCACCCCAGAATATGAAGAAAACGCAGTGCATGCTTAACTTAAAGATCAATTGCACCCTGTGGGTAAAGTCTAGCCACAGTTGAGAAGTCCTAAGATTCAAATAGAAAAAATGTCAAGTTTAACACTAAATCTAAAATCACTAAACCTAAGTCACTGAATGAATTTAGACAATTTTTTTTAAGCAGATATTCATTTTTAATTATTTATTTATTTATTTTTGGCTGTGTTGGGTCTTCGTTTCTGTGCGAGGGCTTTCTCCAGTTGCGGCGAGCGGGGGCCACTCTTCATCGCGGTGCGCGGGCCTCTCACCATCGCGGCCCCTCTTGTTGCAGAGCACAGGCTCCAGACGCGCAGGCTCAGTAATTGTGGCTCACGGGCCCAGTTGCTCCGCGGCATGTGGGATCTTCCCAGACCAGGGCTCGAACCCGTGTCCCCTGCATCGGCAGGCAGACTCTCAACCACTGCGCCACCAGGGAAGCCCCACTGAATGAATTTAAACTCTCTTCAAAGCACTCATACAATCTACAACATTCAGGCTGATAAATATTTTAAAACAACTTCCAACTTTAAAAGTTCACTCATCGTGCTTTTTCATACCATAAAACAAATACTTTACAGCAATGATCCCAGGAGTACGTCAACCTCCTGCCTTCGCCAACCCCCAATGCTGTGTGGTAAGTTTTCCACATTTGCTTGCATTTGGAAAATAACTACTTTACATGCCAGGAGTGCACTGGGCTTAAGTTGTCAAAAAATATCATACTTAAAGTATAATTGGGTAAGAACTATGGGCACACACATGGGCAGCCTTCCAAAAAATGGAAGAAAAAAGAAGAAGAAAGCTTAACCCAGTGTTTCCAGGAAGAGACCTCATACGCACAACACATTGTGCATAGTACATAATGCCTTGTTGATCTCCTTTCCTTTCACTGGGCAGTAGACATTTCAACCAGTGTTCAGAGTTACATACTATGAGTCCCAAAGGGTCCACCCAACTCATACTCCAACAGTGCCCACATCAAAAAAGGACAAAATTGATCACTGGACCCAGCACCATCTCACATTACTATTCCCCTGAGAGATTCTAGATAGCCCTGGTAATTTTATTTACCCTGCCTCAAAAGAGAGTTTTGTCTGGATCAGGCCATGCCTATCTCAGGTGAGCCAGACTTTCTTAAAACTCAATATTTAACTGATAGCAACCACCTAACATTAGTACATATTTAAGTGGACTCTGCAACATAAAAAAGAAGGAAGAATCAGGGTGATGAAGAAAGATTAGAAGCCAGAGGACAAGGATCGGGCTTTGACCCTTAATATTCAAGTGATATTGGGCAACTCGGCATCTCCAGATCCCAATTTCTTCATCTGTAAGATGAAGAGGCATAGACAGGAGGTCTTATGGATACTACCTGCTCCCAAAACTGATTCTTCTCCTAGACAGTAGTGAGTTGAGATGGCCCTTCTGTAGCTGCACTGTCCAGTATGGTGGCCACCAGCCACATGCGGCTATTGACTTCATGAAATGTGGCTGGTCTGAATTAAAATATGCTCTATGGGTAAAATTGTGAGGACATAAAAAAAAAATGTAATATGTTTCATTAATAATTTTTATACTGACCATAAGTTGAAATGATATTTTACATTTATTGGGTGCACTAAAACATACTAGTTTTGCCAGTTTCTTTTCTCTTTTATGTGGCTACTAGAAAATTTTAAATTATACTTGTGGTCCCATTATACCTGTATTGAACTGCATTGTTTTCGAGTTGGGCCTAGGCATTAAGTGAGGGCCAGAGGAATTCTAAGATGAAATGACATCAGAAGAGCATCTGAGTGGAACATTGCCATTCCCTGGCTCTTCACTATTAGGACTTGGAGCTTATCATTTCCACACAATACTTATAAATGGCTGTTTTAAAGCCTTGCTTTTGTTCTCTTGTTCTGCTCACCAACAATGAATCAATAGCAAATAACATTGGGCCTAAAAATAATCAATATCACTTCATTTACTCTAAGGCTAAATCTTAATTATCAACTGTAGGATCGTATTACAGGACTGAAGCATAATCCTAAATGGATGCGCCTTTACACAGGCACAACTGTTTTCCGTTTCCTTGAATTGAATATATATTTAAAGTAATAACTGAGTTTCCTTCACAAAGATGATCACAATCTTCTCTTTTTAAAACTCACATTCGAATTTAATAGGAACAACTAAAATAAACTTGCATGGATGGAGCACATTTCATCGATATCTAACTAGAAACTTTTCCACTAATTTTTACAATCTGTATCAATTAATTTAATGTATTTTATTTTTAATTTAATGTATTTTAAATGATCAAGGAAGCAGAGATCGTTTCTAGAGAGCTTGTTTACTTAGAAATACAACAGGCTATGAACAAAGCCAATAAAATATAAGATTCAGGTAAGTCGAGAATATATATTCTTCTCAGAACATTTTCTTGGACTGCCAACTTTTTCAATTAGGAAATCTTAAACAAAGGAATCCATCTATTGATAATTGCCTGCAAAATCAACTACCAGTTATTTAAAGCAAGCAACAGTCCCTAACTCTGAAATCCAAAGCCAACTAAAGGCACAACCATTTCAGACTGGGCTTAAACCATTGCCAGTAATTAAGTCAAATATTTTCAGATATATAAAGGAAAACAGAATTCAGAATAAAATATGCCCTTTGAGGAATTTTTAAATAATCAATAATAATAAATAAAGTTTTAAAATAAATTTTCTATATAATCTATATGACCATTAGAAAACTATGCAGGAATTAAATGACAAGATTTTCTTATATTTTCAAATTCTAGCTAATATATTTAAAACAAATATTCAAACTTCCATGATATAACTTACCACCCACTCTTTTTACGGGGAAAAAAAGAGTATAATTTCAAAATATGACCAGGATAATGTGAGAGAAATATATGTTCAAACACATATTGGCTCCTCTTTCTGATTCTCATGATTAATCAACAACTATTTCAGACACTACAAACTGTCAATTGTTTTTCTGAAGGCAGTCTCTTTAAGTGATAAGATAAAATATTTTCCTTGCTAGACACTTCAAAAGAAAAAAGAAAAGAAATGCCAAGATTTAAGATGATCAAACTTGAACTATGCTTTTGATTACTCTTAAAGAGAACCAAGGGTTCAAAAAGAAATAATGTGGAAAATAAAACCAAGAGTAGTTTTTGAGGAACCATGATATTTTAGACATTTCCTTAAGACAGAAACATGTACAATATGTCAAACTATTGGAACATATTTTAAATAAATCTTGAGGTGCTAGTAAAATGCCTACTGTAAAAACTCAATTACGCCCTAACGTGGATAATTATATCAAGCCTGCTCAAGATTCTAAGTTTTTCTCCCTCATCTTTATTTCATCACATACTTTTGGTAAATATCTTCATTTGTCCACATCTAGAATAATTGAAATGAATAAGAAAATAGATAAGTAGTTAAGATGAGTTTTAAAATGGCAGCCTCGTTTTTACTGATTTATTTATTAATTTTACTGATTTATTTACTAATAATTTACTAATATATTAAGGTTTATTTTCCTCTTTTCCACAGATTTTTCAATTCTGTTTTAATAACACAGGTGCACATAAGCAGATCTGAAAGGGTGTGTAGCAATGGAAAAGAAGTTGAACATGGTAGGGAAATCTAGCTCAAAAGAGATTCTCAGTATCATCCTATTTTCTAAAAACCTCAAAGCTTGTTTTATCTCCTATTCCTTTCAAAGAACAAGCACAACAACAAGGGTGCTTTAGGGAAGCTTCTAGATCAAATGAAAGATAGTTTACCAGTGCAGAGAGTAAACTGCTACTGCCATTACTATCCACAGAGCCACTGGAATTACACCTGTTTCCATCACTCTGATTGCAAGGATTTCCAGGACCCCAAGTCTAAACCACCTTGGGTACAATCTGCCACAGTAAAGGCTTAGCTCTTGGGTGTTCCTGCCATAAAACTAAAACAGCATTCCCCATTTCCTCCTCCATCACTCCCCAAAGATGTGCTTCTTATGTGGTTAGCGAGCAGATAAGGAGAAGTGGGCAAATCCCCAAAACCTAATCTAATTGCTCAGAGAGAACCTTCCCTTCGGTTTGTTTATTAATCTACCCATTTGCCTCTATATTCCTTTGTATTGTATTTCCTCTACATCCCAGAATGCCAGTTGTCACCCAATACCCTACCTCTGCTTTATCAGTAAAAGAACCTGGAATGTATTCCTGGTGGCAATACTCCCAGCTAATAGACCACATGTACCAGCCTCCCTTGCAGCTAGGTGCTACCATCTGGCTAGCAAGATGAAGCAGACATTGACAAGGACTTCTGCAAAGGTTCCTAAACCTAATTGAACCACAGTCATCAATGGCTACTCCCATTTTAGAAACATCTAAAAGGACCCCATTGCTGAGAAAATGAAGTTCAAACTCATCAAGGTATCCAAAGCTCTTAATCTCCTACTGTCCCCACACCATCTCCCTTACCCACATTCACATGGCTTCCTCTTTTTAACCTCTTCACCCTTGCTGCCCCTTCTGTCTGGAAAGTCCTACCATGATCCAATTAACCTCCACTCATCCTTGAAACCCAGTTCAAAGGCTGCCAGTCTTTTCTATGAAGACTTTGTACCTTCTTCCATTGTGACCTTTGGCACACTGTACCTAATTATTTCTGCATCTCTTTCTTCCCATCAGGCTGCGAATCCTCCAAGGAACAGATTGTATCACTTCTCTATTTACACATAGCCCCATTAAGATTCTAGGGCTCCTGTCACCCTGAAATACAGAAGGCATCCAGCACATGTCCGAAAAAATGAATGATGTTTTTAAAAATTCAAAAAGTAGGAGAAAAATGCAGTGAGATTAAAATGTTAGGAATAATGAAAATCGAAAATCCAAGTGAGTGTCAGTAACACAGGAATCAACCATCAACACCCTGAGAAAATTTGGAATAGAGACAAAACAGGTGAACACATAATCCAAGTATCCAATTAAACATCCTGCATTAAACTTTCCCCTCATCTGCTAACAGAAGAATCAATTGACAGGCTTGGGTTTGAGTTTCACATGTTACATTTCTGAGATGAATGAGCAAACCAACAATGAGGTTACGTGTCAGATTTTTTTTAAAAGCGTAAATAATTTAACAATGGCAATAAACCCTGAGAATGATATTTTAACCAATGTTGTGTTTTTTTCCAGGAAAAAAACCCCAAAACTTAAGCTAAAATGTTTTTCTCTTTACTGGCTATTTATGAAGTCAATAATACAACTAAGAACACACACACAAGAAATATTCCCAACAAACTCAGTACTTCCTATCTGTGTCCTTACAGCACCACCCAGAAAATTCACAAAGATACAAATTTAACCTTTGAGTCCAGGCTCATGAAACTGAAGTGAAATATTTAAATGGCAAATACAGACAAGGAAAGGAATTGCTTGGGAGCTGGGTGGGGCTGCTTCCTATCTTGTTCACTTAAGTACGTCCTCCCTGTTCACCATCTTTGTCCTGGATGTCTCAAATGGCCACGTTGATTAATTACTCAGTCCCAAGTTCCCGGGACTTGCACTATCTTAAGATAGCTCTCTACCCAGCAGCCTTTGCTTCTACTGTTTGAGCCATTCAGTCACATGGTCACGCTCAGAGAATTCCCTCCTCTCATAATTCACTAAACAAGTATGCAGTGATTCCAAAATTGCAGTTTTGTCACAAATGTATTTTTGAAAGTGGAGCCTTTCACAATTCCTCAAGTCAACAGAAGTACATAAGCTGCCTTCCTGTTCCATCGTCCTATCAGTTAGCCAAGAACCTGCCCCGCACAAAACAACCATAGGATTTTCAAATTTAGTTTACTTTTATTGGATTGCAATTTTCTGGATTCTGTGGTGTAAGAGGATTTAACACTTGACACAAAACGTTAAAAACAAGCCTGAGAAAACACTGACAAGACACAAGGCTAATCATAATGACCTCAATTAGATTTTCAATGCCTGTCAAGTTAATAGCATATAGTGGCATTGGCTTCAAGCCCTTGAACTTGAAAAGTACAATTCCTTTAGAGAATAGAAGTAACAGAATTTCAGTTATTTTCTTAAAGGGCCAATTTTGATCCTGGTTCACATTAAAGTAAGAAAGTAAATATTAGCTGTAAAATGGCAAAAAAGCAGAAAACTGAAAAGACACAATGATAATGAAATTTTCATTTTGATGGCCACTCAATTTCATTCCAATACACAATGTTTGCTTTCTAAATTCCACTATGTTATTCAAAGAAAATCATTTCTAGGCATCCTCAATTGAAAATGTCCCAATCAATCAGAGGATTGATGAAATATTTCACGAACAAGGCATTTTTCTGCTAGGTCAACTGAATGTCTGAAATAAAGAGTTGCAAATGAAGTTGTTGACAACATTTATATAACCTTTTCACAATAAAATGTTTTAGAAAAGGCTGAAAAAAATAAATCTTAGTTAAAAGGCTTAATTTTTTTCTGTACACTTATGGTTAGGTGTCATTCACAATTTTCATAAACAGAAGTTAATTCAACTGTCAAAAATCAAACATAATTATCATTACGGTATAAAATTCCTAGAGTCCTGATTTTAAAACATTTGTCAAATATTTCATAAATACTAGATGTAAGGCACTGTAGTGAGCTATGAAACAAATTACAGGAAACAGTGTGTGATCACAGTCAATAGTCCCTTCTCTGCCTCAGCATTTTTTTTTTCAAATAATAATAGTATTTATTTTTCTAAATAATAAAAAAGCAATAGTGATAATAACAGTAACACTTGTTACAAGAAAAACAGCAATACTTACTGCAAGTAATAATAGTCATTTTAAGCACTACTACTAGTGATGATAGTAATACTTACAGTCATATTTATAGTAATACTAATTACTATAATAGTAATGCTTATTATATTACTAATAGTAATGCTTATTACTATCATAGCAATATTTATAAGTAATAGTGGTAATTCTTACAGGTACTAACAAAAAATAGTGATAATAATGGTAACACAGGGGCTTCCCTGGTGGCGCAGTGGTTGAGAGTCTGCCTACTAATGCAGGGGACACGGGTTCGAGCCCTGGTCCCGGGAGGATCCCACATGCCGCGGAGCAACTGGGCCCGTGAGCCACAGCTACTGAGCCTGCGCGTCTGGAGCCTGTGCTCCGCAACAAGAGAGGTCGCGATAGTGAGAGGCCCGCGCACCGCGATGAAGAGTGGCCCCCGCTTGCCGCAACTAGAGAAAGCCCTCGCACAGAAACCAAGACCCAACACAGCCATAAATAAATAAATTTAAAAAAAAAATAATGGTAACACATCACTATGAAAACAATAATAAACAATAGTATTACTTATCACTATAATGATATATTGGCAGTCTCCCAATTAATGAGATCTTATCACAATTAAGACATGATGTCAATCACTACATAGATGATTTCCCCCTATGCCAAACCTCATTTTGCTCATCTCTTAAATGGGGATATTAAAAATCCCAATTTGGGGGTTGGGGGAGGGATAAATGAGAAAGTTGGGATTAACATATACACACTAATAACATAAAATAATCAACAAGGACCTACTGTACAGCACAGGGATCTCTATTTAATACTCTGTAATAACCTATACGGGAAAAGAATCTGAAAAAGAATAAATGTATGTATAACTGAATCACTTTGCTGTATACCTGAAACTAACACAATATTGTAAATCAACTATACTCCAGTATACAATAAACTTTTTAAAACTAAATTTATTTATTTTTGGCTGTGTTGGGTCTTCCTTGTTGTGCATGGGCTTTCTCTAGTTGTGGCGAGTGGGGGCTACTCTTCGTTGCAGTGCGCAGGCTTCTCATCGCGGTGGCTTCTCTTGTTGCGGAGCACGGGCTCTAGGCACGCAGGCTTCAGTAGCTGTGGCATGCAGGCTCAGTAGTTGTGGCTTGTGGGCTCTAGAGCGCAGGCTCAGTAGTTGTGGCGCACGGGCTTTGTTGCTCCGCAGCATGTGGGATCTTCCCAGACCAGGGTTCGAACTTGTGTCCCCTGCATTGGCAGGAGGATTGTTTTTTTTTTTTTTTAAATTTATTTTTGGCTGCACTGGGTCTTCATTGCTGCGCGCAGGCTTTTCTCTAGTTGCAGCGAGCGGGGGCTACTCCTCGTTGCGGTGCGTGGGCTCCTCATTGTGGTGGCTTCTCTTGCTGTGGAGCACAGGCTCCAGGCATGCGGGCTTCAGTAGTTGTGGCACATGGGCTTAGTTGCTACACGGCATGTGGGATCTCCCTGGACCAGGGCTCGAACCCGTGTCCCCTGCACTGGCAGGCAGATTCCTAACCACGGCACCACCAGGGAAGCCCGGCAGGCGGATTCTTAACCACTGTGCCACCAGGGAAGTCCCAGGAAGTTTTTCATTTGGAGAAATCTCCAGGATTCACGAACTCTGTGTGGACCTTCTATCTTCGGGCAAAGAGAGGGGGCAGTGTGCCTCTGGAACTCCTTTATACAGAGGGACCATTCAGACTTGCAAATTTTGAATGGACTGAAGTCTGGCCACACCTACTCTTTGCCCTCCTGGGGCTTTCTGCCTCTGCTTACTTGACTTTCCTATGTTTCTGAGGCAGGAATAACTTCACCCTTCCCATTTAAATTTTTACATGTTGATTTGTCATAGCAGCAGTTCAAGAGTTCTCTAGGCAACTTGGAAAATACAGAAAAGCACAAGGAAGAAACTGGTACTCTCACCACCTGGGAAAATTGTTCTGTTCTACAAATACATTTGTGGAGGACATGCCACGCATGTGGATAGGGATTCTGAAATAATGGGGTGAGCTGGATTTGAAACTGAGCAGGACCCTCTCAGGTAAAAATCCTTTCCCCTGTTTCTTGTTTGTAGGAAATAGGCTTCCTTCAGCCTCCTAGACCTTCCTGAGTTCCTGCCCCACCATTTTTGTTTTTAATATCTAACCGCCAAAGTAGATCTGTGTCTCTGGTTATTGTTTTACATCACAGTGAATAAACAGTTCTCTCCTCGAGATATCTAAGTTTACATTTGGGTAGTGACCAGGTCAGAGAATTTTCCTGATAACACCACATAAAATATCACACAGCAGATTTCCACTTACATTTGCTTATGATATCCTTACTCACCTTAATTTTTTCCAAGTCCCTTATTACTGCTATTTATTCTGTCTACCCCTCATTATATTGTAAACTCCCATGAGGGGAGGGACCTCAAAAATATTGGTTAAATGAAGGAGTGAATTTTCCTTTCCTGGGTGTGCCTATAAAAATCTAAGTTTCTGTATATGAAAATATGCTAGTAACTTCTCTATAGAAATTTGATTTTAATTTTAAATTGCTCATTCATCTAATATGTAAGTATCTGAATAAATTATTCTTGGAATGATCAGTCTGCATATTTGCAAGTTTCTATGGGAGTTTCTTAAAAACTCACCATTTGTATCTTCAAACCAATACACCGCAATGACAAAACTATTTGTTTAAAAAAAAAACATAAGTAATTAAGAGCATCAGCATGGGGAATATTTGCTCTCAAATATAACTTTTCATACGATAAGTTTTTATGTTAGTCTCTGAAGAGTTAAGCAAAGATTTCAGAAAGTTTGATTCAGTTTTAAAGGCTCAATCTTCAAAGTTGATAAGGCCTCTTTTCTTTGAAAGATGAAAAAAATCAATAAATATGGTTACAAAACAGCACTTATCTATCTTTATCATGTGTGCCTATTAATTCCATTACAAAATAACTGAGTTGTATTATTTATAAAAACAATAATTATGCTTTTGAAAAGCCATCCATTAGTAAGAGCGAACATAAAAAGTCTTTTTGGACTAACCAAGCCTTAATAGTACTATTTTCTTCATTTTTGAGTAAAAATAAAAACTATGTTGCCGTGTTAGTTTTATTGTAATCCAGCACGTTTAGACAGGAGAAACAACAAATGAGTTTGTGGTCACTTGGGGCTAAGAGGTCAGGTCTAAAGTAGACAAATGTATCTCAAGTGTAGGATTAAACCTCTTGTCTTTATTCCTGTAAAATGTCTCCACCAGGTCAAAATATATCAGTCATTAAAGCTTTGAAATTTAACAATGCAACAAGAGTAACAATGCATTTCTTCACTTAATACAAATGACTCTTTTTGATAGAGCAGTTCTCTTATTCTCATAAGCATCCTTTAAGGCTGAAAAGTAATTTATCAGTCCCAATCACCTAGGATGCCTTAAACATTCTTTAGTGAAGACAGAATGTGGGTTTCTGCGGAAGCAAAATGAGAGCACAGGACAAGTTATTAGATTCTCTATGAAAGAGACTCAAGCAAAGAACTATTTCATATCAACAAAAAAAATCACCAAAAATTTTTTTTCTCGCTCAAACTTCTCAACTAAAAATCATCTCAACTTGGGAAGAAAAAATAAAGAGAGAGACGATCTGGAAATTAGAAGATACAAATACTGGGGTCCATCACTAATAAGACCTTAAGAATTCTAGAATTTGTTCATCTACAAAACAGGGTTATTGTTCTTTTCTCTTTTCTGAAATGGTCATCTTGCTTATTCCTTGCCCCTGCTCATTCACCCTACATAAGTGGTTGTGGTACCTGCATTCCTCACTGTATCCACTCTGAGCAGCATGTTTATTTCAAACAGGGCTACAATAATCGCATCCTCTGATTGAACTCACTTTTTTTGATTGAGCAGGACAGTGATAAAGAAATACATGAACTGGTGTGATTAAAAAATATATATAGATTCCTTGGGATTTTGCTTATTGATTCTTCAATGTGTTAATAATACCTTAACCAAAGTATCACCAATTTGGGGTATTCTCAAATATCTTCAGCCTAATTTTGAAACTGAGATTAGAAACCTTTTATTTTATAATGAGCAAAATATGCTGACTTAAAAAACTATGCTTTAAATTAAGCAGTAGATCACTATAAAGTTTTAGAGTAGACCAGCATAGAATTTATCATCATCTAGCTAGTAAAATAATTCATTTTATTTTGAAAACTGATTTCTTACAGAAGCGTTACCTTCTCAAGCAGTCTGCTTTTTTGGTTTCCTGGTCCTCTGATGAAGATTATTTCAAGCTTCTATTCTAGGGAGCATCAAAATTCTTTTGCTGGCATTTGAAATCTTCCATTTCTGCCTAGATTGGCCAAACCTGTTTATTCACTTTTCTAGAAAAGGTTTTGCTGAGAACTAAACCAAGCTTATTCACAGCTCTTTGCACACAGCTGATAATCAACTAATAGCTGAGTTAATAATCGAGCCAGAATATAAACTTGCTCAATTTTAGACATGTCTAGCAAGCTGCCAGGGTGCACACATTTAAAATAGGTCTTACTCACTTGTGTAACAACTGCTTATGCTTTTTACATATTTCTGTATATTGTTCAAGTTTTTCTATTAGCATGAATTGTTTTAATGCTTTTTAAAAAAGCCAACTGAAATATAAAATACATACGAATATTTAATAAATGAAATTTTATAATATATATTTTTAAAATTGTATTTGTGATAAAAATTTTATCTGCAATGTCTTTTTTACAATTTAAATCAAATTAATTCATTCTTCTCAGAAACAAGCTGCCAAATTCCTGTAACAGTCTTAACTGGTCGGTAAGTGCATTAGTCAATAAGTCATGAAACATCATGTAGTTTTTTTTTTAACTTTCAACAATGTATGAGATTAAATGTATCTATTTTATATCATCATCATCATCATAAACAGTAATTGTAACTAACAGGTAGTGCTTATAAGGTGCCATCATGTTACACAAATATTTACTCATTTACTGTTCCAAGAATTTTACATATATATTTACTCAACCTTCAACAACCATAAACATTATTATCCCCATTTTACAAGGGAAGAAACTGAGGCACGAGCTACCCACAGTCAATATCCTGATCAATGTGAAATGCTGCCTTCCCAGAACACGTGAGAAACTCCACGACTTGGTCGCTGGCCTGACATCACGTTGGTCGAAATCAAGGCTATAAATGTAGGAACAGTTGCACTGTTTTCCATAGAGCTGGCTTTTAAAAGCCTTTCATTTTCCCCATTTCAACCACTACCTTCTTTCATAAAATACTACAATCCTAGCAACGCTCAAGCTAAATCTGTATTTTATGTTTCTTCCAAATGTAGCCACACGAAATAAGTAAAATGGCCTCTGAGCTCCCCACCTCAGCTAAGACTTCAAATGTGAAACTGAGTCTTCTGTATCCCACTCTGAATAGTCAGTTAACTAATCTATTCGGCATCCCTTTTTCATATATCTATTAGTTCATGAACACGTCCAGGCTTTTTCTTTTCTTTTTTTTTTTTTTTCAATGACTTACTTTATTCCTAGAGCAGTCCATTCGAATCCAGTTTTTGGTGCATTTCTACTTCTAAAAAGGTACCAGGAAAGCATATCTATTAACCATTAATCTGAAGAGGAAAATTCACCAGATTTTTTTTTTTAAAGAAAAACACTAGTGTCCTCACTGAAACAGTTATTTCTTAAACTATCCACATTAAACTGAAAAAAGTTACATAACATCTTCCCCTTCCTCTGGTTTTCATTTCCAAATTCAGTTTGAAGGTTCAGGTGCTATTTGTTTTCCTTTTACTAACAACTACAAGGAAAACTAAGAAATAGACATTTTTTGGCTTCAACTTGTTATTCATTCAGGGGGTCTGCTCATTCCTTCACTTTGGCCTCCTCTGCCTGCCACCCTCCATCTTCCTCCAGACACTCATGAGGGTGTATCTGGATACAGGCTGTGAACACAGGGTGACAGCATCCCCAGGGATTTGCAGAAGATGGTGCTAGTATCAATTCTCACTCCATACATATGTATGTGAGGTCCTACTATAAAAAGGAAACCATTTCATAGTCAAGTAGAAGATGAAGAGGTAGAAAACTACCAGAAAAAACAACAACAAGCTAAACATTTTATTTTCCCCAGCCTCCTCATTGCTGCCAAGTGAATCACTTTTTTCATCATGTACTCATTCCCTCAGTCAAGGTCCTACTGAAGATGCCACCTCAGAGCTCTCAGACCCTCCTTTCAGCCCCTCACCTTCGGTCCTTCACCTCCTTATTTGGAATTCCCTATTCCTCTCCAGAGTGTACCCTGAACCTTTGCTTTCTGTCTCAGCATCTGTCACAGTTCATGAGCACACACTTATAATGATTTGTGTATGGTCTGTTTTCCCCACTAGACTGGAAGCTTCCTGAAGCAAATGACGGTTTTGTTCACCAGACTATCTTCAGGGCTACAGGAGAGAGCTTGGTCCAAAAAGAGAGTCAATTAAAAAGGTCCCAAATGAATAGATGAGAAACTAAGAAAATCAAATCCTACACTGGCTCCACCCACACCCTCAGGGGTGTAGGTGTGTGTGTGTGTGTGTGTGCGCGCGCGTGTGTGTGTGTGTGTGTGTGTGTCTAGGAGGGGAAAGATGGAGAGAAGTATGTAAACAAATATGTAAAAGCAAAGACTTAATCTCCCTTCCCCCAACCTGAGATACAAATCTGGCTGGAAAGGAACCACCAAGAAATTCTCCAGGATTATCTCATCCCGCTGTTCCTTTATTCCTTATATATAGATGTTTATACTGTTAATATTTTACTCAGTATGGCACTTAATCTGTACTTTCCTCTTGGTACTTAACACTTTCTGTTTTCTTTCATAATCATGTGCCCGTCTTATTTACTCTGCAAACTTCCTGGGAACAGGAGAAGGAGGGTGAGGGGAAATAAGGTGTATGCAAATCAATCTAAACCTTACTTCCTGGAGCTTCATTTTTAAAGTACATGTATAAGGCTTATCTTTGCATTTGTAACTGATATAACTAGGCAGAGATTAGAGAAGTATATTAATCAAAGATGCTTTGTAAGTCTCTTAAGGTAATACATATCCCCACCTAGATCAAACGTGCAGAAAGAGAAGGTACATTTCTACTGAATTTTACCACACTCTTCAATGGTAGTTTAATGGCCACATGAAAGGCACATAATAGCTGTTTATTTCTAGAATGACTGACAACCTTCATCTTCATACAAATATCTGTATAGAAATTTCTAGTGTGCCATGAAAAGTAACACAAAATAGAGGTCCTCTAGCAACAGGGAGAAAGCCTTTTCCAGAAGGATAACCTCTATGTTTTTCTCTTTTTTTCCTGTTCCATTATGGTTCATTACAAGATACTGAATATAGTTCCCTGTGCTACACAGTGGGGCCTTGTTGTTTATCCATTCTATATATAATATTACAGTTTGCATCTGCTAATCCCAAACTCCCAATCCAACCTCCCTGCCCCCCCCCTTCTCCCTTGGCAACCACAGTCCATTCTCTATGTCTGTGAGTCTGTTTCTGACCTCTCTGTTTTTCTTCAAACCAATATTCAATGGGCCACATTATTTCTTTTTTTTTTTTTCCTAATTTAACCTTGTGATTTATTTAGTTATATGTTCCTCTTCATTTCCCCAACCAGAACCAGGGATCATTATTCTCTCTGGAGTACTTCTCTGCAGTACTAATGGCCTCCCAAGTACCCATCACATGCCTCTGCTGGTTAGGGTGACAAGAGAGCCGCTTGGGTGCCCTGCCCGTGTCATGGCTTCCCACAGATCAGGCAGAAATAGTGATTCCTTATAGCTCACCATCAAATCTGAGCTTCACTATTCTGTGCTCAGGCATCTACCGTTAGGTTAGTTCTGGCCAGTGTGAGTAGGTATATATTATCTGTGAATCAGCACCACTATGAAAGCAGATACTTGTGATTAGGTTAAATCCCACAATATAGGAAATCAAAACCTAAGAGGAATCAAGTTTAAATAAATAAATGCCAGGGCCTTTTTAACTCATACTCTGTCACTGTACCAGGGAGAGTCATCAATTCAGGTAATGACGCTTCCCCCAGAAGCTGAGGCCCCATTGTCATTGCCCTTATTCATTTCTTTTTTCGAGCCATCTGCAGCAGACCTATTTTCTAAGCCCTACAAAAGACAGTCAACTCATAATTATATCTTTTCAGTGGACAGAGATTTAGCTGCATAAATCCCCCTCAAACCTCATCAGACTGAATTGCCTACTTTTCAATTAACGCTTTGCAAAATGCAAACTGGGAATCTCACCTCCACCCTTTGAAGGAGGTGATGGTAACCAGTGAAAATGTCCAAAAGGATGGGAGGAAGAGCAAAAAAATGCAGTCAAACAGGTTAAAAAAGAAATCTGAATCATATTTGCCTACACGCTGCCTCCTTTTACACAGAAAAAAATATTGCTCAAAAAAGTTAAATATTTACTTTTTGGCAAAAGCTTCAACTATAAAGGATATGATATGCTGTTAATTACTTAATTTGTATCTTTTAATGTGTAATAAGACAATTAAGAAAACTGAAATAATCATAGGAGTAAATTTAAGTATTGGAAAAATCCCAGCTCCCTTAATTAAATGCATTTTTTAAATAGAAAACCAAATTCTTCAACTCTTAAAGCAATCTGCCTTAACTAGCCCTGAGGTGATTCCTGAGCCACTTGTAGGAAAAAGACAGAAGAGGAAAAAGTTCAATGACCTTGTAAATTAGGGACTAAAAAGCTGTAACGGTGTGACAGTCAGTATAGTCTCAGTGCAATTACAGGAAAACATTTGTCCAGAAATTGCTTTCTTGGAAAATCACCATGAGGTAGGGGAAAAGAAGAAACAAACAAACAAACATACGGGGAAGGGAGGTTACCTATGGTAAAATACAGAATGGGAACCCAAAGGATGCGAAATACAACCTTTTCTGCCCCAGCTGCCAAGCAAACAACTTCTAAGCATCTTCAGATAAAAAGGAAAATAGTCATTTTGCACAGGGGTTAGCTGAATGTTCGAGAGTTGGATCAATGGGGAAGACTTGCTATACACCTAGCGGTGGGTGGATTTCACCAGGCTGCAGCCTCCACAGATTTTCTTTGCTGCACTGCAGAGGCGCCATCTTCTCCGTCTTAATCTTCACTCAATTCAACCCTTTCATCTGCACCCTAAAAAAAAGACCCTGAGGACCCTCTACAGCAGCCCGCGCCCCCAGGGGAGCTAAACCAGAGTGCCCAGCGCTGCCAGGGAAGAGGCCGCGCCTTCATCAGACAAACGCCTCCTTTGATGCAAGGAGGGGAGTGCTCGTGCCTCCCCACCACCAGCCACTGCCCTTCCCAGACGCACACCCCACTCTCCGCGTATTTCTCCCCAAGGACTTCACAACCGAGCACAGAATCAGCAAGCCGCGGAGGTGTTGGGAAGTGGGGGGGAAGTAGAGGGGCCTCGAGGCGCCGCCAGAGCCCCCTCCGGGACAGACGCGCAGCGCGGGGAAGGGAGTCAGGCGGCAGCCTCGGTGGCGCACAGACCAGCGCGGCTCAGCCCACCGCGCCCCGGGCTGGCGAGGGCGGGGTGTCGCGGCTTTTGTTCCCGGGGACCTTCGCCCTCACTGGGAGAATCGGAGGGTGCGAGCGAACGCCCGCAATGTCCTGGCTTGGAGAGAGGAGAGAGGCGGCTGCGGGTGTCCGACCCCTCCCATCTCTCTCAACTTAACACAAAAGGGAGACGCAGAAATGTACAAAGTTTGCCTGCGGAGGGTGTTGCGCGACCCTGCATGTTGGGGTCGCACTCGGGCGGCAGCCCCGAGCAGCCGCGAAGGGGAAGGAGGAGGAAGGAGGTCGGGCCGGGAAGGGGTGGTGGGGATGCGAAGAGAAGGTGAAACGGGGCGGAAAAGGCAAAGGGAAGCGGGGGGTGGGGGGTGCCCAGCTTCCCGAGCTGTCCCGACTCCTCCTCGCCAGGGCCCGAGAGAAAGGGAAGGGCAGCGATTAAGTGCCGGGGACAGGATCCAGGGACGCTGCGTTTTCGGTTTTCCCCACGTGCTCCCTCCCCCTATCTCTCATCTGGACGTCCCTCGCCTCCCCCCCGCCCCCGAGGCAGGAACTGAGTCAGGGTCCGAGCTCAGGACAGCCTCCTCCTCTTCTCGCCCCCGACTGGCGCGGACCCAGGGGCCCGACGCCTCGCTCGCTCCCTCTCCGCTGGCCGGAGCGCGCGTCCCCAGGGCAGGGCTGGGCTGGGCCGGGCCGGAGGCGGGGATGCGCAGGGCGCCCGCAAGCGGGGGTGTTGGGCGCGGAGAGGAGAGGGGTCCCCTCGACTGCCCCCCGGCTTCTCTGAATTAAACACTCAGAGGGAGCGGGTCCCCTCCTTCCCCCCCACCACCCCACCCCATTCCGAGGCGCGGCACCCACCTCCAGCGCCCGAGCAGTCCAGGCGGCCAGCAGGACCAGTGCCAAACCGGGTAGCATCGCGACCCTGCGCGGGGCACCGAGTGCGCTGCTGTGCGAGTGGGATCCGCCGCGCCCTTGCTCTGCCGGTGTCGCCGCCGCCGCCGCCGTCTCCTGTGGCCCCGCGCTCGCGCTGCTCCGGGTGCTCTCTCCTACCGCTGCCGAGGAAACTGACGGAGCAGCAGCGCGGCGGCGGGGCTCGGAGCCCGGCGAGTCAGCTGATCCGGCCCAGCCCGCTCGGCACCCGAGAGAGACCCCTAGCGGAGCCGCCGGGGAGCTGCGCCCGCTCGGCCGGGAGGGGCCCGCGCCCCCGGCGCCCACAGGTGCAGCGACCCCGGCTCCCCCGGTTCCCCGAGCGCCTCCCCGGCCGCCGGCCGCCTGAGCCCCGCGAGCAGTAGGAGGGAGAGTCTGGGGCCGAGAGAGGGATGGCGGAGGATCAGGGAAAGGTGAGTTCTAGGACGTCTGGGATGCAGAAAAGTCTAGAGCGCTCCGCGCTGGTACCCGTGAGCTTGACTCATCCGACCCCGCAGGCCTCTCGGGGGTATCGTATAAAGGGCTGCTGCTGGGGTGCGTTTTTATCCGCATTTCGCTTTTTGTCTCGGTTTGAAGAGGTGAGGGAGGCGTTTCTGCAAGAGAATGAGAACAAGACAAGCTTAAAGGAAATAGGATTTCTTTGCTTGTAAAGGGAGCAAAAGCCTCCTTTTTTTCCCGTCAAAAGCAACCACGAGCAACCTGGAATTTCTATCTTTAGACCGAACCGAAGGAGAAAGGCGCCGGACCTGGAGATGAAGAAGCAGCGACCTATTTACTTCTCCTTGAAAGAAGGTTTTTTTTAAAAAAAAACTTTTTTGGTTTTTTTTTTTTTGTTTTTGTTTTGAGAAGGGGACGGCCATCTGAGTTTTTGTTGTTGTTTTTAATCAGGCAGGGATGTAACATCATCTGAGATGTGGGTGAAGTGAAAGTTAGGAGGGGAAGGGTCTGGAAAGATGATTCCCATTAGACCCCCATACCTCAGAACTTTTGACCTCAAACTCTGTCCTTGTTCTTCCTCGTGTCTGTCCTAAATTACAGAAATCAGCCTTATGGGAAGCCGCTTTCTCCTAGGTTAAACACAAGCCATCCAACGCCGGGTTAGTATCCAGTGAGTCTAGAATGGGCTAGAACTGCCCAGATACCTCTGCTCTTGACCCGAAGGAGCATCAGCTAATCAGTCCAAAGTGGGGCTGGTGGGAGGGAAGGAAGGCACGGACTTCAGATGTGGGATCTTGGCTCAGCCAGGAGGACGCTGGCTTCTTTCCCAAGAAATCAATATTTCTCTGCCAGCTCCCCCAGGTGTTGTCTTCTGTCTTTACTTACCAGGCATCCAAACCTGACCCGTGGATTACTTTTTCCCCTGAATGACCTCCGAATGTCCTCAACAAATAATGACAAATATTTGTTACCGCGAGTCATTTGTTTACATGCTTTATGTCATTCACTTCCCATGAACGTCAGTGAGGCCCTTACTGTGATTATTCCCATTTGTAAGTTAGGAAGCTGACACTAAGGATCTCCTCCCTAATCTGACAGCGAGTAAGTAACAAAAAGTTGGGACTGCAGGGAAGAAAAGCCCCAGTGACAGCAAAACCCAGCTGCTTCCAAACACGTTTACCCACCACTACAATTCTGTCTGTCCCAGGTTTATAGGAACAATTGAAGGCATCTGAATGCAAATAGGAGTATGACTCAAAGACGTGGAGGGAACAGGATCAGCTCCAAAATTTGCAGGGTCCAGTGCAAAACGAAAAGGTGGGACCTTTTGTTCCAAAATTAAGAATTTTAAGATGGCAACGGCAGAATGTTCAACCAAGCACAGGGCCCTCCTGAGCACGGGACCCTGTGTGACCCAACAGATTGCATGCCCATGGAACCAGGCCTGGGAGGGAGGAAGCAATTTTTAAGAGTAAGGGACTTTCACTGAGCACAAAATTCAAAAATATAGAGGTGAGGTTATAACTATGAAAATACGAGTCCTTAGATTTGGCATTTTCCCTTCCCACTGTTGAAACACGCCCCCCTCACCCATCCCTGGAAAAGACGTTCCCTAGGGGAAGAAGACTAGCTGCTGACTGTGTCAGAATGATGGACGTTCTTTACTTTTTCTCCCATTTCATCACCACTCAGAGATCCTGATGGCTTTTACTTTTCAGCCACTGTCTCTGTTCTGCGCTTTATGCTATTTCCTGCCCTGAGGTATCTTCAGGAACCTCTGAGCAGTAAATACAAGAACATCTCTAGTTAGAACTCTAAACGCTGGGACAGGGACTGACCACCCATTGGCTGGAATCTTCACAACATTCCCAGCCCAGCCTCAAATGCCTCAGCTTGGGAGACAGTCACTAGCTCTTCCAACAATGCATCCTGTCTTTGGGCTGCTCTGGTCACTAGAAAGTTCTTACCCCACTTAAAGCCCACATCCCTTTCCTTTAACCTCCCACTCAGATGTCGTTGTTGTACCTCTGTGACCAAGCCAAGCCAGTCTTTTCCGCACCACAGATCGTCACGTAAGTAAAACCATCAGTTTTCATGCTGCTTCTGCCTCAGCGTCCTGTCTCCACTTCCCTCAACAGGTGTGTAGATGGCACAATGGCACCTGTTCCTGGTTCCTTCTACACTCCTCTAAATGTGTTCCGGTTTGTGTCTTTTCACAGCACTCCAAGGGTGCTGTGGCCACTGCAGCATGGAGGAGTCTCTCGCCCACCTCAGCCTGCGGGTGAGTGTTGCGTTGGATTGGGTGGCTCACATTGGTCACATTGGCTCCCAAATCTCCCGTCTGTTTTATGCAGAGTGCTGCTGAGTTGCATCTCTGTCATCTTGTGTTTAAGGTGTTATCTGTGCCCTGCAAATATCACCGAAAGCAATCTTTTTGTTATTAAGGTATAGTAGATATGCGATATTAATGTTTCAGGTGTACAATATAGTGATTCATAATTTGTAAAGGTGGTTATACTCCATTTATAGTTATTATAAAATATTGGCTCCACCATAATTATTATAGTTATTATAAAATATTATAAATATGCCATATTATAATTATGCCATATTATAAAATATGGCATAGTTATTATAGTTATTATAAAATATGGCAACAAAATATTCCCTGTGTTGTACAATATATCCCTGTAGCTTATTTATTTTTATCTAGTAGTTTGTTCTTCTTAATGCCCTGCCCCATCTTGCCCCTCCCTCTTTCCCTCTCCCCACTGGTAACCACTAGTTTGTTCTCTTTATCTGCGAGTCTGTTTCTTTTTTGTTACATTCACTGGTTTGTTTTATTTTTTAGATTCCACATATGGGTGATATCATGCAGTATTTGTCTCTCTCTGTCTGACTTATCTCACTTAGCATAATACCCTTCAAGTCCATCCATGTTGTTGCAAATGGCAAAATTTCTTTCTTTTTTATGGCTGAGTAATATTCCATTGTGTGTATATACCACATCTTCTTTACCTATTCATCTGTTGATGGACACTTAGGTGGCTTCCATATCTTGGCAATTGTAAATAATGCTTCTATGAACGTTGGGGTGTGTGTATCTTTTTGAATTAGTGTTTTCAGTTTTTTTGGATATATACTCAGGTGTGGAATTGCTGGGTCATATGGTAGTTCTATTTTTAGTTTTTTGTGAAACCTCCGTAGTACTGTTCTCCACAGTGGCTGCACCAATTTACATTCCCGCCAACAGTGTACAAGGGTTCCATTTTCTCCACATCCTTGCCAACACTTGTTATTTGTATTCTTTTTGGTGGCAATCATTCTGACAGGTGTGAGGCAATACCTCATTGTGGTTTTAATTTGCATTTCTCTGTTAGTTAACAATGTTGAACATCTTTTCTTGTGCCTTTTGGCCATCTGCATGTCTTCTTTGGAAATGTGTCTATTCAGGTCTTCTGCCCATTTTTTAATCAGATCATTTGTTTTTTTGATGTTGAGTTGTATGAACTATTTATATGTTTTGGATATTAACCCCTTATTGGTCATATCATTCGCAAATACTTTCTCCCATTCTGTGGGTTGTCTTTTTGTTTTGTCAGTGGCTCCCTTTGCTGTGCAAAAGCCTTAAATTTAATTAGGTCCCATTGTTTATTTTTGCTTTTATTTCCTTTGCTTTAGGAGACAGATCCGAAAAAATATCGCTACAATTTATGTCAAAGAGTGTTCTACCTATGTTTTCTTCTAGGAGTTTTGCAGTTTCCACCAAAATCAGTCTTAATCTGAGCCAGAAAGTGGGCCCTGTATTAGTCTGCTAGGGTTACCATAACAAAGTATCACAGTCTGGGTGGCTTAAACAACAGAAAATTATTTTCTTGTAGTTCTGGAAGCGAGAAGTCCATGATCAAAGTGTCCATAAGGTTGATTTCCTCTGGAGGCTCTCCTTTGCTTGTAAATTCTCCCTGTGTCTTCACATGGTCTTCTCTCTGTGTGTATCTGTGTGTTAATTCCCTCTTCTAAGGATACCAGTCATATTGGATTAGGGCCCACCCTAAGGACCTCATTTTAACTTAATTACCTCTTAAGAGACCCTATCTCCAATTATAGTCATTTTCTGAGGTACTGGGGGTTAGGACTTCAATATATGAATTTGGGGCAGGGGGGAGGGGCACACAATTCATTCTATAACAGGTGCTCATTTAGAGCAGCTAGGACTTGTTCTATAATCCTGTCACTAATCTTTGACATTTATTACCAATGATCAGTGGTTCTTCTGCCCTTTTCAATTGGAAGATCATTCAGCCCAACAGAAAAAAGTAGAAATTTAGGGGACTTCCCTTGTGGTCTAGTGGTTAAGACTCTGTGCTTCCAATGCAGGGGGCACGGGTTTGATCCCTCGTTGGGGAACTAAGATCCCACATGCTACTGCAGCTCAACCATAAAAAAAAAAATTGAAGAATTCTGCTTTTTCTCCCTCCCATGCTGCATCATGATTCCCAGCAGCTACCTTAACCAAGATCATCTGGTTCTGAAAGTAAATAAAATGTTCTTTTACATTTTTCCTTAGATTTTGTTATCAAAGCCTAAGCTTATAATGACAATTAAAATCTATATTAGTTTGCCAGAGCTGCCATAGCAAAATACCACAGACTGGGTGGCTTAAGCAGCATAAATTTCTTTTCTCACAGTTCCAGAAGGTAGAAGCCCATCGAGGTGCTTGCAGGGTTGGATTCTGAGGCCTCTCTCCGTGGCTTACTTACGGCCACTCTTGCTGTGTCCCCACTGAGTTTTTCCTCTATGACCACACATGCTTGGCATCTCTTTCTATATGTCCTAATAACCTCTTCTTATAAGGACATTGGTCAGATTGGATTAGGGTTCTACTCCAATGACCTGATTTTAAGTTAAGTATCCCTTTAAAGCCCTATCCCTCATATAGTCACATTCTAAGGTACTAGGAACTAGGATTCAACATATGAATTTGGGGGGAACACAATTCAGTCAATGTCAGAACCCCTAACATTATCCTCACATTTAAGCTACTCTCCTATCTGTTCTTGAGAGTGGATTCCTGCCACCTTTTATTCACGTCCTTTTGAAACCAGCCTGCTTCCTAGGTAACCAGAGTGGTTTCTTTAGCTGCCTCCTGGTTGAATATTTGGATAACTTGGTCACTCTGGACTTCCAATAGTGTTATAAATCATGGTACCTTCTAGAGAGGTGCTTCCTTGCTGAGTATTAGCTGTGATGGCAGATACTGTGACATATTTGAGAGTTTCACATGCTTCACAACCTGTCTTCCCTTCTAGAAATTCATGCCGATTCCTCTCTGTGGACGGACCAGAAGTGGATCTTGAGTTGCATTCTCTTTCATCTCTTTTTACCTTCTCTGAGATGGAGGGAATTATATATTTCTTTATCTTGACTACAGCCTTCAATATCCACAGACATCTAAACTGTACATGGCATTCAAGCTTTTCATGATAAAATTCTTTCTCGCAATAATGGGTACAGTTTTTCACATAATAAGATTTTCTTTCTTTTTAATGAACAGACATAAAGAAAATTTTAAATGAGTAATTAACCCTTAACATACCTGTATTTAACTGCACATAGCTAACATACCTTCACCTATACAGAAGATGCAACATTTTATTTGCCCTGTTTCTTAAGTTACTGCTTCATTCATGGGTCTTTACTTCACTAGAGCACCTGTGAAGTGTTCATATATCTTCAAACAATACAACACTTTAAAAATTAGTCCTCTGCAATCACTACACAAAACTACTTAAGAGACAGCCTTCAGATTCAAATAAGAGATAGTTTAGAAATAAGTGTATTTCAGTAATAACTCTATGGAACAATAAAATTAAATGTTTAACCAGAGACCACTATTGGCAGCTGGTTTACATAACTTGTTTGAAGAATGATGGTAATTCCAAGGTTGCCGCAAGGACTCATTTAAAAGAATATTCCTATATTTTATGGAATAACAAGGAATAACAAGAGTGGAGAAAAAAGTAGGCCATACATGCCAATCCCAGAGGTAAGAAGTGAGAAAATCAATCCAGTAGCAGGGAGATTTAATGGAGACCATACAGGCATTACACCGGTTTGCTTCTTTAGAGAACTTTAGTAATAGAGCAGCAATATGCGATGGTGTAAAGGACTCAGACTTTGAGAAACCTTGACTACTACATCTCAGTTTGGGATATAGTTGTGGAACCTACCAGAGCCTTAGTTTCTGAAAATTCATCCCTTCATCAGGTTGTGTGACAAACTGAGAAGGTGGCCAGCACAGTGCTTAGTTTATAATAGAAGTCAGTTCTCTTTTCTTGAGAGAGCAGGAGTTCACCTGAGTGACCGGGACAGTCCTGACTTTGACCTTGCGTTGATCTTGCCAGGGGCTGACAGTGACTCTCAACTCAGTGTTACTTAGGTGGATCCCCAAGTAATGTGTTGCTAATAAAAGTTCCATATTTGTGAGTGATTTACTTTTTTGACACAGAAATGAGAGCAGACTCAAGGTTACTCTTTCATCAGGCTGCTCATTTGTATTCCAGTAATGTAGGATTAGGCAATATGCTAAGAATTAGGAAAAACCTTCAGCACTCCCAAGGGCATGTGCCAGGTACGTGAAAGACAGGCATCCTGTCTGCAGGTGGCACAGTGCTTGGAAAGGCTGCTTGCCAGAGGTGCTGAGAGGACTACCTGGGGCTGGCCACCTCCTGCAGGATGGAGGACCACATCATGTGATCAAGAAGAGTCACTCCCCAGAGCAGCCGCTGGAAGTCGCAGATCTCAGTAGGATTGCTGTGGCCTGTGTCACTCAACATTGGTGACAAACATTGAGGTTGAGGGCTGTTATGCTCCAAGGCAACTAGACCTCCTGGTCTCCATACATCATGCCCAGGGATTGTCCTTCATGGTTTCCTTTTTAAAGAGAGAGAAGTTCTAGAGTCTTTGATGAGTTAAGGCTGTAGCCAGAGAAGTGTTACCTAAACCAAAAATGATTGGGAAGATTCCAGGCAGATAAAACTTGAGTATTCCTGAACACATTTTGTAAATAAACAATATCCTGAATGACAAAACAAACACACAAACCAACTACCAAATAAATAAAAGCTTCACAGTCATTTGTCCCTACGTAAACACCCCAACTTTGCTATATCCAACTTTGCTATATCCCTCAATTAATATTTTCTGTCCTATGTGTAATTTATTCCAGTTAAAGTAAATATAACTCCTAGGAATAAAAGTGTTTAGTATTGGTGGATCAATCAAAATTTTTTACACTTCCACTGTGGGCGGAGTAAAAAACTGATACATTCACTCCCCTTAAAGAGCTTATGTTTATGTGAGAAAAATATCCGGGAGAATAAAAGCCATAGTGAATGGTGACTGTAGTTAACAATACTGTACTGTGTATTTGAAAGTTGCTGCGAGAGTAGATCTTAAAAGTTCTCATCACAAGAAAAAAAAAAATTGTAACTATGGTGGTGAGGGATATTAACTTATTGTGGTGATCATTTCACAATATATCCATATATCAGATCATTCTAATACACTTAAAACTAATACAATATGTCAATTATCTCAATTAAAAAAATTTTTTTAAATAGTGAAAAACATATATCAGTAAGTACAACTTGAGTGTATATATCTGAATTCATCAGAAGAAAATTAGAATCATAGACCTGTAGTATTGGAAAGGGTTAATCTGGGACATCAGGAAGAGGTTTTATTTTTTTTGCAGGGGATTTGATATCACCATAAAAAGGGAAGAAGAAGGGGCAAGAAGGAAAATGTTTTACGGAAGGGTTATGTGAATACATCAAGAGTGTTCCTGATGGGGCTGGTAAGTGGGAGTTAGCTGCGGGGAGGTGTGAATATTTGAGGAGCTTCGGAGCTTCGGTCAGGTGGGCTGGGCTTCGGGAGGCTGCTGCTCACGACAGGTTTCCTCATCAGTCGGACATATTCTAACATTTCTAGAGCAAGGTCTGTCAGTGGGGAAGTTGTAGGGTAATTTGGAGGATGAAAACGTTGGGATTGGGAAGAGTGAGAAGGGAATGCCAGATGTTCCAGGTGTGACCATAAAAAGTGTGTGAAGACATCATGGTAGGACACTTTATGACTGATAAGGCGTCAGGATTCCTGTGTGCCAAGCTGGGGACTTTACACGCAAGATCTCAGGGAATACTTGTCAGTTGTGTTGGGGTGACTCTCCATGTCACAAATGAGGAAGTGAGAGAGGTTAAATCAGCCAGAAAGGGATGGAAGAGGGAGACACCTGCTCTGTCTTACCTGGACATCACTGATGATGGGTTTTTTTTTAATGAGGGAAATAATAAATTAGATTCTTTGTGTGTTTGTTTGTATTTAGAGATCAGAAGTACATACAGTAAGAAGTACCTGAAGTGTGACAAATAAAAACAAGGGAAGGCGAGTGAGAGATGAACACTGGAGATGTGACTGTGGTTGTTTTATGTGATAATTGATGATTTATCCCCAGCCAATGAGCCGTTGATGATTCAGATGAAGTTAGAAAAAGAAGATACGTTTTTGTGTTTACTTATAAGAACCAAATGGGCACTTGGAGGTTTACTGTTTGTGAGATGAACCCTAGATACGCCTGTAAATACAGTGTGAGAAAGAAGTGAGCTATTTTTCTATCTCGAGATTATTTTCCAATACAGAAATGCATTGGAATAGTCCTTTCTGAAAAATGAAGAGTAGTATCACCTAGCACAATTTCCTAACTGTGTACCGTGCAACCCTAGTACAGCAGCATGTTACTATTTGTTGTGTTCATACAGGAAAAGAGTCTGTAATCAAATAAGTTTGAGAAATAAGCGGTTAAGTAAAATGAAGCAAATCTTTTCTTTAGAATGCCTACAACCGTTTACAATGCTGCTTTGCATTTTGAATTTTAAAGAGGGTAGCTCCTAATGCTGAATCCCCCCCCCACCCCCAAACCCCGCTTTTGTTTTGTTTGCTGCGTCGACTCCTGGTACCAGTGTTGCACAAAGCAAGCTTTAGGGAACTCTGCTTTGAAGGCATTCTAATAGACTCTTCAGATTTTTTTTTTATTTATACCCTTGCAGAAATGAAGGTTTATAGTGTACATTTTCGCCAAAGCAGATGGGTCCTTTCCCCTGAAAGATGTTTCCACGCATGACCTTGAAGATAAATTAATAAAGGGAAAAAAAGTAGAAATATTAGGCTGACAGACGTTTTAAAGTAGGGCATAACAGATGCCATAAAAAGCATTCCGAAAGTTTAAAGTAGGAGTTAAAATGTGTGTTATATGGAAGATACCGGATTAGAGTCTTTGAATATTTATAATACAAATGTGCAAGTATATGACCAGCTTCTTCCCAGTTTGGGAGAGCAATGGGACAGAATCCAATTCACATGTGAGACTGCTTCTCTGTAAATTTTCTTACGTGAAAAGGAGGAAGTATTGCTAAGTTTACAAAGATAAGGTTCAGGATAAGACTTGAGTTGACTGCACTGCCTTTAATCTTTCATGATAGGGGCCCTTAAGAAGTGTCTAGGACCTCTATGCAGATGGGTGAAGAATTCCAGGAAGGAGAGTTGAAGGAGACAAGTACTGGATTAATTTTAAGAAGCTTTTGCTGAAACTTCTCATACAGTATACATGGAAAGCAAAGGCATAAGGAGATACAGAACTCTCTGGGTCAAAAAAATAAATCTGAACTTCCATAGTTTTTCTCTGTTAGTCTTTACTGAAAAATTCATTTACCATTAATGGTGTCAAGGGGCCCTGTCAGCCCTCATTATTGTACCAAAAAGAATAAGGAAAAGGCTTAGGGAGCCCGGTCTGAAAAGGAATGTTGTCATTTCTGTTTTTCAACTCTCAGTAAAAACAGGTTCTGTTATCTAAACCTCATGGGACCGAGGGTCCAAGTAATCCACCTTGTTCTGGTGAGTTTGTGAAGCCCGGGAAGAGATACTGATGAAATAAATAGGGAAACCAGGCAGGCCTGCTTTCTTTCACAGAGGAAGAGTAAAATAAGATGGAAATAAACGGGGACAATGGTGAAAACACAGATCTTGGTCTCAGATAATTCTAGAGTTGGAGCATCTACCCAGGATTAAATCTTGGAGAATATAAAAGTTGGTACTAATTTTGGGCCTACATAAGAAAACAGGTCACAGATTTGCTTAAAGTCCATTGTACCATTTCAGTCCCAACTACTTGGAAGCTACTGGGAATTTTTTTTTTTTTTTTAATTTATTTTTGGCTGTGTTGGGTCTTCGTTTCTGTGCGAGGGCTTTCTCCAGTTGTGGCAAGCGGGGGCCACTCTTCATCGCGATGCGCGGGCCTCTCACTATCGCGGCCTCTCTTGTTGTGGAGCACAGGCTCCAGACGCGCAGGCTCAGTAGTTGTGGCTCACGGGCCCAGTTGCTCCGCGGCATGTGGGATCTTCCCAGACCAGGGCTCTAACCCGTGTCCCCTGCATTGGCAGGCAGACTCTCAACCACTGTGCCACCAGGGAAGCCCGCTACTGGGAATTTTTAAAAAACATCAGATTCGGTCAACATTGCTTGGTACTTTTCCACCGAAATGTCTAAACAGCCCTCAAAGCCATATGCAGGCCATGCCTAGCAGAAGGTAGACCAAGATGTCAGAAACGGAGCTGGAATAACTCGTCTTTACTGCTGCCTTATTAGTCTCAGTTCAACACCTAGGAAACATCCACAAGGGATGCTTTTCAGTCAAGATGAAGCAGCTCAGGCAAGCACAGCAATGCGCATTCACTCACAGGCTTACTTCTGTTTGGAATTAGTCTCCAGTGATAATCGTTCCATGTATGACTGAGTCTCCAGGAACCACAGCACAGCACACCCCAGTGCTTTATTAGTCCCTTGGGAGTGAGAAGCAGTTTTCTGTATAAGTAGCAGTTTCATCCCGATTTTTCAAGATTGGAGCTCCCTCACCTTTCACACCCTTGAAGAGAAGATGTTGGATGACTGGCCTAGAGGAACTTGTTCTCTCATTTCTGAATTCCTCTGGTAAGAAAGAATTTGATTCAACATGATTTTCCTTCCATCCAAACGAGCCAGGGTACCTCCTCCCCATCCCATGATACCCTGTGACCGTCTTTCATCACAACCCTCTTCCGGTTTCTATGAGTTGAAAAAGAACCCAGAATTACAGTGTTTAGAACAGAAGGGATGTAGTACTCATGTAGGCCAAGCCTTTATTTATTTATTTATTTATTTCAATATGCAAATTATACTTTTATTTTTTATTTTTTAAATTTTTATTTTAAATATTGGACTATAGTCTGTTTACACAGTTGTGTTAGTTTCAGGTGTACAGCAAAGTGATTCAGTTATACATATACATACATCTATTCTTTTTCAAATTCTTTTCCCATTTAGGTTATTACAGGATACTGAGCAGAGTTCCCTGTGCTATACAGCAGGTCCTTGTTAGTTATCTATTTTAAATATAGTAGTGTGTATATGTCGGTCCCAAACTCCTAATTTATACCTCCCCCCACCTTTCCCCTTTGGTAACCATAAGTTTGTTTTCTATGTCTGTGGGTGTATTTCTGTTTTGTAAATAAGTTCATTCGTATCATTTTTTTTAGATTCCCCACATAAGAGATATCATATGGTATTTGTCTTGCTCTGTCTGACTTACTTCACTTAGTATGGTAATCTCCAGGTCCATCCATGTTGCTGCACATGGCATTATTTTGTTCTTTTTAATGGCTGAGTAATATTCCATTGTGTATATGTACCCAAGCCTTCAATTTAGTGAGGACTTACCGGTGACCCAGAGAAGTGAAGTATCTTGCCTACAGTCCTGTGACAATTTATTGGCAAAGCTTGGCCCTCGTCTCCCTGATTTCCCATTCTCATTTTATCTTGTGATACTTCCCAGACCTGGCAATCTCACCAGACCAGAGTCACGAAAACAGTGGGGCACTGAGACCAGCCATACTTTGTGAAGTGGTGATGTTTTTCCTCATCTAAAGTTGATTTATCTTTCTAGAATCTTAGAATTGGAACCCAACTTAAAAATCGCCTGTTTGATCCGCTCGTGAACGCAGGTATCTTGCCTGCAATATTCTTGAGGTAGTTACTTGGTTTCTGCTTCCTTATTTTCTATGATTGGGAGCCATCTTCTGGAAGCATAAACGTTTCACTGGAATTTTTTTTGTTGTTATATTGAGCTAAAATTTACCTTTTCTTCAGTTCTATCCGTTGGTCCCAACTTGGCCAAGTGGAGGAATGCGAAATGCGAAGAGTGAGTTCGGGGTCATCCACAGGACACTCCTTCAGAAGTTTTAGCTCATTTATCCCCAGTGTTCCCTTAGGCCTCTCTTCTCTTTTCTAATCTAAACATTTGATTTTCTGAACAGTGGCTTATAGGATATCATTGCCAGATCCCTCATGATGCTGAACTTTGGAGGTATTCCTTTCTGCACATGAATATATTTTATTTATTGATTCATTCAGCAAATATTTAATGAGTACCTATTAAGTGGAGGGAGATCAAAGAAAAACAAGCAGGTAAATAAGAAAATATGTAGTGTGGTAAATAATGATACAGGCTATGGAGACAAATTAAGCAGAATCAAGGGGAGATGGAGAATCTGTGTGTAGTTAGGAGGTCTGAGGCTTGGTATAGGAATGACCTCGCTGATAAGGTGACGTTCATGTGCACATACAAAGGAATTGAGAGAAGAGGAGGACTTGCAGCTGTTTCGGGGCAAGAGGATTCAAGCCTGAAGAATAGCTCCTGAAGCAGGAATAAGCCTGACTGTTTGAAGGCAGCAGGATGACTCTTGAGGCCCTAGTGTAGGGAATGAGGGAGGATAGTGGTAGGAGGTGAGGTCGCAGAGGTTGTTACAGGCTGAATTGTGTCCCTGCTCCCTAAAAATTCATATTATGAAGTCCTAACCCCCAGTACCTCTGAATATGACTGTATACGGAGATAGGGTCTTTAAAGAGGTAATTAAGTTAAAATGAAGTTTTTAGGGTGGGCCCTAGTCCTATATGACTGATATCTTTATATAAAGAGGAGGTTAGGACACGGACGCACACAGATGGAAGACCATGTGAGGACACGAGGAGAAGGTGGCCATCTAGAAGCCAAGGAGACAAGCCTCGGAAGAAACCAACCCTGGGGACACTTTGATCTTGGACTTCTAGCCTCCGGAACTGTGAGAAAATAAATTTCTGTTGTTTAAGCCACCCAGTCTGTGGTACTTTGTTATGGCAGCCCTAGCATACTAATACAGAGGTGTAAAGGGCCAGATAATGTAGGACCTTGAAAGCCATTGTACGTACTCTGAGTGCAATAGGAGCCAATTTGAGGCTTTGCAGAGAGTAAGAGCGTGATTTGTCTCCTGTTTTAAAGGGATCACTCTGGCTTCTGTATTGAAAGTTGTCTATAGCGAGGCAAGGGCAGAAGAAGGGAAGTCAGTTAGGAGGTTATTGCAAAAATTTATATGAGGGTGGGAGGTGGTAATTTGAGAGAAGTTTTGGAATATATTTTGAAGTTCGAGCCAAGCTGATTTTCTCATGGATTGCGTTTGTGATGTGAAAGAGGAAAGACTCGAGGATGACCCAAAGCTTTTGTCCAAAGCAATGGGAAGAATGGGGTTAACGTGCACAGAGATAGGAAAGACTGTAGGAGTAGCAAGTTTTATAGGGAGGACAGGTGTTAGTGGGGAGGACCAGGAGTTTAATTTTGGACACATTAAATATAAGGTATTTAGAGTAAATACGGCACCAAGTGTTGGTGGAATAGGGCTGACAACTAGAATTATGAACAAAAGCAGGGGTCTTTTGCAGGAGAAACTGACCTGAGAGTGTGCTATTGCTTGCTCAGCCAGAGCAAGAATTTAAAAGCTCCCTTTTCAGGCAGACAGCCTGAGTGGTCCCAGACCCAGGGGAACTCTGTCATCGTGCAGGCCATTAGGGCAGGATTTTAAACAGGAGTGTCACATCGCTGTTCCACACTGGAACACCAGATTGTGTTGTCTTTATCAGACAGTCCATTCTCTCCTTCTGTATTCCCTCTCTTATACTGGTTTTATGTATTTCTCTCCACCACACTAGACTTCGAGGACACAAATTGGTGAATAGAGCACAGATCTTGTAAATCACACATGTACCTTACACCTGGCTCTGTCAGTTCCCACATAGTGACACCATGGCCATTAGCTAAGCTCTGTCCCATATCTTCCTCTGTAAAATGAGGTAATACAACCTACTTCCTGGGGTTATGGTGAGGCTTAGAGATGACGTGTGCTAAGCGCTTGGCACATAATGGGCATGCAATAAATGCCAGTTTGGTACTGAAACTATGGGTGTGGCTTAGACAGGGACTTCTATATGGTTCGGCTGGTTATACACAACAGCAAAAAAGAAGAGCTCACCGTGCAGTAGCGAGCTAAAACAGGCTGAGTGTTAATGAGCTGTGACTGGGGCCTTGGAAATTGGCTGGGTAGAAACGAAGTCCTTAATATGGAACATCTTCAGCAAATGCCTGAAATGAAATGGATCTTGTTAACATACTGGGAGTATTCTTATGGGCAGCCTTTAGTCTGAGATGCTTTCAGCATTCTCTCTCTGTCTCCCTCCCCCCGCCTTCATTTTTAAACAGCTTTACTGAGGCATAATTCACATGTCATACAATTCACCCCAAAACATAAGTGAAGTGTACAATTCAGTGGATATTAGACTATTTACAGATACGTGCAGCTATCATCACAGTCAATTCATCACCTCTAAAAGAAACCCCACAGTCTTTAGCTGTCACATCCCCTGCACTTCCTCCCCATGCCCTAAACAGCTGCTAATCTGTCTCTATAGATTTCCCTGTTCTGGACATTTCATACGACTGGAATCATATAATATGTGGTCTTATGTAGCTAGCTTCATTCATTTAGCATAATGTTTTCAAGGTTTATCTATGTGGTAGCATGTATCAGTACTGTATGGCCAAATAATATTCCATTGTATATATACGTACTACATTTCATCGATGTCTCGGTTGGTGGACATTTGGGTTGTCTCCTGTCTTTTGGCCATTATGAATACTGCTGCTATGAACAGTCATGTATATTTTTTGTATGTGTGCAGACACATGTTTTTATTTCTCTTAAGTATATACTTAGGAGTAGAATTGCTGGATTTCAGCCTCCTCTTGATACTTATCACTGGGAAGGTTAAGAGTTAGTGATTCTACCATCATCTCCCTGAAACACTTTCCTGTGACAGTCCTAAATTTTCTGCATTTTATTCACTTAGTTAATAATTACTGAGAAATTACTGCAAGTCAGGTAACACTTTAGGCACCAGGCAACTTTGGTGGGCTCTTTGGGTTCTAGACTCTTCAAGATCTAAGTGGAATCTGACAGTAGGTAATTACTTTTATCCGTAGCAAATGTAATTGAAGACTACCTTATGCAGGAAAGCAAAAATAGCACTTAACCTGCATCTTTCTTTTTTATTTTATTTTATTTTATTTTATTTATGGCTGTGTTGGGTCTTCGTTTCTCTGCGAGGACTTTCTCTAGTTGCGGCAAGTGGGGGCCACTCTTCATCGCCGTGCGCAGGCCTCTCACTATGGCGGCCTCTCTTGTTGCGGAGCACAGGCTCCAGACGCGCAAGCTCAGTAATTGTGGCTCACGGGCCCAGTTGCTTCGCGGCATGTGGGATCCTCCCAGACCAGGGCTCGAACCCGTGTCCCCTGCATTGGCAGGCAGATTCTCAACCACTGTGCCACCAGGGAAGCCCTGCATCTTTCTTGATTATCTAAATAAACATCATCATTTCTTAGCTCCTCTTATAAACACTGTCCATAACCTCTTATAGAAGCTGGTTGTTCACACTGCTTATTTATACATTGATATTTGTATTCATTAATCTCCTCATCCATTCATTCCATACAAATTTAGTAAGCGCCTACACTCAATCATTGTACTATACTTAGTTGATATAAAGATGAGACACACACTGCTCTTTGGAGAGAAATGTACAAAAATAGGTTGTTGTAATACACTGTGGTATTGATGAGAAGTTCCTAACCCATTTTGGGGTTCCTGGGGAAGGCTTTCCTGAAAGGTGAAAACGTACAGCATGGATATAGAGACAGGCCAGGGTAAGGTGGGGAACTTTCCAGGAAGAGGGAACAGTGTAAGGAGATACATAAATAAGAAATATCATGGTACAAGTAGTTTAGTATTGCTGGATCATGAAGTGCATCTGAGATAAAGAATCTTCACAGGGAAAATATAATTACTTAATATGTAGCCTGCCAGTGGGAATGAATGATTATGCAATAATTTACAACTGCCCGCTAAATAGCTGTGTGACATAAGATAAGCCATTAACATCTCTGTGCCTCATTTGTCATCAAATGTTGAGTGGGGAACAGATTTCACGAATATCTCCTTTCTAAAGTGACACGTAAATTGCTAAAAAGAAAGTCTTAAAGAACATTCTAATGTTGTCCCAAATACAGCCAAGTCCTGGAAAGATAGAACTATACGAGATAAAGGAGGTATGTCATAGATAAGATTCCAGATTAAACAGATTGAAGAACTCTGCAAAAAGGACACAGATGAATTTCAGACCTGGCTTGGTGCCCCAGTTGTGCTGACTGCCTATAGAAGAAAATTCCCAAGCCCCAAATTCAAGTCTGCACTTCTCCTTCCCAAACTCCACCCTCCATGATTCCTGAAAAGGGCACAACTATTATCTGACCTCAAATCCTCTCCTGATACTTGTTTTGGAATTTTTGATGCATCTCTGCAGGTTGTGGATTGTGAGCCTGTGTAGCTATCCCATAGTATTCACGGTACTCATTTCTTCACGAAGTGGTTGCTGTGTCCTCCTGTGAAATGTGGCTATTCCTAGGTCTTCAAGATGATATATGGGGCTCTGTCAGGGCCTGCGTCACATTTTATTCTTGTATGTATTGCTAGCAGTGGTCACTGGTTCCCCTTTTCCTTTTTGAAAGCTATACATTGTTGTCTTTGACCTTCATGTTGTCTTTGACCTTCATTTGCTGCTTCTAGCTCAAGGCAGCCATACAACAAGCCAATAGAAGAGAAAGAGCCTGACACTCCAAGTGCCACAGCAACCCTTTAAGTTGGGTCTGTGCCAGCCTCCAGAGCCTTTGCCCTCATACTTTACTCCATACTGATAAAGCAGCAAGGGAGACCAGGGGGTAACCTTGGTGCCCATATGTAAGTGTCCCCAAACACAGGCTGTAAATGTACAGAAGCACAAGAAGGAAGGAGAAGGGCTGTTGCCAATTCTTCCATCCAGTTGGTCCACCTGAGAGGTAGTCTAGTCTTGCTTCTTTAATAGTCAATCCTGTGAAAGAGGAACAAGCAATCTGTGGCATGGAAAATGAACAGGGAAGAAGGCATCATGAAACCTGCAAGACATTATATGTAAGGGGCATAGAAAGAAGAAATGGAGACACACTGTGCTATTAGAGAACAGGTGTCAATTAAGTAACTAAAGTCTATGGTTTCCAAGTTGCTGTAAGATCATATAGTGCTCCTTGCTTCTTGGGAAGGGCCATTGCTAAAGTGGGTCCATTGCCATTAATGAAGGGAGACCTTACCCTGGGGAAAGGAAAACTCCCGCCTGTGCTGGTAAATCTGCTGTTGACTTACGTGGCACAGAAGCTTCTGGAATTACTACCATTTGTGACATAAAAATTTGAGTCATTTTAATTTTTTTCTTTTATGAAATAAAAATTTGCATAATCTAATGAAATTTGCACAGTAGCTATCATTCATGGAATGCAATTTCCAGCACTGAATTCCTAGGATAGACTGCATTTGGAATTTAAGGTTTTATTACAAGCACCACTTAAGCTTTCTGTTTTCATCCGCTTTGTAATTTTTTAGTTGTCCAGTGGTGGGCTACCAAATCACTGCAGTTTTATTCAGTAAAATGTCTACATATTGAAAACATAGTTCATGTATGTATTACTAAGACAATGAAACAGCCACCAAGCCATAGGAAGTTCTTCTTCTTTTTTTTTTTTTTTTTGGTCAAATTAAATATCAGGAAAAAACCCTCTGGGAGGCTTACATGCCCACACCCAGCTACTATGTGTGTTAGCTGCTAAAAGCCACAGCTGCTCCATTTGATAAAGAATTGACCTCCATAGATGGGACCCACCTTCCTGGACGTTGCCTGGAGGGAAACACCCTTCACCCCCAACCAGGAGCAGCACACACCTACTTGACCGATAAGGAAATATGAACGTCCTGCTCCTTTGCCTCAAGGTGGGACAATGTTTATGGTGTCACTCTTGTTCCAAAACTATGGGATCAGGCTGAGACTAGACTTCAGCTGAAACCACATCTTTGCTTTGCTTTCCCCCTGTGTCCTATCCTGCTTCCTTCACTTCCTTACAAGTTTCTTCTGAAACACTCCCTCAAAGAATCAGTAACATAAGGATCCTTATCTCAGGCTCAGCCTCTTGGAAACTCAAACGAAGACTATGTGAAAATGCTCACTAGTCCCAAAGTAGGATAACTATTGAACAATGTTAAAATAAAGTGATATAAACCATTTTCAGAAAAAGGACAGTTACAAAGTAATAAAGGATATCCATTTAAATATATAAAAATATGCATTGATGTTTGGAAATTTTGACATGCAATGACAGAGTAATGTGAAAATTGTATGCAATTATTGACATGCAAGTAATAGAAACATAGAAAGTCAAAGGTTAGCCATAGATGACTCTTGTCGAGAACAAATGTGTATGTCCATGAACCTGTATTTAATGGCCATGACCTTGTCAGCTACATCCGGTTTGACATGTACAGAAAGATGTGTGATAATGGGATTGATGAATTCATTAGCATTATGAATCACTCAAAAACAGAATCTTTAACACATTTTATTAAGGATTGACTAAAAACTGTTGGTTTGGAGAGGACGAAGATTACAAATGTTTTAAATTGGTTTCCCAAAGGGCAAGGAAATTGAAGCAATCTTTTTACCCTAAATGATCAGGGATGGAATACACATCTCCCTTATGGTGTTGTGCTTGGGTGGCCAGTATGGCCAGAGGAGTTTATGTCAGTCCAGAAAAGTACGATACTGGGAAATGAGCAGAAAGGGAAATGCCGAATGCTGAGCCAGGCACTGGACAAGAAGTTCTGTTCTGATTTTTCAAAAGAAAAATATGATAGATTTGAGATTGAGGATCATTCATTGATTGATTCAACCAATATTTAGAGAGCACCTCTTCGGTGCTGGGGTTCTGTGGTTACAGACATGAAAAGGCAGAAATGAGCTCCCAAGCCAAGTTTGCTGTATTGTAATCATTCCTGGTCTGACTTCCATGCTTTTTGCAAATGATTTCTGGAGTTTACAGGCTCGTTCTACATTTGTGTGGTTTCCTAGGGCTTTCAAATATTTAACCATGTCTAAGCTTTTCCCAATTGCCTTAAACGCTTCAGTTAATTCACATTCCAAAATTGTCATAGGGAAAAATGGATCTCTCTCCCCGTGCCCCTAAAAAGCCCCAACCCTACAATTATGATAATTTAATGGTGAATAGTGTTCATTAAATATTCTGTATCTTAATTGTTTTTCCCAGAGAAAATGAAAATGCTACTTATATCTCTGGGAGTCTTATGCTGAGTATTGGCATCCAAGTTGTAAAATTCTTTTTTAAAAAAATTTAATTAATTTATTTATTTATGGTTGTGTTGGGTCTTCGTTTCTGTGCGAGGGCTTTCTCTAGTTGTGACAAGTGGGGGCCACTCTTCATCGCGGTGCGCGGGCCTCTCACTATCGCGGCCTCTCTTGTTGCGGAGCACAGGCTCCAGACGCGCAAGCTCAGTAATTGTGGCTCACGGGCCCAGTTGCTCCGCAGCATGTGGGATCTTCCCAGACCAGGGCTCAAACCCGTGTCCCCTGCATTGGCAGGCAGACTCTCAACCACTGCGCCACCAGGGAAGCCCCACCAGGTTGTAAAATTCTTCAAGATTTTTGGACCCAAGAACTCCCACATGTTAGAGATCGGACCATCTTGTGTCATGCATTAGAATTTAGTGTGTTATTTTATTTATCCTATTCTATCCCTAATCCATCTGTATTTCAGTAATCACAGCAACTAGTATTTGTAGATTTCTTTTCATTATATCTGGTTTGTCACAACTTTGAGGATTTTATTTAAGTAAATTAAATATCTTAACAGTGTATGAAGTTAGGATTCTGAATATGTAGCTAGAATGTAACCTTCTAAAGAACAGTAGTTTGTTCTGTTGTGCTAAATAGCTTGTTATATTTTGATGAATATTTTGACTAACTCTGGAGATGGATTGATGGGGATAAATTTCCCAAATACTTTAAAGAAAATTATTTATGATGGCTCTTTCATCTGTTAATGGAAGAGTGTTATTTTTCTCTTAATGATTGTAAGGATTTTGTATCTTATTTTTAGAATAGAAATATGTAAATAAAATTTGGACTTTGGGCACCAAGTACTTTGAATTTCCATAAATGACTTTATTTTCATAAAACCAGACTGTATGAGAACTCGCACACTATTGCGCCTTAATTTAGTGTGTAAACAGATTCTTAATATAAGTTATCTTTATTGATGGAATCTTACTAGTGTGTTTGTGCCTATGTCAACTTAATTCTCATAGAGCCTCTTGGGATTTATGGGTTGTTGGATTTTTAAAAATCCATTGGAAGCAAGTGGATTCTCAATATAAGAGTAGTACCTAGTTAAAAGAAAAGCAATATTTTATCTGATGTTACAAAGAGCTCTTCATTTTTAACATTCAATCTCTGAGAAAGTTAACTTATGAGGAATAAATTATATTACTTAGCAACCTTCTATTCATTTCACCACATTGTTAAAATCTTATATTCTGCAAATAATTCACATAATGAAACAATGGACATAAATTATATACATTAAGAAAGATTAAAAATTCAAATAGTTATAACCTGATTCGAAGGTCATTTGTTCTAAATCAGTACTTAGATTGTTAATTTCTAAGAAAATGAATTTCTAAGTAAATTGTTAATTTATAAAAAAAGCTTTAATAAGGTTTTATTTAGGGGTATCTTGAAGTAGCAAAGGTATATTTTAGAAAAATTCTATATTTTATAGATTCCATTCACTGCTTCTACAATACATATATTTCTACTATGTTTACTGATTGATTGGTATCCTATAAATAGCTTAAATTTTTAACATGGTTCATATTACTGGGGTTGGTCCTCAGGTGTGTATGTCAGAAAGCAAACACAGAGATGGCTGAAATTGGGCAGGCTTTTATCACTCCTAATAAGAATACATTTTCTTAGCAGGTGCAAAATTGAAACTATAAATTGAGACAACACCGAAATAACAAGTTTGCTTGTTTGGATAATTTCTGCAATATTGTAAAAAGTTTCTACAAATTTAAGACAAGATACTGACAATTTGTTAACATGTCTGAGGCCCTATGATAAAAATCGACGAAAAACCACAACAAAAAAACTGTGAGAAAATTTAAAAAAATTAAAGTTGGTTGTTTGCAATTTAATGAAGACAATGTCTTGAATGAAAATGAAGAAGACAAGTTGAAAGGAACATTAGAAATTGTCTTGCTTGATATTCTAATTTTATAAGAGTGGAAACTGAGACATGCTGAGCTTAAGTGATTTATCCAAAGTCATGGTTAGATTGTTCCGGAGTCTGCTTCTGACTCTCTTCCAGTACACTTTCATGCCTGCCACTGCCTCCTATGACAGAGGAACACGTGCCGGATAATTGTAATTGCTTAAGAAAAACCAATTGGAAAAATAGTGAACTGTAATCACACTTGGGCCGAAACAACAGTATTTAGGAGAGGAAACACCATTCTGGAACATCCATCTCAGACTTGGCAAGCTGGAATGACAATCTGCAACATTGTTTTCGCCAGTTATCAATCACTGGTATAATGAGGCAAATGCTACCAGAGAAATTTAATTACTGAATCAAATTATTAAAAATTATATATACATTTAAATCTTGTACAAAGGAAAGAGGTTGTATTTTCTTCAACCATAAAATTCTCTCCTTCTTCCTTTTGATTTGATGTAAGTCAGTCAAATCTGTATGGAAATAATCCAGAGAGGGCAAAGCAAGTCTAACAGATCTCATTTTGCAATACTATGAATCTAAATAGACCTATGTTCTACTGAATGATTTTCCTCAACTTCTCCTTAGCTGTGGGTTGAGGGACAGATAATAGCTGAGTCTAATTAAATTTGTTCATTGAGTGCTTTCTAATTTTTTCCATTTCAGTATTTGTATCTTCCTTCTCTGACAGTGAACAGCTCCAATTACACTGAATATGTCTACTTATTTGATCACTATGTAACCAGGCTTCTATTGCCCCTGCTATTCCCTGCTCTGCATGGAAGCTCTCCTCACTCTGCTTGGCCTCTGACACCCCGTGCCAGATCATCCTTCCATGAGGATGCTTCTTCACTCTTCTAGGCTATGACACTCTACTCTGGGTAGTGTTCCTACACGAATGTCCTTCTCACTCACTTCAATTTCTGGCACCCTGAGCTGGGCCATTCAGCTCTCCACACCCCAATCCCTGCTGGCCTGGCCTGTTTGCCTACTTTGCTGAACCCTATGCCCTACTTATTGGATTTATGATTAAATTGTTCAAGAAGTAAAGGAAGAGAAAGGGAAAACAACTCCTTAGATTTTAAAATTAAATGTCAAACTTCTAAAATATTTAAGTGACTGAGTATATTATTAAAGGAGAAGGATGGAGTATATTTCTGGAAAGTTTGGTGGGGTTTTTTGGTATTAGTTTATAAAAAGAGTGCTGGGCAAAGACTAAGAAGACTAAGCTTTGCTCGCAAAGTTAATTGCAGCACCTTGGAGAAGAAAGCCTTGATTGATAGCTTAAAGTTGATGGAGGTGAGTGACCAATACAATTCCTGCCACAGACCAAGCTTTAGCACCTAGTTCCCTTCCTTCAGTCAAGATTCACTTAATCATTCTTTTTTACCCTTTGCAATGGTTACTTTATCATTTCTTTGTTACTGAGAAATGGTTCTGGATTTTGTGATTGCAAAGGACCTACTTTTCTGTACCATCAATGTTAATGCTCTTAAATAATATTTTTTTGGACGTGTTAAGTCATTTAAGTCTTTTTTTTTAACTTTTCTAGGTCACAGAGTACCAAACACATTTTATGTGAGGGATGGGGATCCACTTCCTCAAAATATAACCGCTAGTAAGACAAGAGCATAACAAAGTTAGCCTTGTCACACAGATGCAGGTCACGGGGTGTCCAGGTGGAACCACAGGGGTCATTCGTCCAGGGTCCCAGTGTTAACACCCTACCATTTCATGTCCTTGATCAGTGGTCACTTCTTTCCTGAGTATCAGCGTATCTCTAAGATTTGTTCTAGGCAATCAGAGCAGAATGCCTTTAATGTGATAAACCCTAACGGCCCCTACAGAATTGTTGCTGTCCGTCATGTCAAGTTCTCCTTTGGAGAGAGTTTTGACTTTATGGATCATTGATTTGATAAACCAAAACAAGCCCTTTAAAGCTCTCGTGTTTTGTCAGGTGGCTGGATTTATCAGGGTTGCATGCTCAATGAAACTGTCTTTCCTGGAGTCTGAACGCCTAGAAGGTGACCAGTGTCTCTTCTTGATGACCTGATGTAGTTACTTGTTTCTGTCCTTCATTCCGTGAAGGAGAGACTTCACTTTTTCTCTTACTTTTGGAATACCATTGCTGAGAAATGTGCTTCTCTTTCACTCTGTGGAATGCTAGGAAGTGACTTTTAGGCATTCTTCATGGAAGTGTTAATACTTATGAGACAAATGGCTTATTATTGAACTTGGAGCTGGAAGACCTAGATTTGAATGCTGACACTGCTACTTATTAGCAATGTGGTCTCAGTTTCCTTATTTGTAAAACTGGGTATTATCATTATCTCACAGAGTTTTTTCTGAGCCTCAAATAAAATAATTCAAGAAAGTGCCATGCAAATGCAAGGCATTATTAGTATTTTGTAAGAAGTCATTTCTTTAAAGGTAAAACAATTCATTATAAGGAAAAGTCCAAATGAAAGCAAAGTAATAAATAAAATTATCTTAAGAACTGTTGAGAGAATTTTGGTTTTGCAAATGTAAATTTGTTTTCGTATTTAATAAATGCAAATATATTTACTCTTAATGTTTAACTAGTTACTGTAAGTTCTAAAAAGTTTCAAAAATGTTCACTTCAAAAAGTCGTTGCCTTGCTTTGAAAGAAAGTTTAATTTCAAGGACAATATACCTACTCTTTCCCCAAATCATCTCTAAGCAGTAAGTCTAAGAGTATTAACGTAAGGGGAGGTGTTAAGTCTTTATTCAGAGCACACAGCTGATTCCAAGTCAGCTAGCATATATTCTAAGACAACGAAAATGGGGAACAATGACTTAGAGACTCCAGAAGACACAATCAGATATTACCATAAAGTGGGCCAACCACTGTAACTCTTTCAGCCAATATGTGTTAAAATTCTCTGTCATGGGAAAACTGTATTGGCCCCAGCAGACTGGCAGACATTTATCTCCCTCAACAAACCTGGTGTATTAGACAAAAGGAAGAAGTATATTTTGATGGTCATCATCCTAAATAAGGGGACCATGAAAACAGACTTAGTTTGAGTCTCCCTGAAAGCAGAGCATGAGACAAATATGTGGGTACACATAGTTTACTTGGGAGTTAATCCCAGGAAGCGGAGGTGAGGGAGTGGGGGAGTGAGACACGAAGTGGGGAAAATGGTGAGTTATTGGCCTGGCTACCTGTGTGGACAGTTGGTGATCAATTCTGTCGGAGCCCTTTAAGAATTCACCTTAGAGATGTTCCAGCGAAGGACAGGGAGGCTGGCGCCATTAATTCCTGTCTCCTGTTGGTGGAGGGCCGCCCCTAGAGGCTCATTTGCTCTATGCACTTCCAAGCTGTGCTTAGTGGGGGGGACTTGTGGGCTGTGCTGCCTTGTGTGACATCAGAGAAAGCCCCGAATCTGAGAGGTGCCACAGTGTGGCTTGAAATAGATGCTGGTCACTTGCACAGTATTGTCCTTCACTGCTGTGCTGAAATCTGGTGGGCCAGGCGATGTGGCCAGGTGTCTGCTACAAGGAAGAGAAAGCAGAGAGTGTAAGAGAAGTCATTATGTAATCATTTATTATAGAGGTGAGATAATGTTGTAATTGTAGGATCACTAGCTGTATGGAGTGGAAAATGAGCGTTAAAAGCATTTCTCTAGAATTCATCAGAAGAGAGAATGCTGTGATTCTCATGGTTAATGCTGAGTATCTAAATGGATATATTTCTGCAATGGCTGAACTCTTACAAGCTATTTTCGTTTGCAGGAAACAGGTTTTCAGAAACACAATGTCATATGTTCTGATCCTAAGTTCATTAAGCAACATCTGATCTGTGATTTCGTTACCAAACGCAAGTTCATGTGCCTGACACACAGTGAGGTCAAACACACCGAAATGTCAGAGTTCGGAGCAGAGAAAGGTTTATTGCAGCCCATGCAAGGAGGACGGGTGGCTCATGCCCCCCAAACCCCTGAACGCCTTGAAGGGTTTCAGCAAAGCATTTTTAAAGGCTAGGTGAGGGAGGGGCCTGGTTGGTTGGTGCAAACTTCTTGCTATCGGAATCCTGTGTTCTTGCAGCTGTCCAGGTAGGTCAGGTCATGATGTTCCTGTACACCTCCAACAAGACAAATGTTAGTCTCTGTTCTGCAACTTTTTATCTCTGTATGAATGGAAAAGTGTTACACCCTTAAAGGTCAGAGCCTTGAGAATCCGTGATCCTATGTATTTCAGGCTATAGGCAACATTCTTAACTTGAAGCAAAAGCAATAGAATACAAAGATTAAAGTAAAAGAAACAGATCTAATATGGCGTCAGGTTTGTTCTTCCCTATTACAATTTGCTATCCTGGATGAACTTACCCTCAGAAAGGGAGTCTTCTGTGCAAATGGCCATTTTTCAGAGAAAGTTCCCGAAGCATGGAATACCATATTGGAGTTTTGGTTTGAGGCAGACTCTTGGGGGCTTATTATCATGTTTCAAACTTTTATCATACCAGAGAAACCCAAATCCTTGTAAATTGAAGGGTTATTAGGTTAATAAGCATTTCACCGAATCTGAGATTTTGAGTGACCCTCATCTAATCTGCGTCCTTTCTCTTACAGAGGCGCAAAGGAATTTCATAATTTACCTAACATCAGTTTGTGAATGGACAGGCTGGGACCAGCTCCTGTCCCTCCTGGAATTCAGTTCAATATTCTGCAACAACGTCTCAGATAATACGCACTTGCCAATTTGCATAATCAATCTTTCACTTTTGTACCACACAGGGTCACTGTTTAAGTACACAGTGATACACTTCCTGACATTTAGAATTTTAATTCACTGGGCTTAGTGAAATTCCCCAGACACCTTTAAGAAGTTATGGAAAGGAAAATGAATGCAGGCTTTTGGAATGTTTTGAATACCAAAAGCCAAAACTGCACAAGTAAATGACAAGAGTTTAAAAAGAATGCCTTAACAGCTGGCTGAATAAATCAACCAAAGTTGAAACGTTCACTTAACTTGTCTGTGAAATTTTTCTTCCTTGGAGTGAGGGACTCCTTGGGGAAAAGAGAGTAGCAGGTAAATATTTTCACCTCTTGCTTCCTCTGCAATCAGAATGTGCTGCATAGGTATTCATATGCTCCATATGTAACATAACACAAAACTAAACTTTATAATCCTAGGACGCCCATGGTGTGGGATTCAGACTGCCGTGATCATCCCGCATCTGGGCAGGCCTAGGACATTACTGTCAAAGAAACTTCTGCAACAAAATAATGTCCCAGCCTCTGAAGTTGGATTTCATGAAGGTACTTCATGACTTAGGCTTATACTTTTGTTGCTGGGGAAATGGAATCCCTACTGTTGCCAGTGAATTTAAGGTTCTTTCTTTGTCACGGAAGAATTTGGAGACAAAGTGATAGGTAAGAATCAGATTTATTTAGAGGGAAACACACTCCACAGACAGAGTGTGGGCCATCTCGAAAGGCAAGAAGCAAGAAGCAAGAGGCTTCGAAATGTGGCATGGTTAATCTTTATGGGCTAATGAGTGGGAGGCTTATTCCAACTACTTGGGGAAGGGGTGGGGATTTCCAGGAATTGGGCCACCTCCCACTTTTTGACCTTTTATGGTTGGCTTCAGAATGTCATGGCGCTGTTGGGTGTGTCATTATCATGCTAATGTATTACAATGAGCATATAATGAGGCTCAAGGTCTACTGGAAGTTGAGTCTTCTTGGACCTAGTTGGTTCTCACTAGTTTTCGTCATGTACTATGGCTATGTCATTCTTTTAAAGGTTGTGCCCTGCCCCCTTCCCTCCTGTTTCACTACTATTTCCTCCCGTTTGGCACCAGCCTGCCGGCTCATGTCTCCCTGTGGCTAGCCAAGGGCTTGTCCTGCTCCATTTGGGAAGGAGGTAGAACCTCATTTTCCCTTATACATCTTCTATGAATCGCTCAGAGTCCTTGGAATGGTCCTTCTGAAGTATCTTAAGTGAAGAACTAATCCAAACCCCGGGTGTGGGGGGGAATGATGCAGATTCTAAGATGCTCTGGGTCACCTGGATCCAGATGTGCGTGTCTGTGGCAGTGCGTGATGCCCAGGGATGAAGGAGACCTGTTACTGTATTCAGAGCAGCCACAAGCAGCCCTGAGAGTGCATCCCGGCCTCCACTTGAGGGGAAGACATCAGTAGGTAACAGTGCTCCTTGGACTTCTTCCTTCTGCCAGGGATGCCCTTTTCTGGCCACAGGCTCCTGAGGGAAATGAACAGTGAGAGACCCAGGACAGAGAGACAACAGAAACAGTGAAGATTGATGTGGGTGGGCTTCCCTGGTGGCGCAGTGGTTAAGAATCCGCCTGCCAATGCAGGAAACGTGGGTTCGATCCCTGGTCTGGGAAGATCCCACATGCTGCAGAGCAACTAAGCCTGTGCACCACAACTACTGAGCCTGCATGCCACAACTACTGAGCCTGTGCTCTACAGCCCGTGAGCCACGCCTACTGAGCCCACGAGCCACAACTACTGAAGCCTGTGCACCTAGAGCCCGTGCTCTTCAACAAGAGAAGCCACCGCAATGAGAAGCCCACGCACTGCAATGAAGAGTAGCCCCCACTGGCCGCAACTAAAGAAACCCCGTGCGCAGCAACGAACACCCAATGCGGCCCAAAAAAAAAAAAAAAAAAAAAGATTGATGTGGAGCTGTTTCCTGAAAACGTTAACAGAAACTGTAGAGCATGATTTATTAAAACAATCAGAGTGAAAATGCTTGTATATGGACCTCTTATGTTTTAGTTACGATTATTATTTTTATAATTAATGTTCATATTCATATTTATTGAATGAGAGCAATGTATATGGTTAGGTAAGTGCTAGAACTAATGCTGGATAATAAACTTTAAAAAAATATGTTCATAATGGAAAATTTCAAACATTTTCAAAAGGAGAGAGGAGTATAATGAACTCCATGTACCCATTGTTCTCTCCAACAATTATACAATTATCAGTCAACGGCTAATTCCATTTGACCTGTACCCACTCTCCATCCATTCTCAAATTGTTTTGAAGCAAATCCCAGATATAATACTTCATCTCCATGAGGTTTATCTTTAATAGTTTTGATATATTTTTTTAAAAAGATCTAATTCTAATAAAATTACTACACCTAAAACTTAATTCCTTAGCATCATATAATGTTCAATCTGCGTTCAAAATTTACTAATTTCTCCATAGTCGGTTTGTTTGAATAAAGATCCATATGAGACTCACACATTGCACAAGGCTGATATGGCCCTTAAGTCTCTTTCAATGTGGTGGTTCGTAGTCTCTCTTACTCCCTTTTTTTATGGCCTTTTTGTTGTCATTGTTATTTAAAAAATAGTTTGGTTTTAAAGCAAAACGTTGTCATTTAAGTTCATACATCAATGTTACCGTGATTGGTTTATTCGTGGTAAAAAATGATTAAAGAAGACAATTTAGGTGACATAAACTTGATTTAATACTCCTTTCAGAGAACTGCAGAATGGGACTGAAGGCAGGAAGCTTTTCCAGGATAAAGAATAAAGAACAAGGAAGACAAAAATAGAAAATATCCGATTGGCTGGGGCCACAGAGTCAACCTCGTTTGGGGATTGGCTGACCGGATATTCTGTGTTTCTGGTCAATGGGAGCATTTATAGGGATGCAAAGGTTATCTAAGTTTCAGTTCCCTGATAGGGGACCCTGGGCAGGAGTGGCTCCATCTTGGACCTAGAAAATTATTTCAGCATTTGAAACTTGATTTCATTATGCTGCTGCTCATAAGCCCTGCTTTTCCGCCATCCCATGCTCCTGGAGGGCAGTGTTCGTTTTCCTCTGTGGGCGTCTGTCCCAGGCTTATCTGCAGGCATTGCTGCATGGTGAGAACCTTTTCATCTGACCCTGTGTTATAATACCCTAATCATTTTGACTTACAGTTACGGATTAAACTTCATAGTAAACCACTCGTTTGTGCATAGGTCAAAGCAACTACAAGTAAATAAATCGAGGCAGGTTCCCACAGTGGGTAAACGTGGGGGGCTTGGGGCAACCTGGACCAGAGTTTGAAACCTAGTGACACTGGCTGGCTATGTTCTCTTGGGCGAGGACTGAACAGCACCTACTTTCGGTTCCCTAACTGTCAAGGGAGTGTGAGGATGTTGGTATTAGCTGCCACAGAGCAGTATTGTTGGGGTTAAAGGAGGTGATGTTTGGAAATTGTCAGCTTGGTGCTCCCCATGCAGTGAGCACTGAGTAAGTGAGAGTGTGATGAAGCCGTGGTGCTCCACTCCCACCGTCATTTTTGGGGTATGTTTCATTTTTTATGCTTTTGAAAAGATACCGTTTTAGATTTATAGTGTAACTGAGCAGATAGTACTTAGGGTTCCATACACTCACCCAGCTTCCCATTTTCCCCATTATTTCCCCTACTATTAATATCTTGCATTCATGTGGTTCCTTGGTTACAATCAATGAACCAATATTGATATGTTATTATTAACCAAAGTCTGTAGTTTCTATTAGGGCTCCCTTTTTGTGTTGCATAGTTCTCTCGGTTTTGACAAACGTGTGATGTCACGTATCCACCATTACGGTTTCAAACAGAACAATTTCACCATCCTAAAAATTCCCTGGGCTTCACCTGTTCATCACTCCGTCCCTCCCCACAAGCCTTGGGCAGCCACAGGTCATCTTACTATTGCTATAGCTTTTCCTTTTCCAAAATGTCACATAGTTGCAATTATCTGGTGTGTATCCTTTTCAGGCTGGCTTCTTTCACTTAGCAATATGCTTTAAAGTTCTGCTTTTTAAAATGCATGTGATTTAGTTATGGGAAGGATTACACAGTGCACGTTCTATGTGAAGACATGGGAACTGCTTTTGAGTTTCATCCACTTACCTGACACAGCATGAGGCAGATTGGAGGGTGTTCCCTTCCAACGCTGAGCAGAGGGTAGGAGCTGAAAATACCAGGATTCTGGATCCTCTGTAAGTATACCGTTCGTTAAGCTGATGTACATGTGGGTGCAGTGCAGTGGTTCCTATAGCTGGTCTACGACTGGCTTCAACCAGAAAAGAAAGAGTCCTTTGGCCCTGGGAGTTTCTAATTCGATGGGGTTGGAGCTATACTTGGGAATGTGTATTTTACTGGGCTCCCCAGGTAATACTTAGAGCCATTTCTTTGGTAGTAAAATGAACCCTGGCTTTGGCATCAGAGGATTTGGCTTCAAGTCCTCACTCTTCATTAAAGCATCAAACACTTATTTAGCTCCCACTGTGTGCCAGACCACGAGCTAGGTTCTGGGTTGCTATAATGAGGAGGTCCACAGCCATACTTTGCACCCTAATGAGCTTATACTCCAGAAGAGGCAGGCATTCATCAAAGAATCCTATTTATCAATGTTATTCATCCACTCTGCTAGGTGCTAGAAAGAAAATACAGAATACTATGAGAATGTAACAGAAGGGTCTAACTTAGTCTGAATGGGGTCAGTGGTTCACTTTTCCCTGAGAAAATGACCTTCGACTGAGATTTTATCTGTGAAGTCACGACAGGATGTCTGCCATCAGGGCACACAGGTCAACATGGTTTAGAACACCAGGAGAGAGGGCCGAGGTTGTGGAATTAGCCACTCAGCAGCTGTTCTTCTGCAGACAGACAGCCAGGGGCTCTGGCTCTCCAGCCATCCTCCTACTAAACTGCACTGAAATTTCTCACAAATCTCTAAAACATATTCTATGATTCAGCCAATTATGTTTATCAGAAGCTCAGACAATCAGGTTGTAAATAGGCCTCTCTTAAAGAGTGTTAGAATGTGGTTCTTTTTTTTTATAAATTTATTTATTTATTTATTTATTTATGGCTGTGTTGGGTCTTCGTTTCTGTGTAAGGGCTTTCTTTCTCTAGTTGCGGCGAGCAGGGGCCACTCTTCATCGCGGTGCGCGGGCCTCTCACTGTCGCGGCCTCTCCCGTTGCGGAGCACAGGCTCCAGACGCGCAGGCTCAGTAGTTGTGGCTCACGGGCCCAGTTGCTCCGCGGCATGTGGGATCTTCCCAGACCGGGACACGAACCCGTGTCCCCTGCATTGGCAGGCGGATTCCTAACCACTGCGCCACCAGGGAAACCCTAGAATGCGGTTCTTAAAGCTTCTATTTGGGTGGGACCAATTATTCATTTATGAAAAAATATGCATAGAAGAGAAAAGCATCTGATTTTGTATCACGATTACGGAAGAACTGTGTAGTGCTTGAGCATTTATCAAGTGTTTTTACTTGTGGTGTCATTTCTTCTTCACCATAGCCTGAGAGATATGGATTATTACCATATCCACTGTACAGATGTGGACACAAGAGCTGAGAGAGATGCAGAACCCCACTGCAGTCACACAGTGAAGAACTGAGTGCAGCGGTTGGCTATAAGTCAATGGCAGCTAGGACCATTTATTACTACTATTGTGTCAGTTTTGAGCCCCAGGTATATGCTCATGTATCGAAAATATACAATTCAGACACATCGACTTCCCAGGACCTTTCTTCATCCTGAAAGTGAGTTTCTATAGAGGATTGCCTGTGTTTCTTCTCCTGCTCTCCAAAGCTAACAAGATCTCCTCAGAAACCTACAGCTCAGTCCAAGGCAAAGCAAAATGAATTGTCCTAAAGATATAGATGTTATTAAGATTTCTGCCCATATGAGCTGGAATTTTGCTTTATTGCCTGATAGATCTTTTTTCAATATGAACTATATTTCTACTCTTCCCGTTAGAGACTGCTGCTGAAATTGGACCATGTGGGAAGCCCTATAATCAGCAAGGTTTTTTCCTATACATTGGAGACTGTAGGTGACAACATAGGATTGTTTATTTTAGAGGTTGCAAGACTACTTACCTCTCTCCTGATATCTTTCTTCCTATCTTATTATAGTGCATACTGTTTCTAACTTTGAGTCATTCCCTGAAATTTGTAAGGCCTTGTATATAAAAATCCCCTGTAAAATAACATGCTACCTTAAAAAAGTAACCCATTAACATCCATTAAGGCTTAAATGTTAATTGTAACCATGAAGTTTGAAAATTATGGGTAAATAAATGATTTACTACTAAGAAGCCAAAGGCCTCTAGATACGTCTGAATCCAAGGACAGAGTCAAAGTTTGAATGATTCTAACAATGCAAAAATATCAGTAAATTATAGGATATTCCTCTCCTCCCCTTTATCTTATCCTAAACTACTACTATTTCATGATATATTTAAGTGTTAATCATGTTGGATACTGTGAGATCATCAAAGATGGTCTAAAATATAGTAAGTCTCTACTGCCTTTTTAGAGCTTTTATTGGAGAACTGGTTTTCTCTGTTTTCCCCTGAGAATTTTGCTTGGCTATTGTGTCTGTCCTAATGCTACAATAGTTGGTCTTAAGTTCGAACAGTGCGGTGGAACCTCATTTTAACCAAACAATATTTTTGGTATATGACCCCTATTTTTAATTTTTATTATATTTTGTATTCTAATAAATTATTCTGAATTTTCCTTCCAAAAATTGAAACCTCTTTAGGGTCTAGGTTTTGCCATGTTGAATTCCAAACCCTATTAGTTGGCTAAGACTTTCTGTGACCTGGTTGAATTGTCAACAAAGGAAGTAGATTTCTGATAAATTGAGTAGATTTCTGATAAATTGAGTATGTTCTTATTCTCTCTAACAAAAAAGTGGAGGAAGGAACATCTTTGTATGCCCACATCACCTGGCACCATCATTTTAACTTTATTCATTAACTTTATTTTGCAATGTGTGAGACCCAAGAGAAAACCTGCTTCTCTTAGCTCTAGCTTGGCTTCCAAATAAAATATTACTCTGTTAGTTCATTTTGCTGTATCACATCAAAGTCTTGTCACTGTGCTGGTGCTAGCTAGGATCCTGAACAGATGGGAAATGGATGAAGTTCATTTTCATGGAGGAGACAGAGAGAAATACAGAGCAGGGGAAGGAGGGTTGGGCTGCTTTGGTTGGGTGCCTCAGTTGGTGATCCCCAGGAGCCAAGAAGCTTCAGTTTCCCACGTGTGGTTTGGATATTGAAGCTAGAAGTGATGAAGGCATAGGAGGTAGGATACAAAGACCAAATTCTTCCAGTTCACAGCTTCATTTTGAGAACAGCCCAGAGCAAATAAAAGGAAGCAAATTCTTATCGGAATAGAACTTCAGCACTCCTGTTGTAAAGGCCAGACTCATGCAGATATATCCTTGGGATTTATCGTATGTAGACTTGGTTCCATTTAAGCAGTGCTCCAGCAATTCGAGAATCCAGGAAAACCTCAAACCCTTTAGACTCAGCTGGAAAGCCTGTGACAGCCACACTGCGAGTGCACGCATGAACCTGAGGGCTCATCCCAAACGGAGTGGAGGATCCTCTAGTCCAGTGATTCTTATTCAGTAGGCATTAGACCACCTATGTCGGAAATTGATGTATGTTAAAATGCAGATTCCTCGGCTCCACCTCCGGCCGACTGGAACAAAATTTCCATGAGGTGAGGTCTAAGAATTTGCATGTTCACAAACATGCTGGAACCTTCTTATTCATACTTATAGCAGGTATCCCTGGGGATATATCAAACCCACCGTGTGGGAATGAAGGCAGAACTTTGAGCCTGCAGCTGAAATGGGCTGGGATATTTTTGGTAGAGCTTCTATTATAGATAAAACAATAGTCACATCAGTAGCAAAGGGCTTCAAAAAACGTTCCAGTGTCCATGGGTGGCATAGTTTCCTGTTGTTCTCAAATCCTGATATGTTCTAGAGAAATTTCATTTTTTTCATCAAGTCTCACAGCTAATAAATGTGCTGAGGCTCTGAGTGTACCTGTACTTCTTGCATTGGAATGTAATCTAACAGAATAAAATTTCATAGACCTGTTTGGCTAACATAGTAGAACAAATACATTCGTGTCTGTGCACTTACATAAGTTCACATTTTGCTTATTTATATGTTTTATTATTTAAGAAACATGGGGTAGGCACTGTCCTAGTGCTTTAATTATAATCTAATGTGATGCTGTTATATTATAATTATAGTATTAAATTATAGTAATTTTTTTTGTCATTGATGGTGTCTTTTTTCCCCACATAAATTATAGTAATTTAATATAATATTTTATCATTTTAATAGTATTTAGTTTTTTTTTATTTTTTTATACAGCAGGTTCTTATTAGTCATCAATTTTATACACATCAGTGTATACATGTCAATCAGTCACCCAATTCATCACACCACCACCCTCACCCCCCCACGGCTTTCCCCCCCCCCTTAGTGTCCATACGTGTGTTCTCTACATCTGTGTCTCAATTTCTGCCCTGCAAACCGGTTCATCTGTACCATTTTTCTAGGTTCCACATACATGCGTTAATATACGATATTTGTTTTTTTATTTCTGACTTACTTCACTCTGTATGACAGTCTCTAGATCCATCCACGTCTCAACAAATGACCCAATTTCACTCCTTTTTATGGCTGAGTAATATTCCATTGTATGTATGTACCACATCTTCTTTATCCATTCGTCTGTCAATGGGCACTTAGGTTGCTTCCATGACCTGGCTATTCTAAATAATGCTGCAATGAACATTGGGGTGCATGTGTCTTTTTGAATTATGGTTTTCTCTGGGTATATGCCCAGTAGTGGGATTGCTGGATCATATGGTAATTCTATTTTTAGTTTTTTAAGGAACCTCCATACTGTTCTCCATAGTGGCTGTATCAGTTTACATTCCCACCAACAGTGCAAGAGGGTTCCCTTTTCTCCACACCCTCTACAGCATTTGTTGTTTCTAGATTTTCTGATGAAGCCCATTCTAACCGGTATGAGGTGATACCTCATTGCAGTTTTGTTTTGCATTTCTCTAATAATTAGTGATGTTGAGCAGCTTTTCATGTGCTTCTTGGCCATCTGTATGTCTTCTTTGGAGAAATGTCTATTTAGGTCTTCTGCCCATTTTTGGATTGGGTTGTTTGTTGTTTTACTATTGAGCTGCATGAGCTGTTTATATATTTTGGAGATTAATCCTTTGTCCGTTGATTCGTTTGCAAATATTTTCTCCCATTCTGAGGGTTGTCTTTTCGTTTTGTTTATGGTTTCCTTTGCTGTGCAAAAGCTTTGAAGTTTCATTAGGTCCCATTTGTTTATTTTTGTTATTATTTCCATTACTCTAGGAGGTGGATCAAATAAGATTTTGCTGTGATTTATGTCAAAAAGTGTTCTTCCTATGTTTTCCTCTAAGAGTTTTATAGTGTCTGGTCTTACATTTAGGTCTCTAATCCATTCTGAGTTTATTTTTGTGTATGGTGTTAGGGAGTGTTCTAATTTCATTCTTTTACATGTAGCTGTCCAGTTTTCCCACCACCACTTATTGAAGAGACTGTCTTTTCTCCATTGTATATCTTTGCCTCCTTTGTCATAGATTAGTTGACCATAGGTGCATGGGTTTACCTCTGGGCTTTCTATTTTGTTCCATTGATCTATGTTTCTGTTTTTGTGCTAGTACCATATTGTCTTGATTACTGTAGCTTTGTAGTATAGTCTGAAGTCAGGGAGTCTGATTCCTCCAGCTCTGTTTTTTCCCCTCAAGACTGCTTTGGCTCTTCGGGGTCTTTTGTGTCTCCATACAAATTATAAGATTTTTTGTTCTAGTTCCATAAAAAATGCCATTGGCAATTTGATAGGGATTGCATTGAATCTGTAGATTGCTTTGGGTAGTATAGTCATTTTCACAATATTGATTCTTCCAATCCAAGAACATGGTATATCTCTCCATCTGTTGCTATCATCTTTAATTTCTTTCATCAGTGTCTTATACTTTTCTGCATACAGGTCTTTTGTCTCCCTAGGTAGGTTTGTTCCTAGGTATTTTACCCCTTTTGTTGCAATGGTAAATGGGAGTGTTTCCTTAATTTCTGTTTCAGATTTTTCATCATTAGTGTATAGGAATGCTAGAGATTTCTGTGCATTAATTTTGTATCCTGCAACTTTACCAAATTCGTTGGTTAGGTCTAGTGGTCTTCTGGTGGCATTTTTAGGATTCTCTATGTATAGTATCATGTCATCTGCAAACAGTGACAGTTTTACTTCTTCTTTTCCAATTTGTATTCCTTTTATTTCTTTTTCTTCTCTGATTGCCGAGGCTAGGACTTCCAAAACTATGTTGAATAATAGCGGTGAGAGTGGACATCCTTGTCTTGTTCCTGATCTTAGAGGAAATGCTTTCAGTTTTTCACCATTGAGAATGATGTTTGCTGTGGGTTTGTCATATATGGCCTTTATTATGTTGAGGTAGGTTCCCTCTATGCCCACTTTCTGGAGAGTTTTTATCATAAATGGGTGTTGAATTTTGTGAAAAGCTTTTTCTGCATCTATTGAGATGATCATATGGTTTTTATTCTTCAATTTGTTAATATGGTGTATCACATTGATTGATTTGCGTATATTGAAGAATCCTTGCATCCCTGGGATAAATCCCACTTAATCATGGTGTATGATTCTTTTAATGTGCTGTTGGATTCTGTTTGCTAGTATTTTGTTGAGGATTTTTGCATCTATATTCATTAGTGATATTGGTCTGTAATTTTCTTTTTTTGTAGTATCTTTGTCTGGTTTTGGTATCAGGGTGATGGTGGCCTCATAGAATGAGTTTGGGAGTGTTCCTTCCTCTGCAATTTTTTGGAGGAGTCTGAGAAGGATGGTTGTTAGCTCTTCTCTAAATGTTTGATAGAATTCACCTGTGAAACCATCTGGTCCTGGACTTCTGTTTGTTGGAAGATTTTTAATCACAGTTTCAATTTCATTACTTGTGATTGGTCTGTTCATATTTTCTATTTCTTCCTGGTTCAGTCTTGGAAGGTTATACCTATCTAAGAATTTGTCCATTTCTTCCAGGTTGTCCATTTTATTGGCATAGAGTTGCTTGTAGTAGTCTCTTAGGATGCTTTGTATTTCTGCGGTGTCTGTTGTAACTTCTCCTTTTTCATTTCTAATTTTATTGAGTCCTCTCCCTCTTTTTCTTGATGAGCCTGGCTAATGGTTTATCAATTTTGTTTATCTTCTCAAAGAACCAGCTTTTAGTTTTATTGATCTTTGCTATTGTTTTCTTTGTTTCTATTTCATTTATTTCTGCTCTGATCTTTATGATTTCTTTCCTTCTGCTAACTTTGGGTTTTGTTTTTTCTTCTTTCTCTAGTTCCTTTAGGTGTAAGGTTAGATTGTTTATTTGAGATTTTTCTTGTTTCTTGAGGTAGGCTTGTATAGCTATAAACTTCCCTCTTAGAACTGCTTTTGCTGCATCCCATAGGTTTTGGATTGTTGTGTTTTCATTGTAATTTGTCTCTAGGTATTTTTTGATTTCCTCTTTGATGTCCTCATGGTTATTTAGTAACATAGTGTTTAGCCTTCATGTGTTTGTGTTTTTTACGTTTTTATCCCCTGTAATTCATTTCTAATCTCATAGTGTTGTGGTCAGAAAAGATGCTTGATATGATTTCAATTTTCTTAACTTTACTGAGGCTCGATTTGTGACCCAAGATGTGATCTATCCTGGAGAATGTTCTGTACGCACTTGAGAAGAAAGTGTAATCTGCTGGTTTTGGGTGGAATGTCCTATAAATATCAGTTAAATCTATCTCGTCTATTGTGTCATTTAAAGCTTCTGTTTCCTTATTTATTTTCATTTTGGATGATCTGTCCATTGGTGTAAGTGAGGTGTTAAAGTCCCCCACTATTATTGTGTTACTGTTGATTTCCTCTTTTACAGCTGTTATCTGTTGCTTTATATATTGAAGTGCTCCTATGTTGGGTGCATATATATTTATAATTGTTATATCTTCTTCTTGGATTGATCCCTTGATCATTATGTAGTGTCCTTCCTTGTCTCTTGTAACATTCTTTATTTTAAAGTCTATTTTATCTGATATGAGTATTGCTACTCCAGCTTTCTTTTGATTTCCGTTTGCATGGAATATCTTTTTCCATCCCCTCACTTTCAGTCTCTGTGTGTCCCTAGGTCTGAAGTGGGTCTCTTGTAGACAGCATATATATGGGTCTTGTTTTTGTATCCATTCAGCAAGCCTGTGTCTTTTGGTTGGAGCATTTAATCCATTCACGTTTAAGGTAATTATTGATATGTATGTTCCTATGACCATTTTCTTAGTTGTTTTGGGTTTGTTTTTGTAGGTCCGTTTCTTCTCTTGTGTTTCCCACTTAGAGAAGTTCCTTTAGCATTTGTTGTAGAGCTGGTTTGGTGGTGCTGAATTCTCTTAGCTTTTGCTTGTCTGTAAAGCTTTTGATTTCTCCATCGAATCTGAATGAGATCCTTGCTGGGTAGAGTAATCTCGCTTGTAGGTTCTTCCCTTTCATCACTTTAAGTATATCATGCCACTCCCTTCTGGCTTGTAGAATTTCTGCTGAGAAATCAGCTTTTAACCTTATGGGAGTTCCCTTGTATGTTATTTGTCGTTTTTCCCTTGCTGCTTTCAGTAATTTTTCTTTGTCTTTAACTTTTGCCAATTTGATTCCTATGTGTCTCGGCGTGTTTCTCCTTGGGTTTATCTGATATGAGACTCTCTGCACTTCCTGGACTTGGGTGGCTATTTCCTTTCCCATGTTAGGGAATTTTTCGACTCTAATCTCTTCAAATATTTTCTCTGGTCCTTCCTCTCTCTCTGCTCCTTCTGGGACCCCTATAATGCGAATGTTGTTGTGTTTAATGTTGTCCCAGAGGTCTTTTAGGCTGTCTTCATTTCTTTTCATTCTTTTTTCTTTATTCTGTTCTGCAGCAGTGAATTCCACCATTCTGTCTTCCAGGTCAGTTATCCGTTCTTCTGCCTCAGTTATTCTGCTATTGATTCCTTATAGGGTAGTTTTCATTTCAGTTATTGTATTGGTCATCTCTGTCTGTTTGTTCTTTAATTCTTCTAGGTCTTTGTTAAACATTTCTTGCATCTTCTCGATCTTTGCCTCCACTGTTTTTCCAGGTCCCTGGATCATCTTCACTATCATTATTCTAAATTCTTTTTCTGGAACGTTGTCTATCTCCCCTTCATTTAGTTGTTTTTCTGGGGTTTTTTCTTGTTCCTTCATCTGGTACATAGCCCTCTGCCTTTTCATCTTGTCTATCTTTCTGTGAATGTGGTTTTTGTTCCACAGGCTGCAGGATTGTAGTTCTTGTTTCTGCTGTCTGCCCTCTGCTAGTATTTTGTTTTGATAGAAGAGTAGAATTGAAGTAGCAATAGTGTATCTAGTGATCTGACGTCAGAGACATTTTACTTACTTTCTTTGTGGTGTCAGTTGGTACATAGAGGATGGGCATTGGATTCAGACAGACATTGGTCCCAGCTTTTCCACTCACTGGTTATGTAACCTTAGGCGTATTATTTAACTTCACTGAATCTCTGCTTTCTCAGTGAAGAAAAGAGGACAGTAGTATATTACTTCTATAGTATAGAAATTTACCTTAATAACTGTGTCTGGAGTGTACTAAATGCTCAAGAAATATGGTACCCTTCGTTGCACTACAGGGAGGAGTCAGGTGGCATGTTGTAGCTTCTGTGTGCTCAGCTATGGTCCGTTATTGAGGAATATTTCATACTTCATCTTTCTTTCTTATTCTTATACCTTTCCTTTATCCATAATGCAGCCGTTCCCTTCTGCAGGAACAATGTAACACGGTACCAACCACGCTGCGTTATTAATTTTGCACCGAGCCTACTGACAGTGACCTCTCCCGCAGTAGCCTTCAATCCTTTGCCTTAAAAAATGTCTCACAAAGCTTCTCCACTGGGCAGCTGTGAGCATTATTCTTAGTCCTCCTACTGCTTCAGTGGGGCACAGTCATCAGTAATATGTACATTTGCAGTTTGGCTCAGGTCTCTTTCTCTGCTTTGCTCAAAAGGTACCACTGACCTTTCTAATAAGCTGGGTTGCAGTTGACTGAGCTTGCACATAGGAGGGCCAGTGAGAAAGTAAATCTCTGTTTCTGTCTAGCCAGTGATGAAGAGTCAGGAAAAATTCCACTCAAAGTCCATAAATCTTTAATTTTCCTTCCTGAAGGGATGTGAGAGGATAGCTCTTCTGTCTTGACATGTGATAGCATTCCTGAATGCACAGGGAGGGTTTTTCATATCAAATTTTTGTGCCATAATTGTGGGTGGCAACAGCTAGCATCCTGCAGTTAGCTGTGAAATTAGATTTTGGACCGGTAAAGGACAGCAGTATGTCTGGGGTTTGTAAATCACCTGAGCTCTTCAAATGGACTATGGACAGAGTGTATTTATCAGGCCAAAACCCCACAATAAGCAGGAGGATCAAAGTGGGCTCAGGAACAAGGTCTGGAATCCATCTAAAGCATCAAGAGAGAGGGAGGAATTAAGGTCATGGAGTCCGTCATTTTAGTCCACATAAAATGGACATTTCAGCCTGTCCAAAAGCACAGAGAAAGAAGTTGAGCTTCTCTAAGCAGTTAAACCAGCTGTTAGCAGAGCAAGCATGTATTTTAGGAAGCAGTACTAGCCAGGATGTAAGAATGCAACTCCCGGTCCCAGGACCACAGGGATGAGTGAAAGAGGGGTTGGCAAAGATTGGGAAAGGCTTTTCTCACCTGAGAAGCAGAGTTCCAGGACTCTCCAGAGGGCCAGAGTAACTGCAGAGCTGAAATGCAGCAACCCAGAACAAAGGGGCTTCTTTCTAGGGGCCACAGCTGGCGAAAAGACTGAAAACTCAGATCCTAAAATTCTGCCAGGCCCATCATATCAGCAGGCCAACATGAAATGGCTGCAGGTTCCACTGGTGACATGAGGCAGTCAGCCTGCGAATTGCTTCTTAGGTCCTAGGCGAGTGATTCAGAGTAAACATTGAGAGAACTTGATAGCAACTTGCTATTGCTATGACATCCAAGTGTGGAATCTGCGGGTGTATATTGTGTGAGTCTTGGACTTTTAAGATTTTATTTCCATTTTGTTTTATTTTTAAATACAAATTAGAAGAATAGTTGGCCCTTCATCACAGATTGTTTTTATGCCCACCTGTGTTTTCTTTTTCCCCAAGCCCTCCCACTACCCTTCTATCCATCATCCACAACTCATCCCCACATAGAAAAGCTCACAATTTTAAGTCACAGGTTCTTCTTCCCTCAAGGTAACCTCTGATTCTGCACCCAGTTCCAAGATGTACATGTGTGGGGAAATTTTCCCACACCACCAAGCAAGTCTCTGACACCAACTGGATGTCTTACAATTCAACTCAGTTCTGACACTATCTACCTAGAGGTAGCATCAGATCCCACAAGTTAGGACTCAGTCCTATAAGACTAACCCCGCCCCCAAATTCAGACCCCAACTGCAAGTCCAGTTTATCACCTGTGCTTCTGACTGATCAGCTATAGCTTGGAGGTTCCAGTGACCTCCTCCTTGAGTTTGATTAAAGTACTAGAGCAGCACAGAACTCAGGGAAACATTTTACTTACTAGATTACCTGTTTATTTTAAAAGGATATAACTCAGGAAGAGCCAGATGGAAGAGATGATAGGGCAAGGAAAGGGGGAAGGGTGAGAAGCTTCCACGCCCTCACTGAGGGCCACTCTCCCCAAATCTGTACGTGTTCACCAACCCAGAAGCTATCCCAACCCTGTCCTTTTTGGGTTTTATGGAGGCTTCATTACCTAGGCATGGTTGATTAAATCATTAACCATTGATGACTGAACTTAGTCTCCAGCCCCTCTCCCCTCCCTGGGGTGGTGAGGCTGAAAGTTCCAAGGCTCTAATCATATGGTTGGTTCCCCTGGCAACCAGATCCCATCTTTATGGGCTTTGCACAAGTCACCTCATTAGCATAACAAAACTCCTTTAGGAAATTCTGAGAGTTTTAGGAGCTCTGTGCCAGAAACAGGGACGAAGACCAAAAAAACATATATTTTTTTTTTTTTTTGAGAAAGTAGTAAGGATTTTTATTGTCAAAACAAGTTAAGAGAAACAAGCATAACAGAAGACACAAATAAATTAATTGTTCTGATCATTTTAGACTCCAGGGCATCTCTGTAGGAAGATCAGCTCAGCTCCTTGTGTAGACACCATACTGTCCAAAGCAAAAGGCAGCAGGAATTTGAGACAGTGTTCAAGACAATGATTGAACATGTACACAGTGAGGAGAAATGAAAAGGTGGTTTCCCTAGTCCCTTTCCTCAGTGAGGTACGTGTTTATAAAGGTATGAGGCTCATCTGGGGGGGGAAAATGATTGCATACAGAAAATTTTTTAATTCTTCCACCTCCCAGGAAAAAATTTTTCAGGCCCTGGCCTGAACAAGAAACTCAAAATAGGGTGACACTAGTTTCATATGAACCACAAGACTATACTCAAACGGCAGTTGCCGCCTCCTTTAAGAAAGTTTAACGTCCATTTATCTATACCAAACCAGTAGACTGAATTTTCTCCCTTCGGAAGTTTTCAACCAAATGGGAGTTAAATTAATCTCACTTTAAAGTGCAACAAAGGATATGTAAGGCTAGTGTTTGTACTGTGACACACAAAAGAGAAGCATCCCTCCAATAGCACTGGCCCAAGAGGTACTACAGTAAGAACTGGCTGCAGGACAAAGTGATCCGTGAGGTCTACCAACAAGCAAGGAGATTCCGGTTTCAGCAGAAAACAGAGGGGATCCCTGCCAAGCTGGCTCTTAACTATACCCAGATCTCAAACAGATCCTGGGTCCCCATAACTGACAAGGCTGGAGCACACAGTGCCAGCACAGCCAAGAGGGCCAAAGTCGTCTAAACTAGTCAGTGAACGCCTCTACGCCATGATTTGTCCATGCGCACATGGATAGTGGTAAAGGAATCAAGAAGCCTTGGTTTTGGAACAACACAAACATTATTTACCTAGTAAGTAATGATCAAAGTTCTTGGGTAGAGTAAAGATACAAAAATAGGTAATGAGGTCCCCATACATCACTGCTGAGGTTTAGTCTAACTTTAAATTAAAGCAGTACAAAATGGCATCTTCTGCACAAGGACAAACTTTGCACTAATGTCTCTCAAAAATCAATTATGTCTCCAGCTCTAGCCTCAGTTTGAGAGATTTTTTAAAAGACGAAACAAAACTTTTCCTGTGTCAGAGCCAAGGTAAAGGGGAGCTGGGCTCAAGGCACCCTCTATCCAGAGTTCCTGGAACAGAAAGAGCTCTAGAAGCCAGTGGGTGTGAGAACATTCAAGTCCTACGGTTTGAGATTGTGGGCCCGCGGCAGCTGTTTCTTCCCTTCTATCACTGGGATGTCCATCTTGGGTGGCTTGAACACTGCTGGATCCTCGGCCATTTGGGTGGCCTGCATGCAGGCCATTGGAGAAGGCTTCTGGGCTCCTTTGTAGGCCTGGATGGCAAAACCTCCAGAATCAGACTTCTGGAGGGATCTTGGTCCAAAGAGGCTCCATTTATCTGCCGAGCTTCTGTCTTTTTCCCCGCTTCCAGAATCCATGGTGCTAAGACTGGGGCCAGGTAAGGCTGTGGAATAACCAGAAGTGAACCAGCCTCTGGGCTTCTGCTTAGAGGAAGAGTGGGAGTTGCTGCTTGGGGTGGCCTGGGTGGAGGCCGGCTGCTTCTCCTCTCTTGTTATCTCTCCGCTCTGGAGCTTTAGTTTGTGGAGTGCTTCTGCCACTCGAGGGTACTTGGTCTCCTCGGTGGTGAGGCCCTTGAGGGTGTGTAGCCAGCATCTCTCAGCCCTGCCTGCTGCTCAAAACGCTGAATGCTCTCCTTCTCCTGGGTCTGTTTTCTGATCAGAGACCTCATGATGACATGGGTAGATTTAGCCTTCACCACGGGGACCTTGTCCGCACCGTCAGTGGCCGATGGCAGAGACACTGGCCTCTCCTTCCTCCACCTTGGCGGGGTGCTGATACTTGCACTCCGGAATCACTGGCTTCCAGGAGATGCTGCCCGTGTCCGATGGAGGAGGAGTCACGGACGTAGGGTCCTGCAGGGCATCATGATAGCTGAATGCCCGGCGGTACGTCCCGATGGGCAGGGACATCTTGCCTAGAGGCCCACGAGGCTCAAGAGCAGGCACTTCTGGTTGTCTCGAAGCCATTGAAAGACTGGGATCCGGGTGCTTTTTCTATACAGAATTCAGAGCTGAGTCCCTGCTACCAGAGTGAAATGATGTGAAGATTATGCTGACAGGTATTACAGAGGAGCATTGGGCTTCCCTGGTGGCGCAGTGGTTGAGAATCTGCCTGCTAATGCAGGGGACACGGGTTCGAGCCCTGGTCTGGGAAGATCCCACATGCCGTGGAGCAACTGGGCCCGTGAGCCACAACTACTGAGCCTGCGCGTCTGGAGCCTGTGCTCCGCAACGAGAGAGGCCGCGATAGTGAGAGGCCCGCGCACCGCGATGAAGAGTGGCCCCCACTTGCCACAACTAGAGAAAGCCCTTGAACAGAAACGAAGACCCAACACAGCCAAAAATAAATAAATAAATTAATTAATTAATTAAAAAAAAAAAAAGAGCATTGTCCAGCTGCTGCAAATTAGCAAAGCTGCTCGGCAGGAGTCCATCCATTCCAGAGGTTCTGTTTTTCCGCCTCTGCGGACCCGCCTGCGGCCCGAGCTCCGGCACTAAAGAGGCTCCGAGGACCCACGTCTCTCAAGAGGCTGTGGCGCATTCATGACCCAAGCCCTGGTGTGAGCGGCGCTGTGCCCGCGGCGACACAGAAGGCCCCAAGCACCAACCAGGGAGGGACCCAAAAATATATTTCTTATTATGAATCACAACATCACATCATTTACATGAATGTTGAGTGCTGACTTGACAGCAATAACATTTCTTTTGAAATTTTCAAGAATATGATCCTTAATGAAGCAACAACTAGAAAAGTTAAAAAGTTCACACCACTGTCAGAAAAAAATGTGGCCTTTTTCCACGTTAGTTGTAGAATTCTGGCTTAAAAACCCAGGGAGGAACTGATTGGTCTAAGGATGTTAGGAGGTGATTTTTGGTGGACAAAATGATTTTGCAAACAGATTACTGTTTAATCATTCAGATGGCTCTTCTGAGTTACTTTAAGATCTGTGAGGTAGATGCAGGCAGTAAGTTCAATAGCTTGTCATTGTAAGCTGGACAGTTTTACAGAATATTGTATTCATTTTTTTCAAAGGCAAATGCAGTCAGGGTATAATGCCATAGCCACTTTCTGGAAAACAATCCAAATGTACATTTTTTTCAAACAGAATTGTAAGCTGTGGTTGATGTGGCAGCCCTATAGCTGAAGTGGACTGATTTCTGTATAACTAATTTCTTTGTGGCGTTTAACCTGGCCAACCTTGGGTTCCACAAACCTCACTGATCAAGTTTCCACCCTTTGCTCGTGTCCTGTAATGTCCCAGGAAGTGGTGTTGAGAGGAAGGAGGAGTTTGGCCCACTTGGGGCTGAGTCGCCATGTTTACTGAAGCTAACAGTGATTTGACCCATCCAAGGAAACTTTTCTCCCTACAGGAACCATTTCCCATCATGTCTCAACTTTTCTCCATTCTACTAGGAAAGATGAATTCTACTTTCCTCCGAGGTAGTAGAGGACAGTCAGGTTGCTGCCAAAAGACAGCTCTTCACACTCTTGAGAATGTGAAATGAACTAGTGTGTGGCCTGAGAGGCTGAAATTTGGCAGAATTGGCAGGTGTGAACATTCTTTCTTCACCTCGTGCAGAGTCATCCGGGGGAAAGAGACGGAGGGTCCTGATATGAGCTGTTTGCCATTGCACGGTGCCGGCCACTGCATGACACTCTATACCAACAGAGGAGACGTGTGCTCCTGTGAAAAGAACTGACAGATATGATTTGGTTCTGGGAACTGAGCCGCGTGACACCATGCTGGAAACGAAGTCATTAGCTGTGATCTTGTAAAGATTCTGGCATTGTGAGATAAAGTGGTTTGATCACCAATGTGTCACATAATGAGGCTTTGGAGTAGCTTTAAAAGGCGCTGTAGATCAGTATGAAAATGAAATGTTTTACATCTAATGAAAAAATTCTACTCAGAGGAGAATATATTCAACCATTTAAAGTCTGTGTGTGTGTACATGCATGCGTGCATATGTGTGCGTATGTGTGTGGTCTAGACAAAGAGAAAATCCACTTAGGAGAACTTGTAAAGAACCTAGTAAAAATCATATGGCCAAGACATAGCCTTTAATTTTGAAACTACTGGATGTAAAAATTGAAGGAAGTGAGCATCAGTGAGTGTAAAAGATGACAACCAGAAAATATCACTGTGAGTTACGATATCAATAGAGCAATGAATTACCAGTGACACAGAGGTGCTTTATGAGCCTTGGCAGGCAATTACGTAAGAGTGGTTTCTCCTGGCATAGCAATTTGAAGTGGTTATTAACTATGTATACTGAAATTTGATGGGCTAAAAAAAAGTTTAAAAGAAAATAATTTTCACATTGAATTGTTCCCCCCACTATGCTTTAAAAAAAAACCGAAAAAACTCACGACGAGCTGAAGTAAGAGATTTTTATTCCCAAACAAAGATGACTAAACTGAAAGTATAAAACCTTCTATTTTTAGTGGATCCTGACGTTCTTTACTGTTTGCATTCCCAGTTTCCAGATAATACGTTCTCCAGTTGGCCGGTTATTGTGCTTTAAGTCACATTTCACTATGTTAGCAAACAATGGCATGAAGTGAAAGAGTAAAACAAAATCAACTTGGAAAAAAACTAACATAAAAACACAGAAGTCTAGAAGTAGTCTAATCGCTTAGAAAATAAAAGACAAAAGTGGAGTTAAGATAAAAAGACAATACTATAGATTTTTCTTGGCTATATAAGTGCATATTCTTGTTTGTATTTTTATCTACATGATTGTGAAAAATCACCAGTCGGTTAACTGAATGGAGAAAAAGAAGATGTCAGGTTTTTTATTTTATATATATATATATATATATATATATATATATATATTACATTGTGTATTTAACAAATATTTAGTTCAGTATATATCTACCTCTTTATATATAAAATTATATTTTGACTTTCCAATTGATTCCAACTGTATTCTAAAATAATTATTTAATATATATTAAATATAAGCGTATATTATTTAATGTTATATATTATAAGACTATATCAGATATGCATATATATTAAATATTTATTTTTAAGGCTGACCATTATGTTCATTAACCAAGGAGTGAAGCAGAATTCTATATTGCTATGTAAATGTGCCACAGACTTTGACATTTTAAGTATTTTCCTTATATTTTAAGTGTGCTTATCTTGAATTACCTGCTACTGGGGCACAGGGTTGGCTGATACCAGAATACACATGAAATATATTTTTAAAAATTAAATGAACACTTTCTATCTTTTAAAGCAATCCATTCTATTGTGCTAGATTATACATAAGGATGAAAAATATATTTACAGTTATTAAACTCGGTTTTGCCCCTTGTAATATCTGCTTGAAAAATTAATTCATATAAATTTTCTGAGCATATCTATTTGTAGAAGTATTTTAAAAAATTAAGTTATATGAAGATAATTAAATTCCAAGGGAAGGAAAACATAGATGAAATAGAAGATGATAAAGCAAGTGGTTCCTGACCTCCACTTGTTGTTCTTTTCACTCTTTGCTGAATCACACTTATGATACAATTACATTTACAATTAATTTAAAAATAAAGTTAAATGTCTAATTTTAGAATCTTAGAAAGTAGAGGCCAAAGGAAAGCACTCTCATCACAGTAAACAGGAAAAGTGGAATCTTCATCGATGCAATGTGGTAACATTCATATCATCACTAGCAGTTTCTCACTATCAGCATACGATTTTGCCAGTGGATATAAATCTGCTTCCTTGCTTTCTATGTCAATCAAAAATAGCATCCTGGCATTTCATTTCGTGTTTCACAGACTGGAGATTTTTAGCAACCTGAGGACATGTGACTTGAAAACATGAGCAGTGTTGAGAACTGTATTCTCTTCCAGTCTTCATAGCTAAAGAGAGTTGGAGTTGAACAATTCCCAGTGCAGCACAGAAAGCTAGAAAATATTAAATTCACAGGATACGGTTTTGCCATAGAAAAATGACTTCGGAGGTTTTTCCGAGTGAGGAGGAAAGGCAGCCAAGCTAGGGACTTGGAGTCATCAGAAATCATGCTGCCTTCCCCTCAGAGATTTTTCTAAGTAAAATAGTTAATTAAAATCTCAGGATCTCAGTTTCTATAGCTGTAAAATAACAGGTCTGAAGAGAGAAACTCTCAGATCCCTTTCAATGAAGAAATTTGATCTTTGTATGACACTATCCGTAATTACACAGATGTATAATCCTATGGAATCTACAAATTAATTTCCCAAGTGACGTATTTATTAGCTCTTTTGATGGCTGTATGTCATTCTTCGTGTGACTTTGACGTTTCTTGGTCTGTGTGTGACATCTGACCTATTACTGCTACATCCTGAATCAGAGCTTTGGCTGAGCAGGGATGTCCAAGTATAATCCTTATAACCCAGGGAGTCTCATAAATCCCCAGAGGGCCATTCGAGGGACCTTGAAGAATTTATGTTTGTGTTGGTAAATTTCTCCACATGGCATCTCTGGGAGCAGTGAAGGAAATGTACATTCTGACAGCTGCAATTTCCTATTGCCAGTGGCTGCTCGGCACTACTGCAGTCATAGGTGTCTGGAACTCAGAAAGTATAAAGGGCGTCATCATAGCTTCCTATTACTGGCCATGCTTATGTGATCAGTACTCTACAGAGGGCACTTAGAATGGACTAGCACTTTGAAGACAGAGAGAGCTAGGTTCAAATCCCAGTTGCAGCAGCTGGCTGTGTAACCTTGGGGAACTTGACCTCTTTTCTTCGTAAATGGGTGTGACGGATTACATGAGGTCATATTTGTAAAGCACCTAGTATGGTACTGAAGAATTCAAGGAGTGTTCTCTTTGTGCTGCCCTTCCATGCTGTGTTTACTCAGCTACAAATAAAATCAATTCAACCTGTTAGACTGTCAGCAGCTTCAGAACTGGCCTTCTCTTCTGGCTTGAGGCATGCCACCTGCAGTATTTTCCACCAGAAAATAATGTACTTAAAAAAATACTTGTCAATGTAGACTCTGAATATATCTTTGCATTTATAAAAACAAAAACAAAACAACCAGAACAAAGAACATGAACAAGCCATTTACAATAGAATAAATACAGATGGCCAATAAATATGGAAAAAATGGTCCAACTCATCCATCACAGAGAAAGCTGCAATAAAAAAACACAACAGCTTTTTTGAGATATATTTCATATAGCATACAGTTCACCTATTTATAGTATGAATTTCAGTGCTTTTTAGTATATTCACAGAGTTGTACAACCATCACTACAATTAATTTCAGAACATTTTCATACCCCCATCCCGTCCCTCCTCTTTTCACTCCACCTTACCCCGGGCCTCCAGCCCTAGGCAACACACTGATCTACTTTCTGTCTCTGTAGATTTGCCAATTCTGAACATTTTATATAGATTGGAATCATACAATATGTTGTCTTTTGTGACCAACTTATTTCATCTTGTAAAATGTTTTCAAGGTTTATCCATATTGTAGCATGTATCTGTACTGAATTCCTTTAAAAAAATTTTAGAACTTAGATTTTTTTCATTTTTTTGTTGTGGTAAAATATATATAACATAAAATTTGCCATTTTAACCATTTAAAAATGCATAATTCAGTGGCATTAATTACACTCACAATGCCATGCAACAAACACCAGTATCTATTTCCAAACTGTTCTTTACCCTAAATAGAAATGTAACCATTAAGCAGTAACTCCCGATTTCCCCCTCTGTCTCAGCCCCTGATAACCTCTAATCTCCTTTCTGTCTCTATGAATTTGCCTATTCTAGATATTACATGTAAGTGAAATCATGCAATATTTATCCTTTTGTGTCTGACTTATTTCACTTAGCATGATGTTTTCAGGGTTCATCTGTGTTGCAGCATATATCAGAACTTCCCTTCCTCTTATGGATGAATAATACTCAACTGTATGGATATACCACATTTTGTTTATCCATTCACTGTTGATGAAGACTTGGGTCGTTTCTACCTTTTGGCTATTGCGAATACTGCTGCAATGAACATTTGTGTGCAAATATCTGTTTGAGTCCCTGAGTTCAATTTTTTGGAGCATATACCTAGGAGTGCAATTGCTGGGTCGTCAGGTAACTCTTTTTGAGAAACTGCCAGACTGTTTTCCAAAGTGGCTGCACCAATTTACATTCCCACCAGTAGCGCATGAGGGCTCCAAGTTCTCCGTAGCTTCAGCAACACTTGTTATTATCTGTCTTTTTGATGATAGCCATGCGAGTGACTATGGAGTAATAGCTCATTGTGGTTTTGACTTGCATTTCCCTGATGGCTAATATCTTTTCACATACTTACTGGCATCTGTATATTCTTATGCTCCTAGTGCAAGTGTAAATTGATTTAAAAAAAACAACTTTGGACGACAGGTGGCAATTTTGTTCCTTTTGAGCCAACAAACCCACCTATGGGAATTTACCTGAAGGAGATAATTAGACAAGCATAATGTACATTTAAGTTACTGCAATTATTTTTATAATAAAGAAAAATTGGAAATACACTCAGCAAAAGAAGTTTTTAAAATAAATTATTGCATACATAAGATGGTATATACCATGCAGCTATTAAAGTGATGATATAGAAATAAATATTTTGACATATAAAATACCTAAGATATATTATGGAATGAACAAAGTGGATCACAGAGTAACATGCAATTTTACCATTCATGTTAGTGTTCGTCTTCTTCTCTTTGTATTTATGTACATAGGGAGACGTCCAGCAGGATAACTGATAAAAGTGAATAGGGCTTACCTCTAAATGGTGGGATTTGGGATTACTTTTTTATTTCTCCTTTGAGATTTTCTTTACTGTTAGAACTTGCAAAAAGTTCTGGTATCATAAGAACAGTAATAAAGCTACTTTAAAAGGAAAAATAATTCTGCTCTGAATTGTGCCTCTTACTCTCTCCCTTACTATTGGGGAGCGTTCTGCTTTGACCTCGAGTGCCTACCTTCAAGCCTCGAGAGAATCTCAATGAACTATAGCAACCTAGAGAGCTGGTGGAACAGAAACGTCTGTGCCTGTTTTCATTGAATTTCCTTGCAATAATTACACAAGTTTAATTACAGCAAATAAATTAAAATCAATACACTGGAATCAATATGCAGAAAACAAAATGTGCTTGTTTTACAGGTCCTAATAGGATCCCAATTAGGAGCCATTCACTCGCATATATTTCTAGCACATCAGCCTTTGAATGGAAATTTGTGAGGGATGATGAGCGAAAAATCTAGAACATTTCCGCATTCTGGCACTCATCATTAGCCAAGAGCTCAGTTCATCCAGGCTTGTTCAGCATTGTCTATGCTCTGTCATGCCTTTGTATATGTTGTTCTATATTCTACCAGAAGGCCTCTCTCCATCTCAGATTCCTAAAAAAGTCCCACTGTTCTACCAAGACAGGCTTTGTTTAACACCTGTGTCTTCCAAGAATATGTAAGTGATTGGAGGTCAGTTTCTTGTTTATCTGTCTTCACAGCTCCAGAGCACAGTGCCTTTGCTCTCACAGCAGGCTTGTCATAAAATATTGACACTTGCCAGTAATGGATTTGTCTGGAAAGTTGCTCTAACTGTGTCCAACTTTAATTCTTCCATATGCTTCCCCCAAGAAGTGGAAATGTCCTCTCAACCCCTTACAATTACATTGAGTAATTCATTGTTTTCCTTGAAGATACCCTTCTTGAAGCACTCCATTTTCTAGCTCCAGTGTGGGCTGGCGATTTTCTAGACTAGCTTCAAAGCTGTTGTCCTGGGATCTCCCTTCACCATCATCCTGGGAATTCTCTCTTCCCTCTCCTGGATTGGACCCAGGGCTGGTTTCATGGGGTCTGGGTCCTGTGCCATTACACTTAGAAGGGTCTGCATTTGGCTTAGTGCTTGGTTGTCATCATCTTGAAATTCCTAATAAATTTTGAACAAGGGGTCTTGTGTTTTCATTTTATACTGGGTCTCATCCTGCAAATTATGTTGCTGGTTCTGAAATGGACCCTGAGTTTCTGTTTTTGCTTTCTTAGTAAACTCTCTGATGTGGAAGAGCACCTACTCTGGTAGCTTCCTGAGTAAAGCTGAATAGGAGGCAAATGTTTTGGGGAATTTTGCATGTCTTGAAAAAAATCTTTATTTTACTCTCATACTCTAATAAGAGTGTGGCTCAATATGCAGTTGCCAGTTGGAAGTCATTTTCCTTCAGGGTTTTGAAGGTATTGCTTTATTTTCTTCTTGTGTCCAGTGCTTCTGTTAAGAAGGAAGATGCCCTTCTAATTCCTAACCTGTGTGTATGACCTAGTTTTTTCTCTCTCAGTCACAGCTTTGCTGTCTACTTTTTGGTATCCAAACTTGATGGCTGTAGTCTCCTCTCCTCATCTCCTTATTTTTGCAGGTGAATTTTTTTTTAAAAAATCATCATTTTAGCAGTATTTTGCGAGAGAACAGAAGATGTAAACACATGTTTTCAATCTGAGCCACATTTCAAGGGCTGTGTCACTTTTCAAGTTTGCCCTTTCTCTTGGTATGCAGAATTAGATGCTAGTGGTGGGGAATAATTTGCATAAGAAGCCCCAGTGCCTTCTGGAAGAAATACTAATCTCTCTTTTCAAAATTCAGTGTCAAGGAAAACCTTTGCAGTGATCAAGGGCTGCAGACAAGATAGAGCACCAAGAACCCCAGAGAGAAGTTCGCCTTGAGAAAAGAGTAGACTGTACCGGTGACCCAGTGTGCTACTTATGCTGCTGGAATAAGGGTTGGCTACATGAGGCTGAACAAAAAAACATCTCCTTGGCATCCAAGATGTAGCAAACCAGTTCTCTATTGTTGAACACTAATGCGTGTGGTTTTCAGTTATTATGAATAGTGTCATCAATATCCTTGTACATACATTTTTGCATGCTATTCTTTTTTACCCTCACATTTTATGTGTTGCTTTGTGTCAGAGTGCCTCCAGAAAAGTTACTGCTTCCTCGGATTTAGTGAGATTTTATTTAAAGGAAAGGATTTCCTTATAAAGACCTAAAAATGTTTTTCCCCCGTATTTCATAAATAGAAGAAACATTAAGGTTATTTGAGCCTCTGTTTTTATTTGAGTATGAATATTTGTTAAGGTTCAGTTTCCACTTTTGGTGGAAGTGGAATGCGTTTGTAATATGGTTATAATACCTAATTATTCATATTCCAGAAAGAAGGATGTATTTTTTATGGCCTCTGAGATTTCATTCTCACCCAGGTCTACATCTATTTATAAGTATATATTTTACAAGCATTTCTCTGGAAATTTCAGCCATGTGGAAGTAGTCTGATGATAGAATTAAAGAAACTTTTGTTTGCACTTTGTGCTTTTGAGGTTAATGGAAATGTAAAGTGGGAAGCTGTTGGTCTGCACCCTCGGGAACTTCCTGGGTGAAATCCGAAATTGGCCCCCATACCCAGAGGGCAAGGAGAGGCCAAAGAAAGAGGCAGACCACTTGAGATTGGCAGGTGGCAGTTTTACATTTGAGGCTTGGGCGGCCAGCAAGATAAGAAGATCACTGCACCCACCTGCCAGAATCTTAAGAGTTTATATAGAGGCCTTAATGGGGTTCAGTCAAGTATTCAGTCCATATGGTCTCAGTATCACATTACTCTCTCAAGGGTAATCCTTGAAATGGTTCCAGCTACAGGAACGGTGGGCAGAATGTGTATTCCAAGGACAGGGGAGCGAGTGAGGAGCCTCTGATTGCCCAAGTCCATCTCTTGGGTCAACTGGCAGCCACGTCCTCTTGATGACCTCCCCCCAAAGCAGCAGAGCCCTATAGAGAAAGCAACAATAGCTGGAGTTCTCGCCCACCCCAGTTTTACTGAGATGTAATTGACATTGTGTACGTTTGAGATATACAAACATAATGATGTGCTACATGTATGTATGGTGAAATGATCACCACGTAAGTTTAGTTCCATCACCTCATGAAGGTACAGTTTGTTTCCTTGTCATAAGAACTCGTAAGATTTACTCTCTTAGTGACTTTCTAATACATAATACGGTATTAGCTGTAGTCACCATGCTGTGCATTACAGCCCCCAGACCTTATTTATCTTATAACTAGGAGTCTGAACCTTTTGACCACCTTCACCTAACCCCAACCTGCAACCACAAATCTGATCTCTGTTTCTATGAGTTTGGTCTTTTTAGATTCCACATATAAATGAGAGCATGGAATCGGGAAGAACAAATCTGACTCCATACTGGATCTGTTTCTTTTACTTTAACCTTTATATTCTATTGTTTTTGCTACAAGTTAACCACTATAGGGATGTTGCCTATAGCTTAAAGTATACACAGTGGCCCATCTCTGGGGACCCTGCCTCCCATGTCTGAGCATTAAGCTAAAATACCTTTGTTTAAGCTCACAGGAAACATCCTGACCAGGCCCACCTATGAATGGCTGCAGGAAGGAAGAAATTAACAAATCCCCTCCAGAGTCCGGAGGGAACCAGGAAATATTTGCAACAATTTATCACCTTTTTTTTTACTTTACCTCCTCACTTTCCCCTCTTTGCTTTATAAAAGAAATTAGCATCCAAACCTGGACAAGATGATTCTTTGGGACACTAGTGTACCCTCTTCTCGGTCTACTGGCTTTCTGAATAACGTTGCCATTCCTTGCCCTACCGCCTTGTCTCTCGTTTGATTGGCCTGTCCTGTAGTGAGCATTATGAGCTTGGACTCGGTAACAATCATACGGTATTTGTCTTTCTCTCTCTGACTTATTTCACTTAGCATAAAAACACCAGGTTTACCACCATTCATATAAATGCTAGAATGTGGTATGTTTTCATCCACGTTATGGTATATTTAGACTGAATGATACATAAGTTCAGGTAATCTCAAAATATATTGACTTCAATGCACAAGATTGACTCCAAAGGTGTGTGATCTTTTCTGCTGTTCTACATGGCTTTGGATGGCTGAACATCCACCACGAGAGGCCCTGGCAGTTGGATACGTGGCCGTGGTGGGAGGAGTACACCTGAGGGTACCTGTGCTCAGGTGGCACAGTTTGTAATGCAAACCTTCTTGAAGGTGACTATTGATTTCTTGCCAAATGTAGGGGCAGAACACTTAATAAACAGCAGCATTTTTTGCTGAATTACCTTTAATTAAAAATATATCACTCATACCAATATAGCTTTAAAATTTTTTAAGAAACATATATATATATATTTTACTTCTCAAATGTTTATTTCATTTTTTAAAAACTTTTTATTTTATATTGGAGTGTAGCCAATTAACAATGTTGTGATAGTTTCAGGTACACAGCAAAGTGACTCAGCCATACATATACATATATATTTTTAAAGAGCCTGGAAGTTACCTTCAGCTTCACTCATATTCCCTCACCCTCCTCAATGTCCAGTTGAGCATAACAATTCAACTTCCAAAAATATCTTGCAAGTCAGTTATTTTTTTTTTCCATCCTATGCTACCATTGCCTTAATTTATGTTCTAGTATGAATTCAAGATCCCAGCAGCTTCTAATTAGGACCCCTGCTTCCAGGGTCATCCTTATTTAATAACTCCCTACTGTAAACTCATTCAGTCATTCTCCTACTTGAAAATCTTCATGGATATATTATAAAAAAGGGTTAAGATAGTACAAAGATGGTGAGGTTCTCTGGGGCTAGTAAGGATGGCAGCCTACCACCCTGGGCCAGAGGAAGTAAGTAAGGGAACAGTGACCCTGAGTGAACTTGTGACTTTAGGGCAGGCATGCTGGCTTTTGATAGAAGAATATGGTCACTGCCAAACTGTAACTGGGCAGGGAGGGAACTGGGGAAATAAACACCCCACCTGTCTCTGCACGCCCTGTGATCTCCTGCTGGAACTAGCCATTGCCCAACCCTGCCAAAAGCTAGAAGGCAAGCAAGGGAGCATGGTGGTGCTGTCCACAAATATTAGCTCCCTGGGGTACAGATCAGGTGGAGAGAGGATGTGGGGGGAAAGGGCAAATTGCTGAAGGCAATTCAGCGGAGCAGCTTTTTCTGATTCCCCCAAGCTGAACTCATTTCTCCCTCATTGAATTTCCAAGGACATTTTATTCATTCCTTCACTCAGGCACCTGTGATATTATATTTGTAATTTATTTCCATGTTTAGATGATAAACTCCTTCATTTAAAGGCTCTTTTTTTGTTGTTTTAACATCTTTATTGGAGTATAATTGCTTCACAATGGTGTGCTAGTTTCTGCTCTATAACAAAGTGAATCAGCTATACATATACATATATCCCCATATCTCCTCCCTCTTGCGGTCTCCCTCCCACCCTCCCTATCCCACCCCTCTAGGTAGTGACAAAGCACTGAGTTGATCTCCCCATGCTATGGGGCTGCTTCCCACTAGCTATCTATTTTACATTTGGTAGTGTATATATGTCCATGCCACTCTCTCACTTTGTCCCAGATTACACTTCCCACTCGCCATGTCCTCAAGTCCATTCTCTACGTCTACGTCTTTATTCCTGTCCTGCCTCTAGGTTCTTCAGAACCCCCCCTTTTTTTTTAGATTCCATATATATGTGTCAGCATATGGTATTTGTTTTTCTCTTTCTGACTTACTTCACTCTGTATGACAGACTCTAGGTCCATCCACCTCACTACAAATAACTTAATTTTGTTTCTTTTTATGGCTGAGTAATATTCCACTGTATATTTGTGCCACATCTTCTTTATCCATTCATCTGTTGATGGACACTTAGGTTGCTTCCATGTCCTGACTATTGTAAATAGAGCTGCAATGAACATTGTGGTACATGACTTTTTTTTTTTTTATTAACATCTTTTTTGGAGTATAATTGCTCTACAATAGTGTGTTAGTTTCTGCTTTATAACAAAGTGAATCAGCCATACATATACGTATATCCCCATATCTCCTCCCCTTAGCGTCTCCCTCCCACCCTCCCTATCCAATCCCTTTAGGTGGTCACAAAGCACTGAGCCGATCTCCCTGTGCTATGTGGCTGCTTCCCACTAGCTATCTATTTTACATTTGGTAGTGTGTGTATATGCATGACTCATTTTGAATTATGGTTTTCTCAGGGTATATGCCCAGTAGTGGGATTGCTGGGTCGTATGGTAGTTCTATTTGTAGTTTTTTAAGGAACCTCCATACTGTTCTCCATAGTGGCTGTATCAATTTACATTCCCACCAACAGTGCAAGAGGGTTCCCTTTTCTCCACACCCTCTCCAGCATTTATTGTTTGTAGATTTTTTGATGATGGCCATTCTGACTGGTGTGAGGTGATACCTCATTGTAGTTTTGATTTGCATTTCTCTAATGATTAGTGACGTTGAGCATCCTTTCATGTGTTTGTTGGCAATCTGTATATCTTCCTTGGAGAAATGTCTATTTAAGTCTTCTGCCCATTTTTAGATTGGGTTGTTTGTTATTTTGATATTGAGCTTCATGAGCTGCTTGTAAATTCTGGAGATTAATCCTTTGTCAGTTGCTTCATTTGCAAATATTTTCTCGCATTCTGAGGGTTGTCTTTTCATTTGTTTATGTTTTCCTTTGCTGTGCAAAAGCTTTTAAGTTTCATTAGGTCCCATTTGTTTATTTTTGTTTTCATTTCCATTTCTCTAGGAGGTGGGTTCAAAAGGATCTTGCTGTGATTTATGTCATAGAGTGTTCTGCCTATGTTTTCCTCTAAGAGGTTTAAGTGTTTGGCCTTACATTGAGGTCTTTAATCCATTTTGAGTTTTTTTTGTGTATGGTGTTAGGGAGTGTTCTAATTTCATACTTTTACATGTAGCTGTCCAGTTTTCCCAGCACCATTTAGGAAGAGGCTGTCTTTTCTCCACTGTATATTCTTGACTCCTTTATCAAAGATAAGGTGACCATATGTGCGTGGGTTTATCTCTGGGCTTTCTATCCTGTTCAATTGATCTATACTTCTGTTTTTGTGCCAGTACCATACTCTCTTGATTACTGTAGCTTTGTAGTATAGTCTGAAGTCAGGGAGCATGATTCCTCCAGCTCCGTTATTTTTTTTCTCAAGATTGCTTTGGCTATTCGGGGTCTTTTGTGTTTCCATACAAATTGTGAAATTTTTTGTTCTAGTTCTGTGAAAAATGCCAGTGGTAGTTTGATAGGGATTGCATGAATCTGTAGATTGCTTTGGGTAGTAGAGTCATTTTCACAATGTTGATTCTTCCAATCCAAGAACATGGTATATCTCTCCATCTATTTGTATCATCTTTAATTTCTTTCACCAGTGTCTTATAATTTTCTGCATACAGGTCTTTTGTCTGCTTAGGTAGGTTTATTCCTAGATATTTTATTCTTTTTGTTGCAATGGTAAATGGGAGTGTTTTCTTAATTTCACTTTCAGATTTTTCATCATTAGTGTATAGGAATGCAAGAGATTTCTGTGCATTACTTTTGCATCCTGCTACTTTACCAAATTCATTGATTAGCTCTAGTAGTTTCCTGGTTGCATCTTTAGGATTCTCTATGTATAGTATCATGTCATCTGCAAACAGTGACAGCTTTACTTCCTCTTTTCCGATTTGGATTCCTTTTATTTCTTCTTCTTCTCTGATTGCTGTGGCTAAAACTTCCAAAACTATGTTGAATAATAGTGGTGAGAGTGGGCAACCTTGTCTTGTTCCTGATCTTACTGGAAATGGTTTCAGTTTTTCACCATGAGCATGATGTTGGCTGTGGGTTTGTCATATATGGCCTATATTATGTTGAGGAAAGTTCCCTCTATGCCTACTTTCTGGAGGGTTTTTATCATAAATGGGTGTTGAATTTTGTCAAAAGCTTTCTCTGCATCTATTGAGATGATCATATGGTTTTTATTCTTCAATTTGTTAATATGGTTTATCACATTGATTGATTTGTGTATATTGAAGAATCCTTGCATTCCTGGGATAAACCCCACTTGATCATGGTGTATGATCCTTTTAATGTGCTGTTGGATTCTGTTTGCTAGTGTTTTGTTGAGGATTTTTGCATCTATGTTCATCAGTGATATTGGCCTGTAGTTTTCTTTCTTTGTGACATCTTTGTCTGGTTTTGGTATCAGGGTGATGGTGGCCTCGTAGAATGAGTTGGGAGTGTTCTTCCCTCTGTAATATTTTGGAAGAGCTTGAGAAGGATAGGTGTTAGCTCTTCTCTAAATGTTTGATAGAATTCGCCTGTGAAGCCATCTGGTCCTGGGCTTTTGTTTGTTGGAAGATTTTTAATCACAGTCTCAATTTCAGTGCTTGTGATTGGTCTGTTCATATGTTCTATTTCTTCCTGGTTCAGTCTCAGAAGGTTGTGCATTTCTAAGAATTTGTCCATTTCTTCCAGGTTGTCCATTTTATTGGCATATAGTTGCTTGTAGTCTCTCATGATCCTTTGTATTTCTGCAGTGTCAGTTGTTACTTCTCCTTTTTCATTTCTAATTCTATTGATTTGAGTCTTCTCCCTTTTTTTCTTGATGAGTCTGGCTAATGGTTTATCAATGTTGTTTATCTTCTCAAAGAATAAGCTTTTAGTTTTATTTGTCTTTGCTATCGTTTCCGTCATTTCTTTTTCATTTATTTCTGATCTGATCTTTATGATTTCTTTCCTTCTGCTAACTTTGGGGATTTTTTGTTCTTCTTTCTCTAATTGCTTTAGATGTAAGGTTAAGTTGTTTATTTAAGATGTTTCTTGCTTCTTAAGGTAGGATTGTATTGCTATAAACTTCCCTCTTAGAACTTCTTTTGCTGCATCCCAAAGGTTTTGGGTCATCGTGTTTTCATTGTCATTGGTTTTTAGGTATTTTCTGATTTCCTCTTTGATTTCCCCAGTGATCTCTTAGTTATTAAGTAGCGTATTGTTTAGCCTCCATGTGTTTGTATTTTTTACAGATTTTTTCATGTAATTGATATCTAGTCTCATAGCATTGTGGTCGGAAAAGATACTTGATATGACTTCAATTTTCTTAAATTTACCAAGGCTTGATTTGTGACCCAAGATATGATCTATCCTGGAGAATGTTCCATGAGCACTTGAGAAGAAAGTGTATTCTGTTGTTTTTGGATGGAATGTCCTATAAATATCAATTAAGTCCATCTTGCTTAATGCATCATTTAAAGCTTGTGTTTCCATATTTATTTTCAACTTGGATGATCTGTCCATTGGTGAAAGTGGGGTGTTAAAGTCCCCTACTATGATTGTGTTACTGTCAATTTCCCCTTTTACGGCTGTTAGTATTTGCCGTATGTACTGAGGTGCTCCTATGTTGGGTGCATAAATATTTACAATTGTTATATCTTCTTCTTGGATTGATCCCTTGATCATTATGTAGTGTCCTTCTTTGTCTCTTGTAATAGTCTTTGTTTTAAAGTCTATTTTGTCTGATATGAGAATTGCTACTCCAGCTTTCTTTTGATTTCCATTTGCACAGAATATCTTTTTCCATCCCCTCACTTTCAGTCTGTATGTGTCCCTAGGTCTGAAGTGGGTCTCTTGTAGACAGCACATATACAGGTCTTGTTTTTGTAACCATTCAGCCAGTCTTTGTCTTTTGGTTGGAGCATTTAAGGTAATTTAAGGTAATTATCGCTATGTATGTTCCTATTACCATTTTCTTAATTGTTTTGGGTTTGTTATTGTATGTCTTTTCCTTCTCTTGTGTTTCCTGCCTAGAGAAATTCCTTTAGCATTTGTTGTAAAGCTGGTTTGGTCGTGCTGAATTCTCTTAGCTTTTGCTTGTCTGTAAAGGTTTTACTTTCTTTGTGAAATCTGAATGAGATCCTTGCTCAGTAGTGTAATCTTGGTTGTAGGTTTTTCCCTTTCATCACTTTCAATATGTCCTGCCACTCCTTTCTGGCTTGCAGAGTTTGTGCTGAAAGATCAGCTGTTACCTCATGGGGATTCCCTTGTATGTTATTTGTTGTTTTTCCCTTGCTGCTTTTAATATTTTTTCTTTGTGTTTAATTCTTGATAGTTTGATTAATATGTGTCTTGGCATGTTTCTCCTTGGATTTATCCCGTATGGGACTCTCTGCGCTTCCTGGACTTGACTATTTCCTTTCCCATATTAGGGAAGTTTTCAAGTATAATCTCTTCAAATATTTTCTCAGTCCCTTTTTTTTTCTCTTTTTCTTCTGGGACCCCTATAATTCGAATGATGGTGTGTTTAATGTTGTCCCAGAGGTCTCTGAGACTATCCTCAATTCTTTTCATTCTTTTTTCTTTATTCTGCTCTGTGGTAGTTATTTCCACTATTTTATCTTCCAAGTCACTTATCTGTTCTTCTGTCTCAGTTATTCTGCTATTGATTCCTTATAGAGAATTTTAAATTTCATTTATTGTGTTGTTCATCATTCTTTGTTTGCTCTTTAGTTCTTCTAGGTCCTTGTTAAACGTTTCTTGTATTTTCTCCATTCTATTTCCAAGATTTTGGGTCATCTTTACTATCATTACTCTGAATTATTTTTCTGGTAGACTGCCTGTTTCCTCTGCATTTGGTCTGGTGGGTTTTTACCTTGCTCCTTCATCTGCTGTGTGTTTCTCTGTCTTCTCATTTTTGCTTAACTTACTGTGTTTGGGGTCTCCTTTTCACAGCCTGCAGGTTCATTGTTCCCGATGTTTTTGGTGTCTGCCCCCAGTGGGTAAGGTTGGTTCAGTGGGTTGTGTAGGCTTCCTGGTGGACGGGACTGGTGCTTGTGTTCTGGTGGCTGAGGCTGCATCTTGTCTTTCTGGTGGGCAGAACTGCATGCTGTGATGTGTTTGGGGGTGCCTGTGACCTTATTATAATTTTAGGCAGCCTCTGTGCTAATGGATGGGGTTGTGTTCCTGTCTTGCTAATTGTTTGCCATAGGGTGTCCAGCACTGTAGCTTGCTGGTCGTTGAGTGGAGTTGGGTCTTAGCTTTGAGATGGAGATCTGTGGGAGAGCTTTCGCCGTTTGATATTATGTGGAGCTGGGACGTCTCTGGTAGACCAATGCCCTGATTTCAGCTGTCCCACCTCAGAGGCACAGGCCCCACACCTGGCCAGAGCACCAAGACCCTGTCAGCCACACAGCTCAGAATAAAAGGGGGGAAAAAAAGAAATAAAGAATAAAATAAAATAATATAAAGTTATTAAAATAAAAAATAAAAGAATTATTAAAAATAAAAAAGGTTAAAAAGTAATAAAAGAAAGAACGAAGAGAGCAACCAAACCAAAAAAACAAATCCACCAATGATAACAAACGCTAAAAACTATACTAAAGTGGCCCCCACTTGCGCAACTAGAGAAAGCCCTCGCACAGAAACGAAGACCCAACACAGCCATAAATAAATTAATTTAAAAAAACTATACTAAAAAAACAAACAAACAAAAATACAGACCGACAGAGCCCTAGGATAAATGGTAAAAGTAAAGCTATACAGACAAAATCACACAAAGAAGCATACACATACACACTCACAAAAGAGAAAAAGGAAAAAAATATATATATATAGGAAAAAAAAAAAGGAAGAGAGCAACCAAATCAATAAACAAATCTACCAATGATAATAAACTCTAAGTAGTAAACTAAAATAAAAATAAAACCAGAAAAAAATTAGATGCAGAAAGCAAACCCCAAGTCTACAGCTGCTCCCAAAGTCCACCACCTCAATTTTTGGATGATTCGTCGTGTATTCAGGTATTCCATAGATGCAGGGTACATCAAGTTGACTGTGGAGATTTAATCCGTTGCTCCTGAGGCTGCTGGGAGAGATTTCCCTTTCTCTTCTTTGTTCGCACAGCTCCCGGGGTTCAGCTTTGGATTTGGACCCGCCTCTGCATGTAGGTCGCCTGAGGGTGTCTGTTCCCCACCCAGACAGGACAGGGTTAAAGGAGCAGCTGATTAGGGGGCTCTGGGTCACTCAGGCCAGGCGGAGGGAGGGGTACGGATGTGGGGCGAGCCTGCGGCAGCAGAGGCTGGCGTGACGTTGCAGCAGCCTGAGGCGAGCCGTGCGTTCTCCCGGGGAAGTTGTCCCCGGATCACGCGACCCTGGCAGTGGCGGGCTGCACAGGCTCACGGGAGGGGCGGTGTGGATAGTGACCTGTGCTTGCACACAGGCTTCTTGGTGGCAGCAGCAGCAGCCTTAGCTTTTCATGTCAGTCTCTGGTGTCTGTGCTGATAGCCGCGGCTTGCGCCCGCCTCTGGAGCTCATTTAGGCAGTGCTCTGAATCTCCTCTCCTTGCGCACCCTGAAACAATGGTCTCTTGCCTCTTCGGCAGTTCCAGACTTTTTCCTGGGCTCCCTCCCGGCTAGCTGTGGCACACTAGCCCCCTTCAGGCTGTGTTCACACAGCCAACCCCAGTCTTCTCCCTTGTGTCTGACTTCCGAATGCCGAGCCTCAGCTCCCAGCCCCCACCCATCCCATCGGGTGAGCAGACAAGCCTCTCGGGCTGGTGAGTGCTGGTCGGCACCGATCCTCTGTGCGGGAACCTCTCCACTTTGCCCTCTGCACCCCTGTTGCTGCGCTCTCCTCCATGCCTCCGATGCTTCCCCCCTGCCACCCCTGTCTCCGCCAGTGAAGGGGCTTCCCAGTGTGTGGAAACGTTTCCTCCTTCACAGCTCCCTCCCCGAGGTGCAGGTCTCGTCCCTATTCTTTTGTCTCTGTTTTTTCTTTTTTCTTTTGCCCTACCCATGTTCGTGCAGTTTTTTGCCTTTTGGGAAGTCTAAGGTCTTCTGCCAGTGTTCAGTAGGTGTTCTGTAGGAGTTGTTCCACATGTAGTTGTATTTCTGATGTATTTGTGGGGAGGAAGGTGATCTTCTCACTCCTCTGCCATCTTGAAGCTAAAGGTTCTATCTTAATTACCTTCATATCCGTCGTACTTAGCTTTGTCTTACAGAATGGTGCCCAATGAATGTTTGCTGAGTAACGGAGTAAAAGATGGCGGGCACTCCCATACTGGGTGTCTATCGTGAAAATAGTGGCTGAAAGGAAATCCCATTCTTGCCACTACATTTCATATATGGTGTCTTTTGACAATTTCAAGTCAGCTTGAGTCAGGGAGTAGAGAAATGCAGAAAGCAGAGAATGAGTTTGCTTAATTAGAGGAGATAGTGACTATAGAAAGCACTTCGTGAGATATGATGCTCTTCAAATATTACTAGCATCATTTTCATTATTATGGAGTAAAAATAAGGAGGAACAAAAGAGAACCAACAAAGAGCAGTCCATGGGGAGAAGATTAAACCCTTTGTTAGTCACTATTACCTGGAGAAAGTTAAAACAGACAACAAAGGTGCTTATGCAGCTAGGGCCAGTGACCAGATCGGGGTCATTGAGGACTATTTTCTGTTCTCATCCTGACTCATTTTGTAATATTTGGTAAATCACTTAACCTTTCTGCGGTGCCAGTTTTTCCAATCCATTAAGTGACTATTATAGTACATTCTCCCTGCCGATGTGCAAGGATGTTTGGGTTACTCATTCAATAATTGTTGTAAAGCACTTTGAGTCCCTTAGAGAAAGCCAGGATCACAAGATTTATCTGGTATTATTAATTGGAAAGTCTTTTGCCATTAGTCAAGTCTCTGATTCCTTTGTAGTTCAACTGCTTTTCTGTGGCTTTCCCAATTCCAGTCAATTTCCCTTTATACAATTGCAAGGGTGCAGTGATGTCCTATCCTGTCTCCCAAATGATGGTGCTATAATCAAATTAACCTGTTGGGTAGATGTAAAAAAAATTAGAAAAGTTTGAGGATTTTTAGCCTGTCTTAAGGTGACTAAGGAAAACACTTAAGGTGGTTTGAGTTAAGAAAGATTATCCATGAGTGGCCAAAATCAATCAGTTACATAACTGAAGTGTTAAGTCCATGGCAAATGACATATGACATATAACACATGATGTTTTGGGCCTGCTAAGGCAAGAGAACTACTGGTTCCAGGATGAAAGAAACTTCTTGGTTTATATTGTTTGACACATAAACTTGTGAGTCTGTTTGGATGTTGGTGATCCAGTTTTACAGAATTTTCCACCAAAGGGTACAAACTTTACGGATAATATCAGTGCCTCTTTATGGAGTAACTAAGAGATTGTACCAGGGCCTCTTCCATATGCTTTTGGGAGAATGAGAAAATGCGTGATTCTTTGAAATTTTCAGTCTTATTTTATTCTTTCAGGTTGAGGAGTGATATAGGCTTTTGTTCCATTATGGCTTTTTGGAATTTTTTTTTAATTAAAAAAAATCCAGAGCATATAAATATTTATCTCATGGCTTAAGCTTTCATGACTCTAAAGAGAAGTTTAAAATTGGATTGTACCTTTAGCCCTGCTTTCTCTCCCCTGAGAGCTGGCCTTATACCTTGGAGCAGTAGGTTTGCATATCGAAATGCCAGCTTGACCTAGCTGCCTGAAAGTCCTTAATGTCAGGCCCGCAGCAGAATTCATTAATTTCTCTTTACAAGTTGGTAATTTCCTGTTATTCTCCTAAATGTTGCTAATTTCAGGTACACCCTTGCCATGAGGGGATTCTAGGTCCCCAGTATTTTTAGCATAACCTGGCATGTGTATTATCATCATATACTGGCATCATATACTGTCCTTGCTTTTCCAGAACCCATAAAAATGGCAGCCACGTGAAGTAGGCAGGTGTCATACGAACTCAGTTTACGGTTATCGAAGCAACCATTGAGTCAACAGAGAAATTGCGGACACAAGATAAACATTTACATTTTCAATTATATGATGCTAATTTTTCTTCAAGATGTTGGAGAGAGAATTAAAATGGAACAGAGGACAGAGTGTGGCCGGAGTACAGGCCCACTGGGTCACTCTCTATTTGCTGTGGGTCCCTTATTTATATCCTATCTTATTTTTATCTTTCTTATGTCATTGTTTTATTAATCTCATTTATACCCAGTGATTAAAAGCTAGGCAAAGAAATTGTTCCCAATTAGAGGCCCTTGAGAACCATCTGTAATCAATAGATAAAACTTGCTTAAGGCCAAGACACTGGTGGTATTGAATTGTTGCTCTTGATTTGACTTTGAAAAAGTACTTTAAAAATAAATGAGACAGGACATGGTATATGTGCTTGTTGTAAAATAATTCAAACAGGAAAATTTTGAAGTAATTGTCCTTCAGTGTCATACCTGCTCTCCCCCTAGCCATGCAGTATCACTGCCTTTGAGGCTCCAGCGCCCTTTCCCTGGGCTAAGTCTGTAAGAAGCTTTTCAGAAACCTTTGCATACACACACATGCGTGCATACTCTGTGCACATGTATCAATCATATCTTTATATATATTACATTATATGTATCATATGTCATATCTTCTATATAAGATATATCTTTTTTTAAAAAAATTTATTTATTTATTTATGGCTGTGTTGGGTCTTCGTTTCTGTGCGAGGGCTTTCTCTAGTTGCGGCAAGCGGGGGCCACTCTTCATTGCGGTGCGTGGGCCTCTCACTATCGCGGCCTCTCTTGTTGCGGAGCACAGGCTCCAGACGCGCAGGCTCAGTAACTGTGGCTCAGGGGGCTAGTTGCTCCGCGGCATGTGGGATCTTCCCAGACCAGGGCTCGAACCCGTGTCCCCTACATTGGCAGGCAGACTCCCAACCGCTGCGCCACCAAGGAAGCCCAAGATATATCTTTTTAATTTTGACAAAAAATGGATCTCATTCCATGTACCATTCTGTGGTTTCTCTCTTGCATTTAATTATACATTGTGGGCATATTTCCATTTCAGTATGATCAATCTACCACATTCATCCTAATGGCTGCAAAGTATTCCCTTGAGATGTACCCTAATTTATTTAAACAATTCCCAACTGAATGACATTTAAGTTGTTTCCAGTTTTTAGCTATTGTCAACATGCTGCAATAAACATCTTCATACATATAATCTTTGCATTTTGGGGGGAGCATATGTGCAGGATAAATATCTAGAAATGGAATTTCTGGGCCAAGAATATATGCATATGAATTTTGAGAAATATTGCTAAATTGGAAAGGGCTGCATGTGTTTATTTTTTCACTAATACTGAGGGAAAATATTTTATTATCTGAGTCTTTACCAACTGGTAAACTGAGCCAAACCACAGAGGGCTGGTCTGGCTTTGAAGACTGGCAAGGAAGAATGGGACTCTGATTAATGTTGCCTTTATTTCAGTTTACCACTGAAACGGCAAGCAAGCAGGGCAAAGGGTATTATTCACTAGACCAGAGGCTCTCAAAGTGCGGTCCCTGGCCGGGGAGCATCAGTACCTCCTGGGAACTTGTTATAAATGCAAGTTCTCAGGTGCCACCCTAGACCTCCTGAATCATACATTCCCACACCAGGACCCAGCAATATGAGTTTTAACAAGCCCCCCATGCGATTCTGAGGCTCACCAAAGTTTGAGAACCACTGCAGTAGAGCTTGCCCAAAGCTTTCTTTAGGCCTCTTGGAGGTGAACCTGGGGATCTATGGTTCAGATTGAAGGTGTCCAGGACTGCATACTCTCTGCATCTCATACCATTTGGGTGAGGCAGGGGCCACGGTACCACTCAATGGAGTAATTACTCCCATAAATGGCGACTCCTGCTGCCCTTAGTCAAAAAGTTCTATGTCCTATTTCTTACTGCATTAGGAGGCATGCAGTGGACATGGCCAAATATTAACAAAATTTTGGCTTCTCGTCTATGTGAAAAATGGCACCTCATCCCTATTTAATATTAATTTCTTTAATTGTAAGTGAAGTGAAATGAGCATCATCTCATTTTATAGGCCATTTGTACTTTTTTCCCCTTTACTATTATTACGTCTTTATGTTCTTTACCGTATTATCTATTGGTTGGTTGTCTCTTCTTTATTCCTTGTGAGAACAATTTTAATTTTAAGGAAGTTAGCTCTTTGACATTTGTGTTGCCGATTATTTTTAACCCAGTTTGTCATTTATCATTTGAATTTAGTTACAGTAAATTTTTGCATCACAGATAGTTAAATTTTTCATGAAGTCAAATTTAATAGTTTTTATCTTTCTGAATTTTGAATTTTATGTAAACTTAGGTAGATCTTCCCAACCCTAGGATAATAAAAAAAATACTCATATTTTCCTCTAAACTTTATAGTTTTATTTTTAGCACATAAATCTTTGATGTGAACAGAATTTATTATTACTTAAGGATTGAAGTATACACATAAACATATTTTCCTAAAGCTTAAAAGTTATCCCAATTTCATTTATTAAATAATTTGTCTCCAATGATTTGAAGTAGCTTATTAATCATATTCAAAATCAGAAAGTATGTTTGGGATTATTTCTAGAGCCTGTTCTATTGAGATTGAAATTAATTTATAGTTCAATTTAGGGAAAAGAAAGACTTTTAATTTTAATACAAAGTTTTCTTAACCAAGAACAGAGTACACTTTTTTTTTTTTTAATTAATTTATTTATTTATGGCTGTGTTGGGTCTTTGTTTCTGTGCGAGGGCTTTCTCTAGTTGCGGCAAGTGGGGGCCACTCTTCATTGCGGTGCGCGGGCCTCTCACTATCGCGGCCTCTCTTGTTGCGGAGCACAGGCTCCAGACGCGCAGGCTCAGCAATTGTGGCTCACGGGCCCAGTTGCTCCGCGGCATGTGGGATCTTCCCAGACCAGGGCTCGAGCCCGTGTCCCCTGCATTGGCAGGCAGATTCTCAACCACTGCACCACCAGGGAAGCCCCCAGAGAACACTTTTATAGTTACTGATTTTTTCTTTTTTCCTCAGGAGTGATTTAAAACTTTCTTTATATAGGTGTTGCATATTTTTTTAATATATTTTGTGAATTCCGAAATGTGATGTTTCCCCCGTTATAGTTTTTACTAATTATTTGCATGTAGGAAAGCACAATCAATATCTCTGTGTATTAATTTCATAGCCAGTCATCTTACTGAATTTTCATATGTTAGTGTTTGAAGGATTCCTATGGGCTCTTCAAGGTGGCAATAATCATCTACAAATAATATGAAGTATCCTATCTATGAGATTAGACTTTTATTATAAAATGTGTTTTATAGAATCTCACCTTTCTAATTTCCTGCTTTTAAAAATATCACCTTTTATTATTCTAAAAACTGAAAATCGTAATCAAGTAAGTTTAGAAAGCATGAAGCCAAACGTAGTTAAACACACTTTTTACTGCAAGATTTCTCTGAGCTTTTAGAGTTCCGCAGCAGAGACTGGCTAATTGCTGTCCACTTCTCTTTTCTATACCTAGACACATAAGATTGCCACATTTTCCAGATGCTTTATTATTAAGGTTGGGGCCATGTGACTGGTTCCATCCAATAGAACATGGTCAGAGTGATATGTGCCATTTCCAGGTCTGATCATCAGATGTCCCACCTCATTTTCCTTACTTGCTTCACTCCTTGGAAAGCTGAAGGCAAAGTGTCCATTAGGGACCCCCAAGGAAGCTGTGGATGTTGGCACCAAAAAAGGGAAGGAACCACATCTTAAATCACTACATGGAAGGCCACTTAGCAAACATATAATCATATTATACCTAAGTGAAACATTGCTTGTATTAAGCCACTGAGATGTTAAGGATGCTTGTTACAGCAAATCTGTGATAGCCTTACAATTGCCTTTCTTCTGCCAAGAAATTAATATTTCATAAATTACTTTCATCTTTTACTTTCCTGTTCAAACATTTTTGTGGGCTTTATGTTAACCTTCTGAAAGATTTGAACATCTTTATTCAGCTTTAAAAGCCGCCCTCCATCTGGATGTAACCTGGTATCCTTCTTCTCCGCAGGATGAAACCTCTGCTCCAGCAGATCCGCTGTAAAGCAAAAGGTCATGTCCCTGCTCCTTTCCATGACTAAATCCCTCTACATCATACTCATCCATCAAGGTTCAGCTTGAAAACCTAATCCAAAGGCATGGTTTAGAGCGTTCTAGTTCATTGCTCTCTCTCAGCCTTAAATTGTTTCCTTCCTTTCATTTTTTATATTCACGTTTTATTTTTTTTAAATGATAATTCCCAGTGTTTGTTTGTTTGTTTTGGCTGCGACGGGTCTTGGTTGCGGCACGAGGGATCTTGGTTGCGGCGTGTGGGATCTTTTTTTTAGTTGCGGCATGCGGACGAACTTCTTGGTTGTGACGTGCAAACACTTAGTTGTGGCATGTGTGCAGGATGTGGTTCCCCGGCGGGGGTGGTGCCCGGGCCCCCTGCATTGGGAGCACGGAGTTTTGCCCACTGGACCACCAGGGAAGTCCCTATATTCACATTTCAAAAATGTGGGTATAGGGACTCAGTCAGCCAATCAAAAAAAAAAAAAAAAAAATGCTTATTAAGCATCTATTAGGTATCAGGTACCATACTAGGTCCAAAAGATATAGTAGGAAACAAGGATGTGATCCCTGCTCCCCATGAAGCTAACATTCTAGAAATAAACTACGATTTCCCAGAGGGGACAATGCCTTACTGACATTCAACATCTAGTATGTAACATAATTCATTGACAGTATTCAGAACATTAAAGTGTCATTGCAGTTATTGTCTTGGTATGCTAATGACTTTCCCTTAATTATATATTATCTTGCATTAAAAAAAAATCACCTTTAATGAAGTAAATATACATACAACAAAATTTGCCAATTTTAAGTTTGCAATTCTGAGTTTTGACAAAGGTATACAGTTGTATTTTGTGTACTTACACAAAAATAAAGTTTATGACAGTTGTGCAGTAACCACCACAATCATGATCTGGAACATATCCTTCACTCCTGAAAGTTCCCTCCTGGTCCTTTCTAGCCAATGGCCTCTCCGTCTGCCTGCCTGCTGGCGACCACTAAATGGCTTTTTGTCATTGTAGTTTTGCCCTTCCTAGAATTTTGTGTGAATGGAGTCACACAACATGCAGTTTTTTTGTGTCTGGATTTTTTCACTTAGTATTCCATTGCATGGATGTACAACAATTTATTTATACTCAATAGTTGATGGACATTTGGGTTGTTTGCAAATTTCTGGTTATCGAACGTGACTATGAACATTCAAATACATATTTTTGTTTGGGCATATGTTATTTCTCCTGGGTAAATGCTTAAGAGTGAGATTGCTGAGTTGTATGGTAAGAGTATATTTCACTTAATAAGAAACCACTAAAGTTTTTTTCGTGTGGATGTACCATTTTGTATTTCCATCAGCAATGTATGAGTGATCCAGGAGGTCTACATTCTCACCAGCATTTGATATTTTAAGTTAAGTGGGGTTTTTTTGTTTTTTGTTTTTAATTCTAGTGAGTGTTTTGTGGTATATCAGTGTGGTTTTAACTTGCATTTTCCTAACGACTAATAATGTTGAGCATCTTTGTATATGTTCACTTACCATTTATCTATCTTATTTGGTGAAGTGTCTTTTCAAAAAAATTCCCCAATTTTAAATTTAGATTGTTTGTCTTATTGAGTTGTAAGAGTTCTTTATATATTCTTGAAGCAAATCCTTTATCAGCTATATGCTTTGCAAATATTTTATCCCAGTCTACAGTTTGTCTTTTTATTTTCTTAACAGTGTCTTTTTAAGAGCAAACTTAATTTTTTTAAAAATTAAAGTATAGTTGAGTTACAATATTGTATTAGTTTCAGGTGTACAACATAGTGGTTCAACATTTTTATAGATTATACTCCATTTAAGATTTTTTCAAAACAATGGCTATATTTCCCTGTGCTGTACACTATGGGCTTGTAGCTTATTTATTTTATACATAGTAGTTTGTACCTCTTAATCCCATACCCATATCTTGCCCTTCCCCGCTTCCCTCTCCCACTGGTAACCACTCGTTTGCTTTCTATGTCTGAGAGTCTGTTTCTCTTTTGTTATACACATTTGGCAAACTTTAATTTTTAAAGTCCAACTTTTTATTTTTGCTTTTATGGTTTATGTTTTTATAGAAATCTAGTGTAACTAAAGGTAATAAATTTTTCTCCTAAAACTTCTAGAAGTTTTAAAGCTTTAACGCTTACATTTAGGTATATGATCCTTTTTGAGTTAAATTTTGGATAGGGTGTGAAGATGAGGGTTGAAGTTCTTTCTTTTGTTTTTGTATGTTAATATCCAACTTTCTAACACCATTTGTGAAAAGAATATCCTTTTAACACTGAAATACACTGGCCCCTTTGTTGGTAATCAATGAGCTATGTATGTATAGGTCTATTTCTGGACTTACTTTTCTGTTACATTGATTTATATGTCAATATCAGACTAACTTGATTACTGTAGTTTTATACTAAGTCAAACTGTAAGCTTTATACTAAGTGGGAGTTTAATACTTGCAACTTTGTTTTTCTTTTTCAAAAGACTCCCAACTTTACTTTTTCCTTTCTTTTGGCTATTCTGGGCGTTTTGCATTTCTCTATAAATTTTACAATCTGTGTGTAATTTCTACAAAAAACACTTGAGATTTTGGAATTGTGTCAAATCTATAGATTAATGTGAGGATACTTGATATCTTATTTTAACAATTTTGCATTTTCTGATTCCTGAACACAGTGTATCTCTCCATTTATCTAGTAGTCTTTTAATTCCTCTCAGTAATGTTTAGTAGCTTTCTGTCTTTAGCGTTTTATTTATAAATTTCTTTTTATTGGATTGAGGAGGTTCTGTTTTACTCCTAGTTTGCTGCAAGTACTTCTATCCCAAATGGGTGTTGAAGTTTGTAAAATATTTTTTCCTGCATCTACTGGGATGATCATACGGTTGTTCAATTTTAATCTATTAATATATGATGACTCATATTTTTTCTAATGTTAAATCAACCTTACATTACAGCTAAAGGATTACTAAAGGAACTTTTTCAGACAGAAGGGAAATATCGGAACATCAAGAGTAAATAATATCTTTTAACTCCTGACATGAAAGATTAAGAAATTTACATATTTGTACTTTTTTCTGATCTTTTCACACCATTGCCCATTTTTCTTAGCTATGTTCTTACTTACCCATTTCAATGTTTATAACTTTGCATAATTAATTGTTCAGCCTTACTTCTATATTCTGATCAACTCAGTGCAAATCACAAATACTTTTATGCCATGAATTCTTCCTTTCTCAGTTCTTTTCATTACAGCACTTGTTTGGTGAGACTTTATCATCAAATAGTTTTTTATTCCACAAGAAAAGCTGCCTATAAACTTCCTGGCTCACAATTTTGGGGGTACTAAATGCGGCTGTGAAGAAATCTGAGTTCACTCTGATTTTCCTCCTTGGTAGGTGAACTGCTTCTTCTGACTGAATGCTTATATAATTCTATGTTTATTCTTAAAGGTGAGCAACCTCACCAGAATACAGCATGTTGATTACTGGAACAAATTGCTTCCCCCTGGAACACGGTATGACCTTTTGATCCTCAGATTCAGGTTTCCCTTTATTTCAGAAACATGTTCTATTTAATATTTGACTATTATTTCTGATCCATTTGTTCCACTTCCTTTGCTGGTCAAGCTTATGTTGGCTGTCTTTGATCTCTCTCCATATATACCTTTCTAATTACCTTTGTTTCTTTGTCCTTTGCCATTTAAGCTTTTGGATTTTTTTTAAGCCTCTCTTCCATGTTACAATTCTTTTCAAAAATAGTATCTCTTGTATTGTTTTTGTGTTTCTGTATCATTTTTATTTCTCTGGTGTCTGTATCATTCACTTGGAGATCTTTTATGAACTCTGCCAGTTCGCATTTACCGCCATCTTATTTCCTCTTTAATTTCATATCCCTCTTCATGCAGTTCTCCGTTTCAGATAGTTCTTTTCCCTCTTTTGTGTCTTTGGGAGTGTAGAGAATTATTTGTCAAAGTTTTTTTTTCTCCCCCCTGTTTCCTGCAGTACTTCTTTTGATGTATATTCTTTGTAAGTCCCACCCCCCTTGGTTTACAAGTGTTAAACAATTATACCATTACCAGTCCTGCTGCGTGCAAAGTCTTTATGCAATATTGAGAGCAATTCCTAGATGGGAGAGCTAGAAATCTGACATCAGTGTTAGGAAAATTGGACCTAGATGGTGAGAGAGACCCAGGGCAGAGCATCATTGTGTAAGGTAGGTACTGGCTCTAGGATGTGACTTCCCAGGCTGCAGGAAATAGAGGAAATAGAGCCTGAGGGTGAAGAGAGGAACAAGGCTGGTCTAAGTGTCAAGACCCTTACCTGACCTACCTGAATAAGCTCACCCACATAAGGAAAGCTCTAGAAAACCATGATCACACTACCATCAAGTATACCTTTGCGTTAAATGGCCAAATTATTTACTTTACCTTGGTTAAGTGTATCATTTCTGCTGGTCTCCACATGTGATCATTTTTAAAAAGTCAAACATAAAAAGTATAGATAGTAAGTGACAGTTAGTCCCAATCCTTCACCCCATCCCTATCTAAAAAGTAACTACTGTTTAATGCTTTTCTATGTCTACTTCTTGACTTTTTCCTGTGCATGCTCATACATAAGAATTTTCTGCTTTACTAGTGTATCTTGGTAACCTTTTTATGCCAATACCTATTTTTCTACTACCAAATGACTTATTGCATGCTGTGGTTGTAATATTGTTTATTTAACCATCTACTGTTCTTGGCCACATATTTACCCTAAAATGCTGCAATGAACAGTCTTCTACATGGACACTGCAAGTACGCTTATCACATATAATCCTAGAAGTGGACTTTGTAGGTATAAGAAAAGGCACAAGTAAAATTTTCAACAAGTCCATTCCGATGTCTACTTAATGAGAGTCTGTTTCCCTGCACACACCCTTGTCAAAATGCAGTATTATCCTGCTTTTTCACTTTTGCCAATAAGTTAAAAATATTAACTCATTATTCTAAAAAAATGCATATTCCAATTACAGTGGAATTTCAGCATATTTTAAAAAATACTCATTAGACACATTTTTCTTTGTGAATTCCTTTGCCTATTTTTCGAAGGCCTTTTTTCACTTCTTACTGATTTCTAGGGGCCCTTCACATTGGTTATTAATACTTACCTATTACACATGTTGATATTGTCCCACAGTCAGTATCTCATCTTTGAACTTTATTTATAATTTTTATATTATTCAAACTATTTGAATTTTTATATAGCCAAATCTTTTAACTGTATGACTTTTGCTGTTTTTGCTTATGAAAGCATTCCCCATTTAAAGATTAAGACATAAAATTCTCGTATATTTTTACTAATACTTATATCATTTTTAATGCTTTTAATGTTTTATTGAGCTTAGTTCTTAATCTGTCTGTAAATAGCTAGCCTGTTATACCAACATCACTTATTGAATTATTTTCTCCCCGATTTGAAATATCACCTGCTTTATCTTTTCATATTGATCTCTTTATCTAATTTTGGACCAGTGCCACACTATTTTTCATATTTAGAATGATCATGTAAGTCCCTCCTCGCTATTCCTTTTTTCCAAACTTTACTGGATATTTCACTTCATTTCATTTATTTCATAAGACATCCTTTTAGAATTTTGACTGGGAATTGTATCAAATTTATATATAAATTTGGAGAGATCTTATACTTTATTGAGTCTTCCCATCCAGAACCAGTTTGCCCTTCTATTAATTTAGAGCTTCTTTTTCTTTCTTCAGTAAAAATTATACAGCATTCTTCATAAATGTATTGTACATCTCTTGTTGGACTCAATTATAATATGTAATATTTTTCTTTGCTATTATGATGGAATCTTTAAATACATTCTAATTGGTTATTTCAGGGGTATAAAAGCTACTATTAATTCTCATATGTTGACCTTGTATCCACCTAACTAAACCCTCTGTCTGGTCTAAAAGTTTATTAGCAGAGTCTTTTGGGTATTCTAGATGGACACTCACATTGTTTGATAATAATAATAGTTCTTATTCTTTCCAATATTTACACTTAATTTTTTTATTATAATAATGTTTTTTCAATAAAAATCATTTTTCCTGTAATAGGTATTTATTGAGCCCAGAGTATCTCTTTTGCAGTGTTAAATTCCTTAACTATTTAGTGTTTCTTGTTTTCTCTTATTTGTGGTTAAGGTTCTAGATTGAACATTTCGTTGCTTTTGGGGTGTATTTTCTCAGCCCAAATGAGAATCCCTGTTTGTCTGGCAGTTGACACAACTCTGATGACCTCTGGTGAGTCTACAGGAGAAGAAGACCAAAGCGAGGAGAGGAAAGTGTGAAGGAGGCTTGACCTTTGGGAATGAGACTGCTCATACCTCCTGGCAGACAGAAACTCTCTCCCTTTCTTTTGCTCAGCAGCCACCCTGGTTGTCTCACACCTCAGATTTCTTAGGAGGGGCTACTCATAGCTCTAACCTGGGGACGAATACAGTAAATGGGTGAGTGGGGAGTTGCTGTCTTATCTGTGTCACTCGTTAGTTAATTACCTAAAACACTATCATACCCTCCTTCCTGCCTTCACTGCCTCTGACAGTGGCGTTATTCTGGAGTTTTCCAGGGAAAGAGCACTATTTGGGGATGTTTTATTTGTCTTCTGAGAGGAGTTCCTCAGCTCTTTTGGGTTATGTTGCCAGGCTATTTGCTGTTGCTCTATCACTGCTGGAGATCCTTCATTTTTCTAGTCTGCTGGCAACCTTATTTCCAATGTTGTCATGAATTTGCTAACTTCTTTTTTGGAGGGAATTTCCTTTTTGAATTGTATTTATGTTAGATCCTTTTGGATTAATTCTTACCCTTGATTAGGAATAGCGCTGTCCAGGCCTGCTAATTTGCTCAAGAACTTGGTGGAGATGTGTTGAGGAGTGACTGGTAGCAGCATCTTATTCAATATTTAAAATAATTAAACAGTTTTGTTTTGCTGTAATAAGTTTCAGTGTATAACATATAGAAAATACAGAAAAATAAAAGGAAGAAAGAATAATGCATAATCCTATCATGACAATTACTGTTAATATTTAGACATGTTAACCTTCAGTCTGTCCCTTATGCATATTTTAACATTCTTGTGATTATATTCTCTATAGCATTTTGTATTTATTTTCAACTTATGTCTTAGCACATGTTTTCTATATTATTAGAAACATTCATGATTAAATCCTTACTTTAATAATATCATGGGATATAATCAAATGGATCCTCCAAGAGTGATACTTCCCTGTGTTGGGCCATTTGGGTTAATTTGGTATTTGGCTCTTTATTTTTAAGAAATAAATTTGATTTATATATATTATTTAATTTTTGAGATAAAATTTATAGTGAAATGTACCAATCCTAAATGAATAATTTGATGAGTTTTGATAAACGTTTACATTCAAGTAACCATAACCCCAACCAGATACAGAATATTTACTTGACTCATTTTAATAATGCAGTGATGAATACCTATAAGAAGCTTCCGTATATTTAGATTATTAGGCTATGCTCCTAGAAGGGAAATAATGTGGGCTCATTTTATGAAATTTTTGATGGACATTTTACCCAAATGCTTCCAAAGGGTGGGTCCATGCCCATTCCCACCAGGCAGTGGAGAGTGCCAGCATTATTCAGCCCTTTCTCAGTGATCCCCTTGACACGTTTTGACTAGCCCCCAGCAGGAGAGTTCCACCTTTTCTTCCTGAAAGCACATTGTGACTCTGTCATGACAATACCTACCTCCATCCGACCATGGCTATGTGTGCATATTTATGTATAAAAAATTGCTCTTTCTGCTTCCAGTGGGCTTATAACACTCTCCGCACAGGCAACCATCTCTGTAGCCGGGCAGTGGTTATCCGTGGTACCACTTATTTGTGCCAGTGTCTTCCTGATGGAATCATGTCTCAGATCTTCTCTGTCTTCTTTCGAAGAGACACTGTGTTTCTAGTTGCATGGGCTCTAAAACTCATGAGCCCCGGTTAACTTCTCTTGCTCCAGTTGATGCCAACTCCTTTCCATTTTGCTTTCCTAGCTCTTCCCCTCTTTCCATTTGCATTCTCATTGCCTTATTTTAGCCCTTCAGGACCACTTACTTAAACAATTTCAATTGATTCCTTTCTCCCTAACAAATCTGTCTGGGTCAAGGCTGCCAGATCAACCATCCCAAAGGGTTTGATTATGCCATGCTGCTGCTCAAAATATCTTCAAGAGTCTCCACTCAAAATCCGTATCCTGGCATTTCAGGTCTTCCACAGTCTTCCAACTTGATTTCTATCTTGTTCATGAAATCTGTATTCCAGCCAGACCAAACTACTTGTTATCCTCATATTTAACACAATTTTTTATTGTTCTCTGCTTTATTCAAGTCCTTGCCTTTTCTGGAGTGCTTTTTGTTCCTCCATGGTTTAAATTTCCAAATTTTATCTTTCCTTCAAAATCCAGTTTAAATGTCATTTCTTTCACAAAATCTCCCGTTAACCCCAGCAAAATAGTCTCTCTCCTCTCTCATCATAGTACATTATTATTACATTTTTGTTTTGTGTATTATTTTCAGTCTGGAATTATAACAATCATTGACTGTCTTAACATTTTTGTTTAGATAGAAACTTCCTTAAGGGCAAGTTCCAGGTTTTAAAATGTTCATGTATGTTTTCAGTGCACAATAGCAGAAGCTCAGTAAATAAATGTTTTCTTTTCCAGCTTTGTTGTGGTATAATGGACAAATAAAATTGTAATATATTTAAGGTATACAACGTGATAATTTGATATACTGTTGGAGGAAGTCATCAAGAGGGTATGACAGCTGGTTTAGCTGTGAGCCGGACCAGGACAATCAGAGGTTCCTCACCTCCTCCCCGTGTCCTTGGAATGTACATTCACCCACTGTTCCCACAGTAGAAGTCATTGTCAAGGACACAACCTTGAGAAAGCAAGGTGTTGTTGAGACCATCTGGACTGTGTATGTGACTGAACCCCATTAAGGCCTCTATATAAACTTTTAAGGTTCTGGCTAGTGGTGTGAAGATCTACTCATCTTGTGGCCGCCCAAAGCAAGTCCAGTATGTAAATTCTCTTGCTTATTATTATTATTTTTTTAAAAGTTCATTGTATATTTTAATCACACACAAAAAATGTTTAATACATGGAAGATGGGTTCTAGCCTTAGATAATTACAAACAGCTTCCTCGCTTCCACGACAATCTTTCAGGGCAAGGGACACATCTTCATCTTGCATCGTTATCCCACACATTGCAATATTTAAAACCTTCCCCAGGGTCTTCCCCACTCCCTAAATTTAAACAGGCTTCCCTATTAAATCATGTCATCGTCATGACCACCAAAGTCTCTCCCAAAAACCTTCCCAGATGCCACCTCATGGAAGATATCTCCCCATTTAGAACCAGAAATCTAAAGCTTCTGTCAGATAATAATTTATGTTTATGTTACACATTTTTCCACAAGTATGTCCCCGACACAGTGCTGTACACAACATACTGGCTGCGTTAAGGAATGTTTTAATAGTAAATAAAAATGAAGCATGAATTATAATCACCACCTGAATTGTATTCTTGAGTTCAGTGGTTGAAAGTCACACAGACTTGCATCTAAATCCTTGCTCCAGATTATATTAGCACTTTGACTTTAAGCAGTTTACATGTCCTCAGTCTCAGATTCTTCATCTGAAAATTGGTTATTATGGGAGTAGGACAGTTCTTTTTTTTTTTTTTTAATTTTTAAATTTAATTTTATTTATTTTTTTTATACAGCAGGTTCTTATTAGTCATCAATTTTATACACATCAGTGTATACATGTCAATACCAAATGCCCAATTCATCACACCACCATTCCCACACCCCATGGCTCTCCCCCTTGGTGTCCATACGTTTGTTCTCTACATCTGTGTCTCAACTTCTGCCCTGCAAACCAGTTCATCTGTGCTATTTTTCTAGGTTCCACATACATGCGTTAATATACGATATTTGTTTTTCTCTTTCTGACTTACTTCACTCTCTATGACAGTCTCTAGATCCATCCACGTCTCAACAAATGACCCAATTTTCTTCCTTTTCATGGCTGAGTAATATTCCATTGTATATATGTGCCACATCTTCTTTATCCATTCGTCTGTCAATGGGCATTTAGGTTGCTTCCATGACCTGGCTATTCTAAATAGTGCTGCAATGAACACTGGGGTGCATGTGTCTTTTTGAATTATGGTTTTCTCTGGGTATATGCCCAGTAGTGGGATTGCTGGATCATATGGTAATTCTATTTTTAGTTTTTTAAGGAACCTCCATGCTGTGCTCCATAGTGGCTGTATCAATTTACATTCCCACCAACAGTGCAAGAGGGTTCCCTTTTCTCTACACCCTCTCCAGCATTTATTGTTTGTAGATTTTCTGATGAAGCCCATTCTAACCGGTATGAGGTGATACCTCATTGTAGTTTTGATTTGCATTTCTCTAATAATTAGTGATGTTGAGCAGCTTTTCATGTGCTTCTTGGCCATCTGTATGTCTTCTTCGGAGAAATGTCTATTTAGGTCTGTGACCATTTTTGGATTGGGTTGTTTGTTTCTTTAATATTGAGCTGCATGAGCTATTCATATATTTTGGAGATTAATCCTTTGTCCGTTGATTCGTTTGCACATATTTTCTCCCATTCTGAGGGTTGTCTTTTTGTCTTGTTTATGGTTTCCTTTGCTGTGAAAAAGCTTTTAAGTTTCATTAGGTCCCATTTGTTTATTTTTGTTATTATTTCCATTACTCTAGAAGGTGGATCAAAAAAGATCTTGCTGTGATTTATGTCAAAGAGTGTTCTTCCTATGTTTTCCTCTAAGAGTTTTATAATGTCCTCTCTTACATTTAGGTCTCTAATCCATTTTGAGTTTATTTTTGTGTATGGTGTTAGGGAGTGTTCTAATTTCATTCTTTTACATGTAGCTGTCCAGTTTTCCCAGCACCACTTATTGAAGAGACTATCTTATCTCCATTGTATATCCTTGCCTCCTTTGTCATAGATTAGTTGACCATAGATGCGTGGGTTTGCCTCTGGGCTTTCTATCTTGTTCCATTGATCTATGTTTCTGTTTTTGTGCCAGTACCATATTGACTTGATTACTGTAGCTTTGTAGTATAGTCTGAAGTAAGAGAGTCTGATTCCTCCAGCTCCGTTTCTATCCCTCAAGACTGCTTTGGCTATTTGGGGTCTTTTGTGTCTCCATACAAATTTTAAGATTTTTTGTTCTAGTTCCATAAAAAATGCCATTGGCAATTTGATAGGGATTGAATTGAATCTGTAGATTGCTTTGGGTAGTATAGTCATTTTCACAATATTGATTCTTCCAATCCAAGAACATGGTATGTCTCTCCATCTGTTTGTATCATCTTTAATTTCTTTCATCAGTGTCTTATACTTTTCTGCATACAGGTCTTTTGTCTCCCTAGGTAGGTTTGTTCCTAGGTATTTTACCCCTTTTGTTGCAATGGTAAATGGGAGTGTTTCCTTAATTTCTGTTTCAGATTTTTCATCATTAGTGTATAGGAATGCTAGAGATTTCTGTGCATTAATTTTGTATCCTGCAACTTTACCAAATTCGTTGGTTAGGTCTAGTGGTCTTCTGGTGGCATTTTTAGGATTCTCTATGTATAGTATCATGTCATCTGCAAACAGTGACAGTTTTACTTCTTCTTTTCCAATTTGTATTCCTTTTATTTCTTTTTCTTCTCTGATTGCCGAGGCTAGGACTTCCAAAACTATGTTGAATAATAGCGGTGAGAGTGGACATCCTTGTCTTGTTCCTCATCTTAGAGGAAATGCTTTCAGTTTTTCACCATTGAGAATGATGTTTGCTGTGGGTTTGTCATATATGGCCTTTATTATGTTGAGGTAGGTTCCCTCTATGCCCACTTTCTGGAGAGTTTTTATCATAAATGGGTGTTGAATTTTGTGAAAAGCTTTTTCTGCATCTATTGAGATGATCATATGGTTTTTATTCTTCAATTTGTTAATATGGTGTATCACATTGATTGATTTGTGTATATTGAAGAATCCTTGCATCCCTGGGATAAACCCCACTTAATAATGCTGTATGATCCTTTTAATGTGTTGTTGGCTTCTGTTTGCTCCTATTTTGTTGAGGATTTTGCATCTATATTCATTAGTGATATTGGTGTGTAATTTTCTTTTTTTGTAGTATCTTTGTCTGGTTTTGGTATCAGGGTGATGGTGGCCTCATAGAATGAGTTTGGGAGTGTTACTTCCTCCGCAATTTTTTGGAAGAGTCTGAGAAGGATGGGTGTCAGCTATTCTATAAATGTTTAATAGAATTCACCTGTGAAGCCATCTGGTCCTGGACTTTTGTTTGTTGGAAGATTCTTAATCACAGTCTCAATTTCATTACGTGTGATTGGTCAGTTCATATTTTCTGTTTCTTCCTGGTTTAGTCTTGGAAGGTTATACCTTTCTAAGAATTTGTCCATTTCTTCCAGGTTGTCTGTTTTATTGGCACAGAGTTGCTTGTAGTAGTCTCTTAGGATGCTTTGTATTTCTGTGGTGTCTGTTGTAACTTCTCCTTTTTCATTTCTAATTTTATTGATTTGAGTCCTCTCCCTCTTTTTCTTGATGAGTCTGAGTAATGGTTTATCCATGTTGTTTATCTTCTCAAAGAACCAGCTTTTAGTTGTATTGATCTTTGCTATTTTTTTCTTTGTTTCTATTTCATTTATTTCTTATCTGAGCTTTATGATTTCTTTCATTCTGCTAACTTTGGGTTTTGTTTGTTCTTCTTTCTCTAGTTCCTTTAGGTGTAAGGTTAGATTGTTTATTTGAGATTTTTCTTGTTTCTTGAGGTAGGCTTGTATAGCTATAAACTTCCCTCTTAGAACTGCTTTTGCTGCATCCCGTAGGTTTTGGATCGTCGTGTTTTCATTGTCATTTGTCTCTAGATATTTTTTGATTTCCTCTTTGATTGCTTCAGTGATCTCTTGGTTATTTAGTAACGTATTGTTTAGCCTCCATGTGTTTGTGTTTTTTACGGTTTTTTCCCTGTAATTCATTTCTAATCTCATAGCGTTGTGGTCAGAGAAGATGCTTGATGTGATTTCAATTTTCTTAAATTCACTGAGGCTTGATTTGTGACCCAAGATGTGATCTATCCTGGAGAGTGTTCCGTGCACACTTGAGAAGAAAGTGTAATCTGCTGTTTTTGGGTGGAATGTCCTATAAATATCAGTTAAATCTATCTCGTCTATTGTGTCATTTAAAGCTTCTGTTTCCTTATTTATTTTCATTTTGGATGATCTGTCCATTGGTGTCAGTGAGGTGTTAAAGTCCCCCACTATTATTGTGTTACTGTTGATTTCCTCTTTTACAGCTGTTATCAGTTGCCTTATATATTGAGGTGCTCCTATGTTGGGTGCATATATATTTATAATTGTTATGCCTTCTTCTTGGATTGATCCCTTGATCATTATGTAGTGTCCTTCTTTGTCTCTTGTAACATTCTTTATTTTAAAGTCTATTTTATCTGATATGAGTATTGCTACTCCAGCTTTGTTTTGATTTCTGTTTGCATGGAATATCTTTTTCCATCCCCTCACTTTCAGTCTGTATGTGTCCCTAGGTCTGAAATGGGTCTCTTGTAGACAGCAAATATATGGGTCTTGTTTTTGTATCCATTCAGCAAGCCTGTGTCTTTTGGTGGGAGCATTTAATCCATTCACGTTTAAGATAATTATCAATATGTATGTTCCTATGACCATTTTCTTAACTGTTTTGGGTTTGTTTTTGTAGGTCCTTTTCTTCTCTTGTGTTTCCCATTTAGAGAAGTTCCTTTAGCATTTGTTGTAGAGCTGGTTTGGTGGTGCTGAATTCTCTTAGCTTTTGCTTGTCTGTAAAGCTTTTGATTTCTCCATCGAATCTGAATGAGATCCTTGCTGGCTAGAGTAATCTTGGTTGTAGGTTCTTCCCTTTCATCACTTTAAGTATATCATGCCACTCCCTTCTGGCTTGTAGAGTTTCTGCTGAGAAATCAGCTGTTAACCTTATGGGAGTTCCCTTGTATGTTATTTATCGTTTTTCCCTTGCTGCTTTCAATAATTTTTCTTTGTCTTTAATTTTTGCCAGTTTGATTACTATGTGTCTCAGCATGTTTCTCCTTGGGTTTATCCTGTATGGGACTCTCTGCTCTTCCTGGACTTGGGTGGCTATTTCCTTTCCCATGTTAGGGAAGTTTTCGACTATAATCTCTTCAGATATTTTCTCTGGCCGTCTCTATCTCTCTTCTCCTTCTGGGATCCCTATAATGCGAATGTTGTTGCATTTAATGTTGTTCCAGAGGTCTCTTAGGCTGTCTTCATTTCTTTTCATTCTTTTTTCTTTAGTCTGTTCCACAGCAGTGAATTCCACCGTTCTGTCTTCCAGGTCACTTGTCCGTTTTTCTGCCTCAGTTATTTTAGTATTGATTCCTTCTAGTGTAGTTTTCATTTCATTTATTGTATTGTTCATCTCTGTTTGTTTGTTCTTTAATTCTTCTAGGTCTTTGTTAAACATTTCTTGCATCTTCTCTATCTTTGTCTCCATTGTTTTTCCGAGGTCCTGGATCATCTTCACTGTCATTATTCTGAATTCTTTTTCTGGAAGGTTGCCTATCTCCCCTTCATTTAGTTGTTTTTCTGGGGTTTTATCTTGTTCCTTCATCTAGTACATAGCCCTCTGCCTTTTCATCTTGTCTATCTTTCTGTGAATGTGGTCTTTGTTCCACAGGCTGCAGGATTGTAGTTCTTGTTTCTGATGTCTGCCCTCTGGTGGATGAGGCTATCTAAGAGGCTTGTGCAGGTTTCCTGATGGGAGGGACTGGTGGTGGGTAGAGCTGGGTGTTGCTCTGGTGGGCAGAGCTCAGTAAAACTTTAATCTGCTTGACTGCTGATGGGTGGGGCTGGGTTCCCTGGCTGTTGGTTGTTTGGCCTTAGGCAACCCAACACTGGAGCCTACCCGGCTCTTTGGTGGAGCTATTGGCGGACTCTGGGAGGGCTCACACCAAGGAGTACTTCCCAGAACTTCTGCTGCCAGTGTTCTTGTCCCCACGGTGAGCCATAACCACCCCCCGCCTCTGCAGGAGACCCTCCAACTCTAGCAGGTAGGTCAGGTTCAGTCTCCCCTGGGGTCACTGCTCCTTCCCCTGGGTCCTGATGCGCACACTACTTTGTGTGTGCCCTCCAAGACTGGAGTCTCTATTTCCCCCAGTCCTGTCAAAGTCCTGCAATCAAATCCCACTCACCTTCAAAGTCTGATTGTCTAGGAATTCCTCCTCCCATTGCCGGACCCCCAGGTTGGGAAGCCTGACGTGGGGCTCAGAACCTTCACTCCAGTGGGTGGACTTCTGTGGTATAAGTGTTCTCCAGTCTGTGAGTCACCCACCCAGCAGTTATGGGATTTGATTTTGCTGTGATTGCGCCCCTCCTACCGTCTCACTGTGGCTTCTCCTTTTTCTTTGGATGTGGGGTATCCTTTTTGGTGAGTTCCAGTGTCTTCCTGTCGATGGTTGTCCAGCAGCTAGTTGTGATTCTGGTGTTCTCACAAGAGGGAGTGAGAGCATGTCCTTCTACTCTGCCATCTTGGTTCAAGCTCCTTGCTTATTATTTTTTAAAACATCTTTATTGGAGTAGAATTGCTTTACAATGTTGTGTTAGTTTCTGCTGTATAACAAAGTGAATCAACTATATGTATACATATATCCCCATATCCCCTCCCTCTTGTGTCTCCCTCCCACCCTCCCTATCCCACCCCTCTAGGTGGTCACAAAGCACCTAGGTGATCTCCCTGTGCTATGTGGCTGCTTCCCACTAGCTATCTATTTTACATTTGGTAGTGTATATGTGTCCATGCCACTCTCTCACTTTGTCCCAGCTTACCTTCCCCCTCCCTGTGTCCTCAATCCTTTGCTTATTAAAACTGCCACATACTAATCTTGCAGTGGTCTACCTCTTTCTTTGGTCTCTCCTTGCCCTCTGTGTACTGGTGGGGAGGAGGGGGAAGCTTCTAAATTTGGGAAACAACATACACATATAGAGTGTGAAAGGATTCCCACCATCGAGTTAATTAACACATCCATCACCTTGCATTCTTGCATTTTTTGGTGTGTGAGAACACTTAAATACCTAGATTTTACTCTCTTAGCTCATTTCAATTATACAGTACAGTATTATCAACGATAGTCACCATGTTGTATATACTGAGACCTTACCATATAACTGTTTGATAGCTTTTTACCAGGCTCTCCTTATCTCCCCCACATCCCAGCCCCTGGCAACCACCATTCTACTCTGTTTCTATGAGTTAAACTTTTTTTTTTTTTTTTTTTTAGATTACAAATACAAGTGACAACATGTATTATTTGTCTTTCCCTGTCTGGCTTATTTCACTTAGCATAATGCCCTCCAGGTTCATTCATGTTGTCACAAATGGCAGGATTTCCTTCTTTTTTTAGGCCAAATAGTATTCCATTGTGTCTATATCTGTCACATTTTCTTTATCTATTCATCTGTCGAAGGATGCTTAGGTTGTTTTCATACCTTAGCTCTTGTGAATAATACCACAATCAACATGGGAAAACAGCCAGCTCTTTGACATAGTGATTTTGTTTCCTTTGCATGTACAGAAATATCTTGAAAATATTGTGGGTTTGGTTCTAGACCTCCAAAATAAAGTGAATATCACAATAAAGAGAGTCACATGAATTTTTTGGTTTCCCAGTGTATGTAAAAGTTATGTTTACACTGTACTGTAGTCTGTTAAGTGTACAATAGCACTGTGTCTAAAAAAATGTATACACCTTAATTAAAAAATACTTTATTACTAAAAAATGCTAACCATCATCTGAGCCTTCAGCAAGTCGTCGTAGTAACAGCGAAGATCACTGATCACAGATCACTATAACAAATAAAATAATAATGAAAGAGTTTGAAATATCGAAAGAATTACCAAAATGTGACATAGAGACACGAAGTGAGCAAGTGCTGTTGGAAAAATAGCGCCAATAGGCTTGCTGGATGCAGGGTTGCCACACACCTTCAATTTGTGAAAAACACAGTATCTGTGAAGCATAATAAAGAGAAGGGCAGTGAAATGAGATCTGCCTGTATACCCAGGAGTGGGATTCCTGGATCATATGGTAGTTCTCTTTTTAATTTGTTGAGAAAGCTCCATGCTGTTTTCTACAGTGCCTGCACCAATTTACATTCCCACCAACAATGCTCAAGGATTCCACTTTCTCCAAGTCCTCGCCAACACTTGTTAATTCTTGTCTTTTTGACAATAGAGATCCTAACAGGTGTGAGGTGATACCTTATTGTGGTTGTGATTTGCATTTCCCTGATGGTGCAGGCTGATTAGAGGCTGGACCCTCAGGCAGTAACTGGGAAAGTAAGCAGTCAGTCTCCTTCGGGGAGAAACTGGGCTATGGGCACTTTTGCCTGCTCCCTTTGCACTGAATCCAGGTGTCGAGCTGCAGAGGGTGCGTGTGTGTGTACTTGGTTACTCCGGCACCTGTTTAAGAACTGCTTCCTTGTTTGCTGTAGTCCTGTCGGACTTGTGCGTGCGAGTCCTGTTGGCTATCAGCTGGGATTTGGACAAGCATCTTCCAGGGAGATACTGGACACTTGGTTTTATTGTTGGGGCAAACCGGAGCGGGGAGAGGGGAAGTGCCCACCAGCCCATTCAGTCTCTGGGGAGGATCGCAGTCATCACCCAGATGCCTACTAATTAGAAGCTAGACTCTCAGGCAGTGACTTGTAAAGTATGCAGTCAAACCCTTCTCGGGGAAGGTCGGGGGGTGGGCCTTTTTGTCTGCTCTCTCTGCGCTGCGGTGAGTTCTCCTGTGTCTTGTTAACAACTCTTTCTTGGTTTGCTACAGTCCTGTGGGACTTGGTTGAACAAAACCTCACTGGCTATCAGAGGTAGGGGACTTGGGTGTCATCCCTCTGTGGGAGGCTTAAAAGTTGGGGAGCTAGATATGGGGTCCAAACCCTTTTCTCCTCAGGAGAAGCTGAGAGTTTAGGATTCCCTCCCAATGGTATGTTGCTGTGCCAGGGGAATTTATGGCAAGAGTGTGTCTCAGCCTTTCCTACCTGTTTCGATGTATTTTCTTAGTTGTCTGATGTGTAGCAGTCACTTGGCTAGTGCCTGAATCTCTCAGAGGGATTTGCTTTGTGTGTGTAGCTGTACATTTGGTGCATCCGTGGGAGGAGGGAAATTCAGGAGCCTCCTATGTCACCATCTGGGTCTGGAGTAGTAAATAAATGTCTGTTGACTAAGTGAGCCATAATGGGGAGAGGAAATGGGATTTGGACCAAAGATATAACTTATTTTAATTTCTCGGGAAAGCAACATCAATCTAGCATTTGTCCTTTTAAGAAAGGAGTTACCATTTGAGACAAATAGCAAGCTCTTTAAAAAATTCAAGGGCTGATACATTTCTCTGGGATATTCTGGTTTGACTTCCAAATCACCTCTGGGTCAAGGCAGTGGAGATAGTTTAGAGCTTAAAATAGAAGCACATAGGTCAGTGGAGAGGTAGATCTTCTAGTATTGTGGCAAAAAGTACAGGAAAATGGAATTAGCATCTGCCTGTAGTATTTCACGCCCCTCATGCCTAAAGGTAAACTTTCTGTTGTCTTAACCTCTTTTGACCTGGGATAGCCATATTACATAAATACTTATTAAAATAGCTCAGAGCGCTATCTTTTCATCTGCTAATATGGTAGATTTTCAGGATAGGGTCCCTTTTTTAAACTTTTTATTTGATATTGTAGTATAGTTGATTAACAATGTTGTGATAGTTTCAGGTGTACAGCAGAGTGATTCAGTTATACATACACATGTATCTATTCTTTTTCAAATTCTTTCCCATTTAGATTGTGATCTAATATTCGCTAAACTTAGTTTTGTTTGAGTCTGTGTGTGTGCGCATGCGTGCTCCACATCCTATACAGTCATCTCAACAACACTTCCTTTTTTCTGGCCTCGCCTTGCGGCTTGTGGGATCTTAATTCCCTGACCAGGGATCGAACCCGGGCCCTTGGCAGTCAAAGCGCGGAGTCCTGATCACTGGACCGCCAGGGAATTCCCTCAGTAACACTTTTAATGTAGTTTTTGTTTATTTTTAACCTTCCTCTTTAATTCCCTTCCACTATCAAAATTAAAATATACAAAACTCTTACTGTGCAAGATATGCCCATTATGTTGCCAGCTCTTCTACGATGTTTATAGAATATGTCAACACCCTATAGGGAATTGGCATTGTTTTGCTATCCTACTTACTATCAAAGAAATGAAACAAATACCCCCCCAAGCAAATAATCTAACCCCCTCAATAACATTTACAAGATGGAAAATGTATTCATGACAAGAGCTGAGCATAAGGGGAAAATGTGCCAGGGACTCATCGTGGGGGACAGCGGAGATGTGCTGCTCCCAACTTTCCTCACTTCCTCACTCTCCACCTGCACCACCCATCTGAATAAATTAGCCTCATGGAGAGGGAGGGGCCAGCAAACAGCACACCTGCACACCTGCAGACTGTACCGCATAGTGAGGGGTTGCTAGGGAAGCAGTTTTTGAAAAACGGGAGGAGAATCGTCAAGGTTTGTCTCCTCATGAAATTTGCCCGTCAGAACAGATGATGCATTTGGGTATAACGTGCTCCAAGTATCTTCTTCTGGCACTTTTCTCCCACATCTCAAGGCTTTTGGAATTTTGCTGCAGCTTATCCTCTTAAGAGGCTTTTCCTCTCACACGTTTCTCCATTGAATGTTAGTCCTGAAAGGGGAGAGATTATGCTTAAAATGTCCACTCAGGACTGATTTGCTTAGAATCAGGCCAGTCAGCACAGCCAGCCCCTGTAGCATCTTCCCTCACTCCCCTCCCTCATTTTGAGGGCCGCTTCCCTCCTGTTCTTCAGTTTGTCTTAAGTTGGAAGAGGGTTTGGCATTGTTCAGCAGGCTTGGGTCAAGCTCAGAGGGCCCTTGGCTTTTTCTGGAAATGGCCTGTGGAATCACATGAATTTTGAAGGTGTAGAAAGGCAAGGAAAAATGTGATGTGGATGTGATCGTGATGTACTGTCCATGGAACTACCTGGTCTCCTAGAATTTTGGGGACGTTTTGTTTTGATAAGTGAGTGAGCATTTAAGGCTAGCAAGTGAAATCTTCACCCAGAAGAGTCCATTAGCAGAGGCCATCATACTGACTTACATTGTATAGTCATACATTGTATAGCTTCTAACATTTAATCCTTACCACCCGAGGAAGTAAATAGTATTATCTTGATTTCTTAGGTGATTCAACCAAAGCTCAGAGAAGTCACACGTGTGATAAGTGATAAGTAATGGCGTCTGAAGGAAATCTGGAGCTCTCACTCTTGTCTATAGGTTTTTCTAGTATCTAACCTCCCAAGCAAGAAAAAAAAAATCCTTTTCTAAAGTACATGGCCTTGCTTTCTCTGAAATAGTGGATAGTAAGGAAGCAGGATGGGGGTGATTGGTGACAGTATTTGTATACACAGAAGGAGAGAGAATATTTCTTTAGATTCAGAGTCTCTGGTGTAAATAGAGCTGCTTCTTTGATTTTATTTCATAGCTAAATGATACTCGTGAGTGTTATAAATGTCCTAATCCAAGATCTCATCTCCAATTCCCTGCCGTAAGCTCTAAAACAAAGAGGACTTATCACTTGCTTTAATAGACTTTGCTCTTTATGTACCTAAAGACAGCAAAATTCCAATTAAAAGAGTATTGATTGCTCATAAATTAATGCCATCCATTCAAAATCAATGGTCACTGAACTTCTTTCAATGATTTTTATTGTGAGCCCTCTTGGCCCTTATACTTTGCTTATTAAATGTTCCACTGTAATTGTATGCCCAATTAATATGGACTATTCCTTCACTATTAATATATAGTTTTCGGATTTTAGTCTAGTTAGCATTGTTAGTCATTGCAAATGAAAGCCAGTGGAATCTTACAAACCCAAATGCCTTCCCTTGCCTGCCTTCAGAGATAATTTATATGCCCTCATTCCTCTGAGCTTAAAGCAGGTAAACATCTTCAGTTAAGCTGAACAGAAAAATAGAAATTCTCTGGAGTAGGAAGAAAACAGAACAAAAAACCCAAACCAGGAAAATAAAGCAGAGAACATGAACTATGTCATAGGGAAGTTATGACTGAATCAACAGGGGATATAATTTCATCGCCTGTGAGGCAAAATCATGACCAAACGTGCTTAGGGACACAGGCTATTGTACCTCTGTGAGGGGCTCCCCTAGAGCGTCATGCTAATTAAATCTGAAAGAGAGACACTTTGAGAAGCAACCAGGTGTCAGGCTGAAGTCTGGCAGTGGAGTAAGAGGAGCTGGGTGAGCTCAAGGAACACATTTCAGAAGACAGACGTGATCACTGTGTGAGGCTGGGGGAAATTGATCTTCCAGTTAAGTGGCTGGCCCGGGACTGTGAAATAACCTGTGGCCCATCAAGATATTTTTGTGACTCATGCTAACTCTTCAGACTCCAAGGATTGTACATCCCGCTTCTTCCCACTGGTGTCACAGTTAAAGGCCATTAAGGATAAGCAATCAAGCAGATTCTACCTACTTTGGCACTTCTATTCTGAAGAGATTTGTTCATTTATTTAACTAATGTCTGCTTTCTGCACGAGGGGGGCTCCTTTATGGCTCGGTGTGGGTGGGATAGAGGGCAGAACCCTAGGAGAGAAGGATATCCAGTGGAATTATTCTTTAGGGACCAGGAGACTCAGGATCTAATCTCAGCTCTGTCACAAATTGGTTGCAGCTTGTTTAATTTCTCTGTGTTTGTTTGCTTCTCTATAAATAAAGTTGTACCAAATAGCTGTATCCCTTCTAGATTTAAATTTTGTTCTACTATGAGATCTAGGATAGTATCCTCCAACTGTTTTGCTCTTGTACTTCCAAAAATAATTTTTAAAAGGTGTGTACCCCCCCATATTTTTAAATCCACATGTCATAAGTTTAGTTACAAAGGATGTAGTTTCCAACATATTGTATGTTGCATAAGGGTTTTTAATGTATTTTAATCAAAACTGTGGGCCTGTAGATTTAGCTTATCCAGCTTATGGTACATGCTGCCACATCATCTAATTAACAAAGCCAGTTCCTATTGTCAAATCATTCAGCCAAGTCAGACTTAGTTTTCATTAGAAAAGTCTGACTTTATTTTTTTCATTCAAATACATTTGTTAACATGCAACCTGGTGACAGCCATCTCATTTTAGAATACAAATTCTAGAATGATTAAATAAATAATTCGATACTCAGAAAACTAGTTAGCTAGCTAGCTAAAGCAGGAAGCCTTGCCATGAGTATTTCGTAATTTGTACTTTAAAGACTGACCTTCAAGAGCAATATGGTCCCCCAGTGTTCTTTTTTTTTTTTAAATGAATTTACTTATTCTATTTATTTTTTTTGGCTGCGTTGGGTCTTTGTTGCTGCACGCTGGCTTTCTCTAGTTGTGGTGAGCGGGGGCTACTCTTGGTTGGTGCGCAGGCTTCTCATTGCGGTGGCTTCTCTTTGTTGCAGAGCATGGCTCTAGGTGTGTGGGCTTCCGTAATTGTGGCACATGGGCTCAATAGTTGTGGCTCACTGGCTCTAGAGCGCAGGCTCAGTGGTTGTGGCGCACGGGCTTAGTTGCTCCATGGCATGTGGGATCTTCCCAGACCAGGGCTCGAACCCGTGTCCCCTGCATTGGCAGGCAGATTCTTAACCACTGCACCACCAGGGAAGTCCCTCCCAGTGTTCTTTTGCTTGGTGTCAGGTTGGCTAGTAAGCTTCGGGGCAAGATATCATGGTAGGTCTCGGGATGAGTGAGAGGTATGCCTTTCTTTTGTAAAGTGAGAGAACAGTGATTTTGAGATGAGAGGCAGAAAAGGAAAACTAGCAGCCTGCAGGCACATTATTGGGCAAATTTATTGTAGAAAGGATATATGTGGAAATGGAGGATCTGGAAATGGATTCACGTAAAACCACCATGATGCATATCTGCTGGGAAGTCTTCATGCCCCCCTGCCAAGGAGCATAAAGCCCAGATGCACAGAGGAGGGGTAAGAAGTATGATACTTTCCATTGTTATTTCACACCAGCTTATCAGTAGGGCCAATATTGCAAATACTGTCCTGTGTGAGGGTCAGCAATCCTCAGACCTGGTGCATACTCCCCTTTGAAATGAGTTGTCCATTATAAGACTTTCTATGATCAAGTTTCCAGGTGTGTTATTAGGGTAGTGTCACCTTATCAGCTAACATTTACTGAGACTAATTTGCAGGTGCTTGTGGGAATACAAAATATAATTTATGCAATCTATGCAATTTCTGGTTCTCCAGAAATCAGAATGTCTAGAGTCAAAATAAGGTACTGGTTAAAAGTGATGACTCTGGAATCATTTGCCCTGGGTTTGAATAGTGTCTCTGCAATTCTACTAGTATGATCAGGGCTAGCTTCAGCTTTCTCATCTGTTAAAATGGAGAAAAGGATACCTTTCCCAAAGTGCTTATTCTCTTTTCTCCATCTTCCCTCTTCCCCCACTCCCACATCCATTGTTTCATCTTCTCTGCTCCGGTCAATTCTTTGGGAAGGAGATGCCTGCAGACCACATTATCAAGGTTTCCGTACCAGTTGGTTGGCTTCCATTTGTTGCCAAAGAGAGGCACCAGTGGAGATCAGAGGGTGAAGGAAGAGAGAGGTGGGCTGTCTCTTCCTGGCTCTCATGCTGCTGTGGGCCGTGTTTCATGCAATAGCTGAGTCCCTCGGCTACCGTTCTGCTGATGGTCCTGGCTTCATATTTCCAAATCTAACCCTCTCATACCATCCCCATCTCTCGTGTCTTGAGGCCTAGAGATGGTAACGTCTTCTCACTATTTCCGGTCTCTGACCATATCATGAGAAAGACTTTTTAGCCATTTGAATTGGATTCTGATTCCTGATGGGACCCCAGATGATAAAAGGTTACTATTCTTTCATTCTTCAACAAATATTTATTGAGTCTATGATAACTCAGTAAATTCTGTTGTGTTCATTGCTGTAGCCCTAGGCATATACTATGGGATCAATTAATATTTGTTGAAAGAATACTTACCATATAGACACTGTACTGGGCCCTGGTGATTAAATGGTGAACAAGACAGACAAACTTTCTGACCTAATGAAGCGTTTTTTTCAATCTAACCGTGAGGATTGAGTGAGATCACATGAAACAATGTTAAGCCTGACACCTGCTTACTGAGTTAACCCATCCGAGAAACAAGCTTGGCCTTTTTTCCTCCTCTGTCAGCTGGTCATAAAGGACCCTTCCATGTGGCCAAAGGTGTGAGCTGAGGGAGAGGTGACGAAGCGACAATTGTGGATTACATAATAGTCTTGGTCACCTGATTAGGCAGCTTACTTGTGTTTGCTGGCTGAGTGTGCATCTAATCCATTTTACAGTGGACTGCTGGACCTGCTCAACCTTTATTTCTTTTTAATTCAAAAAATATTTTTTTTATTAAAAAAAAATTTTTTTGGCCGCGTTGCTTGACTTGCAGGATCTTAGTTCCCCGACCAGGGATAGAACCCACACCCTCGGCAGTGAAAGCGTGGATTCCTAACCACTGGACCACCAGGGAATTCCCCCTGCCCAACCTTTTACCTTAGTGGATGTGACAGAACCCAGGTCTTGATGCTCCAGCCACGTGATCACTTGGGGTCCCACAGTCAGATAATAAAAGGGCAATGCTAGAAGCTGCTTTTGGAATGGTGTATAGTTCTTTACTGGAGACTGTATGGCTTGCTCTAGAACGCTGTGGGCCTACATTGTGATTCTGCTATTTGAAACAGTCATAAACTCCACATGGTTCCTTTTCCACCACACAGGCCTCTGGGACCATAGGGTCTGCCAGGTTATATGACCCAAGAGACAGGGCTGAATGATCACAGACTGGACCTGCTCTGGGCTTCTCTGAAAGCTACCAGCCTTCCTTGTCAGCTGCCAAATAGATCAAAATAGGATTCCCAAATGAGGAAATGTGCTGCCTCTAGAACCTGAAAACGTTTATAAGGCAACATGCCTCTGTTTTAGGAGGTTCAATGAGCAATCATTTGCCCTTAACTTCAGAAGTGATGTTCTGGCAAACCCCCGGCTCCTGGACGCATCATTGATGTGGTGGCCTCCTGAGACTGCCACAGGATTTATGTTCTATACTCTGTCACATGCGTCTTAACCAAGGGCTCCACTGTATGTGCCACTTCCTGTTCATCTGGTTTGATTAATATAATGTCATTTATAGAGTGGACCAATGCGACGTTGTGCAAAAAGACAGTCCAGGCCTCTTCAGACCACATTAAAACAGGAGTGAGAGGATGTATATTATCATTAGATGTCTACCATAGATGTCTACCATTTTCTGTTCTATGTGAATACAGAATGCTTCTGATCCTCTTCATGTTAGGGAGAGAAAAGGATGCAAAACTGTCAGATGAAAGGTAGCATACCCTGTGTGTTAACCTGCGATAGCAAAGGTATCCTATCTAGCCCAGCAGCTGCCGTTGGGCTCATGCTTGTTTAATTTGGTAGCAGCTTGTTAGCCCCCACCATAATTAATTTGGTGTTTGAGAAGCCTGACTAGTGATTAAATTAAGAACTCACAGAGACCACCATCCCTGCCTTCTTTAAACTGTGAAGGTGGCAATGCCGCCCCACCCCTGTGCTTTTGTTTTGATTTACTATCTTGGTCAAGGAGGGAGCAGTTTCAGACCTTTCACTTGACCTTCTCCACTATGATAGCTTACACCACATATTAAGGAACCAATGTGATATATTTGGAGTCTGGTAGAAATGACCACTGGATGGCTTCACGGACCGAGTGAATGAACTATGAGAGGGACCTAGGCGAGGACTTCATTAATTACTGATCTTTATGTGTCCCAACAAGGGGACCGTGGTGATACTTTGGATCCCTGGGTATCAATCCAATTTAGAATCCTCCAATTCTTGAAAGGTCTGGGCATTCCTTTGTCCTCAATGCACGGTTACTTAAGTAAATGGCGTTAGCCCCTTGGAAGAAGGACTTGGGAACTTACTACTGAATATACTTACTATGGCGTTTCAGACTCTTTCTTCAAAGGGTAACTGGTCTTTCTAGAGTCAGTGGGTTGTAGGGTCTGAGAACAGGCTCATGTCTGGAAATCGAGCAAGAGATATCCAGTTTTTATTGAGATGGCTGCTCTCAGCTTCCTGGTCATCTTGATTATGTAAGTTCAGAACGACTGTCATCTGCTACCCATTTCGCCTTTAGGAACATTTCCATTGTTCTCTGAGCGTCAGGCTTCCCGGCTGTTATTCCAACCTTGCTTCTTATTGTGGGCATTGTGCTCACTTGCTTCCCAGGGTTAGGTGCTGCCACTTGGTCCCTGTTATTTCAGGATTCTGTCATCTCCATTACCATGAGGGAGCCCGGTTCTGTTAAGAACAAGTTTTCCCATTAGCCCTATTCATGACCGGCTTCGTGGACGTGTGTCCTGTGCAGTTGCACATAGCCCTGCACTTGGAAGGGTCCCACACTTTGTTTAATGCTCTGCTGTTGCAGGCTTGAAATTCTTTTTAAGCAAGGGACTCCACATTTTCATTTTGCACCAGGCCCTGCAAATTAGGTTGCCAATCCTGGCCCTGCTCTTCGGAATATGGCCGCTACTGAGCTCCCCGGTAATGCTGAAAACTTTCTCACCAGTGCATTCTTACTGCATCAGCAAAGGGAGTCTTCTGTGTGCCTACTTGCAGTAAATAGTAGGCTTTATGTAGTATATCTACTTTACCATGCCCACCTTTTTGAGTACTTTGATTCCTTATCCTACTCACCGTTATATCGGTTCTGCCATTTCTACTTCACTGAGTGTGGGCTATTGCTTTGTCTAAGTTTCCAAGAGCCAGCCTAGCTGTGTAGAAGCATTGTTTTCCAGGGTCCTTGCCAGATTATTAAATCTGTATTCTGAAAGAGGATTAATAAACTCTTCCTAATCCAACTTCACATCCCTCTCCTTTATCCCTTGATCCAACATTCTTTTAGAATCCGTATTCACAACCGTATTTTCCAAGTTTCTGGTCGTCTGTTTTAACCAGCTCCTGCAGAGCCATAGGTACATTCACTTCTGCTTTGAATCGGTGCTCAAATCACCCTTAGTTAGTCATTGCTTCTTTTTATGAATCAATGGACCTCAACAGCCACCCAATTCTATTCTTATAGTTGCCTCTTTCCTCCTCTCTCTCAAACACTAGATACACCACATTGGCTAGTGCTTTGCCTTCCAATGCTATCACATCCGTTGTACGAGTGAAAGTTTGAACAATTGCACTGCTATAGCATGCCAGATACTATGTGATCCAGCTCCCAAATCCCAATTTAGTGTCTTCTTCCTGGAACCACTCCTGGCATCAATCCACTTAAACTAGGTTCCTTGGAGAGATTCTGAGATAAGGAGCTGCAGGCAAGCAGTAGGTTTGTTGGGGAGTGTTCTTGGGAAATACACTGGTAAGGAAGCCAGGGTGATAAGATTGAGAAGACCAAGAAGCTGACCTCCCATACAGTTGCAAGGGAGGCTTCAGCTGATCCCAAGGGGAATTTTAGAGCTGGGATGGTCCTTCAGGTCCTCCTAAATAGAGGAAAGGGAGCTTGGCCTTCCATCCCCATAGCAGCTTGTCATTAGCTGTGGGACCACCTTCCCCAGGAGATGTGACCTCGGGCAAAGCAGTTCCTGTGACAGAGGCAATTCCCAGTGTGGGATGCAGCTGTGAGCCCTCAGCCACTGGGAGTTGGGTGGGCCACCTTCAAAAGAGGATCTGGACAGACCACTACTACGCTGTAGCCAAATCGCAGCCCAGATACTAACGTCCTCCTGAGACTGCACGATACGAACTAGAATGGACACATCTGAACACTAGAATTTGAACATCTTTTATCCTCTTGCATATCAATTTTCTGTTGACAGGCTAGATATTTCCATTGTAGCAACAAAGACATTCCGAGAGTGGTCACAGCAATGGTAAAATTGGACATGTAAATAAATATTAAAAAGTTTTGACAGTTTTAGCTACATTTAGCTTAACATTGTGTTTATGCTTGTTACTTGGCACAGCTTCTGTTGTTCCTGAGAGTATCTCAGAATATGCTGATTTAATTTCCTTTCTCTGCCATTTTTACTTCATTTGTTCCACCACATTGACTTTCCTGCAGTTAGCTGACAATATAAATAGAAGCAGAAGAGCTCAGAAATCTATCCCAAATGCTACCCCAAGCATGGTTAGTAATTTCAAATACCGTGGCTTCTGCATTATATCTTCTTTCCCTTTTATTCCTAATGATGCTTACCTGCTTTGGTTCTCAGGAAAGAGTCTACGTGGAAAAATTTCAGCAATTCTTGCCCTAGAGAGTCTTGAAACAAAAACTGACATCCACTGTCAAGCACGTGGAAAGTCTAATAGATAAGACAGAGAAGCTTTTCAGCTTCACCCCAAATGAAAGCTTTAGTTGAGCTGACTTGGAATCTGCTTTGCAGATTGGCTATGCAATTTTGATATTTCATGGTTTTGGTTTCTCTTCAAAATCATGCTAAGGTCATGGTCTCTCATGAAGTTTTATTTTTAATAGTCTATTTTTTTTCTTCTTACGAATCAAAGAACACAATTGCCTGAAATCATTTTCCATTGGATTGGGACTTTAACTGGCTGATAGAAGTAATTGCTTAAGGTGAAAGAACATTTTTTTCTCACTTGAAGTAGATGAGCCCAATTACTGTTTATGATACAGGTAATTGTTAAACACTATTGGCTGGTGACCTGTGACTCCTCATTCACTTGTCCCCTTTGGGAAGGAATAGGGATGCTCTCCTTACTTGGGGCTTTGCTCTGCTCAGCTGTACCATCCTCCAGAGCACACGCCCTGCATCCCAAATGTGTCACCAACAGGTTCCCTATTATACAGGGTAGGCAGGTCAGAGCCATTGGCATCTGTGTAAATGATGAGCTCTGTTTCCTCATAAATAACCTGAATATTCATGTCCTATTTGAGATTCTAGAGCCTTCCTCTTCATGGATGCAATAAGAACGACACATATACCTATCTTGCCGTGGTGGAAAATAACCTCAAATCTCACTCTCAATGTTCTTGTTGCCGAAAAATGATTTCCAATGTCAGATCACTGCACAGAAGGTAAAGAGTTATCTGAACTTTTAAACAACATAAAATAATTTTAAAACATTCCACAGAGCAACTGAAGCAAGGGGTGGTGATTCACTTAGTCTTTGGAAGACATCCTTAAATTCATCTCCAGAGCAATACTGAGAAGGAAGACAGATTCTCCTCATTCTAACTTTTGAATCCTAGGTGAGGCTATTTGCAATCATGAGCTTTAAAATCAGACAGTGGCCACCACATGTTTCCTGGGAGTATCTGTCTTCTGCACAGGAATCCCTATTTTTTAAATAGAGCTACGCGAGGACTGGGCCTTAACTGCATCACCCCCATTAAACCAGAACTCTCACAGCCAGATGATATAGGCTTCCCTCAAACACAAGAGGAAGTGAGCACAGGCAATGTTTCTGAGGCTGTTCTCAAAACACATCATTATCTGGCTTTTCTGTTTCAATAATTTGTAAGCAGGCTGCCTACTCTATAAACAGACCAGCAGGAAAGCAGAAAGGCGTGTGAGCTATTGAATCTCTACTACCTGGGGCTTGGGAAACAACATCAATTTTACTGCATTGAAATGTGGAACTGACTTTGAGGGAATGTCATTTGGATTATGACCGTTGGAGAAGCCTGGGCTATTTTAAGGAATGTGGAGAGACACTCATTTCATGACACTTACTTGCCTGGTATCCCTATGAGAAATGTTAGCTAATGGTTTTTAACCAACGTTTCCAGCAAGATTCAGGAGTAGAAATGTGAACAGAAGCTCAATATAGTTATTTATTGCTGTGTCCTGCTATGAGCACTACTTGTTTCATACATGATTACAGTAAAGGTCTCAGGCTGAATCTAAGCCATGCTCACCCCTGGATTCCTATATATTTAGGTATATCTTGAGTCCTGAAGGAGGCTTTGGTGGGTAGTGGGGATCCTAAGAGTAGCATGTGTCTATCACTTGTACTCTGGATGGGCCAACTGGCCTCATCCCAGACCTTATGAAGAGGGATTACAATAAAAAAGAATATGTATAAAAGAACTGTCTAAAACCTCCAAAAGGTATTTAATGCACAAAAGCATTGCTTTGAGGCTTTTATTGCAGAGTATAGCCTTAGAGGAGGGTGAAGAGTACTTGGCTGTTGAGGGTCAGTAGGCACGTGGACCCAACGTAGAACAAAATGAGGCCGTGTAGCATCAGGCCAGACCTGCCTGGACTTGGCTGTAAGGGGAGGCTGGCAAGGCCACGAGCCACACTGTGTGGGCACTGACGCCCTTGGTGTCCACATGGGACAGCACTGTGCTCCTTAGACAGAGGCTTGACGGCTGCCTGGCAGCTTTTCTGTGTTTTCTCTGTGACCAGTGATTCTCAACTAGTGGCAGTTTTTTCCTGCCGGGGACATCGGGCAATGTCCAGAGACATTTTTCAGTTAACACAATTTGGGGGGATGCGGTGGGAGGGTGAGGGGGTGTTGCTACTGCTCTCTGGTGGGTGGAGGCCAGGGATATTGCTATACATCCCACAGTACTCAGGACAGTCCCCACCTCCCCTCCCAAACAAATAATTACCCAGTTCAAAATGTCAGTAGCACCAGCGTCTATGACTAACTTGCACCTATGACTGTATCACTGTAGTGGTGTTGAGCAAGAAAGGACAAATATGGAGGCATCGCTGGGTAAATGAGAGGATCTGTTCCACAGGCACGTCTCAAACATCCTGATGGGGGCTCCAAGCCTTGTGAGAGGGCTGCAAAGGGAAGGGGCTTCTGCCGCAAACGAGGGGTGTGGAGCCAGATACCTGTGACCTGGGAAAACATGCAATACATGTAAATATCTCCATAGTCATGGTCCCTTTGTAAGCTTTCAGATCCTTTGAAAGAGCTGCACCTTATCCTTAAGGTCACAAGTACCAGATGGGTGAGGTATTGCCAATTGCTTGGCAGTTTTATTCCTTTTTAAATTCAGTCAACATGTGTTGACTGTCTGTTACACTGCAGGCATTCTAGACATAAGGGAGATAAGAATAAGACAGACTCAGTTGCAGTCTTCCTGAAATTAAATTCTAGTGGAAGAAGTTGACAGAAATGAATAAATATTCAAATAATTAATTAATTACTATTGTTTTAATGGATCTATGGGAAAAATACACAGTACTATGAAAGTATATAAGGGAGATCCTAACCCAGTTTTGGCCTTCAGAAAGAATTTTCCCTGATGAAGGGATGCCCTTGCTCAGGTTGCTTGGGCTTCCTTATAGCGTGGCAGCTGGGTTTCAAGAGCAAACCCCAAGAGACCAAGGCTGAAGTACACGCAGTTTATGATCTAGCCTTGAAATTCACAGTGTGTCACTTCTTTCATACTCTTGGATAAGGCAGTCACAAGGATACAACTGTTTCAAAGAAAGACACTACAGTTTCATGTGAGAGATGCCATGATCATATTGTAAGAAAAGCAAGAAAGATGGGAGATATTGCTGCAGCCATCTTTGGAAAACACAGTTGGCTGTAAGTAAAACAAGAGCAAATCAGTACAAATTTGGGTTTAAGTATCTTCTCTTTTTTGAACCAGATATAAAACTCTAAAGAAATAAGGAGATCACATAAAGATATCTCTAAATATAATGTTAAATCAATAAAAAATAATCAGCGAGTGAAAAGTTATAGACTCTAGGAAGCTCGGCTGGTGAATACAATAATAATTTATTAATCTTAGTCTTAGGTTCAGATTTTAGATTCTTTGGAAGATTGTTTAGGTTCACGTAGGCCCCAAATGTATAGGTCCATCTAAGGTCTCATAGTTGCCAGTAGGGTGCTCTAAGACTAGAGTAGTTTTGTAAAAACAAAAGGTTTTGTTGTTAGAGAGATGCTATGTCTTGTGTGTGTGTGTGTGTATGTGTGTGTGTCTGCCTGTTTTGAAGCTGTTGTCCAACAGAACTTTTTTTTTTTCTGGTTATAAAAGTCTATTTCTGTTGAGAAAAAGGCTGCACAAGTTCAGTGTATATAAAGAAGACACGCTGGTATTGGTTGGTAATTGAACAAAGCTCTGGGCTGTGGAGCACACCTTGCTGTGATGTCATCTCTCTGCATTTATTAGAATGAAAATGTCTTAATCTTGAGCAAACAAAATGGAGAGCTCTGAAGAGATGCATGTATACTCCTGAAGAATTGCAGGGAAATCAACATATTCTAGCAGAATATTCTCCCTATTTTACCTGAGATCAGTGGTTTATGAGTTTTTATGATCATTGAAATCATAATTTTCCATTGAATTATTGGCCACTCTTAAGAGATTTGAATTTCACAGGTTGAGCCAATAGTCCAGCAAAGTTATTACTGTTTATCTTGCAGACTGTACTATCTTTTTTCAACATGAAATTTTAGGGATTTCTTAGATAATTTTATGGGATTGACTCTTTTGTTGAGCTTATAATAAAGTCCTTCAATGACAGTGCTTGACTGAAGAAATTTTCATAATTATATTGACCTGAGAAAATGTCCTTGCCAGAGACACCACCAGTTTATCACAGAATACAAATACTGTTCATCATGGGAAAGCAGAGGATGCGGCCAGTGTGGTCTGCAGAAGGCAGGAAATATGTGCCCCAGACGATATGGAGACTAATTTTGTTAAACAATTGTTGCAGGTCACGTTCCCAGAAAACAGATTCTGAAGCAGAGGTTTGTGGCAGGGGGTTTACTGGGGAGTGCTCTTGGGATCAATAGCTCTGGGAGAATGAAGGAAATAGGACTGGGCAGACAGTGAAGTTGAACTTGAATGTGGTTCCAACGAAGGCCTCAGTTGATCCCATGGGATGTGGAGGAGCTGAGATGGTTCTAGAGTGTTCCGAATAGAGGCAAAGGGGCCAGGGCCTTAGATCCCAATGTTAACCATCATTGGATGTGGGCTGACCCAGAAGAGGGGGCAGAAATTTGGGTGAAGTGACTCTTTTTATGCACAAGCAATTCCTGGAGAGAGGCTCAGCTGAAAACCCTCAGCAGTCAGTAATTGCAGCAGCTAGAACATGTCCCAGTTCTGGAGCGGGTGCATCACAGCATCTATCATAAAAGGTTTTTTGTTTTTGTTTGTTTTTTTTTAAAAATTTATTTGTGGCTGTGTTGGGTCTTCATTTCTGTGCGAGGGCTTTCTCTAGTTGTGGCAAGCGGGGGCCACTCTTCATCGCGGTGCGCGGGCCTCTCACTATCGCGGCCTCTCCCGTTGCGGAGCACAGGCTCCAGATGCGCAGGCTCAGTAGTTGTGGCTCACGGGCCCAGTTGCTCCGCGGCATGTGGGATCTTCCCAGACCAGGGCTCGAACTCGTGTCCCCTGCATTGGCAGGCAGACTCTCAACCACTGCGCCACCAGGGAAGCCCCATAAGAGGTGTTTTTTTTGAGCTACTGAAGGATACACCATGAGCACCATAAAACCTAGGTTATCAAATGTAGATGATGAAGGAAGCTTTATTTTAGGGAATAAATTGCCATTCAGAACCCACCATAATCAAGCCCAAGATCCATCATACTAGTTCTCATCACCTGGTGATACTGATTAATTACATGGCAGTGAAATGTTAGATTTGTATCATTTCCAGAAGTTTCTGTGTAAGATGCTTCAAGTTTCTGCAAATTTGCAACAATTCTCATACTTAATTGTGAGTACAAGAGGAAAATGAATGCATTCTGGATGATTTTTATTAATAATCATAAAGATAGTTTAAATCATCAAAGATGTTTGTTTTCAAGGCCCTTCGTCCTGCTTCTCAAGGCCAAATTGCTAGAGGCTAGAGCTAGACAACTGTGTTGTAAATGTACTATTTTCCCTCTGGATAGGAAATTGCAACTTTCCATATCAAGAGGGGCATCGCAGACGTCTCCTAGGAAAGAACTGGTTCACATCCAGTAGGAACCAAATGCTAGGCATTAATAACAGAATGGCCCAATTATAGAATCTCATCCATAGGGAGACAGTATATGGTAGTTAAAGTTAAAAAGCATAGATTCTACTTGGTTCAGAGCACAGCTCTTCCATTCTTTTGCTTGGTGCCCTTGGGAAAATTAAGTTCTCGGTTACTCAATTTTCTCATCTCTAAAATGGGTATAATAAATAACACAGTACTAGGGTTTTAAAGATTGAATGACTAATATGTGTGTATGGCAGATAGTAAGCACTTTATAGATGTTTGTTATTATAATATTCAGTTGTGGTTTTTTTGAGGAAAAATATGAGGGAACCAGCTTTCTCTGTATCAAATTATTGCACCATTTTTTTGATGCTGGAGGTGTACCTTTGCTGTTGGAAAAAACCAGATAACGTTGGTTGTAATGAGTCAGAATCTTTGAATGATCTTGTGATTGACATGTGAAGAGGGGTGGGATAGGGAGGATGGGAGGGAGGCTCAAGAGGGAGGGGATATGGGGATACATGTATGCATATAGCTGACTCACTTTGTTGTACAACAGAAACTAACACAGCATGTGAAGCAATTATACTCCAATAAAGATGTATTAAAAAAAAAAAAAGAAAACAATCTTGTTCTAGATCTTTTAAAGAGGGTTAGATTGGAAATTTATTTTTAAGAAAAATCTATGTGTCTTACATTTTTGGTATGTTATCTCACTGAATCTTCATACCAATCCTGAGACTGGGGCTGTAAATTTCTCCTTTCTACATATGGAGGAAAACAACGCAAGAGGTTATGAGAAGAGACTGGAGTAGAGTTTGGGATCTGAAAACAGGTCAGTGTGATGTCATTGCAGTGCTGGGGTGGGGGTGGTGTCCCCCGAGGTGCAATTGAGGTTGGATGGCCAGCGTCCGTTCCTCACTGTGACCAGCTGCAAAGCTGAGCTCGTAATAGCAGAACCATTAGCTTTGCCTTCTCTGAGACCATTTGCCTTTGGGTTACTTAGTTATTTTAGTAGAGCAAAAAGCATGAAAACTCCTTTGGTCATATAATTACTAAATTACTTGGCATGTCTCCCCAGGAGTATAAGACAAAGGTATCCTTGCAAAACAGTGTCTTTTCTTTTCTTCTCTTTTTTCTTTTCTTTTCTCTTCTCTCCTCTCCTCTTTTCTCCTCTCTTCTCCTTTCCTTTCCCCTCCCCTCCCCTCCTCTCCTCTCCCCCCCCTCCCTTCTTTCCTTCCTTCCTTCCTTCCTTCTCTTGCTGGTTAAAAATTAAGTTATACAAGTAAGAAAAGGTATTAATGTTTGCCAGAGGTCACTGGGAATCAATATATTTTTGTTTCAAGACAGCTTGTATTGCAGTTGCATCATGGATATTTGGAGAAAGAAGAGCAAATAGCTAAAGGAAATAGCTTTGATTGTGAAAATTGTCTTCTTGAGGGCCTGTTTCTAATCTTTTCTACTATAGAATGTTATGTTGATTTAGGAAATTAACTTTGCATTTTAAAAAACTATAATTTGGAATAGAACTACATTTAGATCAGAGAGAAAGATAAATATGTGGTTTTGAAATTTCTAAAATCTTACATTTGAGTAGTTCTTCTTGTAGTTGCTCAGTTAACATACTTTCTTTTTCTATAAATAAAATGGCTTGCAATCTTTTTTCTGTTCCAGGAAGTCTCAAGCTATCCCTGAGGACTAAATCTTGAGAGAAATAGAGGAGCAAAATTTCTTTTTGTGAATTTGTAAAGAATATTCAATTATTTAAAAATATACTGATCTAGAAATCACAAAAGAAATAAAGTTTATATTGTATTTTAAAAATAAAAGTGACTCAGTGGATTTGCATGGTCCTTTGCTCTAAATTAGCTAAGGAAAATCAGGTAGAGGATGACACAGTATAATTAAAATATAGGAGGGGAATAACCATGAGTTAGGATAAGAAGATAAATCAAAAGAATAAAGAAATGAAAAGATCTTTTTGTACGTATAAAACCCTTTTTAAAAAATAACCATGTGACTGGAAGAGAATAACAGTGAAACGTTTAAGTGGGAGTATGTGGAAAAGAACAATTCTAGATCAAAAATAGTCTACATACATAGTAGTTATCTGAGCTTTCCGTAGTAGATATACTAATATCAGTGGCTCTCTATTGGTTCCTTTGAATACAAAATTAATAGAACATATTAAAAACAAACATTTACCCTCTCTCAAGCCAATAAAAATGTGAGACAATTTTTCTACTAAGTCATTTAGCACTATGACCAGATGGTTAAAGAAGATCAATTTTAAGAGTTGATTTTCAAATTTTAGAGGAAACTGCTGTTGGTTTTCTGTTTGGTGCACTTCATTTGCATATGAAAAATGCTTCCATAATATTGTAGTTCATTTACTCGTTGAACAGCTTGAATATATATTGTGGCTTTACGGTGCCAAAACAACCAGTTGATCTGATAAAATTACGAGTAGATTTATGGGTGGAGGAGAAAGTAGTAATAAATCTGTTATATGTCAACTTGCAGAAGAAAGAAACTATTTGCCTACTCCCCAGTGCTCCTCAACTTTGCAGTTGGTTGAATTTACATTGTGCAGAGAAAACGTGATGGTATTAGTACTTGGTTATTGATTAATCCTGTTAAAAAGAGTAAGTTACTTGTTGCTTTAATTAATTGATTTTTAAAACTGCCAGTAAAATTCTTGAAAAATGATAGACATGTATAAACACAGTCTGAATACACACTCATATAAAATTTAACCGATATTTGGATGCCCACTCTCTCAAGGTGTCTTGTTAAAATAGTGAAATAATGATTCAGTGCTTTAATCACTTTTTTTAAATGATTGGTTGACCATATAAGCAAAAAATATCTTTCATCCTGCATACTTGATTACATAGATCTGTTATTTGAATGAAGGAACAGACTTTTCTGGTTAATACTATCTAAATGATTGTTAGGCAGGTACAGCCTCTGTTTAAATGTGACTTTGTCTGTAGTGGACATTATTGTTGCTTCTCCAGCATCAATTCCATTCCTCCTTTACAATAGAGGAGCCACTAATCCAGATAACTGGCATGAGCTCTAGCTTTAGAACTAGACTCTAATTGTCTTAGCCTATAGTGCAATCCCATCTCCCTGCTCATGGTGATAGGTTCAGATTGGTTCACATGACATGAATTGTTCCAATCAGAGTGAAGCCCTGATTGGCATTTATTCAAAGCTTGGGAGAACAGAAGTTCTCTCTCCTTCTGGATGGTGTAGTGTCTTGATGTGAGGGCTGGAACTGCTATAGATACTTTGCTACTATAAGGAAAGCCACTCTCAGGATAAAGCTGGCACACCAGGGTGGTAAACCTCAGTGAATGACAGAGAACTATAGGCATACCTTGGAGATATTGTGAGTTCAGTTTCAGACCACCACAATGAAGCGAATATCATGATAAAGCAAGGCACACAACTTTTTGGTTCCCCAGTGCATATAAAAGTTATGTTTACACTATACTGTAGTCTATTAAATGAGCAATAACATTATGTCTAAAAAACAATGAACATGTCTCAATTAAGAAAATATTTTATTGCTAAAAAATAAAGCCTTCAGTGAGTTGTAATCTTTTTGCAATAGTGATCAAAGATTACTGACCGCAGATTACCATAACAAATACAACAATGAAAAAGTTGGAAATGTAGTGAGAATTACCAAAATGTGACAGAGGCACGAGGTGAGAAAATGCTGTTCGCAAAATGGTGCTGATAGACTTGTTCGATGCACGGTTGCCATAAACCCTCAATTTGCAAAAATACACAGTTATCTGCAAAGTGCCATAAAGCGAGGTATGTCCTTATCAAAGCTACCAGAAGCCTAAATGTCCTCTGGACTGCATGAGCCAGTGAATTTCAGTTTAAGCCAGTTTATGTTGGCTTCTCTGTTACTTGCAAATGCAGTTATCCCAAGAGATCCAACAACGCAATAGCACCAAGACCAAGGACTCTTATTAGTCTTGGTTCTACTCTTCCCCACACACAAACACCCGTAAGAGACTCCCTTTCTCTTCCAAAGCTGTTTCTAAATTGTGGTTTGGGATTTAGACAGGATTAATGTAAGGGTAAGTTCTCCATACTTAAATACCTTAGCTTTGGAAAGCCTTCAAATATTTGGATGCTGCAGAGTTATTTTAACTTTTTATTTTGAAATGATTATGGACTTACAAGAAGTCGCGAAAGCAGTACAGAGACTCCCTTGAATCTTTCACCCGGCTTCCTACAGTGAGTGATAACTTATAGAACTATAGTTCAATATCAAAACAAGAAAATTGACATAATTTAATATGACACTGTGCAGTGTTTATTTATTTATTTATTTATTTTCTTTGGAATAAGCTTTGAAGTTCTCTTGCCTCAGAGAATTTTTCTGGAAAACTCAAATAACATATTGTCTGAAATTTTACTGGATAACTTTGTTGGGATGCGCCATCCAAATCATTATAAGAAAATGCTTACAAGTTTAAAAGAAAGCTGAATTATTGGTAACTAAATGGTTTATTAATTGTTATTATAGCTGGCATATTCATTTTAGTAGGTTAAATGCATGATGTAATATAGTTACATTTATTTGGCTTCTATATCTTTATCATAGAACTTTCTAGCTGTGTGACCTTGGACAAGACAATTAGCTTCTCTTGGCTCCTGGATTTTATCATCTGTAAAGTGGTAATACAGTAATATGTTCCTTTCAAGATGAAACAAGAAAATGGGTACAGGGAATTCCCTGGCAGTCCAGTGGTTAGGACTTGGCGCTTTCACTGCTGGGTTCAATCCCTGGTCAGGGAACTAAAATCCCACAAGCTGAGAGGTGCAGCAAAAAAAAAAAAAAAAAAAAAAAGAAAGAGTACAAAGCAGTTAGCTCATTGTCTAGTACATAGCAGGTACTTAATACCTGGAATCTATTATTATTATCAATATCACTTAGATATAGATATACATATATGTATATATATATATATTGCATGTATATATGCCATATATATATATGTATATGTATATATATGCCAATATGTACATACACAAAGAAATATATCCATTTTATAGGGCTCAGGGTATTATTTAAATATTTAAACAAATACATTGTTAATGGTTGTAGCTCTGTTTTTTTTGACATATTGCTAAGCACATCTGTAATTTATTTGAGTTTACATCCTTGGAGAAAATACAACCTGTGATTATATTTTTCTTATGAAAAAACTTGATCCATTTTTTGTGAAAGTTGGGGGAGGTGTTTATATCAGACATCAAACCTCCAGCAAATAGCTGGGTGCATTACTAAAATACTGGTCATGGTGTTTATACCCCATAGGCAAAGCTAAGAGTATCTTCTAGGTAACAATGACTGAAGTTCTTCAGATTGATCTTATGTTCTACCAGTTTCCAAGATGATTGAGTGCTTTCATGAAGAGATGCTTAACAAACTAAGGAAGTTCTCATTTTTTTGCCTCATGTGCCTCTAACAGTGCTTTTCAAAGGGTGGTCAGTGGAACGCCCCACATTGATATCACATGGTGATTTTCAAGGAACTAATCTAGCCCTCTAAATGATTTCTGAGGGAGAAGGGTAAGAAATCTGCTTTTTGACACACATCAGATTCCCATGTGCATAAAAGTTGAAGAATGCTACTCTGGTGCCATATATCTACTTTCCTTTAAGTAAAAGCATAAAGAGTTCTAAAGAACACAAGAATGAATGACACCACAAGTACTAATAACATGAAAAAGCAGTAAGGCAAAAGAGATAGTACAGGATAAAAGAAATATATAAGAATACAAAAAAATAATTATTCAAAGAAGCATCTCAAGATAAAATCATCTTAGAATGAGTCACCTAGATATATTGCTATTTCTAAAAAATAATTTTTAAATTTAAAATGTAACATTAACATACAATAAGACAATTTTTGGAGTACAGTTATATAAATTTTAACACATAATAGATTTGTATTATCACACCATAATCAGCATAAGAACAGTTCCACTACCCTCCTCCTCCCAGTCCTTAGCAAATATCGATCAGCTTTATGGCACTATAGTTTATGTATTTTTAAAGAATGTCATATAAATAAAATTATACAGTATATAAACTTTTGGAACTGACTTCTTTCACTAGGCCTACTGTCCTTGAGATTCATTAAAGTTGTTTGATATATGTGCATTGATACTTTTTATTGCTGAGTTGTATTCCATTCTAAGGATCTATCACAGTTTGTTTATTCATTTACATGTTGAAGGACATTTGGGTTGTTTCCAGTTTTTTGGTGATTTCCAATAGAACTGCTATAAATATTCACGTACAGATTTTTGTGTTAACGTGAGTTTTTATTTCTCTGCTGTAAATTCCCAGGAATGAGATTGCTTGATCATATGGTAAGTATATATAACTTTATAAGAAACTGCCAAGCTGTTTTTCAGGGTGGCTTTACCATTTTGCATTCCCATCAACAATGTACGAGAGTTACTGATGCTCTGTGTCCTCGTCAGCACTTGGTATTGTCAGTATTGCTTATTTTAGCCATTCTAACGAGTATATGGCAATATCTTCTAGTGGTTTTAATTTACATTTCCCTAATGACTAATGATCACTGTTGAACATCATTTCATGTGCTTACTAGCCATCTGTATATCCTCCTTAGTGAAATGTTTATTTAAGTCTTTTGACTGTTTCTAAAATCAGATTATTTGTTTGCTTACTGGTGAGTTTAGAGAGTACTTTACGTATTCTATTTAGATACAAAGCTTTGTCAGATATGTGATTTGCAAATATCTTCTCCTGGTCTATAGCTTATCTTTTCATTCTCTTAATAGTGTCTTTCACAGAGTGAAAATTTTTAATTTTGATGAAGTCTGATTTATGATTATTTTTGTTGCATTCATGCTTTTGGTGTGATATCTAAAATTTCTTCACTTAATTGAGGTAATGAAGAAAAACTATTTAAAAAGTTTTATAGTATTATGTTTATATGTATATCTGTGATTCATTTTGAGTTAATTTTTGTGTGAGGTATGAGGTTTAAGTTGCTGTTCACTTTTTTTGCTTATGTATGTTCAATTGTCTTAACTGTTTTGGAAAAGACTATCTTTTCCCCATTTAATTACCTTTACACTTGTGTAAAAAAAATCAGTTGGTTCAAGAGAATAAGAAGAAAACCCACAGAGTGGGAGAGAATATTTGCAAAAGATATATCTGATAAAGGACTGTTATCCAAACTATACAAAGAACTCTTAAAAGTCAACAGTAAGAAAGTGAAGAATCTGGTTTAAAAAATGGCAAAAGGCCTGGACAGACAACTTGTCAAAGAATATGTACAGATGGCAAATAAGCATATGAAAAGATACTCAACATCATATGTCATTAGGAAATTGCAAATTCAACCAATAGTGAGATGCCATTACACACCAAAATCCAAAACACTGAAAACGCTAAATGTTGGCAAGGATGTAGAGCAACAGGAACTCTCATTCATTGCTGGTGGGAATGCAAAATGATATACCCACTTTGAAAGACAGTTGGTAGTTTCTTACAAAACTAAACATACTCTTACCGTACGATCTAGCAGTTGTGCTTTTTGATGTTTACCCAGATGAGTTGAAAACTTATGTCCACTCAAAAACATGTACGCAGATGTTTATAGCAGCTTTGTTCATAATTGCCAAAAACTTGGAAGCAACTAAGATGTCCTTCAGTAGGTGAATGGATACATAAACTATGGTACATCCAGAAAATGGAAAGTTATTCAATGATAAAATGGAATGAGCTATCAAACCATGAAAAGACATGAAAGAATCTCAAATGCATATTACTAAGTGATAGAGGTGATCTGAAGATGTATCTACCTTATGAGCCCAATTATATAACATTCTAGAAAAGGGCAAAACTATAGAGACAGTAAAAATATCAGTGGTTACCAGAGGTTATGAAGAGGGAGCAATGAATATGTGGAACACAGAGGATTTTTAGGGGAAAAAAAAAAGAAAAAATCAATTGGCCATTTATGTGGAGGTCTATTTCTGGATTCAGTTCTGTTTCATTGGCTTATGTGTCTAGCCCTCTACCATTACCATACTATAGCTTTACAGTAGGCCTAAAATTCATACTTCCAGTTTTATTCTTTCTCAAAATTGCTTTGACTTTGTTTGCACACATGAATTTTAGAATCAGGTTGTCTATATCCACCAAAAAATCTTGCTGGGATTTTGATTGCAGTTGTGTTTTGTTTTGTTTTTTTAATTTTATTTATTTATTTATTTATGGCTGTGTTGGGTCTTCGTTTCTGTGCGAGGGCTTTCTCTAGTTGTGGCAAGCGGGGCCACTCTTCATCGCGGTGCGTGGGCCTCTCACTATCGCGGCCTCTCTTGTTGCGGAGCACAGGCTCCAGACGCGCAGGCTCAACAATTGTGGCTCACAGGCCTAGTTGCTCCGCAGCATGTGGTATCTTCCCGGACCAGGGCTCGAACCCGTGTCCCCTGCATTGGCAGGCAGATTCTCAACCACTGTGCCACCAGGGAAGCCCTGCTGTTGTGTTTTATCTGTAAATCCACTTGGGGAGAGTTGGCTTCTCTTACTGTGTTGGGCCTTGTGTTCCATGAACATAGATTTTAATTTTTTTTGCAGTTATTGTAAATGTGTATGTTTAAATATTGTTTTGGATTGTTTATTGTTAGTAGATGGGAATATATGATTGAGTTTTGTATGTTGACCTTGTACCATGTGACCTTGCTAAATTCACTTATTAGTTCTAGGAAGTGTTTTGTTTTTTTGTGGGGGGGGGGTTGTTTTTTGGTTTTTTTGTTGATTCCTTGAGATTGTCTATGTAGAAAATCATGTTGTCTGTGAGTAGAGACAGTTTTATTTTTTTCCTTATGATCTATATGACTTTTTCCCCCCTTATTGTTATGGTTAGGACTTCCAGTATAATATTGAATAGGAGTGGTGAGAGTGGGCAACCTTGCCTTGTTCCTATTAGGATGAAAGCGGTCAATCTTTCATCATTAAATGTAATGTGGAGGTAGGTTTTTCATTAATTAATGCCCTTTATCAGATAGAGGAAATTTCACTCTATTCCTAGTTTGCCGAGGGATTTAATAATGAATGAATACTGAATTTTGTCAAGTGCTTTATTTTGCATCAGTTGATATAATCATGTGATTTTTTTCTTTAAGCTGTTAATGTGATAGATTGCATTGATCGATTTTCAAATCTTGAACCAGTCTTTCTTTCCTGGGATAAACTCCATTTGGTCAGGGTATATTCTTTGTTTTATATATTACTGGATTTGATTTGCTAAAATTTTATTGAGGATCTCTTTGTGCCTGTTTCATGAGGGGTATTGGTCTGAGGTTTTGTTTTCTCACTGTCTTTGTTTGATTTTGTTATCAGGGTAATACTGGCCTCTAAAATGAGAGGTGTCCCATCCTCTCCAGTTTTCTGGAAGAGACCGTGTTAAGTTGGTATTATTTCTTCTTGAAATATTTGACATAATTTACTAATGAAGCCATCTGGGCTTGTAGATTTTATTTTCAAAAGGGTTTTATCTAGAAATTCAGTTCTTTATGAGATACAGATAACAGGATTATTCAGGTTGTCTATTTCATCTTGGGTTAGTTTCTGAGGAATTGGTTTATTTCATCTAAAAGTTGTTGCATTTTTGTGCATAGTTGTTTGTAGTATAGTCTTAGGATACTTTTAATATCTGCAGGGTCAGTAATGATATGTTCTCTCCCATTCCTTGTATCAGTAATTTCTCTCTCTTTCTTTGTCAGTCTTGCTAGAAGTCTTTTTAAAATATCAACTTTTGCTTTCATTAGATTTTTTTCTTTTTTTCTCTTCCATCAATTTCTGCTCTTATCTTTACTACTTTATTTTTTTCTTCCTCTGCTTGTTTTGAATTTGTTTCACTTTTCTCTTTCTAATTTTTTAAGTTGGAAGTTTATATTACTGAGTTGCGACCTTTCTTATTTTCTAATACAGGCAGTTCTTGCTTTGCCTGCTAGTGCTGGGCTGCAAAAATGACCATGTAAGCTGAAATGGTACAAAATAGTCTTAATAATCATAGAAAAGTTTTAATTTTTTTCCATGACTGTTAACAATTTTCATAAATACATTAAATACTTTCTTCCTCTTGGTTACAAGTGTCTGGCAAATTTAAAAAAATAACCAGTGAAACTAATACTTATTTAATATACTGCAATTTAAAATGTTATAAATTTTGAGAAATGAAATGTTTTATTTATCAAAACTTAAACTATTTTGAACTTCTCTTTGTGTGGAGCAAATGTCTTGTCTATGCTTTGACAATTTGTCTTATTGCTTTCTAAGTTTGGATTATTTTCCAATAGTTTATCCTTTGGGTTCCTAATGTTGTGAACTATTTCCATTGTTTCTTTAATGTGATGTTTTGTCAATGTCATTTCCTTTGAGACTTCTTTGTCCTTTTGGTTGCTACCACTTTCCTTGTTTGTCAAAAAGTTCATCTGCACAGAGTTCCTCTGGCTCCTCCAGAACCTCCTGAACGGCTACACTGTCAACATTTCCACAGCCAACTGTTTCTTCTATTACTCCATTTATGTTGGATTCAAATTTCATTTCACTTCTTAGCTGCACATTCTTCTTTGTTGGCCAGTTTCCTCTTTTGATTATACATTTTAGAAAATGTCAGATGGGTTTATCACTGGGAAAAAAGGATTCAACACAACTACACTTTTTGCTGTCTGTGCATGAACTAAGTAATAAGTTTATAGTGGCCAATTATTGACAGACTTTGAAAGAAGCAATTGGTCACTGATCATGATGCTTTTCTGTTACTTACACAGTGATTTGTGGACTAAAGAGCTAGAAACAAAGCTTGTACTTTATCCAATTATTCACAGTAAATATATCCTAAAAATATAGGTTTTAGTAACTAAAATTTGAACAGAGTTGTTGGGAGGCTGATATTATTTAGTTAAACTGTGGTAACAGAAATTCACATATATTGAAACTGGTTCAAAGCTAGGCCTGCCTATATAAGCATTTATTGCTCTAAGTTTCCCTCTGAGCACTGTTTTAGCTGCATTCCACAAATTTTGGTACATTGTATTTTTTTGTTTACTTTAAATTGCTTTATAATTTTCCTTGAGATTTCCTCTTTGGCCTATGGATTATGTAGGAGTTTGTTGTTTAATTTCTAAGTGTGTGGAGTTTTTCGTGTTATAGTTATGTTATTGATTTCTAGTTTAATTCCATTATTTTCAGAGAACATATTTTATATGATTTAAATGCTTTAAATTTGTTCAGGCTTGTTTTCTAACCCAGGATATAGTCTATTTTTGTATCAGTTCCAGGTGCACTTGAAAGAATGTCTATTCTGGTTTTGTTGGGTGGAATGTTTTACAAATGTCACTTAATTACAGTTGGTTGATGTTGGACAGTCCTTTTGTAACCTTTCTGACTTTCTACTATTTCTATTGCTTGATAGGAGAGGAGTTTTTGTTTTTCCTCCCTTTATTGAGGTATATCTGACATATAACATTGTGTGAGTTTAAGATGTGTAATGTGATAATTTGATACACTTATATTGTGAAATGATTACCACAGTAGGATTAGTTAACATCTCCATCACCTCACATAATTACCTGGGTTTTTTTTTCCTTTTGGTGATAAGAATATTTAAGACTTATTCTCTTAGCAGTTTTCAAGTATATAATACAGTATTGTTAACTGTAGTTACCATGCTATACCTTAGATCTCTAGAACTTATTCATCTTATAACTGGAAGTTTGTACCCTTTGACCAATACCTCCCCATTTCTCCCAACCCCCAGCCCCTGGCAACCACCATTCTACTTATGAGAGGAGTTTTGAAGTTTCCAAATATACCTATAGATTTCTCTATTTCTTCTTTTAGTTTTGTCAGTTTTTCTTTCTGTATTTTGAAGCTCTGTTCTTATGTACATACAGATTTAGGGTTGTTTTGGCTTTTTGGTAAACTGACTCTTTTATTATTATGTGGTTTGCCTCTCTATCCTTGGTTATTTTCTTTGCTCTGAAGTCCACTTTGGTATTAAGTCCACCACTCCTGCTTTACTGTGATTAGTGTTTACATGTAACACTAGTGTACATGTAACACTAGTGTTACATGTGATTAGTGTTTATCTTTTTACTTTTTAAAGTGCATATAGTTCATTACATTTGAATGAGTGTCTTATGAACAATATAGTCAGGTCATTAAAACAAATCCATTCTGACAATTTTTGTCTCTTAATTGGTCTGCTTAATCATTTATATTTAATATGATTGTTTATATATTTGGGTTTAACTCTACCATTTATTATTTATTTTATTTCTTCCTTTTTATTCCTCTGTTTTTCTTTTCCTGCCTCCTTTTGCTTTTTTTGAATGTTTTTAATATTTCATTTTAGTTTGTCTATTGTATTTTTTACTATGTTTCTTTATATGGTTTATAGTTTGTTTAGTGCTCTAGGGATTACAACACACATACTTAACTTTTCATAGTCTACTTAGAACTAATATTCTCTACCTCAAATGGAATTGAGACAACTTACTACCATATAGGTCTGAAAAAATTCCTTAAAAAAAAAGTGGATCATTGATTAACTATGTATTGCAGACCCATCCTTATAAGTCTTCTTATTTCTTAGAAAGACATTACCCAATACATAAATATCTAATAAGTTATAAAGATAACATATTTTATTCCAGAGTCTAAAATAATTATAATGTAACTATTTTAGAAGTGATGAATTATATTTTAAATAATTTGATGTGTGAAGAGTAGAGATTTATTAATATTGAACATATCTATGTGGATACAATTAAATTAAAATTTTATTTTCAGGGTGTTTTTTCCCCTCCAAATGACTAAATAAATGAGTGAATTAGAAAACACTGAACATAGAAAATAAGTGACAAATTAAAACTTGTTCACAGAAAACCTATTACTTGTGATGCTACTTATAATTAGTTTCTGGAAAAAGAAAATCACCCAATCATTGTTTCTTCTACATAATTAATGAACAAAAATGTTGTCTACCTCTTAATTTCTAACAATATTTTAGAGCAGGAATGAGAGGATTACTTTTATTACAACAGTACCAGGTAATATTCATATTCTACTTTTTTCATATTTTAAGTGCTACTTCTCGACAACTGTATGAAGTAGATTTTCATTTTAGACGTGAGAAAACCGAAATATGAAGTTAAGTAAGTTTTTCAAGTTCATACACTGTTTTTTTTTTTTTAACATCTTTATTGGAGTTTAATTGCTTTACAAAGGTGTGTTAGTTTCTGCTTTATAACAAAGTGAATCAGTTATACATATACATATGTCCCCATATCTCTTCCCTCTTGCATCTCCCTCCCTCCCACCCTCCCTATCCCATCCCTCTAGGTGGTCACAAAGCACCAAGCTCATCTCCCTGTGCTATGTGGCTGCTTCCCACGAGCTATCTATTTTATGTTTGGTAGTGTATATATGTCCATGCCACTCTCTCACTTTGTCCCAGCTTACCTTTCCCCCTCCCATTATCCTCAAGTCCATTCTCTAGTAGGTCTGCATCTTTATTCCCATCTTGCTTCTAGGTTCTTCATGACCACTTTTTTCTTTTTTTTTTTTAGATTCCGTATATATGTGTTAGCATACGGTATTTGCTTTTCTCTTTCTGACTTACTTCACTCTGTATGACAGACTCTAGGTCCATCCACCTCACTACAAATAACTCAGTTTTGTTCCTTTTTATGGCAAAGTAGTATTCCATTGTATATATGTGCCATATCTTCTTTATCTATTCATCTGTTGATGGACACTTCAGTTGCTTCCATGTCCTGGCTATTGTAAATAGAGCTGCAATGAACATTTTGGTACATGACTCTTTTTGAATTATGGTTTTCTCAGGGTATATGCCCAGTAGTGGGATTTCTGGGTCATATGGTAGTTCTATTTTTAGGTTTTTAAGGAACCTCCATACTGTTCTCCATAGTGACTGTATCAGTTTACATTCCCACCAACAGTGCAAGAGGGTTCCCTTTTCTCCACACCCTCTCCAGCATTTGTTGTTTGTAGATTTTCTGATGAAGCCCATTCTAACTGGTGTGAGGTGATACCTCATTGTAGTTTTGATTTGCATTTCTCTAATAATTAGTGACGTTGAGCAGCTTTTCATGTGCTTCTTGGCCATGTGTATGTCTTCTTTGGAGAAATGTCTATTTAGGTCTTCTGCCCATTTTTGGATTGGGTTGTTTGTTTTTTTAATGTTGAGCTGCATGAGCTGCTTGTAAATTTTGGAGATTAATCCTTTGTCAGTTGCTTCATTTGCAAATATTTTCTCCCATTCTGAGGGTTGTCTTTTCGTCTTGTTTATGGTTTCCTTTGCTGTGCAAAAGCTTTTAAGTTTCAGTAGGTCCCATTTGTTTCAAGTTCATAAACTTTGAATGGAAGAGGCAGGATTTAAACCTGAGTATTTTGGCTTCAGAACCACAGTCTGAACTGCCATATCATCTGGTCTGTAGAGGAGAGGGCAGTAGTATTATAGTATTCTTATCTTGACAATCTTTAGAATATAAAACTATTGTAAAAAAGAAGGCCAATATATTATGTGGTGTGCATGTGTGTGTATATGTATGCACATATGTGTATAAATTGCTCAAAGTAACTCCCAAATTTGGTTAAGGATTTTTTAATTGGTTCCATAATGGGAAAAAGATCCCATTAGGCATTAGTACATTCTAACACTTTGATGTTTACTTTCAGGCTTCACTTTGATCTCTTTACACATAGATGCATATACAAATAGCATGAGACAACCATCAAGTGCTGAATGCCACCTCTGAGAAAGGTCACAAGATTACAGTCTTACAACTTTAATGAGCACAATCTAAGCTGGCAACATTTTGCATATCATTATGATCTCTTTGTAAAGTGGATCTTTCCTTGTGCAATATTCCATTTTTTTGAGCTTAAGAACTACTGTACACCAGTAATCAAAATTGTTATTTTATTCTTCTATGCCTTATTTCTTTCCCACTCTTCAAATGTTGTTTTCTGTAAAACTGGTCTGAAAAGAAAGTTTGGCAAATCAAATTATTGAATGTTGCATTGTTCTGAAAATCAAAATCAGCTTTGCTGATTATAGAATGTGCAAAAGGTATTTCTCATTATAGAAGTATGCTTTTCTTACTCTGCAGTAGAAAAAAAATGAAATGTGTTAACTAATCTTTAAATAATTTAAACATTCATACATGATGTGGAATGTCTTAATGAGAAGTGCAAACTTTGCGTGGGAAAATGTTTTGTGTGCTTTGTGACAACAGAAGGTAGATTTTCTTCAACCATTCCTTATAGAATTCTTGTCTCTTTCTAGATATCGACAAAACAAAAAATGGTAGCTAGTCTCTTTGTAGCATTTAAATAATGATTTATTAATATTTCATTTTTTGTTTTCTACCTATTATTCCTTTAACTCTCCTTTAATTATTTTAGTGTATTCTTTGTTGGAATTTTAAACATTGGCTTTAATTTAAGGGTGTACCCAATGCCATGGAAGGAGAGTTTCCAGAGGTTGGTAGAGTTATGTAACTTATTATTTTAATAGGCATTTAGAAAACGAAATCTTGGTACACATTCTTATGTACACAAATAAGAGTTCTAATATTTTATGTGCTCTAAAAATATGATAATGCTGGAAAATGCGTAGCAATGGTAGCCCCAGTTAGACTGACCTTCCATGATAGCTACACTGGCTGCAAAGACAGTCTGTTTACATGGCCTCAGAGAACCTCACTTACCACACCACTGCTGAACCCTGAGCCCCAGTGTTTTCATCAGTGTTATTATAATCCAGTGAAATCAAAGATGACGTTATGGCCCTAAAAAAAAAAATCACACCTATATATATATGAATAGATCTGACTTCAACAAAAAGAGCTGGATTTTATGCAATTTTCCCTTGTACCAGAGAGACAAAGGTGGAAAAGTAATTTATGTTAGGAGATTGAGAGAGATAGCTAATCTGATCTATGATTTTGTTTTAAGATAAATCATAGATTGCTAATAATAGACACATCGTTTCTTGGTGTAGATTTATTCTCTTTCTAATGTTTTCATCAGGGCTTTCAGCAAATATGCGCTTCTTCACTTGATTTCCCAGTATACTCCTGGTTCAGTGACTTACTCACATAATATGAGTTATTTAAATTAGTAAGAATTATTAATGAGTAAGCAATCTTGATATTTCCCCCTAGTCCTCAGAATAATGCACGTTATTTCCCCTCTGTTTTAAAGAAAAGATGGAAGATGTGGATATTCAGTTGAACAGCTCACCCGGATAATACTACATGACAGTCAGTCAATAAGGACCTTCAAAAAATACGAAGGAGTACAAATTCTGTCATTTCCTTTGACCATTATTTAAATCACCAAATATTAACTGACAGCATTTTAATTATAGATATGTTTTATACATATATACATATATATGTATATATATATATAAAATAACTTCTTTTCTGGCAATAGTTGGAAAAATCAGAACAAAGCAGAAAAATATACATGCAGATTTTAAAAACTGACAAAGCTGAGACAACTGTTACGTGTTTACATAGGCCAGAGTATGACCACATGCTGCTCTGTACTAGGAACACAAAAATGAATAAGGAGTGATTTCTGTTCTGGAGAAGTTGAGGAGGTGGGGCGATGGGGAGACAGATGTATGAACAATTAATTTGATAACTGTAGATATATCAAGTTGAATGGAAGCACAGAGGAATTAATTGGTTATGCAGGCTGGATAGCTGGGAAGGATAAAGAGGAAACATCATACAGAAAAGCACAGAAGTCTGAATGTTTATGTCAATGATCTGAGGTTGGAGAATCATCCTCAGTGTGCCTGAAAAATAGAGTGTGGGAAACAGAGGTGAAAGAAAACCCAAGCAATGGATTGTGAAGACCCTGGTTGCCAGGCTGAAGGGACCTTGCTTTATTGGAAAGGATGAGACATAGAAAGAAGGGTGGCTGAGACGTAAAAATTCGTTTTGTTAAAAATACTGAACTTGAGTAACAAAAATATATCAAAAATATCTACATGATGTGGAATGTTTACTGACAAAAGTTTACATCAAATTTTATTTTATTTTGGACTACATGGCTTTTCATTACCACCCCCCTCACACACACAATAATTCACTTTCTACTTTCAAGCAGATAAAGGTTCATTTAAAAAATACAAGTTTACTTTTCTTGACTGACCAATTTTGTGACATTTGCGCATGAAATGAAATTAAAAAGTTGGCCACAACAAAATATTGTTTCCACATTAGCTTTAGACAGGAAATTGACATGGATTATTCAACAACTATATACATAGTTGAGCCAGCAAGATATTTTCAAGGAAAAAAATTTCTCTTTATCAAGAAACATTAAACTCTTAAGGGAAATGAACATATGTTCCAAAACCATAACTTTGTCCTAAAGAGAATTTTAAGAATGCTAGTTTTCCCATGATGACGTTATCCAGAAGTTTAATTCCCTCATTAAAAGAAGATTTGCCATAATTAGGAAACAAATCAAATAATCAAAGCATTTAGAACAAGATAAATTGAGGTTTCCAAAAAGAAAAAAATTAATGTGCTTCAGTAGATATTTGAAGGCCTTTTTGTATACATGCAGAGCTTTAAAGGGAAATTTATTCAAGTAGTTAAGATGGTAAGTAATGCTCACATGTAAGTATATTTCATTCCAAAAATAGCACTGTTTTTGTGGAAGTTTGGAACAAGATTAAATAATTTAATTTAAGACTTAGAAACATTTTTGACTGAACAACCAAATCCTCTCTCTCTTAAAGAAAAGGGGTGGGGGGAGAAAAAAGTTGGATTTGTCAGAACAAAATAAAGTCAAAGATCACAAAGATTTATATGTGTGTAAAAGGAAAACCTTCAGAATCCTTCTGCAGCCCTAAAGAGCTCTAATATGAATTTGGACATCTGCCAATGGGCTTGCCATTGGCAAGGGTGCTCTGTGTCTAGACATCTACACAGGTAAGATTCATACTGTTGTATCCAGTGTCACACCTCACAGACCTAGCAAGTAAGTGCAAACCTAGTACATAAGCGACAACAATCACACTCAGAAACTACTGCTTGGGTAGCTGGTATTTCTTAGTTTGTGTCCTGGGCAGAAAGCTCCATTACAGAACTCCCCTGTCAACTCAGACATGGTAATCGTTCTTTCAACAACAATTTGAGGGCTTCTGTGTTTTGGGTGTTAAGGAGAAAGCTGTAAACAGCACACACAAGGATCCTTCTCTCAGATAATTTATAAAAGAGACATTAATGAAAAAGTACAAAAAGAAATAAGGTAATTACAGATTGTGACAATTGCTGTGAAGAAGATCAACAAAGTGATGCCTAAGAAAGTAATCAGGGAGAGGCTGCTTTAGAGAAAGTAATAAGAAGAGTCAACAAAAAGTTCCAGTTGAGTCAAAGACCTAAGGATGAGACTGTGCTAGACATCTCAAAAGCCGTGGAAGAAGAATTCCAAGGGAAGGGCAATGCCCCCAAAGGGCAAAAGGACTTTTCATTTATTCAGCAGGTATTATAAACATTTCCTAAATGCCAAGCTCAATGTCAAATGTAAAATTCATGTCCTTGATCTAACAAGGTATTTTAGAGAAGTAGGGAGACACATATGTAAGCAAGTGAGTCATTGGTGAGTTAAGGGGGTAACGTTTGGATTGAGAGATTCAGGAAAATGCTACATTTTATTTGGGTTGAGGGGAGAAGGGAGAAAGAGGAAAGGCAGCTAGCTAGGAAAGAGTTAAAAATATTGGTGTGCTACCAGCTGATTCTGTTTGTTTGAACCAGCCAGCTAGCAGGCAGGTTGAGTAATTGTCTTCTGTTATCTTCATTAAGACCCTGAAGAAGCAACATAATGACCAGTCATATATTCAGATTATCTACAGGTATCCATGGCAACAAGTACTAATTGGCTTGCCCTGGGTTCATCTTTTCTGAGAGACTGTTGCTCAGATACGTCTTGGTAGAATTTCTAGTCCAGGAAAACTTAAGTGAAATGACTGAAAAGAAACTCATGACCTGATAGCTTTTGTCAGTAACTTTCCTAGGAAATGCCTGGTGCAGGGAGGACTCATTATTTTGGCCATGTTCTGAGACTATGGGATGGCACTGATGTTATTTATGTTTCAGTTTAGCTTCTGTAGCTCACATGTCATTTGAGACAGCCTGACCTCTGAGAGTCAGATGAAATTGGCTAGATGCCCCCTCCCAGTGGTGGCTGAAGACCAGGAGACCAAGCAGCACAGAAGGCTTCCAGGGAGAAACGTGGCTAAACATTTTTCCTAAACTTTTTTTGTCTCAGAGACTTATTTTGCTGAAGAAATTTTCAGGAAATGGCTCATGTAGTCATTTTGAGAATTCTCATCCTTTTCCTCATCTAGTTGTTCCAGTGAGGACCATTAAGCACACAGGCATTTGTGTGTCACCAACTTTACTGAAGCCACAGGTAATGGAAAGGGACGTTACACCTCAGCTTTAGATCTGTTGAGTTGAATATCCAACTTTCTGTTTCTGTGGAGTCTCTTGGGCATTTCCATCAACTCAGATTCTAAGCTTTTACCCCGTTTCTTGTCTCTCTTCTCTTCTTCCCTTTTTACTGCCTAACTCCAACAAAATGCTGTAAAAATGTTTGCTAACATTGCTCTGTCAGTCAGGGCTTGGCATTACCAGGATGGGTGGCTATTGGGATGGTGTGACTCAAAAGTCTTGCCTACCCCAGGGTATTTCTATCGGTCAGACAAGAGTATCTGCAGTCCTCACTATTACAGGCATTCTTTTGTCTTATTCCTGACCTCTGGAAGGGCCTTTTTCATCTGAGTCTGTCTCCTGAAAGAAGGAAACCTCATAACCAATTTTCCTGCCTCATCAGCCGTTAATTTTTTTTTTTTAAGTGCAAAGTAGTTCTCCATATTGGTTGGAGACTGGGGACAGATAGGTAGAGGAGTGGGAGAGTCACATAGTCAAGCTACTTCTAGGAAGGCAGCATGATCTATTATGAGTCAACCTTGATAGCTGGGGCAAGAGTGAGGGTGTGTTCAGGTACAGGACAGGAGTTTTGCAGGCATAGAGTGGAAGGAGGAATTCCATAGAAAGATAGATTTCCGCTCATGTGTGTGGCACATAAAGTGCAGAAGACAAAATTTGTTGGCTTTCCAATTTTGCTCAAGGCTGGCTCTTATTCTATAACTTGGACTGAATCAGTGGCCCTGCCTGACCTTAGAGGTATTTTGCCGACAGGCTCCCCTGTGATCTTGATGAAGTGAAGTAGCTTGGTTAACTCTATTATAGCTAGGGGCAGGAATCTAAATATAAAGTTTGCTGCCTTGCTTTTCATTTGCCCTTAAAAATTTTCACTATCAATATAATCTATAGTTTTTTCCCTCCAAAAGGACTCAGTAGATCACTTTACCTCCTTGATATTGATTTACTTAAAATTCTAGTTTTAAAAGAGGGAGGTTAGTCCTTAGTCTTCCCAAATACAGCAAAAACAGTTAGTGAAAAATGTAAGGGATACAAATTAAAAGAATACAGATTATTTGGTATCTTATTTATCTTCAGAACATTTAGCAATTCTCTTCCTTTAAACAAAGAATCGTTGAGATTAAGAAGTAACTTATGTATAAATTTCTGATACTGATTTTAGGATTTTTAAAGTTACGGTAATTCTGTTTTGATTTTTCCATTAAGTTATAAATTTGGGGAAAGCTAGTACTGATTCTTTTATTTATTTAAAGAAAAACAATCATTTCTGAATTTACATCTAAAAATTTAAAACATACTGAACAGTATAAAAACAAAATAAAAAGTGCCTTGAATTATCTACCACTACTCAGGTAACTATGCTGATAGCTACTCGGAATTATCAATTATTAATATATTGTTCTACTTCCTTCTAGTGTTTTTCTATTCAGACATATTAAAGCATGTACGAATATACACTACCGTACTTATATATGGTATATGTATATATGTTTATACCTAAACCAAATTTGTCATATGCTGGATAGTTTTAAATGATGCTTTGTCGCCTAACAATATGTCATTGAGTGTTCTTCAAAAACATGAATTTTGAGGCATGCAGAGGATAAGAACATATGGATGTACCACATTTTATTTTACTATCCTATGTTTTAGAGCATTTCAGTTGTTTCCAATTATTTGTTATTAGAAATGAGACTACAATGAATATTTTTGTTCATAAATTTTCTACTCACTTTTGAGGGAATTACTGGATCAAGTGTCATGAATGACTATTTTTACTTTATTTTTTAAATTGAAGTATAGTTGATACACAATATTATATGTTACATGTGTACAATATAGTGGTTCACAATTTTTAAAGGTTGTACTTCACTTACAGTTATTGTAAAATATTGGCTATATTCCTTGTGTTGTACAATATATCCCCATAGCTTATTTTATTTTATTTTTTTTCCCATAGCTTATTTTATACCTAATAGTTTGTGCTTCTTAATCATCCACCCCTATATTGCCCCTCCCCACTTCACTCTCCCTATAGGTGACCACTAGTTCTTCTCTATATCTGTAAGTCTGCTTCTTTTTTGTTATATTCACTAGTTTGTTGTATTTTTTAGATTCCACATATAAGTGATATCATACAGTATTTGTCTTTCTCTGTCTGACTTATTTCACTTGGCATGATGCCTTCCAAGTCCATCCATGTTGCTGCAAATGGCAAAATTTCCTTCTTTTTTATGGCTGAGTAGTATTCCATATGAATGACTATTTTAAAATAATGTTTGGTGCATATTTTCAGGTTTCCCTCTGGAAAGGATATATCAGTTTCTCCCTTCATAGTGTACAAGGGTGCCATCTCATTGTATTCTCATTGACACTGGGGAATATAATGCTAAGAACTTTGCCAATTTGCTGGGCAAAATGGTCTTTAATTGTTTTAATTATTTTTTTTTATCTCTGATTGCCACATTGGTAGCTTCATAAGACATATTAATTTTCCTTTCTTTTATTTTAACCTTGAAAAACAATGGTAATTGTTGCCTTGTGGGGAAATTGGGACATCTAAATATGTATGAACATGCTATGTAAATATTAGGAATTATTATTGTTTTTAAGCCACATGGCAAGAATGAGAAATCTTCATTAAGTGAGAGTGAGTTGTAAAGAACATGCTTCATGCTTTGCTGTCCTCATCTGAAACAGAGGCCCTCGGTGCCCATGTTGCATTTACTCAGCTGTCTTCTGATTTTAACCACAGCTGTGGTGGACAGACCGTGGAAGCTCAGACTCTTCTCTTCCTGACAGGATCTTGCTGCAAGCACTTGCATCTGTCTCTCTGTAGTCTTCCCCAGACCGTTCTTCAATGCATGGGCCCCCCAGCTGGCTCACATTGGGAAACCCAGAGGTGCAGGGATGGCGGAGGGATTTGTGTCCAATGGGAGATGGGAGCCAGTGGGAAAATGTTCCACTCTCTCACCTTTCAGATGATCAGTTCTGGGAGGCATTTCATGAGTGCTTTCTCAGCAGTTCTGGCAGAATCCCACTCTTTTTTTTTTTAAATTTTATTTATTTATTTATGGCTGTGTTGGGTCTTCGTTTCTCTGCGAGGGCTTTCTCTAGTTGTGGCAAGCAGGGGCCACTCTTCATCGCGGTGCGTGGGCCTCTCACTATCGCGGCCTCTCTTGTTGCAGAGCGCAGGCTCAGTAATTGTAGCTCATGGGCCTAGCTGCTCTGCGGCATGTGGAATCTTCCCAGACCAGGGCTCGAACCCGTGTCCCCTGCATTAGCATGCAGATTCTCAACCACTGTGCCACCAGGGAAGCCCCAGAATCCCACTCCTGATGCCTATAGCAGAGACTTCATTAAAGCACCATCTCTCTAGTGGTTTTCCTCCTTCCCTGCCTGACTCTCTTTCCTCACTTCTGCTTCCTGAGATCAGCTTCCAAAAAAACTTAACTGTAACCAAGTCCTTATTCTAGGCTTTTCTCTTAGGGGAACTCTAACTAAGGCATCATCCTTTTGCCTTCTTCCCCAGCAATGCTGGACTTTCCCCCTTCCTCTGTAGAACATTCAGTTAACTAACTCAGCCATTACATACTGAGAACTGACCATGTGCCAGACAGTACTGATGTGAGGGATGTGGATGCAGACTCAGATGCTGCCGTCATGGAGCGACATTCTAGTGGGGCAGGCAGAAAGTGACACAACAGATAAGCTGTCTTCATGAGACTTCATAAATTCCAAGGAGAAAAAAGTAAGGGAGCTAGGAAATGTCTGGGGGAAGGGGTGAGTTGTAATTTTAGATAGTATTTCTAGGGGAGACCTTATTGAGAAGGTCTCATTTGAATAAAGATTGGAAGAAGGTGAGGAAGTGAACCATGTCAATATCTGTAGTAAAAATATTCCATCTGAGGAAACAGCACATACATGGACCCTAAGATGGAAGCATGCCTGGAGCATGTAGGAATATTGGGAAGCCCAGTGGGGCTGAAGCAAGTTGAAGGAGGAGTAAACTTCACAAACGTAGCTAAAATGTAGACTTCCCACTCTAAGATGGTATGGTAGGCAGAATAATATCCTTCCCAAAATGTCCGTGTCCTCATCCGCCAAACCTCTGACTATGTTATATTCCATGGCCAAAGGGAGTTTGCAGTTCTGATCAAGGATCTTGATGCCATTTGCAGCAACATGGATGGACCTGGAGATTATCATACCAAGTGAAGTAAGTCAGGCAGAGAAGGACAGTTACCATATGATGTCACTTATGGGCGGAATCTTAAAAAAAAATGAGACAAATGAACTTATTTACAAAGCAGAAACAGACTCACAGACATAGAAAACAAACTTATGGTTACCAAAAGGGAAAGGTTAAGGGGGAGGGATAAATTGGGAGCTCGGGATTAACATATACACACTACTATACTTAAAATAGATAACCAACAAAGACCTACTGTATAGCACAGGGAACTCTGCTCCATATTCTGTAATAACCTAAATGGGAAAAGAATAGATATATGTATATGTATGACTGAATCACTTTGCTGTACACCTCAAACTAACATAACATTATAAATCAACTATAGTACAATATGAAATAAAAAATTTTTTAAAAGAAAAAAATTAAGGATATTGAAATAGAAAGATTATCCTGGATTATTTGGAAGGGCCCTAAAAGTAATCACAAATGTCCTTATAAGAGAGAGGCAGGAGCGATTTGAAGATCCTACACTGCTGGTTTTGAAGTTGGAGGGAGGGACCACGAGCCAAGGAAGGCAACACCTCTAGAAGCCAGAAAAGGCAAGAAAGAGATTCTCCTCTAGAGCTTCCAGAAGGAGCGCAGCCCTGCAGACAACTTGATTTAGCACCATAAGACCCAGTCTTGAAATTCTGACCTTTGTAACTGTAAGATAATAAAATTTGTGTTGTTTTAAGTCATTCAGGTTTTTTTTTAACATCTTTATTGCAGTATAATTGCGTTACAATGGTGTGTTAGTTTCTGCTTTATAACAAAGTGAATCAGTTATACATATACATATGTTCCCATATCTCTTCCCTCTTGCATCTCCCTCCCTCCCACCCTCCCTATCCCACCCCTCTAGGAGGTCACGAAGCACCAAGCTGATCTCCCTGTGCTATGCGGCTGCTTCCCATGAGCTATCTATTTTACGTTTGGTAGTGTATATATGTCCATGTCACTCTCTCACTTTGTCACAGCTTACCCTTCCCCCTCCCCATATCCTCAGGTCCATTCGCTAGTAGGTCTGTGTCTTTATTCCCATCTTGCCCCTAGGTTCTTCATGAACTTTTTTTTTTCTTAGATTCCATATATATGTGTTAGCATACGGTATTTGTTTTTCTCTTTCTGACTTACTTCACTCTTTATGACAGACTCTAGGTCCATCCACCTCACTACAAATAACTCAATTTCATTTCTTTTTATGGCTGAGTAATATTCCATGGTATATATGTGCCACATCCTCTTTATCCATTCATCTGTCGATGGACACTTAGGTTGCTTCCACGTCCTGGCTATTGTAAATAGAGCTGCAATGAGCATTTTGGTACATGACTCTTTTTGAATTATGTTTTTTTCAGGGTATATGCCCAGTAGTGGTATTGCTGGGTCGTATGGTAGTTCTATTTTTAGTTTTTTAAGGAACCTGCATACTGTTCTCCATAGTGGCTGTATCAATTTACATTCCCACCAACAGTGCAAGAGGGTTCCCTTTTCTCCACACCCTCTCCAGCATTTATTGTTTGTAGATTTTTTGATGATGGCCATTCTGACCGGTGTGAGATGATACCTCATTGTAGTTTTGATTTGCATTTCTATAATAATTAGTGATGTTGAGCAGCTTTTCATGTGCTTCTTGGCCATCTGTATGTCTTCTTTGGAGAAATGTCTATTTAGGTCTTCTGCCCATTTCTGGATTGGGTTGTTTGTTTTCTTGATATTGAGCTGCATGAGCTGCTTGTAAATTCTGGAGATTAATCCTTTGTCCATTGCTTCATTTGCAAATAATTTCTCCCATTATGAGGGTTGTCTTTTCGTCTTGTTTATGGTTTCCTTCGCTGTGAAAAAGCTTTTAAGTTTCATTAGGTCCCATTTGTTTATTTTTGTTTTTATTTCCATTTCTCTAGGAGCTGGGTCAAAAACGATCTAGCTGTGATTTATGTCATAGAGTGTTCTGCCTATGTTTTCCTCTAAGAGTTCGATAGTGTCTGGCCTTACATTTAGGTCTTTAATCCATTTTGAGTTTATTTTTGTGTATGGTGTTAGGGAGTGTTCTAATTTCATTCTTTTACATGTAGCTGTCCAGTTTTCCCAGCACCGCTTATTGAAGAGGCTGTCTTTCCTCCACTGTATATGCTTGCCTCCTTTATCAAAGATAAGGTGACCATATGTGCGTGGGTTTATCTCTGGGCTTTCTATCCTGTTCCATTGATCTATATTTCTGTTTTTGTGCCAGTACCATACTGTCTTGATTACTGTAGCCTTGTAGTATAGTCTGAAGTCAGGGAGCCTGATTCCTCAAGCTCTGTTTTTCTTTCTCAAGATTGCTTTGGCTATTCGGGGTCTTTTGTGTTTCCATACAAACTGTGAAATTTTTTGTTCTAGTTCTGTGAAAAATGCCAGTGGTAGTTTCATAGGGATTACATTGAATCTGTAGATTGTTTTGTGTAGTAGAATCATTTTCACAATGTTGATTCTTCCAATCCAAGAACATGGTATATCTCTCCATCTATTTGTATCATCTTTAATTTCTTTCATCAGTGTCTTATAATTTTCTGCATACAGGTCTTTTGTCTCCTTAGGTAGGTTTATTCCTAGATATTTTTTTCTTTTTGTTGCAATGGTAAATGGGAGTGTTTCCTTAATTTCACTTTCAGATTTTTCATCATTAGTGTATAGGAATGCAAGAGATTTCTGTGCATTAATTTTGTATCCTGCTACTTTACCAAATTCATTGATTAGCTCTAGTAGTTTTCTGGTAGCATCTTTAGGATTCTCTATGTATAATATCATATCATCTGCATACAGTGACAGCTTTACTTCTTCTTTTCTGATTTGGATTCCTCTTATTTCTTTTTCTTCTCTGACTGCTGTGGCTAAAACTTCCAAAACTATGTTGAATAATAGTGGTGAGAGTGGGCAACCTTGTCTTGTTCCTGATCTTAGTGGAAATGGTTTCAGTTTTTCACCATTGAGGACAATGTTGGCTGTGGGTTTGTCATATATGGCCTTTATTATGTTGAGGAAAGTTCCCTCTATGCCTACTGTCTGGAGGGTTTTTATCATAAATGGGTGTTGAATTATGTCGAAAGTTTTTTCTGCATCTATTGAGATGATCATATGGTTTTTCTCCTTCAATTTGTTAATATGGTGTATCACATTGATTGATTTGCGTATATTGAAGAATCCTTGCATTCCTAGGATAAACCCCACTTGATCATGGTGTATGATCCTTTTAATGTGCTGTTGGATTCTGTTTGCTAGTATTTAGTTGTGGATTTTTTCTTCTATGTTCATCAGTGATATTGGCCTGTAGTTTTCTTTCTTTGTGACATCTTTGTCTGGTTTTGGTATCAGGGTGATGGTGGCCTCGTAGAATGAGTTGGGGAGTTTTCCCCCCTCTGCTATATTTTGGAAGATTTTGAGAAGGATAGGTGTTAGCTCTTCTCTAAATGTTTGATAGAGTTCGCCTGTGAAGCCATCTGGTCCTGGGCTTTTGTTTGTTGGAAGATTTTTAATCACAGTTTCAATTTCAGTGCTTGTGATTGGTCTGTTCATATTTTCTACTTCTTCCTGGTTCAGTCTCGCAAGGTTGTGCATTTCTAAGAATTTGTCCATTTCTTCCAGGTTGTCCATTTTATTGGCATAGGGTTGCTTGTAGTAATCTCTCATGATCCTTTGTATTTCTGCAGTGTCAGTTGTTACTTCACCTTTTTCATTTCTAATTCTATTGATTTGAGTCTTCTTCCTTTTTTTCTTGATGAGTCTGGCAAATGGTTTATCAATTTTGTTTATCTCCTCAAAGAACCAGCTTTTAGTTTTATTGATCTATGGTATCGTTTCCGTCATTTCTTTTTCATTTATTTCTGATCTGATCTTTACGATTTCTTTCCTTCTGCTAACTTTGGGGTTTTTTTTTTGTTATTCTCTCTCTAATTGCTTTAGGTGTAAGGTTAGGTTGTTTATTTGAGATGTTTCTTGTTTCTTGAGGTAGGATTGTATTGCTATAAACTTCCCTGTTAGAACTGCTTTTGCTGCGTCCCAAAGGTTTTGGGTCATCGTGTTTTCATTGTCATTTGTTTTTAGGTATTTTTTGATTTCCTCTTTGATTTCTTTAGTGATCTCTTGGTTATTAAATAGTGTACTGTTTAGCCTCCATGTGTTTGTATTTTTTACAGATTTTTCCTGTAATTGATATCTAGTCTCATAGCGTTGTGGTCGGAAAAGATACTTGATACGATTTCAATTTTCTTAAATTTACCAAGGCTTGATTTGTGACCCAGGATATGATCTATCCTGGAGAATGTTCCATGAGCACTTGAGAAGAATGTGTATTCTGTTTTTTTTGGATGGAATGTCCTATAAATATAAATTAAGTCCATCTTGTTTAATGTATCATTTAAAGCTTGTGTTTCCTTATTTATTTTCATTTTGGATGATCTGTCCATTGGTAAAAGTGGGGTGTTAAAGTCCCCTACTATGATTTTGTTACTGTCCATTTCCCCTTGTATGGCTGTTAGTATTTGCCTTATATATTGAGGTGCTCCTATGTTGGGTGCATAAATATTTACAATTGTTATATCTTCTTCTTGGATCGATCCCTTGATCATTATGTAATGTCCTTCTTTGTCTCTTGTAACAGTCTTTATTTTAAAGTCTTTTTTGTCTGATATGAGAATTGCTACTCCAACTTTCTTTTGATTTCCATTTGCATGGAAAATCTTTTTCCATCCCCTCACTTTCAGTCTGTATGTGTCCCTAGGTCTGAAGTGGGTCTCTTGTAGACAGCATATATACGGGTCTTGTTTTTGTATCCATTCAGCCAGTCTATGTCCATTTACATTTTGGGTAATTAAGGATATGTATGTTCCTATGACCATTTTCTTAATTGTTTTGGGTTTGTTATTGTATGTCTTTTCCTTCTCTTGTGTTTCCTGCCTAGAGAAGTTCCTTTAGCATTTGTTGTAAAGCTGGTTTGGTCGTGCTGAATTCTCTTAGCTTTTACTTGTCTGTAAAGCTTTTTATTTCTCTATCAAATCTGAATGAGATCCTTGCTGGGTAGAGTAATCTTGGTTGTAGGTTTTTCCCCTTCATCACTTTAAATATGTCCTGCCACTCCCTTCTGGCTTGCAGAGTTTCTGCTGAAAGATCAGCTGTTAACCTTATGGGGAATCCCTTGTGTGTTATTTGTTGTTTTTCCCTTGCTGCTTTTAATATTTTTTCTTTGTATTTAATTTTTGATAGTTTGATTAATATGTGTCTTGGTGTGTAAGTCATTCAGTTTGCGGCAATTCGGGGACCTTTAAAAAGCAACATGGCTGATTAGTGCTGCTCTTAGATCCAGTCAAGAGGATCGCTACGCTATGCCTTATCCTTGCGAGGGCCCCACTCTGAAGGACCTCTTACCATAAGATGAAGTGTCCATGGGACGGAGGGAATGTGCACATCTGAGCCTGTGCCCTGCCTCTTTGGACCACAGCATCCTGGATTTCCTGCTCACATATCACTGAACCTAATTCTAGTGTCTCTGCCTGTGCTCGGATTGGATTTCCTGGGAATCAAATTCTGAGGAGCTCAGCATGCAGTATGTTTAGAAAGGAGTGGTCTTGAGATGGAAACCTGGGGAAGTTCGGGGAAGGAAGCAGGATTGGGCAGAGGGAGAAGTTGAGCTGTGTTACAGGTCCAGCAAAAGTCTTAGCTGACTGCATGGGAGCTTGGGAGCTCGAATTGGGCCAGATCAGGCAGGCCTGTATAGTCTCACATCAGTTGGTCATTGAATGTGGGATGCCCGTGGAATGAACATGACCTTGGGTGAGGCAGCTTTTTGCAGCTGAACAATCCTAAAGAAGCTAATAACAAAGAATGATCTATCTGCCTGCAGCACTTCCATACGATGGGGCAACAATTCTTTCATTGAAGGGGGTCTTGGAGTCACATCACAGGACTCACTATGGCAGACCCCTTCCTCGAGTCTGTTATCAAAAGAGGAGATAACTGCACTGGCACACATACCCTGCTCCCAAGTGTGGCCAAGGGGAGGCTGATTGTGGGGTGTGGGGCCTTGGGGTTGAGCTTCAGGTGTTGAGCTGGGATTTCTACATGCAAGTTTATGAAGGCCTTTGAGGTGTGGCATGGAGCAGGGATAGGAAGGAATGGAGCAGGCCTCAAGCCAGAGGCTGGGGGCTGGCTCTTCCCTCACTTCATGTTCTGGCAAAGTACCCCAAAATGTTGGAGAATTCTAAATTTGAACCTGGCCTCCCAGGTTGTCATGCAGGAGGATTTGTCAAGGCAGAAGAGTAGGACTTACTTAATTTAACAGTGTATTAACTTGATTTAACTCTTTACAAATCTTTTAAAGATAGATGCAATAGGGGCCTCTGTTTGTACTCTTGCCCTGAGCCCTGCAAATGTGGGGGCTTTAGCTGACCACTTGTCCCTGTTGGATCATTTCTGGATAAAGTCAGCAGGACTTTGCGTGGCACGAGATTCACTTTGGCATACCTTGTGAAGTAAAAATTTTCCCAATTGAAATCCTTAAATTTAATTTTTCATATGATAATTCAGTTTACTTGGCTTAGAAAAAGATAATGGGGCATAGAGAATTTCTCTTTAGGAATTATGGTCATATTCATTTCACCCATTGGAGTCAGTCACATGGTCCCCATTGCCTTTGCTCTGATGCATATGCTTTGCTATTTTTACTGGGTCATTTTCCAGTGTCCTGTGGGCCAGTGAGAGCCATGCTGGGAAGCAATCACATTTTCATGGCAAGACAGACCTCCCAGCTGCTAAGCTCCTTTAGGGTAAGAGAGGAGCAGCCCTCGTTAAGATGGAGAGACCTTTCTGGAGACATCTATCCCTTGGTGCACATGGACCATTTCCCATCTCAGCTGGAATCCAATCTAAAGTAGGTGGTTTATTCCCCTTTACTATCTCATATAAACTACAACTCTTGCTCACTTGCTCTTCGTGTTTCTAGTAGACATGTATCGTTTTTGCCTGTCCTGAGACACTTCCCCCTTACTTTATACATATCCCTCCCGCTCACTCCGTGGATGCGGGAGAGCTGTCAACCACGGTGGCCTGCTCTTCTTCCCCTGCTCGGTAAGTAGGGGAAGGGAGTGTATGTAACCCTGGCACATTTGGATAATCTTTGCCAGGTCTTTAACTTTGAACAGAGTAACAACTTAGGCTAAAGGTGATTAAAACTGACTTGTTCTAGAGGAAGAATCCAGAAGAGACATGTTACTGCTACTGAGCTCTCTTGGGCTACCCTTACCTATCCTTACTTAAGCTTGCTGGGTTGGCTTTCTTTCTGGAGCTATCCAGAAACTTTCTAATAAGTTCTGTTTACCTAAGTTAGCCAGAGTTGCTGGCAAGGAAAGAGTCCTAAGTGTCACAGTATTCTTTCCATTTGGAATGTCTTCCCCCAACACAACCATATTTCCAGCTTCACGCCCTACATCTAGCCCATTTTACTTTCTTGACTTGGTGGGATAGCCTACTATTTCCCCCTAGGATTTTTCCTCGCTGATTGCCTGGATGGCAAATCAGAAATTACTCTAATTTACTGTAATGAACTTTCAATATCAGAACTACAGTTGGATTTTTCTCTCCTAGTATCTCTGTTAGCCCAGTGTGATGATTAAATCTAGGAAACTAGAACTCATAGTGCTTTATGCTGATGTTGTTTGCTATCTTTAACCTTTAGAAAGTCCATAAATTGGACAAAATGCTAAAGTAAAATTAGAGCAATGTTAAATTGTTCTGTTTCAGGGTAGTGTGTGTATCACAAATTGATTGTCACAATAATTCTCTTTAATAAACAACAACAATCTCAGTGGGGTACAGCAATAAGTGTTTATTTAGCTTCTAGGTCTGCAGGTTCAGCCGATCAGCCCTGGATTGGGCTCATTGCATGTGTTTGCAGTCAGCTATAGGTTGGGTAGGGGCTCTGCTGAGCTTGGCTAAGCTCTCTTCCATGTCTGGGTGGCTTCTAGGATGGTCCTGCCAGGATGACTGGGGCAACTCAGCTCTGGTCCTTGCATCTCTCATTCTCCTCCTGGTACAAGAGGGCTTGCTGGGGCATGTCCTTTTTATGGCAGTGGCAGAAGTAAGCTCAATCATGCCGGTGCCTTCCATGCCTTTGTTTGTGTCACACTCATCATAATCTTATTGGCTTAAAGTGAGTCAAATGTCTGCGCACAGGATGGGAGATTGCTATAGAGTTACAGACAAAGGGTATAGCTATAGGGATGAATGACAAACTCGGGCCATTATTACCTTTGATCTACCACAGGGGTACACTTTTTTTCTTCTTTTCCCTCGCTTTTCTGCATTTTATGATCTTTCTACAATAAAGCCTACAGTTTGTTTAATAAAGGAAAATTTCCAAACTAGAACAGATTGAAATTTGTTGAAAACTTAGAAAGAACTGTATATATTATGTACCTTTGGCTATTCCACTGGCTAAAGTACATAGTAATTTATTACAACTTACCAAAGCAACTAAGCTGCTTGGGTACTCACGTTATTCTCACATTGGGTAAATACATCTTTCCCTGTTTCTATTCACTGTGACTAGAGCTGGTAATTGAGTGCTGAAATTTATTTCTCTTATAGACTTGAATGTACCAGTAATACTCTGGTGAGGATTAAGTGCTGTGTGCTCTCTTGCTAGGGACTGAACCCAATGAACTGCTTGTTTCTGTAAGCTATTTACAGTGAGTTTGGAATTTCATAAAACTAGAAGACAAAGCCTGAGAACCTACTCATTTATCTTCTTTTTACATCAACTTTTTCATGTCCAAGTGATTGCCATGCTTTTAGAGGGACACGAGGCGTGTAACTTAGGTTTAATTGAAGAAGTTCGTCGTTTTTACATTGTACGTTATAGCTGAAATGTTCAGATTCTGATCATGGAACAGAATTTACTGTGACTGTGGTTCAATTATCAAGTCTGAAAGAAAGGCCACCCTCTCAGAGAGGTCTTTCCAGACTATCCTGTAAAATATCTGCTCTCTGCTATTATTCCTTAGCTCATTCTTGTTAGTTTATTTCACACAGCTACCACCACTAATAGTTATTTAATTATTTGACACTTTGTTTGTTTTCCCACCTCCTTCACCTGAATGTAAGCTCCTCAACAGCAGGGATCATACCTGTCCTGTACCTAGTGGCACTCCTAATGCCAAGCACAGTGCCTGGAATGACATGTGTATTATATGAAGGAAGAGCCATCATAATTTAAACATTTACATTTAAGAACCATATGTGGTAATTACCCAACTCATAATTTTTTTTTATCTTACAGTTGTAAAATAAACAAACAACACTGGTTTTCTCTTGCTAAAAATAGTTGCATCTCTGCTAGAGACCCCATCCAACAGTACCTTCAATATACACCTGATTAATTAGAATTAAGACCAACTGTTTGGTAGCAATGGTGGTTATAGGGTCAGAATCAGAAGTACCGATGACTCTCAAACATTCACAGTGGAACAGCTGTCTAGGACTCATGGACATTGGTGAACAGGCACAATAAACCTTCCTGATTCTGAGGAAAATCTGTAACTTGGAATCTACTCCATAAAATATCGCTCCATCGTACAGGCTAACGTGTGGGGACGTGTTCGTGTGGGTGTATTTGCATGGTTAAGATTACGTGAAGATAGATGAAAAGGTCACAAGCTGGGTGGCTTAAACATAGAAATTATTTTCTTACATTTCCGGAGGCTAGAAGTTTGATCAAGGTATCTGCAGATTTGATTTCTTCTGAGAGCCATGAGGGAAGAATCTGCCCCAGGCTTCTCTCCTTGAGTTATAGACGGTCTTCTGCCTGTGTCTTTACATGTCCTTCCCTCTGTATGTGTCAGTGTCCAAATTCCTCTTATAAGAGCACTATTCATATTGGATTAAGGCCCACCCTAATGACCTCTTTTCAACTTAATTATCTCTTTTAAAAATTTTTTTAAAAATTAATTAATTTAATTAATTTATGTTTGGCAGCATTGTGTCTTCATTGCTGCACGTGGGCTTTCTCTAGTTGCGGCGAGCGGGGGCTACTCTTCGTTGCGGTGCGCAGGCTTCTCATTGCGGTGGCTTCTCTTGTTGTGGAACACAGGCTCTAGGTACGCAGGCTTCAGTAGTTGTGGTGTGTTGGCTCAGTAGTTGTGGCTTGCAGGCTCTAGAGCTCAGGCTCAGTAGTTGTGGCGCACGGGCTTAGTTGCTCCATGGCATGTGGGATCTTCCCAGACCAGGGCTCGAACCCGTGTCCCCTGCATTGGCAGAGGGATTCTTAACCACTGCGCCACCAGGGAAGCCCCTCAACTTAATTATCTCTTTAAATAAAGGCTCTATTTCCATATACAATCACATCCTGAGGTTCTGGGGTTAGAACTTCAGTGTATGGATTTTGGGGGGAACACAATTCAGCCCATGACTACTGGTCTCCAGCAAAGTCTGTCCCTCTTGATATTGTGCAACCAGTTCCACATAGCACAAGGGCCATGGCCCCATCAGCAAGAGGAGTTTGTCTAAGCAAGTGGATCTGGGCTGAGACTCTAACTCCTACCTGTCCAGAGAAATGGCATCTTCTCAAAACCCTGCTGAGTTTCCCAAATCTGCATATCTGGTCCTTTCCATTGGCCCCTGAATGCATATTCCAGTTGCCCTGTATCTTAGTCTGCATGGGTGGTGACTGGATATTCTGCTTAGCTCTTGACAAACTTCTCTCCTTTTGATGGAGGCTCTCACCTGGGGTTGGGCATCAGAATCATTTCACCTTCTCTTCTAGAGCTTCTTCAGTAAAGAGGAAAAGGAAAAGGTATAATTTCTAGTAAAACAAACAAAAAACACTAGTTGAGCCTTACCTCATCACCTCCCTAAGCAATAATAGAATAATAATAATGATAATACCATTTACTGACTACTCACTAAATGCCAGTCATACCTCTACAAGGTAGATACCACTTCTATCCATGCTTTTTGGATAAATAAAGTAAGTCTTAGGATGTCAGAGTATATTATTTACTAGTCACACAACTAATAAATAGTTGACATAGTATTTGAACTTGGTTATGACTGAAACTTAAGCACAGTTTGTTATACTGTTAGCTATTCTCCCCTAACCAAGTAGTATCTCCTAATCCAGGTAGACTACTTTCTGGCACACTTCCCCATTTTGCCAGACCATTTGGAATCCCAGCATATCTTGAGGAGAATTGATCCATAGTAACTATCTATCTTTTTACGTTGAGAGGACAAAAAAGCAGTTAAGGATATTTGGTTTGTGATGATCACTTACCCAGCTGGTGAAAACCAAAGTTGTTTCTTATGCAATAACCACTGCATTTTAAGTAAGTGACAGAAATGAGTCTCATTCTATGCAAAGATAAATACTTGTATGAAAATCGAATTTTTGTAAATGGAATTACATTTTGTAAATGGAATTACATTACAATACCCATAAATTACTTATAGGTTTTTTTTTCTGTTAGTAGAATATCTCTTTTATATAAATAATTGCTCAATATTCACTAATATAAATTCAGATACTTAATTACAATAGGGAATTCATTTGGGACATATATAGTATACATATGAAGTACATATAAAGTACACATATTTATAACATAATTTTGGAAAGAATAGAAGGAATGCATGTTTGTAAAAGACACTGCTATTTCTAAACTTGTAGACGTAATGTTTGATATTTGAAAAGTAAATGTATTGAATTATAAAAAATATATATTATTATTGCTTAAGGTGGGCCGAAAAGAGAAAACAGAAAACATAGTTTCTTAGCTTCAGTTAAGGACAAATTTTATATTTTTAGTCAAACATTTCTACATTTGTTCAGCTTGTTTCTTAGGAAATTTCGACTTGTTTATTAGGAAGTTTTACATGAAGAATTTTATCCTCTATCACATGCTATCATATTACATAGTTGTTACTGTTTATGCCCTTGAAAATCATTCATGTTCATTGCATTAAGGCATGTTCTTTTTCTCTTTAACTGCTAGGTAATTATTCTACTGTTAGTAGACATTTAGGTTGTTAGGTTTTGGTGATTATGAAGAAGGTTGCTAAGAATTCTTGTTTTTTTTTTTTTGGTGGACATATACATTCATTTCTCTTGGATATATATGTAAGGGTGGAATTATTTGGTGATAGTATATGTTAGGTATATAAGTAGTTTTAATAGATACTATCAAGTACTATTCCAAGGCAAATTTATTGTAGCAATTCACACACTTACCAAAAATGTATGAGAGTTTTACTTGCTCCATGTCCTTGCCAACACTTAGAATTGTTAGCCTTTTCGGCATATGAAAAGATGCTCACATTGCTAATTATTAGAAAAGTGCAAATCAAAACTAGAATGAGGTATCGCCTCATACCAGTCAGAATGGCCACCATCAAAAAGTCTACGAACAATAAATGCCAGACAAGGTGTGGAGAAAAAGAAACCCTCCTACACTTTGGTGGGAATATAATTAGTACAACCACTATGGAGAACAGTATGGAGGTTCCTTAAAAAACTAAAAATAGAGCCACCATATAATCCAGTAATCCCTCCTGGGCGTATATCTGGAGAACATTGTAATTTGAAAAGATACATGCACCTCAATGTTCACAGCAGCACTATTTACAATAGCCAAGACATGGAAGCAACCTAAGTGTCCATTGACAGATAAATGGATAAAGAAGACATGGTCTAGTTATACAATGGACTATTACTCAGCCATAAAAAAGAATGAAATAATGCCATTTGCAACAACATGGATGGACCTAGAGATTATCATACTAAGTGAAGTAAGCCAGACAAAGAAAGACAAATATCATATGATATTGCTTATATGTGGAATCTAAAGAAAAATGATACAAATGAACTTATATACAAAACAGAAACAGACCCACAGACATAGAAAACTTATAGTTACTGAAGGGGAAAGGGGGGATAAATTAGGAGTTTAAGATTAACATATACACACTACTATATATATAATACATAACCAAAAAGGACCTACTGTATAGCAAGGGAACTATACTCAATATTTTGTAATAACCTATAAGGGAAAAGAATCTGAAAAAAAAAAGATATGTATGTATAACTGAATCACTTTGCTGTACACCTGAAACTAACACAACATTGTAAATCAACTATACTTCAATAAAAACAGAAAAACAAACGTAAAAAAACAACAGACAAAAAAAAGAATTGTTAGTCTTTTTAGCTTTTGCCATTCAGGTAGGTGTTTAGTGGTATCTTATTTTGGGTTTTAATTTGAACTTCCCATTGAGTAATGTTGAGCATCTTTTCATATGCTTATTGGCTATTTTGATAGACTCTTTCATAAAATCCCTTTTCAAGGTTTTTGACTGTTTTTAAATTGAAAATCCCCCTGTTTTTAAAATTGAAAATTCCTTTCTATTTGTACTTGGGCAAATTAGGGGAAGAAATAGTCACTCCTTCATGGGCGGAACTTATTTTTTTTGTGTATTGATTTATTCCCAGAGAACTTTAAACCCTGCTGCACTTTGTGTTCATCTTTGTATACATTGTGGATTTTGACTCTGGTTCTTAAGATAGTTTTCCTATCTTAATTTTAGTCCCCCAGATGGTATTGTTATACTGTCTGCTATCAGAATGCACAATAGCATTTTGGATGGGCATATAAATTACATATTCCTACAGATTGATTATTAATTAAATATTAACTCACATTAATATTACATTATTTAAGAATTAATATTATAGCAATAATATTATTAATAATAATAATTAATGAGGGGGAATAGAATAAATGATTTACATGAAAGTGGACACCCAAGGTTAGTGTTAGAGCCCCCAACTACTCAGACTTCCATTTTTCTTTCAGCTGTATTTTGTGACCTCTGTAGAGATTGTTCCATATATTTCTACTTTTAAATTGTTCTTGATTTATTTTCTTAACACACCATAAATGTTATTAGAGAACAAAACCATTGTAAGTAATTAAGAGAATAAACTGTTTCTTCATTGTTAGAGTATCATGGTGTGTATTTATGCCCTGGGGCCAAGAGACCCATCTACTATTTTAAATAATGTGCTCAGAACATTTAGTATTATATATTATGGAAAAATAAACTGCTGAGGAATAAATAATTGGCTTTTAAGATTAAAATGCTTTATCTTCCTAATTAAAAAGGTTGATACTAAAAAGCCAAAGCTAAATTTGCTTAGCTTCTGGATTTTTTTGTGTTGTTTTGTTGCTTTAATGGGAGAAAAAGAGAAATTTCCTAATGTTGGTTTAAGCGTATGGCCTTATCTTGGGAGCAGTCATAAGGTTTTAATAGAAAGTGTAGAACATTAAAAATAGGATTTTAGGTGCTACTTTCTTGGGCTTAGTTAGAGGACAGAACAATTACACAGTGGTTTTATGATCACTCCTGATGTGTAATATTTATTTTTATTTGCTCTTCATTTATATTTAGTGCATGTTGTAAAACTACATAAGGCTATCAAGTAATTTTAGAAGTTATAATGGAAAACGGTTCTTAATGACGATTTTTTTTAAAAAGATTCACTTTGAAGTGTATTAAAGACACATTCGGCTGAGTAAAGCAGCCTCTATGCATCATAGATTTAATTCAGACACATAATAAAACCTTTCCATGTGCTTGTAGAAATAATACAAAGATCAATAACCTGAAAGGAGCCAGAGGAATGAAAATACATGGTAGATGAGGCTCGTTTTGTACGAGACAAGAAAAGGAATATTTAAAGTTAGTGACAGGTTAATCTGGTCTGCTTTACATTTTGCCTGCTATATTACCAGAGAGTTGCATCTGTTTCCAGAATTTTAATCAAAATCACTGAAGGAGAAAACTGGGCATTCAGAAAAATGAACCTAGTGGCTGACTAAAGACTTTCAGCAAAATAATATATTCTGCATAGCCTGTTATCTCTCTTTATTTTATAAGGACCTCATCTTTGAGTTGTTTTGGGCAACTGTATACCTACCCGGACTGTGAAGTTATGATAAATGATTATAACATCATGATACCAAGAAAACTTCCTTAATTTTTGCCTTTAAAAATTAAGGTTCTTGATATATTTGGCATTTAGAAAATATGTGGTCAGTGGAAATCACTGTAATGAGGCATTTAAAAGTAACATATTGACCTCATGATGTTTGCATGTCAGACATGAGAAAAGAATGCTCTTAAGTATAATAGTTGTTTCCATTGATAGCATGGGTTGAGGCCATTGGTCTGGCTGGCTATGTGAGTGTCCTCTGACTTCGTCATATTTCCATGGGTCCTTTCCAAAGCTTTGCAAGAAATATGAGAGAAATCAAGAGCTAGGAGAGGACACTTGCAAGATAACGCAGGATGCTTTTTTGTCAAGGCTAAATAGCAGGGACAAACTCAGATGCCCACAGGGATTGGGCGGGCTGAGTTTAACAACTCAAATTGAGTGACAAATAGCAAATAACACAGACCTCAGAGTCAAGAAGTGGTTGTAACTATGAGAAACCAGAGTGCTTATGCTCGGTTAAAGAGGCAACTATTACCTAACTCTAATCAATTGCATGAAGGTCTATTGTTGCAGTGTGATAATTGTATTTTAGAGCTATAATCACCATGACTTTCCCTATGGACCAAGTTAGAACTGAATTCATGAAACCCCAGGGGGTTTTGTACTTGCTAAAAATGTTGTTACTTTATTGATTGACCATGTGGGTAAAATAGCCATGATTTCAGTACAGTAAACCTACTGTCAAAGTTGAGATCATAAAGCAGATGTCACAGCCATGGTTTGAACACATTCCTTTTGAGAACATTAGTACCTACTATGAGTCGTGAAACTGGAAGAGTTAGAAAGGTGAATAACCCATCTTCACAGTCTAGCACCAGTGGATACAATTTAAATGCGGTCAGAAAATAAAGGTCATGTAATTTAATGCTTCTTACAATGTTTATGTTATACTTTGAATAAACTGATTTCAATATTTATTTTCGTTTCTAACTACGTGACAATTCTAAATAGCTGAGTATTTTCTCTTAATTTTAACTCTTGAATTTCTAATTTCTTATATACTGTCGATGTGAAATTAGAATACTGACGCCATTTACGCTCAGTGCTGGAGTGCTTATACACTGAATAGCATTTGGATTAGGAGATTACATTTGTACTTCCAAGGACAGTATGGAAGCATTTTTAAAATGTTAAGATGAAAAAAATTTCATTCTTTGTATTTTCTCAGTTATGGCCTTTCCCTAACTCCAAAGTGAGTACCAGCAAACATCCTTTCTGGTCTTGACACCAGTTCTGACGAAGATGGAGGGTAAATTTGGAGTTTTAGTTCCACCCGGAAGTAGAAGGTGATATAATTTTACAGACATAATCCTGGTACTCTTTTTCCTTAGACAGCCTGTGCATTCCTCTGTTGCGGTAGCCCAGGTCATGGGGTTGGGTTTGGCACCTCTGTGTCTCTAGCACTTCAGTTTCCTGTAGTGCTTGGACCCCCCAACTGGGAATTCCAGTCTATGAGGCCAGGGCCGTGATGTTTCCCAAATGATGCTGTATCATCCTTCCTGTACTATCAGCTACTTGATCGTCCTCCCTCTCTGAGCATCAACAGGAACTAGTCTTGTCACTTATGCTCCTATTGGTCCATTCCACCCTTTGGATTGGACCTTCTTGAACAGTCATACCTGTGTGAACCAGGCTGACTTCTCTACATGACCCTGAACAAAATATATTAATTTGTTGGTTACTCCTACAGCAAAGTTGAGTATCCAGTGGTCTCAAATGTGGACTTTCCCTCTTCCCCTCTCCAGGTGAAAGTGAGGTCCTAGTGTTTTGTGGTGGAGACTGTCTGAGACTCAGCAATATTTGCATAACAGTCTAGAGTTTTAGAAGTTCTTTAGTATCAGAATTTGAATCCCAGAACTACAGCCAGTTTCACCTTCCAGAACATCATACAGTGTCACTTGCATGAGACTGTCTTAGAATAATTAGCACCATCACAAGGTCAAAGTTATTGATCAAGGAAAAACATAATTATTAGATAAAGCTATTGTTTTCCTTGCTTACATCAAAATGGTCTCCAGGTAACCATGAGATATGCTCGCATAGAATTAATTTTTGATTAAAAAAGATATATATGAGTTCTGGTTTTCATTGCTTCCTTGTCAATAAAATGTTTCCATTGGGAAAATCTGAAGTTAAATACACAGTTGCTGCAAGTATTGCCATTTTGGAGCTTGTCAATATTTTGCACGCTGGCATCATCACAGTAGGACTCACATTTCTTATTCATTTTTTCTTCCTTTTCAAACAACTTTATGTCTCATAATAAGATGGTTGTTAAGGACTTTAAAGCGTGAATTGAAAGATTCACAAATTATTATTATGCCTTTAACTCAAAAAGGAAAAAATGTGGAAAGTATGAAAAAAACAGGTAACTCTTACCTTTAAGTTAAAATTTTGGGAGCCTTAGCCTTGTAGCACTGCTCTTGGCTAATTTAAATAATCTACAGTAAGACTGAATTAGAAAGTGAGCCCTTCTCTGGCACACAGGGGGAGTGATAATGGTGATTAACTAGAGGCATTTTCCTTGAATTGAATTCTTGGCTCCAACATAGATTTTATTGGATTACCTTCCTAAGCCACCAGCCACTGTGTTATGAGCGTACATCACTCGCTGTAGCTAGGCAGCTGTGAAATGCAACACAGTATCTACTCTGCTGAGGAAAAAATTCATTTTCAAACTTTATTTTATATTCTTATGACTTGTGGATAAAAACATTCTACACTCCCTGGAAGTCAGAATTTCTCAGTTTCATTTTCAAACCTGAGTGATCTCCTCTTCTCACACTCCCACAATTATGTTCTACATTTGGAAGATTATTGAGTGTACTGTCAATTGGTCTTTAAAATACATTTTTCAAATCCTGTTCGTGCTTGAATAATGTAATCTCTATCTTCAGCATGTATTAATGACTGAAATAATGAAAGATATTTACCTAAAAATAAGTTATATTTGAAAGCTACTTGACACTGTGCATATGATATGAGCTGGCATTTAAAAAATGTAGTATATTTATATGCATATAAGTGAAAATTTGTGAAACTAGTGGTATTAGTAAGGAAAGGATGAATTATACTGCAGTAACAAATTAACCCTGAAATCTGGTCTAAAACACACAATAAAGGTTAGAGACAAAAAGAGATTTATATAATGATTACACAAAGACTGTTAAGGCTCAAGCAACTCTCCAGGGTCGCTCCTTTCTATGTGATGACTCAGGAACCCAGTCCATTTGCTTCCTGTGGTTCTTCCATTTCAACACATGGCTTCCAAAGTTGCTTCCTAAAGCAAAGAGAGGCTCGTGAAGGCCACAGTTTGGAAGTGACCTAAATAACTTCCACTTAAGTTTCATTGCCTAGAATAGGGTTTCTCAACCTTGGCCCTATTGGCATTTGGGGCTGAATAATCCTTTGTTATTGACAGGCTGTCTTGTACTTGGTAGGATGTGTCGCAGCATCCTGGGCTCTTTATACTAGTTGCCAGTAGCACCTTCTACAGCTGTGATAACCAAAGATGTCTCCAGACATTACTAAATGTCCCCTGGTGGAGTGGTGGGGAGTGAGGGAGAAAATTGCTCTCGGTTGAAACCCATTGAACTAGAAATAGTCATTCAGCTCTAACTGCAAGATTGTTGACAAAAATGGTCTTCTTGTGTTTGTAAGAAGGAAAGGAGAACCAAATATGGATATGCACTAGTAGTCTATAACACATTAGCTAATGGAAATAGAGAAATTTCAAAATTTTACTATATATCTAAACATATATGAAAATGTTAATATGTTTCAGTTTCAACATGAAACAAATAATATTGCATGTTCAAAGTAAATTTAACAATTCTTAAGAACTATTTAAATTTTATTAAACTATAAAAAGCAATGAAAATACATTGAAAGAATTATTAAAATAAGTTGAAATTATAATTTTTTGTATTTGATAAGAGACTTAAAACAAACATTAGCTATAATGTAAATATGAGTGTTAGAACAAATTAGTGTTACTGTGAAAACTTGTTTAGCATCTCTGAGCATATATTTAATGTTAAGATAATTTCTTCTTTGGCATTAAAATAACCATTTCTAGGATAGACTAGTTAAATGTATACTTGTTCACACATTTTGGGATCTTCGTAATATGCTTTGTAAATGTGTTGCTAAACTGTATGTATTAGTCATGGAATAAAGAATATATATTAGTCATAGGATAATTAGTCAGAATGCTTCTAGTTACAAGGATAGAAACCTGGTGGAACCATCTTCTGGGAGAGACAGAAAGAGAGAGAGAGGCTGATTTATTAGAAGGAGTTTTTGTTGTACAATAACAAATGTTTGTTTCTTGTTCATTTTACATTCTGCTTGTGTCTCTGTTCCATATACATTCTCATTCTGGGAACTGGGCTGAAGGAGCACCCCTGATTTCAGTCTTGTGGAAAAGAAAAGAAATAATTGTAGAACCTGGTGGTGGCTCATAAAATTTTTGCCTGGATGTATCATAAATTACTTCTGGTTGTATTCTGTCAGTTAAAGCAAGCCACGTGGCCAAGACTGATGGCAAAGGTGAGGGAAGTATCACCTCCCACAGGGAGATATTGCAAGTGACATGACCAAGGAAGGGATGTAGAGTCCTCTTACAGAGAGGGCCACAGATCATTGTGAGCAATAATAGAATCTACCACAGATGTTAGGATGAATCATTGAAGATGGAGACAGACCTAGAACTGGGGGCACAGTTGTAACCATCTCTGCTTCTTCCAACTATGGAAAGGAAGATGAAGTGAACAGCAGTCCTAAGTTTACATTCTCCTTGTTAGGAACAAAAAGGAGAAGGACTTCTCTCCAGGAATTAGTTCTGACCATCCCTGATGGGCTGATTTGTTAGAAGAAGCTTTTACTTTACAAAACCATGACTGATTGGCCACACCCAAAAATCCACTCTATGTGGTTAAAAGTAGAGCACTGAGATTTCAGCTTGTCCGTAATCATGTCTTGAGTGGGGGGAAAATGTTTCCCTCAAGGAAGACAGGAGATGCTGTTGCTAGAAGTAGGTGCAAGTGCTGGGAAATCCAGAAGAGAGGCCCACTGTGTGGGCATTACTGAAAGGTAGTAGGCCATAATATAAAGAAACAATAGAAAAAGGTGAGCTTTTCCATCTTCATTTAAATTTTCACTTCCCTAGTCCCATAGTTACACAAAAATCTTTGCCACAATCAAGGGGTTGCAGAGAGCTCAAAAATCAATTTGGGGGAAAAATAATTCCCCAAATCCTCCTTATAAATCTTTGAATAGGGATCCAGAACAATAAAAGCTCATTGCTCCATTAAAATAATATTGCTAACTTGGCAAAGAAGGTAACTTAAACTTGCTTTACTCTTGTTCCCAATTATTATTGATTTTTTTTCAAAAACTGTTTTGATATACTGAGATTCCTTAATGTAGTGAGTTGGAAAATGATCAGTAAACCAACAATTATACATTGTAGCCATTTCTAGACATGTCTGAGATAAAGAGAAGCTCAAATTATAGTCATTGACTTTGAAATGTTTGCAGGTTAAAAGTAGAGATAGACGCATTCCTATGAAGAGATAATAGCAAACAGCATATACCAAGAGGGTAGAGACAATGAGTTGTTCATAGCCAGGGCTTTTTCAGTAGTTGGCTAAGGTAGGATAAGAAAACGAGAGCCCTGAGATCACAGGGGCAAGGCAAACAATTGGGGATAGTTTAGTATAGTACTCATTGTAGTACAGGCTCCATTCCCAAAGGAACATGTCTATCCAGACAGGCAGGTGAACTGTGGTGTCAGAAGGATTTAGCAGCAGGTTCTGAAAATTTAACTTTACATTTTAGGGCAGCGGTTCTCAAGCCAGGGCGATTTGGCCTCCTTGGGAAGATTTGGTAATGTCTGGAAATAATTTTGGTTGTCACACCAAAATGGGAGGTGGTACTACTGGTATCTAGGAGGTAGACATCATGCATACACATCCTACATTGCACAGGACAGCCCCACACAACAAAGAATGATCCAGCTTAAAATGTTGATAGTGTTTAGTTTGAGAAATTTTGCATTGGAAAGGTCCATGGTGATGAGGTAGATCTGGACTAGGGTGAAATGTAAATAAAAGAAGCAATATATATCAGAGTCATTGAAAAGAATGAACTCATGGGAGGATGTGTCTGATTGGGTAGAGCCCATAATAAATTTGTCCTGAAATTTATCCATTTTCATTTCTTACATTTCAGTTTGGGCCCATAATTGGCGATCTTTTCATTGACTGAGGGAATACTAACAATGCTATAACAGTTGGAAGGAAACTTAGAGGTAATTTAGATCTTGGGTCAAGAAAACTCAAATGTCTTCAATGCCCAGACTAGTAACCAAATATGTGACTCAGGTCAGGTGTAAAATTAAAGGGAGGCTCTGTGAGCTGAGAGGACCCAAAAGAAACAACACCCTGGTAGCAATGAGCATACCTACCCCTCAGATCTTGGTTTCTAATACCATTCTCCAACAAAAGGAACGAGGGCTCCTGGAGAAATGGTTGATTCTAGGACTGGGGCAGGAAATGTAAAACATAAATCTTGAGCATCTTATAGTATCGGAAAGTAAGAAAGAGCTAAAAAAAAAAAAAAAAGTCCAAACCCACGTTGATGGGGGTGTGTCAAAGAAAAGGATCCAACTGAAAAAGCTTCAGATAACAAATGCTAGGACAATCCCCAAAGTATAAAATAAATATCCATGAGTTCATATTGATATAAATAAGTGATTGAATAAATTTTAAAAGGGTAAAAGACAAAAATCTCCCATACAGAAAAATTGCAAATAATTTGTGGAGGTATTCCACCTCAAGGAGCAGGAGTTTAACTAACTACCGACTCCTTAAGTGTCGGCTGCACATAGTTACTTCCTTCTAAAGTATATAGTGTGGGCAGGAAGTAAAGGAGTAACTTTCCAGTGGAAAAGCCTAACAAATACTACTTCAGCCAGGTGATCAGATCAATATCAGCAGTCATAAATCATGTTGATAGTATGTACTGTTGATATGATGTGATGAGAATGGTACTTTCCTTCTGTGATCTTCCTTCTCAAAACCTACAACCCCAGCCTATTTATGAGAAAAACATCAGACAAATTTCAATAGGTTAGGGGCTTCCCTGGTGGCACAGTGGTTGAGAATCTGCCTGCCAATGCAGGGGACACGGGTTCGACCCCTGGTCTGGGAAGATCCCACATGCCGCGGAGCAGCTGGGCCCGTGAGCCACAATTACTGAGCTTGTGCGTCTGGAGCCTGTGCTCTGCAACAAGAGAGGCCGCGATAGTGAGAGGCCCGCACACCGCGATGAAGAGTGGCCCCCGCTTGCCACAACTAGAGAAAGCCCTCGCACAGAAACGAAGACCCAACACAGCCATAAATAAATAAATAAATACATAAATAAATAAATAATTTAAAAAAAAATTTCAATAGATTAGCATCCTACAAAATACCTGACCAGTACTCCTCAAAACTGTCATGGTCATCAAAACCAAGGAAAAGTGTGAGAAAATGTCACAATCCAGATTAACCCCAAAAGACATGATGACTAAATGAAATATGATATCATGGAGGGGATCCCAGAACAGAAAAAGTGTTACTGAGTCTAAACTTGTACTGCTTACAGCACAACAGGCCAATAAATTTAGAGATGAGTTGTTGGGGCAAGGGATGGTGACTTTATTTGGAAAGCCTGAAGACCGAGAAGATGGTGGACTAGTGTCCCAAAGAACCATCTTACCCGAGTTATAATTCAGGCTTTTTTTGTACTAAAAGGGGAGGGGGTGTGGCTGCCTGTTGCAAACTTCTTGGTGCAGGAATCCTTGTTCTTGCAGCTGCCCATGTAGGTCACAATGTTCCATAAACCTCCAACAAGACGAATGTTATTATCTGTTCTGCAACTTTCTATCTCTATATGAATGGAAAAGTGTTAGGTTTTAAAGGTCAGAGCCTTGAGAGTGGGCTATCATGTATATTTCAGGCTATAGGCAATATCCTTTTACAAAAGGTGCAGAGGCAGCATGACTAAGCACAGGCAGTAGAGCACAAGGGTTAAAGCTAAAGGAACAGATCCAATATAGAGTCAGGTTTTTGTTCTCTGTTACAAAAGACTTGAGGCAACAAGTAAGGAAATTCAAATAACTAAGGATTTTATTAATAATAATGTATCTGTACAACATTGGTTCATTCCTTGTAACAAATGTACCATACTAATATAAGATGGTAATAATAGGGGAAACTGTGCAGGGGATATATAACTCTGTACTATCTGGTCAATTTTTCTGTAAATATAAGACTATTCAAAAATGATGTCTGTTAATTTTAAAAAGATTAAAATGAAGGAGTGGGGCTATGACGTACCAGAAAGTGAATGTCCTGCCTATCTGCATTCTGCAGGCTGACAAAAGACAGTGGATTTGGCTTGCAAAGAAACCTGGTCCATAGATGTCAAACTTGTTACCACTAATCTAGTCAACCTCCTTCATTTTGCTGATAATAGGATCAGAGTGCCATCATCAGTGAAAGATTTACCAAAGTCACACAACTGTCAATTGCAAAGTCAGGCCCTGGAAGCAAACTGCCTTTACTTCCGGGCAGTGCTGTTTCCTCTCTAAGTAACCTGTGCTATGGGCCTGATGCTGTATCAGTGAAAGTGGCAGACAGTAGTGACCAGCCAGTTCATCTTTGCTCTTCATTTCTAGATATTTGTGAATAGAACAACACTGAAATTTATTACACAAGAAAAACTAAATTCAGGAAACAGAATTCTAAACATAGCTAGCTATTAGAAGAGAAATTTTAACCTTTGTCAAAAATTTTTAAGAAACAACAGAATAACATAATTCTTTGTCTTGTCATGAAGTTCACAGTAGCCAAAATTGGTGAACAAAGAATAGTAGGCGTGTGGATTTTTTTTTTTTTACGATGGTAATGAGGATACAATAACAAATCTGGGGATTTACAAAAATCTGTAATTGTTTGAATGTTACATGATGAGATATTTAACTAGGAGTCAAAATGCAGACTAATTCCTTACTTGGCCAAGCTATAGTTTTCATGACTATGGACATGACAGAACCTAATGATAAAGTTAGGAAAATATTGCTGTGGTTGAATACTTCGATGTTATGAATGCACTTTAGATGAACTGATATTCTTGTAAATGAGAAATGAGCACAGCTTATGAACATAAAATAGATTTTTTAGAAGTGTTATTAACCTTTTAACAAGAGAGTATTCTACATTAATTATCAGTTTGAAAATTGACTATTTTTATTTTGAAGAATTGGCTATAATTTTAAAGACTTCTAAAAGCCAAGTACTGATATCAAAAAAAGCATACTTAATAGAAAGAAAATGTGTTTTTTCTTCAATCATCAAATCAAACCCTTGGCATTTGACAGACTGGCCCAGGTTCCCATCTTCTTTCTCTTGTGTTAAAAATTGGTAATATATCTGAGAACTTGTTATGGACTAGCTCATTTGATCTTTAATATCAATACAATCCTCAGAGGAGGAATTATAGTATTATGACTTTAAAGATGTGGACACTGAAGGTGAAGGCTAGTAAGTGGCAAAACTGGAACTTCTATACTTATCTTCTATGTTCTACTGATGTACTTTAGTTGTTTATAAAAATGAAAATCTGATCATGTCATATCTGCTTAAAACCCTGCAAAGGTTTCCCATTTCTATCAGGAGCAAGACTCAGGAAAGTCTTCCTTTATGAGTTCTTGCTACTCATCACCACCCCACAGAGGAGATCAGGTGGCCTTGTTATATGTTTCCATATAACAAATATCTCTATAAAATAAATAACTTGTAATTTTTATTTTATAGTGCTTTAAAATAAAATCTTTTATTTTATTTTTTATCACACATCTCATTGTGTATTTGTTTTTTTTTTTTAATTAATTAATTAATTATTTATTTATTTTTAGCTGTGTTGGGTCTTCTTCGTTTCTGTGTGAGGGCTTTCTCTAGTTGCGGCAAGCGGGGGCCACTCTTCATCACGGTGCGCGGGCCTCTCACTGTCGCGGCCTCTCTTGTTGCGGAGCACGGACTCCAGACGCGCAGGCTCAGTAGTTGTGGCTCACGGGCCCAGTTGCTCCGCGGCATGTGGGATCTTCTCAGACCAGGGCTCGAACCTGTGTCCCCTGCATTGGCAGGCAGGTTCTCAACCACTGCGCCACCAGAGAAGCCCGTGTATTTGTTTGATGATCTGTTCAACAGCATTTATCCCATAGCCAGTAAGCTCTTCCAGAACAGAGACCATACAATTCATCACCACCTTCTGAGCACCTGGAATAGTCCCTGAGACACAGTATATGATGGAGAATATTTATTGAAGGAATAAATGGTAAAGAGCAATCCATTTAAACAGGACAGCATAAAATTTAAATAGAGTACCTTAGACTGCTTGTCTTACTCTGTAGCCCATGTGGGGGACTATCTAATATAGTAAGACTTTTTTTTACTTTTCAGAATTAAATGTGTTTGGATAGAGTTCTAGATACAATTGTCTGGACTGAAATCTATTTTTCATTCAATGATATGAAGGTAGGGTCGAAGTACAATATATCAAAGTTTGTTGTACACATTTTTCTATTTATTATTTTTTTTGGCATTACCACACCAAGAAATATCTGATCACTGTAATCATTGGCCTTACTATTGTCTAATGTGTTTTTGGTTGTTTACCTTTTCGTTATGGGAGTTTTCAAATATACATATATGTACATATATACACATATATATTTTCATATAAATATACATATATTCAAATATATACATATATTTTCAAATATATGTGTATATATATTTGAAAATTCCCATAAATTTCCATAAAAATTCCCATAAAAATAACTTTTTTATTATGGGAATTTTCAAATATATATACATATTTGGTATACATATATATATTTGAAAATTCGTATAATAAAAAAGTATAGATAGATGTACATATCTATACATATCTATCTATCTATACAGAGAGAGGGAGAGGAGTAAAAAAAAAAAACCTATATCTAATTACGTAGCTTCAGCATTTATTAATATATGGCCATTTTTGTTTCATCAATACCCCCATACATTCCCACTTCTAGATTTGTTTGAAAGCAATTCCCAGACATGTCATCTCATTGTAAATATTTCAGTATGTATCTCTATAAGGAAAGGATTCTTAAATATAATACATCCATAATACCATTATTGAAAAAAACTTGATATTTCTTTAATATCATCAAATACCTTGTCGGTGTTCACATTTCCTCAGTTGTCTTATAGAATTTAAAAATTATTTTTCCGTTTATTTGAACTGGGTTCTAAATAAGATCCATACAATGCAACTGGTTGGTATCTCTTTTAAAATATAGAATTCCTTTCTATCTCTTTTATTTTCTCGAGTATTACCTAGAGTCAAATAAATTACTCTCACTTTGGAAAGAAATAGTTTAGCCAATAAGTTTTACCCAAAGGTAATTCTATGCTTGTATCCACCCTGAAGAATTGTTGATTCTATTAAATAACTAGTGTTCCTAGTTGTTACTTGCAGCATTTTAAATTAGAAATCGGATAAAATGATCCTTGTCATTCCATGGCTGATGGGAAGGACTAACGAAAAATATGGAATACCCAAAAAGAGAATTATTACTGCCTTTTAGAGTGTCAGAGTTGATAGGAATTTTGATGTTTTCTCTACTATTGACTGAAGCAGAGTGTGATGGAATAACTTACAAAATGCAGAAATAAATCCGTCTAGTCCAAGAAGCTCACTTAAGTATAAGATATAATCGTGACTTTCCTCCTCTGAGAACTGCATGAGGAGTTTAATGATTGAGAGAAAGCAGAATAAAACAAATCTTTTCAAGAATATTTTAAAATAATTTCATGTTATGGTGATTTTGGATATTGTATATTTGCTTTGTCTGTATAGCTGGCATCTCCCATTTTTCAAAATCTGCATATGGCTTGGTTTGTGCTAGTCAATTCCTTTATCACATGGATCCATCTGTCATGTACAGAATTGTCTATCCTTAGAATTTTTGAGGATTTCCTTTACTTATTCTGTTTCCATAATGCACTGCCTTTAATAAACAGAGAATCTGCTACTGACTCATCACAAGTAGCTTTTCCAGTTGCAATAAAGAGATGATGCTTAAATTAAAAGCCATTATATCCATGAGAGCTATTTAGGATTCCAGCTGTGGCTTTGAAACAAAGCAAAGGGGTGTATCCTATGTAAAAATCAGATACTGAACAATGAGCACTGAGTTCTAGTCAATTCATTCATTTGTACTTAGTAATCATACATTATGTTCTAGGTCAGTGGTTCTCTGACTTGGCTGCCTTTTACAATTACTTGTTAATCTTAAAGCAAGATGAAATAGTGATTCTTGAGTCTCTTGCTCCAGAGTCTGGTTTAATTGTCCTGTATTGAGCCGGGGCACCTATCTGTTTAAAAGCTCCCTGTGTTTCCAATATAGATTAGGATTGGGCAAAGTTGTTCTAGATACTGGATACAGAGGCAAACCAGGAAGATGATAAGGAAACGTATGTTCCAGAGTGAAAAAGGAGGACCAAAAACAGGTGGCTAAGATGAATTCACATAGTGCTCAATTCAACAAAAAAGGTAGAAATAGAGGGAAAGGATAGAGAGGTACCGAGGAAGAGCTACTTTAGAAAAAGTAGTCAAGGGAAGCCCTTTTTGGACAGATGAGAATTGGATAGAAACTTGAATGAGTTTATAATGCTCAAGAGAAGAGGAGAAGGAAATTTATTTCTTTAAAGATGAGTCAAAATATGTAAATCTCATCCATGTTAGCATTAAGAGCTTTATTTTTCTCAGAAAGTTAAGATTCAGGACTTGACATTTTAATAGTTTAATATTATTGGACACTTACCTAATGTCACACACTGTGCTAGGCACTGGGGTTGCAAAGATGAATAAGGCATGAGAAACTTTTAATATAGTGCCACACAAATGAACATATTTGATGTAACATGGACCGTGCTGACATAGAGGTAATGGCAAGACCCACCAGTGGGTTTCAGGCTCCCTTTAACATATTCAAGGGACTACTCACTCAGGCTATTTTCTATTTAGCACTTCTTTTTATCTTAATTTTGACTTTTGCCTTCATATTTTAGAAAGCTGGTTTTAAATGAAAGACCTGACGTTTGTTAAGTCACTGATATAATATATAATCACCAAAAGCACTGATCTTTGGGTAGAATTGATCAATTGAGTAATTTAGTTTAAGAACATTTACTTCTCTTTAACTGTGAACTCTGCTAGGTACAGTAGTGATTCAAAATGAATAAGATGTAGTTAGTTACTTGGATGAATTTAAGGAAAAGCAGGTAAAACAGAAAAGAGCATAATCACTCACAATGCAAAATTATAAGTGCTATAATAAGGTGTGCAAATAGTGTGTGGTCGAATGGAAAAGGGAGTGAGGAACTTACACCAATAATAAACCTTGTTGACATCCAGGGTACCTCAGGGGGCTAGTGCTGGCTTTATTCATATTTATTCTACAAGACGATGCAACCGAGAGATTGGTTCAAGATGGCAGAATAGAAGGATGTGTGCTCACTCCTTCTTGCAAGAGCACTGGAATCACAACTAACTGCTGAACAGTCATCCACAGGAAGACACTGGAACTCACCAAAAAAGATACCCCACATCCAAAGACAAAGGAGAAGCCGCAATGAGACGGTAAGAGTTGCGCAATCACAATAAAATCAAATTCCATAACTGCTGGGTGGATGACTCACAAACTGGAGAACAATTATACCACAGAAGTCCACCCACTGGAGTGAAGGTTCTGAGCTCCACGTCAGGATTCCCAATCTGGGTGTCCAGCAATGGGAGGAGGAATTCCCAGAGAATCAGACATTGAAGACTAGCAGGATTTGATTGCAGGACTTTGACAGGACTTGGGGAAACAGAGACTCCAATCTTGGAGGGCACACACAAAGTAGTGTGTGCATCAGGACCCAGGGGGAAGGAGCAGTGACCCCATAGGAGACTGAACCAGAAATTCCTGCTAATGTTGTAGGGTCTCCTGAATGCAGACGTGGGAGGTGGCTGTGGCTCACCACGGGGACAAGGACACTGGCAGTGGAAGTTCTGGGAAGTACCCCTTGGCATGAGCCCTCCTGGAGTCTGCCCTTAGCCCCACCAAAGAGCCTGTAGCCTCCAGTGCTGGGTTGCCTCAGGCCAAACAACCAACAGGGAGGGAACTCAGCCCCTCCCTTCAGCAGACAAGCAGATTAAAATTTTACTGAGCTCTGCCCAGCAGAGCAACACCCAGCTCTACACACCACCAGTCCCTCGCATCAGGAAGCTTGTACAAACCTCTTAGGTAGCCTCATCCACCAGAGGGCAGACAGCAGAAGCAAGAACTACAATCCTGCAGCCTGTGGAACAAAAACCACATTCACAGAAGTATAGACAAAATGAAAAGGCAGAGGACTATATACCAGATGAAGGAGCAAGATAAAACCCCAGAAAAACAATTAAATGAAGTGGAGATAGGCAACCTGGCAGAAAAAGAATTCAGAATAATGATAGTGAAGATGATCCAGGACCTTGGAAAAAGAATGGAGGCAAAGATCGAGAAGATGCAAGGAATGTTTAACAAAGACCTAGAAGAATTAAAGAACAAACACCTAGAAGAATTAAAGAACAAACAAACAGAGATGAACAATAAAATAACTGAAATGAAAAATACAGTAGAAGGAATCAATAGCAGAATAAGTGAGGCAGAAGAACAGAGAAGTGACCTGGAAGACAGAATGGTGGAATTCAGTGCTGCAGAACAGAATAAAGAAAAAATAATGAAAAGAAATGACGACAACCTAAGAGACCTCTGGGACAACATTAAATGCACGCACCAACATTTGCATTATAGGGGTCCCAGAAGGAGAAGAAAGAGAGAAAGGACACAAGAAAATATTTGAAGAGATTATAGTCAAAAACTTCCCTAACACGGGAAAGGAAATAGTCACCCAAGTCCAGGAAGCGCAGAGTCCCAGGCAGGATAAGCCCAAGGACAAACATGCTGAGACACATAGTAATCAAATTGACAAAAATTAAAGACAAAGAAAAATTATTAAAAGCAACAAGGGAAAAAAGACAAATTACATACAAGGGAACTCCCATAACGTTAACAGCTGATTTCTCAGCAGAAACTCTACAAGCCAGAAGGGAGTGGCACGATATACATAAAGTGATGAAAGGGAAGAACCTACAACCAAGACTACTCTACCTGGCAAGTATCTCATTCAGATTTGATGGAGAAATCAAAAGCTTTACAGACAAGCAAAAGTTAAGAGAGTTCAGCACCACCAAACCACCTCTACAACAAATGCTAAAGGAGCTTCTGTAAGTGGGAAACACAAGAGATGAAAAGGACCTACAGAAACAAACCCAAAACAATTAAGAAAATAGTCATAGGAACATACATATCGATAATTACCTTAAATGTGAATGGATTAAATGCTCCCACCAAAAGACACAGGCTTGCTGAATGGATACAAAAACAAGACCCATATATATGCTGTCTACAAGAGACCCACTTCAGACCTAGGGACACATACAGACTGAAAGTAAGGGGATGGAAAAAGTTAATCCATGCAAATGGAAATCAAGAAAAAGCTGGAGTAGCAATACTCATATCAGATAAAGTAGACTTTAAAATAAAGAATATTACAAGAGAAAAGGAAGAACACTACATAATGATCAAGGGATCAATCCAAGAAGATATAACAATTATAAATATATGCACCCAACATAGGAGCACCTCAATACATAAGGTGAATGCTAACAGCTACAAAAGAGGAAATCGACAGTAACACTATAATAGTGGGGGACTTTAACACATCTCTTACACCAATGGACAGGTCATCCAGACTGAAAATTAATAAGGAAACACAAGCTTTAAATGACACAATAGACCAGATAGATTTAATTGATATTTATAGGACATTCCATCCAAAAACAGCAGATTACACTTTCTTCTCAAGTGCATACGGAACATTCTCCAGGATAGATCACATCTTGGGTCACAAATTGAGCCTCGGTAAATTTAAGAAAATTGAAATTGTATCAAGCATCTTTTCCAACCAAAATGCCATGAGATTAGAAATCAGTTACAGGGAAAAAAGCCTAAAAAACACAAACACATGGAGGCTAAACAATACATTACTAAATAACCAAGAGATCACTGAAAAAATCAAAGAGGAAATCAAAAAATACCTAGAGACAAATGACAATGAAAACACGACGATCCAAAACCTATGGGATGCAGCAAAAGCAGTTCTAAGAGGGAAGTTTATAGCAATACAATCCTACTTCAAGAAACAAGAAAAATCTCAAATAAACAATTTAACCTTACACCTAAAGGAACTAGAGAAAGAAGAACAAACAAAATCCAAAGTTAGTAGAAGGAAAGAAATCATAAAGATCAGAGCGGAAATAAATGAAATAGAAACAAAGAAAACAATAGCAAAGATCAATAAAACTAAAAGCTGGTTCTTTGAGAAGATAAACAAAATTGATAAACCTTTAGCCATACTCATCAAGAAAAAGAGGGAGAGGACCCAAGTCAATAAAATTAGAAATGAAAAAGGAGGACTTGCAATGGACACTGCAGAAATACAAAGCATCCTAAGAGACTACTACAAGCAACTCTATGCCAATAAAATGGACAACCTGGAAGAAATGGACAAATTCTTAGAAAGGTATAACCTTTCAAGACTGAACCAGGAAGAAATAGAAAATATGAACAGAACAATCACAAGTAATGAAATTGAAACTGTGTTTAAAAATCTTCCAACAAACAAAAGTCCAGGACCAGATAGCTTCACAAGTGAATTCTATCAAACATTTAGAGAAGAGCTAACACCCATCCTTCTCAAATTACACCAACAAATAGAAAGATGTACCATGCTCATGGTATGAATAGATAAAAACGTGACACACACACACACACACACACACACATATGTATGTGTATTATTTTTTTCTCTCTTTTTCTCTGTGTGTGTGTGTATTATTCAGCCAAAAAAAATGAAATCTTACCATTTGCGACCACAGGGATGGTTCTAGAGGTCATTATGCTGCATGAAATGAGTCAGACAGAGAAAGACAAATACTGTATGATATCACTTATATGTAGAATCTAAGAAACAAACAAAAAAACCCAAACAAAATAAAATGAAAACAGATTCATAGATACAGAAAACAAACAGGTGAATGCCAGAGGGAGGGAGTTGCAGAGGTACAATAAGTGAAGGGTACAGATCTTCAGTTATAAAATAAATAAGCCACAGGGATGTAATATAGAACATAAGGAATATGGTCAATAATATTGCAGTAACTATGTATGGGGACTGATGGTTACTAGGATTATTGTGATGATCATTTCATAATGTATGCATATGTCAAATCACTATGTAGTACATCTGAAAGTAACATAATATTGAACCTCAATTATATGCCAATAATACAAAAAATGAGAATACATTTCATAAGGCTGTAGCTGCCATAGATAATGATTCTTCTGATGGATCTGGATAAAGTCGATTTAAAACCTTCTGAAAAGGATTTACCATTCTAGATGCCATTAAGAACATTTTATGATTCATGGGAAGAGGTCAAAGTATCAACATTTTGAGGAGTTTTGAAGAAGCTGATTCACCCTCGTGGATGACTTTGAGAGGTTCAAGACTTCAGTGGAGGAATTAACCACAGATGTGGTGGAATAGCAAGGGAACTGGAATTAGAAGTGGAGCTTGAAGATGTGACTGAATTCCTGCAATCTCATGATAAAACTTTATGGATGAGGAGTTGCTTCTAATGGTTGAACAAGGAAAGTGGTTTCTTAAGATGGAATCTACTCCTGGTGAAGATCCTGTAAAGATTTTTGAAATGACAACAGAGGATTTAGAATATTATATAAACGTGGTTGATAGGCAGTGGCAGAGTTTGAAGGGATTAATTCCAGTTTTGAAAGAAGTTCTACTGTGGGTAAAATGCTATCAAACAGCATTGCATGTTACAGAGAAATTGTTCCTGAAAGGAAGAGTCACTGATGCAGCAAATTTCATTGGTGTCTTATTTTAAGAAATGGCCATAGCCACTCCAACCTTCATCAGCTCCACTCTGGTCAGTCAGCAGCCATCATCATCAAGGCAAGACCCTTCACCAGCAAAAAGATGATAACTTGCTGGAGCTCAGATAAAGGTTAATATTTTATAGCAATAAAATATTTTTAAATTAAGGTATGTACATTTTTTTTAGACATAATGCTATTGCATACTTAATAGACTACAGTATAGTGTAAGCATAACTTTTATATGCACTGGGAAACAAAAAAAGTCCATGCGACTTGGTTTATTGCTATATTTGCTTTATTGAGGTGGTCTGGAATAGAACCCACAGTATTTCTAGGGTATGCCTATAATTGATAGCTGGTTCTTAACAAATTGACTAGATTCAGTTGGCTATTCAAATGGTCAGTTTTCCTATCAAATCACCAACGGCAGTTTTCACAGAACTAGAACAAAAACAATTTTTAATTTGTATGGAGACACAAAAGACCCCGAATAGCCAAAGCAATCTTGAGGGGAAAAAAAAAAAAAAAAAAAATGGAGCTGGAGGAATCAGGCTCCCTGACTCCAGACTATACTACAAAGCTACAGTCATCAAAACAGTATGGTACTGGCACAAAAACAGAAATATAGATCAATGGAACAGGATAGAAAGCCCAGAGATAAACCCACACACCTATGGTCAACTAATCTATGACAAAGGAGGCAAGGATATACAATGGAGAAAAGACAGTCTCTTTTGGTGCTGGGAAAACTGGACAGCTACATGTAAAAGAATGAAATTAGAACACTCCCTAACACCATACACAAAAATAAATTCAAAATGGATTAGAGACCTAAATGTAAGACTGAACACTATAAAACTCTTAGAGGAAAACATAGGAAGAACACTCTTGGACATAAATCACAGCAAGATCTTTTCTGACCCACCTCCTAGAGTAATGGAAATAAAAAGAAAAATAAACAAATGGGACCTAATGAAACTTCAAAGCTTTTGCACAGCAAAGGAAATCATAAACAAGACAAAAAGACAACCCTCAGAATGAGAAAAAATATTTGCAAACAAATCAACAGACAATGGATTAGTCTCCAAAATATACAAACAGCTCATGCAGCTTAATATCAAAAAAAGAAACAACCCAATCAAAAAATGGGTGGAAGACCTAAATAGACATTTCTCCAAAGAAGACATACAGATGGCCAAGAGGCACATGAAAAGCTGCTCAACATCACTAATTATTAGAGAAATGCAAATCAAAACTACAATGAGGTATCACCTCACATTGGTCAGAATGGCCATCATCAGAAAATCTACAAACAATAAATGCTGGAGAGGCTGTGGAGAAAAGGGAACCCTCTTACACTGTCAGTGGGAGTGTAAATTGATACAGCCACTATGGAGAACAGTATGGAGGTTCCTTAAAAAACTAAAAATAGAATTACCATATGACCCAGCAATCCACTACTGGGCATATACCCAGAGAAAACCATAATTCAAAAAGATACATGCATCCCAATATTCATTGCAACACTATTTACAATAGCCAGGTCATGGAGCGACCTAAATGCCCATTGACAGACGAATGGATAGAGAAGATGTGGTACATATATACTTTGGAATATTACTCAGCCATAAAAAGGAACAAAGCTGGGTCATTTGTAGAGATGTGGATGGACCTAGAGACTGTCACACAGAGTGGAGTAAGTCAGAAAGAGAAAAATATCATTATGAATGCATATATGTGGAATCTAGAAATATGGTACAGATGAACCAGTTTGCAAGGCAGAGATAGAGACACAGATGTAGAGAACAAACATATGGACACCAAGGGGGGAAAGGAGGGGTGGGATGAATTGGGAGATTGAGATTGACATATATACACTAATATATATAAAATAGATAACTAATGAGAACCTTCTGTATAGCACAGGGAATTCTACTTCACTGTACAGTAGAAACTAACACAACATTGTAAAACAACTATACTCCAATTCAAAACAGCAACAACAACAACAAAATTGTCAGTTTTTTTCACTAGTGCAATCAATTGTTTTTCTTCTCAAAGTGACTTGGGATAGTTGGGTATAAATTTTTGTAACTGACCTGAAGGCTACACTTGAAATTAGGAAAGTGTGTGTGTGTGTGTGTGTGTGTGTGTGAAGTATATATATATACATAGCACACATATATATGTATAGTGAACTAGAAGAGAAATGTTTTGACCTTAAGCATAGTGATTCAAATATGCATTACACATTGTGCTTTTTTAGCAACTTTTGATCTGTTGTTCTATTCTTGGTGGCAATGCAGTTTTACCAATGATGTCAAAGCCCAGCTTCCAAAGCCACTTTTAGAGTGACTGTTCCACATGTTTGTGATTGCTTCTCTCTTTCTGCAATGAAATATTTTTGGTTGTAGGTCTTTTTAAAAAATTCCTAAAATAGAATTTTGGCCTATGTATTTATTTACTTTCCTGAAGGTAGAACTCAACAGCCAGTTTTTTTTTTTTACATTAACACACACACAAAATAAAATAACTTCATGTAGCCTTTTCCACTGAAAAAAATAGTTATTCAACTTATTCTAAGTGCTTGACCCTTGGCAAGATTCTTTTGGATATGAATAAGAACAAGACCTTGTACTTGCCCTTGAAGAACTTATTGTTTAGTTGGGAAACAGACACCTAAATGGTTGACTGTAATATACCATAATAAGTGTTGTAAAGTAAGAACAAAGTGCTAGTAACAGCCATAAAACCATATGTAGTTTTAGCTATATATAAATATCTCTCTGAGCTATGAATACACATTAAATTCTTTTTTTAAAAATCCTAGTAGGCTGCATGATGATATACAGTAATGCTTTTTAATATTTTTGGAACATATTCTCTCCACAAGGCATATATTTTCTAGACTCTAGAGAATTAAAAGTAAAATAGTTACGAGAATGGAGGAATGAGGAAAACAAGAACAGAGAAGTCTCTGTAATTTGGAGGAGGAGGGGGTAAGATGAGGGTAACTAAAGAGACAGAGCTTTAAGCAACCATGTGGGTGACAGCCTTCTGGTCAATGGCCGGTGAAAGACAGAACATTGGTCTTGGCAGGGAAGCTGCAGTCATTGTGAATTCTGATGGTCTTGCCAAGAGTTATAATTTCATAGCTCAGTGAGATTATTTGAGCAGGAGAGTTTGAAGATACATATATGAACCTTTAGAAGAAAGAAGTTACACATTTTTGAAGATAGTAGATAGGTAATAATAGGACATCTGAGCAGATTGCAACATTTTCTGTAGACTATTGAACTTTTCCCTATCCACGTTGAGTGGATTTTTTTCCAAATTTACTGTCACATCTAATCTTTAAATAAAACATGGACAACCCTCTGCAGAATAACAGCAGTTGCTTCATACTGTCCTTGAAGACAAGTGCAAAATACTTGCTTTTGTTAACAGCTGTGATGAACAACATCTAAAAAAATATTCAGAACCCTAAAAACAAAGTCCTGATGCCGTTTTGATAATCATGATGAGCGGCATGAGAAGAGGTGGAGTGGGGCTGCTCTGAGGGCTTCCTAGCTCTCAGGCTGTGTCCCACAGATTATAATTCTAATTTGAGATTAATTCCTTTGCCCTATGTGTATTAGGAAAGTCACAAATAGCCCCAGTGAAACACAAATAGCCCCATCCTAATCTCATGACTTTTGGGAAAAAGAAAGGTTAAAGAGAAGGTGGGATGACACTAAAAATTCATCTATTTATTCATTTATTCAACCAATACTAATTTTGGAAGTTGCAATAGCATATAGGCCCTAATGGGGTAAAAAATTTCTGGATTTAGATAACTAGAGAAAGGAGGCCGGAACAATGGGAGATGGTGATTTGTAAAAAAGTCATTGTTGAGGTGAGGCTGTGAATGGGGTGCTGTTATTAGTAGTGATATGATCTAGTGCAGTGCCTTCTAGCACTTTTTCCTGTCGTGGTCACATAGAAAGTGGTAACAGTTTATAGCATATCTGTACAGTAATCTGGCCTGAAGCCAGTAGTGATTGGCTGAGGGCTTTGCAGGCTCACACAATTCTCAGCCTCTTTGAGGGCAGAGTAGCTCTCTTCTCAGGAGTTCTGATCTTTGATGACCTTGGGAGTGGGTGACTGGGTCAGAGAGAGGAACAAGGAACTGGGAAGCTGAGGTGTTGGAAGGATCATACATATAGTTCTAGAAATCACCAAAGATTGAGACAGAGGTTGTATAGGAGAGAGGAACAAGACGAAATTAAGAATAAAAAATTTCAAAGATGACTACAGAAAAACAGAAGCAAGAAAGATGAGTATCTGATTGTGTTAGTCAGCTAGGGGCACCAGAACAAATACCATAGGCTGAGTGGCTTAAACAACTGACATATCTTCTCACAGTTCTGGAAGCTAGATATCTGGGATCAAGGTGTCCGTCAGCAGAGTTGGTTTCTACTGAAACCTCTTTACTTGGCTTGTAGATGACTATCTTTTCCCTTTGTCTTCACATGGTCTTTCCTCTGTGAGTGTCTGTGTCCAAATTTCCTCTTATAAGGACACCAGTCATATTGAATTAGGGCTCACCCTAAAGTCCTCATTTAACCTTAATTACCTCTTTAAAGACCCAGTCTCCAAATACAGTTGGATTTTGAGGAACTGGGGGTTAGGAATTCAGCATATGAATTTGGAGGGACACATTTGAGTCCATAACACTGATAATTACATGTTATTGATGCTGGAGACGGGGGTTAGGATAAAGGGAGTAGAGTTGTCTGAAAGAGGCAACAAAGAACAATGAGGACACCTACCCTACCTGCAGACCCAATGTTATCAAGGCCACCCCTTGGAGCAGCAGGAAAAACTGTATCCTCAGGGGTACAAAAAAGTGAAGGGAAGATTCAGAGAAGAGGGTGAATTTCTAGGGGATTTTATGCCTGGGAATGTGGTAACATACATGCTTTACTAACTTAAATCCCTGTTTCTCTTGTGGACCACAGATACTTCTAGGAGTCAGGTGTCATATACACGTCTGTAAACAGTCTACTCCTGCTCCTCCACTCTAGCTCATTTGGGGAGTATCCTTCCCCCAGAGTTCTTGAGAGTTGCAGTTCTTACCATCTCAATAGGGGGCCCTTAATGAATATGCTGATGTCTACACTTTCTGCATCCCTCATGGTGTCAAAGTGGTGTTGTTTTCCCTTTTGTCTACCATGAGCCTGAAACATACCGGGCTTCCCCCTGCAAAATAGAGGGTATGCCCCTCCTCTACCCTGGAATGTGCTTTGTCCCCTAGATGGTGTTCCTTTGTATCTCATGAGCCCCTTGGAAAACAGTGCCTTCCTCCATCTTTGACCTGCAGCAGGTGTTTTCATTTGTCTCAGATGGTGGTCTCTGGACCCACGCTGGGTAACAGACACTGTTCAGTCCTCCTGAATGCTTCCATTGCTTTTTACCAGGTCCTTGTTCCTGTCTCTCTTAGCCAAACATCAAGGGCTATGAGCAGGTGAAATCATAGACACTGGGATCTCTTGGACCTGAAAATGAGTTCATCAAACACGTCCAGATGTGCTTGAACCCTAAGCAGCAGATACGGCTTCACTCTATGCTTGGAACTCTTTCCTCTGCCAGCTCCTTTCCACCATTCAGGTCTCAGTCAAAAACTACCCCTTCTGGGAAAGGCCTCTTCTGACCACTCTATGTAAAGAAGTCCTCTCACTTCCCCTCCACAGTCAATCTCTAACACATGAACCCACTTTATTATCCTCCTGTGACAAACAATATCTGGAATTATTCTGTATTTTTATTGTTAATTTCTTTTGCCCCCCCCACACCATTAGAAATCTCTGCGTCTTGTCCGCTGGTGTTTAGAACAATGCCTACCACATGTTATTTGCTCAACAAATGTTTGCTCCATGAATAAATTAATGAGTAGATGCACCTAAGCTGCAATGGCATTGCATCTGGTTTTATCATTCAGTTTTTTAAATTACAAATTTTGTCTTCTTTTTTTTTTTTTTAATTTTATTTATTTATGGCTGTGTTGGGTCTTCGTTTCTGTGCGAGGGCTTTCTCTAGTTGCGGCAAGTGGGGGCCACTCTTCATCGTGGTGCGCGGGCCTCTCACTATCGCGGCCTCTCTTGTTGCGGAGCACAGGCTCCAGACGCGCAGGCTCAGTAATTGTGGCTCACGGGACCAGTTGCTCCGCGGCATGTGGGATCTTCCCAGACCAGGGCTCGAACCCGTGTCCCCTGCATCAGCAGGCAGATTCTCAACCACTGCGCCGCCAGGGAAGCCCCACAAATTTTGTCTTCTTAAGTCTGATTTATTTTGAGTCTGGTTCAATTTTATTGAAAGCTAATTTGCATTTGAGAATTTGGTCTTGATGGAGTGCAAATATGCCCTAGAACTGATCTGATTTACTAACAGGACACAACAATCAGTAAGTCCTGAGACCTTGCATTTTTTCTGTTACCGTCTTTTTCATTCTCCTTTCTAACTTACTTGTCATATGGATCTCTTGGCTTTTCCCTCAGTAAGTAGCCAAGAGGTTCTGGAAATATTCTTCAGGCTGCCGTTTTTGATGTTTCAGTGCCTGGAGGTAAATGGAACCTTACATGTTAGACAAGAGCATCTTTTTACAGTTCCATCAGTGACTGCCTTCTTTGTGTGACCCAACTGGGGTTCAGGTTGGGTGTGGGCTGTAGTACTTACTCTGATAGCTCAGTTGCTGAGCTGGGGAGCCTATTGTTGCCATTTCATTCTAATCCATGCCCTAGGTGTCTGGGTGTTTGCTCTCAGCCTGCTGTGCCTTGCCTCCAATTGCAAATCCCCTTGTCTCACATGACTAGTTGACAGCTAGCACTGCAGACAAGTCCCAGTGCCTCATTCCATCCGGATTCCTCAGTTCAGATCCCTTCAACAGTGGGGCTGGCCAGGAACGGGCTTGAGTTTACTTTCCATCCTTTTTACTTAAAGGCTTTACTCCTTCTGCATAGAGCCAGTTCTTCTTCTGTGAGTTAGATTTCTCAACTTAACTATTCTGTGCTAGCTGGGCCTTTCATTGAGAGCTTTATCTCTTCATATGAATTCCCAGAATATTTTTCTGCTTATGTATTATTCCAGCTGCAAATTCATCCAGCTGTGTCCTGTAGACACAGGTGTTCACAGAAATCAAACATAGAGAGATACCAAAGAAAGAATACATTAAAAAAACTTAAACTCACAGCTTATTTTCAGAAGATTGACCTTAATAGAATGTTAGGCTTCCATTGGGTATTCAGATAACTGGAGCAAAACCTAATATTATGCAGACATTTATCATAAAGAATACCAACCTTCAAATTAAGTCCCTGAATGATAAGAGCTTCATACAATAATACCCTGTAGTTATATGATTAAATTATGGTCATTCAATGTGTTTCCTGATACCAACATGAAAATGGGCTTTTCCTGTGCAATGGAAAACTGAGTAATTTATTTTGGTCATTGATAGGATAGACCAGTATTTATCTTCATGGATCTGTGTTGGATATTAACTAATTGTAAAAAATTTTAATGCCACTATAGCAAAGAAACACTCTAAGATAAAGAGAAGGTGCATTGGACCAAAAATCAAGATAGTCATTCTATCTATGGAGGCACCGTTTGGAGAAAGACCAGGAAAGTAATCCTTAAAGTTAGGGTCCTGGCCAAGGACCACACTTGTTTTGGGCACTGTATGCCCATGAGAGCACCTTTGGGTGGATATTTCACAGTAACAAATATAATCATTATTAATTCTCAAGACTGATTAAAATGTGTGTATCATATGAATCATTGTGGGGATATCAAATATTTAAACCAAATCAAATATATTAACCATATATTTTAAATATAATGAAAAATTGTTTGCCTAGGTTCTTTAAAATTAGGACATTTTTGGAATCAATAAATCACTTTAAGACTTCTGAAATGCTAAAATGTATGCTCACTGTATAAATGTATGCTCACTATGGGCTCTGTCTATGGAGTAAAATGCAGTTCTTCTTTCTGCTTTTTACCTACTGGTGGCTTTGGTTTAATTTTCTTCAAGAGGGAGGCATGAAAAATAATGTGAACTAATGACTGGAGTTAGGATGGTTGAATGTTCTGACCTTGGCTTCCACTGCTATGTTAAGTAATTGGATCAAGAGGTGCCTCTTAAAATAATGTATATCAAACAACATATAGCTTGATATAGATCAGGAAATTTCATCTCTTGTGTCTATGAATAAGAAGTTATTTATAAGGAATAGGGTAAAAGAAAAGTCTTCATGCCCCCAATTGTCCTTCCCCAGTAGCCAGCCATGGGACCTGAGATGCTGTCATTGTAGAAGCTCCCTCTGGGTGCTGATTCCATAGGGCCTGGTAAGACCATGAGATGAAATGGCACCAAGGGTCTAACCTAGTGTCCATAAGCACCTGGAACTCAGAAATCTTATCTTATACTTTCTGCTCTTCCTTATAATACCAAATACCATGTTAAGCACACAGTATGCTCAATATTCAAAAAAAGCCGTTATGATATTCTTCATGGTCTTTACAGTTATAAAGATACTAAGATGGTGGCTATGGTCTAAAAGAGAAAATATTTTTAAATATTGTGAGAAAGAATAAAAGGGCTCTCTGCATTAAAGTTCATGCATTCATTCATTTATCAAGTATCTATTGAGCACATGATATGCATTCTCAAATAGCAAATGTATAGTTGCTACACAAGAGTGACAGGTGTTACTCTAGCTGCAGGCTCGTGGAGGGCTGATATTCTGGTCATACTCACAGGAAAGCCTGCACCAGATGTTAAAGCATGAAAATGCTTCTTTGCTGGTTGCAGGTCCTCCAAATGACACTTGACTGCCCTGGCTTCCCAGACCACTTCTTCGGATCCCTTGTGCCTCACCTTCATCCAGCAATTAAGATTTGGTATTTGGCACATTTGGAGGTCTCTGTGACCCTCTTCCCACAAATCCCCCAGCACAGCTGCCATCACCTATTCTAACTGGTTGATATGAACTGTTCTTATTTTAAATATTCCCCCTGTGTACCTGGTGGAAGTTCAGTGCTCAATACAGGTGACTGAGCCAACCCCAGCACTCTCAAATTAAGCCCCTAGGTGGGATCTAGGCAAGTCAAGAATTGTGTTAGAAGAATATGGCTGAAGGGTATGGTCTGTTCTTTGGAAAAGAACTCACCAGTTAAATAAGGAGACTCTTAGCAAAGCTAAGGCAGAAACTCTAAGCCAGTGGGTCTCAATCTTGGCTGTACATTGGAGTCACCTGTGCATAAGAGAAAGACAATAAAACAAAACAAAACATCGAACTGATATCAGAGTTTTACTCCAGAGATTCTAGCTGAATTGGTCTGGGGTATGTCCTAGACACAACTTTTTTTTTGATGTTCCCCAGGGGATTTTAATGCATAGCCACCAAAGTCAAGAACTACTGCTTTAAGTAGAAAATAAAACAAGTTAGAACACCTAGCCTTGAGAATAAGTATAAAAGGCTTGAAAATAGAAAACAATAAAGATACACTGATAACAAGGTATTGTGTGTATGAAAGAGAGAGAGTGAAAGCAAGAGAGCATAAACTAAATAAAAAGGATACTGTATAAATGGCCTCATAGCTAGACTTTCTTAAGGTTTTCCTAGATTCTAGCAACAATAATATCATTGTTTTTGGTTTTCTTTAATGTATCTCTGGGTGGTTGACAGATTTGATAGTTCTGATTATAAAGGTCCTTGCCTGTAACATTATATGGCTTTTTGAGTATTATAAAAACAGCTCAGCTCACTAATTGCTGCTTCCTTCCCTCTTTGCTTCTTCTTTCCCTAACTCCCCACGGCAGGCCCAAGTAGTGTTTCCTGTTACCCTAAAGATCCCAATTTCAGCCAGAACTGTGACATCAGCTCTACTTTCTGGAGTAGTTTGGAATTGACTTGTGGTGAGAACTAGTTCCAAGGTCCAGGCCTGCGGCAAACCTCAGCTGCTTGTGTAACTCCAAACGTGTTACAGTTGTAATAAATGTTCATCTTCTAAATGTTGGCTCATTCCTTAGAACTGGGCTTCTGTCTTGAATTCAACTTTGCCGTGTCAATCCCTCCAGCCAAAGGCCATCAGGAGCACACCTGCAATTGGACAAGTTGGGTTTATCACTTGTTTCAGCGAGGGAGAACACACACCATAGGAAACTATGGGGTGTCTCTGTAAGAAATGAGAAAGACCCTCTTACAGCAGGGGTCCCCAACCCCCGGGGTACCGGTCCGTGGCCTGTTAGGAACCAGGCTGCACAGCAGGAGGTGAGTGGCGGGTGAGTGAGCGAAGCTTCATCTGTATTTACAGCCGCTCCCCATCGATTGCATTACCGCCTGAGCTCCGCCTCCTGTCAGATCAGCGGCAGCATTAGGTTCTCATAGGAGCTTGAACCCTGCTGTGAACTGCACACGCAAGGGATCTAGGCTGCGTGCTGCTTATGAGAATCTAATGCCTGATGATGTGAGGTGGAGCCTGGGCGGTGATGCTAGCGCTGGGGAGCGACTGCAAATACAGATAATCATTAGCAGAGAGGTTTGACTGCACAGAGACCATGATAAATCAGTTGCTTGCAGACTCATATCAAAACCCTATCAGTGAGTGGCAAGTGACAATTAAGCTGCATCTGGTGGCAGGCTTTATAGTGGCAAGTGAGTTGCTATACTTCAATTGTACAGCTGCATCTCGTGGCAGGATTTAAGTCAGAATCTGACACATTTTAGTCCACGTGTGGCCCACCCATTATTTTATTTACCACTTCCATCGGCGGCTCTTTCCCGCACTATGCACTTGTCTCAGTCACAGTTTTGGTAAGCCCACAAGCTAACCCTACACAAAATGAGTAAAAAACAAATGTTGCTGGAGAGCTTCTTTGAAAAGGGGGAAAGACCTAGTGATGAGACAACAGAAGACTCTAAGACTGCCAACAAAAAGACTCTAAGACTGCCAACTGCATTTAAAAGAAAATACCAGGAGTCCTACTTAAATTATGGGTTCATTGCAACAGGTGATTCCCATCCTCCAAGCCTGCTTTGTGTAATATGTGGCGAGGCCATGGAAGCCATGGAATCTTCAAAACTGCTTTGCCACATGGAGACCAAGCACCCTGCATTAAAAGACAAGACTCTGGAGTTTTTCAAAAGAAAAAAAAACATGAACAGGAAGAACAGAAGCAATTACTGAAGGCCACCACTTCATCAAATGTATCTGCACAGAGAGCATCATTCTTAGTGGCTGACCACATGGCTAAAGCTAAGCAGCCCTTTACTATTGGTGAGGAGTTGATCCTTCCTGCTGCTAAGGACATTTGTCGTGAACTTTTAGCAGAGGCTGCAGTTCAAAAGGTGGCACGTGTTCCTCTTTAGGATAGCACCATAACTAGACGAATCGATGAAATAGCAGAGGGTATTGAGGCACAATTGTTAGAGAGGATTAATGAGTCACCATGGTACACGATCCAGGTTGACGAGTCTACCGATGTTGGCAACAAGGCAACAGTGCTTGTTTTTGTGCGATATATTTTTCAGGAGGATGTGCACGAGGATATGTTATGTGGCACTTTTGTTGCCAACCAACACACACAGCTGCAGAAGTATTCAAGTCTTTGAATGATTACATATCAAGAAAACTGAATTGGTCACTTTGTGTCAGTATATGCACAGACGGAGAGGCTGCCATGACTGGACAGCTGTCTGGTTTCACTACTCGGGTCAAAGAGGTCGCTTCTGAATGTGAGTCTACGCACTGTGTCATCCATAGAGAAATGCCGGCTAGACGAAAAATGTCACCTGAACTTAACAACGTTTTGCAGGATGTGATCAAAATTATCAACAACATTAAAGTACATGCTCTTAACTCACATCTGTTCACACAGCTCTGTGAGGAGATGGACGCAGAGCACATACTTCTTCTCTTATACCAGAAATGAGATGGCTTTCTAAAGGTAGATCACTGGTCAGAGCTTTTGAGTTATGAGCGCCGCTCCAGAGATTTCTTTTAGAAAAACAGTCACCACTGGCAGCACATTTCAGTGACACAGAATGGGTCACAAAACTTGCTTACTTGTGTGACATATTCAACCTGCTCAACGAACTCAGTCTGTCACTTCAGGGGGGAATGACAGCTGGGTTCAAGTTGGCAGATAAAGTGGCTGCATTCAAAGCCAAACTGGAATTATGGGGCGATGAGTGAACATTGGGATTTTTGACATGTTTCAAACATTAGCAGAGATTTTGAAAGAGACTGAGCCAGCGCCTTCTTTCTCCCAGCTGGTGCATGATCACCTATCTCAGCTTTCAAAAGAGTCTGAGCATTACTTCCCAACCACAAAAGACCACCGAACTGGGAAGGAATGGATCCTTGACCCATTTGTGAATAAGCCAGGTGAATCGACTTTGTCCGTGCTAGAAGAGGATCAACTGCTTGAGATGGCAAATGACGGTGGCCTTAAACGTATGTTTGAGACAACTTCAAATCTCCATACGTTCTGGATTAAAGTCAAGGTGGAATGTCCTGATATTGCCACAAAAGCACTGAAAAGCCTGCTTCCATTTCCAACATCCTATCTTTGTGAAGCAGGGTTTTCTGCAGTGACAGCAACGAAACTGAGATTACGGAGTAGACTGGACATAAGTCACACACTTCAGGTGTCACTGTCTCCCATCACCCCTAGATGGGACCATTCAGTTGCAGGAAAACAAGCTCAGGGCTCCCACTGATTCTACATTATGGTAAGTTGTATAATTATTTCATTATATATTACAGTGTAATAGTAGTAGAAATAAAGTGCACAATAAATGTAATGAGCTTGAATCATCTCGAAACCATCCCTGTCCCCTGTCCATGGAAAAATTGTCTTTCAGGAAACCAGTTCCTGGTGCCAAAAAGGTTGGGGACCACTGTCTTAGAGGATCTGGGCTATGGTTGAGTGATATGAGGGAAGGTCTAAAAAAGCAGGGGGTTCACTCTAGATTGGATGCTGTCAGAAAGCAGGGCCAGTTCTACAATCGGGTATCAAGAAATCTTACCTATGGACAGGGCAAACTAGTAAAGAAGGAGCAGCCACTCATTGTGGCCAAGAGAAGGGGTGTTTGGTATTTTATGGGTGGTACAGTGACCTCGGTTTTATCTGTACTTAGACAAGATTATGAAGTAGGCTTGTTTTGTCTTACTTTATCTTGGTCTCAGAGTAACCTTGTCTGATGTTGGTATTCTGTGAGATTGTTGATGTCCAATAGGAAAATAACATGACCTAGCTGTGTGTGCAAGGCCATCTTCTGGATGTCAGGGGCTGCTTTTTTCCCTTTTCTTTTCTCAGTAGTCTGCATTGTTATACTACCCAGAATCTCAGTTTCTTTCTAAAACTAGGACAGGGCCAGAACCCAGGTATGTTGGGGCAGATACTATCCCCATTTCTAGACAGTCCTTTTTCACTGAGAATGAGGGCAATGGTGGTGGTGGTGGTTCTCTAGCTGGTTAGGGTGCTGTTGAGGATGGGATAATGTTCCAAAATCTTGAAATCTGACTTCACATCGTAGCCAGGGAACCTCCTTCCCAATAGCTGAACAGGGTCCACTGGTATCACTGCTTGATTCCATCAGGCCTGTTCTGACAACCCTGTTGGACAAGCCAGTGGTTCTGCTGGCCCAGCCTGTACAACTAGGGTAGTTGTATGCAGGTTGTGGTAGTGCCCAGAATTTCCTTCTTTTTCAGCACACGGCCTTCTTCTAGCAAAGCAATGCTCTCTATCCTACATGTCTCACATTTAAGCAAGTCGACATGGGAAGAAAAAAATTTATGCTGAGTCAAAAATTTTTCTCTTTGAAACTCTCCTAACTTTGTCCTATTTTTGTCTGACAGTCCTTCAACTCTGTTATTGATTACATGCTTGCTGAATGAATAAATCATCTCCCATATGCTAGAACTCAGTAATATGTAGCCCTTTCTTTTGTTTAGGAAGTTTGAAATATTAAAAACAAATGTGGATTATATAAAAGAAGACTGAGGAAGGGGCATGGAGCAGATATGAAAAAAAGAAGGCCATGAAGAAAATATTGTAACATTTCAACGAAGCATGAGAAATGAAGGAGAATCATAGGCCTTAACAGTTGCCTAATTATTCTAATCCAGCTTCCTGCCCAAAGCATAAATGTCCTCTGATTCTCTGACATAATCACACAGTTACCCAGGAATGTTGGATGGTCATATGATAAGGGAAATAGGAAAACAATAGTAAAAATATATACAATAGGAAGAAATTAAGGCAATATTAGAATGATTCTTGCAAAGAGAGAAGATGCAAGGATTTTTCCATTGTTGTAGAAAGAAACTCTGAAATGCAAAGAAAAGCCCAAATGACTTGCTCAAGGTTGCCTGGGACCTCAGGGCAGACTGGGGGGGTGGATTCTTTTCACACTCTATCTACGCTACCATACGGTCTCGGTCTCTGTAGCAGTCTGCCTCTAGGCTAAAGTCAACCTGCAGCAGTTAGCACTGTGCTTCTGCAGAGACTTGAAGAGAGCAGAATCACCATTTCCGGAGGAAGATTTATAGCTGAACTTAATGAATCTGAGTAGTTGTTTTTATAAGTACATAAATATCTTTAGTATGGAGGAACAGAATTCAGTTTTGATAGCCACCTTTCAAATGTTGACTGTAAATGCTTTGTTAGTGACAAGTCTAGCTAAAAAGGAACTAGAATGCTTATGAACTGCCATGAAAAAAAAATCTCTGCACGGTTCACATTTGGACTACAGTGCAGTAAAGTGATCTTATGGGCTATTCAAGGGAGCTGTATTGGAAACTGGCTGCCTTGAGGATTCTGAGAATTACCTGTATAAATAAAGTCAAATTGGGAGGATGGACCATTCTGTCATTATATAGGAAAAGTCATTTTAGTTTTTAGGAGATTACCTAAGATGTACTAAAATGGAGACTATCACTTGCTTAATTTTCTTGAAAAACCATTGCCATAGGACAGTACAACAAAACAGCACTTGTCAATAGTTGGACTGAAAGCCAGAGGAACAGTTACACACACACACACACACAAAATCTCTGCAACATATTCCTAATTATTATATTTATACAGGTTTGAAAGAGGCTAAAGGTAACTGCTGTTATACCGTAATAGATTAGACCTAAAAATGGCAAGATCGTACCAATTCTAGCATTCTACAGAGTTGAAACCAAAGTAAAATTGAATCACATCTTTTCCACTTTGTCAGACTTTAATGATACACCTGATCTAATGCAGGTCTTTGTTTTACCTTTTATCACATGACATTCTGTCTACCTTGAAATGATGATGGCATTCTTCATGTGGCCCTTAGATTAAACCCAAATCATGAATTTTGGGTGAAAAGTGGATGGATATTTGGGGCGACAAGTGGATGGATATTTGGGGCCAGGAGGAAGTAAATGGTGACAGGAATGTTTTCTGCGCAGACATAGCTTAGGGAATGTTTTCTTGGGAGAGCGTTCTTCACTTCCCCCAGTGAGTCATCTGACCCACTGCTTCTTCATGTAGGCAAACGCACCACGGCTCAGAACAGTCTCAAGATAATCCTCCACACCACAATGGCCAGCCTTCATTTACTGCTTTCTTATGCTCTCCCAGGACAACTCCAAGGACAGTAGAGAATCCAATTTATCGATGCCCCATAACATCTCCAGTCAAGGTGTGGACAAGGCCTTCCAGTGAGTAATATGGCACCTTACTTCTATAAACGCCATGTGTGTGACTAAGGCGTTCTTGAGACAAGGCCAGGACAAACAGCCCTCATCAGTCGTATGATCTACGTTGTGTTTGCAAACACAGACCTTGTTGGGGCCTGCAGCTCCCCACTCGCTGTCTCCTTTGTCAAACCCCTTCCAAAACAAACTTTCCCCTATCAGGAAGACCGACTTCTCTCATCTCAGGGGCTGTGATCCTGCCGAGCCGTTATTCTCACCAGCTGGTTCTGACTGTGGCAGAAATGTTGTTGACATAGCAGATGGTCCTGATATTTCTGAAAACCAGCAACATCTTTGCCATTTCCACCCCCAAACTCTTGGCTACTGTTTCTCCTTCAAGTGGTTTGGGTCCTTTTTAGCAAACCTGTATATTCTGATGATTTTTCTTAAATACCAGAACAGGAACACTATGCTATACGACCACCCTCCTAGAATATGGACAGAGGCAGAATATTAGGGGTCCCTCAGAGAAAACCCATAAGCTGAGATAAATTTTATTTGGCATGATGGATTCTTACATGAATTTGAATGAGCAAATAGTGAGTAGATTTTAAATATTTGAGGTGTGAAGTATCAGGCACAGTGAGATGTGGCTGATCGATTGTGCTAGAAGAAATGAAATCTAAAGTTCATGCTGTTTGAAACCTTTTAAAGAAGTAATATGCCATTAAATAATGTTTATCCTAACTGAACACAAGAGGACTTGAGAGAAGCGTGAATATAATTGGGTTAAAGAATATTACTCAGCAGTGACTCTGGGGCCAAAGCAAAAGGAAGGTACCATAACAACTTGATGATCTGGGACCCAATCCAGCCGTTCTGAAAAATTAAAGCAGACTGATTTATTCTTCCTTGCTTGCCCCATGCAAGCAGGCAATGTGAACAATCTCTTAAACTCACTAAATAATGGTATAAGAACTTCTGCTTCATTCAGACTATATCAGTACAATTCTTGGAAAATGCTCCTTCTCCTGGAAAGGACTGCACAGATGGGAAGGAGGCATGAGTAACGATGACTCCGAAAGGTTCAGCCAGCTTCTCGTGAGTCAGCCTCCCTCCCAGGCCTGTAGGACTCACCGATTAAGAGTGTCTTTTGGGTTGGCTAGTAAAGGACGGTGAGGACCCTGACTCCAGAATGTCACAGTCAAAACCCGGTTCACTAGGTACAAGTCTTTTCTTCTCATGATAGCAGTAATCATCACATCAGCAGTGATGTGTTTAGATAATCAATTTCTTTGAATGCCAAAAGCAGAGTCCTAAGGATGAGCACAGAGCCATATGGAGGGAGGGACTGTATAAAAAGGAGGGGAGGAGAGACATGAACATAGAGAACAAACGTATGGACACCAAAGGGGGAAAGGGGAGGGGGTGGGATAAATTGGGAGATTGGGATTGACATATATACACTACTATGTATAAAATAGATAACTAATGAGAACCTACTGTATAGCACAGGGGAATAAAAAAGGTACAATCTGTTTGTAGAACATATATTAAATTAACCTTAAAAATGCATTCCAGTATACAGTAGGTGCAGACAAATACTGTTAGATTCCACTTTTATGAGGTATCAAGAATAGTCAGATTCACAGTCAGAAAGTACATTGGTTGATGCCAGGGGCTGGGGCTTGGCAGGGGGGCGTGGGGAGGGGGAAAGGGGAGTTAGTGTTTAATGGGGACGGAGTTTCAGTTTAGGAAGGTGAAAAATTCGGGAGATGGATAATGGTGAGAGTTGCACAACAATGTGAATGTACTTAGTGCCACTGAACTGTACAGTTAAATATGGTTAAAATAGTATGTCTTATATTATGTGACTTTTACCACAATAAAAAAAAAGGATGGGAGGAATTTGTGAAGGTGAACATGGGATGTCCTAGGTAGGGCAAGTTGAATGAAGAAAACCAATTTGAATGTGAGGTGTATGAGAGTGGGATGGGAAGAAGGCATACACACTACACAGCGGAGCAGAGAGAGCCAGCTCCATGGGTCATCATGAGAATCTGGGGGGTGGAGGAGTGCTAGGTACGTGATCTAATTTCCAATTCTTGTCTGCCCTGATGATAACATTAGTAGGGTCTCCAAAGTAATGCACTTCCTGTATTAAAAGATTCATTTCATAATGGAGAACAGCTCACTCGACAAAGAATATTCTGGTAACCCTACCATCCATGTGGCTTACTATCTCTACGCACAGAAGAACAAGTATAATTAAAAGAACTTAGATAATGTGAAAAATATTTAACAACTTGATGGATGGCCACAAAGCAATCAGAGCAGACACAGTCATAGAGCTAGAGTACAGGGGAGGTCAGTGGGACCCAAGGGTGGTGGAAGGGTGGTGGGGGAGGGAGTTTTAGGATAATTCTAAGGGTACCCAAGGATTTCTATTTTAATAACCAGTCATACCAGCCAAATGCAAGCCCCAGAGACAACCAACATTTCTGTAAGTCATGCAGTGAAATCGATTTGTCTATAACAGGTTGGGAGTCTATTTCAGAAACAGTAAAAAAGTTTATAGAGCCAAGGAAAGAGCCCACATCTGAGACCCTTCTCACCTGCGAAGACTTCTTACTCTTTATCAAACTGCATCTGTTAACCAAATGAGACAAATAATAAAAAAGGGATCCTCCCACACCTTTTCTCTTCAATACTAGATGGAAACTTCACGAAAAAGTGCATAGAGTCAGCAAAGAGTTCAAATACAGATTGCATTAAACACAGGAACATTAAAACACAGGTCAAATTGATCTGGTCCTTCCAGATTAGCCTGTAAATTCTTAAAGTGTTCACTAGTAAATACATATTCAGAGCAGATATTGAGCCCAGCTGGGGATGCATAATGGCCTGTGATCCAGATTATTACTGGGAACTGCAGAGACCTTGACGTATTTGAGAGTAGTGCTAATTCCTAGAGTGTGTTTGGATTTCAAAGCCTTTTGGAAACACTTGGTAAATACATGCAAACATATTATATGTGTATGTGTATATGTGTAACTGTCCTTGAAAACAGGCATCCAATTGGTTGCTTAGTGACTGCATTACCTGGGCATTTTTTTCCTCAAAAAATAGGTGGTCAAAATTTTAAGAAAATGTACTCCACACGAACTATATAGCACAGTGATACGCCTATGAGTCTTAAGTATTTATTACTCTTTCCTAATGTAAAATACACCTATCCATCCACTTTCCTACCTACCATAAATGGTCCTTTTTTTGTTAGGCAAAAAGTAGTCTTAGTGATCTTATAAAAAGAATAAAAAATTCTACATTAATTTTAAACATTGCTTTAGACCAACATCTCAGTTAGGAAGAAGATTTAATATATGTTTTTTTCACAAAGGAACTTTCTTTGTATTTAAAGTAAAATATTTGATAAAACATGCCACATATGAGAAATATGTATGGAGAGGTTGGGTCAAGTTTGAAATAGAATTATGGTAAATCCTGCCAATTGGAGGTAGATTAGAATATTAGAAAAATTGTTTTCCAGGCTTTCTGTGGTTTTATTTAACAGACACCTCACCTGAGTTCTAAATTTATTTCTCAAAGCAGCTAAGCTCTTAGGAGAAAATTATACTGCAGGGTAAGAGTTTATAAGGAAACACACAGATACACCCTCACAAATCACACTGAGTGCGGTCCCACCACAAATCTACCACTACATCATCTACTAGAATTTCAGGTGACATAAGTAAAAATGTACAATTAAAGTGATTCTTTCAAAATCATAATGAGTAATTAATAAACAATTCCTAAAATACAGTTTTAAAATTCACCTTTAGCCAACGTTAGTATTACAAATATCCATCTACCATCCTCTTGAATTTCACCAAAAACACTTTGGCTTTGTTTTGCAGCAGACAATTTAAGACATTCAATCGTATTTGTTCTACTTCTGCTTTTTCCTTGCTCTATTTCAAGGCAGAATCCAGGTTTTGAAATTTCTTGCTTCATGGATAATGTTAGCCTGGCAGAAAACACAAGCAGTCAAACCCAAAGCTTCTTTTTTCTTTTATATAAAAATCTCAGCCCTTTAGAAGTGATGGAGTGCCAGAGTTGGTGAGGAACAAGGGAGAGGATTTGGAAGCAGGGAAAGAGCTAAGTCAGAATGAAAAGGAGAGAAAGGACCACAGGCTGCTGGTGTTGTGGACTCAAGCTCTTCAGTCTGACAGCATCAGGGAGAGTGAGGAGTCCTCAGGAAGGAGTGGCTCTGTTTGCTCAGACTCCCCCAAATCCCTATACCCCAAGTGTGACCCAGGGGCAGGTTACGGGACACAAAGGAACCATACTAAACATACTCAGAAGTAGAGTGAAAATTGAAGGATCTTAGAAGGACCTTTCCAAAGACTAGAACTTTGTTTTATTCTTATCTTTGCCTCATCAGAGCCTCATCTGTGTGTGTGTGTGTGTGTGCACGTGTGCACACATTCATGCACACATGGAGGTGGACGTTGGAGGCTGGGGCTAAGCATGAGTAGGAATTCCAGTGGGATGGATCACAGTTGAACTAAGCTGATTGAAAGAAACAAAGATGTGATATTTCTCCCACTTAGTGTGGACAAAATTCATCTCTATCAGAGCTGACCATTTAGGACTATGTATAAAGAACTGAACCTTTTGGCTTGAATATAAATGGAAGCCATTGGTTTTTCAGGAAAATAAATCCATTGTGCTTATTATGTTTCTCTCTCACAGCGTTACTTCATGTCAAATTGTGGACATACCTGTTTCCTACCCGGCCAGATGAGGTCATTTATTGTTTTGACACTTTCATGCCCTAAAGAGGGGCACTGATTGTTACCCTTTGCTAAAACTCAAAACACACTGGTTCACTCCACAGATATTTATGACCAGTGTTTGCATATACTGTGTGTAGTGTACACCAAGCACTGACCTAGGTTTTGGAATATCAAGATAAAAATGGCGTACCGTCTGGCTCCCAAGGCACTCAGAGGCCCTGTGCTGACAATTTGTTTCACTCCCAAATTTCTTATCATATGAGGGAACCCTTGTATTTGACAGAGATCAGCCAACCAACAGTGTGCCACATTTGATTGTTTAGCCAAAGGAATGTTCATTAGTTAGTCCCACTCTTCTTGAAGATAATTTGCAACTGGAGTATTTAGTGCTTCCCATTCCCCATCTGAATGTCTTCAGATTGCATATAGCAGCTATGACGAATATGAGCATAGGCTAGAAGCAACACTGTATTTCACAAAAATATCAGCAAATCTTTATATTTCAATAGGAGCTTACATATCTATGCATAATATTATTTCAGGTAAGTTTACCTGACATAGATTGGCCAGCTCTCAAATATTTATTATACTGGTCAATATCATTGTCAAATGTCTCTTCGTCTTCTTAGACACAGATGGAATTATTGCCATCTACAAATAACTTCTGCTCTTTTTTAGTCATTCAACAATCTGCATGGCGTAATCAGAAGTGCCAGGAAACTGGACCAAGTGGTAGGGGTTAAGAATGAAGACAACCCTCTATACTTTTGTTACGTTCAATACCTTTTCTTGATTATATCAGCATTTCCCTAGCTCCTTTAATTTAAAGAAATACATTTTTGGGGGGAAAACATATTTAGTTATGATTCAGCAATATAGAATATGCAGCAAAATGTAGAAATATTTTGTAAGTGGTACCCTAACCCACGCTTTTGTCCTGAAGACTTTTTTTTACTCTGCAGCATTTATTTGCTCTGTTTCAAGATGTCTGTAGCAGAAAGAACAACTCAGAGATTAAACCTCAGTGTTATTCTAAAAGCAATCATCTGAAAAATTTAGATTCTTTCGACAATGACTGCCTTGAAAAATGAAAAACTTGGTCACACAACTGGTTTTTTTAGTCTTGAGAATATCAAACAGTTTGACTGACTTTCACTAAATTGACTGTTCAGTCACTGTTGAATGACGTGCCCCTTAGGTAAGACAGCCTGGGAAATTGTTTCCAAAGCATTTGGGATTCATAGCTTTTTTCACCCCAATTTTCAGCACAGCTTTAAGACCATCCACTTAGCTACCAGGCATCTTCTAGGGCACAGGCTTTTCCATACAAAGGGTTGATAACCTCTTCATCAATTGAGACCTCTCCAGAGTGGTACTTCAATCGCTTACTGTAAGAGCAATTGTCTTACAAGTCACTTTCATTGCTTTAATCCCTGGGCTTTCTCATTTCAGTACCAAATAGAGGTCAGCATGTTTACTTCCATTCTTTAGCATTTTCATTTGCCTGTTCAAAGGTAACCTGGAAATCATTCACAGGGAGAAATTTATGATGTAGTGCATGACACTAGTTCTGTGCCTTGCCTGATTACCATAGCTCACAGACCATCAGTCTTAGTTGGTGATCAATAACTGGTTATGGAATAAATGAAAAAATGGAATGATTGAATGACTATAACCAAAAAAAAAAAAAAAATCAATGGGTAATAATGAGTCTAGGAGTTCCTAAGTAAACAGATACCCTAGGAATCACTTAAGTATTTCTAGCAGATTCATTTTTCCCCAAGTAAGAAATATTTTTCCATTCCAGTGTTAGCCAACTTAGGACATACTACTGTTTCACCCAATGTCCAGACAGACGATCACACTCTCAAAGGGACCATTGAAGGGAGCTTAATGAAGGGAGTGTTTATAATGATGTGGGCAGGGAAAAGTAACAAAGGATAGGGCAGTACCCTAGAGCCAGCAAAAGCAGGAGTTCTGAGGGGTCTGGGGTGGGGAGCAGTTAGTTACTCGAATACAGAGAAAAGAGCTGGATGGAAAGGGCTGCCCAAAAGGAACCGGTGCCTTGGATAGAGGGTCAGAGCCAGCCTGTGATGACCTGGCAAGGAATTTGCTGCTGGAATAAAAATGCTTGCTTCATTCTTCACTAATCCTTCAATTTCTTTGCAAATGTCTTCCATTGGCTGAACTGAAAGTTGGAGGGCAAGGAAGCCTGTTGGTACAGTCCCCAGAAGTTAAAGTCTTGGGGCTCAGAGCAGGATGGAGAAGGGTGGAGAGTGGATGGGGTGGGGGGCAAAACAAAAATACCCAGATGCCTTCTTTATTAGCTGAGGTAGCTAATTGTAGTCTACAATGTATTGACACTTTCCTTTATATCTCTGTATGTGCAGGATAATCAGAAATAGGGAAAACATAATGGAAAACATGAGTTTCAAATACAGAAGTCCAACAAAAAGAAAAAAAGTCTTGCAACAGAAAAGAAAACTAGGACTACATTCTATTTTAGATTTGTAATGGTATAATTTGTAGAAAATCAACATTAAACATTATTAACGTCCCTCAAATTTGTTTGACAGAAGTCTAAAAATTAGACTTGATGAAAGTGTAAAAATATAATTTTTTGTCATTTATATTTAGCAAAAAAAGTCTTCAATTCTGTCTTCAAGAAAAAAAAAGTATTGGGTTACCTAAAAGTGGAAACTGACACAGGGATTCCTTTTTTTTTTTTTTTTTTTAATATTTATTTATTTATTTGGTTGCACGGGGTCTTATTTACTTATTTATTTTTATATTTATTTTTGGCTGTGTTGGGTCTTCGTTTCTGTGCGAGGGCTTTCTCCAGTTGCGGCAAGCGGGGGGCCACGCATCATCGCGGTGCGCGGGCCTCTTCACTATCGCGGCCTCTCTTGTTGCGGAGCACAGGCTCCAGACGCGCAGGCTCAGTAGTTGTGGCTCACGGGCCCAGTTGCTCCGCGGCATGTGGGATCCTCCCAGACCAGGGCTCGAACCCCTGTCCCCTGCATTGGCAGGCAGATTCTCAACCACTGCGCCACCAGGGAAGCCCAAGGAATTCTTTAAGGGAGTGCTTTCAGGAGAAGTCTTCAAGGACACGAGGAAAGCAGGCTGGTGCAGGAGAAGAAGCTAAACAAAGGTGTGGTTATCTAGCTCAACCTGATTCCACGAGGGCTCTGGAGCATGAATGGCACCAAAAAATTATCCTGCAAGGATAGAATCAGTCCTTAGGAGCAAGCTATTCTGCTGGTGGTGGAAGCATACCTCCAAGGCATTTGCAGGCAAGGGTGATCTCCTTGGCTGACACAAATTACCTGTAAGAGGGTGCACCTGTGAACCACTAGAAACTCCCACCAGCTGCTGGGGGATGGGTGCATTGGCTCAGTAAAGGAGGTCTGGGTGGGGTACCATCTACTGGATACATGTAAGCTTGCAGGCAGAATCCTGCCCACCTATGAATATTCCCAAATTCTAACCTTAAGGGCTGAATATATCTTTTGTCACATTGCAGAACATGGTAAGTCATCCTGCCTCTGAGAAAATCCTATAGAGCAATTAGGTAATTGGCAAAGATAAGTTGACCTGAAAGAAAATGCTGAAATAGAGATTTGTTTGCAACTATAACAGTCTTTTGAAGCTTCGCAGCAGAAACCCTCTCCCCATACATCTTTTTTTATTCCCCCCTTCGTGATTTCCTCTACCTCCTTCTTTTTCGTTTCACACATCTAGGAGTTGTTCTGAGACCCATTTTTATCTGGCTTTGCTGGATACTAACATGCTCGCTGAGATGGTTAAGTGATGAGGTTTAATCAGGAATAACATTAAAAATACTTATAGCATATATGCTTATCAGTGAGTAGTAGCCAGTCGGAACATACCATGAACGGAGTTTCCCTACTGGGCCAGATGTTAAATTTTAGGTGTCAGGTCATTAAGAGATGGAGATACTGGAGAAGGGGCTGAGGCAGCAGAGGTGGAGTGGTAGGGCTTTGGGTTAGGGGATGCTTAGGGCATAAGCTGATTTTCAGCCTTTTAGGAAGTCTTTCATTATGGTTATACCAGTTCCTACTGATTAAATATCAGACTGGGAGAATTGTTTCTGATATTGTTTGTTGTCATTGTTATTGTTGTATTGCTTGAAGTAAAACATTAATAACTGTGGCTTTGAACCTATGGCAGTCCTGCAAATCCCCAAAGAAGTCGGAAACTCATAAGACCAGTCCCCAAGACCATTATAATCATAGCTGTAACTTAACCCCAAATCAAGATTCCCATGAAGCTTTTACATCTAGTGTAAAACAAAAAGTTAAATGGGGAACATAGAAACATACTGTTGTAAGTCACTATGTATTATACCTTTTAACAGCAAGGTGGATAAGAACTTCCTAATCAAAAGCTATAACCTTGAAGAAAATGAATAGATAGCAGGCTATCTTAGCTGACATGTAAGTGGTCAATGATTTTTCTATTCATAACGTTTTAAACTGTGGCACTTTAATGCACAGTACTGCTAATTTATTTTTTTCTGGCCCCGTTTGTACAGTCTCTTAAAATCCATCACAGTTGAGAACAGTGTCTAGACAGTTATTATGATACAATCAGAAGAAAAGCTGGCAAATTAAAAAAAAGAAAGTGAATAGAAGTGCTGATTAAAATAACAGTACAGTTTATATGAGGCTTCTTTTAAATTTGTATTTTCTAGGTTTCATCTTTGGAAGACTCAAAGGACACTAAAATATTGTAGCACTGGAAGTCAGCTTCATTTTACAAGTCTAAAAGGGAAAGAGTAGAGTTGCATTTATTTCTCCATAGAAAGATTTCAGCAAACTAATTAAATAAATATTATGGCAGTGCATTTGAATAGTTTTCTTATCAGCGAGGAAAGAAAATGCTCAGGTATTTTATGTCACTGTTGAAGAAGGGCAAGGAAGCCATTGCTGAATAAATGGTTTTGTCAAATCTATATCTGATTTGAGGAAGTCAACTTTTTTATGGGAACTAAAAACATGAAATACACACAGTCCAGTCCCTGAACACAATCTTTCCCTTTAAGTTTCCAGAAGAATTCCTATTTCAGTTTTAGAGCCATCTGTTCTTGTCTTTTGCCACTGAGTATGTGGATAGATAATTTCTCAGGGTGCAATTAAATGAACATGAAGAAACTAGTTTATGCTATAAAGGGATCTGAAAAAGCTAAAGCATAAATGATAACATCTGTGCAAGGTATGGAGAAAGGGGGCAGATAGAAACATGCAAATTAGTCACACACTGTCAACACAGAAGTCCAAGTTCCAAGCAAATAAACTGAATGGGATGATGATTTACAGGACACAGTCTCATCCCTGTCAAGGGGGTAGAAACGATAAATAATTGGTCAGGTGCATTCATGTGGCATGGGAAAGCAAAAGCAACTCAATCAATTCTGTAAAAACAAAGAACAAAAACAACCCAGCATGAATGAAAGACTAATTAAAACTTTCCAATCTTAGATTTGAATGACTCAATTTGCTAACAGCGAATTTTGTTAAGTCCAAAGTATCATGATGCAGATTGTCTTTTCTTCACTGGGCGCATGGTTTTCATTCCTCTTCAGCCTCTGCATCACTACCCTCCCCCAACCCCCCGCCAGTAAAACATTGGCAGGTGAGCATTGCGGCAACCCTTTTCCAGAAGGTGGGCTCCAGTCCCTCATATGGGAAAGTCACAAGTTTGGCAAGGTGTGAAGAGGTTTCATTTCACTAAACGCCTATAGCTGAGGTCGCGTTCCACACAAAGGATGCGTTCTGGACGATTAATGCAACTTTTACATCCTTTTCAATTTGGCTCTAAAATATCTCTTTCAATATCTCTTTCAATTCTCTGCTTGAGAACTTTTAACTTTTCCAGATGGACTGTTTTAAGTGTTTTTCACCACTTCAGATTAATGTCGAACAAGTTCTTCATTAAGTCTTTGTTTTGGTAGAAAATCCAGGATAATGTGCCCTTGGTCCTAAGCCTCTTAATTTTAGGGTCAGTTTGACCTTGGAGCACTGCAATGTTTAGATCTCAAGTCCTAAGCCAAGGATTAAGCCAGGGGCAGGAGTTTCCACTCGCTATTTCTGTATCCTCGACTGCGTCTCCTCCTCGCACTGACCCACCTTTCTACCTCTTTCAAGGCTCCACTCAACTCCCACTTCTCTCTTTTTTTTTTTTTTATTTAATTTTAGTTCACTTTAATTTTTTTTATTTTTAATTTTATTTATTTATTTATGGCTGTTGTTGGGTCTTCGTTTCTGTGCGAGGGCTTTCTCTAATTGCGGCAAGCGGGGGCCACTCTTCATCGCGGTGCGCGGGCCTCTCACTATCGCGGCCTCTCTTGTTGCGGAGCACAGGCTCCAGACACGCAGGCTCAGTAATTGTGGCTCACGGGCCTAGTTGCTCCGCGGCATGTGGGATCTTCCCAGACCAGGGCTCGAACCCGTGTCCCCTGCATTGGCAGGCAGATTCTCAACCGCTGCGCCACCAGGGAAGCCCCCCACTTCTCTCTTTAAACCCTCCCGAGTCACGCTAGTATTTATCAGCTACTAAACTGAACTACTCAGGATTGCACTTGGGAGCCTTCTCGCCTACTGTAGGGCTGTGGTTTTCACACCCTAGCCGGCATCCGCATCACTTGGAGGGCTTGTTAAATATGGCCGAGCCCTACCCGAGTTTCTGATTTAGTACCTGTGAGAAGGGCGGTGAGAATTTGCATTTCTGACAAGTTCCCAGGTGAGGCTGATTCCGCTGGTGCAGGGACCACACTTCCAGATTCTCTGCGGTAGCGGATACCCTTGCCTGCCTCTCTGCGCGCCACATTCTAACTCATCCTTAAGACTACTCTTCATATCAGCTCCTTGAAAGCCGCCCCCCGGCAGAGTTAGGTTTCTTTCAGCCTGGACTCTCAATCCTATCTCAATTAAGGGAGGGTAGCTGTATTCGTTTTCTAGGGCTGCCATAATGAAGTACCACAGACTGGGGGTGCTTAAATAACAGACATTATTTATTTTCTCACAGTTCTGGAGGCTGGAAGTCCAAGATCAAAGTGTTGGCAGGTTTGGTTTCTTCTGAGGCCTCTCTGCTTGGCCTGCAGATAACTGTCTTTTTCCTGTGTCCTCACATGGTCCTTCCTCTGTGAGGTACATCCCTGATGTCCCTCTGTGTGTCCTACTCTCCTCTTCTTATAAGGATGCAGTCAGATTGGATTAGGGCCCACCCTAATGGCCTCATTTAACTTAATCACCTCTCTAAAGGCCCCATCTCCAAATAGTCACATTCTAAGATACTGGGTTAGGGCTTTAACATACGAATTTTAGGTGGACACAATTCAGCCCATAAGAGTAGCAAATTCAGATGTCTAAAGAAACCCGGAGACTTATGCAAATGTGTGCGTGTGGTGGGATGGAAGATACGAGAAATGGAAAGTGGCTTCATTGCCAGCAAGGCCGTGACCTTCCCAAAGGATCCTAAACGTGTTCACAGAGTGTATACACTGTTCAGACAGGGCTGCAGTGCCACCACGCTGGGGACGAGACAGGACCGTGCTAGAAACACAAAAATGACTAAGGCGCCCCCTCTTCTGTCTACTACATACCCATGACAACTCTGAACCTCAATTTAACCCTCCCACCTCCTAGATAAAACTTAATAAGCTAATCAGTCATGAAAAAACTCCACCTCCCGACAGCCTCCGGTCCACAGCTGGTTCCAGCTTCCTTCCGTCCTCCTCGGACACCTCTCACACAGGCCTACACTCTGTAAGAAGCTCCTCCCACCTCCCCCCGCAACGACCCTCAGTTCCTCGGGCGTTCACTCCATGCTGCAGCAAGTTCAATAACAAACTCTTTGACACAGCTCTGTCCCCAGTGCTTGTTCATCAGTGGGCTTTACAGACAGTGGGAATGATGTGCCTGGCTCGAACCTAGAACGTGTTTAGAATGATGCGCCCCTTCTAAAGGGATTCAGAATAAACAGAAGGTAACATCGCGTGGGACAGATCACCGAGGCTGTGGGCACTTTGGGCCAGCAGAACACTGAAAGCTCGCAGCCTTTGCTCCGATGTTCAGGTCTCCTTCTTTGAAATCGCTAACTTGTCCAGCTCATCATTTTTTCTCTCCCTTCTTTTTTTTTTTTTTTTAATTTATTTATTTATTTATTTATTTATGGCTGAGTTGGGTCTTCGTTTCTGTGCGAGGGCTTTCTCTAGTTGTGGCAAGCGGGGGCCCCTCTTCATCGCGGTGCGCGGGCCTCTCACTATCGCAGCCTCTCTTGTTGCGGAGCACAGGCTCCAGACGCGCAGGCTCAGTAGTTGTGGCTCACGGGCCCAGTTGCTCCGCGGCACGTGGGATCTTCCCAGACCAGGGCTCGAACCCGTGTCCCCTGCATTGGCAGGCAGATTCTCAACCACTGCGCCATCAGGGAAACCCCTCTCTCCCTTTTTTTTTTTTTCTCTCTCTTCTTTGACACACTAAGAGTCAGGTATGGAAGGAGCAGCAAATATTCGCATTATTTCTTATAACTTACAAAGCATGCTTATAACCCTTGCCTTACTTAATTTTCACAACACACTTGTAAGCTAGGTATGGTAGATCTAGATCCAGTGGGGAGAGGGCAATATAGGGATAGGAGGGAAAGAGGTACAAACTATTAGATATAAAATAAGCTACAAGGATGTATTGTACAACAGGGGGAATATAGCCAATATTTTACAATAACTATAAATGGAGTATAACCTTTAAAATTTGTGAAAAACTCTATTGTACACCTGCAATTTATATATTATACATCAACCATACTTAAAAAAAAAAAAAAAGAGGAAAGTGGTCCTTGTAGATGTAGCTGTCCCGATCAACCTCATATCAATAATGTGACCAAGTTCATACAGTAATTAAGTAAAAATTTGCCATACGATGCTATACTATGCTACCTTGACCTCCCAAGAGCTTGTAGTTGAGCAAAAAGATGCTCTCCTATGCTCCTGTGTGTTTATTTTCCTTCCCATCTAGACCAAAACGTCCTCAAAGTTAGAGATCATGTTCTGTATTTCTCTGGCATCTCCTACAGCTGGATCTAGTGCAATACCGAGCACATAGCAGACTCTCAATAGGAAGTCACTGATTGAATGAAACTTGTGAACATTTCTCAGAAGGGGACAAAGGGAAGACATTGTTTTAAAGCAAAGCCACTTTTTAGTCTTGGTCTCATAATTGCAATACCAGAGGCTGTTACTTTAATTCTTCAGGGTGCTTGGCATCAAAACATTTTTCATACTTGGCATTTTTCTTTTCCGGCCATGGTTTCTGCATTGAAAATGGTTGGGAGGTTCAAACTTCAATTCCACGTTCACTTCCTGGAGTTGCGTGGAAATTTAGAAAACCCGTGGAGAGCATGTGGTAGATACAGTGATGTGCTGTCCAGATCCTCCTTTAAGGAAGGATTTGTTGCTCCACCTGTTGGGATGCTGTTGGCACCAGCCTTCAGCTGTCAGCCCCTTCAGAGACTGCCTGAACTACAGTGAGCTGCCCTGCCCAGTGGTCGCACACTTCCCCGAGTGGTCCACATCTAGTGACTGATCAGAGAGGGTTTAAAGTCCTGGCCATCTTGACCCATCTCAGGACAACTCTGAAGGGGCATCTTGCCTCAGAGCTGCCCATGACATTCATTGAGGCTGTCATGGTCTGCATCATGACTCAACTTCTGCCGAATCTTGCTTCCTTTTCCTTCTTTGCTCAGGTGTTGAAACTTAGGGCTCTCCCAGGTAAACGTTCTGCACATTAAACTCTTAGGGTCTGCTTCTTGAGGAACCCAGCTTGAGACAGAGGAGATTGGTGGGGGACAGGGAGGGCTTAGCTGGTCCATGTGAAGACGATGAACTTGCTGTGAACCCTCAAGAACATAAATCGTAGGATGTGTTTGGCTGTGGTCTATTGAAGCTGACTGCATTACACTGAGAAGCTCAGATGACTCTTATGGCTTTGCTAAGCACAATGTATGCCTCCTACACCCTGAGGGTGACGAAAGGGCAGCTCTCCAGGCTGGAGGGGCTCCTCAGGGCCCCTCGGGGCCTCTCAGGGTTCACTCAGCCGGTGAATATCTTTCCACAGCCTCTTGCCTTAAAGCTTAGTAGACAGTTTACTTGCTTTTATAATATTTGTGTGATCTTGATCATTCTCAATCCAATGAACGGGGTAGGTGTGCATCATTATAGCCCTCATGTGTTCTCCTAATGGTGCTGGAAATCTCTGAACTTCTGATTGTGTTCATGACATTTTCTTTCATTTTCACGCAAGTTCAGGCCTGGTAATAAAGACTTTAGGTGGGCGTTGGTCTGCTCTCCGAATCTTCCTTTCCTCCCTGGAACTAAAGGCACAGGCCTTCTAATCAGCATCATTTTGGCTTTGATGTCCACAGTGGCAGCTAGGAGCTCCATTTGCTCTTATAAGTGTCCTGTCACTTAGATAAATTTAGGACACTCCTTGGCTCCAGGCCTCCCTCCAGAGTTTCCTCAGCAAGACTAATGTGATATATCGCCTCAACAAATCCCATCAGCCCTGCCTGATTTGAAACTGAGGGTGAAGATAGTTTATAGGGGCAATAACAACAGAAATGTCCTCTCCAAGACAGGCGAATAATTTCCTCTCTGTTCCAGTCCAGTACTATTTCCCTTAATCTTCTTAATGCCTGAGAAGCTGCTGTTTCCTCTGGCCTTAAAGCTCTTTTCTCCCCTGAAGGTTAATACACCAAAGAAATAATGGACTCTCGCAGGCCCATTATTTCTGCCCCTTTGGGCAGGCACCCTATTTTCTTTACTTTCATTTGGCGTTATGTTAACATGGCTTAGTGTTGAAACACACGATTCATAGGCACTGGGTTGAGCTAAGGCCCCAGGTTGCCTCATCAAAGGGTCCGTTAAGACAGAACCAAGCTGGCCAGCTGAGCCTGACTGGGTCTCTTGTCTACTGGGTGGGGCTGCTGATGACCCTTTAAGCTACTCACCCAATTTGTGTTCTTGATGGATTCTCTGTTGGTGCCTGACTCAACTTGATTCCCATATTCCTCACATTTCTGCAGGGTTCGTCTCTTACCTTTCTTCCTACACCAAGTTTCCTATCTTTCCACCCTTCCTTAACTGCCCTGGAAAAGACCTCATCTGAGTTTCTGGACCTCAGTCCAGTCAGCTGACATCTTCCATCTCTGAGTCCTGCCCCATATTGGGGTAGGGAGCACTAGATCTAGGCTAGGGTGAGTGCCCCCCTTTAGTGACTTCAGTGAAATCTACCTCATTTTACTATTTAATCAATGCCTTCATTCTTATATTTTAACAAACCTTTTCTATGTAGGACAGTTCCTGAATTTAATAGAGAAAATTCACAGTTCTGCTGTACCTGTCCAGCTACTCTCGTATTTTCTCAGCTATCTTCTTGGATGCACACCTGTTGTGCTCTGCTGTCAATGCTTTTGATGGAAAAAGACCATCAATTGGATATTCTCTCTCAGTAACCACTCCTTCTAGGGTTCTGCTATTTTTTTTTTTTTCCAGAGTCATTTTTTGGTGACTCTATAATGAATGCGATTTTAGGGGTAACTTTATGGTGCTCATCTATGTGGTACATGGATAACTTTAACTATAGAGCATTATTTTTACTATTTAAGATTTTTTTTCTCCCCTTCCAATTTTTAATGAATTGCTTTGTTTCATTCACAAAGGTTATGTGCTGTTTAGATTTTTGAATTAGTTAATCATCTTTTTAGTGATCTCCTTTATGTTAGCTATTAATGTGTAGATTCAAATGCTGTCAGGAGTTTATGAAAGTTCTTCAAAAGTCCCAGAAGGTATATTTCAGAAGAAATTGGGGCTGGGAGTGGAACACTTCTGATTTCCTTCCAGTTGTGTGATCCGATCAGTATGGCCATGGTCCTTTCTTTTTGGCTATCTGGGCCTTAGTTTATTTATGAACAAAATAAGCATTTTGTACCATATGGTTCCTAAATTCCTTTTCAAATTCATTTCATTTTCATTGTATGTGTCTGTGATGATGGGAAAAATTTTAAAGTTTTGGATTATTCATTTCAAATCACATTTGGATATGCCATTTTGAAAACCATTGCAATTCCTTTTGTGCAGAAATATTTTTCCCACACCTCAATTGGAGAATTGCTTGAGGAAAAGTCTCTCAAATGAGTCTCAGATGGAAAAAGAAAAGGGAGAAGGGAGAATTGAGTCTAAATAATTGTATGAATACTTCCCAGATTGTAAAGAGCTCTCCTTCAGCAGGCCCTGAATGCTGGGAGAAGAAAAATTCTAGAACAAAGATTTAAACTAAGTATTGGGTAGATTTCCTGGTTCCAAAAGGGGGGTGAGTGTAAGGATTCTGTTGATCTTTTCCACCGCAGGTAGCTCATTGCTAAGGATTTCTCCACCCCAAATGACAACCTTGCCCCTTTAACTTTGAATCCTCCCCATAATCCTTTCTTAATAATATTTTTTGTAGAGCATTATATATATATATATATATATACATATTTCTTTATATATTTATATTTGTATATTTTAAGTTTAGCCACAAAATCAAAGAGATATACAATATGTGTCCAGTATATGTATTATATAAATATATATGCATTAGATATCTCTCTGTTTTGGTAGCTAAATTTCAGTAAGTACAACATCCTGTTATTTATTCTAGCTGAAAATAAAAAGCTTTCCATGGGATAGAGAGTTGGCTTTTATGGACATTTATTTTCTGTATCACATTCTTTTTCTCCACTGGCTTTTCATCTGAATCCAGGCAGACCTTTCTTTTTTGAACTTCTGATAACTAAGGACATTACTTTTTATGTAATCCCTTCCAACCTTATAATCCAGTTGAGAACGCTCACCTGACATATTGAGCAATAATTGATTCCCTTAATAGGCATTTCCACACACCAGTCTTTCTCCTTCCCAGACACTTTTTTAATCTGTCTGGATGTGTTGCTTTCAGCAGCTGCCTATAGCTTTTCTTTTTATGCCTGATTTACCTCTGTCTGCTGTTGTATTTTTCGTGACTGCCACTTCACTCCTAGCCCTCTGTCTACTGTACTCTTATTTTCAGTGTCTTTGTCTCCAGCTCAAGAATTCACATTTTCTTACCTCACTGCTTTCTTCTCATTAAATCATAATTTTATCATTTCTAAATATCATAATTAATGTTACTCCCACCTAAAGCTGGACAAAGGCATATACAATGATATTTTGGACATCTATGTGTATATTTTAGGAAGGGATATTTCTTCCATGGGCTCTGGAAAATTAAGCTTTTCTCCAGTGCCAAAGGACTGACTATCTCAATGAGATAATGTTTTTAAGACACCTAGCTTAGGGTTAGACTTCTAGAAGTTACTCGGTAAATGGTGAGTCCCTTCCACCCTCATTGTGGAATTTCATAAACCACAGCTGGTGAATTGGGGAAGATACTTTGCTCAAGAAACTTCACTTTCCTGAATCCCTCATATTATATACCCTTAGTGCCTGTTCTGCCTATTCACCAGGCCAGCCATGGTGGAGGGTGGCTTATTTTGGAACCTTATAACTGCATGTGATAGAAAACAAAGTCAAGCTATGTCAAGCAAAAAAGGGTATGGGACAGTATTAAGGATTCTCTTGCAATCCAAGGTCTCGGATTCAGGAATGCCTGGAGTTAAGGTTAACCACACTCTCAGGACTCTCTCACTTTGCTGTTTATTCACATCTACTTTATTCTCCCCCACCCCTGTCCCCACAGATGTGCTTTTCACTGTCCCCTGGCATGAAATAAGGATTTGCGTTTCCACAAATCAAGCCTTTCCAGAGGGAGATTGACACTCTCATTTCCAGGTCCAAAATTCCCATGGAAGGAATCAGTATTCACCCATCTTGTGTGAGGTCCTCACTCCTAGGCTTATCCAGGAGGTTGAGGTCTTAAGAGAAGACAGAATTAACCAGATTTAGAACAAGGGCTCACCTCTCCATCATGATTTGTGGCCATGACATAGACTCACATGGTTTTGATGGGGGACTTCTGCAGGAAATATTCCACAGAGAGGACAGACAATTAAAAACTGTCCCAGGTAACTAACTGGTTCATCCCTTCTGCTCTCTCCCAAGCCTCCACCATCTCCCCATTTCTTAGTCTCAACCTTTCTTTGTATATTGCCGAAAAATAAAAACAATCAAAAGAGAATTTGAGGGACTTCCCTGGCGGTCCAGTGGTTAAGACTTCGCCTTCCAATGCAGGGGGTGCGTGTTCGATCCCTAGTTGGGGAGCTAAGATCCTACATGCCTCATGGCCAAAAAACCAAAACATAAAAAAAAGAAACAGAAGCAATATTGTAACAAATTCAATAAAGACTTAAAAAAAATGGTCCACATCAAAAAAAAAAAACTTAAAAAAAAGAGAATTTGACATGTTCCCTTAATAAATCTAATACTTACATCTTTTCTTTGCCTTAATCTCCAGTAACCATGGTTGATCTGTCCTCCCTCATTTTATCTAAAGCCAATTCCTCTATTTCATCATTAGTTTCCATTTTCTCTCTACTTCCCTATGACTTCTCTCCTCCTGCATCATCATTTCTACTCACACTGTGTCATTTCTATTAGCTTTCAAAGGAACCATAAGCTCTTCCATTTTAACAACCCTCCCTTAACCCATATGTTCCTGCAGCTATGACTCCGTATCTCTGCTCCTCTTGGGAAAAACCCCTTAGAAGAGTTATTTATATTCTGTATTTCTAGTTATTCTCCTTTTGTTCTCCCTGGAACCTCCTCTTGTCAGGCCCTCTTCCCCCTTACTTCTCAAAAACTGTTCTTGTCGTGGTCACTAATGACTTTAAAATTGTCAAGCTCAAAGGTAAATCTCAGCCTTCATTTTCTTTTAACCACCAGTAACATTTGTTGCAGTTCATCATTTCTTCCTTCTTAAAACACTTTTTTTTTTTTTTTTACCATGTAAGCAGGGGATAAATTCTATTTATTGAAATATAAGAACTCAGCACATTCTACATAAAGCACTACCAAAATCCACTAAATGTTCTTTGGTTGAAAAACAGATGATAAACTTTGAGATGCGTTCTGATTCTTCTGATATATGAACTGAAGGTTTTGCTTTCCACAGTTTTTACAACTGAGGCTAAATGTTTAATAAAGCTGGGCGTGCAATAAGCCAATGTCCCCGCAGAGAGGAGTTAACCATGCTTTTCTCGGCTATTGGTGAATATTCATTTATTTCTGCGACATAAGCCCTATTACTCATGATCTGTAACTTCTTCTGCCATAAAGAAAGATTATACTCCTAAAGGATTGGTGGTCCTTTATCCTAATCCACAAAGAATAAAACAATTCTTTTCTAAAATACAAAATGTTCCCCTGTCTTAACTCTAATGCAGGAGAATGGTGTCCTGAACCCGTACTGTGATAAGTTATATCACTGTTACTGTTTCACCAACACAACATATCCTGATTTAAATTTACACCGTTATGTCTTTTAGTGATTACATCTTCCAGTGATTATATATAAATGCTGTTATTCTTTCTAGGCATCTCAAACATACCACATAAAATTAAACATTTTTATCTTTCATCTTCCTCTCACCTTCAAACCAGAGGGGATAGACAATTAAATACTTTCCCAGACAACTAGTTCTCCTCTCTTCTCTACACTTCCTCTTCATTCTTTACTCTCAGATCATCATCTTGCTTCTTATTTCACTAAAAAAAAATCTGCTCTTGCTGACTTTTCCAAATCAAGGAAAGGCAGCTCTTTTCTCTCAGGTACTATTCAAAAATACTTGATGTCAGTGTGACTCATGTTTCTCTTTAAGAACTCGTGTTCAATCTGTCAGCAGATTCAGTTGACGCCACAGAATTCAAGTTTTTTGTTTTTGTTTTGTTTTCTTTTACCACCATTACCACCCTACTCCAAGAAATGTACAATCACTTCTTGATTGGTCCACCTCAAGTAGATAATTGATCTCCCAGGGCTCGCCTTTGTTCCTCTTCATTCTCTTATCCTCAGAGCAGCCCAAATGTTTATTGTCTGCTTTTCTTTCTAGGGTGTCACTGCCATGAGAACAGGAACTTTTTATGTTTTGTTCACTGCTATTTCCCCAGCACCAAGTACAGTGCCTGGCACATAGTAGGCACTCAAAACAATGTCAGTTGAAAGAATCCACTAATCTGTGAGCTTGCCAAACCAGGACCTTCGCATATCAACTTTTGTATTTCTTGTGCATCATGTGCTATGAGGCAAAGAGCAAGGGTTCAAAATATATTTGTTCAATGAATCTCTGAGTTACTGGGGAGTCATACAAGTAAAGCACAAATTCCTCTCTCTAGCTCTTTTCACAGGTTGTCCTTTTGTTCCCGTCATTGAAAGTGCACTGTAAAAAGTCAAAGGGATAAATCTCTCCAGAATTAATAAAGGATCATTTGTTAGGATGAAGATCTGTGGATCAGAGTGGATTAAAAAAAAGGCTGGAGGCAGGGATTCCATTGAATAAGGAGCACAGAAGCAAAGCTACCTGGGTGATTGTTTGCAGGGAGATGAAGACACGAACTCTCTATATGAGAGATTATAACGTCTCTTGCTGCAGCAAAATGGGGGTCTATGAGACTTGAGAAGCTGAAGAACTAATACCATGGGACTTTAGCATAGTAAGAAATGGCTGGTTTTCCTTTTTTTATCTATTTACTCTTATCTTCCCATTTACTCCATTCCTTCTTTCCTTCTTTCTTTCTTTCCTTCTTTTCCTTCCTTCCTCCCTCCCCCCTCCCTCCTTCCTTCCCTCCTTCCTTCCTTCCTTCCTTCCTTCCTTCCTTCCTTCCTTCCTTCCTCCCTTCCTTCCTCTACTTGCTTTGAGCATTTGCTATGTGCCAGGCATAGGAGGAGGTGAACACACAGACAAGACCCATGTACCAATAGAGTTTATGGTACTGGATTGGGGGCACAGGGAGAGAGAGTCAAGCTAAGAAGCACAAAGAGAAGAAGATGATAAAAGCTTTGATGTAGTTACAAAAAGATGTAGGTACACCCAAGATGCGATTCCCATAAATGTGGATAAATGAGATTGTGTGGAAAAAGGACATTTCCCAGCAGATTTTGAGGTTTGATCTGAGTTTTAAAGAATGAATAGGAATCTTTTGGCTGATAAAAAGAATAAAGGCATTCAAGAGCAGTGACAGCAATGTGGATATGCTGAGGACATAGCAGGGTATGTTTTGGAAACTATAGGTGTCCCATGTGTCTAGGGAAGACATGGCATGTGAGGGTGGTTAAGGAGATGAAGCAAAAGGAAGGCAGAAGCCGGATTATGAAGTTCGTAGAAACTAAAATGAAGAGTCTGAACTTAGGACTTCCCTGGTGGCGCAGTGGTTGAGAATCTGCCTGCCAATGCAGAGGACACGGGTTCGAGCCCTGGTCCAGGAAGATCCCACATGCCGCGGAGCAACTAAGCCCATGTCCCACAACTACTGAGCCTGCGCGTCTGGAGCCTGTGCTCCGCAACAAGAGAGGCCGCGATAGTGAGAGGCCCGCGCACCGCGATGAAGAGTGGCCCCCGCTCGCTGCAACTAGAGAAAGCCCTCACACAGAAACAAAGACCCAACACAGCCAAAAAATTTAAAAAATAAAATAAAAAAAAGAGTCTGAACTTATTCTGGGTGCACTGGAATGTAATTTTAGAATTAAAACCAGGAAAATAAAATAATCAGAATTTTGTTATGATAAGGTAACATTAGCAAAGATGGAGTTTCTTTACTTATTGAGGACTTTTTATGTGCCAGGCAATGTTTAAGAGCTACTTGCGTAGTATCTCATTCAATTCTCCTAACAAACCTCCAAAAAAGTATAATTAGGCTCGTTATAGAGGCAAGGAAATGGAAATTTAGAGAAGTTTCCCATAGGGATCTGGTTAGTGTGTGATCAGAATTCTCAAACCTCTAACTGAAAATCCTGAAATTCATTTTTCCCTTTTATTTTTTAATTTTTCAAATATTTATTTTTTTATTTTTTATTTTCTTCCAGTTTTATTGAGATATAATTGACATACAACACTGTATAAGTTTGAGGTGTACAGCATAATGACTTGACTTACATACATCATGAAATAATTATCACAATAACTTTAGTGACCACCCATCATCTCATATAGATACAACATTAAAGAAGTAGAAAATTCTTTTTCATTGTGGTGAGAGTTCTTAGGATTTACTGTCTTAACAGCTTTTATATATTATAACATACAGCAGTGTTAATTTTATTTATCATGTTGTACATTACATCCCTAGTACTTATTTATCTTAGAGCTGGAAGTTTGTACTTTTTGACCACCTTCATCCAATTCCCCCTACCCCTACGCCCCCACCTCTGGTAACCACAAATCTGATCTCTTTTTCTACAAGTTTGTTTGTTCTTGAAGCATAATTGAACTGCAACACTATATTAGTTCCCGGTATACAACATAGTGATGCAATATTCCCATACATTTCAAAATGATCACCCTGATAAGTCTAGTTACCATCTGTCACCATACAAAGATATTACATAATTATTGACTATATTCCCCACACTGTACATTTCATACCTGTGACCCATTTATTTTGTAACTGAAAGTTTGTACCTTTTAATCTCTCTCACCTATTTCTCTCTTAATCCCAGTCCCTGGCAACCCCTCTGGCAACCATCTGTTTGTTCTCTGCATCCATGACTCTGTTTCTGTTTCTGTTTATTCTTTTATTTTGTTTTTTAGATTCCACATATAAGTGAAATCATACAATATTTATCTTTCTCTGTCTGACTTATTTCACTTAGCATAATACCTTCTAGGTCCATCCATGTTGTCGCAAATGGAAAGATTTCCTTCTTTTCTATGGTTGGGTAATATTCCATTATTTATATATATACATACCACATCTTCTTTATCCGTTCATCTATTGATGGGCACTTACATTGCTTCTGTATCTTGGTATTGTAAATGATGCATCAAGGAACTTAGGGGTGCATATATCTTTTCTAATTAGAGTTTTCATTTTGGGGAGGATAAATACCTAGGAGTGGAATTGCTGGATCATATGGTAGTTTTTTAAAAGTTTTTTGAGGTATTTCCATACTGTTTTCCATATTAGCTGCACCAGTTTACATTCCCACCAACAGTGCACAGTGGTTCTCTTTTCTCCACATCCTTGTCAACATTTGCTGTTTCTTATCTTCTTGATATTAGCCATTCTAACAGATATGAGGTGATATTTCATTGTGTTTTTTTTAAACATCTTTATTGGAGTATAATTGCTTTACATTGTTGTGTTAGTTGCTGCTGTATAACAAAGTGAATCAGCTATATGTATACATATATCCCCATATCCCCATATCCCCTCCCTCTTGCATCATCCCACCCCTCTAGGTGGTCACAAAGCAGGATGGTTTTGATTTGCATTTCCATGATGATTAGTGATGTTGAGCATTTTTTCATGTGCCTATTGGTCATCTGTATGTCTTCTTTAGAAAAATGTATATTTGCTACTCTGCTCATTTTTTAATTGGGTTGTTTGTTTTTGTGATGTTGAGTTGTATGAGTTCTTTGTATATTTTAGATATTAACACCTTATCAGATATATCTTTTGCAACTATCTTCTCCCATTTAGTAGGTGGCTCTTTCATTCTGTTGATAGTTTCCTTCACTGTGTAAAATCTTCTTAGTTTGATTAGTCCCATTTGTTTATTTTTGCTTTTATTTCCCTTACCTGAGGAGACATATCCAAAAAAAATTGCTAAGACAGATATCAAAGAGTATAATATTTTCTTCCAGAAGCTTTATTGTTTCAGGTCTTACATTTAAGACTTCAATCCATTTTGAGTTTATTTTCATATTTGGTGTGAGAAAGTAGTCCAGTTTGATTCTTTTGCGTGTAGTCTTCCAGTATTCCCAACACCGTTTATTGAATAGGCTGACTTTTCTCCATTGTATATTCTTGACTCCTTTGTTGTAGATTAATTACCCATATAAGTGCGGGTTCATTTCTGGGTTCTCTATTCTGTTCCATTGATCTATGTGTCTGTTTTTGTGCCAGTACAAAACTGTTTTGATTACTGTAGCTTTGTAGTATACTTTGAAGTTTAAAAACTTGAAATTTTTAATCACCATTCTCATAGTTGTAACTAGAATAGAGGTTGAAGGGAGATAGTGGCACAGTTGATGTGGGCAGATGGATTAGTATGCTATTTAACTAAACCTGGAGTGAACTGATGAGAGTGTGGACTTAAACAATGGCAGTGGAGATTGAGGGAAAAGATGATTTTGAGACAAATGAAGGAGATAGAATTTATAGGACGGCGACTAACTGGATGTGGAAGAGCAAGTAAAGGGAGAGTGTTTAGAATGTCGATGAGGTTTATGGCTGTGGTCACTGGGTGGAAGGTAGGGCCATTCTTAGAAGTATAGGAAGGTCAGGCTTGAGAGGGTTCAGATGCCCATATGATGCAAAACATGGGCAGTCAGTTATACAGGATTGAAGTCCAGCAGAAGGTTACGAGCTAGAAGACAACCATCGGCACATAAACATGGATCAGCTGATCAATGGCTGGTTCGTAGACCGATTAGAGCAGGGGGCTTAGAATAGAGCTGTGGAAACCTAAACATTTCATAGATTACAAAGGAGAAGGAAATGTGCTAAAGGTGTTTGAAAGGAATCAGAAGGAGAAATGGGGTTAAAGCTGGAATAGAGAGATATCCCAGATACTGAGGAGGAGGGATGCTGAGACGGCAGTGATGGAAAGTATCACAACAAGGACAAGTAAGAGAAGAACAGAAATATGTCCATTTTATTTGATGATGTCAGGGTCATTGTTCAACTAATCAAAAATAAAATCAACTTGTTATTGAGGAAGCTGGACCCATGTAGCAGATAGAGGAGTAGATGGAAGTGAGGGATTGGAGCAGCCAAGGTATAGGCTGAGGGAAGTGTGGGATGGTGGTTAGAGCCGGATGGGAAGGATTTGGGGGAGGGGACTGACTCCAAGGAAATGTTGGAATGATTTTTCTTGAACAGCAATTATTTTCCCTAAGAAATAGATTTTTGACTTCTTTCAAATGTGTGTATGAAGGGAGATGCTATTTATATATCTCCTTCTAGCTTTATTCAGACTTGCAACCTGCACGAATACTATTAACTCTTTAAGTATCAAATTTTTTTCTCTCTCTTTCTTCCCTCTTTACCTCTTTCTCTCTACCTACAGAAGCACAGGAGCTTAGAAAATAGAAGTTCTGATTTTAATTCACCACCAGTACATTTTTTTTTTATTTTCAGTGAGTTCATATGAACAATCCCCACCGCCATGCTGCCAGGGGAAGATTTTGAGCTGGAATAGGATGCTTATTTGACACAGTGCTGTATCCTGAGTTCTCAACAATGTCAACCTGACTTTCTATTTCCCTAAGTCTTGATCCTTCCCTTAGAAGCAGGCCGAACCCTTGATTCCAGTTTTAGTTCCCTTTGATTGAAAGATTAAACAGTGTCATATTTCAGGTGTTTTAATACAAGAATCAGAAAACAGCTTCTCCCTTTCTTGACCAGAGTAGGGGCACAGGCATTTATAGTCCTATAAAGGGACCATGGTGAACGTTCTGTTCATCTTTATGTTCAAAATACGTTGGAGTCCATTGATTTCAGAAGCATTTCATTGCAGTGGGGGTGGGTGGGGGAGGGAGTGAAGAGAGTGGGAGTCGAATGGATGTGGAAATTTCCTCAGATGGAGTTGTTTTTTATACCTCAGAGACTGAGGATGCTGGAGGATAAAGAATTCCAGGTTGGCTCTGCCCTTTGGTACTTATACGGAGGCTTTAACTTTTCACAGGGGTCAGTGAGGCAGTCTGCACTTTCTTCACATCTGAGTTCCTGTGACTTCACTCTTCGCAGTATCAAATAGCCTGGAACGAATGGAATTTTCTTGTTCCTCCAGGGGATTGCCCACCCTCCCTGGAATCTCTGGTTGTTCTGGTAAGGAGGACTCAGACCAGCTGGGCACCACTGAATGTCTGAGGACTGAACAAATCTCCACTGCTGGTTGTTATGGATACTCAGTGGTGGTTAAAAAGCTGCCGTTGACTGGGCTGAAACCTGCAGATCAGTCCATCAGTGAGTAGTGTTTGGGAGCCTTGGCTCAGCTTGACAAATATGTGGCAAGCTGTGGTGAGTGAAGTTGTTTGTTACATGTGAGAGTTGAAGTTTGCCAGCCCTCCTGTTTCCCCAAGAAGCCCGGGGCACTGAAGCCACTGGTTACTTGCACGCTTGACCACACTCACTAATTATTAAGAATAACAACTGAAATTTGTATCATGCCTTCTATTTATAAATTACTTCCCCACATGTTACCTTATTTGAAGCTCACAACAACTTTGAGCAGAAGGTAATTACTACCGCTAATTTAAAGATGGGAAAACAAGGCTCAGAATGTGTAAGAGATGTAACTAGAATCACAGAGCCAGTAAGAGGCCAGAGGGGAACTTGGTTTCCCGTCTTCCATGGCTTTGCTCTGCCTGTAGTTGCTTCTGCCCTGTTGCTAGGAATCTTTCAAAGTTTTGGCAGCCAGTGAAGTCAGTAAGTTCCTGGAGATAGAGCAAGGAGATCCAAGGAAAAGAGAACTGGAGAGTGGGTTGGAGGTTGCTGGAGAGTGGGTTTCTTAGCACTGGTCAGCCCTGAGGTCAAATGCACTAACAAGCGCACTAAATAGCTTTGCCATCCCAGGGCATCTTGTTCCTCGAGGAATTAAAACCCTATCATCACTTCCAACCAGAACCTGGATGAAGTGCATTTTTAGGTCTCCCAGTGCACCATATGAAGGATCTAGCGAATTCTATTTTTATTTAAGGCATAGAAGCCTAAATATTCATTTATTTCAGATTTTACACGAAAGTCTATAAAGGAAGAAAAAAACTAAGAATAATTGAAACAATAATCAATACATTTCCAGTAAAGTTTTTTTTCTATAATTCAAGCATATACTTTTTCATAGGTCAGTCTTCTAAAGGAAACAGGATATTTTAAAAAAATGAAGTAATCTTTTAATATATGTCATTAAAAATAGTGTATTGGTTAAGCAAATAATGGTACATCCACATGAGTCACTACAGAGTTTTTAAACTTGACGGTGCTGAAAATATCTAATGAAACAGAAACATAACAATATATTGTTATGTTTAAATAGCAGCACACACAGCAGTATGAAGAAGGGCATGTGTGTGTGTGTATTGTAGGGAGAGAGGGAGAGGAGAGAGAGTGACAGGACTGGAAGGATAGATACAGAACCTTAGCAGTTGCTACCTCTGATTCAGGGATGTGCTAATTGGGTCATCTGGGAAGCAGACACTGTGGCAAAGTTAGGAGTGCAAAAGGATTATTAGGAATTTGACAAATGATGCTAGGAAAACTGGATATCCACATGCAAAAGAACGAAGTTAGACCCCCTACCTTATACTACCACATACTACAAAAGTTAGCTCAAAATGATCAAAGACCTAAATATAAGATTTAAAACTATAAAACTCTTGGAAGAAAAGAGAGGAAAAGTTTGATAACATTGGATTTTACAAAGATTTCTTGGATATGACACCAAAAGCACAGGTAACAAAAGTGAAAATAGGTAAATTGGACTCTATCAAAATTAAAAACATCTGTGCATCCAAGGACAATCAACAGAGCAAAAAGATAACCTATGAAATGGGAGAAAATATTCACAGACTATATATTTGAAAAGAGGTTAATATCTAGAGTATGTGAACAACTACAACTCAACCACACACACACACAAAACATATAATCCAACTTAAAAATGGACAAAGGACTTGAATAAACAGTTCTCCAAAGAAGATATACAAATGGTCAACAAGCATGTGAAAAGATACTCAACATTACTAATCACTAGGTAAGTGCAAATCAAAATCACAAGATACTACCTCATACCCATTAAGAAGGCTGCTATCAAAAAATAAAAATTAAAAATAACAAGTGTTGATGAGGATCTGGAGAAAATACAGCGCTTGGGCATTGTTGGTGGGAATGCAGAATGGTGCAGCCACTATGGAAAACAATATGGTGCTTCCTCAGAAAACTAAAAATATTTTTATCATATGATCTAGCAATTCCATTTCTGGGTATATATCCAAAAGAATTGAAAGCAGTGTCTCAAAGAGATATTTGCATACCCATGTCCATAGCAGTGTTATTTATAATAACCAAAAGGTGGAAGCAACCCAAGTGTCCATGAACAAATGAATGGATGAACAAAATGTAATTTATACATACAATGTAATGTTATTCAGCCTTAACAAAGGAATGAAATTCTGACACATCCTTGAACCTTGAGGACATCGTACTCAGTATTTGTCAAAAAGACAAATACTGCATGATTCTACTTACATGAGGTCATCTAGAGCAGTCAAGTTCATAGAAACAGAAAGTAGAATGGTGGTTGCCAGGGATTGGGGGAGGGGAGGATGGGGAGTTGTTAAATGGGTACAGAGTTTCAACCTCAACAATGTGAATATACGTAATACTGTTGAACTGTATACTTAAAAAGGGTTAATAAGGTAAATTTTATGTTATGTGTATTATTTCACCACAATTGAAATAAAAAAATGGATTATTGGGGAGTAACACCCGTGAAAGAAAAGGGGAGGAAGGAATATTAAGTAGGAGAACCACCAGATTGTGTTGTAGACAGTCTCTATCAGGCCAGTAGGAGCTCAGGAGCAAAGATAGCCCATTAGAAGGGGCCGCGTTGGGCAGAAATGGCTAGTCCTTTGCATCACTTCCTTGACTTTGGTTACCATGAATTTGGCTACCATGGCCTTGCTCAGTCATTGTTTGGGAGTTGCCCTGAGATGAGCAGGACCTCAGCTTGGAAGCTGAGGCAGGTGCTGAAGGAGTTAACCTTTGGAGGTTGTCAGCCAGTCACATTTACTGAAGCTGGACAACAATTCCTTCTTTGAACATCATCTGAGTGACACGTCTCTATGACTGCCCCATGGGACTAAGAGTGAGTTTTATTTTCCTTTAGTTTGCATTTATATGTACTCCACATTTCTAACAATAAATGTGACTTTTTAGTCAGAAAAGAAATATAAGTTATCATAATATATGACAACTAATTTTAACGGTTGAGCAATTAGTTCCATATTAAATATCCACTTCAGATTGTTACATTCAGATCCCTACCACGTAAACACATTCCATCATAATAAATCAAGGGATTATGAATCCACCTGTGAATCTGAAATAAAATGATTGTTCTGTCATATCAGTTCATATTGTAAATTTGATATTGGCATATGAAATGGGCATCAACCTTAGATATTGCGTACTTTTTAAATAAGTAATTAATTAATTTATTATTTATTTTTGCCTGTGTTGGGTCTTCGTTGCTGCGTGCAGGCTTTCTCTAGTTGCGGCGAGGGGGGGCTACTCTTGGTTGCGGTGCGTGGGCTTCCCATTGCGGTGGCTTCTCTTTGTTGCGGAGCACGGGCTCTGGATGCACAGGCTTCAGTAGTTGTGGCTAGCGGGCTCTAGAGCGCAGGCTCAGTAGTTGTGGTACACGGGCCTAGCTGCTCTGCATGCGGCATGTGGGATCTTCCCAGACCAGGGCTCGAACCTGTGTCTCCTGCATTGGCAGGCGAATTCTTAACCACTGCGCCACCAGGGAAGTCCCTAGATATTGCCTACTTTAATTGTATCCTGTATTTCTACCAGAGTGTAAAAGATGTTCAAACGGACCATTGGAAAGATATTAATCACAATACACAAACCTTGGAAAGCATGATTTTATTTCTGTTGAAACAGTAGGGTCCTCCTGGCAGGCTTAAAGCAGAGGTGGAGACTTTTAAAGCAGGGCAGGGTACCTGCAGGAGGACATTCAGGTATCATCATCCAATAATGCTTGTACAACATTTTCAGATCCTCACATGAAAGGAAACTCCTAAGGATAAGATGCAAGTGAAATCATCAGAATGACAGCTCTTTTAACTTTAAATAATTTATGGGTTATATACCTGCATCCTGGGTAGGCTGGTGTCAAGAGGGCTTTATTCAAAAGAATAAAATTTTTCTAATTTCAATGAGGGGAAGATGAACTAAGGGAGCAAGAAAATTATAGAAAGAATTATAGATCCAAAGACTGAGAGAAATGCAGGGCTTTGGGCTTTTCTACATGTCTGGAATAATGGCACTGAGGTGCTGAGAATTCATCCACGCAAAATTACTTGAGTAAAAAATTACTTTCTCCTACAAACTCACAAAATGCAGGCTCAATATACTGCCAGGAGATAGAAAACACTGAGTAATCACATGTAATCAAACTAAAGCTATTTCTGCTGTACACTTCTGAGACCGGGCTTTATGTCTAATTAAGCAACTGAAATGATTTATAGACTTTAACATTCACTTTAAAAGTGGGATTTGAAGGGCAAGTCTGTCTTTCTAGGCTTTACCTGTTCAAATAGGAATCTTAAGTCACCAGTGGTGAAACTCAGTAAAATCTCTAGTTAACAATTCGCCTGGGTTTGGATAAAGCTAAACCGATCACATTACTAAAACTTGGCAAGATTTTCAAGTTTTCTTAACCTCCTGGCATCTTAGGAGGGCTTTTCTGCTTGTTCTGTTTTTGTTTTTTGTTTTGCATGCATTTAAGAAACTTCTATTGCATACTGGCCCCATGCAGTTAAGTACTGTTCTACATGTTCATGATATAAGCAGTGAATAAAACCAAACAAAAATCCCTGTCTTCAGGGAGTTTCAATTCTAGTGGGAGGAGGGGGAGATAAGCAATAAATAAAATAAGTAAGTTGGCATATTAGAGGATGATAAATGCCATGGAAAAGAGCAAAGTAGGGAAGAGGTACAGGGAAAGAGGGTGAGGAAAAGTGCAATCTTAAATCAGAAGGACAGAGAGGGCGTCGCTGAGATGGTGACATTTGAGTGAAGACTTGAAAGAGGCTTGGGGGCGAGTGATGTACATATTTGGAAAAGAGCGCCCAGGCAGAGGAAACAGCAAGTGCAAAGGCCGTGCATCAGTCAGAGCAGGAGACGGATGATACAATCAAATTGGATATTTTGAGGAGAGTTGAAAAAAGTGATTATTTTTTAAAATGTGGACCCTTTAGATTGCTTCCATGTCTTGGCTACTGTAAATAGTGCTGCTATGAACATTGGAGTGCACGTATCTTTTCAAATTAGAGCTTTCGTCTTTTTTGGATATATGCCCAGGAGTGGGACTGCTGGATCATATGGTAACTCTATTTTTAGTTTTTAAAGGACCCTCCATACTATCTTGTAATAAACGATAACAGGAAAGAATCAGAAAAAAGATATATATAAAACACTCAACTTTACACAATATTGTATAAATCAACTATATTTCAATTAAAAAATACTGTGGGCCGGCTGTAAGGAAATGATAAGGGACAGCGTGGTTTCCCGAAGCTAGAGATGTGGGCACTATAATCGGCACTAGTCCTGAGGGGGTGACTGGGCAGTGGTTTGGGAACCTCGGAATAAGAGGCTGTGTGGAGAGTCTGCCTGATGGGAGCTGTGACCTTAGGTTGAGGGATGCAGTGCCTGCACCAGCACTGCAGGAAGAAAGCACCGCAAAGGAGAGAAAAGGAGACTCTAACCTCGCATTCGTCCTTCCTTCAGATCTTCTGCTGTGCTCTGCCCTGGCTGAATCCACCTGGAAGCAGAGGGCCAGGGGGACCGTTGCGGTCATTCATGGAGTTCATCCTTCCAGGGTACAGAGCAGGGCTGAGAAGGGTGGGGAGAGGGTCTGGAGGGGCCTACTGAAGACACTCAGCACAAGCTCTGAGGTGAGATCATGGCTGACATGAAGAGGAATAGCAAGGACATCCCTGTGATTACAGAGGAGTGATTGAGTAGGAGTTCCAGGAAATGAGTCAGAGAAACAGCAGACTAGAATTGGATAGCATTGTTGGGGCTTGTAAAGTCCTTAGCTCTTACTGTGAATGAAACAGGGAACTGATGGGGAGTTCTGTGTGAAAAGGTGATGAGGGCTGACATATCTTAAAAGTATCTCTCTGGATGCTGGGTTAACAATAGACTGTGGTGAGACAAGGCTGGAATCTTGAGACCAGCGAGGATGCTGGTGCCTAATTCAGGCAAGAGAGACGGTAGTTTACAGGTGGATGCAATGGAGAGTGTAAGAAATGGTGGGTTTCCAAATAAATTTAAAAGTAGAGCCAACAGGATTTGCTGACAGACTGAATGGCATATGTGTGTGTGCGCAAAAGAGAGGAGTCAAGGGACCAAGGATGACTCCTAGTCGGAAGGACAGAGTTGCTGTTGATTGATTTGGGGAAGACTGGAAAGAGCATCGTTTTGGGAGGAAAGCTCAGCAATCAGTTTTGGACATGTTGAGTTTAAGGTGTCTGTTGGGACATGGTGAATAGACAGATGGCTTTATGAGTCTTGGAGTAAGGTCTTACCAGGAAATAGTTTTGTAAATGTTAATGTTAGATGGTCTTTAAATTCATTAAATGAGATGCGATCACCAAAAGAGTGAGTGTGGAGAGACATGAGAGGGGGACCAAAGACTGGGGCCTGGAGCACCCCAACACTAAGGAGAAATCAACAAAGAAGACAGAGAAGGAGCTGCCAGCACAGCAGGGAGAAAAAAATAACACGAAGAGGAGATGGTTTCCTGAAAACAAAGTGAAGAACATGTTTCCAGGGGGAGGGAGTAATCAACAGTGTCAGCTGCTGCTGATAAATCAAGTATAATGAGGATTGAGACGAACCATTGGCTCAAGGAGCTTGGAGGTCATTAGTGTCCTTAGCATGTCCAGATTTCCTAGGGTAGTGGGGAGAAAAGCTGATTAGAGTGGTTTTAATGAGAATGGGAATGGAAAGATGTGCACTGGAAATAATTAGCATAGATTTCTCTTGAGTGTTTTGTATCAAAAAAGATACCACTCAAAGTGTTTTGGGACTTCCCTGGAGGCACAGGGGTTAAGAATCTGCCCGCCAACACAGGGGACACGGGTTCGAGCCCTGGTCCGGGAAGATCCTACATGCCGTGGAGCAATTAAGCCCATGTGCCACAACTACCAAGCCTGCGTGCTACAACTACGGAAGCCCACGCACCTAGAACCCATGCTCTGCAACAAAGAGAAGCCACCGCAATGAGAAGCCCATGCACCGCAACGAAGAGTAGCCCCCGCTCACTGCAGCTAGAGAAAGCCTGCGCACAGCAATGAAGACCCAACGCAGCCAAAAATAAATAAAATAAGATAAAATAATTTATAAAAAAAAAAAGAAGTGTTTTGCTGTAAAGATAAGTAGAAAAATAGGGCAGTAACTGGAAGTGGGTGGAGTTGAGAAATTTTTTTTAACGAGGTAGAACAGCATGTTTTAGGGAGATGGGCACGCTCTAGCGGAGAAGAAAAATCAAAGATTCAGGAGAGAGAGAAGAGAAGAAATTGCTGGTGAATTGTGTTTGAGGAGGCAAAGGTGGGGGAAGCTACTGATCATGTTGAGAGGTTGTCCTTAGATATGAGTGTGGACCGTTCATTCATAGCAGTGGTTTTCAAAATTGCCCATTAGAATCACTTGGGGGAGCTTTTAAAACTCCTGTTGTCCACCTCTTATCCCCTAAAATTTAAAAACAGTCTCTGGGGGAGGACTTTTAGACACATTTAAAAAAAATGTTTCCCAGATGGCTCTCAAGCTTTTAGCATGTGTCAGAATCACTCCTAGGACTTGGTAGAATGCAGACTGCTGGGCTCCACCCCCAGAGTTTCTGATTCAGTAGATCTGAGTCCATCTGAGAATTTGCATTTCTAATATCCCAGGTGATATTGATGCTGCTGGGCTGGGGACCACTCTTTAAGGATCACTGATTATAGTAATAGGAGAAAATTATAGTGTATGGGGGCCAATGATGGTAGGTGGGTCAACTTGAGGAAGTTCTCTTCTGATGATTTACAGATTCTCAGTGAAGTGAAAAGAGAGCTGATCATTTGGGAGTGTGATGAAAGGGTGGGACGGTGTCAAAGATTCAGGAGAGAGGAGAAGGTATCTCACAATCATTGAATAAATGTGAGTATGGGTGGTCTAAGGAAGTGTAGCATAATTTTGGGGCAGCAACAGAACCCACTTGAAGTTGGAAGTCATGAATTTAAAATGAGACCAACCAACATGTTTTTTCCATTTTACCCTCGCCATGTTTAGTTGCAGAGATGCAATTGTAGAGAAGGTAGAGAGATGAACTTGACCAGGGTTCAAGTTTTGCTAAAAATGTATTACAGAGTGAGAGAGGAGCAAGGGATCGAGATTGTTCACCAGGGAGATTTTACAATGATTGAAGTGGAATTTAAGTTTTGGGTCAGGAGGAAAAGGAAGACACTAAGAGAATGAGTGGAAAGGGGGCAGGGTTAAAGGAATGACTGTTTATTGGAGCAGGATTGTTGTATGTTAGAGAATATAATTTTTGAAATTGATATTAAGGAGGGGTTGCATTTATTTACTATGACTAGGCCTGGGTTATGACCAGGGGAGTCTGTGGCTGGGAAACTGTTCAGATCAAGATTATGGAAGAGAGGAGTTTAATGAGCCGAGAGTCCGGGGTGTTGCGAACGTCATTCATATGAGTAATAAAATCACTTAGGATTAAAGATAGAGGTAGTTTTGGAGAGGGAATGACAGTGAGCTGGGCGCTAAGGTTTTTGAGATACAGGAGGAATTCGAAGCTGAGCTTTTAGGAAGGATAGACCGTGTAGAAGTGAGAATCAAGAAAGACATTCCCCAAGCTCTCCACTCAGAATCTGAGGCAGTGGGAGAAAGTAACCACCTCTTGAGAGGGTTTGGGGGGCAGCATGCCCTCGGGGAGATCCAGGTGTCTGTTAGACTAGGAAGGGCAATAAAACCCCTGCGGAGAGTTGAAGTGATTGGATGTTTTGAGGGCGTCTGGCTTGAGTTCCAGAGGGCACAGTGGAAGAGTCTCAGGGGAGAGTCAGGGATTGAAACAGACCCAGGGATATGGCGAGATCTGGGAGATTAGATTAGAGGAGATGAAAGGTCACCTAGGAGAGTTGGAGTTTCTTGGGTTGACCCGTATAATTAGTGGGATGGGCCATAATTAGGTGAATCCTCATGGCCTCAAGGTTGATTCTTTGAATGTTGAGAGGTAGTAAGGAGTGGGGGCCTGGGACACCCCCTTCAGGGCTTCTGAATGATCTGTGGAGGCCAGGGAGGGGTGGTCTCACTTTGAGGACATGAGGCTTTCTCGTCTCCTGAGGATGGAGTCTTGGGTGCGTAGAGAGGAGATGTTTAACCCAGAGGGCACAGCCAAAATCATTTTAATTAAAGGAAGTGATCTTGTAAATGTTGCCAGATTCAGAAAAAAACTCAAATGATTATATGCAGAATTAATATAACTTTTTGAAAAAGGACTCACTCCTTATTTCCAGTATACAAGACACAAAGGATAAAATAAAAATGTAGAGAAATTCCCTGCATCTACCTCTCTCTCAGTTGGTTGATTTGGTTTCATTTTTCTAGCTTTTCCAGATTTTATTTCGATGTATCTTATCCAAATTGCCCACATAGTTGCTTTGACTTTGTACTACGCTTTATGAAAATGACCATTAAGATTTCCTGGCAGAACCTTATCTGCAGGCAACCTCAGATATTTTGTTCTGGTATTTTTTTTAAACCTTACTTTCTCTGGATTTGGTGGTGTCAAATTCAATCTAAATAGTATTTACCGAGTTTTGGTGTGCATGGTAATGGTTATGTCCTCTGGGAGATGCAGAAGAGCCCTCAGATGCTGGGTAGCTTAAATGAACCTAAATATTGCTTTGCATTTCTCAGCATTTTTTTTCCTGCTGAACATTTCCAGATAATATCAAAAGTGCATCCTGAACTTGAATTTGTTTTATTATGGCCATTATGAAAATTAAAATTTCTAATTTAAGAAAAGGCCTGTGCATGTAGAAACCCCCGCCAACATTACATTGATTGTAGGGCAGAAATTATTTTATAGTTATAACTAGAAAATCTAGACTATATGAACGGGTTTCTCCTCTAGCTACTGCCGCCTATCTCTGTTCTTTATAGCCAAACTCTTGGGAAATGTTTCTACTACTTGTTAGCTACATTACCATTACCTTCTGTACTCTCTCGCACCTACTCTGTGCAGGTGTTGTTGCTAGCGTTCACCAAGATCACTAATGCCCTCTGCGTTGACAAGGTCTTAGCCTCCATCTTTAACTCCAAGGGATGAGTGTTTAGTCCTCACCTTGTTCTCTCACCAGTTTTGACTCAGTTGATCATTTTTTCCATCTTGATATATTTTCTTCTGTTGCCTTCCTGAATCCCACATTCTCCAGGTTTCCTGCTTCTCCCCTGGCTGTTCCTTATCAGAACCCTTTGCTGCTCCTCTTCCTCTTTCAGTTCCATAGGATGTTGAGGATGTAGTCTTTGGCCCGTGTCTTTTCTAATTAACACTCGTTTCTTAGTTGCGCTCATGCAATCCTGAGGTTTTAAAAATTATCAATAGGATGGTGGTTTCCAAATCTTTATTTCTAGCCAGGAGTTCTCCCTGAACTCCAGAGTCAAGTGTTCAGTTATTCGACATCTCCATTTAGATGTCTAGTGAGTGTCTCAAACTTACCAATGCCCTCGAGCTGAAGCCTGATGTCTTCCTCTCTCCAGTTTTCCCCATTTCAATGAAAGACACCACCACTTACTTGGTTACTCAACCTCAACCATCACGCTTCTTTTCCTTATTCCCCAAATATGCTAGTAAATCTTTTGGCTCTACCTCTGAAATATGTCAAAAATCCAGCCATTCTTCATCATTATCACCCTTGTCAAAGCTTTCACCTGGACCGCCACCAAAAGCCTTCAACTCATCTCTCACTCTTGTTCTCCTAGAGCCTAATTTGCGTACAGAAAACAAAGTGATCTTTTGAAATGCCAATCAGATTATGCCGTTCTTATCTCGGAACCCTCCAAAACACTTTGCATCCCAGTGACTATAAAATACAAAGACAAGGGTCTACATTTCCAAGCCATTTTCTATCACGCTCCCCCTTTTCCATGCACCCTGGCCACACCGGTCTCCTTGCTGTTCCTTGAACATACTAAATATGTTTCTACCCACATTTTTGCCCTTGCTGTTTGCTTTGGCTACACGGCTTTCCCCCAAGATATACACAGGCTTGCTTTTATTTTATTCAGGTCTCTGTGCAAACGTCATCTATTCAGAGAGGACTTTCTGGACCACCTTATTTGAATAACCACCCCCCTCCCCCCATGCTTGCCATCTTTCTACTACACTTATTGTTCTTCTTTGAACTCTGTACTACCTGAAGTTATATTGTATATTTATTTGTTTATTTTTGTTCCTTCCAATGGAATGTAAGCTTCCCAGAGCCAGGGATCTTATTTTATTTCTCTGCTGTGCCTGAGGCATTTAGAACACTTTGAACCTAAGAAAAATTAAATTACTGCTGGTGAGGTGAGCCAAAGTTGCAACTCCCTCCAGGGAGAGTTTTGATAATGGTAAACATTTGACGGATGGCCTGGAGTTATCTTGCTCTAACAGTTGTTAAGGTCTAAGTAACTATTTCTGATAAGGAAACAGAAAGAACATTTTGTATTTTTATGTTTTAAACCTTGTGGTAGTGAGCCAGGCCCATAATAAGTGCTCAACAAATTTTTGTTGAATAAATGAATTAAGAAATGAAAGAATGAACACAAATATATGTGTATGTACATGAGTTACACAGAGATCATATTTAAAATTACTGGATCTTCAGATAATTTTTTATTTTGCAACAACTATGCCTGTAATGTTAAAAATATTATTTAATGAGGCAAAATAATTTCACTTTGCTTTAAGTATTAAAATGATTGTGACATTCTTTCTCTACGACTTAGCTAGGTTTAAAGCCAAAGAACTTTCTATCATTGAAAGGAAAATATGAGTGTGTTTTAATTAACCAAAGATATGAACTGTTACAAATATACTTAAATTGTAGGTGGAGAACCATTTAAGACAAAATTATCTGTGTTTTTCAAGCTTTTACATATCAACTCGTCATGACAGAAATTTCTGGAAAAACTACATATCCACAATAAAGACATATACAGATGATTTATTCAATTTTGGAGTATTGTATTTTTCCACTCTTGCATTTTTATCATACAAAGAAATTAGAGTTTTACTTTCTTGGACATGAAATTCTGTCCTCCCCTTTCTGTGGTGATTGTGTTAGACTCTTCTTTCTCTCTTTTGCATTTCACACAGAGCATAACAAGAACTGAGTGTAGACAGAGCAGGGGCTTGGAAAGGGTATGAGTCAAGTTGTCAGAAAATGTGGTTTCCAGTTCTTGTTTTACCTCTCAGTAGCCATGTGACCTTGGGCAAAGCACTAACCTCTCTATGTCTCCAAAAAGAGGGTAGTTTTGTTGGCTTTTACGATGGTTTTTCACTCTACAACGGGGTCCCCAACCCCTGGACTGTGGATCAGTACCGGTCCGTCACTTGTTAGGAACCGGGCCGCGCAGCAGGAGGTGAGCGGCGGGTGAGCGAGAGAAGCTTCATCTGCTGCGCCCCATCACTTGCATTACTGCCTGAATCAGCTCCCCCACCCCGACCCCGGTCCGTGGAAAATTGTCTTCCACGAAACCGGTCCCTGGTGCCCAAAATGTTGGGGACCGCTGCTCTACAAGTTTCTGGATTTTTAAAGTTCACACCGATTTATTCCAGGGCTAGATTTCTTTCCACTGAGGTGTACTCCTCTTCCACACTGCACTCCACTGATGAGACCAAAGTAAAGGGTTTTAAAATCCTTTGGAATCCTAAATGTTGGCTACTGTTTTCATTACCTCGAGTCTAACTGTATTCATACCCTTGTATTTAAAAGAGTGAGTTCTTCATCAGCAAGTCACTTGGGTTATGTAAGGTATAAGCAGCATTCAGTAAGAGTTGGTTACTTTCCTGCATGTGGATGAATGGGACAAATGATGTCTTTTTTTAAAAATATATATATTCCTTATGAAACATTTGGCAATTGTATCTTTTTTTAAAATAAATTTACTTATTTATTCATTCATTTTTGGCTGTGTTGGGTCTTCATTTCTATGCGCGGGCTTTCTCTAGTTGTGGCAAGTGAGGGCTACTCTCTAGTTGCGGTGCGTGGGCTTCTCACTGCGGTGGCTTCTCTTGCTGTGGACACGGGCTCTAGGGCTTGCGGGCTTCAGTAGTTGTGGCATGCGGGCTCAGTAGTTGTGGCTTGCGGCCTCTAGAGCACAGGCTCAGTAGTTATGACACACAGGCTTAGTTGCTCTGCGGCATGTGGGATCTTCCCGGACCAGGGCTTGAACCTGTGTCCCTTGCATTGGCAGGCAGATTCTTAACCACTGTGCCACCAGGGAAGTCCCACAGATGGTGTCTTTTTGCTGAGTTTAATATGCTGGGTTTAATATAGTTGGGAAAAAGGCAGGACAAAATGAGGGTTTGTCCTTACAACACACTATTGTACTGAGAGAAGAGCGTGAGTTCTCTTCTATAATATGCATTTCAGATGTCAAAAATTTCCCTGAGGAAACTCAGGATGTGAAAACACAGGATACTCGTCCCAGATAACTGAGGTGCCTATCAAAGGAATGATTTCAGTGAGCCCAGACTCTTGCATCTTCCCATACATAGAAAAGCGCTAAATTCCTTAACTTGACATATCTGGTTTTCTTTAATTAACAATAATCTTTTGATGTTCGGACTACCTGACCTTTGTTGCAAAACTCCTGTATATCCTGCCTCCCCACCTCGCCTCCTCGTAGCAGTTCTCTCAGGGTTACTTGAGATGCTGCCTCCTGGGCTTGAAGTCCTAAAAATTTCTGCCTAATAAAACATAACTCTCAACAACAACCACAAAAAATTTCATAGATGTCAAGCTTTTCTAAAATTGACTTTATTGATGTATGATTTGTATACAATATAATGCACACATTTTAAGTGTACAGTTCTATGACTTATGACAAATGTATAAGCCATGTGCTGTGGGTTAAATTGTGCCCTCCCCCCAAAAAAAGATACGTTGGAATCTTAACCCTCAGTACCTCAGAATATGACCTTATTTGGAGACAGTGTCTTACAGAGGTAATCAAGTTAAATTGAAGTAATTAAGTAGGCCCTAATCCAATATAATTGGTAACCTTATAAAAAGGGGAATTTTGGACACAGAGGCATGCACGCAGGGAGAATGCCATGTGAAGTTTGCACTTATGCTTCCACAAGCCAAGCAACTACCAGAACGTAGGAGAGAGGCCTGAATCAGATCCCTTTTTTGCCTTCAGAAGCAACAGGGACCAGATGACATCTTAATCTTAGACTTCTAGCCTCCAGAATGGTGAGTCAATCAATTTTTCTTCTTTAAGTCACTCAGTTTGTGATTCTTCATGATGGCAGCCCTAGGAAACTGATATACCTTGTAGCCATCACTCCAAATAAGATAGAGAATATTATCATCACCCGTGAAAGTTCCCTGGTGTCTTCCTGCAGTCGGTCTCCACCCTTCCTCCCAACTCCAGACAAAACACTGATCTGATTTCTATCACTATAGATTTATTAGACTTTTCTTAAACTTCATATAAATAGGATCATGCAGCATGTTCTCCTTTGTGTCTAGTTTCTTTCACTCAACATACTATTTTTGAGATTTACCCACTTTTTTGACTGTGTCATTCATTTTTATTGTCAAGCTGTGCTCTCTACTCTCCTTTCCCCAAGTTGTTGCGACTCAACTGATCATAAATCCATGAGTCTATTTCTGGACTTTCGATTCTGCTCCTCAACTCTTTCGGAACAGTATTTTATATGCTCTGCTACTCCAAGAGTAGTATGAGAATAAATAATTAGTATGTTATCCAAATAAATTATGACTGAAACCCAACTCCAATCCTAAAAGACCCGAAGTGGTTTGACCCAGTAAGTCAGTCAAACACAAAAAATTAATATTACCAACGTATCTCTTTGCAGATATAGCAAAAGATGCCATCGAAAGGCCTATTCAATGGTACCATTTTGCCTACCTATCATTTTGTTTGAGATCCAAATACTCAAAAATATTGACACACATCTCAGTTCTGGGGTGCTCCTTCCTTTTGTTTCATCTTTCTCCATTCCTGTGCTCTATCAAAATTTTTCTGCACAATAAGCCCTGCCGTGCCTGGGTGCTGAAAGTGATCCATTGAGCATGTATATCATGAAGCTTACCCTTATTTTTTATCCCCTTCCAGTCAGATGATAATGACTTTTATCTCCAAAAATGTCTATAAAAATTCCTTAACGTTTAGGTGGCACTAGACCTTGGTATTATATTTTGAGTTTACATTCTCTAACAAACTATGCCCATTATAACCATGTCATTCTTTAACCTTTTCCCCGTACACGTGTACATCTGTGGCTTTTTCATTCGGAATGTCCTTTTCCTTGCTATTTACAGGACCTTAGATGGATTTCTGTTTCTTCTACAAAGCATTCCTTAATAGTCACAGTAGACAGTGACCATTCACTCGGTCTACTGCACCAAACACAGAAGAATACACGATGGACACTCTGTAAATATTTGTTGAAAGAATAAAAAGAAATCTGCAACCACATCAGTATGTTAAAATTTAGATTTGTAATGTTTTTCTCCCCAGGTCTAAGTTCTATGGGAAAAACAGTGATTTCTTGAAAAGAAGAACCTTTTAAATGAAAGGCTAATCTTCAGGGTTCAAAAGATTGATTGTTCTAAAATGATTTTTTATGAGCCTTCATTTTAAAAAAAAATCACACCGTGGTGATAATTTATAAATAGTCCACTCTGATGGAAGAGAAGAATACATGGTGGAAAAGTGTTAAGACAGATCTACTAGATGTTTGATCTGGGGTCAGGCTCTGGAGACTTGATGTCAGACTGTAAGCAATAGGGAACCATCAGAGGTCTTTAAACAGAGAAGCTTGATGACAGTTAGAGGATGGACTGGAGATTAAAGGGCAGAAAGAAGGAACCAGTTAAAAGAGTATTATAAGATCTCTGATCACAAGGATATGGAATAGAGAAATGGCAATAAAAGAGGGAAGAGCTAGAATAGAAATATATTTAAAAAATAGGTTTAGTGACCCGTTGGATGTGGAGGATACAGGAGAGGAGGGATTCCAGGATATCTTAGTCCCTTCAGACTGCTATAACAAAATACTATCGACTGAGTGGCTTATAAATAAGAGAAATTAATTTCTCATGGTTCTGGAGGCTGGAAGTCCAAGATCAAGGTGCTATCATATTCAGTGTCCGTTAAGTGCCTGATTCCTTAACAGGCACCTTCTCACTGTGTCCTCACATGGCAGAAGGGGCAAGGGATCTTTCCATGGCTTCTTTTATAAGAGAACATACTCCCATTCATGAGGGTTATAACCTCATGACCTAATCACCTCCTACATGCCCCACCTCCAAATACCATCACATTGGGGATTAGGTTCCAACATGTGAATGTTGGCAGAGACATAAATATTCAGTTCATAGCACAGGGCAACTTCGAATTCTAAATTAAATTATTGCTAATATTTCCAACTCTCCAATTTCTCTCTATTTCACTTTCCCCTGTCCCCTTTCCTTTTCTTAGAGGGTAAAGGAAGTTAAAAAGCCAGACCAGTGGCTTCAGAAATTGTCTCCATCAGATGGAGACTCTGACAAATAATAGACGCTGTCACTGTATTATGTAGACATTTTAAAACAAAGTTTATTTTAACAATGTTTCCGTGTATAATCAAGTGACTTTAAATTCTATACACGAGGACAAGAAGACTTACTTGGCTGAAAATCAGGAAAGTGACACCATTTTGGAGGGAGAACAAAGTAAGATGTATGAGGAAAGGACAGGAAGGAAAACATAGAGGAAGGGCTGTTGGTGATGTCTTAGTGCTATTGAGCTGATGCTAATCCTCTGTCGATGATGAGTAAGCAGACGTTATCTAACAATCCTTCTTAATAAATAGCATTTCTTTTCTTTTTTTGAATATTTGAATTTTATTTTATTTGTCTTTTATACAGCAGGTTCTTAGTAGTTATCTATTTTATACATATTAGTGTATATATGTCAATCCCAATCTCCCAATTCATCCCACAATAAATAGCATTTCTGATAAACCTGATGTTCCAAATTCCTTTTGGCTTCTCTGTACTTTATCTTATTTGAAGACAATTAGAAAGTTCTTCAGTCAGAAAGTAGAATATACCCTGTCTGTTCAGGCAGAGAAATAAAAAAAGAAATAAGGAAGAAAGGAAACGAAATAGAAATTTAAAAATGCCTCTCCTATTATCTCTATATGGTCATAATTGTAGTGTACATTTATAGTACCTTACCCTCTTCACATTCCACTTTGAAAGCAGCACCATCACCCTCATTTTACAGATAAAGCAGTTGAGTTCCTGAGCATTTAGGTAATGTCTAAGATTTTATAATTTATGAGTAGCATATTCTTATCTTGACCTTTGGTTTCTTAACTATTGATTCAGGGTTTCTTATTCCAATGTAGATTTTTTTTTTGGCCGGGGGGTGGGGGGAAGGGGTGATGGGTGGGTAGGTAATTGGAGGATTAGTAGAGAAACACACTGTCTCTTTCTAAGCCAATTGCCTGTCCTGTACTCCATCTCACACACCCAAAATCCAATGGCAGTGGTGAGTGCTATTGAGCAAAGTGAGTTTGGCCAATTTCATCACTCTCAGATTCTGTATAAATTTTCAGTAGGTGCAGGTCATTGTAATCACTTTTTTCCTCCATGGTCCCTGACTATACAAGTCTTGGATGTGTATTAGTTGACTACTTAAATATCTGGTTGGTCACGAGGTTTCACACGCTGATTCTTCTGGCATTTGGAAAGCAACGATTATAGTGAAGAATAGCTGGAACAAGAACTTAACAAGGTGTGCCTTTTGTCAAGAATTTTAACAATGAAGTCATAATGGGCAAGCCAACCCACTGATTCCCATCTCCATGGTTTCCCAACTGTTGCATTCATGAGTCACCTCCATGACACCTCTTTCGGCCTCAGTCTGGCTTTGTCTTGTCCAGACAGGACTAGGCTTTGCCCTGACTCAGCTGCTGCTGCTCTGACTTGGTTAGTTCCCTTAGTCTCTTCCTTCTGCTCTGCTGCCCTTTTCCAGAGTTGCTGCCAACTTGCCTCTCCAGCAGTTTCCAGCTCCAGCGGCTCTTGGCCTCCTGCCCCATGATCGCTCACTTCCCTGTTGCTACTTAATTTGCCTCTGTGTCTGTTTTCTGTTCTCCCCCGGATTTCCCAAGCTGTATGACATTCCCTACCTGCAGGTAGTATGCACAGGTCTTCTGCACTATTTAACGTCAGATGTTTCCCTTTTCTGAGGCACTTGAATCCCATCCTCTGAAACTACTCTTGGGGAAAGGGCCAGTGAACAATACTTAACTTTCATGCTTTTCCTCTCCTTCCCACATCTGACTGGGCCTTTGGTGGGGTCCATGTCTCAGCTTAGAGTGAGGATCTTACTTTCCTAAAGGTTGGAAGATGGCCACCACCTTAACCGTAGGGTGGGAGTGGTGGGGGGAGGGGTCTTAATTGCTCACTCAGCTGGTGCTCATTATTCCTGGGTCTTGCCACTAAGGACTGAAGAGCTCCCGCAGGAAGAGTGAATTAGATTCAGACAATACTCCTGGTTGGATTATTGACTGACAGCTGACAGCAGATCTGATTCCTCCCCAGTATCCTCTGAAAACATCATTTAAAGCTGAAGATCCTGATTTCTTTCTGAGGAACACTCTTCTGTGTTGAAGTAATATAATCCACGTATATTAAAAAGACTGCGTGAAATTCTAGGTGGCCATCAATTATTTGAAGAGGCTGAGATGGGTTAGTATGCTCATTCTCCTACTGACGTCATCCTTTCCGTAGCTGTGCTCCAGCGATGCTGAGACAGAGTTGGTACTAGTGTGGGCAAGGAGCAGAGCCTCAAGCATTAGCATCACCTGTCCCTTCAACAGTAAATTCAAGCTGAAGGAGTCGAATATGAGAAATTCGACTCATTTAGAATGACAGGGCCATATCCCATTGTGGGTGAGCTTGGCCATGATTTGGACTGGAACCTCCATACCTCATACTGGAACCTCCAACAATGCAAGCTAGTGGGAGAACAGGGAAACTAGGATTGAGAGGAACCAAGGATGGTTGCAAAGATGGCTGTTGGCACAAATTATGGTGCTCATAGGGATATGGCCATCTAGCTAGATTTGGGCTGGCCTAGATTCTCTTTCAGGAGTGTTTGGGTGGTTTGGGATAGTGAGAGGGCAGCCCAGTCTGGGAGTTTTTGCATAGAAATGAAAGGAGTAGAAGTGAGATTCACATCTATTACTACCAGGTGGAAAGTTGAATTGGTTCAAATTTCAAGGTTCAGACCTTCATCAAGGAATACAAATGGCAGGTACATCTCCCACATGGGAGTGGGAGAAGGGCATGGCAAGTTGTCAAGGCCACAGATGAGAGGTCAGGCTGTTATAGCAGGATTTCCCACCAATACAGGAACAAGTTCTCAGTGGGCAAGCAGCTGGCCAAGGTTCTCCCAGGCTCATTAAATGGCAGCTGAGAAACAGAACCAAGACAATTCTAGATTATAGTTCCTTATAGAAGGTCTTTCTTGGTTGAGATCGAATCAGTAACTGGTTCGGACTGAATCTGACAATTGAAGGAACTAATCCCTGTAGGAGAAGGGAGCTATGGAGGTGGTGGAAGGGAGTGACTAGTATAGTGTTGTGATGATGTAGGGTGATGAGCCTTCCTGGCTGGCCGGTGATCAAGGGGGGTCCTGGGACATAGGCCTCTGAACTGTAAAACTGAGACAGTCCTGTTTTAACTGCTGGTCACCCTATGAAGAAATGTATTTGATAGCCTTGGTCAAATGCCTCCTCAAGTGTTGCGTAGGGTTAAATATGAAAAAAAAATCCTTATACAAAATGTTTAATGTGGTAATGTTATGAAACGTGGTAATTTTTAAGTAATTTTGGTAAGAAACTAATATTCACTTTGACATATTTCATAGTAGAATCTTAGAATTTCAAAATTGAGATGGCAATTAGATGTCATTTAGTCTCTCATTGTATGAGTGATAAAACTGAGAGCCAGGGAGGTTAGAATAACTCAGGTCTGTATAGCTCCTTAAGAGTATACATTTTTTTTGAGTCCAAATTCTTTGCTTGGCCTCATCAATTTTTTTCTGCATCACCTAAAGATTCTTCCTTTTTCCTCTTGTCAAGAACCTTTAAGAAAGATCTGAAGAGTTCTCGTTAAAAGGAAAATAACTTTTCTCCTCTTTTTTATGTCTGTATAAGATGATGGATGTTAACTAAATTGTGGAAATTATTTCACAATATATGAAGGTCAAATCATTATGCTGTATACTTTAAACTTACACAGTGCTGTATGTCAATTATATCACAATAAAACTGGACCAAAATAAAAGAAAAAAGAGCCTGAGGAGACCTTCAAGATGGCGGAGGAGTAAAACCTGGAGATCACCTTCCGCCCCACAAATACATCAAAAATACATCTACATGTGGAACAACTCCTACGGAACACCTACTGAATGCTGGCAAAAGACCTCAGACTTCCCCAAAGGCAAGAAACTCCCCATGTACCTGAGTAGGGCAAAAGAAAAAAGAAAAAACAGAGACAAAAGAATAGGGACAGGACCTTCACCTTGGGGAGGGAGCTGTGAAGGAGGAAAAGTTTCTACACACTAGGAAGCCCCTTCACTGGTGGAAACGGGGGGCGGGTAGGGGGGAAGCTTCGGAGCCACGGAGGAGAGTGCAGCAACAGGGGTGCAGAGGGCAAAGTGGAGAGATTCCTGCACAGAGGATCAGTGCTGACCAGCACTCACCAGTCTGAGAGGCTTGTCTGCTCACCCGCCAGGGCACGTGGGGGCTGGGAGCTGAGGCTCGGGCTTCAGAGGTCAGATCCCAGGGAGAGGACTGGGGTTGGCTGTGCGAAGACAGCCTGAAGGGGGCTAGTGCACCACAGCTAGCCAGGAGGGAGTCCAGGAAAATGTCTGGACCTGCCGAAGAGGCAAGAGACCATTGTTTTGGGGTGCGCGAGGAGAGGGGATTCCTTCCCTGTGTGCCCACAGAAGGCAGAGCACCGCCTAAGTGAGATCCAGAGATGGATGTGAGCCGTGGCTATCAACTCGGACCCCAGAAATGGGCATGAAATGCCAAGGCTGCTGCCGCTGCCACCAAGAATCCTGTGTGCAAGCGCAGGTCACTACCCCACACCTCCATTCCCGGGAGCCTGTACAGCATGCCACTGCCAGGGTGCCGAGATCCAGGGACAAGTTCCCTGGGAGAACACACGGCGTGCCTCAGGTTGTTGCAATGTCATCCTGGCCTCTGCTACTGCCGGTTCTCCCTGCATTCCAATTATGACTACCATAGCCCTCCCTCTGCCTGGCCTGAGAGAGCAAGAGAGCCCTAATCAGCCAGTGCTTTAACCTTCTCCTGTCTGGGTGGGGAACAGACACCTGAGGGTGACCTACATGCAGAGGCAGGGCCAAAACCAAAGCTGAACCCCAGGAGCTGTGTGAACAAAGAAGAAAAAGGGAAATTTCTCCATGCAGCCTCAGGAGCAGTGGATTAAATCCTCACAATCAACTTGATGAACCCTGCATCTGTGGAGTACCTGAATAGACAACAAATGTTCCCAAAATTGAGGCGGTGGACTTTGGGAGCAACTGTAGACTTGGGGTTTGCTGTCTGTGACTGATTTGTTTCTGATTTTTACAGTTATCTTAGTCTAGTTTTTAGTGCTTGTTATTATTGGTGGATTTGTTTATTGGTTTGGTTACTCTCTTCTTTTCCTTTTTTAAAAATTTTATTACTATTTTTTATTTTGTTAAAATTTTATTTATTTATTTTTTTCTTCCTTTTTTTCTGAGCTGTGTGGCTGACAGGGTCTTGGTGCTCCAGTTGGGGGTCAGGCCTGAGCCTCCAAGGTGGGAGAGCTGAGTCCATGACACTGGACCACCAGAGACCTCCCGGTCCCACATAATATCTATTGGCGAGAGGTCTCCCAGAGATCTCCGTCTCAACACTAAGACCCAGCTCTACCCAATGGCCAACAAGCCCCAGTGCTGGACGCCCCATGCAAAACAAGTAGCATGACAGGAACAGAACCACACTCATTAGAATAGAGGCTGCCTAAAATCATACGAAGTTCACAGACACCCCAAAACACACCACTGGACGTGATCCTGCCCACCAGAAAGACAAGATCCAGTCCCACCCGCCAGAACACAGGCACCAGTCCCCTCCACCAGGAAGCCTACACAAGGCACTGAACCAACCTCACCCACTGAAGGCAGACACCAAAAAAAAAACCGGAACTATGAACCTGCAACCTGCAAAAAGGAGACCCTAAACACAGTAAGTTAAACAGAATGATAAGACAGGGAAATATGCAGCAGCTGAAAGAGCAACGTAAAAACCCACCAGACCAAACAAATGAAGAGGAAATAGGCAGTCTACCTGAAAAAGAATTCAGAATAATGATAGTAAAGATGATTCAAAATCTTGGAAATAGAATGGAGAAAATACAAGAAATGTTTAACAAGGACCTAGAAGAACTAAAGAGCAAACAAACAATGATGAACAACACAATAAATGAAATTAAAAATTCTTTAGAAGGAATCAATAGCAGAATAACTGAGGCAGAAGAATGGATAAGTGACCTGGAAGATAAAATAGTGGAAATAACTTCCACAGAGCAGAATAAAGAAAAAAGAATGAAAAGAGTTGAGGACAGTCACAGAAACTCCTGGGACAACATTAAACACACTAACATTCAAATTATATGGGTCCCAGAAGAAGAGAAAAAGAAAGGTCTGAAAAAACATTTGAAGAGATTATAGTTGAACACTTCCCTAGCATGGGGAAGGAAATACTCAATCAAGTCCAGGAAGCACACAGAAATCCATACAGGATAAATCCAAGGGGAAACACGACAAGACACATATTAATCAAACTATCAAAAATTAAATACAAAGAAAAAAATTGAAAAGCAGCAAGGGAAAACAACAAATAACATACAAGGGAATCCCATAAGGTTAACAGGTGATCTTTCAGCAGAAACTCTGCAAGACAGAAGGAAGTGGCAGGACATATTTAAAGTGATCAAAGGGAAAAACCTACAAGCAAGATTACTCTACCCAGCAAGGATCTCATTCAGATTCGAGGGAGAGGTTAAAACCGTTACAGACAAGCAAAAGTTAAGAGAATGCAGCACCACCAAACCAGCTTTACAACAAATGCTAAAGGAACTTCTCTAGGCAGAAAACACAAGAGAAGGAAAAGATTTACAGTAACAAACCCAAAACAATTAAGAAAATGGTAATAGGAACATACATATCGATAATTTCCTTAAGTGTAAATGGATTAAATGCTCCAACCAAAAGACACAGACTGGCTGAATGGATACAAAAACAAGACCCGTATATATACTGTCTACAAGACACCCACTTCAGACCTAGGGACACATACAGACTGAAAGTGAAGGGATGGAAAAAGATGTTCCATCCAAATGGAAATCAAAAGAAAACTGGAGTAGCAATTCTCATATCAGACAAAATAGACTTTAAAATAAAGACTGTTACAAGAGACAAAGAAGGACGCTACATAATGATGAAGGGACCAATCCAAGAAGAAGATATAACAATTGTAAATATTTATGCACCCAACATAGGAGCACCTCAATACATAAGGCAAAGGCTAACAGACATAAAAGGTGAAATAGACAGTAACACAATAATAATCGGGGACTTTAATACCCCACTTTCACCAATGGAGAGATCATCCAAAATGAAAATGAATAAGGAAACACAAGCTTTAAATGACACATTAGACAAGATGGACTTAATTGATATTTATAGGACATTCCATCCAAAAACAACAGAATACACTTTCTTCTCAACTGCTCATGGAACATTCTCCAGGATAGATCATATCTTGGGTCACAAATCAAGCCTTGGTAAATTTAAGAAAATTGAAATCATATCAAGTATCTTTTCCGACCACAACACTATGAGAAAGATATCAATTACAGGAAAAAATCTGTAAAAAATACAAACACATGGAGGCTAAACAGTACACTACTTAATAACAAAGAGATCACTGAAGAAATCAAAGAGGAAATCAAAAAATACCTAGAAACAAATGACAATGAAAACACGACGACCCAAAACCTATGGGATGCAACAAAAGCAGTTCTATGAGGGAAGTTTATAGCAATACAGTCCTACCTCAAGAAACAAGAAACATCTCAAATAAACAACCTAACCTTACACCTAAAACAGTTATAGAAAGAAGAACAAAAAACCCCCAAAGTTAGTAGAAGGAAAGAAATCATAGAGATCAGATCAGAAATAAATGAAAAAGAAATGAAGGAAATGATAGCAAAGATCAATAAAACTAAAAGCTGGTTCTTTGAGAAGATAAACAACATTGATAAACCATTAGCTAGACTCATCAAGAAAAAAAGAGGAGCAGACTCAAATCAACAGAATTAGAAACGAAAAAGGAGAAGTAACAACTGACACTGCAGAAATACAAAAGGTCATGAGAGATTACTACAATCAACTATATGCCAATAAAATGGACAACCTGGAAGAAATGGACAAATTCTTAGAAAAGTACAAACTTCCGAGACTGAACCAGGAAAAAATAGAAAATATGAACAGACCAATCACAAGCACTGAAATTGAAACTCTGATTAAAAATATTCCAACAAACAAAAGCCCAGGACCAGATGGCTTCACAGGTGAATTCTATTAAAGATTTAGAGACACGCTAACACCTATCTTTCTCAAACTCTTCCAAATATAGCAGAGGGAGGAACACTCCCAAACTCATTCTACGAGGCCACCATCACCCTGATACTAAAACCAGACAAAGATGTCACAAAAAAAGAAAACTACAGACCAATATCACTGATGAACTAAGATGCAAAAATCCTCAACAAAATACTAGCAAACAGAATCCAACAGCACATTAAAAGGATCATACACCATGATCAAGTGAGCTTTATCCCGGGAATGCAAGGATTCTTCAATATATGCAAATCAATCCGTGTGATACCCCATATTAACAAATTGAAGAATAAAAACCATATGATAACCTGAGTAGATGCAGGAAAAGCTTTCTACAAAATTCAACACCGATTTATGATAAAAAGTCTCTAGAAAATAGGCATAGAGGGAACGTACCTCAACATAATAAAGGCCATATATGACAAACCCACAGCCAACATCATTCTCAATGGTGACAAACTGAAAACATTTCCTCTAAGATCAGGAACAAGACAAGGTTGCCCACTCTCACCACTATTATTCAACATAGTTTTGGAACTTTTAACTATGGCAATCAGAGAAGAAAAAGAAATAAAAGGAATCAAAATCGGAAATGAAGAAGTAAAGCTGTCACTGTTTGCAGATGACATGATACTATACATAGAGAATCCTAAAGATGCTACCAGAAAACTACTAGAGCTAATCAATGAATTTGGTAAAGTAGCAGGATACAAAATTAATGCACAGAAATCTCTTGCATTCCTATACACTAATGATGAAAAATCTGAGAGAGAAATTAAGGAAACACTCCTATTTACCATTGCAACAAAAAGAATAAAATATCTAGGAATAAACCTACCTAAGGAGACAAAAGACCTGTATGCAGAAAACTATAAGACACTGATGAAAGAAACTAAAAAGATGATATAAACAGATGGAGAGATATACCATATTCTTAGATTGGAAGAATCAACATTGTGAAAATGATTCTACTACCCAAAGCAATCTACAGATTCAATGCAATCCCTATCAAACTACCAATGGCATTTTTCACAGAACTAGAACAAAAAATTTAACAATTTGTATGGAAACACAAAAGACCCCAAATAGCCAAAGCAATCTTGAGAAAGAAAAATGTAGCTGGAGGAATCAGGCTCCCTGACTTCAGGTTAAACTACAAAGCTACAGTAATCAAGACAGTATGGTACTGGCACAAAAACAGAAATATAGATCAATGGAACAGGATAGAAAGCCCAGAGATAAACCGATGCACATATGGTCACCTTATCTTTGATAAAGGAGGCAAGAATATACAAAGGAGGAAAGACAGCCTTTTCAGTACATGATGCTGGGAAAACTGGACAGCTACATGTAAAAGAATGAACTTAGAACACTTCCTAACACCATACACAAGAATAAACTCAAAATGGATTAAAGACCTAAATGTAAGGCCAGACAGTATAAAACTCTTAGAGGAAAAGATAGGCAGAACCCTCTCTGACGATTCTTTTTGAACCACCTCCTAGAGAAATGGAAATAAAAACAAAAATAAACAAATGGGACCTAATGAAACTTAAAAGCTTTTGCACAGCAAAGGAAACTATAAACAAGATGAAAAGACTTGCAAAATATTTGCAAATGAACCAAACTGACAAATGATTATTCTCCAAAATATACAAGCAGCTCATGCAGCTCAATATCAAAACAAACAACACAATCCAAAAATGGGCAGAAGACCTTAATAGACATTTCTCCAAAGAAGATATATAGATTGCCAACAAACACATGAAAGGATGCTCAACAACACTAATCATTAGAGAAATGCAAATCAAAACCGCAATGAGGTATCACCTCACACCAGTCAGAATGGCCATCACAATATCTACAAACAATAAATGCTGGAGAAGTTGTGCAGAAAAGGGAACACTTTTGCACTATTGGTGGGAATGTAAATTAATATAGCCACTACGGAGAACAGTATGGAGGTTCCTTAAAAAACTAAAAATAGAACTACCATATGACCCAGCAATCCCACTACTGGGCATATACCCTGAAAAAACCATAATTCAAAAAGAGATACGTACCACAATGTTCATTGCAGCACTATTTACAATAGCCCAGACATGGAAGCAACCTAAGTGTCCATCGACAGATGAATGGATAAAGAAGATGTGGCACATATATACAATGGAATATTACTCAGCCATAAAAAGAAACGAAATTGAGTTATTTGTAGTGAGGTGGGTGGACCTAGAGACTGTAATACAGAGTGAAGTAAGTCAGAAAGAGAAAAACAAATACCATATGCTAACACATATATATGGAATCTAAAAAAAAAATGATTCTGAGGAACGTAGGGGCAGGACAGGAGTAAAGATGCAGACATAGAGATTGGACTTGAGGACACGGGGAGGGGGAAGGGTAAGCTGGGACGAAGTGAGAGAGTGGCATGGACATATATACACTACCAAACGTAAAATAGATAGCTCGTGGGAAGCAGCCGCATAGCACAGGGAGATCAGCTCGGTGCTTTGTGACCACCTAGAGGGGTGGGATAGGGAGGGTGGGAGGGAGGGAGATGCAAGAGGGAAGAGATATGGGAACATATGTATATGTATAACTGATTCACTTTGTTATAAAGCAGAAACTAACACACCATTGTAACGCAATTATACTTCAATAAACATGTTAAAAAACAAAAGAGATGCTTTATCACACATAGGCTAGTGGTTCTTTTATTAGATTCCTTCAGCCTTCTTCAGAAGCCTCTGGTAAAATGTACTGTAGAACTCTAAGGATATTGGTTGTAATGTTTCTATGACAATTATTACTGTTACTACTAATAGGATGAATACCATTACCACCATTACTGTCATATGAGGGGGATGTGAGACTATGGTTTAATCCCAATTTCTTAGGTGGGTTGACATGAAGAACACCATGAATTCAAGGAGTCTAGCAGTACTTCTCAGCTCCAGGATATCTCTTTGTGGTCCCTATTGTAAATCTCTGAGATGGATACTTAGCTCTGGGGTCAGTCGATTTACTCTTTCCTACATGTTGTCACTTTGGTTACTGCCTGGGCTATAAGTCATATTCAGGCCTTGCATCCCTGCAGTAGGAAAAGAAATGGAGTCCTGCACAGCCACCAAAGCTTTGACCCCATAAACTGTTACGAGAGAATTCCATACCTGCAGACTGAGTGAAAATGACAAATAACTCTTCAAGCTTCAAAGTTCAGAGGACAGGTCGATTCCAACTGGAGGGTCAGCCTGTCATTTCTCACTCGATATATTGTCAGGCATCGTGTCGAACATGCCGAGAGTAGCTCCGGGGGGAGTTGTCTGCTACTGAGAGTCACAAAAAGAAGGATGTTTTTGAACAAGTTCATGGGTAAGATGTGTTCCTACTTTAAAGGTGCTTCAGGTGAGTTTGGGAGAAAAAACAGTCCAGATTCTTCACTCCTTAAAATGTACACTAGAAGACTAGCCTTGAAATATCTCCTTGGTATTTCATCTGGACCTGTTCAAGGTTGGATTGAGAATAAATTCCATCTGGGTTAAAGTTGAAAATATAAATTTATATTTTTGTTCTCAAACCTATAAAATTACCAAATGACAGGTTAAATAAATATCATCACCAGCGATTTTGTTTTTGTGTAGATGATATCATTGATTTAATTTGGGCTGAATTGGCTAATTTATTTGCCCAAGCAATGCCTTGACTACTTTGGAATTTAAAAGACACTATTTTTGTAACAAAACAAAACAAAATAAAACCAAAAAATCACTTACTGTTCCCAGGAAAACTATGGATTTTTAGAGCAGTGAAGAAAGAAAACGTTTGTTACCAGGGGTCCAGAAACTACGTATGTGGGACTAAAAATGTATTCTTCCATAATAACCTCAGTTATAGGAAGGGGAACTAATGTTTCAAAACTGAATGGTTCATCCTCAGAATTCTAGGGAATATTTTTCTGAACTACCCTAGAAGCTAACTTTAGTATTTAAAATCTCTAGGTAGTTCTAAAATGTCCCTTGATGATGAGCAGATAATCTCTCATAGGGAGTTTTCTTTTTTTTTAATTTGGTTAATGTCACCTTTATCATGCTTTTACACAAGCACCAAGTTCAATGTTATATAAGTAGTAATAACCAGAGTTTCAGGCTTCAGTAAATATAAGGCCTAATAAATACAAACTAAGTGAGGTTCATTGCTTTTGCTACTTAATAAGTGTTTAGCTTAAAACAGTCACCTTTTTTTTTCCTGATATAAGACCTTGCATGTATTTGTTGATGACAATTAAAAGTTAGCTTCATGAGAAGTTCAAATTTAGATGGTTAATAAGCCCACACTGGAACAGGGAGATTGCTTTCTCAGACAGAGTAAGAGTTTTTCTTATAATATATTGTTTTTAATAAAGAATCATCCCCTACATTAACTATTCCAATATTCATTACAAAGGAAAACATAATAAAACTTATCTTGTCAGATTAAGAAGCTCCTGAATCAACCTTTGGAAGACAAAGTGGGGCTTCTGAATAAACAGATTATATTACGTAGGGCAATGCCAGTAGGCAAGCTTAATTATGCTTTCTCCTAGCATGTGATAGTATTTCCCATGAATTATTGTGAGCAAACACTTGGGACTGCAGCCCATAGTGTAATTTTTAAGGTAGTCATATGGTGTGGTAGTTCTTTTTGCTTTGCTGTTGTGCTTAATGCCTAGTTTAATCAGTTTTATCATTTTCCTTAGTTTGATCCAACTCATATTTGATTTTGGAATCTTATCAAGAATAAATTCCTAGCTAATCAGTAAAGCACAGAAAGAAAGTAGGGGAAACACAGCTTATGGTTTGGCCTGTGCAAATGATAAGCACCCTCTTTGTGTAGACAGATAGAGGTTTGGAACCTGTATATACTTTCTTGTGTTGTCTCTCTGTGTGAGGTAGGCAAGTCAGATCCATCTCTTAGATTCAGGTTTCCCATATATAAAAATGGAAAAATTGTAGTTAGGAAGAAGATTATCTAAAGTAATATAAAATATTATAACAATGTTTTATGCATAAAAATTTTCCTGAAAGTTTTCATTGTAAATCTAGATTATGTGAATAGAAAACTGATTATTTGAAATGTCACTGATTAACCTTCCTATAAAACAGATTTTCATATCTCATGCTTGTTTAAAACATAGCAGAGACCAACAATAAAGCAAGCCACTGTGTTTATAATAGAAGTAATGAAAGTATATAGAGTTTCCATATTTTAGGATATGAAAATCTGTTTTGTAGCCAAAGTTTGATACGACACTAGAAGCGGGTGGGGCTATTTTGAGAAGTCTACCAAAGTCAAGGAATTCTTCCTCTGAAGTGATCGCACAGAATTTATCTGGATTCACCTGATTGTGCTTCTAGACCAAGGCTTCTACTAAAATATCACAGAAAAGTAAAATGCCTTTGTCAGTTAGCTTAGTAGTCTGATGTGTGAGACACACCTTTCCACTACTTTTGATGTATAATCAATGTGAAGTCACCAGAAATATCTTCTAGCCAAGTTTCATTCCAACATTTCTGACATTTACTGTTTAAAATATGACCTAAATAATATGATGATTGCTTTCCGAACTACAAATGCCATTTCCTCTATAAAAAGCCCCCTTTATGGGCAGATAATCTGTGACAAGCTTGATTTTTTTAGGTAATTTCTCAACCTGACAACCTTGCCATATCTAATCTATTTTTTTCCCCCAATGTATAGGACTGGAATCAATCTGAATAATTAGGTCTTCTCACATCAAATAAGATGTTCTAACTCATTTTTTTTTAAAATAAATGTATTTATTTATTTATTTTTGGCTGCACTGGGTCTTTGTTGCTGTGCGCGGGCTTTCTCTAGTTGTGGCGAGCGGGGGCTACTCTTCGTTGCGGTGTGTGGGCTGCTCATTGCGGTGGCTTCTCTTGTTGTGGAGCACGGGCTATAGGCACATGGGCTTCAGTAGTTGCGGCACACGGGCTCAGTAGTTGTGGCACACGGGCTTAGTAATTGTGGCTCGTGGGCTCTAGAGCACAGGCCAGTAGTTGTGGCGCACAGGCTTAGTTGCTCCACGGCATGTGGTATCTTCCCGGACCAGGGCTTGAACCTGTGTCCCCTGTATTGACAGGCGGATTCTTAACCACTGTGCCACCAGGGAAGTCCCAGAGTTTCTAACTTTAATGAAGGATAATTTCATTTATTTAAATTTTAATTTTATTTAATTCTTAAATAAGCAGTATATTCACATGGTTCAAAATTCTAAAGGCATAAAAGAATATTCATTGAAAATTCTCTCTTCACCCTTGTCCTTCAGCCACCCAGTTTCATTTCCTGGAAACAACAATGACACTAGTTCTTTGGGTATTCTTCCAGAGAGATTCTATGCTGAATATACAAGAATATACATCTATAGATATAAATATACTATATGCTGGGAACCCTCTAATGAGCTGTGTAGAATGTGACTCACAGTTGCCCGATTTCCCATGTGGTGTTAACACTCTCTTACTTTTACATTGTGCACGCATCAGAATTGCTGAGTGGGTTTCCCGAAGGTGTCCCAGGCAGTAGCAGCAGAGAAACCCTAGGGCAGAAAGTGATAAGTGGGTGGCACACCTGAGGAGAGGGGCTGGGAGGCTACCTGAGGTGGTCCCTGAGCAACAGCTTGCAGTAAAACAGTTGAGCCAAGAGGACAGGGGAAAAGGCACTAAAGATATCCAACACACAGACCATTTATGTATGAGTATGCGCAGCCCGTCACACTTAAAGAGAGGTCAAGAAACAGGTGAGACTGAGATTCTAGTATGGATTCAATTTTAATATATTCCTGTAATTCTAGAAAGAGACTCATCTGGAGAATTTTCACTCCATGGATTGATTGTCCTACTAGGCTTTCCTCGTAGGCTTGTGTGTGTGACAAAATATACACAACATAAAATTTAACATTTTTTTAAAAATTGAAGACACACACACACATACACACATATAATCACAGATCATTAGTGAATAATTGGTGCAGATCTGTTTTAGAAATTCAGAAGATCTGTTTCTGTGGACCAGTAAACAGTGGTAGTAACACAACAGATCCCAAGAATGAGATTTCCTGAGAAAGAAGAAAAAAAGAAACATAAGTTCTTATTATTTCTTTTTTGTTAAATTGAAGTATAGTTGATTTACAATGTTGTGTTAGTTTCAGGTGTACAGCAAAGTGATTCAGTTACACATACATATGTATCTATTTTTTTTCAGATTCTTTTCCCTTATAGGCTATTAAAAAATATTGAGTATAGTTCCCTGTGCTATACAGTAGGTCCTTGTTGTTTATCTATTATATACATAGTAGTGTGAATATGTTTATCCCAAACTCCTAATTTATGCCTCGCCTTTCCCCTTTGGTAACCATAAATTTGTTTTCTACATTTTCTGTTTACCATATTAACCGTTTTTAAGTGTACAATTCAATAGCGTTAAGTACATTCACATTGTTGTGCAACCTCATAAGCTTTTGTAGAAGAAATTCATGGCAGAAATTTTCAAATATTTGCTTATGTTGAAAGTTGCCGTTTCATGCCTGATTTTTCACTTAGACCCCTGCTGTATCAGAAGATTTTGAAGTCTTTCTGTGAATTTGCCTTTTGCAGGTCCGTAGAATGAAAATCACTAAAAGATGGTGTCATGTCTGGATTTCTAGAACTCCAGAAATGGCTGAAAATTTCCAGGAGCAAAAATAATTTGAAATGGCCATTATTTACTCATTGTTTTGAGAAGTGCCAAATTTTGAAGTATCAAATTAACCCATTCAAAGAATATTATTATAAAACTTCATTAACTTTCATATTCAATGCTTAAGGCAGTGTTTCTCGACTTTGGCACTATTGACATTTCGGGTCAGATAATTGTTTAGTGTGGGGCTATAGGATGGTTAGCAGCGTTCCTGGCCTCTACCTGCTAAATGCTGGTAGCCCCCTCCCCCAGCTGTGACAACCAAAAATGTCCCCAGAAATCGCCAAATGTCCTGGTGGGTGGGGGATGGCAAAAATGCCCACATTTTAGAACCACTGGCTTAAGGGAGTACATGTAGGGAAATCCTGATTTAGGGCATCATTTCTAGAGCTAGTCTCAATGCCAGTTGCATGAATCAAAGATACAGAGGGCTGCAGCATGGGTAAAATATGGAAATAATTTATACCAGTTGCTAAATAGGTGCTTTTCTGAGTCCTCCAAATTCTCCCACCCTGCACTTTCTCCTCCACAGGACACATTTCCCACCTCCCCACTATACAGACACTCAAGGATTAAAACTGGCATAACCAGAGGACTCCAGGATCAGCCTTATCTATTATTAAATTGTATTATCTATGATTATTAATTTTATTACTTATATTTATTTTATTGGCACCTTTTTCATATAACTTAGAAGAAACTAGGCTGATCACAGCTCCCTATTCACAGTTGAGTCCTTGAACAGAAAGTCAGTTTACTCCCTTTATTTTGTTGTCTTGACAAACAAATACTATATATTTCCCTGTTCTACACATCATCCCTCCTCAAAAATGATTGATCTCTCTTTATCACCGAACGCATGTTAAACCATATTCTGGCTGAAGTTTCATTTTAAGATGGGCTTGAATACCCAGAGAGAAATTGCTACACAAACTTACAATGTGAAAATCGCTCCAGCTGAGAAGATAACAAAAGCTTTGTCAACTTGCTCATAATAGAGTCAATGATAGTGCTTGGAATTCATCTTCACGATACCATCGATAAGTCATTTATTGACAAGCCACTCATGCTGCTCCACAGATTTAGAGACACTGACACATGTATTTATTCAGTAGTTACCATGGATCTCAGCCTACACTCTTATTTGCAGGATTATTGAGCATTTAAATATTGGCTTGTGTTTTCCTTGGCTTTCAGAGAATTCTGTTTTGTTTGAATCTGAAAAAAATCCACTTCTGCTTCTACCTTACATTAAGAATTATTGACCAATTTTCTGAAACTCCAAAAATTAAAAATTATTGACCAATTTTCTGAAACTCCATATATTAAAACTCCTTAAAATATGTGAAAACAAATTTTTATATTAATTTGTATCTAGTTAGAATTTTAAATTACTATTGTTTCCTGATTATAAAAATCAGTGGGCTATTCATCCTGAAAGTAAAAAAAAAGAAAAGAAAAGAAAGAAAGAAAAAAATAGTACTACCCTTTCATCTAACAATCCAAAGATAACAATTTTTAATCTTTTTGTATGTATTTTGTATATATTCTTCTGAACTTTATGTACATATAGTATTTTTGTTAAAAGCAAAATGGCAGCACACTCTAAATCTTCCTTTTTCTGCCTAATACAATGTAGACATAAAATAGCTTTGCATGATTCACTTGTGGTAGTTGTAGAGTATTTCCTGTGTGAATGATCATTATGCATTTAGCCTTCTTGATTCATAATTATATTGATATTATTTTATGTTATGTTTATAGTCAACATTGCAATTATGATTCTCATGTATACATCCTTTGTGTATTTGTCCAATTATTTCTTTTAGATCATTTCCTCAGAGTGAAAACATGAAATCAAAAGATATGATGTGGATAGACCTAGAGAGTGTCATATAGAGTGAAGTCAGAAAGAGTAAAACAAATATCATATATTAACGCTTATATGTGGAATCTAGAAAAATGGTATAGATGATCTTATTTGCAAAGCAGAAATAGAGACACAGATGTAGAGAACAAATGTATGGATACCAAGGGGGAAAGGGGTGGGGTGGGAGGAATTGGGAGATTGGGATTGACATATACACTATTGATACTATGTATAAAATAGACAACTAATGAGAACATACTGTACAGCACAGGGAAGTCTACTTGATGCACTGTGGTGACCTAAATGGGAAGGAAATCCAAAAAAGAGGGGATATATGTATATGTATAGATGATTCATTTTGCTGCACAGTAGAAACACAAATTGTAAAGCAACTATACTCCAATAAAAATTAATTAGAAAAAAAAGATATGCACCTTTGGCATTTTGGTGTATGTTGCCAAAGTGCTCTCCAGAATTTGCCAAACTGCTGTCCATTTTACATTCTCATAGGGTATGTGTGTACCTGTACCCCACATCTTTACTAGACAGATATCTTTTTTTTTTTTTTTTTTTAATTTTTTTTTATAGCTACTTTTATTTTTATTTATTTATTTATTTATTTTGGCTGTGCTGGGTCTTCGGTTCGTGCGAGGGCTTTCTCTAGTTGCGGCAAGTGGGGGCCACTCTTCATCGTGGTGTGGGGACCGCTCTTCATCGCGGTGCGCGGGCCTTTCACTATCGCGGCCCCTCCCGTTGCGGGGCACAGGCTCCAGACGCGCAGGCTCAGTAGTTGTGGCTCACGGGCCCAGCTGCTCCGTGGCATGTGGGATCTTCCCAGACCAGGGCTCGAACCCGTGTCCCCTGCATTAGCAGGCAGATTCTCAACCACTGCGCCACCAGGGAAGCCCTAGACAGATATCTTTGAAAATAGTTTTTTTCAATGCATTTTGAAGACCACCAAAATTTTAAAGTCTTGAAACAGTTTAGCTTGACTGTGGAAGTTTGTGATTGTGCCTACTTAAGCAATGACCATAAAATTCAACATCTTCCCAGGTGAAATCAGTTCAACCCATAGTAGAAGGTAGTCAGGGAGTCCAGAGAGAGAGATGAGAGTGAATTATATGTCTGGTTGTTGAGAAATATGATCAGTTTACCATATGAGACTAGTGTCAACTTTTTCACTTACCTGACTTTGGCTTAAGTTTCTCCCTTAGAAATTCTGATAAAATGCAGTGATGGTATTTAAGGTATTGCATTATTTTTATCACATTCAGTGACAGAGAAAAAACCTTAGCCTTATTTTATAGTGCTTCTTCTGATGGAGTTATTTTTGAATCCTTTTTCTCCACATGCTTCTTAGATGCCAGAGCCCAAGTGAAACACAGTTTGGTTCTGGGTTTGATATCAGATGGTTTCCAGAAACCAGGCCCACAGCTCTCATTTAAAATGACTCCGGCTGTGCATAGAGCGTTCTCCTCTGGTGGAGTCACACCCAGCCTAGGGTTGGATCTGGGATCTGGGCCAAGTGACAGCTAATGACACACTGGACTTTAATTTTTGTGTCTTAGGCAGCTCCATCCTCTGTGGGAGAGTCCATCCCTTGTGACTTTTTCTCCTTCTACCCCCTTCCCCGATTCTCCTACAAGGCCCAGAGGACAAAGCCAATTTGCTTGCAGAACTTGCCTCATGAGTGGACTCCCTGTAACTTTTTTTTGGGGGGGGGTGGTGAGTAATGGGGAAAGAAACGATAACTTATTAAACACCTACGATATTCTAGCACCATATGGAACTTGTTCTTTCATCCTCAGAAAAACACCGTGAGATAGTGTATTGGTCAGTGTTCTCCAGAAAACAGAACCATAGGTTGTATGTCTGTGTGTATATAGAAACAATTTATACATTTTAGAGCTTTTTAAACTCCTCACCCTCTTCCCCTCTTTCCAAGCAAATTAGAATATTCTATTTTTGATCAGCTGCATCTTAAGAAATTGAGTGCTTTGGTAATTTCAATATTCAGTTCAGTTAATTTTTATTCTGTATGTACCAAAGAGCTTGTGCATTCCTTCATGCCACTCAGAAATAGAAAATGGGAAATTAAAAAAGTCAGAAATAAAATAGCATTACTTCTTTAGAATATAATCATTCAACCCTTAAATCGTCATGTTTTGGCTCTGAGTTAGGAGGCGGCATCATTATTTTAGAAAAAAGAAGTTTGATGGCAGAGATGGCTTTCTTTAAAATGTCCACATTTATCTTCTCTCGTTTGATTCATCTTATAAGAATAGCTTTGAGAGAAAGCTGGAAAATGTCATGAATTATTGACTCAAGGAAAATGTTAAATCTTATAATGAAAAACACGGTAGCTATTTCCAAATTTGAGGTCCTCCTTTGAATGTTTTATATAGGCAAGGGATTAAAATCTGGTAATTGACATGGGAAACATTCGCTTGGTTTGTAAATTTTATTTTGTAATGGACTAATTGGGGGATGAAAAATGATTTATATTCATAAATATATGATGGATTCTCTGGATTTGGACATCACCTCCATATCCATTTGCTATTATGTATGCTTAAATGAGCATCACACACACGCACATCAAATTACTCATCATTGGAAATGTAGACATTAAATATTCATAGCAATAAACTAAAATTTTCTACTTTCAGAAGTATACACACTTCTTAAATTCATTTTAGAGGGGAAGTACAGTAAAATAATATTTCCCATTCTTACTTCATATCTGCCCAAAGCATGCATAAAAGATATTAAATATACTTCATAAATTACAATACCTTTAGGAAGTAAAAGGCCCTATGTTACATGTCAGTTCTGTCAAAAAAAAAAAAACAGTGGTAAAACTGTCCATAAGAACATTTACAAAAACCAAGGACTTACCAGTCCTCGTACTCCTAATTATCTGACACAACCCTTCTTGTACATACCCACCGGCCAAAAAAGAATGAAATTGGCTGTGTATTTTTGTGTACTATAGAGATAATAAACATCAGGAAGTATAGGCAGAACCAGGCGAAGAACCAGATTTTCCAGTCCAGGAAACTACAAACAGGGCGACAGAACATTTCAGAGGGAAGACCTACAGGCTTTTTAAAATGAAAATGAACTTTTCACACCTCATCTTGCGCTGGGAAGTTTTATTTCTGGATGTGCCTCTGGTGGATAGGCTAAGAAGGGCTGGATAGAGCTTGACCGGTATTCTCCAGACATTAGGGGACATTTCTGGGTCGAAAAAGTTTCAGGGAACCGTAACTCCCCACTTTGAAGTACTCCTAATTTTATTCCAGTACCACCTGTCTGTAAGCTATTCCCAACTGCCACCCAGCAACCCAGCTCTGCTCCCCGCCCCCTCAAGATCCACGGCAGTGACCCAATTCCCAAAATTTTCTTTATCTTCTACAGTCTACAAATATCCATTAAGGATGTGCTAAAGGAAGGGCTGTCCTGATAAAGGAAACCATGCTACGATGGGATAGATAACCATGGCCTAATTCCAAACGGCCTCAGGCTGTGCATTTGCATATTTGCCTTAACCCATATATATCTTTATTTCACAGCTCTTCCTCACACTTTCCCGTTAAACACCCCTAGGAGGATACAAATGCAGTCATGCAGATGAAAGCACTTTGAAATCTGAAGAGCAATATACGAGTGTTAAATATTACAGCGAACGTATATCACACCATTTTGCCATTTGAATTAAACACTCGCATTCTAGTAACATTATATACCTCAGAGTCTTCCAGTGACTTCCCATTTCACGCAGAATGAAATCCAGAATCTTTACCATGGCTGACAAGGCTTTCCCCTATCTGTTCTGATACTCATGTGACCTCATCTCCCTTTTGTTCCCTCTGTTCCGGCCACAGTGGCCTCCTGGCTCTGCCACAAATGGGTTGAGTGTTCTCCCATTCCCAGACTCTTAGCTTTTGCTCTTTCCTCTTCCTGGTACACGCTTGCCCTAGATATTTGCAAGCCTCAGCCCCTCACTACTTTACATTTTCTACTTAAATGGCATTAAATCAAGAGTCCCCTGATCTTCCTACCAGAAAAAAAAACTTTTGCTACCCAACTCTGTCCTCTCTCCTTTGACCTGGCTTATTTTCTTCAGAGCTTTTCCACAGTTGACACACTACTTACTTATTTATTTATGGATTTATTTATTCTGTCCTTCTCCCCCATTAGAATGAAGCTCCAGGGAGTTTTTGTTCCCTACTAAATCCCCAGCACCTAGAGCTGTGACTGTCACATAGTAGGTGTGCAGTCAACGTCTGTTGAACGAACGAAGGCATATCAGTAAAGGTAGGCCTAGATAGCAGTACTTGTCTCTTCCTTGTTTACTGAATTGTTGATTTGTCTCTTTATAAAGGGCTTTAAAAAATAGACTTTATTTCTTAGAGCAGTTTTCGGTTCACAGCAAAATCAAGGGGGAGGTACTGAGATTTCCCATATATTCCCAGCCCCTACACAAGCACAGCCTCTCCCACTATCAAAATCCCACACCAAAATGGTACATTTGTTGCTTGTGTTGACACATCGTTGTCACCCAGAGTCCATACTTTACCTTAGGGTTCACTCTTGGTGTTGTACATTTACGGGCTTTGACATGTAACCATCATTATGGTATCATAGAGTGTTTCACTGCCCTAAAAATCCTCTGTGCTCTGCCTGTTCTTCCTTCCCTCCCCCTTAACCCTTGCCAATCACTGATCCTTTTACTGTCTCCGTAGTTTTGTTGTTTCCAGAATACCCTATAATTGGAGTCATCAGTAGGTAGCCTTTTCTGATTGGCTTGTACAAAGGGCTTTTTACAACTGTGAAGTAGTTAAGCCTTGCTAAAACTAGCCCACCAACCAACTGACAAGCAAACAAATCATAGACAGATATAATATATAAGCTTAATAAACAAAACTAAATGAAAACAGTCAATGTTGGTCACATTAAAACAATAAAAAAAGAACTCTCAGGTTTAGAAGACAAACGTTCTTAAGGAAGAATCTTTAGATGACATGAGCTATGAGCCTGATTTTAGCTAAAGCACATACACAGCTGTATTTTGCCTATTAGTGGTCCTATCCGCCTTATGCGCAGAAGAAAATCGCTTCCCTGGTGTGAGCTGCAGGCATGCTGCTTCCCCTGTGGACACTCACTTAAGCCACTTCTCCTTCTGCTTCATCCTTCCCACCTTTGAGATAATGGGGTCAAGCTTAACGACTTCTAAGGTTGCATCTTGGACTGGTATGCCTTCACAGCACTTTCTACAATTGGATCCGATTAATGGATTTTGTAGCGACTGGTATTTTTCATATACAGTAAGCAGAGACTGCTGTAATCTCTATAAGTCAAGGGACCGTGTCCATTTTCTTCATTGCTATCAATCCAGCATTTAGTGCCTGACACAAAAGACGTTTGCAATTAAAAAAAAAATCTATTGATTGAAAAAAATACCCAAATTCATGAATGAATAAGTGAGTGAAAGTAATTCTGAAGAGGGTGTCCACAAATGTTCCAGGCTTACTTTTGGTAACTTGCTGGAAAGAGGTTATCATATCCTTCCTTTGAAATCTACCAACTTTACTTTATTTTTAAACCTAGGCCTGGAGATATCATTAGATCAATTGACCCATTTAGTAATTTTCTGTTTTGCTCTCCTTATATAAGTAGAAAAGTGGCCTCTAATATTTTAATTTCAATCGTCTCTCACAGTTACAGGACCTGACTTATTTAAATCCAAGCCCAGGACATATAAAAAGCCAATGTTTTTATTTCCAAAGACATACCTTAAGCCTGGTGTCATGAAAACCATGCTTCCTGATTGGATTTTCCCCTAATGAATGGAGTCCATAAAAGAAAGGACTTATGTCCAACATCAATTATTCATACTCCAACAACTTACACTTCCACAAGTTACCACTCGCCTCTTCACCAACAATAAAACGCAGCAGCTTTGCTCTGAACAGAATACAGTTTGCTGTCAGGTAGAAGTATATTCTGACTTGAACAATGAATATTTGCATCCATCACTGGGAGGCCGGAACACATGTCCATGACTTGGGTGAAACATAGCTGTCGAAGCAAAACTGCACTCAGAGAGACCAAAACACTACTTGAGCTATTCTTGCTATTTAACCACCTGTCTTTGAAGTTTGAAGAAGAGAATGAAGGTAGAAGATTTATTAATACTCCCTTGTTCCTCAGACCAGCACAGACAGTGGAGCAATTCACTGCTAACGGCGTGTCTTGGAGTCATTAACTATCTGAAACATTTCTAAGTTAATGATACTTCATGTAATTGTGGATTTTTTCCTTTTGGGTTTACTCTGAGGTGCTTGAGGAAACAAAATCTGGGGGAAAATGTTGGCCCCTGTGGCCTTTGGGGCAGGAAAATTCTTTGTTTTACAGGATTGTCTTTTGTGCTACAGTAAATGCCCGTAGCACCTCCTTAGGCATTGTGTCAACTCAAATGCTACCATGTTGTTCCAGAGACCCCCTGGGGCTGGGTGGCGGTGGTAATGATGTCAGCTATAAGCCTGACCTTAGATAAAGCACATACACAGCTACATTTTGCCCTTTAGTGGTCCTGTGAGCCCTTATGTGTAGATGAAGATCTCATCTACTTCATCTAGTTAAGAGTTGTGAGCTTCTGGCCTACTGTTTCCTCTTCCACCAGCCCTCACTGTGAATCGTGTCCCTTAGGGGAGGCAGTGTAGAAAAGGAGTAGAGAGGGAGGGAGATAATTTCCTGAGATGATCCCTTGAAATTTGAGAATTGAGGGCTTACACCTAACTTTACTCTTCTCTTATGAGAGCATTTGGGCAACTACAGTCTATACCCTAGTTTGTTGTTTTGTAAAAGACATTCAATAGTGAATTCAATATATACTTTCTTTTGAATGCCTATACTGCCCCAGGAATTTTACTAGGGGGCCACATATAGAGTTATGCATCCAACAGACATGCCCCTGGTCTCAGGGAGCTTACAGTCTAGTGGAGAAAGGGGACAGAATTGAAACAAGTAAACAAACAGTATTTAATTACATTTTGGAATAAGTGATGTGAAGACAACACACAGGAAATAGTGGTGCAGAATAATGGTAAGGGGTAGTTGGAGACTTACTCAGACCAGGTTGTCAGGGAAGCCTTATCTTATGGTTTGGTATTTAAACTGAGATCTGAACAGTGAGAAAAACCGGTATCAGCATGTGCAAAGGCCCTGAGGTTGGAAAGAGAATGGAAATAACAACCTGAACCAACAGCTGTGTAGAGAAGTGGCATTGTGCAGTGGATAAGAGCAAGGACTTTGGGATCCTATTAGTTGCCACCAACAAGTTGGCTCATCACCAGTGATTTTGAATATGTCTCTTCTCTTTTCTGTGTCTGTTTCCTCACCTAAGAAATAAAGCTGTTACATAAAAATATTCCCATGGTGCCTTATAGCTCTGAGTCTATGCAATTCTTTTTATTGGCTTTTTCATTCTTGGGAGCTGCCACATAGTAATTTATTAGTCCCTCATAGGACACAAAGCTAAAAATGATCTTAGAGATCATTTAGTCTAACACCTTCATTTTGTTTTTAAGAAAATAATGGCCCTGGAGAATTCTTCACTGTCCTGAAGCTAGTTAATGGTAGAGCTGAGACTGGAACCCAGATCTCCTGCCTGCTTTCACAAATAAATATATGATGAAACCTAGAGCAGCTGAGAAGAGACTCTGGTCTATTTTAATACATTAAATGACTCATGTGTAGATTTGTTGTTGTTGTTGTTTAAGAATGAGTGTTTCAGTCAGGGCAAGAAACTAATGGCACACTCAAACAGGGTAATTTGAAGAGAGTTTAGTGAAATGCATAGGTAAGTGTAGGGAAGCAACAAGGGATAATGCAGGACCCCTGGGCTAGTATCAGAGGGGAAGCTTTATTAGCCCTAGTCCTGAATGGGCCAGAGGAGGGAGCTAACAGAAATAGCTGTTTGGACAAGGCATCCCATGGGAATTGAGACTTTTGTTTGAGAGATACAGCCCACAGAAATACCCCAAGTAAATGCCCTATCCCTACTCTGTTTTCCTTATGATATTCTGAGTGGGCTCCTCGTTGACCAGGCTCAACCAGAAGCCTAGTAGGCAAGGGAGCTCATTGATGCAGTCATGCAGTGTATACTCCTGAGGCAGAGATAGAGGGGAGAGGGGTAGAGATTAGATCCAGAGGGGCAAGGGGGAAGGTAGGCAGTACAGAAAGGTTTAATGCAAAAGGTTCTTTTACCTTTTGTTTCTATTCAACACTTTGTTCATCCAACACTAAAGATACCAAAAAGGTATCTTTTTTTTTTTTTTAATTCATTTGTTTGGCTACGCTGGGTCTTAGTTGCAGTATGTGCGGTCTTTGTTGCTGCATGTGGGATCTTTGTTGCAGCATGTGGGATCTCCTTTTATTTTTAGTTGCGGCACGCAGGATCTTTGTTGCGGCGTGTACCATACATTTGCTCAAAAATCATTATACGACGAAGAGACCTTTGGATTTGGCCCTTGTTTTGGTTCCTACTGACATATCTTTAAGAACTTGTCTACAGATATCCAGAATGATAGTCAATTCATATAAAAGACTGAAATAAATAATGAGTCCATCTAAATAGTTTGATAAAATTATTCCCTCAATTCATTTGAATTCAGCCGAACAATAGTTTCAGGTAAGTGCTACTTTTTGGCCACTTATTCTTTCCTGGGAGAAATGGGCTAGTCATTGAAATCATAGGATTTTGTAAGTAGTGCAGAAGGCAGTTGCCCATGTTGAGCTTAAACTCTTCACTCCGACATGTCTGAAGGACTGAGTGGTAGAGCGTGTCCACGAAGAGTTTACTTCCGTGAGAGATTATGAAGTCTCCTGGGTAAGGTTCATCTTAAAAGAGGAAAGAGCCAGAGTTATATTCCCCAAAAATGTCTCAGTCTTCAGAGGAGAGTGGAATGTTTTTTAATAATAATATCACTGTAAAAAAAAATAATAATATCACTGTGTCTATCACTAGAATTTGTCTAAAATTTGTCCTTTCCTTATAGATCCATGTCTAAGTTTGAGGGAGAGGAGAAGATGTGAGGTTAAAACTGAAAGATCTATTTTCACAATTAACCCCTGAGATATTGGGAACATGAAGTATTGCTGCTTTGAGCCTAAAGTCTTCAGTAAAAGAAAAAGAAGTGTTTTCCCATTTATCTCATAGTGCAACATTTTCCTGGCTTGTTGAGGGAGGGAGAGAACAGAGGAAACTCTAGCATACTGGATTCTCTACCCTTTTAGTGGCCCAGGCCTCAGGATGTGTGTGTCCTAACTCTAATGGCACCTGAGGCCAATAGCTTTCAACAACATCTGGAGGTGGACACAGACCCCGGGGTTATTCTTCATGATAGCTCCGACCCTGCAATAGTGGGCAGTGATACTGCGACATCGCAGCTCCTGGAAGGAATCCTGGTGTCTGGGCACAGCAAAGCAATTCACAGGTCTTAACAGGGGTCGTCAGCAGCATGGCAGTGCCACATGACCTTCATGCAATCTAGTGGTTGGCAAATGTCTAGCCAATTACCTCAGTAAAATGAAGCTGGAGAAAAAGAAACTGGAAGATGCAACCCGGTAACTGAAAGGCCATAAGAAATATCCTCTGGGGACTCCCAAATATAATTATAGGTTGTACTTTGCAGGAGTGTGGAAGTGCTACAGTAGCAAATGAGGCCCAAGATGGAGAAATATCATTTATTAGATTAGTATGGCCTGGAGAAGCACAGACTTCATAAATATTTTAATTTTGACATTCATGTATAGACAGCTGTGTGCTGGGCAAAACTTGTTGTATTTTTTGATTGGCATAGAACTCTGCTGTTTATGCAGAATTATCTGGAAGGCTACTATTACCTTTTTCTCATTTAAAAATCCTTCCCTAACTATTCTAACATATTATTAATGTCCTTTAATATTTTCTTGCTTATATGTATTTTTTCTTTTAAAATTCTGTAGAGCTCTCGAGTTTCTAAAAAAAATGCACAACAGAAAACCAACAACCAATTCCATAACAATATGAGATGTGTACAATGTAGACACCAATTTTTATAGTTTTTATTCATTCTTACCAATATTTATGACTATCCCTTCAAAATTAGTTAAAAGTTCACATCGTTTTGCAGATGTCTCCTTCCTTTATCCCTTTTCCATAAATATTGACTCATTTCTTGTCTGATCAAAAGAAAATATAGAGCATCCACTGAAAATTCATAGTGGTTTCTGTACAGGTGAAAAGTCATGACCTGGGAGATAACTGAGTGAAAGTATCTGCTGGGACCAGGTGCCGTATCAGAAATGAAAGGGTCCTGTCACTCTCTATCTCAGCCACAGTGTATGTAAGAACTGGAACCGACGGAGACTAAATGATGAATTGCAACAGATGGACCAAGTGAAGGATATGAGTCATCATGATTGTTCAAACATGTACAATCATCCACTTGGAACTCAAGCCATGAAAAGGCAGCTTCTATGATCAGCTCCAAGATTGCCATGGGTAGCTCTTACAAGCAAAGTGTAGATATGGATATATTTCTTTGCAGCATTAAAAGTTTATTGTCACTGAAAGATATTTTTTAGGACTGTGAAGTGATGTATCTACAGTTCCGGCAAAATGGGGATAATTTTAATACCTAGACCATGGGACTGGAAGATTAAATGTAATTAAATGTAAAGTGCTTACAACAGTGTCTGGCACCAACCCCCCCCCCCAAACTATTGTTATTATTATGATTTAAAGTTAGATATTTTTAGGGAGGATTCCATTGAGAATCAATCTTTTTTACAATGGTATTATTGCTTTTCAGGACTTGGATAAATGCTCTATTGCTCTCTGTACACATTAAATAGTAATAGCACAAAAGCGGGTAGCCATTTTATTACCCGTTTCCAGCAGTTTTGGTCTTTTTTGTTTCATTTCAGAATACTCAGTGGTTTTCCAACATACCTTGAAGGAATGGTAATATGAAAACAATGGCATCATATTTTAGTAAAACTGCCCTTAGTGGATCCTTTGGACAATGCTTCTGAAATCTATATTACATTAGGATCCATTCTATGGAAATGTGATTTATGAGGTAATTCTTTTCTGATATTTGGTTGGTATTTTTCTTATGGAAAAAATGAGAAGCTGAACTTTAATCTGAAGAATTATGAAAGTGCCTCTCCCAAACTAGCATGTTGTCTTGTTTTGACTAAGTGAGTCAGTGAAGATTAGCGTGTGCATTTACCTTAGCCAACATGTGTTAACTTGTGCTTAAAAACACAATCCAGCTTTATCTGGATTGACATGCATCATAATTAAAAACCACAAAACTATAGCCTTTTGCCCAGTTCCCTGACCCATTATGGACCCCTTTTAGAATATGCTACTCACTATAAACTCTCTTCCTTTCATTCTTAAAGTTATTTTAACTTTCTTTAATGCCAAATATTATTTACTGACCTAATATATTCAATCATCTATTTCATATTTCAAATATAGTTGAGTAACAACCTGGGGATGACAGATGTCCAAGAGATAGTCCTTGGAGTACAAAGATAGGTACAAAAAGGGGCAGAGGTGGGACTCAGTTCTAATTGGAGGAATGATCAGAATTCTCAGAGTATAAGCCCTTTAGCTCCATCCGGAAAGAAGAGCAGGGGTTTTACAGAAGTGAGAGGCCTATCCCCAGGCAAGGAAGTGAGGGAGTTTGTCTTGTGTGTTCACGTGGTGGTGAGACCCAGGGGGTGGGTCTCCACGTGCATTTTCACAGGCAAAACAGAAGAACTTGAACTTCAACAGTTTCATTCTTCTGAACTGCTTTCAAGTTGTTCCCAGTTAACAGAGAAGATAATATGCAAGATGTGTGATAATGAAGACATTGACTTCAAGATACAAAAATGGGGAAATCAGATCATTTGGTTCTCTTTGGATTTTAATCAGAAAAAATTATTGATCTTTCAGGCCATGGAAACAATTTGAGATCTCTTATTCACTTATCACTCACTACCAAACGTGATTCAGAAGGTGATTCCTCTGCCTCCTCTTCCCTAAGAAATGGCAGGTGGTAAACACTCAAAAGCTCCTCACGACTGGGGTATCAGAGGGGGAGCAGAGCAGAAATAGGAATCGAAGAGTCTAACTGTGTATCATTGTTTTAAACCAGTTATTCCTTAACGCATCCAGAGAAGGCAAACATTCCCAGCACATGTTTCTGCAGTCCCAAACATTCTTTGGGTTTGTTTTCCATTTTTAGTGAAGGTATTCAGGATTAGGTTAGGTAGCAACTTGATCCACTGAACACTCATCTGGAAACTTGTCTTGGAATTCTTTTCTTGATGAAGATTAAATATTTTGGAACAAAGTTGAAACAGAGGTTAGAACTGGGACCACGTTAAGACTTGTCCAGAAGGTATGTGGTATGTGTTGTACTTCATTCCCTGTCAAAATGTGATGGACTTTAGTACAGCTTGTAAATGAAGTTCATGAAAAATGCAAATGTAGTGTCTCCTTTCAATGTTCCTTAGGAATGCAGCACCTACCCAGTTAGCATGGGCCTCTGTTGCTGGCTCCATTCTACCCCTGCCAGGTCACTAAAAGCAATTTGATCACAGCCAAGCATGGCCCTGGTATTCTTTCAGCTGCTGAGTTGGCACATTCTTGTTAGAGGCAAGATTGCCTAAACTCCAAGTAATGAATTTAAAGGGAATGAGATGAATTATCCTTGCTCTGGTAGGCTGACTACCAAGATGGCTCCTAATGCGCTCACCTCCTGGTATTTGCACCTTCCTGTAATCCCCTCCTCTTTTGTACAGAATGGACCTAGGGACCTGATTCTAAGGAATAGGACATGGCAAAAGTGATGGGATGTCACTTCCAAGATTAGGTTTTAAGTCTGTGACTCCCCTCTGGCTAGCACTATGTTTTGCTACCAGGTTCTTTCACTCTATGGCTCTTCTTGCTGGCTTGCACTGGGGAAGCAAGCTGACATGTTTTTGAGTTGCCCTAAGGAGAGGCCCATATGGTAAAGAATAGGGGTAACCAACAGCCAGTGAGTAATTGAGGCCCTCAGTCCAAAAGCCTGCAAGGAACAGACTCCTGTCAACGACCATGCATGTGAGTGAGCTTGGAGACTGATCTTTCCTCTGTTGCACACTTACGTGACTGCAGCCTGTGAGAGTCCCTGAGCTGGAGGACCAGCTAAGCGACGTCCAGATTCTGGACCTATAGAAACCGAGAGAATAAATGTTGTTGTTTCAAGCCACCAAGTTCTGGGGTAATTTGTTACACAGTGATGGATAACTGTTACACCTGCTTATAGAAGTGGTAAGGCCTGGGATTGGGGGCACAAAGGTTGGAATGAGAATTAGGTATGTATATTTGTGTCACCAACCTAGATAGAATCTTTATGACCGTTGTCCTACCTGTACTGTTTTTAATCATTGCAACATCCTGGCAAGGGTGGTGTTAGTCACAAATATATTTTGGACAAAACTGAGGTTATGGAAACTCAGTTATTTGGCTCAGAACACATAACTCAGAAGGTAACAGAGATGAGAGAAACTAGAATCTTACTCTGAAGCCTTTGCTCTTTCCTCTGCATTAACCAGTCATAGGAGGCAGTGGTACGGTTGAGGTTAGGGTGGAAATCAGAATCACCTATATATCTTTTTTCAAGCTAGTTATGTCACTTTCCTTTCTGACATAGTTTGGACTGGACCATACCACAGAGTGGGCCTGCACAGAAAAGCACTGAACTTACACAAGTTCAGCCATGTTCCCTGCAGCTTGGGCCTGTAATTAGAAAATAAAAACCACATTTCAAGCAGGTTCTGACTGAGGATCTGACAGTCCTTAGAAGTCTTTGTGGTGATGAGTAAGGTGATCACATAGCTTTGGCATGCTGGTGTTGGGTTGTTTAAATTAAGTTAAAACATAAAATAATAGCACCCAGAGTTCCATGATTTGATGGGCTCAATCTAGTCTGACCTACAGCCAAAAGCTGGCAAAATGGGTTTGGCTGAACATGGACCAACTGGGAGTAAGTGGATGCGTGGTGAGTTCTGCCTTCCTTTGGTGGTGAGAACGAGAAGATGACGGAGTCCACCTCAGTGCTACATCTTAGGGACGTGGGTGGCCCTGGATGTCCGTGTAATGGATTCTAGAGCCGAGCAGGGCAGCTGCAGAACTGATTAGACTCAGCACAGGCTGTGGCCCCGTCTCACTGATTCCTGGGCCAGGTCTGGGGTTTCCCCTCTACTATCAGCCCTCCAGTTCTTGCAGTAGCTTCCTCATCCCTGGTCCTGATGAAATTGTGGGTGGGTCTCTCATGGCTCACGGGTCTCCTTCTCCTGCAGCTCACCACCTTACTTCCAGAGCAATGGCCTCACACATTTGTGAAGGACATCACAGTTAACTGACAAAGTCCACAGTTCCCGCTGGACAAGATGACTATAGTGGCTTTTTTCTTCAACTCCTTCCTGCTACCTCTTTGCATTTTGCAAAGAGGATTTTCTAGAGCAGCACTGCCCAATAAGGTAGCCACTGACCTCATGAGATGATGTAGCATTTGAAATGTGGCTAGTGAGACTGAGGAATTAAATTTTTCCTTTAGTTTAATTTAAATTCATTTAAATTGAAATAATCATGTGTAACTGGTAGCTAATGTGTTAGATAGCACAGTTCTAGAGGCTGTCATCCTTATGTTATTCTTTTGTTAATTTATTTTTGGCTAATATTTATAGAACATTTTCTACATGCCAGGCACAATATGGACAATGCTATGTGTAGTCATCCAATTTTCACAAAACCTGATGAAGTCGATTCTATTATTTACATTTTCCAGAGCAGAAAGTTGAATTTTAGAGAGATGAAGTGGCCTGCCTCAAATCGTCATACAGGCAGGAGACAGGATTCAGAACAAAGTTTATCTGGCTCCAGTCCCGTGTTTCCTGTACAGAAGAACGAGGCTAAATCGGCAGAGATGGAGGGTGAAACAAAATAGACGCAAGACAATTTAAAATATAACTCTTGTTATAATGGGTTATTTCATTTTATTGCTTATTATAAACACTTTGGACATAGCAAATACATTAGTTTTTAAATAACCATAATTCAAAGCTTTCACATCATATACTATTTCCCCCCAAGATGTGTCATCTATGAAAATAATCAGTGAACTCCAAAAGTCTATACTGATATTGTGCACATGTACACGATCGTGACACTAAATACAAATAGTAAAAATACTCATCTATTGTAGGTGTGTGGGTTTGTGATATGCTTTAAGGGAGGCCATAAAAAAACTCAAAGAAGAGAGATGGTGTGGATTGTAATAGCTCCTATGTGGGTCATGTTTGCAGAACATAGAAGGTATGCACAATAAACATGTATTGACAGCGAAGATGATGAGAATTCAATTTCTGCTGGACTTTTCCTCTCCATTTTTTCTTAAGTGCATTGGGAAACATCATTCTGAATGTCACAGAGGCTCTGGCACTTTGAATTGTGTAGCTACAGTGTAATTGGGTCTGATCGCACTTGCAGAAGGGAGATAAATTAAAGCATATGCACTGTTAAAATTGTGCTAAAATCTCAGTTACTAGGATGGACTGGAATGCTTGAATGCTTTCTGGCTTCATAAGCAAGAAAATCACCAGTGCCTAAAAATCAAGCAAGTCATTCCAAACAAATCTAGCTTTTAGACTTCACTGGCAGTTAGACAGTATTTCAGTCAGATCAATGTATTTGAAAGTAAAATATGCTACTTATATGAGCTACTGAGTTTCCCAACTACAGCTACTGAGTTCCTGAACTATAACTTTTGCTTTAAGACATTTCTTTTGGTTGTTTTATTCAGAAAAATCATTAGCATCATTTTGGGATTTCACTGAATTGTGCTGATGATGTTGGATTAAACATTTTAGATTTAATTGAAAAGCGACAAACAAATATAATCATCTATTCCCAATAGTTTCTCAACGTACAATTTAAAATACATGAAAGGACCCTCATAAAAACAGAAATGTTGATTAAGGTCACTTGCAGCAAAGTATGGCATATTAGAATTATTTATTAAAAACTTTTACACCTAAAGGTAGGCACTTCATAAAATATGGATTTTGGCAAAAGGCAACACAGTTTGATGTCAATATCTTACTTTACCATTAACTGTATAACTTTTTCAAGAGAATAGATTATTAAAATATTACAAGAAAAATCGAAATTTGTCTAAGCTGCATGTGAGCGGAGTTACACAGAACAGAATCCAAACTTCATTTTTCCCTCTTCTTTTTGTAAACTTTTGTATATCTTCCTGGTCGAGTTTTGAAATTTTACTCCCTGATGTAAAATCCCATGGGATTCTGGCTTCTCATCTTTTAATCTGAAATGAAGTATTTGTTGCTTGTGGAACTTGGTACAATTTTTTTTCACAGTTGGAATAACCTTTATCATAATACACTAAGTAAAATCAGATGATTTTTAGGTGGCCAGTATCTAGCACTGAAGAGTTCTTGGCTTCAAGCAGCTGTTAAGTCCTTTTGATTGTTTTAAGTCTCAAATTAGATGGATTCAACTATATCTGTTATTTTCATTCTTGATGGCATAGAAATTCACCTCACATCTACCTAAAACATGAGCGGAGCTTTGGGGGCCCACTGAACCCATCGACCATTTAATTTAGCTCTCCCTTCTCGAGCATGTCTCTACCAGGTAGTCAGCCAGGTTCTGTTTGGAGTCTTGGTGATAGGGAGCTTCACAAAGCAATCTAGTCAATACGAAAGCTTCAGCAGCCCTTCCTTATACTAAAACCAAAGTTCTCTTCCTGTAACTTCCATCTAGTGTTTCCAACAATGTAAGGCACAGAGTAGGCTTTCAGGCATTCGATCTGCATTTGTCGATGAACAAAAAGACTGAACAATTCTAGTTCTGACTTTTAAAGCTACAGAGTATAGTTGTTTCCTTAGGTAGTCCAGGTTATCCTCTTGTCTTGCATAAATCTTCTCTTTTTCAGGATCAATGTTGCAATTTCCTTCATTTGTTCCTTAAGCAACATGAATTTCCGATGTTTTGTCTATCCATTTCTCTTTTCTGAGTGTGCTTATGTTGATCGGTAGAACTCTTCAAATGTGGTCCCATTGAACCCAATATAATACCCCAGATGGGATCAGCTCTGAGTAGGGTAGAAACCCTGAATCTCTTCTCTTAGCCTGGACATTCCACTTGACATATTGTCTAACCCAAAAGGGTATTCCTTAGGGCAGTCCTTTCCTGTCTGTTTCTGAGTAGAGACATTTTATTCCGGGGGGGCAAGATCTCTGATTGGCGCATATTCTGTTCTGGGAGAAGGATTACTTCCTTGAATTTCCAGGATACGGAGGGGGTGGGGAACGCTGTGCTGGGGTCGGGGAGTACGGAGGAGGCAAGTCTGCACAGTGTTCCATCTCATGGTCGTAACTGTAGGGGGGTGGTGCCACTGGAAAAGAAAAGGAGAAGGGCATCAGGCATTTAGCAATAATTGAGTGTCCACTATATTTGAGCCACTAGGCTGGGTACTTTGGGGGAGGACATAAGTTTTGCTTTCAATAATCATAGTTTTATCAGGCTGACGACACACATGTATGAAAGGGCAAGGGCTATAAAAAGTGGTGCCATTGGCTAAAGTATTTGGAGTTGGTGGCTTAGGGCAAGTTTCTCGGAAAGATGATGTAGAAGGGGCAGATAGAGAAGGGGCTAAAGGATGATTCAAGTTTGAGCAAAAGCACCAAAGCAAGAGAGAACTTTTGTTCAAACCAAAAAATACATGGAGGAGAGAAAGGGGAAAAGATGTTGAGGAATCTGATTGTATCACCATCCTTGTGGGCTTTTAAAAAATTCTAATTTAAATGGATAACTAATAAGAACCTGCTGTATAAAAAATAAATAAAATAAAATTCAAAAAAAAATTCTAATTTAATTTAATTTTTTAAAAAATTTCATACAATTTTATGGACTTCCCTAGCAGTCCAGTGGTTAAGACTCCGCACTTCCAATGCAGGGCGCATGGGTTCCACCCCTGGTGAGGGAACTAAGATCCTTCATGCTGTGTGGCACAGCCAAAAAAATTTTTTTTTCATGTAATTTTTAAAGGTTACACTCCATTTACACTTATTACAAAATATTGGCTATATTCCCGTGTTGTATAACATAGGGGTCGGGGAGTGGGAGGTACAAACTATTGGTTGTAAGATAGGCTACATGGACATTGGGCTTTGAATATCACATAAGGAGTGTGTGATATGCAGGCATCAGAGATTTTTTGAATATGCTAGTGAATATGCTTTAGGAAGGTGACTCTTTCGGCAGTATGGATTCAGGTGGAGCAAAGAACAGGTGAGATGATGTAGTAGCATATGTGAGGGACGATAAGGGACTCGTGGAAGTTGGGGGTGGGGATTATAGGAGCCCTTGAGCAGCTGAGTGCTTAAGTGATGACTGGGTAGGTGGAAAAGGGGTCGAGAGTAAGAAGGTGTCGAGGTATTGGGTACCTGGTACTGGACTCCTGTAACTTGGAGGGTCGTGGAGCCATTACAGAAATAAGAAAAAAAAAAAAAAAAGGAGGACAAACAGGTTTAGAAATGAGGATGGAGAATTTAGTTTTCTAAATCTTATTTGAAAAAGTGTCTTTAATTTTTTATCGCACTATTATATGTCAGTGTGTTTTAAAATCACACTTAATACGTTTGTTATGACTATATATAGACGTCTATTTTGTAGTGCTCTCCATCCCGTCTCCAGGGTTGGAAGAGAGGTACTCCTTGAGCACTCCATGTCTTCAAGAACCAAATCACTCAGCAACACTGAGCAACCTCTCAGCAACCCCTCTGATGATTTTCCAGTAGTTGATTTATCATCAAGATCATGATTCTAGTTGGAAATTGACATGTCTTAATTGCTTACTGTGAATGTAGCCTAAACCACAAGACTAGTGTTATAATAATGCAAATAAACAGCCAAGCTTTTACTTTTAGAATGGCAGAAAAGAACAAGCAACATTTCAACAAACTTATTTCTAAAACGTCTTCTAAATTGTACTCTTACCACTAAGATTATGACAGTATTCTGTTCAATATGCATGTATAAACATAGGGCTTCACCCTATATGCAAACACAAAGTTTCTTATGAATCTCTTTATTTTAAAAAATTATTTTAAAAATTAATTTGTATTGGAGTATAGTTGATTTACAGTGCTGTGTTGGTTTCTGCTGTACAGCAAAGTGAATCAGTTATCCATATACCCACTCTTTTTTAGATTCTTTTCCCATCTGCATCTCTCTAACTTGGCTCTCTCTACCAGGAGCTTGATGATTTAAACCATTTACTGATCTGCCTATACTTAGGGATGTGAAGAAGCAGAATTGAGGCACCTGACACAAGAGGAAGATGGAGACACAGAACTGGGTGGGATGTCCTCTGAGGGATGCAATGGTGAGCAAAGGCTTTGCAAGTCCCTTGTGGGCTGAGCAAGCCGAGGGCTCAGATCAGAGGACACAGATCTGTGGAGAAGGCAGCTTCTCCACGCTGCTTTAGACCCGGGGAGGCTGGCCTATTCCAAGCTTTGTTTTCTACAGCAAAATGGAATAACTCCTGCCAGAGTCTAAACACACATTCCCTCTGCATTACGCCTACTCCTTTGCTTCATTATATCCAAGAGGACTGAGACAGAGAGATTTATAATAAACTTTATCCAAGGCAAGAAATGCGGCCTCCATGTAAAACAGGAAGTTACAGCTGGATTCCCATTGAACTGTTTCTTATAAGCATGTGGGTTCTAAGCTGTTTTTATGTTGAAGCTTTTCCTTGCCTCCCACTTGAGAAGCACACACCAGATGATTCTACAGATTGACTCTGCATCCTTCTCTGTCATGAAGCTGTGGTGTGTCTTTATGCTTCAGTAACAAAGCATTTATATTTTCCCATCTGCATAAAAACTGCTGGAGGACATTTCAGGGAGATTCCCTATGGTTTATACAGCTGCATGTTGAACACGAAAAGCTAAGATATGAAACAGTGTTCTTTCATTCATAGAGCCTTTGTATTTTGATGAGGTGATAATATAATGCTGAAGAGTGGTATCTGGAGGACTATATCCATCATGAAATAAGCACAGCACATCTTTTATAGTACCAGCTGTGGGAATACATTTCGAAATAATAATGGTGTAACTGTGGACTGTGCTATCTTTCTGTCTTACAGATAAAAATGTTTCACTAGGAAGTAAACTTTTCAGGGTATCAATTTTAGAATTCCTGATTAACCCTAAGAGGTATTGTTCTCTCTTAAAAGTCAAATCATCTTTAAAAGATACATGGATGCAGCTAGAGATATGGTGTTTTTGAAATTCTTTCATAACCAATAATTCTAATTCTCTGACTTAAGTAGGGCAAATATGTCATTTATCATGTATGTCAATGTAGTTGTGTAGAATTTTGCAAAATGTAGGGATGCTATGAAATTCATAGGAGGAAGTTAATTTTTTTTTACCCACTCAGGATAACATCTCTAAAACAAATGTAAAGGGAAGGTGCATGGTGTTATAAAAATTGTACAACATTATTTTAGAAAATGTGGAAACAGAGGAAAGTCATCCATAATTCTGTCACCACAATTTAACAAACAATATCTTTATATACTCCCTTCTAGTCACTTGTGTTTTTATATCCTTGTAGTCATGTAAAATAGTCTATGCTTTTTCACTCTGTATTGTAACAGTCTTTTTCATTCTGCTACATATTCTTCATGAACTCTATTGTTAACAGCTGTACATTATTCCACTTACCATTCACTTATTTTGAGATTAGCAATTTTTTATGATTATAAATAGTGGAGTGACAAATGTCTTTCTACATATAGACTTTTTATTACTTTGATTTAGTTTTTTAGAATAAAATTTCCGGAATCAACTAACTGGCTATCATTTAATATTTTGGTAATTTTAATAGTGAAAAAAATTCACTATTAAAATATCCCTTAATTTTACATTTCTTTGATAGTTTTACATCTTGTTTATTATTTGTAATTCATACTGTGTGATTTTTGTTTGTTTTGGGCTGGTAATTTACAAACTGGGATCTTAATTAGAATTAAGATACAATTAAGATAACAAGATATAAATATGTATACAAAGTTATTTATATTTTCTATACCTTTCTAAAAATAACTTTGTCAAAATGATTAGCTATGGTATTTTTACCTTATTGACATCCTGAAGTTTAAAACTTGTATCTAAGAAAATATACATGGGTTCTTCATCCTTTTTATCTCTTCTGTATTGTTTCCAAGTTTAAACATTTGTCTTTCAGATATCTGGTTCATAACCAATCTAGTTTTGAGTTTTTCCATGTAAGTTTATATATTTGGTGCTTCCTTACATCTGTTATTTTACATCAGAGTTTATTTTTTCTAAGTTTTAAATTTTGATTAAGCCAAAGTATTGAAGTGTTGCCTCTTAATCCTCACTTTTCACATTGTTTTGTTATCTCTCCTTTACAGTTTGTGAAATTTTAATCACTTGTTCTGTTCCAATTACCAAGGCATATCTTTCTTTTTTACCAGAAACACCTGATTTTAATTATTATTGATTTTCAATGGTTTTACTGTCTGATAGGACAGGTGAAATTTCATGACTTATTTTTTAACATTTTTTTTAAATTTATTTTTTCAGTTGAGATACAACTGACATAACAATGTGTAAGTTCAAGGGGTACAATGTATTGATTTGATACAATTATATATCACAATATGATTACCAACTGTTAAATTAATTAAACAAGGAGGTTATTAGACTGAGGTGGCTCTAATGCCATGGTGTCTATGTAAGCAAACCAAAATCTAAGCTGCAAGTGCCTCAAAGTTATGAAATCAAAACGCTAAGGACAACCGATCACAAACAGCCAACTAGGCTTTAGGTTAAAGGAAATCAAATAATTTCCTTTTGTTGCTTCCATGCTTCCTGTGTATAAGGCAGGGCCCTCCTAACCACTTTGGGTTTGGTGCTGCCCCATTTTTGCTCAAATAAACGCTTCAAGATTTTAATATGCCTCAGTTTATCTTTTAACACATCTTAGCATTAGCTGACACTTCTATCACTCATGACTTATTTTAAAAGACAACTTCTACGAATGACCCAATTTCATTTCTTTTTATGGCTGGGTAATATTCCATTGTATATATGTACCACATCTTCTTTATCCATTCATCTGTCGATGGACATTTAGGTTGATTCCATGTCCTGGCTATTGTAAATAGTGCTGCAGTGAACATTGGGGTGCATGTATCTTTTGGAATTATGGTTTTCTCAGGGTATATGCCCAGTAGTGGGATTGCTGGGTCATATGATAGTTTTATTTTTAGTTTTTTAAGGAACCTGATGTGGATGAACCTAGAGTCTGTCATACAGAGTGAAGTTAAGTCAGAAAGAGAAAAACAAATATCGTACACTAACGCATATATGTGGAATCTAGAAAAATGGTACAGACGAACCTATTTGCAGGGCAGTAATAGAGACGTAGATGTAGAGAACGGACATGTGGACAGGGGGAGGAAGGGGAGGGTGGGATGAATTGGGAGATTAGGTTTGACATAAATACACTACCATGTGTAAAATAGATAGCTAGTGGGAACCTGCTGTATAGCACAGGGAGCTCAGCTCGGTGCTCTGTGATGACCTAGATGGGTGGGATCGGGGACTGGGGAGGGAGGTCCAAGCGGGAGGGGATGTGTGTATGCGTATGGTTGATTCACTTCGCTGTGCGGCAGAAACTAACACAACATTGTAAAGCAATTATACTCCAAAAAAAAAAAAAAAGACAATTTCTAACATTATTACTAGGAGCAAACCTTCTCCTCACCCTCCCCCAAACCCCACTAGTCACGATTCACCTGAACCCCACTCAGAGCAGAGGCCCACAGAGCTCCTGGCAGGCCCTCCACTGCCTGCTCCTCACCACACAACACAGCGCTGCCCGTCTCTTCCTCTACAATGGCCCGAGATGCACCTCCGGAAAGGGTGACATCATTAGAACCTAGCGTCCCCCTTCCTCTCAGATAACATCAGGACACGTCCTGTCACGTTTACATCCCTCTGTCAGCGTGAGAAAGACAAGCTCCTAGAGCACCCTTCAGTGTAGATCTTTAGCTCTGGAAGGCTTTACATATCTAATCTAATTAATTTTCCCAACTTTCCCCACCCCCTTCACTGTGCTCAGTGGAACACAAAGTCTGTCATCAGAAAAGCCCTTTGTACCCTCACCCTCTTTTCATCCCTTTACGTGTTACCCCAGCTCGGAATATAAGGAAGTTCTCCTCCAATTGTGTCTGTTTTCTCAGAGAAGTAACATCGGCTGAGAAATTATCTGCTGAGAGAGAGAAAGGCTGAGGGTTTTTTTCGAGTTTTGAGAAGAGAGAAGAATACATGAGACAGTTATCTCAGGGAGTGAAAGGGAACATTTGCTTCACCTTTCTAATTTAATTAAAATCTGGTTTTCCATGAGAGGACAGCTTCCTCTGCAGCACTATTAAATCAGAGCTATCCTTTTTCTCCCACATCCTACATTTTATGGGACCAGGAGGTATGCAGGCTGTTCCCTGTGATTCAGCCATTTTTAAACAACTAATTTCCCTCCTTAAAAACCTGAGCTTGAAGTCTGTAAGTCTGTTTCTGTTTTGTAAATAAGTTTATTTGTATCATTTCTTTTTAGATTCCACATATCAGCGATATCATATGATATTTCTCTTTCTCTGACTTACTTCAATCAGTACGACAATCTCTAAGTCCATCCAAAAGAACTTATGGTTACCAGGGGGGAAGGGTGGGGGGAAGGGATAGACAGGGGGTTTGGGATTGACATGTACACACTGCTATATCTAAAATAGATAACCAACAAGGACCTACTGTATAGCACAGGGAAATCTGCTCAGTATTCTGTAACAACCTAAATGGGAAAAGAATTTGAAAAAGAATAGATACATGTATATGTATAACTGAATCACTTTGCTGTACACCTGAAACTAACACATTGTTAATCAGCTGTACTCCAATATAAAATTAAAAGTTAAAAACAAAAACAAAAACCTGAGCTTTTTTGTAGCATATGCCATGAGATTCTGCTACTTTCTCCTCCTCCTTGTTATCAATATCTATGGTTCTCTCTACCCCCAAATCTCACTTACTGCAGTTTTAGTATCAAGCGCATTACTCTTCTCTGCATCACGACTTCTGTTATCATTCTAGGTGATTTCAACATCCACTTGCTGAAATAAATTTCTAGCTCCAAGATGGAGCCACTCCTGCCTGGGTTGCCACATCAGCAAACTGAAGCTTAGGTAACTTTCACGTCATTGAAAAGCTCCGCTTGATGAGAAACTCAGTATATCCAGTCAACTAATCCCCAAACGCCAAGCCAACTCTGGGCTCTATACTTAACTTCCTGGTTCCTTCTCACCCCAAACAAGGCTGCCTCCGTGGCCCCAGCCAATCAGATAGTTTCTATTTTTCTCTTCTTCGTTCTTTATTCTTCACCTTATAAAATCTTCCTGCCTTCTGTCCATTTTACTGTTCTCCCCATGAAGACTTTTTGATTCATGAAGCTTGCATCACCTAAATTGTCTTCTTTAATCCGTTTTTAACACATGTAACCCTGCCTCTCAGTCCTTTGGGCCTTTTGCCTTCAAAAATCTGTTTCTCACCCTTACTGTAACCAATTATGGTACCATTTTGTAAATATGACCACCCACTTATCTTTCTAGAATATACATCCCAATACATCTTGGACCTCACCTGGATTTCTGATTTACTGAGGGCATTAAAAAAATTAATTTAAACTGATGTCACCTCTTTCCTGTCTTCATGTCTTTCTTCATTCAGCTTAGATTTATGGTCCATCACAAAAATTATTCCTGTGCATCTATCATCAACTTTCTCATCTCTTTCTCTCCCCATTGCTTGCCAAAGCTCCAGTCCAGCATTTTGGCTACCCCAGATCTGTATCTAGGAGCTTAATATGCTTAGAGCAAAATGCACGGTCATGCTGACTCATCTCAGTTCAAATGCATGACCATATTCTTAAGTGTGGAGGCCCTTGGCATTGCTTGGAAATTGCGCATTAGGCATTTCACCGCCCCTCCACTCTCTGAGATTACCGTTTCATGCTTTTTTCTTTCTCCTTAGCTACAAACACCTCCTCAAGCCACTTGCAGTGTAAGACTTGCTTCTTAGTTCACTAAGAAAATAGATACAATCAGAAGAGACCATCCTCATATCACCAAATCCTTTGAGTGCATGAGTCTTTTCATGTTCAGTATATATACTAATATGGTTGCCCTCAATTGTGAATTCAATGATGCAAATGGAGTTTGGATTCCTTTTTTTTTTCTTAATAAATTTATTTATTTATTTTTGGCTGTGTTGGGTCTTCGTTGCTGCACGCAGGCTTTCTCTAGTTGTGGTGAGCGGGGGCTACTCTTTGTTGTGGTGCGCGGGCTTTTCATTGCAGTGGCTTCTCTTGTTGCAGAGCACGGACTCTAGGTGTGTGGGCTTCAGTAGTTGTGGCGTGCGGCTTCGGTAGTTGTGGCTCACAGGCTGTAGAGCACAGGCTCAGTAATTGTGGCTCACGGGCTTAGTTGCTCCACGGCATGTGGGATCTTCCCGGCCCAGGGCTCGAACCCGTGTCCCCTGCATTGACAGGTGGATTATTAACTACTGAGCCACCAGGGAAGCCCCGTAGTTTCTTAATGAAATATTTCCAAGAGATTTTAAAGAATACAAGCCAGCTATTGTATAGAATGTTCCTCAGCTTGGGTTTGTCAGATAATTTCTCATGTTAAGATTCAGGCTATGAGCTTCCGGCCAGAACACTACACACGTGAAATTGTACGATCTTCAAAGTAACACCCAAAGGTGCAAGATGTACATCTGTCCCTCTTTGTTGATATTAATTTTTACTTCCTCGTCAAGATGTTGTCTGGTTTCTCCACTATGTAGTTACTATTATTCTCCTTGTAACTAATGAGAAATCTGGAGGTAGACAGGTTGAGAGTATGCAAATATCCTGCTCCTCAGCAACGTGTCCCCCAGATTTAGCATCAATTGATGAATCTTGTTCTAAATTTTTCTTATGATGGTTTTAAATGATAATTTTCTTCCAGTTCCACAACTTCTTTCTACATGCATCTTTTGGCATTTTTCTGTTACCAAGAAACTCAGATCCTTCTTCATTGTTTATCTATCTATCTAGCTAGCTAGCTAGCTAGCTAGCTAAATTCATCATCATCATCGTCATCATCTATCTGTCTATTTGTCTATCTATCATCTATCAATCAATCATCGACCTACCTACCTACCTACGATTAGGGACTCAATAATGTACTTCATGGCATTTGATTTTTATATCTTTGCCAGGCCTTTTCTTCTGTTCTTTCTGCATTATTTTCCTTCAGATGTGTGTCATCCACACCCATTTTTAAAAAAGAGTTAATATAATCACTTTCTTTTGTTTATACTGAAGTTCTGGAAAGTAGGGGAAACGTAAGACTTGACAAATAATTCTTGTTTTCACACTGATGGTTTTAAAAATAGTTGTCATTAAACAGGACACAGTTCATGCCACCCAACATGGCAGGAGTAAAAAACTATTTCAAATGGTCACTGTCCAACAATAAGTTGGGTGTGGCAGATTACCTGTTCTTGGTAATCTCCTCCCAGTGCAGAGTAATGTTCGCTGTAGGGTTCCCCACTGAGTGCTTTCACCAAGGGATGAGATAACCTTGACTAAATTATTTTCTACCCATTTATGTGGCCTTCAGGCTGTAGGACTATTCAATAACTTGAGTGATTATTCAATTAGCACAGGGTTAATTAATTAATGTCGGTAAAATTATTTTTTATTTCCATAGATGAAAGATTTTGAAAAGCAGTCAGTACTACTCTGTGTTGTTTCCTGATCCTTTAAGTAAAAGCTTAATTAGGGACTTTGAGAAGGAAATGAGAAATAATCAAGCAAATCATGTTTTCGACGACCTAGTCTTTTGCAGTGAAAATGTTTCCACCATAAGGTTTATGATGTTTTTTGCATTATTCAGTTCCCAGAACAATGCATTTACTGAAAATGCAACATGGTGCTGTGATCTGCCAGTATAAATAATGCTACTAGAATAAAGTTTTTGAAAACCTGTTTCCATGCATGAAATAGAAACCTCAGACCCCAGAAAACACAAGACAACACATTAAAATATTTTGCATTTTCTAGTCTAGTTTTATAAAAAATATTTTAAAAATTAATTTTAACTACATTTTTTGATCAAGAAAAGTGAATCTGGAGCGTTATGTACAGAGTGCTTCTCCTCACCTTCTCTCCAATTAATGCCTCTGTCAGACTCTCCTCTTCTTCTCTTGGGTTATGGATTGGCCAGGTGAAAATAAGGAGATGTGAAGAATAAAAAATAACACCCCCTATTTTTTCCTTATACCATAGTTTTAACATTGTTATACTAACCCTAACGATATTCTTATAAGTTGGAAAGATTCAAAATAGTGAATTGCTTTTGTAGTGAGTAAAAGCTATACATTCCAGGGTGGAATTGAAGGTAAAATTTCTAGGCATTGATATAATTAAATCAGATTTTGTCATGATATTCATTCGTTCAGCCATGTCTGCTGAGTGCCCGTTACATGCCAGTTCCAGTCTTGTATGCTTAGGATTGAGTGGTGAATAAAATTGACAACAATCCCTGCCTCATGGAGCTAATGTTCCAGAAAGAGGGGATAGACAATAAATAATAAACTTAACCATTAGGTGAACAATGTGGTATCTTAGAAGATTAAAAGAAGCACTCTGGACATAAAGTAGAATAAGGAGGATTGGGGTGCTATGGGGGAGGGACACTTTACAATCTTAAGTAGGGTGATCAGGGAAGGCCTCATTCAGAAAGTGACCTTTGACAAAGACTTGAATTAAGTGAGGGAGTCAGTGTTCTAGGCAAACCTAGATAGGAGTGTGCCCTGTATGTTCACAGCACAGCAAGGAAAAAGTGTGAGTGGAGCCAGGTGGCAAGAGGGTGAGTAGAAGGAAGTGAGGTCAGAGAAATAAAAAAGAGGAGCCAATTCATGCATTGCCTTGCAAGCCTTGGTAAAGAATTGGTCTTGTACTTTGGATAAAATGAGAAACCACTGGCTTTAAGTCTTCCCCTGGGGGAAATGGGGAGCCACTGGAAAATTTTGAGCAGAGAAGTGATATGATTTGACATTTAAGCATCTTAAATGTGTTCAGTTTGCTACTGTGTTTGGAATAGACCCCTGGGAGGCACGAGTGGATGCTGGCAGAGCAGTTAGGATGTTTTCACAGGAATGAGTAGGAGAGCTGATGGTGGCTCCCACCAGAGAAGGAACGGTGAGAAGTAGTCAGATACTCTTATATTTGGAAGATGGAGCTGAGAAGTGTTCCTGTTAGATTGCATGTAGATGTCAGGGAAAGAGAGGAGTCCAGGAGGACGCCAAGGTCTTTGGCCTGAGCTGCTGGGAGGCTGGAGATGCCATCAACTGAGATGGTAAATGGTGAGTGGAGGAGGCTTTGGGGGGATGATCAGAAGTACAGCTTTAGACATGTTAAATTTGAGATATATCAATTAGACATCCAAGTGGAGATGTTCAACAGGCAGTGGGATCAAATGAGTCTGAAATTCAGGAAAGAGGTCTGGAAAGGAGATATATAACTTTGGAAAGCATTTAGCATATAAATGGTACTTAATACCATGAGGCCAAATGATAGAACCAAAGAAGTAAGCATTGATACAGGATAGAAGAAGACACAGGAGTGAGCCTTGAAGCACTCTAGCATGGAGATATTGGAGAAGAGGGAGAATGGACAAAAGAGGACAGGGGAAACGATCATGCTCACAGTCATCTGAAATTTGCTCCCTCAAGCTGAAGATGATAGGGAAAGAGTTAAGAGAGGAGAGACGTTACTAGGGGATTGATACTCAGGGCAGACTGGATGTAGAAGCTACCTTATTCCTTTCCTATAGGGACTGAGAGAGAGGACATGAGTATGGATAGAAAATTATCTTCCTAAGGATTTGTTAAATTTAGAACTTGACTCTTTTTTATATAACAAATTATATATATACAGATTGACTTAAAAATGCTATTGAAATCAAGGCAAAATGCAGCACTTTGTTTACGTGTTCAATATATTTATATGTGGAACTTCTAGTAAATTCTCAAGAAATACTTGTCAAATTATTAGTAAATTACCTTTTTGCTGATAATTTTAATATTATATTAAGACTGTTTTCTTTGCATAAGGAGGACACATAAAAACTTTCTTCAATACTTTTTCTCAAGACATACCTACCTATTGAATCAGATGCCAGTTAATTCAGCCATGTAACTTATTCTTTCTCTATAATTGTCAGAACTCACCAGCAAATAGACACAGTGGGTGTGAATTGTCTATTTCTCTTAACTATGGCTGATTGGCAACTGTAGTCAATAAGACAACCACTGAAAATATGAATGTATTCAAATAGGAGGTAGATTTTATTATGTGGATCTAAGTAATCTCCATTGAAAGTTAGAGCTTCAATCTACATTAATTTCGAAATATCCTGCATACTTGGAGATTATTCCAGTGAGAGTCTTCTACCCCAGGAGTACAGCATAACTAACAAATCTGACTCTTCCTTCAGAAAGAGTAAGCAGTTTTGCTTACCAGGGTAGGAGGAGATGGCATTGATGTGGGTGGTCCTGATGACACCCACCCGCGTCCCACGGTTGTTTTTCATGCACATGCAGATACATATGGCAATTCCAGCAATGACCCCCATGATGAATACGATTCCAAATACTATGCCAGCAATTGCTGTGCCCCTAAAAAGGAAAAGCGAAAGAACATTTATTGAAAAGCCTCATAAAGATTCTTCAGCCTTTCAACTATAGTTCCATGACTACATGAGAAGTGCCCCTTTAAACATGTTCTTAAGGATAATGTTAAAAAAGACTCATGTTTTTCAGTTCTTGAAACCATTCCATAAGTTAATAATTTCCTTTGCAGCATTTTCTCTGTTTCTCTTTCAGAAAGCCTATTCTGAAATAAACCTCTGAGGCTCCTGGATAACTTCTCAGATTTTTCCTGTCTCTGTTTTCTTGAACTACTTTCCGGGGAATTTCATTGACTTTATCTTCCAAACTTTTATTGAACTTTTAAATTTCAGCTATCATATTTTTAACTTCCACGTGCTCTATCTTATCCTTTATTGCAACATCTGTTTTATAGTGTCCTTTTTTTGCTTTTATGGATGTAATTTCTTCTATTAATCTCTAACAGTATTCATGACATATTCTTTGAAACTGTCTGTTTTTTGTGTTTCCTCTGTCCTGTCTAGACTCCTTCTTATCGATTGTTTACTTTGATCTGTTTCATGTTTGACATTTTCCTTAAATGTCTGGTGATCCCTGAATCTATTCCTATGTAATAAGCTGCTATTTAGTAATAGCTGGTTGGGAGTTAAGTGTGCAAAGCTAGTATTGGACAGGTGAACGAACCCTGCAGTAAAGGATCAACTGAGGCCAGTTCGCATAGTTTTGTTTTTCTCTGTAGCTGTTCATTTTACTCCTTAAAAGAATCCTCCAGTTTCATACTTGGGGAATCTGAACTGGGCTGCCAGTTTCCTGGAGCCTGGGGTTTTATCCATAAGGGTATGGACTTTCACAAAATCCTCCTGCTTTCAGCTCAGAGAGTCAGTCTCATTCTGCTATGACAGAGGAGGCTTTCAGGTTAAGTCTTCAGTAACAAAATCTTTGTGGTTTAAAAGCATGACTTCTAAAGCCAGACTGCCATGGTTCCAACTGTAGCTGGGTAACCTCGGGCAAGTTGCTCAATGCCCCAGTTTGCTTCTTAATGAAATAAAGGTCAGCTTGGTGCTTATCTGACTCTCCTCCCAAATTTAATGTTATGAAATAACTGTGCTCCTAGATTCATTTGCCACATAAATAAGTTCCTATTCTCAAGTGCTATATGAACATCTATCCTGTACTTTTCTAGGACGGGTTCATAGCTCTCATCCCAAGCCCTTGGGACTAGATGTGTCTCGTAAGTCAGGAATGTTCAGATTTTGAAAAGGGAACGTGCATATACTGTATATTATATGATATTCCCAGGGCCAGCATCCTGAGCATAACACATGTACATTTCTGCAGTAAAGGTAGGAATATTAACTCTCGTGTATTACATAGAAGCTATAAAAAAAGCCCCAGGTTCGTTCAGATTCAGTCTTGCCACCAATTGAGTTGTATAAAACCTTTACTTTTCAGAGTTTTTGAGGACTTCAGAATTGCAGATAAGGGACTGTGGACGTATATTTATACTGTTCAGAAGAGATCGTCTCTCTCTGACTTTTCCCTACTCATTTAAAAAAACAGAATACCATTATGCATTCCAATAGACTCCTTTAAAATATACCCACATGCATTTTAACTTTGTTAGTAAATTATGAAAGTAGAACGTGAGACATATTTGGATGGGCTGCTATTAGCAATTAAAGAATGGCAGAGTCTAGCAGTTCAATAAATATGTCTTTACAAGAAAAAAGATTTATCAAAGGTGATAACTTGAAATTAAAAAAAACTAAAAGTAATCTGGAAACTTCTTTTTTTATTGTAATTTTCAGGTCTAAATAAGACTAAATTGGAGGACTTAATTTATGTTCCAGAAATAATCAATGGTCTAATTATTCAGGTGTAGAGTTTCCAAAGTATGTGTTATGGAAGCTATCAACTTGGGACATATTTATATTCATTAATTCCTTTTTAAATAGAGAAAAGTAAAAAATCAGTCACATTTTGTTTTCTTGTTGGCGGCTTCAGCAAAAGTGCCTGCCCTTGAGGTCAATAATGAGGTTGCAACTAATGTGTTAAATGAGGTTTTTGATTAAATCATGATTTTCATGTCCTTGATCCTTTGATACCCATTAGCAATTGTAAATTAGTTATTTAAGACATGGCAAGTATAAAATTTATAGCATTATTTAGTCTGTTATTAATTTAAAAAATAAGCAGTCACATTCCAGTATATAAATAATTTGGTTTAGTCAACTGTTGGAAAGAGAGAAACTATTAAGTTGAGAAATTTGGCATCATAAAATCCTTGAAAAGATTTATTTAGGGAATGTATTCTTTTTTTGAAAGAATGCATTACAAGGTTTGCACATTTTCTCTTCTCTAAACCTCTATTTCAAAATAATTATAGATTCAGAGAGGTCCTGTGTATCCTTCACCCAGTTTCCCCCAATGGTTACACCTTAGGTAACTAAAGTACAACATTAAAACCAGGAAATTGGCATTGGTATAAAGTGTGTGTACAGTTCTATGTCATTTTAACACGTGCATAGATCCATGCAACCAGTTCAGCAAGCAAGGTACTATACCATCACCCCAAAATATTTCCCTGGGCTCCTCCTTTACAGTCATATCCAACCTCCACCACCATCAATAACCCCTGACACCATTCATCTGTTCTCCATTTCTATAATTTTGTCATTTCAAGAATGTTATACAAATGGAATCACATAGTACATGACTTTCTGAAATGCTCTTTTTTCACTCAGCATTATGTCCTTGGAAGCCATACTGGCTTTTCTGTATAGCAATACATTCCTTTTTATTACTGTGTAGTATTCCATGGTATAGATATAACACAGTTTGTTTAACCATTACTTCTTATAGGACATTCTGTTTACTTCCAGTTTTGGCTTTTCCATTTATAAAGCTGCCATGAACAATCTTGTACTGGTTTTTATGTGGACATAAGTATTCATTTCTCTGGAATAATTGTCCAGGAGTAGGATTGCTAGGATATATAAGCATATGTTCTATTTTAAAAGAAATTGCCAAACTATTTTCCAGAGTGACTGTACTATTTTACATTCCTACCAGCAGTATAGGAGAGATCCAGTTTCTATACATCCTTGCCAGCATTTGATATTGTCATTATTTTTTATTTTAGCTGTTTTAATGGGTGTACAGTGCTTTCTCTTTGTAATATTAATTTACATTTCCCTCAAGCTAGTGAACATTTTTTCATGAACTGATTTGCCATTTATATGTCTTCTTCAGTGAAATGTTTCATATCTTTTACTCATGTTCTAATTGAATTATTTGTGTTTTTACTGTTGAACTTTTGAGAGTTCTTTGTAAATTCTAGATATGAGATTCCCTTATCAGATAAGTAGTTTGTAAATATTTTCTCCCAGACTGTAGCTTGTCTTTTCGTCCTCTTAACAGTCTTTTGCAAGAGTAAAAGTTTTTCATTTTAATGAAGTCCAACTTATCAATATTTTCTTTTATGAACTGTGCTTTTGTTGTCATGTCTAAGAACTCTTCACCAACCCCTAGTTACTGAAGGTTTTCTCCTATGTTTCCCTCTAAAAGATTTATAGTTTTATGTTTGACATTTAAATCTATCATCCATTTTGACTTAATTTTGTGTATGGTGTCAGGTTTAGATCGAGTTTCATTTATTTTGCCCGTTGATAGCCAACTGCTCTGGCACATTTATTGAAGACACTATCCTTCTTTCATTGCACTGCTTTTGCACCTTTGTCAAAAATAAGTTGGCCATGCTGTCTGGGAGTATTTTTGGGTTCTGCATATTTTCTTGTTGTTGGATAGGGTGTTTTATAAATGTTGAGTAGATTCTGTTGGTTGATGATATTGTTCAGTTCTTCTATATCCTGTTGATTTTCTATCTAGTTTTACTAATTGTTGGTGAGGGATGCTGAAGTTTCCAACTATAATTTTGGATTTGTTTGTTATTTCTTTCAGTTCTATCAGTTTTGTTCCATATATTTTGCAGCTTGTCTGTTCTGTCTAGGCTCCGCACTTGACCTGTGCTGATAGACGTTGGGATGAGGATGTATTTTTTTTTTTTTTCTTATGGTGTTGGGTTATAGTCAAATTAGTTAAACTGTTACATTCTCAAAGTTTTCTGTTTTGCTAGGCTGTCTCTTTCTGGGGACTTTGGCTGCAGAGATCAGGCCTTTGTTGGGGTTTTCACTGTCTGCTCCTATTGGTGTTTATGGGTTGCCAGCTTCTTTATCTACAAACCTGGGAGAAATGAGGCAAAAAGAAAACCCAGGGAGCTCACTGTCATGTTGTTCTTCAGCCCACGAAGTTCCTAGCTGCTCTGCCTTCTTCTCTTCACCTTTAAGAATTTTCTTGTTTGTTTTATATATAATATTTAGGGTTTTAAAGTTGTACACAGAGGGAGGAATAGGGAAATGTACGTCTACTCTGAAAAAATAAAATATTGCAATAAATGGTATTGTTTAAAATTGTAAAGTGATTTTTTAAAGCATAATATAAAAACAGTTTTATAGAAGAGATGAAAAATGTGATGAATATCCTTAAAAACATAGTTGGGTTTTTAGGGAAAAACATTGCCATTGATCTACATATGTATAGCTCCTCTGATTTTGAACCTTTTCCTATACATATTAAAAGCACTCAAAAATCTTTAATAAATACACAGATTAAGCTAACCTTACCCACAATTATTAAACTGTTAGGAACTATCATCACCCACAAAATTCTTTCTCTGTAATGAAAGTATTTCCTAAAGGCATGTGTTAATTCCCTATTCAAATGAAACCTGAAAGGGCATTTTTCTTGGAAGAAGAACGAAATATAACTTCTTTTTGATGTTAATTCTTTCTTTTTTTTTTTTTTTTTAAATCCTGTTTTTTTTTTTTTTTAATATTTTATTTATTTATTTATTTATGGCTGTGTTGGGTCTTCGTTTCTGTGCGAGGGCCCTCTCCAGTTGCGGCAAGTGGGGGCCATTCTTCATCGCGGTGCGCGGGCCTCTCACTATCGCGGCCTCTCTTGTTGCGGAGCACAGGCTCCAGACGCGCAGGCTCAGTAGCTGTGGCTCACGGGCTTAGTCGCTCCGCGGCATGTGGGATCTTCCCAGACCAGGGCTCGAACCCGTGTCCCCTGCATTGGCAGGCAGATTCTCAACCACTGCGCCACCAGGGAAGCCCAATTCTTTCTTTTTTAACTGCTGATATTTTGGACTATAAAGCATAATTCCTGTAAATGTATACGCAAAGAGAAATTTCTGTTTTCAGGAGGCTACTGCAACACCTTTTATGAATTCTACAATTTCACAAGTAATTATCTTTTCGTGCCTTTAATAATTTTGTGTGAGCTCAGTTCTAAACAAAAGCATTTAGTTTTTTGGTTACATACAAGAATCACCAGACAAAAAATCCAAGGTTATATAAACAAATTATTCTTTTAAACTATCCATTATAATTATTTATTATAGTGAATGACTTTTTTTGGTCAATTTTTAGTCCAAGGGTAGGCAATCTATGGCCATGGGCCAAATGGGGCCCACAAGTTGTTTCAGTAAATAAGGTTTAATCAGAACAAAGCCAAACACATTTGTTTACCTGTTGTTTGACCGCTTTGGTGCTATAATGTCAAAGATGAGTAGTTGTGACAGAGACCACATGGTCACAAAGCCTAAAATATTTACCATCTTGCTCTTTGTAGAAAAAGTACTGAAATCTGATTTATTTCACTTGTGAAAAAATTAATGCTGCCTTTCCCTAGATGACGTTTTCTAAAACATTACGTCAATAATGATATTGTAACAAAGCAAGTGGTAGCACAGGCCAGACAATTTGTACTGAAAAGTCTAACATTTAATGGTATTTGGAAGCTCTTTTAATTCCATTAATGAGAAACTCACAAGAGTTACAAGGTCTGAATATTCTTTTGATTGCCACTACTAATATTGTTTACTCTAGTACATTTCTGATGCTATTTCGATACAAAACTTACTCATGTTTTGTGGTATAATGAAAAATAAATATTTAGTCTTTGCCCCAAGATCCTGGCACAAAGCTTTTAAAACCCTTAGAATCTCTGAAGTGATTAAAGTGTCTTTTGTATGCTAATGAGATGACTGGTGTTTGGGGGCCCCTAGATAACTTTAACAGGGGGACTGGTCTCCAGAAAGACCAAAGCATAATTAGAGGGTTGGAACTTTCAGTCCCACTTCTGACCTCCAGAGATTGGGGCAGGGCTGGAGGCTGAGTTAATCAACAATGGTCAGTGAGTTAATCAACAATGGTCAGTGATTTAATCAATCGTGCCTACACAAGGATACCGCCATAACAACCCCTACATGATGGGGTTCAGAGAACTTCCAGGTTGATGGACACATCATGGTGCCAGGAGAGTGGAGCACCTGGAGAGGGCATAGCAGGTCTGAAAGCTCCATGGCCCTCCCCACATACATTGCCTTATGTATCGCTTCTACTTGACTGTTCCTGAGTTGTATCCTTTATAATCTAACTGGTAATAGTAAGTAAAGCATTTTTCTGAGTCCTATGAGTTATTCTAACAATTAGTCAAACTTGAAGGAAGGGGTAGGGGGGATCCCTGACTTTGTAGTCAAGTTGCATGGATGTGTGTATAACCTGGGGACTCAATACTTGTGACTGGCATCCTAAATAAGGGCAGTCTTATGGGACCGAACCGTTACACCTGTGGAGTCTGACACTCTCTACAGGTAGTGTGCGTCAGAATTAAATTGAACTGTAGGACACCCAGCTGATATGAGAATTGGTTGGTGTCAAGAGGAAAGACACCCCACAGGCTTTCTTCTCTGTTCTCCAAAAATCTTTGTGGACACATCTAAGTATCAGTGTGTATTGTTTAGCTCCATGGATGGTTTTTGACCATTTGCAGATAATAAAAAAATTTTGAACAAAATTATGGATTGAAATGTGTACCAAAATGAGACTTTATAATCAAGATATTAAATGTACTTGTAGTGGCTTTAATATACTATGAAACCGGGGTTTATAACAAGGCTCAGAGACAATATATTTCATTCTATAAATAGCTTTTCATAAGTAAAAAAGATTCTGATAATGTTGCAATTGTTACAATAATATTTACAACACATTTTAACCTTGGTACTGCTATACAGCAACCTAAAAATACAGATACCTTGACATGGTTTTACTATTAATTGATGTTTAACGTAAAGAGTAAGTAGGCAAAGAATGCCATTAGATTATTCCTCTTCTTTCTCTGACATGACCAATCTACAAATGCATTTTATACAAAGGACTTATGAATATTCCATGCAATAATTTAATAACATGTCTCTATTAAATAGGAAAAAAAGGCCACAGAGATATTTGATGCCTACATAAGATGCAGGAAGAATTATAGAATATTTCCATTAGGAGAAACTTTTCAAATGAACATAAGAGTTTTTAAGAAGTACATTAAGTGAGAAAACTTTTAGAAAGAGTTTTCTGGAATAACTGCCTACAATTTCAAAAGAATAAACTTAAAATGAGTTCATTTACTATTAGAATGAAAAATAAGTCATAAATGCAGCAAAAGCATTTTATCTTTCTATTAAAGAGGAAATATTAAATAATCCCATATATTTATAATCATAAGTGATTAATTAAAGCAATGAAAAAATATCATTTCAACTGTAGGGCTGAAAGGAAAAAGCACACATGAGAAAAATAAAACTTGGCAAAATTCTTCTTCAGACTCTTTCATTAGCTCAATAATTGTTCTTTCAGCCAGTGCATTAAAATATGTAATACAATATTTTCATGCTCAAAATCTTCAAAACCCATATTTTATTCTACACCTATTCACAATTTATAAAGTCTATAACTTTAGCAAAACTCTTACCGGCTTAATTTAAAAATGATGCATTTTCCTCATTGTTGCTTTAATAAATCAATACAGAAGAGTAAGAATAGAAAAACAAGCTCAATGGAGTATGGTTTTTAATATGGAGAGTATTTAGTTCCGTCACTTAAATGAATAATAGTAGGTCCCCAGAACTAAATATATCTATATCTGTATCTATATCTGAACCTGTATCTATCTCTACCTATTTATCTACATATACATTTATATATATATCAAATAAGATGACTATAACTTCAAGTGGTTAAATTATTGCTAAATATTGTTGCAATTCCATGTGTTAAATGCATATGAAGAGTAGAAACACCAATCCATGTGATTTTCCTAATAAGTCTATATTACTTGCAAAAAAATCCTGTAAAATTCAGATATGTTAAAGATGTTTATTTTGCCTTTTTTTTTTCATTTTAGTCCTTCTGTCTAATAACATCATTCAACATATCTTCATCCTTGGGGCTTTATAGGTAACTTTTCTGTAGTCCTCAGAATAATAAAATTAGAAACTAATTTTTCTCTAAATGTTTAAATTTACTTCATTTACTGACTCAGGGATTTTTGTCCCTTCCTCCTTATCTTACCCTCCATCCTGCTTTCTGAAATGTGGGTGCGGTGGCTGAGCTCTCGTCTCCATGTAGGACCATGAGGATAGTCCACCTAGAGATGCAGGAGGTATGAATTTGATGGAGCATGCATCCCTAACAGCTACATGGAGATGCTATATCACTCCCAAGTTGCCTATCTCTAGGTTTCCTTTACATGAGACACAAACACCCTGTTTTTTAAAAAGTTTATTAAAACCTCTGTTATTTTAGTTTAAGTGTGTGTGTGAGAGAAAGCTACACTGCTTGACCTAATCTTACCTAATACAACTTCTTTGCTACAATAAGCACACTGAGTAAACAAAAAGAAATATTTCATGTGGAAATAGTTCTAAGCAGCGCACAGGTACTCTGAGATCCCTGGGAAAAGGTTCCAGAAAAGCATACCAGAACCAAGAAAGCATGAGACTGCATTCAACTTCTATTAAATTGAGATCACTTATCTTCCATCTTAGGTAGAGTTAAACTTGTATGATTCAGTGAAAGACCTTCAGAAAATCCCTACGTTGCCTAGATGTCAAAGAGGTATACAAAATGAGAATAAAAAATGGTCTTGAATGTGCTGTGAACGCTAGGGTGACCTGCACGATAACGCATTATCACTGGAGTGCGATAGTAAATGATTTGACTGATGAAGAAAGCAAGAATAACTCAAGCCAAAGAGTACCCTTTGAGAATTGGTTGGTTTGCCCTTATCTCCACTGATCAAATTTTCTGAACAAGTTATGTTAGATTCCTATGTTAGATTCGTAAAGTGAGTTCAATGAAGATCAAATGCATATAATAAAATAATATTAATATTAATAATATCAATTAAATGTTTTTCCATATATATATATGATCATATATGAATATATTTAACTGTAATTTAGAAAAACAGGAATCTGAGTGAAGATTCCCTGAACTATATTACTTGACATAGTCTGTATACTGTGTGCATTCCAAATGTCATGATCTGATTAGCTGTCAGTATAGCCTTGAGATAGCACAGCGTAACATAGTGTAAGTCAAAATTTAAATTCAGTCACTCTAGTTACAGAAGTTTCCAGAAACGTTTCTTGCAATATTCACAAATGTGATTCATTTCATTGTTTATTTAACAACAATATTTGGAAAAGTAGTATTGACCCACACTTAAATTGGTTGAAGTTTCCAGTTATGGCCTTGAGATGTTTGATTTATTCCTCAGTCATTATGCTTGTAATTTTAAACAGCTATCGCTAGATAATTAACAGTCATCACTTTATTCATGAAATATATATCGGTTATCTACCATGTGCTAGGCACTATTCTGGGTGCTGGGATGCAAAGTTGAGTGATACATGGTACCTGTCTTCAAGGATTTTAGAGGCATGTATGGCATACTAAACAAAAAGAGAGATTTTGAAAGGCCACTATCTCCAGGCATAGAAGACTAAGTCCATAAAATAATTTAAAAATTTGATCATACTCAGCAAAAGAGAACATTTTTTAAAAAAATGAATGTAATAAACTCAAGAGAATAGTAGTGATTTCTTAATACTTCTTACTTGCATATAATAGTTTTTTGAACCAGAGGATGCTTTTGTGAAATAGAATTCAACCCACTTGTTTTGCAGCTGAAAAAATCAAATCCATGAGAGGCTAAAATAACGATCTTCTAGTTAGTTTCGTGGTAAAGAATAGAGCTCAGCGATCCTAATTTTCACCCCAGAGCTGTTTATATGGCAGTGGACTGCCTTGCTCATATTCTTTCATCTACTCACCAAACATTTATAGAGTCTATCTGCTGTGCCAGACACTCTCGTGAGCACGAGGCATATAAAGATGAACAAAGTCTCCTTAGGAAGCAGAGAAGAGGAGAGAAAGGATTCCTGGAATGTTGGGGAAATTGAAACCTTGAGACCTGATGACTGATTGAATTGGGTAGTAAATGAGAGGCAGGAGTGCGGAATATCTTCCATGTGGATGATTGCCCCTTGCTGTACCATATACAGTCCATAAAAATGTCTTGAAATGAAGAATAAATGAGACATGGAATCATAAACTAGATTTAAGTGGGTACAGGCAGAAGGCAAGCCACACAGGTTTCCTTGCCTTCTGCCTTCTAAACCTAAAAATTTCCCAATTACTTCTAGACTTACATTTATAATGCTTTGGCACAGTTCACCCTTTGAAGTGACCTTTGCTGAAACTTCACACTGAGCTAATTACCTTAACTTGCTTATGATGTTTACTTTAGACAGGACTTTCTTCTTTTTCTTCCTGTACCTTTTTATCGTATTTTAAGTAGAAAAATAATCACAAACCCGTTTTGTTTTTTTTTAACACTAACTCTAAGGATTTCTATTAAAAATCCATTTGTTGAGATTTAAGTCCTGAGAGCATGTAAGATTTAAGAGACTGAATCTGATTATGAAAATCAGAACCCTCAGAATAATCCGATTTCCTTTCCATTGACTCCAGCATGGAGAGTTTCAAATAAATATGGAGGCTTATATAATTATTGATCTGGCAGAACAGCAACTACCTTTTAGGCCTAGACATTTGAAAATTTAATAAGTTTCCCATAGGACTGGGGTAGAGGTTGTAAACCTTTCCAGATTAACTGCTGAAACAGGTAACAGACCTTGATGATGTAATAGATCCCTGGCAGTGAGACCATGGGCCACCAAATACAGTATTTTCACATGTGGCTCCGTCAACCGCTAGACTATACATTACAAGGTAGCCAGCCCACTCAGACAACTGTGGTCCTCTTCCCAGACCCTAGCAAGTCCCATCCTCTGCCGAGACAAACCTGCAACTGACCACCATCTGCGGGAAGGTCTCCATTCTACTTCTGCCAATGATTTGCTCACTTCTGACATTTATTATCTGCACACAACTCTGTCAGGCTGGGGCTGCCCAGACCCAAGAGAGGCTGCCTGATCTCACCTCTCTGAAAGTCTTGTTCACAGCCTCATCTGCACCAGCCTAATGTGGTTGATCAGAATGGTCACACTTTGGCTGCCTCATAGAATCTAGCCTCACACTCACTTTAATGATTCTTAAAGTCATTCACAAGCAATACATCCTCATCACAGCTAATCAGATCATGACATTTGGAATCCACCCAGTATACAGAGTATGTCAAGTAATATAGTTCAGGGAATCTTCACTCAGATTCTTGTTTTCCTAAATTAAAATTAAATATGTTCATATACGATCATATATATCTGGAAAAAACATTTAATTGCTACTATTAATATTACTATTATTATATGCATTTGATCTTCATTGAACTCATTTTACAAATAACATAGGAATTGGACATTTGTTCAGAAAATTTGATGAGTGGAGATAAGTGCAAACCAACCAGTTCTCAAAGGGGACTTTTTGGCTTGAGTTATTCTTGCTTTCTTCATCAATCAAATAGCTACAAACAGTTTCTGAGTTTTATGCTGTATAATTATCCATGAGAGGAAAACTGATTTCAATCATGTCTCATTACAGTAGATTCAATCCCAGAGAAGGAATGTGAATGGCTCAGGTGGGGTTGGGGACCCTCCTATAGAACAGTCCACTTGGCCAAGGCCAAGAATACCATGATTAGCCCAGCTTGGGTCAAATGCCTGTCCCCAGACCTGCTCTATGTAACCAATGCAGAAACACGTGGGGGAAATAGAGGTGGTCAATTCAGGAGCAGAGGCAAGAATTTGGCAAACAATGGCACAGTCATCCACACACAAGATAACTTTGTATAGTTGACATTAGGATTCTAAGCCCAAGTCTGAGTTTACGTCTGTAATCTGGGATTATAAAGAATGAAGAAATCCATAATTCAAAAAGAGTCATGTACCACAATGTTCATTGCAGCTCTATTTACAATAGCCAGGACATGGAAGCAACCTAAGTGTCCATCAACAGATGAATGGATAAAGAAGATGTGGCACATATATACAATGGACTATTACTCAGCCATAAAAAGAAACGAAATTGAGTTATTTGTAGTGAGGTGGATGGACCTGGAGTCTGTCATACAGAGTGAAGTAAGTCAGAAAGAGAAAAACAAATACCGTATGCTAACGCACATATATGGAATCTAAAAAAAAAAAAAAATGGTTCTGAGGAACCTAGGGGGCAGGACAGGAATAAGGACGCAGACGTAGAGAATGGACTTGAGGACACGGGGAGGGGGAAGGGTAAGCTGGGACGAAGTGAGAGAGTGGCATGGACTTATATACACTACCAAATGTAAAATAGATAGCTAGTGGGAAGCGGCCGCATAGCACAGGGAGATCAGCTCAGTGCTTTGTGACCACCTAGAGAGGTGGGATAGGGAAGGTGGGAGGGAGATGCAAGAGGGAGGAGATATGGGGATATATGTATATATATAGCTGATTCACTTGGTTATAAAGCAGAAACTAACACGCCATTGTAAAGCAATTATACTCCAATAAAGATGTTAAAAAAAAAAAAGAATGAAGGACAGATAGATAGAGACAAATCTCAGTTCTGTTCATCCTTCACCTAAATATATATGTGGTACCAGAAAGTCAGGAAAGTAACTTTAGACAAATACAGAGGTTTGGGACTCTAAGGATTTCTAGTGGCCATGTTTGAAAGACCTTATTTCAAAGAATCTTAAATTATATAACACTAAACATATTTGAGTATTTCCTAGATATATGTTAGCGTTTCAAGGAAGACAGAGCCTGGGGAAGACACATTTGCACGTATGTAAATAATTATAATGCACAGCATTGGTTGCAAACAGGGGAAGCATGGAGTAAGTTCTATGACAGCAGAGGATAGCAAATGTGTGAGTGTGTGTGTGAGTAGAGATGGGTGTGTGTGAGAATGTATATCACTGAAAGAAGGTGCAGGTGTATATACATGTTTGGGGGGTGCTTGAAGATGGATGGATTCCTGAAGGAGGTAACCCCTTCTGAATCTTAAAGGAACATGAGGAATTAATCAATGGAGATTGAGGGGATTAGAGCAGAAACACATTTAAGATCAAAGGAACAAGGTATAAATGCCATAGGAATGTAAGATACTGTGACATGTTTAAAGGACCATGAAAAATTGAGAGTTGCTGAAATAGAAAAAACGCAGATGAGGCTGGAGGAAAAGCAGGGGTTTGGGGGGGCAATTAGGAGGATCTTCAATAACACTGTAAAGAACTTGACCTTTTTATTGGAATTAATGGAAAAATAAGTGAAAACCTGCAAGCATGGGTCAATCTAAGAGTAACGTGAAGAGTGGATTTAATGGGTACCAGGCTGTACCCAAGTGGTCCTATTGAAAGACCATTGTAATTATCTGGGCAAAACGTGGTGAAAGACTGAACCTGACAATGAAAGTGGGGCAGGGGAGAAGGTGGGGAGGAGGGAGTTCAAAAACTCAGAACATATAACATGGAAGGTAAAGTTATCGGTGCCTTCAGGTCATCAGATTCAAACTCCTAAAAGCTTATTATAACTCTGTGCTATCCACAGGCATGCAAAGCTCTTGGACGCTCCCAGCACTTAAAAGTCACTAAGTCTGGAGGCATCTTTTCCATTACTGAATAATTCCCTGTAACTGTGGGACACTTCCGTAGATTTAGTTCACCAGATCTCTTATCTCTCTCAAAGAAGGGACCTCTGCAGAGGGAAAGCTCTGACCTTTCGTAGGAAAGAAGGGAAGTGTCAGGCCCAGAAGGTGTCAGAGGGCAGGAGATAAACTTTGCTTACCCTTGTTGTCTACTGGTCTGATTTCAACCAAGTGTGTTTTCCAAAAATGAGTATGTTTATAAAAAGCATATATACTCTTTAATATTGCATTACGTAAACTTTTAGCATAATGAGCATGCATAGATAGGAGGTTTGTTTTATTTGTCTAATCAGTGAACTCTTAATTGCCCTTCTCTGAAATGCATGTCCTTAAACCTCTGTAAAACATAAATTAAAAATAATAGTCTTTGAGTTATTCTTAGATTGCTTCATGCAGTCTGATCTTCCGATCCAAGTCTTTGTGCAGTTAGAATCTTAATTGGATCAGATGATGCCCGATGTCCCCTCCAGCTCCCCAGTACCACAACTAATTAGCAGAAATTCCACTTTAATAATACAGCTGCTGCAGTAACAAGAAAGGAAAGCAAAGCAGAGGTGGAAATCTCGACCTAATGAACACTGAAGAAAGATTAGAAGCAAGTTAAAATTCAGTGTGATAATTAATTACAGTCCAAGAAAATGAATATTGGCTAACTGTAATTTAAGCTATATTTATTCATACAAGTCTCTTCCACAACATCACCTCCAATTCTGAGATAGAAAGAGAATACCTCTTCTCAATAATTCTTATCTCATTTATTGTCAGTATAAGCAACAATCTCAAGTCTGTGGAGATGTAAAAATCATCAAGGTAGTATTCAGTATTTTAAGTGAGTAATTATAACTGCATGCACTCATGCATATTATCAAGCCAACTCTTTATTAATTATTTCTACTTTGGAAAGTCATAGTTTTGTCTCAAAGATCTTGGCAAAAATAGCTATACCATGACACAACAGTTGTGGAAGATATTTTACATGATTTTTCTAAATAGAATAAAAGATTAAAAAATCAGATGGATTCTTGCAATTTTAGGAGCAGCTATTATGATGTGCTTGAATGTTTCACTGTATTCTTTGAAATTCCAGTGGGCCAGGGAGCTACTCACTCTTATAGCCATGCAACATACAGAGAGGGAATTATGCCCGGTTTGAACCACTAGAGTGGTATTACATCAGTATTGTCTCTTTTTAGGCAGACTTCATCCTGTTGCATCTAATAGTACAGTTAAAATTTAGGAGGAATGGCCCAAAAAATGACAGTTCTCTTACTGGGGAGAAGATAACTAGCCAACATAAGCTGTGTAGTCTGGTGGGATGAGGTAAACAGTAGTTACTTAAGTAACTTATATTACCTGTGTGGATGGACAGACTAGCAAATTACAGTGTGGGTCATCACCATAAAGTCAAGATTCTTCTGACCAAATTACTGCAGACTGGGCAGAGAGGTGGATCCAACAAGAAGAAACACAGAAACAGAGAATTAAGGGGGTCATAATCTTTAATTCCACAGGTCCATCTAAGGCAGGTGAGTGCTGGCAGCAGCGTTGCTGTGGAGACAGTAAGAGCTACCTGCTCCTCTACATTTCCCAGCTGTCCATACATCTTGGAAGGGAGGGGCTGTGTGACTAATTCTCCCCAACAGAATACTGAAGGAAGAGATGCGTCACTTCCTGTCAAGATCGGTTAAGAGGTGGTGTTCCTTCCTCACCTCCTTTCACTACCCCAGCCTGGGTGGCTGGAAGCAAAGGATTCTGGGATGATGAGTCCACTATATGGAAGGAGGCGGAGTCCCTGAGCCATGGCGTCAGGGAGAGCCACACAGGTGAGCTGCTGATGTGATCAAAAAATAATATGGCGTTGGATTGAGCCACTGAGATTTCAGCGTTTATCTGTTTCTGCAGCATAGCCTAGCTATCCTGAAGAAGGCATCGGTGTTGTGACTCAGAGCACAGGATGTGGATTCAGCATACCAAGGTATAAATCTTGTTTCCACCACTGACGACCTCTGTGACCTGACGTCTCTGAGCTTCAGTTTTGGGCGCAAGAATTTCGTTATCAGGATGAGACATCATAAGTGGTTTCAACTCAGGCAACAAAATATAAGTCCCGTGGTGGGCCCTGGAAATACTGCCTCCTAAAACAGATGAAACTTGTAAGGAATCAGGTGTGGGTCTCAGGCTCCTCGAGTGACAGAGGTGAATGGGACCCACAAGGCACCTGATTTGGTAAAGAATATGAGAGCCAATCTGATGTTGCCTCAGAGTGAAGGCTGGTCCCCCATTCTGGCTTCATATTAGATTGAAATTAAGTCACACAACAATATTGACACCTGTAAACCAAATCAATGAAATTAGAATCTCTGGGGATGAGATCCAGATATTATATTTTTTAAGTTACCCTGGTTGTGCTAATATAGAGCCAGAATTAGGAATCAATGAGTTGGAGTAACAAAGAGACCTAAAGCTGCCTAAAAGCTTTCTGTCTCCGTTGAAATTGGTTCAGGAGGCGAAGGATAGAGCTCAGGGGAAAGAAACACCAAGTGGACTCAGATATGTGAAATTGGCAAAAGAAGTGATTTTTAGCAGCAATTTCTCAACAAAAAAGAGATAGTGATTTAAGTCAAAACATTTCCATCTACAGAACTTACACAGAATAAATATCATTATGAATATTACTGTTATTTTCTTTTCAGTCCTCATTCCATATCATATTCTCAGTCTACTAAATGCACTTAAAATAAGGGAAGAAATCATGGGTGTACACATGAATATTCAGCATGGAAAAATATTTCTGATTGGTAATATACAAAACTAGTGAAATATTAACAAAATGTTATAGAAATAAAGAAACTGAACAATTGATATATGTTTGATTCTGTGAAAATAGGCAGATCAGTGCTTCCCAAATGGGGAGAAAACTTAGTTCAGCAACCTAGAAATTGCCAGTTGGTTCAGACCTCTTATTTATCCAATGCCCTGTTCTATTGCTGACCTACCCCACATTCAGCAAGAAAGATTAATTTCCTATCAGATGTGAGTGAATCTTAATGGCAATGTGTACCTTAATTTCCTTTAGTCGTTTATAACTGTTTCTCAAATTTCTCCTGTTTTTGGACCGCTAAGGTCCAGTGGAATGACAAACTTGAAAATATCTACTAGTAATGAAAGGCATTTGTTGGACACTAACATATTAACTACTTGGTTTTGATGATGTAGGAAGGTTACTAAAAGTACTCAATTTACTGGCATCAAGGCTTTTTATTTTTTCTTCTTTACTTGAAATCAAAGCCAACAGTCTTAATCATTTTGACTGGTCCTTAAAATATTCTCACATTTGCTCAGCTTTGCAAATGAGCCCTTTCCTAACCAATGTACCCTCATCAGGAAATCTAAATCATAAAAATTCCAGGGAACAACACCAATAACTTATTTTATGTAAACTGTTTGGAATTATGCCAATCAATTCACTAGTTCATGATTTCAAAGATTGTTTCATCAATCTTGCATTACTCAATTCATAGAACATAAAACAGACCCTTTAACAAGAATTTGGATTTGATTCTGTAAGAAAGACAAGGTCATTTTTTAAAAGCAAATCAGCTAGCAAGAGGGCTATCAGAAGCATGCGTACAAAGAAAAATGGTTGCAGAAACTTTCGGCTCTATTCTATAAATCTTGACCTTTATTTTTCCCTTCTGCTACTACTTTGCTTCTTTTACTGTTCCCTAAGGGAAATTCTAGTATCACATGGGGCTAAGAAATATAATTTTGTCTTTTACTATTTTAAGTTCAAGTTATTTAAATGCCATGGACTCAGTGAAGTGTGGCTTACGTCCACAAGACCAACCTCAGAAAGCATCGTACATACTCCCTCTGACAACATGATAATGTGAAACTAATTGCTTTTAGGGGAATTAATCAATTTAAGATCAAGGCTCCTAAACATTATGTTTCAAAATGCCTAAGAAACACACATTCTTTTCTACACTGAAAGACAGGCAAAACATGGGTCTTTCAGGAGACCCACGTGTAAATATTGATTTTATGCCCTCCGCCGAATTAAAATGTCTAAATTGGATCTCAAGTTGAGTTCCCATTTCATTTATATCATATATGTTCATTTGGTTTTAAACTCTAAGCAGCTAAATTTGGCATCAGTTTGACAAGATTCCCATCTTTTACATTTGATGTTATTGAAAAAAGAGTGAGGAACGTATCTCTTCATATATTCATCAGCTATGGATGAAGTACCTATTCATCTGTTTGTCTAGGAGCTGTGGGCACAATAGTGATCCAGAAAGCATCTGCTTTGACCTCTACCATGGAAGAAAGACAGCTAGATAATAAGATATGTAGGAATATTAAGGAAGTTGTAATTAAAATGAGATTTGAAAGGTGAATTAGTCAAGAAAGAAAACAAAGGATTCATGAAGAGGCAACAACCTGTGGGAAATCGGGAGAGAAAAGGGCACATTTTAAGAGAGAAAAGATCAGTAGAGCAAGTACTCTCTACAGCTTTGATGGTAGGAAGCTGTTTGACTAATGGCTACAGATAGGCTTGGGGAGCTAAACAGCAATGAGGTCATGAAGGGCTCTGAAAACCATGGTAAAAGGGAGACTATAAAACAGGGGCATCAGTGGCAAGAAGACAGCTGTGTTTCAGGAGGATGTCAGTGACAATGACAAAGGGATTGCCTGAGACAAGAGTGGAGACAGGGATACCAGTTGGGAGGTGAGAAAAGGCACTGCCAAGCATAGTGGGTTGAATGGTGGTCCTCCAAAAGATATGTCCATGTCCTAATTCCCAGACCCTGTGAACATTACCTTATTTGGAAAGGGCCTTTGCAGATGTAATTCAATTAAGGATCTTGAGATCAAGGGATCATGCTGGATTATCTGGGTGGACTCTTAACTCCAATGACAAACATCTTATGAAGGACACACTGGGGAGATTTGACAGGCGGAAGAGGAGAATGCAATGTGACCACGGAGGCCGAAGTCTGAACACAAGCCAAGGAATGTCAACAAACACTAGACACTGGACAAGGTGAGAAAAATCTCTTCCCTAAAGCCTCGAGAGGAAACACAGCCCTGCTGACACCTTGATGTGAGACTTCTGCCCCCAGAACTATGAAAACAAATTTCTATTGTTTTAAGCTACAGTTTTTGGTAATCTGTAACAGCTGCCATAGGAAACAAATACAGTAAAGCAAGAGAAAGACACTGGAGGAGGGAGAGAACACAGGGCATTTGGGACACTGCAAAAGTCCAGTAGAGCAGGATCTAAGGGCATTCATGAGTGAAACCGGAAATGAAGTTGGGCAGACAGGCAGGAGGTTGTATTAGTGAAAAGCTGCTTGGTCTGAATGCACATGGAATGCCAAAATACCAGTGAATGGACCAGACTGGCTGAAGGAGAAGATTTATGGTCTTGAGCAATTTGAAGGAAAATTGGAAAGGGAGGAAAAAATGAACAGAATGCAGTATTTTCTGGCCAGAGGAGGGGTCTATGGCAGTGAAGGGAAAAGGGGTAAAAGGGCTGGGTCTGGGGAATTTTTACCCCAGCCAAACACAGGGCAGTGTCTTAGTCAGCTCGGGCTGCTGTAAGAAATACCATAGATTGGGTGACTTAAACAACAGACATTTATTTTCCCACAATTCTGGAGGCTGGGAAGTCCAAGATCAAGGAGCCCTTTCCTGTCTTACAGATGACTGCCTTCTCACTGTGTCCTCACATGGCAGAGAGAGAAAGCTCTAGTGTCTCTTCCTCTTCTTCGAAGGGCACTAATCCTACCATGGGGTCTCCAGGCTCATGACCTCATCTAATCCTAATTATCTCCCAAAGGCCCCACCTCCAAATACCATTACACTGGGGACTAGAGCTTAACATATGAATTGGAGGTAGGGGACAAACATTCAGTCCAGAGCAGGCAAGGGATGTGACGATCTATCTACGGACTAGATGTGGGCTATGGGGGATAAAGAGTCAGCTGGGAGCTGTTCTAGGTCCTGAGAGAACCACCAGGGGGCAGCGGGGCTGCAACGGGGGAGACTGCTGAGTCTGTGTGTGGAGTGGGTGATGGAAGGCCAGAGGTGGTAGAGGGGAAAGGGACAGGGGCCACCTGAAATGGATGCCAACAAGCCCACCAAGCCAGCAAGGGAGAAGCTCTGAGTCCTCGGGGCTGCTGTCAGAGGGACCCAGCAGAGGGCGGGAATCCAGTTACGTATCAAGAGCTGAGCCAGAACTTTCCTATGTCTTCCTTTTCTCTCTTCCCCTTTCGGCTCTCACACTGGTGGGGTGCACTGGGAGGGGGGACTGCTGGGTGTGAAATGGGTGGGAAAAGAGAACAATTGGCCATGCCCCTCTCCCTGAAGACAGGTGACCCGCCAACTACTGTTCTCAGCTAGAAGATGGGGAGGAGTCTGGCATGAAGTCTGAAATGCTTACGGACATCTCAAATTAGACGTTGAACCTTTCCAAATGAGAGTGTTTTGAGACTTATAAGATTTAAGGACGAACTGTGAGCAAGAAAGCCACAGATATGCCAAAGTTTCAGCCATCAGAGGGGAAAGCTTCCTGTAAAATGGCAGTGGGATCATGCTTGTTCAATGTACTGTTTAGACATTCAAAAACAACGACGGATATTTCTTCTAAGAAATCCTAGTAATCAATTTTTCCCTCAGAACCATATCAATAAGGTGGCAAAAGCCCGTTCTGAATAGATGCTAACCAATTCCCTAGCGCTCAATTGAGAATCACAAATCATGCTGTGATTATTTGTTTTCCTTTAATTGTATCACTTCTTATTACTTTTTGGAGAAAGGTTTATACAGAAGTTTCTAAAGCATCCCATCTGGTTCCATCTGTTCTCCCCAGTCGAGAGAGAGGTTTGTAACAAGATCAAACACAAACGAGCTAGGATTGGGAGCTGGGATTGAAAAATCGTTTCCACTCTGTTCACACAGCCTCTCTCTCTTTCTCCTTGCTTCACCACTTAATCTTTTGTGCTCGTTTTCTTCATCAGTACAGTGGAGATAATGGGTCCCACTTTCATTTTGTCACCTTGATGGAAGGGTTCCCAGTTAGACTGAATGAAAATCTGACCAGTGATGCACACTTAGGTACCTCTCTGAAGTGTTGTAAGAATTAATGATGGTCAGGAAAATGTACTGAAGATGAAGAGTCCATCCTGAGAGAGAGCTGATTATTAAGTGTCAACGGATAAGTATATTTTAATGAATATGGAAAAAACATCCAGCAAAGGAGCTTGGCTTGCTTGCCCTAGTACCTCAATGCCTTAGGGTAGAAAGGAATATGCATAATATCTGAGTAGAAAAATAAAAGCAATAACAAAACCTGACATTCCAAGACCATAAACCCATTAATAGTGAAATATTCTTTGCATTCTAAAAAATCTTGCTAAATTTTTAAAATAAAGCACTGATTTAATGCACCCAGGATGTAATGAAATCAAGCAACGTGTCTTGGAAATTTAGAATCGTCTATATAGGAAGGCAAAGGACTAAAGACAGAAATGTTCAGAAATAAAGCCAAAGCAAAGAGATCAAGGATACTTTCCTCCCCAGTTCAAAATGCAGCATGGGGCAGAATTCATTCTCTATGTATAAATTTGATAACTGCTTTTTTTTTCGGTCTTGCAAATAGAGATGAAATGGGGATCTGAATGTTGCTTGCTTTGAAGAATATTCAGGGAGCAGATGAAAATGCATAGCAAGTTTGATAAGAAGAGTAAGTTACATTTGTAAAGCAATAAGAAAAGAACAAGTTATTTATGAGTTTAAATATTTTTAGAGAAAGTTAAAGTCACTGTTTCCTTCCTGTACACTAATTATTTCAGGCTGTAAACCTTCCAGCATATAGAGAATAGTTACATTATTTTGGCCCTTTCAATTTCTCTTGGTCTTTGTATCTACAAGGACAAGATATTACAGTGTCTGTCTTTTCTTTTTAGAAGGCTCTGATTCCTTGTACACATAAAACAGGTGTCATAAGTCTATTTATAACATACTTAACTCCAAATATATTTTCTATTTCATATTGTTTATGTTGTAATACACCAGTCAGCTGTTGCTAATGTTAAAGCTAAGACATTTTATTTAAGTTCTTCTTATCTTTAATACCATATGTGAAACAGCTGGTGCTCAGTTCCTATAGATGAATAGTTTTGATGATGATTTTTTCTTTTTATTCCTTATTCCCATGTGCTTGTTTATTTTTGCCCAAATGTTTATATTCTTCCCTAGAGATGTGGTCTGAGTGTATTTGCTGTAGTCAAAAGTGTCTGTTTTATACTTGATTCTGGAGGCAGGGGGGACAAGGAAGATAAAAGTAGGTGGAACTCATAACAGACTTAACCTTACTTTTTCTTTTTTTCACAAGGTTCAATTTTAGAGCTACATTGGAGTTCACAAAAACAGTCTCTATGACGTTAATTCTAATTTTAGTAGGGTAATTTCATCACCATTAAAAGCACTGGGAGATACTATTATGATGGAGAGAATATTCGGGGACCTCATTTATTTAGGATATTAGTGAGAAAATTTAGAGTCTGTTCTTGACTTTCAAGTATTTGAGTCCTGCTTTCCTTAACCACTTACTTCAGTAATGTGAGGTATATTATCAAAATTGAACCAAAATTATATTTTAAGAGTATGTTAATGAGCTTTACATTTTCTTCACAAAAATTCAAATGTTATTAAACAAGTCCTGAATCAATAGCTAAAAACTCCCATGTTCTAATTTAAGAAATGAATTATGGCTTATATTTTTTCCTTTTAACTCCTCTCTCCAAGACACTAGAATGTTCTGATATGTATCTCTCAAATACATCTATATTTTTTATGAATTCTTCCTTTTTACAAACTCACTGTCTCATCTTATTTCTGTTCACTTGTGTGTCCTCTGCAGTATCTTCCTGGAATCCTGTTGCCTGGAGACCACTCTTGAAGAATATTCACTGCCGTGGCCTCTTGGAGATTTAAGACTTCTAATAAGGAGTTGATAGAAATCATCAGCTTGCTCCTGATCGAGTAACATTTTTTTAAAGTCACAATAAAACACTTGTCTGGATATTACCCATTCAGGTGATCATAAGAGCTAAAGTGTAGTGTGCAAAGGACAAAAAAAAAAACCTTTGGAAAATTCTAAATCTAAAAAATCCATGCCAAAGGGAGATGGGGCAAAAAAATTAAAAGTCCACTTTTTTTTAAAAAAAAGAGAAATTTTCAGGCCCCCCCCATTGCTTATCTATATTAATTTTCAAGATTATTCTAAAAGGCTCTAATATCTGTACTTTTTAGCTCTGTTTGTCTATTAACATTCTCTTTAGTCCAGAGGACTTTTGAACAGCAAGTTCAGTGAAATGGCATGAAGACAACTCCGAAAAAAGTCAACAATAAAGGAACAATAAATGTGGCTATAAGAATTCCATATCACACACATACACACAGATCAACAAAATGGAAAGGCAATCTATAGAATCAGAGAAAATATTTCAAATAATATATCTGATAATAGGTTAATATCCAAAATATATAAAGAACTCATACAACTCAACAGCAATATATATATATATATATATATATATATATATATATATATATATATATATATATATATATACACACACATATATATCTCCAATAAAAAAAGGGCAAAGGACCTGAAGAGACATTTTTCCAAAGAAGACATTCAAATTGCCAATGGGTACATGAAAAGGTGCTCAACATCACTAATCATCAGGGAAACGCAAATGAAAACCATCATGCCTGTTAGAATGGCTGGCATCAAAAAGACGAGCTAACAAAAGCTGGTGAGAATGTGGAGAAAAGGGAACATTTGTCCACTGTTGGTGGGATTGTAAATTGGTGCAGCCCCTATGGAAAACAGTATGGAGGCTTCTCTAAAAATTAAAAATAGAACTACCATAAGATCCAGCAATTCCACTTCTGGGTATTTATCTGAAAAAAAGTTCTGAGACCTCTGTGGGCTCTCTACCTAATCTCAGTAGTTGCCCACTTGCAAAAATGACCCTGGCCCCTCATTTGAGCACTTGGCCACTGGAAACTCTACAAGCAAATGAAGCTCATAATAAGCAGGGGATCAAGGTTTATAGCTGATCACAGAGAACTAGACTCATTTCTAACATCATCCTTTCCATAACAGTAACAGTGAGCTCTGAGCTTGGATTTTTCCACTTGCCGCATGAAAATACAAAGAGTAAAATAATGCAGCTTGGAAAAAAAAAATCAAATAGTAGCTATGAAAACCCTCAGCCCACAAGTTGCTGTGATTTTTCACTTGAGTACACTCAAGGGTTCATTTTACTTTTGGCTCTAAAATTCACACTCAATTATGACACAAGACATATGACTCAGCTCTTTACAGTACCAATCCTGTAAAAACAGATGACTCAGCCACCAGTTATATCAGCATATTATTGCAGTATTCAACCAAACATGCCTTATGCCAACTAGAGAGGGCTTTCAAGTTGATCAGGCAAAAACAGCAATGTCCCAACTCAGAACATATGCTGTCCTGTAATAAGAATAAAAGAGCCAAATACAAGCACTAAACAATGCTGTATTACTGAAATGTAATTTCTTAAGAAAATCGGGCATCTTTAGTTTTTCCATTACTGCTTGCATTCCTATACACTAACAACGAAAGATGAGAAAGAGAGATTAAGGAAACAATCCCATTTACCATCGCATCAAAAAGGTTATTAGTTTTAGATAGCTGCTCTCTTAAATAAAATCTATTTTGACACAAATTTCAGAATTCAGATCCCCATATGAACCAAGAAACCAAAGGCTGATTTTTCTCAACACGTTTCCCTTTCATAGCCAAAGTATCCAGTAAGCAGGAAAATGAGGTCAGCCCTAAGAAGAATGGTAATCATTTAATAACATTTGGCTGCAAGCCAAAGAAGAGTTACAAAGATAAATCAATCTGGAGCAATAAAATGCCAGAAAAAAACCTGTAAGGACAAGTTCAATATTAAAATATCGTTTATGTTCAACTTACCCAAAAAACTGCTGAAAGAAATTACTATATTTTCCTTCACAAACAATGTGACAGCATAATGCCACTTTCTACCCACTGAGCATCATAGGATGTTGGGATACAGACATGACATCCTCTTCCTTATGCACCAGGCAACAGAGCCAGACTGGTATTTTGGAGTATTAATTCATTCAACATGGACTGAGCACTTACTATGTATCTACTATGCCTCTGTCTTAGGGGCTTGACATACAAAGAGTTGTTTCATGGGGGTGACAGATGTAAGCTCAAAGTCACCATTGAAATAAAGTTACACATGAGGGACCCTGGAAGAGACATCAGGGAAGACTTCACAAATGATATAGCATATAAGCAGAGGCTGAAAGCAGGAGCAATTTTGCAGTTAGACAAGGTGAAGAAATATTCCAGCAGAGGGCATACACAAAGTCACAGATGTGTGAAACTGTTTGTGATATTTGGAAAACAACAAGCAGTTTTGTGTGGTGCAGCAAAAATTGCAATCTAGATGTGGTAAAATGCAGGCAGAAACTTGATGGTCAGGGATCTTTAAGTCCAAAGAGTTTAGCTCATTCTTTACAAGGAGGAGGGTGCCACAACCAGATTTGTATTTTAGAAAGATGCTCCTTTAGCAGTGTCCAATGAGAGAATGGAGCCTGAGAGATGCATTAGGGGCTGATTCAGCAGTTCACAAGAGAGGGAATGGGGCTAGATTTGAAGGTGTGTTGGGGGAAGAAAGGGGAAGGGGTGAATTTGAAAGGTGTGTAGGAGAAGGAACTTTTAGAAATGGTTACCAATCTTTGGGTTTTCTGACTTGAACTACTGTGGTAATGGGGTTTTTCTGAACTGAAAACAGGAATACAGTGAACATAATGTCTGGAGTAGGTAGATGGGAGTGGGGAATGATTTTGGTTTTGCATATACTGAGCCAAAAGACGTCTTTTGGGTATCCAGGTGGAAATGACAAAGTAATCAGTTTGTGAGATCAATGCATCTCTGTCTAGGACGCTCCAAGTGCTGGTTTCATATGCTATGAAATTATATCCAACTCTTTTTGACAATTTACAGCGGAGGTTCAGGAGAATAAAGACTCTTGAAAAGATTTCTTTGATAGCTTTATGGCAGTGTTTCAAATCAGGGCACTGCAGCCTAGGGTATCATTGGGGAACTTAGATGGAAGTCTGATTGTCATCAATATAGTCTGCACTGTAAGTTAGTACCACCAGTATTGGATTGGTGAGAATTAGTCAAGGATCATAACGACACATGAGTGAAGCCAGGATTATATTGCAACAACATCATCTATTGTAAATAACGTTTTAGTGTCATAAATATGCTTTTAGAAGACAATTCTTTAAAAATATAAATCAAACCATGTCACGACACAGCACCACACTTTCCAGTGGCTTCCAATTTCACTCAGAGCAAAAGCCAAAGTCCTTATAACATCCCACGATGCCCTCTATAATGTGCTTTTTTTCCCCCTCTAACTTCATTTCTCATTACTCTCCTCCTCCTCCAGTCACTGCCTTTCAGCTACACTGGTCTCTTTGCTTCTCTTAAAACATCAGATGATTGAATATTCCCTTTTGCCTAGGATGCATTTCCTGCAGATATCTGCATGGCTTTGAGTCACTGGTCAAAAGTTCTCTCTTAAGTGAGTCCTTCCTTGACCACTCAGTGTAAACACCTAAAGGCACCGAAACCTTAACCAATCCCTGTCACCTTCTCCTGCCTTATTTTCTCCATAGCACCAAAGAGCAGTTTTTGTACTTTCTCAAACATCTTAATTAGGGATCATGGCGTATTAGGACGTAATGGTAAAGTGCTGATAGGAGCTGCAGAAAAGATCTAGATGAATTACGTTAGTATAGGCTGAGTTTGTGCCGTTGTGACAAGCCCCCAAATTTCAGTGACTAAATGAGAAAGTTTATTTCTTCCTTAACTGAAGTCTGCTTAAGTTAGGTGACTCACCACGACAGCTCTCCTCTATGTAGTGACTAAGTAATCCAGCCTCTGTGCATCTTATGGCTCCACGGTCTCCACATATGGCCTCCACACTTGGATCAGCTATTGGGCGACAACATCAACCCTATGTTCCAAGGATTGATGTGTATTTAGGATCAGGTGTAATACTGACCAACTGTCAGCTATTTGAAAAATCTCACTGGAATGTATTTAGGAAGTTATCAAAATCTTTTAGTAGGTTTTTATAGATTTGGGTAATTCATGAGTACCTGTGTTGTCAGACTTCAAAAAGATACTGAATTTATACATAATTATTTTGTTAGTACCTCAAGATCATTGATGATGATAAAATGTTAATAATGATACCTATTTGTCCATCTCCTGTATTCAAAGAAATGTTGTGAATAACAAATGTAATCTTTTAAATACATTTAATGCAAAATACTCAAAGATATAGATTCTACTATTAAAATATGCTTTGGGTTCTCTGGAAAAGTCAGTGGACTCCTACAACATTATGATAAGGGGAGTCCGAGTCACCTGTTCCAGTATCCTACCAAATTAACACATTGTCCTTAAGGAGAATTTCTTATTGACTTAGCATCCCATTTACTATCTACGAGAAAGTTCATTCCATTTGTCTGTATCTATATCTAATAGAAAAGTATTTCCCGTATTAAGCATATATTCGCCTAGGTATGACCTCCACCCATTGTTGTAGTTCAGAAGCTGTTTCTTACTGCTAGTAACAGTATTGCACACACAGATACTAAACATTAGGGACATCTTTACTATTTTTTAAAGATTACAGATTGCTAGCCTGAAATGTTAAAGACTATAAACCAGTCGGTATTAGGGTAACTAACATATAAAAATCCCTATGAGAATTTTCTAGTTGAACCTTGTCATGGAGTTTTGCTGCTTAGTCGCTGGCCCACATAACTCTGCTGTGATGAGCAAGAGAAGATGGGTCCAATAAGGCCAGCCACAAATAGCTACCCACGGCCACGTGCTGGAACGCAGACAGCATATCTACAATGAGATAAAGCTTTCTGAAGCAGAAGGTAACCGAAGCAAGATTTCTGACACCTGCCGAAGTGCTGGCTTTTCAAATGGAGAGTAACAGAAAGCATGGTGAATTTTGTAAGATGTTTTATGTGACGCTGTGATAAAATAGGAAGGACCAGGATATCGTAAAGTGAATGCTCCTTTGTTTCCTCTTGCTGACAACTTACAATACTGCTTTGACTCAAGGGTTTGGGTCCCTCCCTCCCACACTGTTACAACCTTGAGAATGACTGCTTTTCTCCTTTTATTCTCTTTAGACACTTCTGCCACTCTCTTGTATAAAAGACATTCAGAGAGGTGGTCACAGTGCCAGGTTGATGGTCATACACTGTATAGTCATTTTGGAATAGAGCCTGTAGAAAAACAAAGTCTAGGTCAAAAGTCACTTTCTACATAGCAGTTCAAAAATGTGTCAAAAATAGTGCATGCGTGCACACACACACACACATACACACAGCTTGAACTATGACAGCAGCCTCAGAACTAGCCTCCTCAAAAAAAAAGAAAAGAAAATAATTGGTTTCCTATCTCACATCTGTCTCTTATCTAGCTTTGACAATATTATGCTTGTCTTTAATAAACACCACCAATGGCTTTCCACATGGACACTGTGTCTTACAATCCAGGAGTATCATTCACATTGAGTCTATCTCAGGGTTGGCAAACTATATAACCTGAGGGCCAAATCCAGCCTGCTGCCTATTTTTGTATAGCCTGTTAACTAAGAACACATTTTTTTACATTTTAAAATGGTTGAAAAAAATCAAAAGAATAATTTTATGAAATTCAAATTTCAGTATCCATAAATAAAGTTTTATTGGAGCACATCCACGCTCCTTTGTTTACATATTGTCTTTGCCTTCTCTTGAGCTACAGAGGCAGAGTTGAGTAGTTACAACAAAGACTACATGGCCTGCAAAGCCTAAAATATTTCCTATCTGGCCAGATAAAACAGAAGAAGTTTGTCAACCCGCAATGTGTAAGAATGGGACCTTGTGGAGTTGGGCAGTGCATAGCCTGTATGGCTGTGTACTACAGCCTTGATCTCTAATACTAGTTCTAGACCAGATTCTCTCTAGCCTTCACATCACTACTTACTCTTTCCCTGGCACCTTTTGTCTGTTTATGTTGCTTCTTTGTTCTAGCTGCGTGCTCCTCTTTGATATCTAACACTTAGAGCCCAGCTCAAATGTTTTCAACATGGCAGTTCAGAAATGTGTCAACCTAATGTGATTTCTTGTATGAATTCTCGCTTCTCTGACACACTTACCATATCCTGCCTTGCGCTGTGCTTAGTCATGCACTTGTCTCATTTTCCCTACTCTATTATATGACCCTTAAGTATAAGACTTGTACTCATCTTTGTACCTTTAAGAATGGTGCGGATGTGGACAGGCCTGGTACAGATCCCTGTAGACCAAGGGACTCGTGCCAGGAACCACGCCAGGGCTGAGTACACATGCAATCGCATACTTCCTCAGTTGCAGGGTCCAAGGGAAATTCCAGTGGCGTGGCAAAAGACCCAAGTCAGTGCTCTAAAAAAGCTTCTGTGGGGAGGGGTGGCTCAGTTCCATAAAAAGCAAACAAGAGCTTTGAAGGGCACAAACCGAAGACCCAATCCAGAAGCAGGCGATCTCACGCTGAAGACCAGTCAGGCCCTAAACCTGGGTGATGTTCATTATAAATAGCAAGATTTTATCAACCAGAACAGGGTCCAGGGCAGCAGAGACAACAGAAAAGAGAATAAAGTGGGGGCTGTGGAGTTTGGCAAGAAGATAGAGACTTGGTCTTAGAGAGACTGGGGTTCTGAGGAGGTGACTGGGCCAAAGGCCAAAGACAGAAACAACACTCAAGATTAGAGCTGAACTCCTACCAATAGGGTGACCGAGCTGAGTCCCAAATATTGGGTAGGGGTTCCTTGCATTACTCCTGCTTAGGTTTAGCTTTTTTTTTTTTTTAGGGAATTGCCCCATCTTATTATTTTTTTAAAAAATTTATTTACTTTATTTATTTTATTTTTGGCTGCGTTGGGTCTTTGTTGTCGCATGTGGGCTTTTTCTAGTTGCGGCGAGCAGGGGCTTCTCTTCGTTGCGGTGCGTGGGCTTCTCATTGCGGTGGCTTCTCTTGTTGCAGAGCATGGGCTCTAGGCACCCAGGCTTCAGTAGTTCTGGCGCACGGGCTCAGTAGTTGTGGGCTTGTGGGCTCTAGAGCGCAGGCTCAGTAGTTGTGGCGCATGGGCTTAGTTGCTCCGTGGCATGTGGGATCTTCGCGGACCAGGGCTCGAACCCGTGTCCCCTGCGTTGGCAGGCCTATTCTTAACCACTGTGCCACTAGGGAAGCCCAGGTTTAGCTTTAATTCTAGGATCTATAGAGCAGGAAAGCCTATAAAGAAGGGTTAAGTGGCCCTAGCTCTGGAGGAAGACAAGAGACACAGAGGAAGGAACAGAACAGAGCCTGGAAAGGGCCATGGTGGGAGGGAACTAACTTTTCTTTAGCACTAACCATGCCCCATACATTTTACTAAATGTATAATGAAGGTAGAAAAATTATGAATGGACAGTCTTTTTTACAGTTCAACATGGTATGATAGTACTAATCTTTTTTCCCATGTTTTCTCTAGTTATTTTCCTTGTAAGTTATGCAGCTTTTGTCTCTTTTATTACTGGCCCATTGGACTCACAACTCATGGGTTTTCTGTGTCCCATGTACAAACAGGTACATACGGTAATCTAAGAACATGCTGGTTGCTCTAGGTTTCTGGTTGCTTTGGATTTCTGGCCTTCCAAGCCTTTCACAAACTAGTATATATTTCCTTTCCATGATTACTTTATTTTGTTCAGTCCTCTTGGGCTACTTACTGTCTTCCAGTCAACCACTGTACACCTTGTGCCCTCTATGTTAAATGTTACCTCACCAGTAAAATCTGCCTTGATCTATTTATTCAGAAATGATCTCGCATGCTCTCTCTCCCACTCTTACATTTCTTTCTATACCACTTATGTGATTCTATATTTGATCTGAAATAATGCTTGTGTGCCTAGTATAAATTCTATGAACTTTAGAGTTTATACAAATCTTTTTATTCCCCACAGTGCCTGATAGTGTCAGTCATACAAAAGAGGTGTTTAAAAAACTATAAGTACTAAAGAATAATGTGTAAATGAAATTTCATGTTCTTAGGCTCCTCTGTGTAGGCAATTTTCCCCACAGAACTTTCCCTCGCCCCCTTATTTTTAACTTGGTTCTTTCCAGCTAATACGTCCTTTCTGGTCACTGGAATTCTTCAGAATGAAACAGTTGTATGAAACAGAAGAAGTTGGTACTGAAGGTAAACTATGGGTTTACAGTAGATTTTGTTTTATACCACTTGCAAAGCCAATGTGAGGGTCTGATTCTAAAAATACTTTCCACTACCAATAGTATGTACAGGCCTATGGTATACAATCTGTTTTTCAAAGTCTTTAATGAAATACACTGATTTGCACCTTACGATCTCATACTTCCAGAAGTTCTACTTAAATAACTGCATGATTTACATCATTCTGACACTCTGATAGTTCACAAGGGCCATTTGATAGCCGATTTGGATTAGAGGGCAAAACTTATATTTAAGGCATTTAACAAGCATATTAAGAGAGACTTTTTTCTTCTCATTTGATAAATATTAATGCATTTATTAATGGATGACCAAAGGGTACTAAATTATGAAGAAATAATCTTGAGTTTGCAGTGATTACAAGAAAATTCACCATTATTGAGGCTAAAAGCATGAAATACATATCTTCTGAAAATTGCAGCTTAAAAATATTGATGTCAGGACACCAAACTAATGGACTGCTGGATGATAAGTTCCCTAGTTTTGATAGATTTACAGAGGCTTCCCCAAATATAATTAGTCTTAATTATCTCTGCAAATAGACAATAGTAGCTGTGTCTATTATGTATGATAATGGTTAAGCATAAAGCCACTTACCGGCCTCTAGAATATGTTATATATTTTAGGGGATATTTGCTTCAAAATTCTTTGCTTAACTTAAAATTATTCTACAAGCTAGTAAGTAATGAAGGGATTTTAGGTAATAATAAAAGAAATGTTTAGCCAGGATTTAAAAATTCACTAGGATAGTCTATCCAATTATAATTTTGACTATGATGAAGGCTAAAAATATGTACCTATGAATAAAGTGATATACAAGGAAGAAACAGAACACCCTATACTAGGATTATCTGAACCTATTCATTCAAGTATCCTTTTTTTTTTTTTTTTTTTTACTTTTCATGTTATTATATACAGTTTTAATACAGTATTACTTCTAATCTTTCAAGTACTGCTGTTAGATAAACCTAATTATTTCCCAGAAGTGGCTTGCAACTGGAAGAAAAATGCAGCAGTAAATGTATTCATCCATGAGGTATATTTAGTTTATATAAAATATTTTCCTCTTTATTCTTTTTTCTAAAATGAGAAGATTCAGAGAGATGAGGAATCAGATATATTGACAGAGGTTAGAGGTCGGAGGGTGTGGGAAAGGGGGAGCCCAGACAATTCTTCATTAAACATCTAAGAGACCCTAGAAGATTTCCAAACAGGCACATACAGGTATTTCTTGGGTACTGCTATGGACTAATATTTGTGTCCCCTCAAGATTCAGATGTTGAATCCCTAATCCCAATGTGATGATATTTGGAGGTGGAGCCTTTAGGAGGTAATTAGGTTTAGATGAGGTCATGAGGATGAAGCCCCCATGATGGGATTAGTGCCCTTACAAAAAGAGACCAGAGATCCGGCTCTCTCTCTGCCATGCCCTCCATCTTTGCAGCAAGAAGGCAGCTGTTTGTAAGCCAGGAAGAGATCCCTGACCAAGAGCCCAACCATGCTGACTGATCTTTGACTTCCCGTTTTCCAAAACTGTGAGAAATAAATATTGGTTGTTTAAGCCACCCAGTCTATGGTATTGTGCTATAGCAGCCTGAACAGACTGTGACCTGAAGGTATATCGGTATTCCTCTCACATGGCCCTGAGGTCTTGGCCCACAACATCACTGAATATTTGTGTCACAGTACCTACACAGCCATGATGAAGACATTGGATCCTTAATAAGGAAGGGCTGACTTCAAATGGGGTGGAGCCACTCCCTGAGCATTTGGGAGGGCAATGCTGAGATAGTGTCTGGGTCATGAAAGCAGAAATCAGCTCCTATGTATCTGCAGCCATCTGAGATCCAGACTTAGACGCCTGACATTGTTGTCCAGGACAGTAACTTCTTGAACCTACTGCTTTAATCTCTGCAGAAATTATGCTACTTTATTCTTTGTAGCTCCATACTTTATGATGCTCCCAGAGTGCTATCTGCCTAAAGATTAGCCTTCTGATACACAAACCAATGGTTCAATTTACTTCTCGCCAAGTGATTACCTTAAGAAAAGTAAAGGGCCCAAGAAGAGGATATCACTCTGAGTTAAAAAAATATAGGCAGTAATGTACATTTTTGGAGTATCCCTGAAATCCTTGTAATAGATGTCTTTTCTCCCAAAGTTGAATAGACTTGGTAGAACCATCCCTGCTCTATCACTCAGGCCTGTGATCAATGGCAAACATTTTAATATAGTTCCAAAGGTTAGAGGTAGTCAGTTAGTTTTTGAGTAGGATCATGTCTTCTTATTCATTTTTGTACCCTCAGAATAAATTAATATGTAAAACTTAGGCTGTACAGCCAATCGTTCATTTGTTTGATTCAGCAAGTATTTATTGAGACCCTACTATGTATCAAGCCCTATTTTAGATGTTTGGGATGTATTATCAAATAAGATACTTGTCCTTGAAGATATTACATTCTGGAAGGAGTGGGGGAAAGACAATAAGCATAATAAATAAATAAAGTATAAATATTGTCAGAATGTATTAAATTCTACAAGGAATAAAAGAATAAGTCAGCAGGATAAGGAGAATCAAGAGAAAGGATGCAGGTGAATTGAGATACTGAGACTTGAAGGTGGTGAAGGAGTGAGCCAAGACACCTGGGCAAGAGCATTCCGGGCAGATGGCACAGCCAGAGCAGGAGCCTAAAGCACATCTCATATATTCAGGCAAGGAAGTCAAGGTAGCTAAAGTTGAAAAATGGTAGGAGGCGAGGTCAGATGTCAAGAGGCCAGTCATGGAGCGACTTGTACGCAATTTAAGGACTTTGGCTCTTATTCTGCATGAAAATGGGGAGCTGCTGAAGGGTTTTGAGCAGAGAAGTGACATGATTCAACCTTATGTTTTTCAAAGGAATCAGTCTGGTTGCTGGACTGAGAAAAGACTGCCAGGAGTGAGGATATAGTAGGGAGATGAAGTTAAGAGGCAAAGCAGTAATCCAGGTGAGAGGTATTTTTAAGAGGTTAAAAGTCAGCAAACTTGGCCCCCCCATGAATTAACCTATCATTCTCTCTAGCCTAGACTCAAAGTACTTTACACACACACTAACAAAATCTAGTTACATAGATACAGCTCTGCCAATAAATTTTCACCTGGAGATATGCTCAGGTATTTTCTTAATTCTTAAATTTTGTAAATCAGTGGTGCACTGAATGGACACTGAATTCAATAACAATTTCCAATAAAAGCCATCAGGGCTAATTTATCTGAAAGGAACATTCAAATTCACATCAATCAATAATAGCAAATAATGGCCTCCTTCAATTTGTTTTAATTTTGACCAAGTAATGGAATTTCCATCTATTTTTTTAAAAAGAATTTCTGATGGACTGCTGCCTCTGTTGAACTCTTGAGTGTATCTCATTCCAAAGAGAATGATCAACAAAATATTGTCTCATCGGATGCAGGATACATGCTATACTTTTCAATATACCTACCCACATCTCATCTGACATCACCTCAGAGTCAAAAACAGGACCATCATATTTCAAAGAAGAGAACATGAAGAGACAGAATAAAATATTTGCTCATGTTTAGGAATAAATTATATCCATTTCTTTAGTGGGCTATGGTAGCATATATAATGTTTTTCCTCTTTAATGGAGCTCCTTGTTAGCTGTTTTGTCCTTCAGGAAAGGATCTGTGGTGGTGTGGATTGAAAAGGAACCCTGTCATCATTGTACAAATGAATTCTGTCTGAAGTGAAATTCACCAACAGTTTCACATTGATGTTGTATTGTCCTGTGTGGTCTTCTGTCAAAGCTCTATGCCATCGAGAACAAAGCACATTTAAACCAACTGTAGTATTAGACACACACACTATGAGAATTGTAGTGTAATAACTGACAATGTGGGCAATATTCCAACTATTGAGAATATTTACTGTACATTCTTTTTAAAAAGCTCACAGAAGAGGGTAATATAGTGGGCCTGGAAGCCTCTAAAATTATTTGCAAAGTTGTATATTGATATGAATCTGTTAGGTGATCCAACAGTTTTGATCACAATTTCAAAGCACCTGTGATGTCACTCCCCCTCAGGGAAAAAAACAAAAAAAGAACTTAAGACACACTGACTTAGAAAAATGCACAAATAGTATTTTTTAAGGGTTATTGATATATCAGGAGAACACTCTCCCAATTTGTGAACAATTTACTCACAAAATTCAGTTCTGCTTTGATTGAAATGGACCTTTTGCTTCCACATCTTGATTTTCTGGAGAAAATATTTTATTTTACCTGTTATAATTTTTCATACTGGAATAGACCTTAATTTATTTCAGCCAATATTTTTGGGTATCCATTATACATTGGGAGATGTAATGATGAAAAAAGATAAAAAGACCATGAGAATCTCACAGTCTATCAGGAGAGACATAATAGACACAGCTAATGATCATATATGGTGAAAAACATCATTCGGGAAATGAATTCAAGGGCAGTGTTATCCCTGGGATACTGAATTCTGCCAGGGATTACTGGGACTGGAAAGGTGAGTTAAATTTTTCTAGGTACAGGAGGAGCGCTAGACTGTCCTGGGAGCAAAGAACAACAGGCATGAAGGTATGTATGTTCAGTTTGGTGGGAACACAGGCTGGGAAGGGGCTTGGCTGAGGGGAAGTCTGGGACGGTCAGACCAGACTGCAAAGAGCTTGGGACCATCCTAAGTGTCTAGACCTGTGTGTGTAATGTGATGAGGAAGTATTTAAAGGGTAAGAAAAAAGAGAGCTATAATCTGGATTATTTTAGAAGTCTCACTCTGGTGGATGAAATGAAGACAGATTGAAAATAGGAAGCTGCTTAGCCAAGACATGGAAGCAACCTAAATGTCCATCGACAGAGGAATGGTTAAAGAAGATGTGGTGTGATATATACAGTGGAATATTACTCAGCCATAAAAAGAATGAAATATTGCCATTTGCAGCAACATGGATGGACCTAGACATTATCATACTAAGTGAAGTAAGTCAGGCAGAGAAAGACAAATATTACATAATATAAACTTATATGTGGAATCTAAAAAAACAATACAAATGAACTTATTTACAAAGCAGAAACAGACTCACAGACATAGAAAACTTACGGTAACCAGAAGGGAAAGGGGTGGTACAGGGATAAATTAGGAGTAAGAGATTAGTAGATACATACCACTATATATAAAGTAGATAAACAACAAGAATATACTATATAGCACATGGAACTATATTCAATATCTTGTAATAACCTATAATGGAAAAGAATCTGAAGCTGTACACCTGAAACTAGCACAACATTGTGAATCAACTATAGTTTAATAAATAAAAGAAAAAAGAAAATAGGAAGCTGGTGGGAAAAAAAGATAATTTGTTAAATTAATAAAAGAATACAGTTATTCCTGCCTCTACTTTAGAAATCCAGAAGTTTTCTTTTTCTAGCTAGAAGTTTTCTTTTTCTAACTTCCTTCCCAATTACATTGATTCTACCTCCAAAACATATACAGAATCTGTTCACTTCTCTTTATTCCCACACCATTATCTGAGGAAAAGCCCCCATTCTCTCTCTCCTCTGCCCCTGAGATAGCTCCAGCGTTGTGTCTCTGCTTTCTCTCTTGCCCCTCACAATTCTTCACATGGCAGCAAACGACCTTTAAAATAAAATACAAATGAAATCATTTAATTCCCCTATTTAAAATCCCCACTACACTTAGGAGTCACATCCAAACTTCTGACTGTGGTCTGCCAGGCCCTACGTGATTGGACCCATGTCAACATGCTCTGCATCTCCTTCTCATTCCCTAGGACCCCTGCATTGGGTCACGATGCTCCAGCCACACCCATATTCTTCCCATTCCTGGACCACTCCAAACTTTGTTCTGCCTGAATCCTCTTCCTGAAATGCTCTTGCCCTTCACCTCTGCATGGCTGACTTTCCAGGTTCCAGACCAAATGTCCCCTTGTCAGAAAAGCCTTGCTGACCCTCATTCTAAGGAAGCTGCCAATCTCATTACAGCCTTCTGCTTTTAGTAAATGTTTTTGTGCATTCATTTGCATGTTTGATATCTCTGCTCTTCTCCCTCTGTTGCCCCCACCCATAAATACTCCGCAGCAAGCCGGGAATCTTGATTGGATTGTTTCTTGCTCTGTTTCTGGCAGAGTGTCTAGTGTGGTTCTGTCCGATCCAGTAACCACCAGCTACCTGTGGTGTTTAAGTATTAGTTAAAATTAATTAAAATGAAATACAATTAAAAATTCAGTCCCTCATTTGCACTAGCAACATTTCAAGTGCTCAAGAGCCACGTGTGCTTATCATACTGGACAGAGCAGAGACAGAACATCTCCACCATTGCAAAAGAGCCAGGAAATATTTGTGGAAAGAACACATTGTTGAATGGGAAATGCAGAGTACTAGCACCTGCTCAACTTGACCTCATTGTAAGTGGCTACTCATTTCACAAAAGCTAATCAAACTCTGTATCTTACTCAAATAAGAAAAAGAAAGAAAAACTCTGTAAGATTCTGGTATGGTTACCTTTAATATATAAATATCCAGCTGTCAGGGACTGAATGCTTGTGTTCCCCCAAAATTCATTTGTTGAAGCCCTAACCCCCAATGCCATGGTATCTGAAGGAAGGACCTTTGGGAAGGAATTAGGTTGAGATGAGGTCAGGAGGGTGGGGGTCTCCATGATGGAATTAGTGTACTTATAAGAGGAAGAGACACCAGAGCTTCCTCTCTCTGCCGTGTGAGGATACAGTGGGAAGACAGCCCTCTGCAAGACAGGAAGGATGTCCTTAACCAAGAACCAAATCTGCCAGCACCTTGATCTTGGACTTCCCAACCTCCAGAACTGTGAGAAACAATGTTTGTTGTTTAAGTGAGCTGGGCTATGATATTTTATTATCAAAGCTCAAGCTTATTAAGACATCAACACACAAAGTTTTCACCAACATTTGTTGCTTTGGTTAGCAGGGCCTCAAAGCAATGAATGTTGGCAAAAACTTTGTGTGTTGGTGTCTTAGTTCTAAGATCCAGATTAGACAGTAAGACAAATAAATGCACACACATTTGTATTCCACTGGGAGGTTAGGGGTTGCCTATACTTGTTATGTTTAAACATTTCATATACTGTGGGTTACTTTGTGTTTTGGGTATTCTTAGAGCTCAAACAATGTATGTATCTGTATATAGTCTGTTTGACATTCTTATTCTTTAGCCATTTTATTTCTTAAAATGTAAGTTTGGACAGAAATGAAATGCAACTCAGTATCATTAAAAAGTGCATACACTCAACTTGAATCCAAGGGGATATTCAAATTTGCTACTCTTGCATTTAATCCAACAATTTCACAGACAGCTTACATTCAATGTTTTGGTCCCTCCAGTCATTAGCTGATGTTGTGGAAAGCAGAAAGAAAGATATTTGGCCTATATATATAAAATACTTGTCTCCTTTCCCCAGCAACCCACTCTACAAGACATTCTGAAACAAAGCACTGTGTGGTGGAGAAATAAAGGCTTAACTGAGGTTTAGGCAGTTCTGTTGGATTCAGATGCCTAGAAACTGATGGTGCCTGGCCATCAACCTGGAAGTCGGCAACCCAATGATGCCTTGCTCCTCCCCACCTCCCTCTCTTTCTCTCACTCTCTTTGTCTCCCTCTGTCTTTCTCTCTCTCCTTCCCTCCCATTCTCCCCTTCCCCCTCTCCCAATCCTTCCCCTCTCCCCTTCTTATTTTCTGTAATTTTTAAAATTTTGCCAATTTAACATTCTGCATAAACATACAGAGGGTCACTCAACAAACAACCATGTACCCATCACCCAGAATAAAATGCCATGAACATTTTGTCATTTTGCCTCAGACAGTTTTCTAAGAAAATAAATAATTGCAGATAATGTCTATGATATATCCTTCCACAGTCTTATTTCTTTATGTTTTTCTCCAAAGACAACCCTTGCTATGAGGTTGGGCTCTAGCTGGGCCAGAGTTTCACATTTTATACTTTTTAAAAGATATGTATCCATAAATAATAGAGTGTTTTATTATTAAAAGTTTACTGGGTCTTCCCTGGTGGCGCAGTGGTTGAGCGTCTGCCTGCCAATGCAGGGGACACGGGTTCGAGCCCTGGTCTGGGAAGATCCCACATGCCGCGGAGCAACTAGGCCCATGAGCCACAATTGCTGAGCCTGCGCGTCTGGAGCCTGTGCTCCGCAACAAGAGAGGCCGTGACAGTGAGAGGCCCGCGCACCGCGATGAAGAGTGGCCCCCGCTTGCCGCAACTAGAGAAAGCCCTCACACAGAAACGAAGACCCAACACAGCCAAAAATAAATAAATAAATAAATAAATAAATTTTACTCATGCGTATTTTTCTACAAGTTATTTTCTTTTACTCAAAATTGTTTCTTCTTAACCACTGTGCTTAGTACATTGCCTGAATATCCCACAATTTACTTTTTCCCTCCTTGATGAACATTTTGGGGTTTATTTAGTTGTTTTTTGCTCCCATGACAATAAGACTCCAAGAAACATCTTTGAATATGCCCCTTTCACCATGTGTCAAAGGTTCTACCAATTTATATTCCAATTAGTGGTGCAGAAAAGATGTTTTTTTATCATTTCCTTTCTTCTACTTTCTTTGAAACTCTATTTCTGTTTTAAGACCTCCTGAGCTGGGCTTCCCTGGTGGCACAGTGGTTGAGAATCTGCCTGCCAATGCAGGGGACACGGGTTCGAGCCCTGGTCTGGGAGGATCCCACATGCCGCGGAGCAACTGGGCCCGTGAGCCACAACTACTGAGCCTGCGCGTCTGGAGCCTGTGCTCCGCAACAAGAGAGGCCGCGATGGTGAGAGGCCCATGCACCGCAATGAAGAGTGACCCCCGCTTGCCGCAACTAGAGAAAGCCCTCGCACAGAAACGAAGACCCAACACAGCCAAAAATAAATATAAATAAATAAATAAATTTAAAAAACCAACATATAAAGCACTTTCAACAGTGTCTAGAGTTTAATAATTGTTCAATAAATGCTAATTGTCATAAATATTGTTAAAAAAAAAAGACCTCCTGAGCTGAGTGCTTAACTCAATTATTTTTAACCTTTTTAAGATTATATATTTTTTTCTAAGTAGTTTAGTTTGCATTTCAGAAAAGTCTGTAGTACCTTTAATGCTATTAATTTCAAATCATTTTATAATCTCCAGTAAGATTCTCCCTTTAACCCAAAATTTATTTAGGAGTGATGCTAAACTTAGGTTGCTGTATTTTAACTACATTTATGTGCTTGATATTTAATTTTAATTGTACTTTGAGTGGTTTGTATGACATTATTTCTTGATATATGTTTAAATTTTCTTCGTACTCATACTTTGTAAATCTCACATATATTCTTGAAGGGAAAGTAAATTTTCTGTTTTCTGACATATTTACCTGTGTTCTAATCTTCTAGATTTTTATATATTATATGTCTGAAAAGTCTACTAGTTTCTGAGAAGGGTGTTAAATCTCCCATTGTCATTATAGGGCATTATCAGTTTCTCTTTGTAGTTCTGTCACCCTTAGTTTTATATAATTTAAGTCTATGTTGATAGATGCATAGGAGTAGGATTGTGTATCTTCCTCATGATAACTGAAATGGTGCACTGTCCTTTTTTTCCATAAGTCTCTTTATAAAATGGAGCCTTTTGCTTTCAAGTTTGCTTAATAGTGCTCTTTGCTTTAAAGATTTTTTGCTGATTAAAATTATAATGCTAAGCTTTCTTTTGATTAATACTTGCATGATGTATCTTTCTCCTTCCTTTATATGCTAACATTTTTTGGTCATTTTTTCTCTTGTAAAAACCCAATCATTGGATTAAATGAAAAAAGTCCAGCCTAAACATCTCTGTCCTTTAATATGTGAGTTAGTCGATTTACCTTTATTGCGATTATGATAATTTTGGACCTTTCTATTGCATTATTGTGTATGTATGTGTGTGTGTGTTTATAATCATGGTTCCCCTTTGCTTTTTCCCCTCCTTTTTTATCTTCTAATAGGTTGGTTAAATTGATTCAGTGTATTGCCTTTTTCTTGGTGCTAGTTCAGAAATTCTATTTTTATTCTTTCAGTGGGTTTAACATGTAGAGCTGGCATAAGTAAGTCTAAAGTTAATTCGTGTCTCCATTCACTTTCCAAACTGTGCAGAGATTGTATCCGGAGATAGAGACCACACAGTGGTTTAAAGAGGGGAAGTATATACATAAAGAATTATTAAGGTTGATAAAATAATAGCTATAAAATATATGGAAATTCTATATGGTATGCTAGGGCTGAGGGAGGGTACCCAAGAAGGACAGACTGGGAAAGTTTCACTTGCTGGAGGTGTAGTTCAGTCCCTGGACAGCAGAGAAGTTTGCAATTTGGCCAGAGGTGGTCTGCAGTCACTGGGCAATGAGGAGGCCGCCTCTGGAGAGCAGACTGGGCCAGATGATCAGAACCAGGGGCTGGGCTTGTAGAGCAAGTGGGAATTCTATGGGTGCTGGTGGGCTGAATGGGCATCTGCAGAGAGAGTGGAGGTTTGGTGGGAATGCTCTGCCAAGTAGGGAGCCTACAGAAGAAATCCAGGTACCTGTGTGGGCAAGAGAACTTTTGTGCAGGCAGAAAGCTCTCAGGGTTCTGGTTTCTGTGGTTAAAGACTCCCAGAGAAAGGTTATTGTCAGGCCAAAGCTGCAGAGGTATTGAGAGATCTTGCATTCTGGGTGGGTGGCTGGAGCAGAGCTCCACCTTATGTCCTCACACCCACACTGCTGACCTCCTCCCACTTCCATGTACTTCCAGTGCCCTCTACTGAGAAAGCTTAACATCACACTCACTTTATAAGGGCAAAGCTTAAAGGAATTCCATCTGTTCTCACAGAGAATATATTGAAGGGTGAACTTGGAGCCAAGGAACAATAAATTGATAACCAACATGGGAAGATTTTAGAATATTCCCTCTGTCATCTCCTTTCTGGTGTCCCTTATAAATTCCTCCTGACCATCTTCCAATTCACTAAATCTCTCTTCAACCATACACAGATCTTATTCTATGAAATTTTTCTTTTATGACAATGCCACATTATTAACTTGCAGGATTTCTAATTATTTCTTCTTTCCCCTACCCTCCTCCCTCTCTTCCTCCTCCTCCTCCTTCTTCACCTTCTTCACTTTTCTTTCTGTTTCTGTCTGTTTTTCTTGGTTGCTCTTCCAAATTTTTTAATGGCCCTCTTCATGTCTTCGAGACTCTAAAATAATATTTATTCTGAACCATTTTCAACGGCTCTATCATGTTATTTTATTGCAGCTATTTCAGCCTCTCTGATAGGTGGGTGAGCTGACCTTAGCTTCATCATAGCCTGCAGGTTCAAGAAGTTAGTCTGGTTTCAGCCCCCAGCTCTGTGGTCCCCACAATGAGTACAGAACTTTGGAAACTAACTCCTAGACATCCTTGCCTGCTTCCCTCCTGAAAGTTTTCAGCCCTGACTAAACATTCGTGTATTTCTATTCATTTTTTATCCATGGAGCTATTTATTTTATTTCTGAGCCCTATAACAACTTTTAAATTTAAAAATGTTATTCTAATGTGTATGTGGAATATTTAATGAGTGAATTTTTATAGCACTATATTAAATGGAAGCTTTTCCTTTTTTTGAAGAAATCCACTTATTCCTTAAAGCTATTCTAGGCCCTCTGACCCCCTTGAACCTCTATAATCATTGCCTACAGTTTAAACCATTTCACTCTGCTAACTTTGTAGGTGTTTTATTACCTTGCTGAAAGTTAACTATAGGCAGCTGCTAATTTATTGCTAAACTGTTTTACGAAAGTTACATTTTAACCTCTTATTGTAATGTAAAAGCTACTTCCATGTTAAGATCATGGCAGCCATTTTTTTAAAACTATAATCATTTAAAAAAAATTTTTAAACTTTTTATTTTATATTGGAGTATAGCTGATTAACAATGTTGTGATAGTTTCAGGGAGAGGAGTCTGGGGGAGAATGGATGCATGTATACGTATGGCTGAGTCACTTTGTTGTGCACCTGAAACTATGACAGCCATTTTTAATTATAATTTATTTGATGAATATGATAATCCCCGCTATACTTAAAATAATGTATAAGTGTTTCAAATGAAAAAATGAATTCCAGTTCCAACTTCAGGATTCCATGAACATATATTCCACCTTGGTATCCTAGTGTTAGGTGCAGAAAACCAAGTTCCCATCTCAGATCAGCAATCTAACCATCCCTGCCTGTGTCCTCTCCAGAGGCTTCAGCCCTAACGCCTGTGATTTTCTATTCCTTTTTTTTGTCTGTGGAGATATTTATCTTCTTTTTGAGTCCTACTACAACTTTCTATTAGCTGAGGGACTGTGTAAATCCTCTGTAAGATTCTTTACCTCTTTGGCTCTTGGTTTTTATTTGTTTTCATGTTTGATGTGGTAGAATAATTCCTGCCCTTACTTCAGGGTTCTAGGTGTTAAAGGAAATAAGCAAGGTGAAAGTGTTTTAAAATCCAGGAACCCCACTTAGGAACACATCACATGTCCTCCAAACACTATGGCCTTGTTAATTCTCAAACTCTGCCTGAGACCAAGCATTCCTATCCCTGTATAAAAGAAGCCAAGAGTTCAGGTCAATCACTCGTAACAAATTAGACAATAAAGTAAGTTGACCCTAAAGGTGAAGAGGCTCTGGACTCTTCTAGTTTTTTTTCTTGCAAATATACCAGTGTGTTCATAACATGCAGGATCAGATGTTAGGGAGTAGCTGCCCTCAAATAACTCTATTCTGCCCAGGAAACATATAATAGTACATTTGGACATTTAGAGCAAATTAGAGCCGGAGTAAAGCCCAGAAGCACTGCCAGTTTTCCTCTTTTCTTTCTCCACAGGTCAAAATACTACCAAAATAAGTAGTCCTGCCAGTAAACTGGGGCTTAGAATTTGGAATTAACCAAATTTCTGAAATTTTATGGCTTTCTATTTTGTTTTGTTTTTGCAGGCATGAAGTTGTATAAACTCAGCATATTGTAATTATGTAAAATAATCCAGTCTACATAGTCACATGAAGTCAAATCACTTATTTTTTCCCAATGAATGTTGTATAAACCTCGAAGTTTAGAAGGCCAACTGAAAAAGAAGATCTAATAAGTAGCTTTTTATATTCTCCCTAAATTTAGGAATCTTTCATTACATAACAATTGCTGATAGTTGAATAGATCTGTTTTCATCATGAAGTAAAAATGGCCTAAGTTAGGATGAATATACTCTGTTTGATTGCTGCTTCTGTACATTTCTTTTACTTTGCATTAATATGGCCAGATGAATCATATACAAAGAAAGCTCAGCTCCTCCAGAACACTGTTATTTTACAAAGAGTTCTGCTGCCAACTTCAAAGCTAAATTCAGGTTTGAGGGATCAGAATCTTTTACAGGTCCCAGGAGAATATTTTGTTCAAATAATATAATAGCTCAGTGATCACAAGTTCTGTTCACCTGTTGGGTCTCCAGAAATACAATACTCAACAAAGTCAGAGGTACTGAAGGTTAAGGCATTATTATTACCTTTTGGGAAAAAAAGCTCAAATTATAGAGTGAACTGTTTTATAAAAACAGCACATAGAAAGCTCAAGAAATAAACTCTAGCAATTCTATAAAGAAAGGATCAAGGAAAAAATTCAGCAACATTTAAAATGAGTAAAAATCCAGAAATGTACTGTTAGAAATCTGGTCAACTGTCAATCAAAAAGAAACAAATATCATTACAGAAAAGCCATTTTGACAGAAATAGGAATATTTTATGCCAAAATACTATCATTTTGATTAATAGCTAGATTTCTGCTTTCAGAGCCAAAGGTTAGCACTTAAAAGCCTTTGGTTTCTTTATAGATGTCTCTTGTTAAGTAATATTTTCCAGAAATTTGTTGATGCAATTTTGGAAAGATCTTAAAATGAGGAAAAAAGTGAAAGTAAAATCTAAGAATCAGTTCAATCTGTTGGGATGGTACCATTATTTATATACTCAGAGAGAAGCAATTTCCTGATCAGAAATCAATTTGACCTACAGTTATTGAGGCGCTTGGTTACTGATTATATGTGGCCATTGGAGGAGAAAATGTGCAAGAGAAGAAAGAACATTCAAATAAATCTCTCATGAGCCTTTTCAACAAAGGTTTTTCTGGGGCAGGCAGGCTAACACTGTAAAGTTTTGTTGGTTTAGTATCTATTTCACACACATCTCGTCCACTATTAAGAGCAAACAAAGGGGCATAGGTGAGATTAAAACAATTATTGAGTCCTTCTCAATGACACTTTACAAAGACACCTCACATATATAACTTATTTCTCACAACAGTCCAATAGATGCATATTGTCATTGCCACTTAACCTAAAGTAAGACTCAGAGGGGCTTATTACCTTGCCTGAGGTCACCTAGTTAACAAGTGGCAGAGGTGGCAATATTTTTTTTGACAGTTTGAATAGAAATATGCTTAGTTCAAAACCCATCATGTGTCTATCACTTCAGATTTTCTTACATATGTTCCCTTTGCATTTTTTTAAAAAGGTATATAGAGTTTTATGAAATAACTGAGTCTCTGTAAACTGGATATAAATTACCTTATACAGATTGAGTCATATATTAACATATATATATATGTTAAATACATATATTTTAAATACAAATGATCGCTCTTGGCTTTGCCTAAATCTATACAGAACATGGTTTTGCTGGAGCTAGCAGCAGCTGTTAGCACGATTTGGGAACAAGAGTACAGTACTGCAGGCTTGGAGGATGGATAGACCAATAGCATGGCATGTCCGTACACAGATCCTGAAGGCACAGGGGAACATGGGTTGCACAGTCATAAACAATATCATTAGTCTCTATTTCACTTAATTTAAAATCTCAACTATAGGTAGCATTGTTTTTGACAGAGGTCACTGTGGTTCAGTGCTATTGGATTTTATGCTATTAAAACAAACAAGTTTGTTTGCTAGAATGATTGAAGGGCAGAGGTGTATTTGGAGTGGCTAAGGAGTTAACCCTTAGACGTATGGTAACAACGAATCTTCAAAATGAAGGAAACAAAGTTCTTCGAAAGCTCTTTCTTGACAATTTTATATTATTGTGCCCAACCCGTCATTTCCACTGACAGTGATGAACTGTGCAGCAACACTAATATTTATAAACAGGAATGCTGACTTGCTAGTGTTGGTGAGCAATGCCATAACTGTGGTAAGTAAATAACCAGGTCTTCCTTTGGAGACCGGAGCAAACCCAAGCTCTAGGGTTTGGGGTGTGCTGCGAAGCTTAGATTCGTCAGTCAGTTTGCCTGTATTTGTGTGTTATGGAAGTCGCTGGAGTTGAAAACCTGCTTATGGAATCCAAGCTGTTCATAATCAGCCTGCATGATCGTTTCATTATAATAAAATTACACTTTTTTAATGGAGAAATTTTACTGGTGTCTAAAAGTTGAGTATCCTGTTATTTTGGCCACACTACAGGCAGCACATTATCACAAAGCATTGACCAGGCTGTTGTTGGTGGGGGTGGTGGGGTATGTGTGTGTGTGTGTGTGTGTGTGTGTGTGTGTGTGTGTGTGTGTTTTGGGTTCAGTGCTAGGTTCTGAGAGTGAAAAGACCTGTAAAAGTGAACTTCAGCCAGCACTGGTGTACGTGACATAGCCAGCCAACTTATTCTTTCATGGCAAAAGGCCTACAAGCTTTTGTTAAGAATTTAGGACTCAGATGTATTTGCTTTAAGGTTGATTCTAATAATGTAAAATTCAGGATCAAATTCTAATTGTACCACACACCTGGAGCCTCAAGCACATGTGGTAAGCTCTTCACCAGTATTTCTGGCACTCTGTCAGTGTTTATTTCAAGTCAGTTTAAGCAATTTGTCTACCAGAATCTCACAATAATGACCTTAGAAGAAGACACTGTCAATATTTCACTAATATCACTATGAGGTATTGTCCTTTGCCTGTTTACATGTCTGATTTCTCCATTACAACTCTTTCAGGGCAGAAATGATGTCTTATTTCTTTGCATTCTCAGGAACTAGCAGACTTCCTTTACATAATAAGGGCTTCACAAAGGGTTAATGTTAAATGAGTGAATCGACGATTCTCACTTCTCAGCCCCAGCATCAGTGACCATGCACTGAGTCTCTACCATGTGTCAATGTGCTAGATACTATCTTCTTGCCCCTCTGACCCACCCTCCACCCTTCTCCATCTTGCTCAGTGATCAGGAAGGCTGACCCATAATGACTGCATCAGAGATCAATGTGCCCTCTGACCTCTGTTTGGGTTTGGCCAATGGAAGCCTGATGTGGGAGATTGGAGGCTGAGAGGAGAGTGAGAATGGGACCCATGATGTTCTGGCTCCCATTCAGTCAGTTGCTGCCAGTTGGCTGCCTTCAGTAGACAGCCATAGTTCTGCTGGGAGCTACTCTCTCTGGATTTTGGCTACTCCTCCCTCGCTGTGTCCCTTTCCAGTTAGGGATGATAGAAGCTCTCTGCTGTTGACAGTCTATAATACTGCACCATCTTTTCTTGGTTTCTCCAGCCCCTGCTTGCACCTTTATTGAAGGTCCTTCTATTAAACTCTCTTCACTTTCCAGTTTGAGTGTGCTGTCTCCTTCTGGGAACTTGTCAGGTACCAGCTGCTTGCATAGGTCTTACGTATTTAATTTTATTCCACACAGTGGCAAAGAAAATAAGACTATTCCCATTTTACAGAATAACTGTGATAGAAACACATCCTACCCCTAGTACTTTTATTACTTCTATTCGTTTCTTTTGTTTCCCATAAGTCATTGGAAATTTGTCTACTGACAATGCGACAGCTGAGATGTAGTCCCTGCCAGAGCAGGGGGCCCAGAGACAGCCTGGCCCAGAGTGGGTGTCATGTTGGATAAAAGAATAAAACAGTTGAAAGGTGCTCTTTGCTAAGTGATGGCAAAAAGAGGGAGGAGGGAAGCTATGAAAGGAGGAATGGAGGCATCTCAGCTCAGAATAATTTTGCTATTATAAAGAAGTGTTCTGTTGAAGTTTTGCTCATTCTGTTAATTTGGATCGGGGGTGGGGGTGGGTGGCCAGCAGACGTGAGAAACTTCTACTAGTACCTCACTCAGTGGCTGTGGAGTGAAGTTAATGAGTTTCCAACCAGGTTTTATTACAGTTCTTTCTAAAATCCAGGGGACTCTCTAATTTCATTTGTTTTACACACAGTGGCTGCTTTGTGAGGGTTCTTTTCTCTGCATATGATGTCATGGTGATTCAGTAGCCACTCTCAGATCCCACCCTCCAAGGGCTGCCTCAGTTTCTCCATCAGGTTCAGGAGTCGAGTGAACTCTGAGGAATCTCCATCGGAGGATATTGGCAACTTGCCTATCCAATAGACCACCGGTAAGTTGGTATGTCTTCTTCGCCACATAAGCCTTAAATTGCCAGAGAAACATGGAAAAAAAAAAAAAGCAGAAGTGATATATTCTTGAAATCCCTACAGGTATTAAGGCCTGCTTTTCTGTATGAAGATTTATTATGCTTTTAACAAATGGGTATGGGTATAGGTTTAGTCTATGTGAATGAAGAAATTGTGTGTATTATCAAAGGAAGGCAATGTCAAATTATAACATTTCAAAATCAGGTATGGCAGGAACTTAAGACTTTTTTTGGATGGTGTAAGTCACCTTAGTACATTTTAAACACCATTTCCTCCATACTTAAGAGGTTTTCATTTTAGAAAAGCATGGCAGGAGTCACTCTAATGTGACTACAAAGGTCCTGAAGCTTTGCTTTTAAAATTCAGTACTTAGGTAGAAAGAAAATGATAACATTTTCCCTTTGATTTTTTAGTCACTATTTTTATAACACTAGCAGCCCTGAGACACCAGAATGGAAATGGATCTTCTTCTTGATGTTACCGGGGCACCACTAAATTGCAGGCCTCGAACTGGTTCTGTTTTCATCCCAGCCTTGACCTTTATTTCTGCATTTTCCCCAATACCGCATAATTTCTGTATTCTCCAGACTTATTCTCAGCTTTCTGGATGCTACTTTCATGTGTTCCTTCACTCAAAAAATATTTATTGAGCACCTACTGTGTGCCAGGCTCAGACAGAAATGCTGCACTCATGAAGTCAAGCAAAAGTGCCAAGAATTTGTAACTGTAAACCCTGATCATTGTAAACACTGTGAAGGAAAAGGACAAGTGTAGGAGCATAACGCCTGGGGACCTTGCATGGCATCTGGGTTTAGAAAAGTTTTCATGGGAAGTGATGTTGGAGGGGATTGGGATAGGTGAACACAAGTTAGTTGATTGAAGAGTATAGGAGAAGGTCTAGGGAGAGTTCATCAGGTAGAAAGAATGGCATGTGCAGGGACTCAGTGGCTGTGTGGTGCTGGAATCAGGTATGGGTCTATGCAGTGTTTGACTTAAAACCACTGCAACCCAGGTAACTTACGCAAAAGATCAAGTCTATTAAAGGGTCCAACTCAGCTTTCTTTATCCTATTCTTCTGTGTGGCATTTCCCTTTGGTTCACAACTCAGAACACTTAAAGAGCCATGCAGGGAGGTAGACGGTAGAGATTCTAGTTTATACTCAATACAAACAACCTCAAGCTCTCAGTGTTTGGTCTGAGCAAGGTTTATCTAGTGTTCAAGCTTTATATCCAACGTGAGGTTGGCAGGAAGGGGTATTTGTCCTGTATCTGCACTCAGTGACCCAGACTGGCAGAGGCTTCACTGAAATACAAAGAAGAACATGGACCAAATAGTAAACCAGCTCTGGAAGCTTCTCTCCGGAAGCGTTGCACACTTCACTGGCCAAATCAAGTCGCAGAGCAATGCTCAACTTCAAACTACAGCAGAGGGAGCAGCTTACTACCATGAGGCTGGTAAGTAGAAAATTAGAAATATTTGGTGAGCAGCAGTAATGATCACTACAGAGATGAACCTTCATTGATCTGATATTGCAGCCTATGGAAAGAGCAAATTACTGATGCCCTACCTACAACCAACCCATTCTCTCACCTTCTCTCATGTGCTACTGTAGGGGTGGGTAGGTGTGGGTGAGGGCACTGTAGTGCAGTGATAGTGTACAGAAGTGGAGATCAGGAGGTGTTTTGTAAATGGATAATAGGTAAGGTGGATAAAATACCATTTCCATCTCTTTGACATTTTCCTCTACTTCTTGGAAGAAGCAAAACAGAAATGTCCTTCATATTATTTTCTGCATGTCTGTTGAGCTTTTTACTGAAGTTCTCTTAATAGAATTTCTAAGAGCTCCCTCATGTTCCTTGTTCCTTTGTATGGAGTGTCCTGGTCTTCTTTTATGAACACAATACAGTCTCTTATTTCTCTTAGGATTTAATTATGATTCTACTTTCATGGGTTCACTTTCTCACCACTTTGTTTCTCTCCCCTCTTTGTTTCTGATTTGATTCGATTTTGTTTTGTTCTGTCTTTACCTTTCATAGTAGAGGTTGTCCTCAAATGTCTGGTCTTCCTTAGCTGTCAAATCATATTTAAAAGTGAGGCCCAAAAAAACCCTATTCAGAAACATGAGTGTGGCTTATCACTTTGTGAGTCTCACCGTAAGGTTGCTATCATGGGATCATTCGTTTGGTTAGGGGAAATCTCCAAATGCCTGTATCCACAGTTTAGAGGTTCTTAACTTTTTCAGTGCCATAGCAGTCTGGTGAAGCCTGTTTCAGAATAATGTTTTTAAATGCAAGAAATCAATTACATCAAAATATTAAAAATTAAATCTGTGATACAGTAATATGTGCTTATTAATGTATCATGTAATAAGCTTTAGAGTTGTGTCTAATAACTGTTGAAATAATGATGAGTGTAAATACTCTTTCAAGATATATGCAATGAGTAATGTGACAAGAACTTATCTATGACTCCTGTTGGTGACAAAGTCACAGATACTGCTAATACTACGATGGTTTCTTGCCCACATTCAGAAATGACGGAAATGCTAACTTTCAGAGGTTAGTGAAAAAAAAAAAAAGAGTTATTGTTCTCATTCATGTTCATAGACTCTCTGGTTAAAAAATCCCTACTGTAGGTCTTTACTTTTGGGTGGGTCGATTCTTTTGCAGAAGGCAATTCACCAGTCTCCAGCCTCAAGTATGTGGGCCTGGTTGCAGGCCTTTTGGGAGCCAGGTGGAGAACAAATCTCTCTGCAGTGGGAAGATTTTCCCATAATCCCTCTGTTTTCAGCACAGTAACTCATAACTCACCCTCCAATCTCAACTGTGCTTGCTGTCTCCAAATCCAGAGGCTGTAGATAAAACCTCTCCAAAATCGACCCCAGGTTTTCTGTTGATGAAGCATGGGTGGAGAGGGGATATGGGAAGCCTACCTTCTCTTTTAAAGATGTTCAGTCCACATTCCAATTTTCAGTTTTTTTTGCACGCCTGCCTTTCAAGCACCAGTTGTCTCCAATCCCTGAAGATTTCTGTAGTTTTGTGTGGAAATGACTAGCTTTTTGGCTTTCTGCTGCAACACACTCAGATCATTGCTTTCTCTAGTATAAGCAGTTGCCAGCGGTTAGACTATTTCCCAGATTTCAAAATGTTACTTTTGTTGTCTGTTATCTTCTCTCTGTCCTTGTGAGGTGTTTTTTTTCCTTCTCTTAATTTCTTTACTGTCATTGCTTTGTGAGGCTTCAGGAAGAAACAGACATTTGCATTCAATGCTGTTTTATCAGAAGCTTTGATGCATTCATAAAGAGCATTTTATTATGTCTGGGATTCACATCTTTTTGTCCTCTCATAATAGCGTATCTCCTTATTTCTGATTTAATATAAAAGTGAGAAAACAAGGTTATAGGCAATGCCACTTTAAGGAAGATATCTCTTTTGTGTTTTAAGAAAATCATTTCTTTAAAGAACTTTTCTTAGACTTTCCCTAGATGCTTTTCGTCTCTCTGCTTAGAACAGTAGACTATGAGTTCCTCAAAGGCAACAACCAGGGAGTGGGCCGTTTCTTCTTCCAGTAGAATGGTAAAAGTAGAGTATCTCCTATGGGTCCAACCTTACCACAGAAAACAACTATGAATTCTTGACAAAATATAAAAAGCACTGTGCTTTGTGACCACCTAGAGGGGTGTGATAGGGAGGGTGGGAGGGAGATGCAAGAGGGAGGGGATATGGGGATATATGTATACATAGAGCTGATTCACTTTGTTGTACAGCAGAAACTAACACCACATTGTAAAGCAATTATACTCCAATAAAGATGTTAAAAAAAACCCAAAATAAGCAACTCCCTGAAGTCACTGGAGAGAAACCAAAAGCAGGCATAAATTGGAAGAGAGTCAAAACTTGCAAGAAGGAAATGGGATTGGGTGTTTCCTGTTGATAAGACTTTTTGTTCAAAGGCATGCTCCAATCAGATTAAGCAAATTAGCTAACTCTTAGATAGAAACCCTTGTAGTGTACTGGTTTTAAGAACTAGAAGACAGAGTTTAGGACTATCAAAGTAGATGGAAAGTGAGGGTGGAAACCAGGGAAAGGAGAAATGATGGAGGAAAGGAGACATTAAATTTTGCACATAAATTGTGGGAATATCTCAGGATCATCTCTGAAATATACATGCATGGGGCAAACTCCCAGCAGGTCAGATAAGGCTAAAAGAACTGAACAGAGATTTTAGCAACTATCCATCCATCACAGAGGTGACAAAGACTGCAACTTGAGTCTTGCCACATTAACTACCTGAAAAAACAAACAAACAAACAAAAAATCAACACGAGGAAATAACAAAATCCAGTTTCTACCATGTATTTTTCACAATGTTCAGGATACATCTCAGATTACTGGATACATAGTCAAGAGGAAAGGCAATTAAAGACATTGATCCTGAGATGACCCAGATGCTAGAATTAGCTAACAAGGATTTTAACTATGCCCAAGGATACAAAGGAAATATGTTTGTAATGAATGGATAAACAGAAAATCTCAGCAGAAAGATAGTAACTAAAAAGAAAAAAACCAGAAAAGAAAAGAAAAAAGAACCAAATGGAAATTCTATAAATAAAAAAATACAATATCCAAAACAAATAATTCATTGGGTGAGCTTAATAGCATATTGCAAGTAAAAGAAGAGTCAGTGACTTGAAGACAACTCAATCGAAATTTTTTTTCACTTTTTTTTCAGTTGAAATTATACAATGTGGAGAACAAAGAGAAAAAGAAAGGGAAAAAAATAACAGACTCTCAGTGATTTGTGGGACTATATTAGAAGGTCATATACATATAGAGTTCTAGAAAATGAGAGACAGAACTGGGTAAACCCAACATTTGAAGAAAGAATGGGCAAAAATTTCAAAAATTTTACAGATTCAAAAAACTCAGAGAATCCTACATAGAATAAATAGGAAAAACAAAAAACAAAAAACAAAACCCACCTTGGAAATGTGAAAAACGAAAGATAATCTTGAAAGTATCCAGAGAAAAAAGACACTTTATATATACAGAAACAAAAATACAAGTTACCAGTGACATCTCAGCAGAATAGTTGGAGGCCAGAATACAATGACATATTTTTAAAGTGCCAAATGAAAACAACAAATTGTCAACCCAGAATTCTCTCTGGAGCAGAAATAACTTCAAGGAATAAAGATGAAATAAAGGCATTTTCAGATGGACAAAAACAAAGATAATTCTCTGGCAGACCTTCCTTACAACAAAAGCTAAAGGAAGTTCTTTATGTCAAAGGGAAATGATTCCAGATGAAAATTCAGATCTTAATATCTTTAAAATATTTATGATCATTTAAAGTGAAAATGATTCATGCATAGCATCTTATGTACAATCTCATGTAATATGTAAACATGAAATTCATAGCATAAATTACAGGGAGTAAAAGACCTATAAGATTGCACTTAAAGAAACCCTAAAAGATTGCAAAGTTATTACATTTTATATTAACTTCCAACAGACTGAAAGTTAAGGAACTATATTGTAATCTGTAGAGCACGACCAAAATAATACAAATAGGTAAATGAAAAAGCCAATAAATTAAAGTGGAATTCTAAAAGTAATTTCAATGAACTCAAAATGATAGGAGAGGTGGGATAGAAGAACACACAAAAAAGGGACAAATAGAAAACAAAGAGGAAGCCGATAGACCTGAAACCAACCACATCAATAATTACATCAAATGGAAATTAAATACTCCAATAAAAAGGCAGGGATTGTCAGAATAGCTTAAAAGGCATGAACTATATGCTTTGTATATCCAAGGTACTTTAAATACAAAAATTCAGTTAGATGCACCCTGAATTCAAAGACTCCTTAAAGGCTGGGAAGAAAATATATACATATTTTCATAATGTTAAAATGTCAATTCATCAGAAGACTTAACATTCAGAAGAACATTTGCACTTAGGAAAAAAAAGAGTTTCAAAATCCATGAGGTAAAAATTGGTAGAATTAAAGAGATGAAGAGACAAATTCACAGTTATGGTTGGAATTTTAACAACTTCTCTTTGCAATTAATAGAACAACTACATAAAAAGTCAGTAAGGATACAGACCAAGTGAACAACATTGTCAACCACCTTGACTACTTGACATTTATAGAACACTACACTTAAGGAATGCAGAGGCACATTCTTTTCAAGTACACACGTATATTCACCAAACAGGCCATATGCTGGGCCAAACAAATCTCATTAAAGTACAAAATTTGAAATATCCCAGAGTATGTTCTTCGACAAAAAAAGAAATAAATTAGAAATCAATAATAATAAGATATTGAGTAAAACTCCAAATATGTTAAATTTAAGAAACACGTTTCTAAATAATTGATGAATCAAAAAAGAAATCATAAAGGAAATCAGAACAAATTTTCATGTCAATGATTATGAAAGTTCATAGCAACATTTGTGGGATGTAACTATACAATGCTTAAAAGAAAACTTATAATCTTTAAATGATTATTTTAGAGAAGAAGTAAGATCTGACATTAAATGATCTAAGCTTCCATCTTAAGAGGAAAAGAAGAGCAGTGCAAACTTAAAATAAATAGGAGGAAATAACAGAGCAGATATCAGTGAGTTAGGTAACAAAAAATAGAGAACATCAACAAAGCCCAAAGTTGCTTCTTTGAAACTAGTAATAAAATTGAGAAACCTCTAGATAAGGTAGACTGATTAAAAAAGAAACAAAGAAAGAATGAACAAGAATACAAATTAGCAATACTGGGAATAAAAGAGGGTTTATCACTACAGATCTTAGAGATATTAAAGGACAATAAGGGAATATTATGAACTTAATAAAATTAAGTTCGAAGACTTAGGTGGAACGAAAAAGATTTTTGAAAAATATATATGTGGGAATAGAAAATCTAAATAGTTCCATACCTATTAAAAATTAAAATCATTATCAAAAATATTTCCCCAAATAGAACTCCAGACCCAGGAGGCTTCACTGATGAATTCCATCCAGCTTTTAAAGAAAAAAATAAATCAGTTTCACATAGTTTCTTTCAGAAAACAGAGGAAGAAAGAGCACTTCCTTGGCAGTTGTATGAAGTTAGTGTAACTGAGAACAAAACTAAAAACATTTACAGGGAAGTAAAATTACAGACCAAGTTCCCTCATGAACATAGATGCAAAAATCCATAACAAAATCTTACCAAATTAAATTCAGAAATATATTTTAAAAATTTAAAAACCATGACTAAGTAGGGTTTCTTCCAGGACTGCAAGGGTAGTATAAAATTTGAAAATCAACCAATATAATTTATGTTACAAGAGAACTAAGCATATGATCATTTCAGTAGATGCAAAAAAGTATTTGATGAAATTCAACCCCCAATTATTAGGAACAGTACAGAATTTCCTCAATCTGACAAAGAGGATCAACAAAAAAAATTACATTAATCATAACTTAATGGAATATTTTTACTCCTAAGTTCTAGAACAAGGCAAAGATGTCTACTCTAATAATTTATATTCAATATTTCCAGGGCAACAAAGTAAGAAAAAGAAAAGGCATACAGATCAGAGAGAAGCATAACTCTATTTGCAGAAGACAATTTTTTACATAGAAAATCCTGACTAATGTACAAAATAATTACTAGGAGTACTAAGTGAATTAGCAAGATTGTATAAGGATTTATATATAAACACTGATTATATTTTTATATTATAGCAGCAAACAGAAAACAAAATTAAAAACAATTCTTATGTATTCAAGGGTTAAGAAACAAATGACTGCTTAGGAATACATTTAACAAAGGCAAGGACTGAATCACATTTACCTTTATGTCCACAATGATTAGCAGAGTTGCTGACAAAGAATACATTTAATGAAATTTGTTGAAAAATGAAAGAACGTTTGTCTGCTATAACAGAGATTTAAATTAATGTCTTAAAATATGAGAAGTTGTTTCATCTATCTGTCATGGCGTAAGTGCATCCGGGCTCAAAGGATGGTACCCTCATGTCACAGGCCATACCCTTTCCTTTTCCCTTCTGGACCTGAGCTACTTTTGTATTCCAACCAGAGTATATGTACTGAGGTTGTGCCCATTGCCTCTGCTCATAGACCATTGGCTGTAAGTTAGTCACATGGTCATGCTGCAAGGAAGGCTGCCAAATGTAGCGTTTACCTTGGGCAGATATTGTGCTTTATGAAAATTATATTATTGAAGAAAAAAAGAGACTGGATATTAGAAGACAGCTAGTGGGTTTTGACACACCAGTCCCAACCTGGCAGCTACAGTCAACGATAATTTTAATTATAATATTTTACTGTTCTTAAAGCTAAAATATTTTGAAATCACCAATAAGTTCAGAGCTCACTTTTACCAATGCACCCAGTAGACTTCAGAGAAAGTTCTCCTTAGCTGCTGTTTTTATTTAACTGAATTATGTGCAAATTATCACTTTTAATTATCGACATCCTAAAATATGTACTTATAAGACACACTGCTAAATACAGAGCACTTAGAAAACTAAAAACCTACACTGACCAGGATTTATGAATTACACGTCAAAACAGAAATCACAGAATAAGATTTGTGCCTGATCAAATTATAGATTTTAGCATACTGACTCATAAATCAGTCACTTGAATCCTCAGGACAATAAAAGGATTTATAAATCAAGACTTATTTAGGATTTATTACCCAAATGTCTACCATAAGAATGCAATGTTTATAAATCTCCTTTCTGACTTAAAAGACTAAATTTTATAAATTCTTTTGTAGTCATGGTCCATCTCTAATGACACTCTTGATGGGTTCACATTGTGATGTACCCTGGTGATGCTTAGGATACACTGATTAATGATAATGTCAGAAGGAAAGATAGGGCTTCCCTGGTGGCGCAGTGGTTGAGAATCTGCCTGCCAATGCAGGGGGCACGGGTTCGAGCCCTGGTCTGGGAGGATCCCACATGCCGCGGAGCAACTGGGCCCGTGAGCCACAACTACTGAGCCTGCGCGTCTGGAGCCTGTTCTCTGCAACAAGAGAGGCCGCGATAGTGAGAGGCCCGCGCACCGCGATGAAGAGTGGCCCCCACTTGCCACAACTAGAGAAAGCCCTCGCACAGAAAATAAGACCCAACATAGCCATAAATAAATAAGTAAATAAATAAACCCAAAATTAAAAAAAAAAAAAGAAGAATCTCTGTCTGTGAAAGGTCCTGAATAGTTAAAAAAAAAAAAAAAAGGGAAGATAATTTTATTAAAATTGCTTAACATTATTTATGTAAATTTTAAAGGATACTTTTATAATTAAAATAAAAATCTATTTTTTTATATTACAGAGATTTGAATGTTTATGGGTTTGAATATTTCGAGAATAAGATAAATTATACTTTATAAAATGACATGAAAAAAAATAATTTAAATGCCAAAACCATTTCAGAACAGGTTAAATATTCCAGGACACATTAAATGATGAAATTTCTCTACTATAAATCCTGGTCTGTGTTAAATTTCTAATTTGGCAAATAATTTTATGTTAAAATCACATAATATATTTCATTACAGATATAAGATATTTGTGCTATTTTGAAATATTTTATTTTTAAAGTTCTATTTTCTCCTTTGGCAGATCCTGTTTAGACTCTCTGGATTTGCCTCCCACCTGGGGAAGTGGTATTGGTCAAAATATTTACATGGCTGTTTTCCCATTTGGATAAGCCCTCTGCTCAAATATCACCTCCTTGGGCCCCTTATCTGCTCATCACTGACCATCCAGTTTAAAGGGGTACCCACATCACTCTCTTTCCTTTAGGCAGCTTTATTTATTTTTTTCACAGAAAGATGTTAATAAACAACTGTCAGTTTAATTCCAAGATGGGAAAGTTAATGAATGACAGCACAGGCAAACAGCAGCCCTGTAAAGTTTCTATCTTCTGGTTAACATGATACTCCCAAAAAACTTAAAGATGGTTTACTTTATTCACTTCTCAATAATGAAAAACTAAACAGATAATTTAATTTAAATAAGCCCATAAATAAGGTGTTTCCTTAGTTGGGACATGGCCCTTGCTACCTTTAGATATCAGAGATTTATAAAAGAGAGTTGGAAGAAATGGTTTGTAACTTTTAAAACAAAATGCAAGTTCAGTAACTATATCAAGAAGACAATGATCTGCTTAGTTTTTAATTTCAGAAAAAGTTGGGATAATATTTCTGTGGGTTTACCAATTAGCTAATGTTGGTGAGGGTGTGGAGAAAAGGGAACCCTTGTACACTGTTGGTGGGAATGTAAATTGGTGCAATCACCATGGAAAACAGTATGGGGATTCCTCAAAAAACTGAAAATAGAACTACCACGTGATCCAGCAATTCCATTCCTGGGTATATATATGAAGAAAATGAAAACACGAATGCGAAAAGATACATGCACCCCAATGTTTATAGCAGCATTATTTATAATAGCCAAGATGTGGAACCCACCTAAGTGTCCATCAGCAGATGAATGGATAAAAAAGATACGGTGTGTGTATATATAAATGTGTGTGTGTGTGTATACACACACACACACACACACACACACATATATATATACTGGAATATTACTCAGCCATAAGAAAGAATTTTGCCATTGGCAACAACATGAATGGACCTGGAGGGTATTATCCTTAGTGAAATAAGTCAGACAGAGAAAGCCAATAATGTGTGTTAGCACTTATATGTGGAATCTAAAAAAGAAAGTGAACAAATGTATATAACAAAACAGAAAAAGACTCACAGACTCCTAGGGGTAGGGGATTAAGAGGTACAAACTGCTATGTATAAAATAAATAAACTACATGGATATATTGTACAGCACAGGGAATATAGCCAACATTTTATAGTAACTTTAAATGGAGTATAACCTATGAAATTTTTGAATCACTATGTTGTACACTTAAAACTAATATAATATTGTAAATCAACAATACCTCAATAAAACAAATAAATAAATAAATAAAACAAAATTTCTGTGGGCTTTCATTCTCTTGATATTTTCTTAAAATGCAATTTTTAAAATACAAAATGGAAAGTTTTTAATCTACAAAATAAAACGTAAAATACAAAATCATACTTTAAAAACTATTATTGAAGAGGTTTGGTTAAATGTTTCCCTCCCTCCTCATCCCAAGGTCCAATAATTGTAGCGATGATAATAATAATAATAACAACAGCAACAACAGATGTTTCTGCTATAACAAGATGTATGCATTCTTGAAAAAAAAATTCTACAATATCATGAATTAAAAATAATAGGACTTATGGGAAAAACAGATTAGAGAGAGACCAGTTAAGGTCTACGCAGCTTGCTAATCAAAGCCAGTGGTGGATCAGTGTTTCCTGAAGTCTGACACTTGTATAATTTTGAGGACCCATTTTAAGGAAAATACATTAGATTACCTAACTGCCTGATACAGCTCAGCAGGGTAAATTCCCATATGTTTTACTACATGTTTTGGCTGCAAATTCTTTCAGCTCTTCTTCACATGACAATAACTTTGCAACAAACAGAGAAGAAAAAGATAACTCAGTCTTTATTCTAGTTCAGGGATTGAAATTTGCTTTGGGTTATTCTTGGTGTAAAAATTTTCTTTAGCCTGACAACTCCTTAGTGATAATGTTGTGTAAATATTTAGGACTCATCAAATTTAAGACAACTTCTATTAGGTTTCTTTCATATACAAGTAGTAATACTGTGTTTGGAAGAATTTTCCACAGACTTTCTTCTGGCTCCTATATGTCAAATTTTTTTCTCCATCACTACTCATAAACTTCCATTCTGCATAGTTGTTAGATACACTTCAATTACACATTCACGTTGCCACCGGACCTCCAGCTTTGACCCTTCCTGCAAGAGCACTGGGTAAGTTGGTGCAGTGAGCTATTTGATCATTTTGGGGAGCCATTCCTGTAGTGGAATGGCTTGCAATAATTTAGCTACACATGGAAGTGACTAGGAATCACCTAAATATATACTAAATTTAGACTGAATGCATCCACAATTCCACTTCTCCCATCTGGAACCCAGAAGTGGTGCAGCCATTCCAAAGCCCCTGATGATGAAGAAACTGAAGTGGAAAGAGACTGCGGTCTTAAAAGAGACAGTCAAAATATCGTACTTTGCAAGTGTTACAAAAATGCATGACCATTTGAGTACACGCTCTTAGATACAATGTAGGGGCCCCTGCAAGATAAGAGCTCTGAAGAGAAAGCTTCATTAATGTCACAATAGATTCTACTGGGCTTAGAGTAGCCCAGCAGCAATAATAGATGGATACTCAGGAAATAACTTGCCCAACTCCAGGAGGAAGCTCATTTTCGCCTGAGGCTGCCTCAGAGGATATTAAAAAGGCACAAAAACAATCTAGTGGAAATGCCAGCTTCCCAGCACTGAGACAATGCAGATGGAAATGTCATCTGCCAGAAGTCAAGAGCTGAGTAAGGCTGAGGGTGCATTTTTTGGGTTAGGGAGCCCCAGATGTGAGCACTCATTTTTATTTTTCTTAAAATAGTACAAGAAAGGATCCCGCCTGTGCAGCCTTTAAACCAGGGCTCCCCAACCTGTTAGGAGCCAGGCCGCACAGCAGGAGGTGAGTGGTGGGCAAGGAGCAAAGCTTCACGCTCCCCATCGCTCCCAACGCCCGCATTACCTTCTGAACCATCCCCGCCCCCTCTCCGCCCGCTCCCCTCCCCCCGCCGCCCCCCTTCCCCGGGCCCCAGCGGTCCGTGGAAAAATTGTCTTCCACGAAGCTGGTCCCTGGTGCCAAAAAGGTTGGGGACTGCTGATTTAAACTAAAGGTCTTGTCCTTACCCGCTGAAGATTGTAATTCTAGTCTCACTTTTTTTTGACTCTCTTTGCCAAGGAAAAATCATGCTTGAACCAACATAACTTTCCTGTTGCACTAATACCAATCCCTGATTTGCCTATCACGTATGAGATAACTGATGTAATGGAAACACACATTGGAGAAGAATAGACGGTAGCTAATGACTACTGAGCACCAGCTGCTGTTCTAAAGTGGTTCCCAAGTATTAACAAATTTACTCCTTGTAGCCACCTATGGGACAGATTCTAATGTTCTCACCCTTTTACAACCCTATTTTGGGCAGTGCTAAAAGCTTTGTAAATTTGACTGCCCATGGGGTCACTGAGAACTCATTGATCTCCTCCTATGTCCAATTACTTTGATCAAACATAAATAAATCTTTATAGGATTTTATTTTCAAGGCTCCTGAATATATTCACCATAGTAATATGAAATAACTCTTTATGTAAGTCTATGTATGTATGAAAAAGTCATAGTTCATGAAATCACAGATTATATCTCTTAATTTGATTACTAAACAAGATAATAGGAGTCCAAAATGAAATGTTTTTTGGTTTTTTTTTTTTTTAATTAATTAATTTATTTATTTTTGGCTGCGTTGGGTCTTTGTTGCTGCGTGCAGGCTTTCTCTAGTTGCGGCGAGCAGGGGCTACTCTTCATTGTGGTGCGTGGGCTTCTCTTGTTGCAGAGAATGGGCTCTAGGTGCTCGGACTTCAGTAGTCGTGGCACGCAGGCTCAGTAGTTGTGACTCACGGGCTTAGTTGCTCTGTGGCATGTGGGATCTTCCTGGACCAGGGCTCGAAACTGTGTCGCCTGCATTGGCAGGTGGATTCTTAACCACTGCACCACCAGGGAAGCCCTGGTATGGTTTATTTAGACCAGTGTGGTCCAAGGGCCATCTGTTCCACAATTTCCTAATGGGAGGTGGCCAATAAAAATATGTTTACTGCCCCTATTTTGGACCTACTGAATCTGAATTTCTAGATTAGGTTCCGAGAAAATGGATTTTTAGCAAGCTCTCCTAAGTAATTATAATGCATACTGAAGTTTGGGAACCCCTAATTTAAAGTAATTTAAATGCTGTGAAATCTCTACTTTCCAGTGAGCAGACATAACTGTCTAGTGTTTATAATCACAAGACATTTAAAAGCTTGAATGTGATTTAGGAAATGAATAAATATGCTTTTGTTTCTTGTATGCTAATATAGGCTTGAAAGTGTTATTTGAAACAAATGATACAGTACAGGAAAAAAAAAACTACAAGATTTTGCAGATCTTTAAATCAGACCATCGACTAATTGAAACACCTGGGAGGTTAGTCTTCCTAATAGCATAATCTAAAAAGTAGAACAGATTTTACTGGCTTTGGATAAATTGTTTGAGGATAAGCTCTTTTCCCTTATGAACTACTTCCTTCCTGCACCCTGAAAGGAATGAATTTTGGGGTCTTGCAGTTCTGAGTAAGCTCTCTCTCCTCATAAATATTTAGATTAGAAGAAAAAAGCCAGGACCATTCTTTTAAAAAGCTTAATGAATTTTTAAAAATGTATGAACATAGTTGGGAAATCCTGCCAATGATTAAAGGGTCTTGGGTTTAATATTACATTCTTTTCTTTTCCCAAATTCTCTTCCACATTTCATGAAACAATATATTTCTCTAAATAAACCTAAGTTGAAATTAATCATTTTAGTCATTTTCATCACAAAATTTAATTATCGACACAATTTTCTGCTGCTCATGTCTTGATCTTTATTCTATGTCATCTACAGGGCATACTCTCCATGCTGTAAGTTAAATTAATATTTCTACCATCACTCCAATGGCTTTTTGGTGCATTATATGTGGGCCATTTCCTTAAAGATCTCATTTCCCAGTTGAGGTGTTTACACATAAAAACGCCAGGGATTGTCAAGTTCTAGATTGGTTTAGAATTAGAATAGAGTAAATCTAACCTTCCATGCTATTATCTGCAATTCACTGACATGACATAATTAAAAATGAAGAAAAAGAAAAGGAAAATGTAAATAATTTCATTTAACCCTACATGTAAGTCAACATACACATGTTGTTATTTTTCTCTTGGAAGGTTAGTTTCAAAAAACAAAATTAGTTTCTTTATTTGCTGCTTATAAAAACCAAATATCAAAATTTTGAACCTCTCCTTTTGATTGTTATGCCTTTTTGGTTGATTGACCCTTTTCTCATTAAGCAATATCACATTTTATCTCTGGTGTCTCTGTTTTGGAGTTTACTTTGTCTTATATTAATATAACCACTCTTACTTTTGGTTAATGTTTGCACGGTAAATCTTTTTTCAACCTTTTATTTATTTATTTTTCTTTTCTTGGCTTGATAGCTCATCTCCACTCCCCCCCAGCTTTATTAAGGTATAATTGACAATTAAAAATTGTTTACCTTTAAGGTGTACAGCTTGATGACTTTATATACATATATAGTGAAATAGATCACTGCAATCAAGGTAATTAACATATTGACCACCTCACAGTTACCTTTTTCTTGTGTGTGTGTGCCTGTGCCTGTCTTGAGAAAAAGTAGGATCTACCCTCTTAGCATATTTCAATTACACGTATGGTATTGTTAACTATAGTCACAGTATTATACATTGGTTCCCCAGAATTTATTCATCTTATATAACTGAAACTTTGTACCCTTTGACCAACTCCATTTTCCCCTCCTCCCATAGTTCTGACCTACTTATATCATGATAGTTGAAGTGAGTTTCATGTAGATAGGATACATTTCTGTCTGTTTAAAAAAATCCATTCTCTGTCCTTCATCTGGTGTTGTTTTGACCATTAATGTAATTATTGATCTGTTTGGATTTAGATTCATCATTTTATTAGTGATTTCTGCTTATTTTCTCTGTTTTTCATTCCTTTGATTCATTCCCTTTACCTGCTTTCTTTTGACTATAGGCATACCTCAGAGAGACTGGGTTCGGTTCCAGACTACTGCAATAATGTGAATATCACAATGAAGCAAGTCACATGGATTTTTCAGTTTCAAAGTGCATATAAAAGTTACATTCACACCATACTGTAGTCTATTAAGTGTGCAATAGCATTATGTCTAAAATATACCTACCTTAATTAAAAAATATTTTATTGCTAGAAAATGCTAACCATCATCTGAGCCTTCAGTAAGTCGTAGTAGTAACATCAAAGATCATTGATCACAGATCACTAAAACAAATATAATAATAATGAAAAGGTTTGAAATATTGAAAGAGTTACATTAAATATAGAGAGAATGATACAGAGACATGAAATGAGCGATTGTTGTTGGAAAAATGGTGTTCAGATTGGATATTTTCTATTTCCTTTTTTCTAATTCAGTCTTTTCACTATTAATTTCACTAATAGTGCTCACCCTTACTTTCTGGGTCATTTTCTTAAGAGCTGCTTCTGAGTCTCTATCAGATAAATCCAATATCTTTGTTGTCTGATTGTGTTTTCCTCTGTGAATCGAGATTTCCTTATTTCACTGTATGCTGGGTAATTTTTGGACTATATCTTGAACTTTTTGAATATTATGTTATGAGACCTTGGGATTTGTTTAAGTCTATGGGGAATTTTGATATTTTAGTTTTAGCTGGCAACCAACCAGGTTCAAGTTAGACCACAAATTCCAATCAGACTTCTGTGGGTTGTGGTTTCAATGCAGGTTCCATTTTCAAAGCTTCTGTAGTCATGTTTGGATCTGTTCCATGCGTACACCACTCAAATGCCGATCTAGGACTTGGGTGGTTGTATATCCTGTATTCAATTCTTAAGTTCTATGGTGTATTGTTTAGGGTCAGATCCATGCATGTTCAACTTGAGATGAGCCCAGGGGTTCACAGGCAACTTTAGGGGTCACTTTCTTAAGTTCTTCTATCTTGATGATCTGGATTCCTAGGGCCACCCTTTGTGGTTCTCTGGTCAGAAACAGGGGCTTTATTTACTCTGCTCAAATGGGCTCATTTCCAGGGTTGAATAGGTGGAGGACAAAGATAAAAAAAAGCAATGGGGATTCACCCCATTCTCCTAGTATTACGTCATTCTGATCAGAAAGGAAGGTTCGCCATTCTCAGAGTTCTAGGCTCCCGCCAGCTCCTGTTGCTGCCACTGTCACTGCCACTGCTGTGGCAACCAAAAGATCACTTAGGAGCCACACAAGAGAACAAAGAAAACTATTGGGGGTACTTCCCCCACTGTCTTTGAGCATGAAGGATCTTCCTTATTTAGCCATAACTAGAGAGATTTTCCTGTATCTCTGTCTGCCCAGGTCCTGAAGCCTACTTATGTATTTTGGGCTGTGTTTGGTCCAGAGTGGTGTAAACAGAGGGGAAAAAACTGGTAAGCTCATAGCTAGTTGGGTAGTACTTTGAATTTTGGTCTTGTTCCTTAATCTGCATAAAATTGCTCTTCATCTACCTGAAACAGCTGTTCCAGGCATGCCATCCAAATTCTACAGCTGCGCTCAGTGGGGAGCAGAGAGCGCGGTGTGCTCTCTCTGTCTTACGCAGAAGTGGAGCCAATCATCCCAATGAAAGGTAAGGAGACAAAAACAAGTTTACAGGAAACACTAAGCGAAACACATAGCATGTATAGTAAGCTGGCTGTTAAAAGCCAACAAGCTGAGTAAAATGAAACTCATTTTAGAACTGATAGACCTCAGCTGATCCTTGCTATGGTCAATGACTTTGTATTCAGCATGCCATCTGGCATTTATTTGCTGGCACTGAAAACACTTTGGCGGTTGTTGCTAAGGTTGGTTAGGTATGATATCATCGGAGGCAAACTCATCCCCCTTTTCAGTCTTGTAAGTCATAAACACTGACATACTGAGAGAACTGCTGATTAACAATTAAGAAAAAAGTCTAATCAGGGCAATTCTAAAGTTTTATATGCAAAGGCATGCTCAAATCTATAGCGTACTGGGATCACTCCGCCGAAACGGCTAGCACTTAGGATACTTTTTCTGCATTAATTATTGACATGTCATCAACAGAGATGAACCAATCATATGCACACTACATATTTCTGAAAAGTTGTGAGTGAAATTAATTATGAAAAGGAACTTAATTGGAACTCTACAATGAATCCTTTTGTAAAGCAAAATCATTGCCCTCTGATTTTGGGATTACATGTATGATTTTTTTCATAAAGCTGATTTATATATTTTTATTTAGACTTATTTACCCTGTTTTTGAGTCAGCTTCTCTAATTCACAGGTCAGCCTAGGGCAACATGGCAGATTTGCTACTTAAGGCACATGACTTTTTTGGCTGTATTATGCTTATAGCAACGGCTGAGCAGCAGGAGACAGTACTTAATTAGCTGCCTTTGCAGTTATCAGGCTGCAATCACATTTGATTAAGAAGGCTGTTTATTTCACTCAAGGCTCAGAAAGCTCTCCTGAGGAGAGATGCCCATGTTTTGGCCCAGAGAACCAGAAAGAGAGCCTCGCACATGAAGGGGCACTCTGCAGCTCAGTCATAGGTGTTCTGAATGACCTTGGAGAAGTCACTTTGCTCCCCATTTGTTTCCTCTTTTCCCAGACTCCAAACGTTTTCGAAGCCCAATGTTTTCTTTAATGACAGGAACATATTCCAAAGCTCTTCTAAGTACTTTTATGTGCTAATATACCCTTCAGTCTAATTCTGGGAGATAGGCAAGTTGTTACTCTTATTCCCTCTTAACAAATTAATAAAGAGGCTCAATGATATTAGAAGAATAAAGTTTACACAGCATAAAAGAAGAGGAACTCAAGACCAATTTGGTGAACTTGGTTGTTCTTCTACACCCCCTATTGCTAAAACAAATATTAATTAAGAATAGAATCACAGAGAGTTGTTTCCTGTTTAATTTCACCTGACAAAGGGCAAGAAGGTCTATTTACTTAATGTGAGGATGGGAATTACTTGAGACTGAAACCATAAAGAAGACTTTTCCCCATTTATCTGATAAACATAAATTCAAATATTTCCCTATATGTAATACTTTGGAAGTTGACCTTGTATTATTCCTGGTGTTTATAGAGGAAAAATGTTGTATTAACATTGTACAGTTGCTTTTTTTTTTCATTATTTGTGGTAGTTTTTTTTTTTAACAACTTTATATTAGAGTATAATTGCTCTACAACGGTGTGTCAGTTTCTGCTTTATAACAAAGTGAATCAGCTATACATATACATATATCCCCATATCTCCTCCCTCTTGCGTCTCCCTTCCACCCTCCCTATCCCACCCATCTAGGTGGTCACAAAGCACCGAGCTGATCTCCCTGTGCTATGTGGCTCTTTCCCACTAGCTAGCTATTTTACATTTGGTAGTGTATATATGTCCATGCCACTCTCTCACTTCGTCCCAGCTTACCCTTCCCCCTCCCTGTGTCCTCAAGTCCATTCTATGCCTGTGCCTTTATTCCTGCCCTGCCGCTATGTTCTTCAGAACCTTTTTTTTTTTTAGATTCCATATATATGTGTTAGCATACAGTATTTATTTTTCTCTTTCTGACTTACTTCACTCTGTATGACAGTCTCTAGGTCCATCCACCTCACTACAAATAACTCAATTTCGTTTCTTTATATGGCTGAGTAATATTCCATTGTATATATGTGCCACATCTTCTTTATCCATTCATCTGTCGATGGACACTTAGGTTGCTTCCATGTCCTGGCTATTGTAAATAGAGCTGCAATGAACATTTTGGTACATGACTCTTTTTGAATTATGGTTTTCTCAGGGTATATGACCAGTAGTGGGATTGCTGGGTCGTATGGTAGTTCTATTTTTAGTTTTTTGAGGAACCTCCACACTGTTCTCCATAGTGGCTGTATCAATTTACATTCCCACCAACAGAGCAAGAGGGTTCCGTTTTCTCCACACCCTCTCCAGCATTTATTGTTTGTAGATTTTTGGATGATGGCCATTCTGACTAGTGTGAGGTGATACCTCATTGTACTTTGATTTGCATTTCTCTAATGATTAGTGATGTTGAGCATCCTTTCATGTGTTTCTTGGCAATCTGTAAATCTTCTTTGGAGAAATGTCTATTTAGGTCTTCTGCCAGTTTTTGGATTGGGTTGTTTGCTTTTTTGATATTGAGTGGCATGAGCTGCTTGTATGTTTTGGAGATTAATCCTTTGTCAGTTGCTTCATTTGCAAATATTTTCTTCCATTCTGAGGGTTGTCTTTTCATCTTGTTTATGGTTTCCTTTGCTGTGCAAAAGCGCTTAAGTTTCATTAGGTGCCATCTGTTTATTTTTCTTTTTATTTCCATTTCTCAAGGAGGTGGGTCAAAACGGATCTTGCTGTGATTTATGTCATAGAGTGTTCTGCCTATGTTTTCCTCTAAGAGTTTGATAGTGTCTGGCTTTACATTTAGGTCTTTAATCCATTTTGAGTTTATTTTTGTGTATGGTGTTAAGGAGTGTTCTAATTTCATTCTTTTATCTGTAGCTGTCCAGTTTTCCCAGCACCACTTATTGAAGAAGCTGTCTTTACTCCATTGTATATTCTTGCATCCTTTATCAAAACTAAGGTGGCCATATTTGCGTGGGTTTATCTCTGGGCTTTCTATCCTGTTCCATTGATCTATATTTCTGTTTTTGTGCCAGTACCATACTGTCTTGATTACTGTAGCTTTGTAGTATTGTCTGAAGTCCAGGAGCCTGATTCCTCCAGCTCTGTTTTTTTTTCTCAAGATTTCTTTTGTTATTTGGGGTCTTTTGTGTTTCCATATAAATTGTGAAATTTTTTGTTCTAGTTCTGTGAAAAATGCCATTGGTAGTTTGATAGGGACTGCATGGAATCTGTAGATTGCTTTGGGTAGTAGAGTTATTTTCACAATGTTGATTCTTCCAATCCAAGAACAAGGTATATCTCTCCATCTGTTTGTATCATCTTTAATTTCTTTCATCAGTGTCTTATAGTTTTCTGCATACAGGTCTTTTGTCTCCTTAGGTAGGTTTATTCCTAGGTATTTTATTCTTTTTGTTGCAATGGTAAATGGGAGTGTTTCCTTAATTTCTCTTTCAGATTTTTCATCATTAGTGTATAGGAATGAAAGAGATTTCTGTGCATTAATAATGTTTCCTGCTACTTTACCAAATTCATTGATTAGCTCTAGTAGTTTTCTGGTGGCATCTTTAGGATTCTCTATGTATAGTATCATGTCAACTGCAAACAGTGACAGTTTTACTTTTTCTTTTCCAATTTGGATTCCTTTTATTTCTTTTTCTTCTCTGATTGCTATGGCTAAAACTTCCAAAACTACGTTGAATAATAGTGGTGAGAGTGGGCAACCTTTTCTTGTTCCTGATCTTAGTGGAAATGGTTTCATTTTTTTCACCATTGAGAACGATGTTGGCTGTGGGTTTGTCATATATGGCCTTTATTAAGTTGAGGTAAGTTCCCTCTATGCCTACTTTCTGGAGGGTTTTTATCATAAATGGGTGTTGAATTTTGTAGAAAGCTTTTTCTGCATCTATTGAGATGATCGTATGGTTTTCCTCCTACAATTTGTTAATATGGTTTATCACATCGATTTGCATATATTGATGAATCCTTGCATTCCTGGGATAAACCCCACTTGATCATGGTGTATGGTCTTTTTAATGTGCTGTTGGGTACTGTTTGCTCGTATTTTGTTGAGGATTTTTGCATCTATGTTCAGCAGTGATATTGGCTTGTAGTTTTCTTTCTTTGTGACATCTTGTCTGGTTTTGGTATCAGGGTGATGGTGGCCTTGTAGAATGACTTGGAGAGTGTTACTCCTTCTGCTATATTTTGGAAGAGTTTGAGAAGGATAAGTGTAGCTCTTCACTAAATATCTGATAGAATTTGCCTGTGAAGCCATCTGGTCCTTGGTTTTTGTTTGTTGGAAGATGTTTAATCACAGTCTCAATTCCAGTGCTTGTGATTGGTCTGTTCATATTTTCTATTTCTTCCTGGTTCAGTCTCGGAAGGTTGTGCTTTTCTAAGAATTTGTCCATTTCTTCCAGGTTGTCCATTTTATTGGCATATAGTTGCTTGTTGTAATCTCTCATGATCCTTTGTATTTCTGCAGTGTCAGTTGATACTTCTCCTTTTTCATTTCTAACTGTATTGATTTGAGTCTTCCCCCTTTTTTTCTTGATGAGTCTGACTAATGGTTTATCAATTTTGTTTATCTTCTCAAAGAACCAGCTTTTAGTTTTATTGATCTTTGCTATCGTTTCCTTCATTTCTTTTTCATTTATTTCTGATCTGATCTTTATAATTTCTTTCCTTCTGCTAAATTTGGGTTTTTTTTGTTCTTCTTTCTCTAATTGCTTTAGGTGTAAGTTTAGGTTGTTTATTTGAGATGTTTCTTGTTTCTTGAGGTAGGATTGTATTGCTATAAACTTCCCTCTTAGAACTGCTTTTGCTGCATCCCATAGGTATTGGGTCGTCGTGCTTTCATTGTCATTTGTTTCTAGGTATTTTTTGATTCCCTCTTTGATTTCTTCAGTGATCTCTTGGTTATTTAGTAGTGTATTGTTTAGCCTCCATGTATTTGTATTTTTTACAGATTTTTTCCTCTAAGTTATATCTAGTCTCATAGTGTTGTGGTTGGAAAAGATACTTGATACAATTTCAATTTCAATTTCAATTTTGTTTAATTTACCAAGGCTTGATTTGTGACCCAACATATGATCTATCCTGGAGAATGTTCCATGAGCACTTGAGAAGAAAGTGTATTCTGTTGTTTTTGGCTAGAATGTCCTATAAATATCAATTAAGTCCATCTTGTTTAATGTGTCATTTAAAGCTTGTGTTTCCTTATTGATTTTCAGTTTGGTTGATCTGTCCATTGGTGAAAGTGGGGTGTTAAAGTCCCCTACTATGGTTGTGTTACTGTTGATTTCCCCTTTTATGGCTGTTAGCATTTGCCTTATGGATTGATCCCTTGATCATTATGTCATGTCCTTCTTTGTCTCTGATAATAGTCTTTATTTTAAATCTATTTTGTCTGATATGAGAATTGCTACTCCAGCTTTCTTTTGATTTCCATTTGCATGGAGTACCTTTTTCCATCCCCTCACTTTCAGTCGTATGTGTCCCTAGGTCTGAAGTGGGTCTGTTGTAGACAGCATATATACGGGTCTTGTTTTTGTATCCATTCAGCCAGTCGATGTCTTTTGGTTGGAGCATTTAATCCATTTACATTTAAGGCAGTTATCGATATGTATGTTCCTATTTCCATTTTCTTAATTGTTTTGGGTTTGTTACTGTAAATCTTTTCCTTCTCTTGTGTTTCCTGCCTAGAGAAGTTCCTTTAGCATTTGTTGTAAAGCTGGTTTGGGTGATGCTGAATCCTCTTAGCTTTGTTTTTCTATAAAGGTTTTAATTTCTCTGTCAAATCTGAATGAGATCCTTGTTGGGTAGAGTAATCTTGGTTGAAGGTTTTTCCCTTTCATCACTTTAAATATGTCTTGCCACTCCCTTCTGGCTTGCAGAGTTTCTTCTGAAAGATCAGCTGTTAACCTTATGGGGATTCCCTTGTATGTTAATTATTGGTTTTCCCTTGCTGCTTTTAATATATTTTCTTTGTATCTAATATTTGATAGTTTGATTAATATGTGTCTTGTCATGTTTCTCCTTGGATTTATCTTGTATGGGACTCTATGGTCTTCCTGGACTTGATTATTTCCTGTCCCATATTATGGAAGTTTTCAACTATAATCTATTCAAATATTTTCTCAGTCCCTTTTTTTTCTCTTCTTCTTCTGGGACCCCTATAATTTGAATGTTGGTGCATCTAATGTTGTCCCAGAGGTCTCTGAGACTGTCCTCAATTCCTTTCATTCTTTTTTCTTTATTCTGCTCTGAAGTAGTTATTTCCACTATTTTATCTTCCAGGTCACTTATCTGTTCTTCTGCCTCATTTATTCTGCTATTGATTCCTTCTAGAGAGTTTTAAATTTCATTTATTGTGTTGTTCATCATTGTTTGTTTGCTCTTTAGTCCTTCTAGGTCCTTGTTAAACATTTCTTGTATTTTCTCCATTCTATTTCCAAGATTTTGGATCATCTTTACTATCATTCCTCTGAATTCTTTTAGGTAGACTGCCTATTTCCTCTTCATTTGTTTGGTGTGGTGGGTTTTTACCTTGCTCATTCATCTGCTGTGTGTTTCTCTGTATTCTCATTTTGCTTAACTTACGGTGTTTGGGGTCTCCGTTTCACAGGCTGCAGGTTCGTAGTTCCCGTTGTTTTTGGTGTGTGCCCCCAGTGGCTAAGGTTGGTTCAGTGGGTTGTGTAGGCTTCCTGGTGGAGGGGACTGGTGCCTGTGTTCTGGTGGATGAGGCTGGATCTTGTCTTTCTGGTGGGCAGGATCGCGTCTGATGGTGTGTTTTGTGGTGTCTGTGACCTTATTATGATTTTAGGCAGCCTCTCTGCTAATGGGTGGGGTTGTATTCCTGTCTTGCCAGTTGTTCGGCATAAGGTGTCCAGCACTGTAGCTTGCTGGTTGTTGAGTGGAGCTGGCTCTTAGCATTGAGATGGAGATCTCTGAGAGATTTTTGCCGTTTGATATTATATGTAGCTGGGAGGTCTCTGGTGGACTAATGTCCTGAATTCTGCTCTCCCACCTCAAAGGCACAGGCCTAACACCTGGCTGGAGCACCGAGACCCTTTCAGCCACACGGTCAGGTATGTGGGCACTCTCTTGCCTTTTGGGAAGTCTGAGGTCTTCTGCCAGCAGTAGGTGTTCTGTAGGAGTTGTTCCACATGTAGATGTATTTCTGATGTGTTTGTGGGGAGGAAGGTGATCTCCACGTCTTACTCCTCCACCATCTTGAAGGTCTCCCTGTACAGCTGGTTATTTGCAACCACAGGTAGCACTTATTTTTTGCAAAATGAAGCACAGAGAGATATCATTCTGTTTACCTTTTTTGACAGTGTGAATTCATACCAAGTATGTTTGAAGTAATTTGTCATGTTTTTTTTCTATTTTTGTCAGATTTGGGCAGAGGTATGAAAAACATCTTTTTGTTTCCTGTACGATTTTCTTTCTTCTTTCTTTTTCCTTAAGAATGCGTATCTAAACTACAAATTCTATTTATCTCTGAGCTACTGTGGGTTAAACAGCCAAGGCTTTCACCCATGGAACATTCTGATGGTATCCCATCGTACTTTATGTGGTTATCATCTCCCTCTGAAATTTGCATTAGTTATGGGTGTGTTCATCCTAACATTTGGCAATTGGGAGACAGCTGGAAGGTAGTGTGCTCTGGCCAGCAGCTGTCCATCAGAATTCTTCCAATATAATGGAATAAAAATCAGTGTGTGTGCATAATTCTTGCCTCCTTAATTTTATCGATAAAACATTTTATCTCCAAAAATTATGCAGCTGAATAGAGTTGTACTGGAGCCTGTTGCCTGATGAGTCACAGGCTGGCAGATCATACTGTCTCATTGATAGAGACATATTCAAATATGTGAATTGTGCAAAAGCCTGTATGGGAGGTAGGTAGGACCAAAGCTAGGCCTCCTAGTATATGCCTGAGGCAAACTTCAGTGCAAAGCACCTTCTACCTTTGGGTTCTGGATCTTCTGTAGTGGAGCCATTTTTCAACTTTTTCCACTGAAGCACTGAGCATGGCTAGAGCACATTCACATATGTGCTCTACAATGAAATATGACAAGAAGTTAAATCATTATAATCAAATTGCCTTTTGAGTTCTAATTCCTATCATCTGATTATAATTTATTATAAACAGTGTGACTCGACAGTGATGGCTGACTCCCTAGAAATCACTCCTTTTATTTTGTAATGATACCTGATTTTTACCCCATGAAAGAAATTCTCTGAAATCAATAACATATTTGAATTATGAGTTGATATTTCTAAGCAAATATTTACCCAGATGATACATATTTATTTAGAACTCACAAAATGTCAGCTTTTTCGTGCTTAAACGGAGGATTACTTGTGTTTAAATGATCCACTCTGGTTCATTCAGTTGGTCAGGCCCCGTACCTTCCATGGTAAGTTGGCAGACCTGCTTCTTGTCCTCTTGGAAGGACAGACAGATCATTTAGGAACTTGAATAAAGTGATAAATAATAGCAGGGCAGAGAAAGAATACTAATATGGCAACATATAGGAGGGAATTTAATCCAGATTGAAGTTAAGAAAAAGCTCCCCCAAAATATGATGTTTAGATCTTCATAAGTTCTTATAGCAATAAATAGTTTTCATTCTTCCCATCTTGAAACCATCAGTTCTTCAGGAGCCAGTGGGGAGTAGCAGAAAAAGGTCAAGCACACATAGTTTTAAATGCCAGCTTATTACACAGTAGCTGTGTGAAATTAGACAAATTACTTAACTCTGAGTCTCAACTTCCTCATCTGTACAGAGAAGAAGAATAATACCCAGGTAATGGGGGCTATTCTGAAGATTAATAAACTAATATATTTTAAGCATCTGGGACAGAGATTGCATTAAATAACTGATAGTTCCCTTCACTCTAATAATTTCTGCCACCGTTAAACACTCTTTCCCTTATAATATCCAACTCTGACGTCTATCAAATGAAGGTAGCCCCTAAAACCTGGAATATATGACCAGCTGTGAGTTGATTTGTTTTGGGCACAATCTCATGGATGAATAAATAAAGATGGATCCTCACATAAACTGCTTTGTTATGACAACATATTCAATTCAGAATGAACCAAAACACCACAAATCCTATCTTTTACATAATTTTAAATACAAAAAGCACGTAGAAGAGAATTAAGGTATTCACTGTTCCCGCCACCATGGAAGGTGTATTCAGGCTGATCAGTGAAGGAAAGATCAAATTTAACAGTGAAGGGATTTTGAAGGGATGGAGAACACTTTTAGGGAAGCTGAAATAGATGTAGAACACTTTTCAGGAGGCTGATCAGAGGCAGAAAGGGGAGAAAGACAGTGTATTCCCGAATTTTCATGGGCTCCATGGTGGGCTTGCTGTTCTCTTTCTTACGCTTCTCTTCAGAACATCCCATTCACTCCCCCCACACCTTTTTCAACCAGCACCTCTAGGCTTTTTACTCCCAAATATAGATGTGATGCTCCAGGCTCTCCAATGAGGGTCAACTGGTGCATTCCACCCACGAAAGGTTCACTGAATTTGTCTTATAGGCTATAAAGCCTATTACCCCCCACTCCCCACCAATCAACATATTAAAAATGAATTCATTCCTCTCTCTAAACTTTCTTGAATGTTCCTCATTAGTTCTCAGAACACACTATCTACGCAATCATTCAAAACTTCAGACTTGATTTGTACTTGTTCCTCTTGTTCAGCCCCAGTTCTTAGTCTCTTTTATCACTTTGCCCTGCAGTACAGGACATTGTCAAAGAGCACCAGCCCTCTCTACAAGCGTGCCTGAAGGATGGGCAGCATCAGAAACCCCTGGGAGTTTGTTAAAAATGCAAAATTTCAGGTTCCACACCAGACCTAACCAAATCAGGATCCACATGTTAACAAGGTGCTGTGATATTCATATTAACAAATAAATATTTGATCTTTGTCCCATTTCTGGCACAGAGATCCTAAAACCCCTGGGATTTCCTAAGTGATAAGAGTAATAAAGGTGTCTTAATATTCATAACAAACCCCTTTCAACCACATCTGAGTTTATGTTAATGAGGTGAGTTTTGGAAAGCACCTGAGGATGGGGGCTGGTTGCCAGGGAAACCAACCTTGTGATTAGAGGGTTGGAACTTTCATTCCAACCTCCAGACCTCCAGGGAGGGGAGAGGGGCTGGAGATTGAGTTAAATCATTAACAGTCAATGATTTAATCAATCATGTCTATGTAATGAAGCCTCCATAAAACCCCAAAAGGACAGGGTTCGGAGAGCTTCCTGGGTTGGTGAACACGTGAAGAATTAGGGAGAGGGACATGACTGGAGAGACCATGGAAGCTTCAAACCTTTCCCCATACCTTGCCCTATGCAGCTCTTCCATCTGGCTGTCTCTGAGTTATGATGTTTTTTTTCTAGTAAGTAAAATGTTTCTCTGAGTTCTGTGAGTGCTCTAGCAAATTTATAGAATCCTAGGGTCATTGAAACCTCTAATTTATAGTTCAGAAGCTCAGGTGACACCATGGACTTGCAACTGGTGGCTAAAGTTGGCGGAGGTGTGAGCAGTTTTATAGGACTGGACCCGTAACCTGTGGATCTGCTGTTCTCTCCAGGTACATAGTGTCAGAACTGAGTTAATTGCTTGTGGTGTTGGAAAACCCACACAATGAAATTGGTCTTAGAATCTTAGGTATCCACGTGATCTCTTACTGTCTTCATTAAACTTTTTCATTGTTTTCTTTCTTTTAATTATAAGGATTTTCCAAAATATGAGAATTATAGATACTAATATAAAACACCCATATACCCACTACCCATACTTATTACATGTTAATAATTTATAATATCTGTTTCAGATTTGTATTTTTTAAGTAATAAAATATTAGAGTTGAAGGTCTCCTTCCTACTCCTCTGCCTAAGGTGACAAACTTGTCCCAGGGCTGTCCCAAATTGTAGCACTGAAAGTCCTGCACCCCAGGAAACCCCTCAGTTCTGGGAAATACTGAAATTCATCTGTACCTTTCCCTCCCCCACCTATTTACCACATGTGCATGTTTCTATAATATACAGAATTATTTTATGTGTTTAGATTTACGCAAAGAGTATCGTGTTTGGCACATTCTTTTTCTGTTAGCTCTTTTTCACATAGCATTACTGTTTTGAGATTTACTCTAATGATACACTAACATGCATGGATTTAATTGCTATATCCCATTCTACTGTATGTATATACTCTAATTTACTTATCCATTCTCCTCTGATAGAAATTTAGGTTGCTTCCAATGTTTTGCTATTTTAAATAATATCAACCAACATTACAATGTCTCCTTGTGCATATTTGAGGATTTTCCAGGGAATATATGTAGAAGGGGTAAATTGCTAAGTCCTAAAGGATGCCCATCTTCATCTTTTCTGCATGTGGTCAAATTGCTCCCAAGTGTTGATAATGGTTTGTGTTTTCCCACCAGCAGTGTGAGTTCCCTTTCACGTTGGCCCACAGTGCTTGGCGCTATCAGACTTACAGAGTATTGCCAGCCTGACAGCTCTGAACAGTCTTGTACTGTTTTAAGCTGCATTTCCCTGCTTTAGCTGGCCAGGGGGAGCATCTTCCTTGTGTTTATTGCCCTTCTGGTTTTCTGCTCTACTACTTCTTTTGAGCTCACACATTGCCCATTTTCCTATTGAGGCATTATGGATACTAATCTTTTGTGAATCATAAGAATTGCAAGTATCTTCTCCAAGTGGGGAATTTGCCTGACACTTCGCCTATGGAATCGTTGCCTTATATATTTTTTAAAAATTTAAGGATTGAGATATAATTCACATACCATAAAATTCATCGTTTTAAAGTGTAGAGTTCAGTGATTTAGTATATCTCTTCTTTTACAGTTTGTGCTTTCTAGCTTTTATTTTAGAAATCTTTCCTATTCTGAGACTATAATGCCATTCTACTCTTTTTTAAAATGTTGTAAATGTTTGCCTCTTGCCTTTATGTAATTAGTCCATTAGGATAGATTTTGGGGTGTGGTGTGATGGAGTGATCTAGTTTAACGTTTATCTGTATGGATAGTTAATTGTCTTGGCACCATTTATTAAATAATCCACCCACCTCTACTGGTTTGTAATCAGTAATCATCTCCATTATCACGAGTCAGTTTCTAAGCTTTATATTCTATCAGTTTATCTGTGAACCAGTATGACACTATTTATTTTCCATAACTTTATAATAAATCTTGATGTCTCCTAGGCATGTCTTTTCACTTTGTTGTTTATCATAACTGTTTTCTTTTGTCTACACCCTTTTCTTTCTCATATACATTTTAGGCTCTCTCTGTCAAACTCAATAAAAAATGGTCCTGTGGGTTTTTATTAGAATTGTATTGATTTTACATATATTTCGGGAAGAATTGACATAACTCGATATTGACAACCTTACAATATTCCCATCCACAATTTGGTATATCTCTTAATTTCTTTAGGTCTCCCTTTCATCTCTTGAAACTTTTATGTATTTATATTACTCCATAAGTGCCATGCACATATTATTGGATTTCTTACTAGGTACTTAGTTTCTGGTTTTGTGAGATTTGTGTACACACATATATTTTACGTTTTCTGAGTGTTGTTGATGTATAGGGATGCACTAATTTTTGTACACTGATCTTACATCCTGCAGTGTTGATGAATTGTCTTATTTGTTTTTATAGTCTGAGGAGTATAGGCAATCATATCACTGGTAAATAATAACAATTTAGTTCTTTCCTTTCCAACTGGAATCATCTCTTTTTAATTTGTCTCGTTGGTTACACTGACCAAGCCAGTAAGATGCTGAATAGAGTGGTACTAGATGCTAGCTTGTCTTATAGTTGCATTAAAAGGGAATGGTCATAACAGTGTAGCACTGAGTATGGTTCTTGAGGTAGGGTTTGTTTTTTCTTTTGAGATCTTAATTCAGTTAAGAAATTTTCCTCTCTATTCATAGTTTGCTAAGTGTTTTTTTTAACTCAAGTGAGTGATGGATTTCATCAACTGACGTTTCTTTCAAGGCTCTTCTTAGAATTGCTCTCCTTCAAGAAGTCTTCCTAGCACCCTAAAGTTGGACTAAAAACTCCTTCTTTCTGATTCCACTACATTTAGTCCTTTCCACAGCCTACTAAACTGTCTGTTTTCTAAGTTCATGTTTCCCAGTAGCTTATAAGCGATTCAAGAGCAGGAACTGGGTTTGATTCATGGCTATGTCCTCCATTACCAGCTGTAGAACATAGACTATCTCTGTAAATACTATAGAAATAAATTGCTGGGAACATGTTCTAGAAACTTATCTAGCCCTTCCTAAAAACAAATTATGTTCTTAACAATGAAGCTTAATTTACAAAGGCAATTATGATTGAATAGAGTTGATTCAAAAAATTCTAGATATCTACACATTTATATTTGCTCTTAATAATACATAAAATGTATTTATGTAATACATAAAATACATGTCTTCTGAGAAACAATGACTTTCTTCTTATAGCAAACATTATCTGTTACTACATTAAATTTTTTTTATTCAATTACTTAAACTAAAAAAAATGTTCTCTGAGCGCGCCATTCTCCACAAATCTCCATGTGTTCACCAATCTGGCAGCTTTCCAAACCCTGTCCTTCCGCATTTTCATGGAGGTTTCATTACAAAGGCACGATCGATTACATCATTGGCCATTGATACTGAAATCAATCTCCAGCCCCTCTTCCCTCCCTAGAGGTCTGGGGGTTGGGATTGAAAGTTCCAACCCCCTAATCACATGGTTGGTTTCCCTGGCAACCAGCCCCCATCCCCAGGTGCTTTCCAAAAGTCACCTCATTAACATTAAAACCAAGTTCATATTCATTTTAACATTATATTAGTTATTTATCTTTCTGTCATTATTAAAACAAAAACAAGACTCCCACAAACTTTGATTTGCTCAGAATGTACCTTTCAGAGGTGTTTTATCATATCTAAGTCCTAAGAACATTTTAATTCATTTAATTTAAATAATGTTCTTACCAATGCCAAAGGCCTTTCAAACTGTATTACGTTTCTGTCCTTATTTGAACAGCCTCACTTATTTTATTCAGAATGCTCAGCTACTTAGTGAGTATGGGACCTCAAATGCCATTTGGAAATACAAAACCTTTATCTTTTAACTCAGTTTTGCGTTCATGAATAACATGGTTCTAACATCACAGTTGTGATATTTATTAGCTGTCTTTGCAAAACTTCGGGCAATACATCTTTTACATTTCATTGAGAAGAAAAGAAACTTAATCTCACCAGCATCTCCATTATTAGTTCTTCCTTTTCATTTTTCCCCGTGGGGATTTTGTGTTGGCCAGACGGCACACTGAAGGATCCCTAGACATATCTGCATTCTACGAAAGCAACATGGAAAAGCAAAAATCTATTTCTGAATGAGGGGATTAAATTTTATATCTTATCATCTGGCTCACTATGTCCAACCCAGTCATTATTTGGCTCATGTTCAATATTGTACAATTATTCTCCTATTCACATAACACTCTTTCTTCGTTTTCAGTAAAGTCCTGCTTTTAGTCTGTCCCATTAGTAATAGTAATTAGCCACTCAACTGAACCCTCTGAGCCCTTGAATTCTACTAGTTCTAAAGAATACTCCATAAACCTTATCTTTATGTTGGATCCTATCTCTAGGAAATGTCAGTCAAATTTCATCAGCAGCAAAACTGAAATACCCATTTCCATATTCATCACAGAATATTTATTTTCCATGGAAAAAAGTGGCTGGATGAAATGTTTGAGAATCAGTTTGATGAGAAATTGTTTACTTTGTAAATTGGCCCAATTCTCATTTTCAAACACAGTGAGATTTCTAATTGTCAGGTAGTTACATTCCTGATCAAAAATGGAGAAAAATTTCCAAAGTCACATATTCCGTCATACATGGTATTAAATAGTGTAACATCTCAAAGTGTTCACTCTAAATATTTTTTCTATGGAATAAGTAAAAATAATCTTCATTTGGTGTCTTCTCACCTTTGTCCCTTGTCTTAGTGGTATCTAAGAGTGAGTCCATTTTACATAAAACCAGCTCTTATTTCCAGAAGAATACTGAACTATTTTATTTTAGTTTTGTTAGACATAACCAATAAAAGAATGTAGTCTACCAATAAAAGTCTGTAAAATAAGGATGTATCTTTTGTCTTACCTATTTATTTATATGTTATATTCAAAGTTTAACCTTCCTTTTCTAGCAACACTGAACAACATGGGTTTTCCCAAACTGACCATTTTCTTTCTCAAATCTTTGCCTTCGTAGGGGACACTGTCTCTGTCTGGAATGCTCTTCCCTTTCTTCACTGTCCACTTATGTAAATATCTACTCTTTCTTTAAAACTCTGTTCAAATTTCATATTTATGAGACTTTCTCTAAACATCTCTTTCTAAACACACACACACACTTAGCTGCTTTCTCTCTTCTCAGCCCTTCAATAACACTTCATAGATTAATTCTATGAAGAATTATTTGTCTACATTTTCTTCTCTTATAAGATTGTGAGATTGTAAAGGTCAGGGAACATCATTTATTCATCTTTGGATCCTATGCTGCCATGGTAACAGGCACTCAATATGAATTTGTAAATAACTGATTGCATAGTATATGCTGACTTTTGCAAAAATTATTCTTAAATTCTGGAAAATAATACTGTTACTTTTCTATATGGAAGTCAATATCTGTGACCATAATGAGCAAAAGTAGGCATGCCATTTTAAATAGATTTATGTCAAATAGACTTATTGTATTGATCATTTTGCAGTATATACAAATATCAAATCATTATGTTTTACATCCGAAACCAATATAATGTTACACATCAATTACATCTCAATTTTAAAAAGTATATACGTTATTTTTAAAGTTTAATTTTTAAATTGTTTTCACAAGACACAAATAAATTTTAAAATTCCTAACTGATAAAAAGGGGGTAAAAGGGAGAGACCTGAGTAAAATAATACTTTCCAACTATATGAAAGGTAAATTGAAAGATAGCTCTTGTGATATCTTTGAAAACAAATCTTAACGGTTAATTTGCAAAAGTTTAGAAAGAGCAGTTGAAGTAAACGGAATTAAGGGCTAAATACCTCTACTCTGATTATTTTAGAGAGGCCTCAGCAAGAAGGATCAAGTGTGCCTTACCTTACCAATTTACACACAGTCTAGAATGACCCAAATCGTGTTTTGTACTCTCTTTAGCTCATTTTAAGCTAAGCCAAGACATTTTCTATTTGAAAATAAACAAGGCTCGAAGCCAGATTTATAAAATTATTCATTTAGGATACAAAACATTCCACTGTGTTTATTGCTTTCTTCCCTATTACCTTACTGATGACCACGAAGATTAAATTCTCTGTTAAGATGATTGAAATGATTTTGCTAAGAATGTGCCTGGGTGCTTGGAAGGGAAGAAGCATAGCTTATGAGTTCCAAAATAGCAATATTCGAAAACATGTGCATGAAAGAACTTTTGTAAGCATTCTTGGAATTATTTTCTCTTTCTCTACCCCCCACACCCACCCTAACTCAAAAAAGAGAAAAGCTTTGGGTGGAGTTAACTCTTTTCAAATCTTAAACAATAACTGGAAATCCTGAAAATGTATTCTCCTTTATCCAGTGGGGAAAACACTTTAAAGCTCTTTTTTTTCTCTAAGAATTGTTTAGCAAGGGATTTACTTAGTGGTTTCTATTTTGAACCGAAAATTCAGTTTAACTGCCTAAAATATAATGCCATCTGTGTTTATTTCCGCCCTCCAAAAAACACAATTCTTTTTTTCAAACATAACAAGTACATGGCCCTAATAACCCAGATAAAGATATAACTCAACGAATTCTTTACTTTAACCAAGTGATAAAATTAGTTCTAAGAATAGGTACCATAAAAAATGAATCTGATTGCAAATATAAAACATGTAAAGCACAACTGTAAATTAAAAAATTTTTAACTATTTTGATTAGTAAGTAATTATGTCTTCTATATATATTTATCAGGGTGGAGGTATCTATGAGGTGAGAAAAAGGGGCACAACACACACATTGTGATGTAGTTAGTAGGCAGAGAAATGGGCCAGGAGCCAGAGGACAAAAGAATCAGAGTCATTCTGACCCCAGGTTCCTCAAATCTATACCACCTTTGGGGCCCACTCACACATCTACCTGGAACAACAGCCTCTGGCATGTGGAGATCATTGGAAAAATCAAATTTGAATTTAGTTATGAAGTATTTTAATTTACTTAAAAAGTATGAAGTGATATACAAATGAGAAACATTATTATGTATTTATATTCTGAGCTGATTCTGTTTTCTAAATGTAAAGGGACAATGTTTTTCCACCAAATCTTCCATGAGAAAAAATTAAAACATTTTAGAGGTTATTTGCATTTCAAAGAATGCTTAAATTCTGTTCATCAATCTTTATTACAGCCTGACATTTCTTCCATCGCCATGACAGTCTTCAAGAATATCCTGAAGTACGATTCTTTCTGGCCTTATTCATGGAGACATGATCCCTAAGATCAGCCCCACTTTGATTCTAGAAAGTCTATGCGATGCCAGGTTTTCTATTCTCAGGAAACCGAGGATGACTTATAAGCCATCTCAATGGATATATGCTTAAAATAGCCAGGCACACATCACTTATGGCCTACTCTTTCCTGGCTCCACGTAAGCCTTCATAAAACACGAGTTAAGTCACAATGGAAGAGCTTTCAAATCATCCTGGCAGTCACTTGAAAAATACAAAATGCAGACTCCTGAAAGCCATGGGTGATGGTCACCCATGGGTGAAATTCTTATGTTCCTATTCTCCACCTTCTATTTCTCAACTTGAAGGTGTGTGTAGAGGAACAGAGAGCTGCACAGTCCTCAGACATACAACCCTGAAGACAGCTTCTGCTCGTCCATTTCCCTTCACCTAGAAGCACCTCTAAAATAAATCCTTAATTTGTTAGAGAGAAATACTTAACACCTTTTCTGCCTGTATGTTTCATTGATTTTTGTAGTTGGTTATCACTTTACCCTCTTGAGGCTAGATTTCTTGGGCTCTAATCTTGTTTCCCAAAGTTGCTTTAGATGCATCATGTAGAAAACTGACGTTTCATATCTCAACTGGTTTTTATTCATAATGTCTCTTTTCCCTGATATCTACTGGCTGAGTCAGACAAATATATGCGTGGCAAAATAAAGTGGCTATCATTAAATGACAAATTCTAACTTACTAATCCTTCAACAAAACAGACAAAAAAATATAGTTTACAATGTTAAAAATTGATCAATATATGAATGTGGTCTACTTAAAACATTACTATTACATTATTATTATCATAAAACAAATTATACAATAAAAAATATTCTTTAAACTCCCTTCTAACAAAAGCAATTTATTTTGTATAGTAATTTGCACATTTAGTTAAATAATACAATACACTAGATAGTGATGAGTGTTGAGTGTCTCCAGTAAAGATTTTATGTCAACAGCCAATCTTAGAATTTCCTACTCATAACTATAACTTAGTACTTTTTGAAAACATAACTGGGCAAGGGAAAAAGTATCAATATGGCCAAATTCGATTAATACTCACGAGAGAATATTCCCAATATAGGCATAGTAGGAGCAACAGTAGGGCGTGGTTCCATCACAGCAGTAAGATTTGCAGTCTTTGCCACACTGAGCAAGGCAATCCTCTACAAAATAAAAACCATATCCGTGCAGTTACATTTCTGAAAATCCCAGCTTCCCGAAAAATCACTCTATTTCACATCTTGATCAGTCAACGACCACTCTTTAGCACATTTAGACTTTCATTTTACGTGCTCACAATTCTAAAACATTTGTAAGCATCTAAACTAGTCTTCCTTCCTTATTGGACATAAATCTGGAAAAGGCAAAGACCAGTCTTTGAACCTCCTCCATCGAGCACCATAATTGGTAGCCAGAGTTGGTTGAATGAGACATTGAAGGGAGGAATGAGTGATCCAACTAATCAGACATTAAATTGGTCAACACAGTTCTTGCAATAATTTTTAAATGATAAATTCTTTTGACTTTAGGGTGCTACTTTCAACTACATTTAATGGAAAGTGTTGTTGACATGAATAATATCAACTGGAGATAATATTTAAGTAATGTATATTTTTCACCACAATGCATTATATGCTTTCCTTTCTCTACCATTTTTTACCTTCATAATTACAGTTTGTATACATAGGGTACCACAGATGAGTCTGCATATACTGTCAATCCATTTGGATTGGAAGATAATGAGTTAGTTAGCTGTGGGGAAAATTCTTATAGATAATTCACTGGTGAATAATTAAGAGTTTATTTGATGCCAGATTTAAGAATCAATAAGCTATGAAACAGCACTATGTGAAGAGGGGAATGTATTTTCTGATTAAAAAGGACATACCAGAGCTGACAAAACCAAATTACTGTCTTTTTTCCATGTTTTTGGCAAGGAAAATTATACCAAAATGTTAAATAAAAATTACCCTACCTTTAAAAAATTATTTATTCTTCCTAAATGGTTTATGTTTAACAAGTTAAGGTTATCATTTAGTTATAATCAATGGTATATATTACAATGGATATGTGAGTTTCAGGTACATGTAGGAAAACATTAAGTACAGTCTGATAATTTAAGTTACATGTTCAAGAATCACAAAATAGGTCATTTCCAACTCAATCTCTGAAGGCAATAACTACTATCTAAATTATATAAGACTGTTGCTTTTCTGTCAAAGTCATAACATAAAAGTGCAAATGTTATATATATGCCTACATGTCCATGTAATTGATTTGTCTAGAGAGGAAAATACAGATTTTGCTTTTAAATCACCTCCCTGACAAGATGATTCTTTACAAATTGATGCGATCAAAACCCAGCAAAGTTCTTTCACCTTTATCAATAATGCATGGCCTCTGTGGAACAAGTCAGAAGTTCATGTTTTCTTTTCCTCAATTTTATTCTACTTCATAAATGAACAAACCTTAGTGTTTTCTTCTGGGATGTGGTAAGAAGACATGAAAGGAAAAAATAACTACCTTTGTAAGATTCAGTAACTCTACTTAAATCCAAAATTTTGAAGACAGAAAACACGATCTAATGATTTATTGACAGTGTCTGCTTTTTGCAGTTTATTTTATCATTTTCCCAGGGAATTTCTATAGCTCTTATTTTTAGTACTGTTTAATTAAGTCAAATATTTAGACTAGTCAGTTATCTCAAGCGCTTAGCTGGGATGTTTTGCTTTATGCTCTTAAAAGCCGTTCAGATAGTGGGAGAGCTGACATCCCGCCTTATTCTGTCAGAGCAGGACAAGTGATTTTTAAATAGCTTCATGGGGTGCCTTTTGGATAATGCCCAAGACAGTGACATCTTATTAAGCTCTCCATGATTATCGAAGATTCAATTACTGTTATTGTAAGGACATGGTGTTATCAAAATATTTTGAGCCAATGTTACAGGAAACCAAGCCCCAAATCTTGTAGCCAAGAAGCTGGATTATACCTGCAGCAAACATCTAGATCCTGTCACACATTGTTCATTATTTTTTATGGCATTTTCCAGCACTCTTGTCTACTTCCCAGAATTAAACAACTGAAAAGGGAAAGTTTAATAGTATGGCAAATACATTCACAATCACAACATTTCCAAACTGGGGGGTCAACCACACCTCAAACTTATTTTGATATGTTAGTTGCTTTCTCCGGTTTATTTGAGAATAATCCTATAAAGATCACAGTTTGGACAGTACAGAAGCATTTTCTCACTTGTAAACGAATGAAACATCCCAATGGCCCTCAGAAGATAAATAATATTGTTACTAATATTCAAGTTAACATCCTCGAAAATTAGCTAGTTCCAATTTTCTTCAATGACTTTAGTTAAAGGCAGGATCTGGAAGAAGCTTCCCCGCTCCCATCTTAAGAAATGTGTAGTACAGGAAAGCATCTGGCTCCAAGCACTTGCTCAGAATTGGCTCTTGTAATCTATAGCTAAGGATCAGAAAGGAAGGAAAGGGAGGGGACAGAAATCACTGGCTAGGGTCAGGAAGGTTAAAACCTTGGCCAAATCCTGTCTTTGTAGCCTGCAGTGGGAGTTGGATAATAATATAAACACTTCGTTGAATCCCTTCCCAAAAGTGACTCCACAGTCAGACACGATGCTTCAGGTATAGAAACCTTGCTCTTATTTCCTTAACGAATGGAACCTGTATTTAATGCATTTTCCTTGGAGAAAATAATTCCGGTTACGGACTGTGCATCTACATAGGTTTTTGTCCCATTAAAGCTGGCAATTTATTTAACAGGGTATCTGGATTAATTCTATTTCTGCAGTGTTCCCCCGTCTCACTCCAATCCTCACTTCCAGCCTTATCTCTTAGTTCCAACCCAACTGTGTTATCTGTTTTTGCATATACAATTCTCATGATTTTTGCCTTTGTTCACACTCTATCCTACTACATCTCCTATGTCCAAGGCTTCCTATAATTCAAAGGTGTAGGTCCTAAAAAGTCCTCCTCAATTTAATTTCTCTGAGCAAATATTTCCTGAGTTCCTCTTATGGGCCAGGTGTTTTGCTAGTCTCTGAGAATATTATGCTAAACAAAATAGACATCATCTTCATGGAGCATATACTCCTAAGCCAGCAATAAGGTCCCCTCCTTCGAACACCTAGAGCACATGGTGTATCTCTCCTATAACACAGCTTTTTATACCTTAGAGTAATGGGCACACCTGATCTCCCAGACAAGACTCAAAGCATGGTCTCTGTCCTATGTATCATTCAAGACATCTCACTCCATAAATATTAGTTGTGTGAATACGGCAAGCATAAAAAGGCCTCTGAAATAGAGTTCAGGAATTAATATCAAAAGCAATTAGCTAATCATTTCTTATCAAAGATGGTAACTCGACCTAGTATTGGCTTGCAATGATTTTGTAGCGTACTGGGGAGGGATGCGGATGGAGAGAAGAAATGAATGGAATGAAAACTTTTTAAACTGATCAAGCTTGCTGCTGGCCAGCTGGGCGGGTTTACTGAATCCTGGGGGGGCTGTGCACTTAACATTGGGGGAACAGGAAGAAGGGAAGGAAAAGTGCAAATTAGAAGCTTTTGGCGCACCAAAGAGAATAAAATGGACAAAAGAACAAGAAAAAGTTGTTCAGTGGTGTGACTGAAGATGAGCAAGGGAATTAAAGTTTCATTTGCTGCATTCTATTTTCTCATTTTTGTTTTCTTTTGGTAAACAGAGGAAGTGGAAAGAATTATCATTGTTTCAAATGAACTAATAAAGAGATTTTAATATAAAACAAATATTAATGCAATTGATTCTGTTAGACTCTCAAATTCTAAAAATCTTATACGACTTAAGTAAAAGAAATAAGTGCTGGAAACACATTAGAATGTGGACTCTCCTCATTAAATAGAAAGCACTTTTCCTGTTTCATAAATTTCTGTATTTGAAGGTCAGCTATTCCCCTACAATAAAATATCTTTAAAACAACTTATAGACAGCCACTAATTTACATTTTAATAAACAGATTGGAAACTTCTATAGAAGTTATTGTGATTCATTTCTGGCAAGGTTGAATGAGAAATTCACTTCTACTGATGTTCAGGTAAGAATGTTGAAGAACGTCTTCATTTTGGTTGCAATATCTTTGTGTCAAAAGGCAAGTCACAGTGCTATACATAAACTTACTACTACAAGGTCATAGGTAAGCCTGTGGTGTTTGTTATAGGAATTTAGAGACATGAAAACATTTACAAAGAACTCTGCTTTTATCCTGTTTTTAAAAATATGAAGCAGATGCAAAGCCGCATGTGTAATTAACTTTATACATGAATAACCAATGAAAGGCCATTTTGGGCTCCCCATCAGTCACAAAACAAGAAAACTGCTTTGCTTCATCAATTATTAGCAATTCTCGCTAAGAATAATTAGGATGAGGGAAATGAGATGCCTGTCACCTATAAGCAAGTGCTTAACAAATTCAGCGAAAACAGATCAGATTCTGGGTGAATTTATGCCTCTCGAAAACCCTGTATTTCAACTCAAAGCTTCCAATTACCCTGTCCACCACACTTGAGGATCATCTTCTAAAGAAGAAAAACAGAGGTCTAAGGCTTTTTTATTTCTGAAAGGGAAAATCCGGAATATTCGGAATGTGGAGGTGGAGGGGCCAGTGGGTAGCATTTACTAAAATGGAAAAGTCTTCAGATTAGTTTATTTGAAACCTCAGCGATGCCTCCCTAACTTCAGGTGCTTTTCAAAAAACATGCTTTCCTCTCACAGCTCAGTCTCCACTCTCACCCCAAATTCCCGAGTCCTGGATACGACTGAAAAAAAAAAAAAGCACGCTATCCAGAAAATAAAAACAATAACCCGTAAATGTGGGGTTGGGGGTAGCTGCTTCGCGGAGAGAGAGAAAGGAAAAGAAAAAAAAAAAAAAGGAAACGTGTAAGGAAAGGGACAAAACACAACCGCGTGGAGGTCAAGCCCAGGGCTGTAGCGCGCGGGCGCGGGCTTCTGCTTCTGCCTGCGGGGACCACACAGCCTCTGACCTCCCACCACGGTCCCCCGCATCCCGCCCAACCCGTGTTTGCCCGGAGTGTGACCCCAGCGCCGCCCCGAGCCCCCTTCCCCTCTCCCGCCGCCCTAGGTCACTGACCTGCGTAGACAAAGAGCAGGACCAACTTCGGAAGCAAGACCCCTGGACACCCGGGGACCCTCCGCGCGTCCATCCAAGCCGGTGGCCGGAGGTTGCGCGCCAGGACAGATGGACAGAGAGACAGACAGACCGGTCTGTAGAGAGGGCTGGGAGCCAAGGGAGAGCCCGGCACCGGGAGGGGACGGGGGAGCTGGAGGGCGGTCAGACGGAGAGGGCAGCGCTCTGGAGAGGCGGGTGGCGCGGAGACCTGGCCATCGCCCTGGGAGCTTTCGAGGGGAGCCCGGGCCGCCGCGCGGGGCTGCGCTGGGGCGGAGGTCTCTTTGTCTGTCCCCGCGGCGCTCGGGCGGCGGGCTAAGCGGCCGACCCAGCGTCCTCGGCCACCCGGGCTCACATTTCATCTCCGCGGGTGGCACCTACGCGAGGCTGGGGGCGGGGGTGGCCCCGACTCCTCCCCACGCTCCAGTTCTTCCTTCTATAGAGTGACTCTAGGAGCTTGGTACTCTCCTGAAGGAACTTTTTCTAACCCTTTGCTTTGGCTATCGACACGGAGTTTAATAAGCTCCTTTATCGCCCTGCTCTCCCCTCCAATTTTTCTTTTGGAATTAATGGGTGAAGAAAAGCTTTGTATTTTATCTTTACACAAATGAAGGGAATTTTCAGGGTTTAAGATGTTAGACAAAGAAAGAAGCCAGTGAGGAAAACCTAGGAGAATTGGAAAGTACAGAAACAGTGTATGGTTTAAGGAGAGCACTGTGGCAATATGTATCAAAATTCAAATGCACAAACACTTTAGTCAGTCCTCCGCTAGGAGTTTATAAATATACTGCCACATGGGTATTAGAGGATGCAAGGATACATCACCTCCAAAATAAACATAACCTGAGCTTCCTACTGTGTTTTATGCATCATTGCAGAGCTAACCATCCACCAGGTCCAGCAAGAAGCCTGGTCAATTTCTCCTTCTCCCTCAGCCACAATAACCATTCTATCACCAAGTACCCCTGATTGTACGCCTAATCCCCACTCAAATGAATTTGCATTTTGGCCTCCATTTCTGCCCTAATATAGGCTCTTGTAGTCTCCATGATAACCATTCTCCTGCCTCAAGGGATATCAGCCAGACTGAAGCTAGATTATTTCTTCTTAAACTACAGATTTAATCACATTCATTCACCTGTTTAAAACTCAGTGGCTTCCTGTTGCCCTTAAGTTAGGATCCAAACATTTAATCCTTGGCTTCTGAGAAACTTCATCACTTGGTCCTACAGCCTCACAGTTTCTGGAAAGGAAAATAAAGCTTGACTTGAGATTTTTAAAAAATTACAGAAAAATTATAAAATGGTCATGTTCAAAAACAACTTAGACTGTTCAATCAAATAGAGAGCATACTCGTAACATAGAGAAGAAATACAAAGATGAGGAAATCATTGATAAAAATATTAAAAAACTCCAAGGCACATAGAGGAGGCCCAAAATGAGAATAATATGCAGGCTCGAAGCAGTTTTAGAAGAAACAAAAATGAAGACGCAAACAGCAAAGAGATTTTAAAAAAATTCTGATCTATAATAATATTTGAATTTTCTGATGTAAAATGGTGAGTTCCAAAAAATTTTTTTAAAAAGAGGCATGCATATATACATATCCCAGAGACCTAGTTGAACTTGTATAAATTAAAATCATATAAATTTTCATATATAATTTTAAAAAGGTCTCAGAAAAAGAATCAGACAGACATTAAACTTCTCATTTGCAACCTTGGAATTTAAAAGAGAGTGAAAATATTTCTAAACTATTGAAAGATAAAGACTATAGTCCAAGAATCTTATTCCCAAGTTGGATTCCATTAATATTTGAGTTCATGAAGACATTTATAACAGTGTTTATTATCATTTTAAAACATGGTAAAGAGCTTACATGTCCAACAGAGGTAGAACAATTAAGTAAATTAGGATATGTGCATGTTATATCCAAACTTTAAAATGATGAGGAAAATCCATAAGATATATAGTTAAAAAGAAAAACGGGAAAGGAAAACTGGAAGTAACCCATGGATAAACAGATTGCGGTATATCCATACAAAGAAACACTCCTCAGCAATAAAAGAAAGTTTGAAGTACATGCAACAACACGGATAAATCTCTGCTAACAATATGCTGAGCAAAGAAGCCAGAAACAAACAAATTACTGTTATTTTCTTTATATGAAATTCTAGAAAGGCACAATTAATCTATAGTGACAGAAAGCAGATCAATGGTTGCCTGAGGGTGTGTGTAGGAAGAGGAGATTGATGGCAGAAGGTCATGAGGGAACTTTTTTGGGGTGATGGAAATGTTCTATATCTTGATAATGGTGGCTATTCTACAGGTGTATACATGTGCTGAAGTCATGGAATTGTACTCTTAACAGTACACTTAAAATGTGTATGTTTTAGTGTATGTAAACTTTACCTCAAAGAAGTTGATATTTCAAAAGCTGTGCTAATTCATAATAGGGGATAAGAGTATATACATCATTTTATGTACATTTAAGGTTTCTATGTGTGCCTGGTCTTCATCTTCATTAAAAGATGTGCAGATGCCAAGAAAAGAAAGTGTTCATGCAGACATGGGCATAAAACCCAAAGGAAAGCAAGGAGGGAAAAAATGAAGAAGTAAAAGGGAGATGAACTAAGTATGGCATTCAGGGCGTAGAAAGAATATTGAATGCTGTGTACCAGGGCCATTTTTAAGTTCTTTAAAATTTCAATTAATACTCTCAACATCCCATTGAGGTGGATACTATTATTATTATCACCCTTGTTCTATGAGCAAAGTCAGGAGGCCCAGTGTGGGTAAATAACTTTGCCAAAGTCACACAGCAATGAGTGGTGCCTGATAGTGTAACTCCAAAGCAGAGCATCTGCCCCTAAACACAGAAGCTAAATTTTCTTTCAAAATTAATAGCTTGGTTGGTTTCGGTGACGTTTAAAATTCCCAGTTTGACCATATCAAAAACAAGAGATAAAATACTTGCCAATGACCTTGGTCAACTGAACTTATTTCAGTTAGCTTCAATAAAGCTTAATGAGCAGTCCTATGTGCAAGACCTAGTACCAAGTGTGGGAAGTTTTAAGGAATTAACCTTCTTTGAAGCTTTGTAGAAGGGCAGTTTGATAAAAGCACAAAGTACTATTGGTTTTAAGATTTTTCTCTCACAATTCTATGTCCCACGATAATAATCTACCATTAATGATGAGTGTTTTTGCTACAGTTTAGAAATCATTTCTGCATGTGTAATATCTCATTTAATCATCATAATCCTAACATGGATTGTATTACTATTATTATGTTTTATTGCTGTTATTTTTGTTGTAGCTTAGAAGTATGGTTCTGAAAGTTTAGTGTGTATCAGAAGCACCTGCAGGGCCTGTTAAAACACAGGTCACTGGACATAACTCGATTTGGTAGGTTTAGGGTGGTACCCGAGAATTTGCATTTCTAAAAAGTTCCTGGTTGATGCGATGCTGCTTGCTGGGTACCACAACTAGAACCAAACCACTGGTTTAGAAAATTCTGACTTAGAGAATCTTGCCCCTTGCCTCAACTGACTTCTAAGAGAAAGAAGCAGGTTTTAAATCCAGGTTTCTCTTTCTAGCTCTTATACCCATTTTAGTATACTGCTGTTTCTCATCTTCACATTTTCACCGAGGTTCGACTATTAACAGCCCTGCAAATCACCTTTTAATTAATTAATTAATTAATTTTTGGCTGTGTGGGGTCTTCGTTTCTGTGCGAGGGCTTTCTCCAGTTGCGGCGAGCGGGGGCCACTCTTCATCGCGGTGCGCGGGCCTCTCACCTTCGCGGCCTCTCTTGTTGCGGAGCACAGGCTCCAGACGCGCAGGCTCAGCAGTTGTGGCTCACGGGCTCAGTTGCTCCGCGGCATGTGGGATCTTCCCAGACCAGAGCTCGAACCCGTGTCCCCTGCATTGGCAGGCAGATTCTCAACCACTGTGCCACCAGGGAAGCCCCCAAATCACCTTTTAAATGTTCTAATTTTACGTCTCACAAGGATTTCTGATGAGTATCTCATAATTAAAAGTGGGATTTGAGTTTGAGGGTTTTTTTCCCGCTCAATATGACCATATTAGCTTTTCAAAGGAAATTTGGGAGAAATTCATGTAACAGCCATATGCTTTGAAATATTTAGTTTTAAAAGTCTATCCACAGGGAAGTAATTTTATTCTTGTAATCCATCTTGTGTGTCATTAAATGCTTGGCTCTTAAAAGACTGCAGTGTAAGAACTTCACATTTTAGAGGAAATATACTAGTATCACTACTAAGTATATAATGTAGCCTATTTTATTTAACTATTTAAATCAGATGTTTCATCATTTCTTTAAGTTTGTGTAAAATATCCAACAATCTGTCCCTAATTCAAAGAAGGACAAAGGACAAGACGGAAACTTTACCATTTGGATATTTTCTTGTTTGTTCTATCATTTGTGACACTTTCATTTACTCAGAGGATGATGAAACAATGACATTTGTGTAGATTTATTTTTTGTTTTGTTTTTGATTTTCTGTTTGGAAATAATGTTAAACAGAAAATCTGCAAGAGTAGTACAAAGACACCCATGTTTCCTTTACTCAGATTCACCAATCGTTAACATTTTGTCCCATATGTTTATCATTTGCTCTTTTTTTCTGTATGTGTATGCATTATTGTTTTACTGAACCATTTGAGAGTAAGTTGCATACATCATATCTCTTTCCCCCAAATACTTTAGTGTATAGGTCGGTTTATTGGAAATTTCTACTATATAGTTGCTGCTTTTTCCTTTCCTAGGAATACGCAGTCTGTGGGAATACATTAAACCAAACGTCCTGCTCTTCAGCAAAATCCCTCTCCCTGTCAGATTTAACACGTATGAATGTTTTTTGCTTGAAGAAGTCTTTACTATGATGGTTGCAAAATGATGATTTTTCAAACTCCAAATCTGTCTCTGCATTGGCCAATTGGCACTTGGTATTCAAAACAAGAATGCTTCTCCTTTATTGATTGATTGATTGATCATCAATAAGGACTCATGAATTCCTATTTTTTGAGGGTTTATAATTTGTTAATCTCAAAATCTCCCACATTTGGCCAGTGGAGTCCCTTCAAACTAGCTCCTATGTCCTTGTGACACATCCCATAATTGCTTCAGGCACTTCTTAACTTCCTGATATAAAAGATGTTCCAGGTCCATATTGAATCTTCCCTTCCCCAGCCCTGGAATCAGTCTTTCTCTGAGGAGTCCTGGTTCCTTTTAATGGATAATGGCATTAGAAATCAAGATCTCATCACTAGATGTGCTTGTTGCTACTCGAGTGTCTTTGCTTCTTGGGCCTTCCAGTGGGCAGAGATAAGAAATATATGCATGTTTGATATATGAGTCTACACCAATGCTCCAATTCCAATTCATCACCATAGGGCTCTTCCTCAATTTCCACCACTTCACATCTGTAACTCCCTTTTTACATTAACTTAGTTTTGCATTCCTATAATACATTTTCAATTGTTTCAGAATTACTTTGCTTATGTCACTATCAAAAATGATCATGCAAAAAAAAAAAAAAAAAACACCCAACACTAAAAAGAGTTCAGAAATTGTTTTCATTACTCCCCCGCCCTACTCGACCCAAGACTAAGGGTATATAATTTATTAGTGTGTTCATAATATACTTGAATTAGTCAAACTCTCCCTCTCTAGCCCCAACTTTAATTTAATTGAAATGTAGTTGGGTTCATTTATTTCCATTTGTTTTCAGTTTTAGTTTTTTGAGGTTGTTGCTTTTATCATTGTTGTTTCTTTTGGGTTTTTTCCCCATCTTTGTTGACTTAATTTTGTTTTTGGAATATGTAGAGCTTCTGAAAGTCAAAAGCAAACAGTAAGATGTATTCAGAGAAGTGTCAGTCCTTCCCATAGGCCTTTCATCTCAGTCTCCCCATGCCTTCAGTGGCACCAGCTTCATTGTTTTCTAGTTTGTCTCTCATGTGTTTCTTTTTGTTTGTAAAGAGGAGCAGCTTATTTTTTGTAGTGGGCAAAGAAATTTTAGATGCATTATAGGATTGTGGAATTGGAAATAGAAAGGGAGAAATCTGGGGTGATAGACTGAAATTGGAATTATTGGTATAAATGTCCTTATTTCCCTTTTCTCTCTTACACAGAAGGTAGCACGTCATCCATGCTATTTTGCACTTCAGTGTTTTATACTGAATAATGCATTTTGGAAATCACTCTATATCAGTTCATAAAGATTGTCCTCATTAATTTTTTAATGCTTTGTAGTATCTCATTGTATAGCCTTCTCATATGTCTGGATCTTTAGATAGTTTCCAGTATTTTCAATTGCAAATAATGCTGCAATGAATAACCTTGAGAATATGTATTTTCTTATTGTTGCAGCTATATCTTCAGGGTAAATAAGCACAAGTGGAATTGCTGGGTTAGACAGTAAATGCATGTGTAGTTTTGTTAAATATTGCCAAATTCTCTTATAGAGGTAATATACCATTTTGCATTTCTACAAGAATTGCATCTGATTGCCTGTTGCCCACAGCTCTGCCAATAAAATATACTGTCAAGCTTTTGATTTTATCTGTTTTATCACTTTTATGGGATTGGTGATATCTCTTGAACTCCTCTTATTATGATTGAAATTGAACACGCTTTCTTTTTTTTTTTAACGCCTTTATTGGAGTATAATTGCTTTACAATGGTGTGTTAGTTTCCGCTGTATAACTGTGAATCAGCTATACATATATCCCCATATCTCCTCCCTCTTGGTCTCCCTCCCACCCTCCCTATCTCACCCCTCTAGGTGGACACAAATCACTGAGCTGATCTCCCTGTGCTATGTGGCTGCTTCCCACTAGCTATCTATTTTACATTTGGTAGTGTATATAAGTCCATGCCACTCTCTCACTTCATCTCAGCTTACCCTTCCCCCTCCCCGTGTCCTCAAGTCCATTCACTATGTCTGCGTCTTTACTCCTTTCCTGCCCCTAGATTCTTCAGAACGATTTTCTTTTGAGATTCCATATGTATGTGTTAGCATACGGTATTTGTTTTTCTCTTTCTGACTTACTTCACTCTGTATGACAGTCTCTAGCTCCATCCACCTCACTACAAATAACTCAATTTCATTTCTTTTTATGGCTCAGTAATATTCCGTTGAATATATGTGCCACATCTTCTTTATCCATTCATCTGTCGATGGACACTTAGGTTGCTTCCATGTCCTGGCTATTGTAAATAGAGCTGCAGTGAACATTGTAGCACATGACTCTTTTTGAATTATGGTTTTCTCAAGGTATATGCCCAGTAGTGGGATTGCAGGGTCGTATGGTAGTTCTATTTTTAGTTTTCTGAGGAACCTCCAAACTGTTCTCCATAGCAGCTGTATCAATGTACATTCCCACCAACAGTGCAAGAGGGTTCCCTTTTCTCCACACCCTCTCCAGCATTTATTGTTTTTAGATTTTTGGATGATGGCCATTCTGATGGGTGTGAGGAGATACCTTGTTGTAGTTTTGATTTGCATTCCTCTAATGATTAGTGATGTTGAGCTACCTTTCATGTGTTTGTTGACAATCTGTATATTTTCTTTGGAGAAGTGTCTATTTAGGTCTTCTGCCCATTTTCTGATTGGGTTGTTTGCTTTTTTGATATTGAGCTGCATGAGCTGCTTGTATGTTTTGGAGATTAATCCTCTGTCAGTTGCTTCATTTGCAAATATTTTCTCCCATTCTGAGGGCTGTCTTTTCGTCTTGTTTATGGTTTCCTTTGCTGTGCAAAAGCTTTTAAGTTTCATTAGGTCCCATTTGTTTATTTTTGTTTTTATTTCCATTTCTCTAGGAGGTGGGTCAAAAAGGATCTTGCTGTGATTTATATCACAGAATGTTCTGCCTATGTTTTCCTCTAAGTGTTTTTTAGTGTCTGGCCTTACATTTAGGTCTTAATCCATTTTGAGTTTATTTTTGTGTATGGTGTTAGGGAGTGTTCTAATTTCATTTTTTAACATGTAGCTGTCCAGTTTTCCCAGCACCACTTATTGAAGAGGCTGTCTTTTCTCCATTGTTCATTCTTCCTCCTTTAAAAAGGTCAAAAATAAGGTAACCATGTGTGTCTGGGTTTATCTCTGGGCTTTCTATCCTGTTCCATTGATCTATATTTCTGTTTTTGTGCAAGTACCATACTGTCTTGATTACTGTAGCTTTGTAGATATATTCTGAGGTCCAGGAGCCTGATTCCTCCAGCTCCGTTTTTCTTTCTCAAGATTGCTTTGGCTATTCGGGGTCTTTTGTGTTTCCATACAAATTGTGAAGTTGTTTGTTCTAGTTCTGTGAAAAATGCCATTGGTAGTTTGATAGGGATTGCATTGAATCTGTAGATTGCTTTGTGTAGTAGAGTCATTTTCACAATGTTGATTCATCCAATCCAAGAACATGGTATATTTCTCCATTTGTTTGTATCATCTTTAATTTCTTTCATCAGTGTCTTATAGTTTTCTGCATACAGGTCTTTTGTCTGCTTAGGTAGGTTTATTCCTAGATATTTTATTCTTTTTGTTGCAGTGGTAAATGGGAGTGTTTCCTTAAATTCTCTTTCAGATTTTTCATCATTAGTGTAGAGGAATGAAAGAGATTTCTGTGCATTAATTTTGTATCCTGCTACTTTACCAATTTCATTGAATAGCTCTAGTAGTTTTCTGGTAGCATCTTTAGTATCCTGTCATCTGCAAACTGACAACTTTGCTTCTTTTCTGATTTGGATTACTTTTATTTCTTTTTCTTCTCTGATTGCTGTGGCTAAAACTTCCAAAACTATGTTGAATAATAGTGGTGAGAGTGGACAACCTTATCTTGTCCCTGATCTTAGTGGAAATGGTTTCAGTTTTTAACCATTGAGAACGACGTTGGCTGTGGGTTTGTCAAATATGGTCTTTATTATGTTGAGGTAAGTTCCCTCTATGACTACTTTCTGGAGGGTTTTTCTCATAAATGCGTGTTGAATTTTATAGAAAGCTTTATCTGCATCTATTGAGATGATCATATGTTTTTTCTCCTTCAATTTGTTAATATGGTGTATTACATTGATTGAATTGCGTATATTGAAGAATTCTTGCATTCCTGGGATAAACCCCACTTGATCATGGTGTATGATCCTTTTAATGTGCTGTTGGATTCTGTTTGCAAGTATTTTGTTGAGGATTTTTGCATCTATTTTCATCAGTGATATTGGCTTGTGGTTTTCTTTTTTTGTGGCGTCTTTGTGTGGTTTTGGTATCAGGGTGATGGTGGCCTCATAGAATGAGTTTAGTTGTTTTCCTCCCTCCTCTATATTTTACAAGAGTTTGGAAAGGATAGGTGTTTGCTGTTCTCTAAATGTTTGATAGAATTCGCCTGTGAATCCGTCCAGTCCTGGGCTTTTGTTTGTTGGAAGATTTTAAATCACAGTTTGAATTCCAGTGCTTGTGATTGGTCTGTTTATATTTTCTGTTTCTTCCTGGTTCAGTCTTGGAAAGTTGTGCTTTTCTAAGAATTTGTCCATTTCTTCCAGGTTGTCCATTTTATTGGCATATAGTTGCTTGTAGTAATCTCTCATGATCCTTTGTATTTCTGCAGTGTCAGTTGTCACTTCTCCTTTTTCATTTCGAACTGTATTGATTTGAGTCTTCCCCCTTTTTTTCTTGATGTGTCTGGCTAATGGTTTATCAGTTTTGTTTATCTTCTCAAAGTACCAGCTTTTAGTTTTATTGATCTTTGCTATCGTTTCCTTCATTTCTTTTTCAGTTATTCCTGATCTGATCTTTATGATTTCTTTCCTTCCGCTAACTTTGGCATATTTTTGTTCTTCTTTCTCTATTGCTTTAGGTGTTAGGTTAGGTTTTTTATTTGAGATGTTTCTTGTTTCTTGAGGTAGGATTGTATTTCTATAATCTTCCCTCTTAGAACTGCTTTTGCCGCATTGCATAGGTTTTGGGTCATCATGTTTTCATTGTTATTTGTTTCTAGGTATCTTTTGATTTCCTCTTTGATTTCTTTAGTGATCTCTTGGTTATTTAGTAGTGTATTGTTTAGCCTCCATGTGTTTTTGTATTTTTTACAGATTTTTTCCTGTAGTTGATATGTAGTCTCATAGTATTGTGGTCAGAAAAGATACTTGATACGATTTCAATTTTCTTAAATTTACCAAGGCTTGATTTGTGACCCAAGATATGATCTACTCTGGAAAATGTTCCATGAGCACTTGAGAAGAAAGTGTATTCTGTTGTTTTGGGATCAAATGTCCTATAAATATCAATTAAGTCCATCTTGTTTAATATGTCATTTAAAGCTTGTGTTTCCTTATTGATTTTCAGTTTGGTTGATCTGTCCATTGGTGAAAGTGAGGTGTTAAAGACCCCTACTATAATTGTGTTACTGTCGATTTCCCCTTTTATGGCTGTTAGCATTTGCCTTATGTATTGTGGTGTTCCTATGTTGGGTGCATAAATATTTACAATTGTTATATCTTCTTCCTGGATTGATCCCTTGATCATTATGTCATGTCCTTCTTTTTCTCTTGTAGTAATTTTTATTTTAAAGTCTATTGTGTCTGATATGAGAATTGCTACTCCAGCTTTCTTTTGATTTCCATTTGCATGGAATATCTTTTTCCATCCCCTCACTTTCAGTCTGTATGTGACCCTAGGTCTGAAGTGGGTCTCTTGTAGGCAGTATTTATATGGGTCTTGTTTTTGTGTCCATTCGGCCAGTCTATGATTTTTGGTTGAAGCATTTAATCCATTTACATTTAAGGTAGTTATCAATATGTATGTTCCTAATATCATTTTCTAAATTTTTTTGGGTTTGTTATTGTAAGTCTTTTCCTTCTGTTGTGTTTCCTACCTATAAAGTTTCTGTAGCATTTGCTGTAAAGATGGTCTGGTGGTGCTGAATTCTCTTAGCTTTTGCTTGTCTGTAAAGCTTTTAATTTCTCTGTCGAATGTCAGTGAGATAGAGTAATCAGAGAGGTAGAGTAATCTAGGTTGTAGGTTTTCCCTTTCATCACTTTAAATATGTCCTGCCACTCCCTTCTGGCCAGCAGAGTTTCTGCTGAAAGATCAGCTGTTAACCTTATGGGGATTCCCTTGTATGTTAATTATTGCTTTTCCCTTGCTGCTTTTAAAATTTTTTCTTTGTATTTAATTTTTGATAGTTAGATTAATATGTGTCTTGTCGTGTTTCTCCTTGGATTTATCCTGGGTGGTACTCTCTGCACTTCCTGAACTTGATTGACTATTTCCTTACCCATATTAGGGAAGTTTTCAACTATAATCTCTTCAAAAATTTTCTCAAGACCTTTTTTTTCTCTTCCTCTTCTGGGACCCCTATAATTCGGATGTTGGTATGTCTAATGTTGTCCTAGAGGTCTCTGAGACTGTCCTCAATTCTTTTCATTCTTTTTTCTTTATTTGCTCTGCAGTAGTTATTTCCACTATTTTATCTTCCAGGTCACTTATCCATTCTTCTGCCTCAGTTATTCTGCTATTGATTCCTTCTAGAGAATTTTTAATTTCATTTATTGTGTTATTCATCATTGTTTGTTTGCTCTTTAGTTCTTCTAGTTCCTTGTTAAACGTTTCTTGTGTTTTCTCCATTCTATTTCCAAGATTTTGGATCATCTTTACTATCATTAGTCCGAATTCTCTTTTAGGTAGACTGCCTATTTCTTCTTCATTTGTTTAGTCTGGTGTGTTTTTACCTTGCTCCTTCATCTGCTGTGTATTTCTCTGTCTTCTCATTTTGCTTAACTTACTGTGTTTGGGGTCTCCTTTTCACAGACTGCAGGTTCGTAGTTCCTATTGTTTTTGGTCTCTGCTCCCAGTGGGTAACGTTGGTTCAGTGGGTTGTCTAGGATTCCTTGTGGAGGGGACTGGTGCCTTTGTTTTGATGGATGAGGCTGGATCTTGTCTTTCTGGTGGGCTGGACCACATACGGTGGTGTGTTTTGTGACCTTATTATGATTTTAGGCAGCTTCTCTGCTAATGAGTGGGGTTGTGTTCCTGTCTTGCCAGTTTTTTGGCATAGGGTGCCGAGCACTGTAGCTTGCTGGTCATTGAGTGGAGCTGGGTCTGGACATAGGGATGGAGATCTCTGGGAGAGCTTTCGCCGTTTGATATTATGTGGGACCTGGAGGTCTCTGGAGGACCAGTGTCCTGATCTTGGCTCTCGCACCTCAGAGGCTCAGCCCTGACACCCGGCCGGAGCACCAAGACCCTGTCAGCCACACAGCTCAGAAGAAAAGGGAGAAAAAAAAAGAAAGAAAGAAAAAATAAATAAATAAAGTTATTACAATGGAAAAAATTATTAAAAATAAAAACATTAAAATGTAATAAAAGAAAAAGAAAGAGAGAAAAAAAGAAGAGAGCAACCAAAGCAAAAAACAAATCCACCAATGATAACAAGCACTAAAAACTATACTAAAAAAATAAATAAATAAATAAAATGGACTGTCAGAACCCTAGGACAAATGGCAAAAGCAAAGCTATACAGACATAATCACACAAAGAAGCATACACATACACACTCACAAAAAGAGAAAAAGGAAAAAAAATATATATATAAAAAAGGAAGAGAGCAACAAAATCAGTAAACAAATCTACCAATGATATTAAGCTCTAAATACTAAACTAAGTTAAACATAAAACCAGAAACAAATTAGATGCAGAAAGCAAACCCCACGTCTACCCTTGCTCCCAAACTCACCGCCTCAGTTTTGGGATGATTCGTTATCTAGTGAGGCATTCCATAGATTCAGGGTACATCAAGTTGTCTGTGGAGATTTAATCCGCTGCTCCTGAGGCTGCTGGGAGAGATTTCCCTTTCTCTTCTTTGTTTGCACAGCTCCTGGCGTTCAGCTTTGGATTTGGCCCTGCCTCTGCGTGTAGGCCACCTGAGGGAATCTGTTCCCTGCCCAGATAGGATGGGGTTAAAGGAGAGGCTGATTAGGGGGCTCTGGCTCACTCAGGCCGGGGGAGGGAGCGGTATGGATGCGGGGCGAGCCTGCGGCGGCAGAGGCCGGTGTGACTTTGCAACAGTGTGTTCTCCTGGGGAAGTTGTCCCTGGATCACGGGACCCTGGCAGTGGCGGGCTGCACAGGCTCCCAGGAGGAGGTGTGGATAGTGACCTGTGCTTGCACACAGGCTTCTTGGTGGCTGTGGCAGCAGCCTTAGCATTTCATGCCTGCCTCTGGTGTCTGCACTGATAGCCGCAGCTCGCGCCCATCTCTAGGGCTCGTTTAGGTGGTGCTCTGAATCCCTTCTCCTCGTGCACCCCAAAACAATTGTCTCTTGCCTCTTAGGCAGGTCCAGACTTTTTCCTGGACTCCCTCCCGGCTAGCTGTGGTGCGCTAACCCCTTCAGACTGTGTTCACGCAGCCAACCCCAGTCCTCTCCCTGGGATCTGACCTCCGAAGCCCGAGCGTCAGCTCCCAGCCCCCGCCAGCCCCGGCGGGTGAGCAGACAAGCCTCTCTGGCTGGTGAGTGCTGGTCGGCACTGATCCTCTGTGCGGGAATCTCTCCGCTTTGCCCTCCGTACCCCTGTTGCTGCGCTCTCCTCTGTGGCTCCGAAGCTTCCCCCCCTCCACCCACTGTCTCCGCCAGTGAAGGGGCTTCCTAGCGTGTGGAAACCTTTCCTCCTTCACAGTTGCTTCCCAGAGGTGCAGGTCCTGTCCCTATTCTTTTGTCTCTGTTTTTCCTTTTTTCTTTTACCCTATCCTGATACGTGGGGAGTTTCTCACCTTTTGGGATGTCTGAAGTCTTCTACCAGCGTTCAGTAGGTGTTCTGTAGGAGTTGTTCCACATGTAGATGTAGTTTTGATGTATTTGTGCAGAGGAAGGTAATCTCCATGTCTTACTGCTCTGCCATCTTGAAGGCGCCCCCGTGAACATCTTTTCATAAGGTATTACTTTTCATCATTTTGTGAATCATATGTTCAAATCTTTGCCCATTTTTCTGTAGGATTTTGGTGTGTTTTTGCTCAACTAAAGTTCTTTGTATATTAATATATTAGATCTTTTAAAGTGACATATGTTGCAATTATTTTCTCCCAGTTTGTCATTTCTCTTTTGGCTTTTCTTGTGGTGCTTATGCTATGCAAATAATTTTTATTTTTAAGAGGTCAAATTTTTAAATTTTATTTTTTGCTATCTGGATTTTGAAGTGATAGTTAGAAAGCCTTTTTCTACTCCAAGGTTATAGAGGAATTCACCTTCAATAATCATACTTGTATAGTTTCTACACATTTTGATTTCTTTTTGTAGGGTAGTAGGGCAAGAGGATATAGAATTAGCGTATAACAATTGTTAAGTGTTTAAGTACATAAATCATAACTGTTTGGAAAATATTATGTTCTTTTTGTTGCTGAGAGGTTATATGGGGAGATTTGAAATCAGATGATCACCATTGTTTTCCAGTTGGAGATCTGATGCATTATTTTTAACAAAACTAGGAATTCTTCAAGCAGATAATATCTTTTTTGTGGTTGTAATGCAACGAATGATATAGGAAAGCTAATGGAATGCCTCTTTGTATTAAAAACAATAAACAGAAACCCTCTACCATGATAAACACAAATGAAAATTTGACTTATCAACAATTTCACCTTCTGGGCTGATAAAAATATATCACCCTACCAAGAGGACAGGCAAGAGAAATCTTTCAGTTAACTAAAGAAAAATTTCCAATTTATGTTGTAAAGTAATATTACATTAATTTAAAATTTTGGAGGAAAATATAAATATAAAGGAAAAATATTATCCATATATTTTTTCTTTTTTGGCGTAGTTGGGGTGTAGTCTCATTTAAGTCTTTGTATGCATATGTAGCTCACATAGTTGAAGCATAATATCTGTTCAATTTTATATCCTGCTCTTTTCAGTTAACACTGTATCCTAAACTTTTTAAGTATTTGTACAGTCTTCATAATCATTATTGTCAGTAGTGATTTAGAATTCCACTAGCTTGTCTTAGCATATTTTACTTAGACCTCCCTTTATTGCTGTCATAGCCTTCTTACTATTCTCTTCATTTCCACTTTACTCATATTCAATCAGTTTTCCAGGCATTGGCCTGAATAATCTTTCAGAAATTGTGTCAGATCCCCATAATCCACTGACTGAAATTCTTTCATCTATTTCCTTTGCACTTTGAGTAAAATTCAGACTCCTTACCAAGACCTACAGAAGCCACGCACAGGTTGGTTCCCATCTGCCTTTCTCAACTTCTTACCACCTTTTCATCCTTCCCCAGTATGGTCTGGCCTCAAGAGCCTCTTGGGGCTTCCCAGAAATACCAATCAGTTTCTTGCCTCAGAATCCTAGCTCATGCTATTCCATCACTCTGTAGCAGGTTTCTCCCTAAATCTTCACTTCAGACCTCACCTGAAAGGTTACTTCTTCAGATTCTTCCTTGATTCACCCTCTGTTACTGTCAATTAAAACACTGATTAACATGCCTTCAAGTTAATTCAGATGCATATTAAAATTTGAGAACCATTGGTCTAGAAAATTGCTATCCAATAAAAATATAACATGAGCCACGTATGTAAAGTTTTCCATAGTCATGTTAAAAAAGTAAAATGGGGGCTTCCCTGGTGGCGCAGTGGTTGAGAATCTGCCTGCCAATGCAGAGGACACGGGCTCGAGCCCTGGTCTGGGAGGATCCCACATGCCGCAGAGCAACTGGGCCCATGAGCCACAATTACTGAGCCTGCGTGTCTGGAACCTGTGCTCCACAACAAGAAAGGCCGCCATAGTGAGAGGCCCACGCACTGCGATGAAGAGTGGCCCCCGCTTGCCACAATTAGAGAAAGCCCTCGCACAGAAATGAAGACCCAACGCAGCCATAAATAAATAAATTAATAATAAAAAAAAAAAGTAAAATGAAAGTGGTGAAATTAATTTAAGGATATATTTTATTTACCTTGATCCACCCAAAATATTATTATGACATGTAATTAAGATATCATTAATGAGATATTTTACATTACTTTTTATTTTTATTTATTTATTTACTAACATCTTTATTGGAGTATAATTGCTTTACAATGGTGTGTTAGTTTCTGCTGTATGACGAAGTTAATCAGCTATACATATACATATATCCCCATAGCCCCTCCCTCTTGCGTCTCCCTCCCACCCTCCCTATCCCACCCCTCTAGGTGGTCACAAAGCATCAAGCTGATCTCCCTGTGCTACGCGGCTTCTTCCCACTAGCTATCGATTTTACATTTGGTAGTGTATGTATGTCCATGCCACTCGCTCAACTTCGTCCCAGCTTACCTTTCCCCCTTCCCATGTCCCAAATCGAGATGGACTGTTATGTAAAATACACACAGGAGTTTGAAGACTTCAAATAAAAAGTAATGTATACGGTATAATACCAAATATATGTAAAAGTTTTCTAGTAACTAAATGAAGCAGCAGTTTTGAAATCCTAATTTAAAAATTTACTTTATCGGTTACACCAGCCACAGTCTAAGAGTCCAATAGCTACGTATGGCTATTAGCTACCATATTGGACCTCACAAATGTAGAAAATGCACAAATTAGGCCATGAGGCTGCTTAACTGAGGACTCTGCATCTTGGGTTCCAAATATAAAAATCCCTCTTACTGATCCCTCTCTAGCCTGGATGACTTTGCAATGTCACGTAACCCTCACAAAATGTAGAGTCCGTGTGTCCCTTCATCTTCACGGCAAGTTCTTTTGCATTTAATACCAACAATGCATGTGAGGGGCAGGGCTATGGTCATATGCCTGTGATTTAGTTGTAAGAGACCCTGGAATGTTGAGTTTTGGGGATCTTCCTTAGGGAGGCAGCCTTGCTTAGGTGGAAAATTTACAAAACACTGGAGGGGCACTCAGGGAGTGCTGGGCAGTCAGAGAGGTATGGTAAATAGTCACTGCATGGCCCCACTACAGTGTAAGCTCCAAAAGGTAACAGTTGCATCTATTCTGTTCATGGCTATTTTATCCAAAGCTTTAAACGTGATTTGGCTCAAATGTCTGGGCAATAATTTTTGGTTCCATAAATGTGTTTATGACTCACACCAGAGAATGTGAATTAAGAAATATAAAACATAAGTTCATTTCTGTGTCTGGGGAAAATCAGTTTCAATCTTACACTGTTTTGAGGGAGAAATATACTTATATATTTACTTTTAACCTCTGCTACTGTTAGGATGATTTTTCTGGTATCTCCCAGGGATTTCTCCAGGTGATAAATTAAAAATGGAACATGAATGATAGCAGAGCTGAAGGGTAGAAAGACCTTGAGTACACAGCAAAGGGTGATTTAGCTGGTGATTTTGGGAGATCTGTCAGTCAGAAAGCTTGCCTACCCACAGACTCTTTAAAGAGAAACTGACTTGACTGCAGTACTGCTCAAGGGAAACTGCAGGCAAGTATTTTGGTACTAACTGACATTTTCCCACTTTTTGATTGGATTAGATAGACTTTTTGATTGGATTAGGAAAGGGCATCTGATCCAAAAGTAGTCAATCCTTATATTGGCAAGCACTTTTTGGCATTACTTGGAACAAAAAGATAAGTTCAGCCCATCAAATGAATTCAAATTAGGAAATACCAAAATAATGAGACAGGTAATAGTGGGAGCTGAAAGTGGAAGAGGGTAACGCTAGGAGAGAGCGGGCAAGTATCGATAGAATGTGCCGTTTGCTGGCCTAAGTTAGCCAGAGAGGAGCAAGGAGGTGGAGAAAAAGTGAACTTAAATGTACAAATATGTACATACTGACTTTGTTCAGGTTGCTTTAACAAAAATACTATAGACTGAGTGGTTTCTAAAAAATGGAAATTTATTTCTCACGGTCCTGGAGGCTGGGAAGTCAAAGGTCAAGGTGCAAGCAGATTCTGTGTCTGGTGAGGTCCTGCTTCCTATTTGGCTGTCTTTTCACTTCCTAATTCACTGTCTTTTCATTGTCACATGGCAGAAGGGCTGAGGGAGCTCCATGGAATCTCTTATATGAGGGCACTAATCCCATTCATGAAGGCTCCACCCTGATGACCTAATCACCTCCCAGAGGCCCCACCTCCTAATACCATCTCCTTTAAGGATGAGGATGTCAACATAGGAATTTGGGGGGAACACAATCATTTAGACCATAGCACATACAACACACACATACACACATATGTATACATACACATATATGGTTCTGGCTCTTTTCCTGGAGTCTTCTTTTCAGAACTTCATATGGGAAACCTTTATCTCCTCTAATTATCTTTTGGGTTTTGAGTCAGTGTCACCTCCACAGTGGATCTTCACTGACTCCCAGTCTAATCTTGCTTTCTGTGCTTCTTCTCCCATCACCAATCATTTCTAACACATTTCACCACCAGAGTAATTTATTTATTATAAATAATTTATTTATTGGTTGGCTTACTATTTACTGTCAACTGCTCCATGTGAATACAAACACCGTGAAGGTGGGGGCCCTAAATATCACACACACTGCTGTATGGGCAGTGTCCCCAATGGTCCCTGACATATTGTGGGTGAGAAATAAATATTTGTTAAAAATATACGGTAATTATAAGTTGATAATGACATATAATGTAGACAAAGGAAATGCTGATTGCTGGAGAGACACTGAATGCTGTAAATAGTAAAACACTTGTGTGACTATCAAGGGATCCTACCACTGAGTTTCTCAGAGCCTCCTTGGCTCTTTCCATTCTTCACCTCTCCTGGAGTCTGATTTCTTTTTACTGAGATCATAGAATAATTTAGGGTCAAAAGTATTTTTTAATTGAGGTGTGATTGACATGTAATATTATATTAGTTTCAGGTGTATAATATAATCGGTATTTGTATGAATTGCAAAACGATCACCACAATAAGTCAAGTGACATCTATTGCCACATACAATTACAAAAAAATTTTTTTCTTGTGATGAGAACTTTTAAGATTTACTCTTTTAGCAACTTTCAAAAATGCAGTACAGTGTTATTAACTATAGTCATCACGTTGTACATGACATCCCTATGACTTATTTATTTTATAGCTGGAAGTTTGTATCTTTTGACACGGTCAAAAGTATTAGGATATGTCTTTCTACAAGGTTTTCCAAGTCATTTTTTTTTTTTTTTGATTAAATTAAGGGGTAGAGTATCTTTCTTGTGCTTGTCCCTTTCTTCCTTACCCTGGTAACAGTACTCTAATTTATCTTTAAATAAGAGGTTCTCAACCAGGGGAAATCCCCCCTCACCCCTCCCCCACAGGAGGCATCTGATAGTCTCTGGAGATGTTTTGTTGTCATGACTTGGAGGGTGGGTAGTGACCAGGGATGCTGGTAAACGTCCTACCAATGCATGGGACAGCTCCCCACAACAAAGAGTTATCTGTCGCCAAATGAGAACAGTGCTGAAGTTGAGAAACACTGCTCTTAATTATCACCCCATTCATTGATCTTATACAGATGATATAGTGTTTACTTTGTCCCGAATCTAAGGGTTTTCTGCCACTTATAATAGAAGAGTTGAAATAGAGAAATCACCATTAATGTTAGGGATACTTCCCATTAATCAGGCAGATTGTTTACATACATGTATCTACTCTCTTTCCCAAACTTCACTAAAGAAGAATTAAGAATTAAAAGTGTATCAGTTCATAAGGCCAAAGAGAATGAGATGAGACACATGGACAAGAGATTGCTATGAATTTTGGAAGCTAGAAAGTCAGTTGAGGAGATGGTACTGTCCTGGCAGTCCAGTGGTTAAGACTTCACCTTCCAACGCAGGGGATGTGAGTTCGATCCCTGGTTGGGGAGCTAAGGTCCCACATGCATTGCAGCCAAAAAACCAAAACATAAAACAGAAGCAATGTTGTAACAAATTCAATAAAGACTTTAAGAATGGTCCACATCAAAAAAATCTTTTAAAAAAGTCAGTTAAGGAGAAATACCTGACCTGGCAGAGGGAAAAGATACCTCAACTTAAGTATCAGTAAAAGATAATCCAGTTGCAATGCTCAGAACTTGGAGGTATCAGATAACATGGAAAGTAGTGGTATGAAGACCAGTGAAACAAGAAGGATTGTTTAATGGAATATTACTCAGCCATAAAAGAAACTAAATTGAGTTATTTGTAGTGAGGTGGATGGCCCTAGAGTCTTTCATACAGAGTGAAGTAAGTCAGAAAGAAAAAAAACAAATACCATATGCTAACGCATATATATGGAATCTAAAAAAAAATAAAATTGGTTCTGAAGAACCTAGGGGCAAGACAAGAATAAAGATGCAGACATAGAGAATGTACTTGAGGACAGGGGGAGGGGGAAGGGTAAGCTGGGATGAGGTTGAGAGAGTGGACATATACACATTACCAGATGTAAAATAGATAGCTAGTGGGAAGCAGCTGCATAGCACAGGGAGATCAGCTTGATGCTTTGTGACCACCTAGAGGGGTGGGATAGGGAGGGAGGGATGGAGACGAAAGAGGGAGGAGATATGGGGATATATGTATACGTATAGATGATTCACTTTGACATACAGCAGAAACTAACACGCCATTGTAAAGCAATTATACTCCAATAAAGATTTAAAAAAAAAAAGGATTGTTTAAAGTGGATCTATCAAACTGGGTGGACTCCATATCTCCTCTGCAACCATGAAATGCCAGTTACTATGCTTTCCTTCTCCTCTCCCTCCTCCTCCACTCCTTCCAACCCCATTTGCATCCTTATGAGCACCTCATATTTGGACCCTGGACAATTTGAACAAGAGAGTTTTTAGAATCAGTGACCCCCAAGCATGACTCCGCCAAGCAATGGGGTAGTGGTATGAGATGATGGTGTTGGACTCAAGCCTTGTTAGTCCTGGTAGACCATAGTGAGAAGTTTAAAAGTCATTCTAAGGACTTCCTCAGTGGCGCAGTGATTAAGAATCTGCCTGCCAATGCAGGGGACATGGGTTCGAGCCCTGGTCCAGGAAGATCCCACATGCTGCAGAGCAACGAAGCCCGTGCACCACAACTACTGAGACTGCGCTCTAGAGCCCACAAGCCACAACTACTGAGTCTGCGAGCCACAACTACTGAAGCCTGCGTGCCTGGAGCCCATGCTCTGCAACAAGAGAAGCCACCACAATGAGAAGTCTGCACACTGCAACGAAGAGTAGCCCCCGCTCACCACAACTAGACAAAGCCTGAGTGCAGCAACAAAGACCCAACGCAGCCAAAGATAAAAATAAATACATAAAAGTCATTCTAAATGGCAGGAAGATTTTGAGCATTTCAAGAAGAGGAATGTCATTATTTGATTTATCTTTTTAGAAAATTACTCTGATTGCTGTTATGAAAAAATGGATTATAGAAAGACAATGATATAAGGAAATAAATTTGGAGGCTAGTTTTTTGTATTCCATGGTGATTTGGACCTGTGTGGTGGCAGAATAGATAAGAGAAATGGATGACTCAGCTTCTGTCCGGGAGGCAGAAGAGTGAGAAAAAGCTGTTGCTAGAATACATGCAAGAAATGAGGGTAAGGGAAGAACAGCAGATGACTTTTAGATTTTTAAATTGAACAATGAGGCAGATGTTAGCCCCATTTACTGAGATGAAGAAGGCTGAGAAAGGAAAGGTTTAGAGGTGGGAAGTTGGGACAGTTAATAAGTTTTGCACATGTTGAGATGCCTACTTAGGTATCCAAATGGAAATGCCAAGTAGGCAACTGAGAGATTGCTCAGGGTCAATCAATATTAAAGATATGAATTTGGGAATCACCAGTATATTAGTGGTGTTATAGGTTGAATTGTACCTCTTAAAAAAATATGTTGAAGTTTTAACCCCCAGTACCTTAGAATGTAAACTTTCTGGAAATATGGTCATTGCAGGTGTAATTAGTCAAGTTAAGATGAGATCATACTGAAGTAGGTTGAGCCCTAAATCCAGCATGACTGGTGTTGTCATAAGAAGAGACACAGAGATACAGACACACAAGAAGAGAACACCATGGGATGACAAAGGCAGAGGTTGGAAAGATGCAGCTGCAAACCAAGGAAAGCCAAGTATTGCCAGCAAACTGCCAGAAGCTGGAAAGAGGCAAAAAAGGAGTCTCCTACAGGTTTCAGAGGGAACATGGCCCGGCTGACACGTTGATTTTTTTTAATTAACATCTTTATTGAGGTATAATTGCTTTACATTGCTGTGTTAGCTGCTGCTGTATAACAAAGTGAATCAGCTATACATATACATATATCCCCCTATCCCTTCCCTCTTGCATCTCCCTCCCACCTTCCCTATCCCACCCCTCTAGGTGGACACAAAGCACCAAGCTTATCTCCCTGTGCTATGCGGCTGCTTCCCACTAGCTATCTATTTTACATTTGGTAGTGTGTATATGTCAATGCCACTCTTTCACTTCATCTCAGCTTACCCTTCCCCATCCCTGTGTCCTCAAGTCCATTCTCTATGCCTGGGTCTTTATTCCTGTCCAGCCCTTAGGTTCTTCAGAAACATTTTAAAAAATATATTACATATATATGTGTTAGCATATGGTATTTGTTTTTCTCTTTCTGACTTACTTCACTCTGTATGACAGACTCTAGCTCCATCCACTTCACTACAAATAACTCAATTTCATTTCTTTTTATGGCTGAGTAATATTCCATTGTATATATGTGCCACATCTTCTGTATCCATTCACCTGTCGATGGACACTTAGGCTACTTCCATGTCCTGGCTATTGTAAATAGTGCTGCAATGAACATTGTGGTACATAACTCTTTTTGAATTATGGTTTTCTCTGGTTATATGCCCAGTAGTGGAATTGCTGAGTCATATGGTAATTCTATTTTTAGTTTTTTAAGGAACCTCCATACTGTTCTCCGTAGTGGCTGTATCAATTTACATTCCCAATGACAGTGACACCTTGATTTTGACCATCTGGTTTCTAGAGCTGTGAGACAATAAATTCCTGTTGGTTTAAGTCACTTAGTTGGTGGTACTAGGCTATGGCACCCCAGGAAACTCATAAGATGGAATTTAAGGTCAGGGACCCAAATGAAAACATTCAGGGTGAGAAAATATACAGAGAGAGGGCCAAAAACTGAGTCATGAGGCACTCCAACCGAGAGGTTCTATGGCGTTGCCCCAGTTTCTGACTGGTTTCTAAGCCCAGTGCTTCGTCCCACATAGACAAGCTGAAGACAGCCTACCTAGACTCTCCAGACGTTTTGATCATGGTCGCCCTTGATGTTGTTTTTGTGGTTCTGGCTTTTACAGTGACTCATACCAGTGTTGCCTCACTAAGACAGGAAAGAGAAAAGCTGGCAACCTCGTGAAGCACCACTTTTATTACCATATGTTAAAGGAGTTTATGTATGTGTCTAATTCACTGCTAATAAACAAAGGATCCAGAATATTAAAATCTGAAGATTTCAAAACTTATTCTCTTTTCCCTATAACCTGTTATGCCAGTCCTGAGAGGAGGCAGCCTTGATGACATTGTGGGCATGGTGGTGGTCTGCTTTAGTGAACTCACAGCCTCTCCTTCATAACATCTGACCCATGTTCCATATCATAGACCGAAAGATTAACCTACACTCAATATGAGACATTCAAGCTAATGAGGAGGAAATCCTATCTTCTGTCTCCTGGAAGGAATGACTCTGCTCTATAATTATCCAGCCACCATACAAGGCTTCTCATATATATTCCCTCTTGACTATGAACAAGATATTATATACTTTAATGAAGGTTTGCTGTCTTCCATTTTTTTGTGATCACATATTTTCTATTTGTTTCTTAATGTGAGAAGTAAGCAGGGGTGCAGTAATACTTCTTTTTTTATAAGGTTAATTCAAACTTAGGAAGGTAAAGAGGGGTCTTTACTAACCACCCAGGTGCTAAAAGTGGAATTGAAATAAATCTAGTGTTTTTTTTCTATCCATTCCCAAGATCATATTAGAGGTTTCAGTTTTAGCTTAGAGTCTTTTCCCAGACCTCTATTCCCAAGGCTTCTCCAGCGTCTCCTCTTATCTGAGGTTAATCTGTCCACTTAACGTTCTAACTTCCATCTCCTTCTATCTCCTGGTTACAATCCTCCCAGGAGAATTTTTTTCTGCATGGATCTCTTATTCTGCATTTTAACATCTCTTTCTTTCCTCCCTGCCTCTTTTCCTCAGTGTGTAAACATGACTGCAGATGTTATACACTGAGAAACGCTATAGTCTCTTTGGTGATTTTAACTGTTGTGCATAAGTTTCTGGCAAAGCCATGTCTCTACAGATTTTGCTGCTTCTTTGAGAGATGTGTTTCTGCTTTATGAATATATTTGTAAAGTAGTCTGCTTGTATACTGTGATTTATTCTTTGAGATTGCATGTATTACTGCTCGAGCAGCTGTTTTCTGGAATGAGGATCTCAGATGTCGAGGATTTCAGGAAAGAGATAGACATAATTTTAGACATACTGGAAAGAAACTAGAAAAAGGAAAGTCATTTGTTTTTGAGCGTAAACGTTTTTGTGGACCTTTGATTTCTAATCAGTGGTGTTGTCTAAGACTGGATGAAAAGGATGCTGAGAAACGACTTGGTACAGGGCTACTGTGTTCAGATATGATGGTTTTATTGGAGCCGGTGGAAAATGCCACATCTCTGTGAGGGTGGGGAGGGGTTTCTCCTTAAGGGAGAAGATATTCCTTCAGCTAATCAACCAGGAAAAATGGAGATCCTGTGACAAGAAGTTAAAGCTCATAGTAGGGTGAAAAGGAAAGTTTTCTTTCAGATGAGGTCTTGGGATAGGAGCGACTATACTCAGAGGTGTGATGGTAGTCAGGACGCTGAATAGAGGTGTGAGTTGGTGCTGCCATGTGTGTGTGTGACCAGCACCTAGGAATACTGTAGGACCCTGAAAATGGGCATGAACTTGGGGGCTCTGAGGTCATGTATATATAGCAGAGGTTGATAATTTACTCTCTGAGTTGTACTTTTCCCCATTATCACTGAATCTTCAGTAAGGCATTAAAAGATCCAGCCTGGTCTTGGTTCTATGGCTGAGGATGTGGTCAGACACGCTTAGCATAGTGACAGCAGTGATGAGTGCCAGTCCGGGATGGCTGAGCCGGGCAGAGTGGCAATCTTATGCCAGGGCAGCAGTGGCCAACTTCAGGAGAAGGCCAGCATATTTCAGAAGGGATCGCAGGAGACTCCTAGATGTGATTAGAATATGTTTAAGTATCTAGAAGGGTGTATATGGGCTCAGAGTCATGGCACTTTGGGGGCATTCCTAGACATGTGACCTTCAAGCCTAGAGAATAAAACATTACCTTCAATAGTTCTTCATTTCCCCTCCTCTATCACAAGAACAAATGTCTCTTTCCTCTAACCCTGAGCATATGCAATGAAAAATAACAATTGTACTCTTTGTGACCCGTGGGGAATGATAAATTTGCCAGAGGAAGGATGAAGAAAATAGTGTTTAATTAATAAATCAATCCAGAAACTATAAGATGGCTGTAAACGGGACGTGTGTATTTAACCATATTTGGAAAATAAGTTTTAGGTAAATTCTTTTTATTAGAAATAAAGCAGAGTGAGATGTAAGTCAGTATGGAGTGATAGGAAAAACAGCAATGTATACATCAAAAGACCAGGATTCTAATTCCAAATAATGCTCACTTACAGTGAGTCCTGCTAGCTAACCCTTTGCCATTCTGAGCTTTCATTTCCTGGACGGTGCAATAGGAGCACTCATACCTTCTCTGCTTACTTATATCATAGTAAGGATAAAATAAAATAACATATATAAGACATATAATATACACTCCTAAGTTATTATTTTTACCATTTGATGAACTCTTATATCCGTTTAAAGCCCAATCCCTTGACTCTGTGAAAGACATGTATGGAAATATTTTAAAATGTTAATAGTAAGTAGTATGCCATTTTCCATATTACATATTGAGAGACTGGAATACAAGTATTTTCAACCCTACATTTGATTTTTTAAAAATTCAATGTTAAAACTTTATGCAATTTAATAATATTATTATCCTGGGGACCATAAGCAAAAGTAATAACAAGCATTGCCATCCATCAAAAGAAGCATTCGCAGTTTTTCAATTGCTGTAGGTCGATATTTCTTTGTTTGATTTTCTTAAGTACCTTATAATAAAGCATATATGGTATCATTTGTCCCTCCAAATGTAAAACTTTCAAAGAAAAGAATTTTTGTTTGGCAAGTGGTTACAAGTTCACAAAAATAGTTCTCTGTATTAGTCTTCTTGGACTGCTATAACAAAATACCACAGGCTGAGCTTAAAAAACAAAAATTTATTTTCTCACAGTTCTGGATGCTGGAAGTCCAAGATCAAAGTGTTGGCAGAGTTAGTGTCTTCTGAGGCCTCTCTCCTTGGCTTGCAGACTGCCACCTTCTTGTTGTGTCCTCACATGGCCTTTCCACTGTGCACACATCTCTGGTGAATCTTCCTTTTCTTACAAGAACACCAGTCATTTGGGATTATAGCCCCACTTTTATGACCTCATATAGTCTTAATTACCTGTATAGAGGTCTTATCTCCAAATACAGTCACATTGATGGACATGGTTTCAACATATGAATTTTGATGTTACACAATTCAGGCCATAACACTATCATAAGACATTTTCCTAAAACAAATGAAAATTAACAAAATCTAAAGTATATTAGCAGTGTACAGTGGCAAATTAAAAATGCAATCCTGGCTAATGGCAATAAAAAGAATAATTTGCTGATTTATTTATTTTCTTTCTGGATGTGGCTTAATTACAGAAAATTATTGATTTACAAAAAAATACTTTATGCTTCACTCCCAAGTATGGAAGCATTGGCTGTGATTGATCCCTAGTATAAAAACACAATTCATGATATTAAAATATGGGTTATTAAAACATTGTTTCATTTATTATTATCAAGGTTCAAGATTTTATATGAACCCATATAAGCAGAGGACATTTAAGGAATTTTCTAACTGTGATACAAAGTATAATACAGATGACTACTTCAGTGTTAATAAGTAAAGGTGACATTGGCAAGAATTAGCTGGTTGGAAAGGTTGCTTCGTCTCTTTGACCCTCAGCATCCACAGTGGCAAAATGAAGGAGTTACATTAGTGAAGATCAAATTTCTTTCTAGCTCAAAAGTTCTCTGCTGGGTGCTGGTTCAGGGTGAGAAGGTGAGGGTTTTGGTGGAGTTGAGGGTGGTGGGTATAGGATGGAAAGAAAGCTCTCAAAGAAACTCTCCTCTTTCTCTGCCTGAGGAGGAGAATGGGCTGTTCATCTGAGTGGTAAGATTATATGACCTTTAGTTGGGAGACTTTTGCAAGTGGGTATGTGAAATTGTTTAGAGGCTGCACAAATGGTTATGGCTCTCTCTTCTGTCCCTTGTCCCCAGTGGCAGAAAAAGGTGTGTTGAATCAGATTCATGCCCACAGAAAGAGCAACTTCATCCTGCTCTATTCTTTTTCTTCTCCCCTTCAGATATATTGAGAAAGTCAGTTGGCACATATTCCACTGAGAGATGGGACTAACCATCTCCGTGAAAGTCTGGCACTGCTGCCTTTAGGGTCTTTTTTTCTCCTATGTGGCCAGTGGTAAGATTCAGATTCAGGTCTCTAAGCCTGACTAGAGGTTTAGTGATTTTATTAAACATTTCAAATGACCAGCTTTTGGTTTAATTGGTTTTCTTTATTGATTTCCTCTTTTCAGGTTCAGTGATTTCTGTTCTAATTCTTATTACTACTTTTCTTCTGCCTACTTTGGGATTAATTAGCTCCTTTTTTTTTTTCTAGTTTTCTAAGGTAGAAACTTAGGTGACTGATTTTAGATCTCTTGTTTTTTCTACTATATGCATTGAATTCTGTATTTTCCCTCTAAGCACTGCTTGCTCTGTGCCCCCCAAATTTTGATAAGTTGTATTTTAAATTTCACTTAGTTCAAAATATTTTAAAATTTCTCTTGCAATTTCTTCTTTGATCCATGTGTTATTTAGAAGTGTGTTGCTTCATCTCCATGTATGTTGGGATTTCTCAGTTATCTTTCTGTTATTGATTTCTAGTTTAATTCCACTGTCGTCTGAAAGCAGACATTTTATGATTTCTATTTTTAAAATTTGATAAAGTGTGTTTTATGGCCAGGCGTGTAGTCTGTCTTGGAGAATGTTCCACGTGAGCGTGAGAGGTATGTGTGTTTTGCTGTTGTTAGATAAACTAGTCTATAGATGTCAATTATGTCCAATTGATTGATGGTGGTGTTGTTGAATTCAACTATGTTTTTCTGCCTGCTACTTCTGTCTGTTTCTGATAGAGGGGTTTTTGAAGTCTCCAACTGTGATAGTAGATGCATCTATTTCTCCTTGCAGTTCTATCAGTTTTTGCCTCGTGGAGTTTGACACACTGATGTTAGACACATACACCTTAAAGATTGTTATGTCTTCTTGGATAATTGACCTCTTTATCACTAGGTCATGCCCTTCTTTATCCCTAATAATGTTCCTTGTTTTGAAGTTTGCTCTTTTTGAAATTAATATAGGTACCCTTGCTTTCTTTCTTTTGATTAGCATTACCATGGTTTTTATTTCGCCATCCATTTACTTTAATCTGAATATGTTTTTATATTTAAAGTGGGTTTCTTGTAGACAACATGTAGTAGGGTCATGGTTTTTGATCCACTCTAATAATCTCTGTCTTTGTTTTGTGCATTTAGACCATTGACATGCAAAATGATTATTGATATATTTGGATTAATATTTACCATATTTGTTACTGTTTTCTATTTGGTGTCCTTTATCTTTACTCCTATTTTGTCTTCCTATGTATATCTTTTCATTCATGTTTTAAAACCCACATATATGTAGTAATGTATGTATCATATGTGTATAGTAATTATAAGGTAATAGTAACTCTAAAAGGAAGAAATGAAAACTAATAGTATATATGAATATAGCAAGGAAAATAATCTCTAGATCATTGACATGTTGAACATTAAAAAAATGTCAAGAAAAGTGTATTTATTTTATTTGAAAAATTTCATAACATCTTTCTCCATAAAATACTTTATTATTTCTTTAAGTAAATATAACTTAAAGAATTATCCTTGAAAAGAAGAGGTCTGAGAGAAGAATATAGACTTCAACCCTGTGTTATAGGAAACAGTTTATTTCTTTGTAGTTATATCTATGTCCATGGTAGTATGAACATCTTATCAACTGGGATGTAAAGACAGAGAGAGAGAGAATATGAGAGGGAGAGAAATGATTTCTCTTTTGACATAAGCTGGTTTGAGATAAAATTATTTTTGAAATCATACATTTTAGAAATCTTTGTGAGAAAAGAGCTCATGAAAATATGCAAATGGCCAACCACATCTGGCGGTTCACAATAACTGATGAAAATCCACTTGGAACAAATAACCATTACTGCTAATTCTGTAAAATTTTGTGGTCTGCTTTCTTGTTTGTTTGCTTGCTTTTTAATAATGAAGAATCACATCAAACCTATGGTGCCATATTAACGTGTGGGAATGAGCATCTTTAATCTGTCAAGTAACAGGACTGGGGATAAAGCATTCTGTACATTTCTTATACATTGCTGACTACACTCCTGAGTTTTGCCACTATTCTAGGAGATTAAGCTGGTTTAGATGACATCATTCCTTGCATTTAAGTTTGTCTGTGACTATTTTCCTGTGGACTCAAGTCATGTGCCTTTTATTCACTTGGAATAAATATACTCTAAATGATCATCTTGATTCCTAGAATTACTACTGATTGTTATCGATTCTTAAGATGGCTGGAATCTAGTCTTAGAGATCCAATATAAATTTAACTTAATTGACATTTTTATGAAGGAAATGTGTTTACCAGGTATCCATTTCTGTGGCTTCTACATTTTTAAGCATCCACTCCAGTTTCAGACTATATCTCCCCACTCTCAGTCAGCAAATGAATAGGAAATTAAAACTAATTTTAATATTGCACAAAGCAAAACATAATTAAGAAAATGTGTAAAAAATTAAAAAGCTGCCATCCTCATAATGAAGTTCAAAGCTAAATAGAAATGATTTTTTAATTATTGGCTCATTTGAGTTATGTGCCACAGCGTCCCAAGAGAGATGTCTGTTTCAATCCAAGTGCAGATCTCAGTACTTCATTATTACACCATGGGGTGTGTAAAAGGAAGTAAAATTGCCCTCCTTCCTCCTCCCTTTCCTTCCTTCTTGTCCAGGACTGGGGATGGAGTATGGCAAGAATATGGCTCCCACTATTCTCAATCCAACATTCATTCCTCTTCTCAAGAGTGTGCTCAATTCTGGGGCACAGGGTAGGGGAAGGATCTATTATTGAACAGCTTCTTCTAGGGTATCTCAATTATCCCTTTTGTTTCAAGCCCTATCTGCCTCCCACTTTCAGTTCCTCAGTCTTTTTTTTTTTTAATTGAGGTATAGTTGTTTTACAATGTTGTGTTAGTTTCAGGTATATAGCAAAAGAATATATATTCTTTTTCAGATGCTTTTCCATTAGAGGTTGTTACAAGATATTGCATCAGCCGTTTTGTAGAGCCAGCAGATTTGCTTTTTGGGAAGGCAGGTGACTTTCAGCTTTCTCAAGCCAACTAAATCCTTTATCACTCATCTATCTGTTTTTCTATTTCTATATTTTGGGGGGAACCTCCCTAGTGGCACAGTGGTTAAGAATCCCCCTGCCAATGCAGGGGACATGGGTTCGAGCCCTGGTCCAGGAAGATGCCACATGCCGCAGAGCAACTAAGCCCGTGTGCCACAACTACTGAGCTCAAGCGCCACAACTACTGAAGCCCGTGTGCCACAACTACTGAAGCCCGTGTGCCACAACTACTGAAGCCCGTGTTCCTAGAGCCTGTGCTCCACAACAAGAGAAGCCACCACGATGAGAAGCCCGCGCACCGCAGCGAAGAGTAGCCCCCGCTCACCGCAACTAGAGAAAGCCTGCGTGCAGCAACGAAGACCCAACGCAGCCAAAAATAAATAAATTAATTAATTAATTTAAATAAAATTTGTTTTTGGACCTGTCTGCTCTTGTTTCTTCTACAATTCTCTTTATCCTTAGGGAATTATGACTTTTACCTTTTTTATCTCTTTACTGTCATTTTGGTTCGCTTCCTGAAGGCAGCATGAGAAAATGCATCTGAAACAGATGTCCCGGAGACAGTGTTTTGAACGAGGGGAAGATAAGTCTTTGCTCTTCGCCTTTCTCTCTACCATCTTCCTCCTTTATTTCTGTCTCACTTATGCCTTGAAAGGTAACTATAAAGTTCTCAACTAGCTGTCAGTTCATCGCCATCAAGGTATTAGTTGACAGCAGCTTAAAGATTAGCCTATGTAGGAACATTGTATATATATTTCTCCTATTCCAAAAACAACATATTTTCTTTGCATCAAGCCGCATAGCACAGGGAGATCAGCTCGGTGCTTTGTGACCACCTAGAGAGGTGGGATAGGGAGGGTGGTGGGGAGGGAGATGCAAGAGGGAAGAGATATGGGGACTTATGTATATGTATAGCTGATTCACTTTGTTATAAAGCATAAACTAACACACCATTGTAAAGCAATTATACTCCAATAAAGATGTTAAAAAGAAAAAGAAAAACAATACGGAAGGATACAAAGAAATAGCAAAATTTCTTTTAAATGGGAGTCTGAAAGACCCAAAAAAACCACTTTAGACTACCAAGGAATAAATAAATCTTAATTAAAGGTTTAGACTGATCCAGTTGCTTTGGGAGAGATTGTCTCCATCTAATGTAATTAACCTGGGTCAATTCAGGCAACCTGCTCCTCTTTGAGATTCAAGTAGCTGTTATGATATTAATTGAAAGTTTCCCTTGTAGGTAAACTACTGAGTGAAAAAAATATCATTTAAAGGAGCACATGTTTTTTTCCCAAAAAGTCAGTAATTTTCACACTGGGGCTACTTTTTAGTTGATTAGTCTTGGTGACATTTCAAGTAGTGTTTATACACCAAAAGATTAGGGATAAAACCTTTTTTTCAAAAATTTTAGGCATCAGTTCAAATTTATGAAAAAATACATTCTTTTTTTAAAATTAATTAATTTATTTTTGGCTGCATTGGGTCTTCGTTGCTGTGCGCAGGCTTTCTCTAGTTGTGGCGAGCAGGGGGCAACTCTGTTGCGGTGAGCGGGCTTCTCATTGCAGTGGTTTCTCTTGTTGTGGAGCACAGGCTCTAGGCACACGGGCTTCAGTAGTTGTGGCACGTGGGCTCAGTAGTTGTGGCACACGGGCTTAGTTGCTCCAAGGCATGTGGGGTCTTCCTGGACCAGGGCATGAACCTGTGTCCCCCGCATTGGCAGGTGGATTCCTAACTGCTGCACCACCAGGGAAGTCCCAAGGTTGCAAATTTTTACTTTTAGGTTCACATAAGAAATACTGTTAACTTTTTCTGTTAAGTTCTCTTCTCCTCTTTTACCCTTCCTTCGGTGTAGTTTTTGAATCACTTTGCATTAGTTTGATCATTGGGAAAATCCCAGTATCATTTTGGGCCATGGGTGACTTCCACTGTATCAGACTTCTCCCATCTCAGGGTAAGTTCTTCTCTGACACCTGTCTCCCACCGTGATGTGCCAGAGCTGGCTGGTACCAGCCGATGTGAACATCTCTTCCCAACTTTGCATTCATCAAAAGCAAGTTGGTAGTATATCAACTATGGTGGGAGTGTTTACAACATTGGAATTGACCACTCCTACTAAATCAGTCCTCCTCTCCCTAAGCTGGTTGTTAAACATTTACCAGCATATCACTGTCCCTGAATTATCTATATGTGCATATACATTCTGATCTATTTAAATGGTATGTTTTAGCATAAATAGTAAAAAGGATCCATCTGAAAATGTCTTTTCAAAGCAACCCTTCAAGTCCTGAGAAGATACCAGATCCTCTTCAGTAGCTACTCAGTCCCTCACGCAGCATGTTTGACTGTTTGCAATGCTGATTCAAAGAATCAGTAATCTGGAAGTTCTGCCCCTTCAGTGTTTCCCAAACATTCTTGCTTAAACTCTTTTAATTTTAATATACATTCTGAAAGATCCTCTTAGGAATTTGTTGAATTATGTGTTCACTTCTGGGTTTAGTATCATGAAAGAAAATTTGTTATTATTGCTAAATATTTCAGACATAATAGAAGACACAAGGAATATTGTAGTGACCAATCATGTATCTGCAGCCCGGCTTAAAGAAAATTAGTTGAAGCTTCCTGTCTCTTATCTCTCTCTAGTTTCTGCAGAGGTAACTGTTATTCTCCATATGATGATTATCATTTTTACGTATTTCTTGGTTTTTTCTACATATGTGCTATTTTGTTGTTTTAAATACATTTTTTAAAACGTCATGACATTCTTTTAAACATTTTTGCTTGATATTATATTTGTGAGAATTATCCAAGTAGCTACAAGTAACCCACACTTATTTTCATTGCCAAATAGTGTTCAATTTAAGGATATATATCACAATTTTTCCATTCTTCTCTGACACCACATTGATGCTGTTTTGATGTTTTAGGTTTTATATAAAATGCTGCTGTGAACATTTTTGTCGATGTTTCCTTATTCATATATCTGAGAGTTTCTTTAAAATATGTAAGTAGGGGTGAAATTACTGGATAATGGAGAATGCATCTCTACAGCTTTCTTAAATATTACCAAATTGCTCTCCAAAGTGATTATAATAATTTACATTCCATCCAGCAGAATATATGAGTTTTGGCTGCTCCATAATCTCCCCTAGATGGGCAACTGTTAGACTTCAATTTTGGCTGATATGATAGATGAGAAATTAACAAACTGGCTTTAAGTAAAAACATATTAGATCTGTATATTATTAAACACAAAATAGCAGGAGAGCCAAAAACTGGAAAAACCAAATGTACCTCAAGAAGAGAACGGATAAAAACAAGCAATAAAAAGGAATGCAGTACTGCTACATGAAAAGTATGAATAAATCATAAAATAATAATAGAAATCATAACACTGAATGGCTCCATTAATTGCAGGGAACCTGTTGGTTGACAAGGGTGCAGTGGAACTTTCTGGGCTAATGGAAATATTCCATATAGTTTGAACATTCACAAGTGTACATATGTGTCAAAATTCATCCAACTGTACTTTTAAGATCTGTACATTTTATAAAATATAAATCATACATCATTTTTAAGAGTACTGGAAGAAAATAGAAGTTCAAGGATCAAAGAAAAAAATATTGACTATGAATAGTAACAACCTTTTCTCCATGTCCACATTAAGAGAAAGACTCTTTTATTGCTTGAGGAGCATTCAGGGTTGCCTTTTTATTTCATTATTATTTTAAATCTATAACTTAAATCAGGACAGTGGAAGCAACTGCAAAGATTTAGGGAGAAAGAATTTGATGGTTGGGTTGGAAGGAGAAGGGAGATTGGGAGTGACTACCTTGCCACATTGTGAAAGATATTGAAAGAGATTCTCAGATAAAGAGATTTTAACACATTTTGCTCAGAGTTAAAAATATAGTCCCTCTTTAATGTTTTTCAAAAGCAGCAGTAAAAATTTAAATTGCCTTCCAATTTCTCTTGGATGTCATACTGGTGCTTCATCTAAATGTATTCTCTCTGCTGAGATAGACCAGGAAACAGTGTCTCCTGGGACACACTGGTGTAATAAGTTAAATTTTAGTACACTTTTATGACTATTCTTAAGACACATAAGACAAGTTTTAGCTTTTATTTCAAATCAGAAGTGACATTCACTGGTTAATTTATCTTAACTATGCAGGAAAAGTGTGATTTAAAAATAAATAATAAAAAAGACGTAATTTATATTTGAAGCCAATATATGTGGAATATTAAATACTATAGTATTGAAAATATATAAAAACAACTTTAATCATCCGCCATTGGGAGATCTTGCTATTTGTAATTTTTTGGTAATTTTGTGTTTTGTTTTTAGATTGAACAAATATCAATACAAAAAATAAATGCTGGAGAGAGTGTGAAGAAAAGAGAACCCTCCTTCACTGTTGGTAGGAACGTAAATAGTACAGCCACTATGGAGAACAGTATGGAGGTTCCTTAAAAAACTAAAAACTAAAAATAGAGCTAACATATGATCCAGCAATCCCACTCCTGGGCATATATCTGGAGAAAAACATGGTTCGAAAGGATACATGCACCCCAATATTCATTGCAGTGCTGTTTACAATAGCCAAGACATGGAAGCAACCTAAATGTCCATTGACAGATGAATGGATAAAGAAGATGTGGTACATTCATACAATGGAATATTATTCAGCTGTTAAAAAGAATGAAATAATGCCACTTGTGGCAACATGGAGATTATCATAATAACTGAAGTAAGTCAGACAGAGGAAAACAAATATCAAATGATATCACTTATATGCAGAAGCTAAAAAAATGATACAAATGAACTTATTTACAAAACAGAAACACAGACTTAGAGAACAAACTTATGGTTATCGGAGGGGAAAGGATTGGGGCGGGGGAGGGATAGTTTGGGAGTTTGGGATTGACATGTACACACTGCTATATTTAAAATAGATAACCAGGGACCTCCCTGCAGTCCAGTGGTTGGGACTCCGCGCTTCCAATGCAGGGGGCACAGGTTCGATCCCTGGTCAGAGAGCTAAGATCCCACAGGCTACAAGGTGTGGCCAAACTAAATAAATAAAAATTTTAAAAATAAACAAATAAAAAAAATAAAATGAAATAGATTACCAACAGGGACCTACTGTATAGCACAGGGAACTCTGTTCAATATTCTGTAATAAGCTAAATGGGAAAAAAATTTGAAAAAGAATAGATACTTTTATATGTATAACTGAATCACTTTGCTGTACACCTGAAACTAACAAAACATTGTTAATCAACTATACTCCAATATATAAAAAAATTTAAAAAAATAAATTTTTAATTTTGGTCATATTCTGTATAATGTATACTTATATTATTTTTATTTATTTATTTATTTGTTTGTTTGTTTGGCCGTGTCATGTGGCATGTGGAATTTTAGCTCCCCAACCAGGTATTGAACCTGCACTCCCTGCTCTGGAAGCATGGAGTCTTAACCACTGGACTGCCAGGGAACTAAGTCCTTAATTAGTCATATTAGACCATTCGTTAAAAGCAGGAAGCATAAGGAATAATGATTTTGAATTGAATATAATTAGAGGCATACAAAGGATGGAAATCTAAAATTTCAGGGTAATCTTTACAAGGTCAGAATTCTTAACTAACATCTTAATATGATTCTTCGAGTTTAAAAATTAATGTTAAAAAGACAAAACACAGAAATGGAATACCTCTAATTTGATTTTTGCCTCTTTGGAAATAAAGATTACTTAGACTCACAGCATATTGACAATGCATGATTGAAATCACTTTAAATGTGTGCTCCTATTCAATAGACTTCTTTTTTTTAACATCTTTATTGGAGTATAATTGCTTTACAATGGTGTATTAGTTTCTGCTTTATAACAAAGTGAATCACTTATGCATGTATATATGCTCCCATATCTCTTCCCTCTTGCATCTCCCTCCCTCCCACCCTCCCTATCCCACCCCTCTAGGTGGTCACAAAGCACCGAGCTGATCTCCCTGTGCTATGCGGCTGCTTCCCACTAGCTATCTATTTTACGTTTGGTAGTGTATATATGTCCATGCCACTCTCTCACTTTGTCACAGCTTACCCTTCCCCCTCTCCATATTCTCAAGTCCATTCTCTAGTAGGTCTGTATCTTTACTACCGTCTTGCCCCTAGGTTCTTCATGACCATTTTATTCTTTCTTAGATTCCAAATATATGTGTTAGCATATGGTATTTGTTTTCCTGTTTCTGACTTACTTCACTCTGTATGACAGACTCTAGGTCCATCCATCTCACTACAAATAACTCAATTTCATTTCTTTTTATGGCTGAGTAATATTCCATTGTATATATGTGCCACATCTTCTTTATCCATTCATCTGTTGATGGACACTTAGGTTGCTTCCATGTCCTGGCTATTGTAAATAGAGCTGCAATGAACATTTTGGTACCTGTCTCTTTTTGAATTATGGTTTTCTCAGGGTATATGCCCAGTAGTGGGATTGCTGGGTCATATGGTAGTTCTATTTTTAGTTTTTTAAGGAACCTCCATACTGTACTCTGTAGTGGCTGTATCAATTTACATTCCCACCAACAGTGCAAGAGGGTTCCCTTTTCTCCACACCTTCTCCAGCATTTACTGTTTGTAGATTTTTTGATGATGGCCATTCTGACCAGTGTGAGATGATATCTCGTTGTAGTTTTGATTTGCATTTCTCTAATGATTAAGGATGTTGAGCATTCTTTCATGTGTTTGTTGGCAATCTGTATATCTTCTTTGGAGAAATGTCTATTTAGGTCTTCTGCCCATTTTTGGATTGGGTTGTTTGTTTTTTTGATATTGAGCTGCATGAGCTGCTTGTAAATTTTGGAGATTAACCCTTTGTCAGTTGGTTCATTTGCAAATATTTTCTCCCATTCTGAGGGTCGTCTTTTTGTCTTGTTTATGGTTTCCTTTGCTGTGCAAAAGCTTTTAAGTTTCATTAGGTCCCATTTGTTTATTTTTGTTTTTATTTCCATTTCTCTAGGAGGTGGGTCAAAAAAGATCTTGCTGTGATTTATGTCATAGACTGTTCTGCCTATGTTTTCCTCTAAGAGTTTGATAGTGTCTGGCCTTACACTTAGGTCTTTAATCCATTTTGAGTTTATTTTTGTGTATGGTGTTAGGGAGTGTTCTAATTTCATACTTTTACCTGTAGCTGTCCAGTTTTCCCAACACCACTTATTGAAGAGGCTGTCTTTTCTCCACTGTATATTCTTGCCTCCTTTATCAAAGATAAGGTGACCATATGTGCGTGGGTTTATCTCTGGGCTTTCTATCCTGTTCAATTGATCTATACTTCTGTTTTTGTGCTAGTACCATACTATCTTGATTACTGTAGCTTTGTAGTATAGTCGGAAGTCAGGGAGCCTGATTCCTCCAGCTCTGTTTTTTGTTCTCAAGATTGCTTTGGCTATTCGGGGTCTTTTGTATTTCCATACAAATTGTGAAATTTTTTGTTTTAGCTCTGTGAAAAATGCGAGCGGTAGTTTGATAGGGATTGCATTGAATCTGTAGATTGCTTTGGGTAGTAGAGTCATTTTCACAATGTTGATTCTTCCAATCCAAGAACATGGTATATCTCTCCATCTGTTTGTATCATCTTTAATTTCTTTCATCAGTGTCTTGTAATTTTCTGCATACAGGTCTTTTGTCTCCTTAGGTAGGTTTATTCCTAGATATTTTATTCTTTTTGTTGCAATGGTAAATGGGAGTGTTTCCTTAGTTTCACTTTCAGATTTTTCATCATTAGTGTATAGGAATGCAAGAGATTTCTGTGCATTAATTTTGTATCCTGCTACTTTACCAAATTCATTGATTAGCTCTAGGAGTTTTCTGGTAGCATCTTTAGGATTCTCTATGTATAGTATTATGTCATCTGCAAACAGTGACAGCTTTACTTCTTCTTTTCCGATTTGGATTCATTTTATTTCTTTTTCTTCTCTGATTGCTGTGGCTAAAACTTCCAAAACTATGTTGAATAATAGTGGTGAGAGTGGGCAACCTTGTCTTTTTCCTGATCGTAGTGGAAATGGTTTCAGTTTTTCACCATTGAGGACTATGTTGGCTGTGGGTTTGTCATATATGGCCTTTATTATGTTGAGGTAAGTTCCCTCTATGCCTACTTTCTGGAGGGTTTTTATCATAAATGGGTGTTGAATTTTGTCGAAAGCTTTCTCTGCATCTATTGAGATGATCATATGGTTTTTCTCCTTCAATTTGTTAATATGGTGTATCACATTGTTTGATTTGTGTATATTGAAGAATCCTTGCATTCCTGGCATAAACCCCACTTGATCATGGTGTGTGATCCTTTTAATGTGCTGTTGGATTCTGTTTGCTAGTATTTTGTTGAGGAGTTTTGCATCTATGTTCATCAGTGATATTGCCCTTTAGTTTTCTTTCTTTGTGACATCTTTTGTTTTGGTATCAGGGTGATGGTGGCCTCGTAGAATGAATTGGGGGTTGTTCCTCCCTCTGCTATATTTTGGAAGAGTTTGAGAAGGATGGGTGTTAGCTCTTCTCTAAATGTTTCATAGAATTCACCCGTGAAGCCATCTGGTCCTGGGCTTTTGTTTGTTGGAAGATTTTTAATCACAGTTTCAATTTCAGTGCTTGTGATTGGTCTGTTCATATTTTCTATTTCTTCCTGGTTCAGTCTCAGAAGGTTTCAATAAACTTTTTGATAATGGCCATTCTGACTGGTGTGAGGTGATAACTCTTTGTCATTTTGATTTGCAAGAAAGAGTTAAAAAAAAAAAAAAAAGAATTTAAACCTTCACACTCCTCAAAACTACCATGGTGTCCAGTCATGTAAAATTGAGTCGTAAATCCATGAGTGATACTCAGGGGAATAACAGACCACTCCCCTGATCTCTATCAACTCACTCTTGTTCCATTGTAAAGGGAAACTATTTACATTGTTTTATGAGACAATAGAGAAATGGAGATAGTTTTCATGAAATTTCTGGAATGCTTTGACACGTTGCTGGTCATTCACAAATCACAAGTTGTGAAAAATTGATGTAGTTCATACTCTTGATCTCAGGCAAGATAAAATCAGCCCTGTATATAACACACTTCCCACCACAACTTGCTAAGGTAAGCAAAATAATAATGTGCAAAGATCATGACATGAGGGACATAATCCAAATGAGCATATTTACATATTTTCCAATTGGTCTCTAAGGATATTAAGACATGTATATAAGGTTAATCTGTGAACAAGACAATTAATAATAAAATGCACTTCTGGGTATTTATCCAAAAGAACTGAAAACAGGATCTTGAAGAGATATTTGCACTTCCATGTTCGTTGCACCACTATTCACAGTAGCCAAGAGGTGGAAACAACCTAAAGGTCCATTGATAGATGAATAGATAAAGAAAATGCTGTGTGTACATACAATGGAAGGTTATTCAGCCTTGAAAAACGAGGAAAGCCTGACATATGTGGCAACATGGATGCCTCAGGAGGACATTATGCTAACTGAAATAAGCCAGTCACAGAAACACAAATACTGTATGATTCCACTTATTTGAGACATCTCAAGTGGTTAAACTCATTGAAATAAAGAGTAGAATGGTGGTTGCCAGGGGCTAGAGGGGAGGGGAAGATAGGAAGTTACCATCCAATGGGTCCTGAAAGATGAAAAACTTCCAGAGATCTCTCTGCAACAGTGCTCATAGAGTTCACAATACTATACTGTTTACTTAAAACCTGGTTCATGTGGTAGATTTCATGTTATGTGGTTTTCACCACAATAAAAAAAATGCTAAATGTATGTAATAGATTTGATTTTGTGTTCATTATTTGTAGGCATTGTTCTTGTGAGTTTTTGTAGCTGTGATGGAGCAAAACAGCCCCTTCGTAGGAGTAGCTTCATGGAGAGTTAGGGATTTCAGGTTAAGGAGGGGGAGCTAGGGACACATCCCCAGGAAGCTGACTCTGAGTCTGGCTTTAAAGTCCAGGAAGCTGCAGTGGGGAGTACTCTTGGGATCAGCACTGTGGTAGAGAGAAGGAAGTAGAACTGGGCAGAGAGAGAAGCCAAGTTCTATTGCAACCACACCCAGGCTTCTGCCAACGTGGCATGTAGCTGAAGCTAGATGGCCTTTTAGAGTTGGGCCAAATGGGGCCAATGTGTCCAGGCCTCCATACCCTTGGATCCACCAGTCATTAGATACCAGGAGCCCCTGGGAAGGGGTTGTGACTTTGATCAAGGTGGCTCTCTTCTGCAGAGGGTAACCCCATGGAGGGGTGGGGGCGGGGAAGCGCAGTACTGGGGAAGGAGCACATCAGTCCAGAAGGGCGAATTCATGACCCAAACCAGAGCGTCCGCTAGAGGGAGTTGAGAGAAGTGAAGACAGGCTATTCAGAGGTTAAGGGGATGCAGAAAGTGAGCTAAGAAAGAGGGAATTGGATGAACCAGAGGTTGGTAGTAACGTTGCCCTTTTATAGAACATAAGAGGTGGGTTGGGATCTGGGACTATATTTCTGTGTTTGAGAAGAAGTTTTCCCGTATGAGAATTTATACACATGTCCATATTTAAAGTTGCGGTGTTAGTCTAAGATCTTTGCTTCACTTGAATATGGTTCAATATATGTTACAAACACAATTTATTACTATCTTTGAAACAAATGTCATTTTATATAAAATCTATTACTTTAGGGTAACTTTCTGCCTTTAGACTCACAGCTAAATATTTACTCTTATGATAATTATCTATATTTCTGATGCATGTTTTATTTGTGTATCATAGATTCTTAATGAAAAATTTTCTTTACCCTCTAATCTCCTCTTGAAGGTTCTATGGCAATTATACATTCTTTTTGCTCATACATAATAGATGAATACTGCAGAGGTAGGTTATTGAAGTGTTTCACTTATCTCCTGCCATCACCTTTTCAGCTGATGTGTAGTGAGTAGAAATTTAATATACAGATGTTTTCTTCCACTTTTATGCTCCAATTGCAAATCTAGGTTGCGTGTTCATAAAAGAGAGTTTAAGGGAGTGAGTTAAGTTTTGGACTAAACAGTGAACTAGATTGGATTCCAGTCCTTGTTCTGTGTTAAGTATGTGTGGGACACTGTCCACACAGTTTTATCTCCCTTGGTCTCATTTATTATCTGCAAAGTGTAGTTTTGAATTGCATGACTTTTAACGACACTGTTCAACCCCAATTTCATTGTCTGCTGAATGAATAGATGGAAATTTTCTATCTATTCACAATGCTCATTTTTTTCAAAGAAAATGACTCTTTCTTTATTCACTGTAGCTCAACCTCCACAGGTCATTTTGGTGCACCATTAAATTTCAAACATTACACTTGCACTTGGTTTCATAAGCTTAAATCCAGTTCGAAGCTGTAGTAGGATCAATTATGTACAGCAATAAATGCATATGTTATAAAATACAGTCATTTCATTATTTTCCATAATTGGTCAAGAATTCCTAACAACCTTCCATTGCCGCTGGAGGCAAGAAAAATTCAAACGCCCTTTCAGGCCTCTGTGTTCACCATCCTATGTCCCAAGTGCGGAGATAGTTCACATGTTCCCATGAAGCTGAGGGGAGGGTTCCAGATCTATCTGTGAATTGTTGTGTGTTGTCAAGACTCTCATGGGTCTCTTGTCTAGCTGGGCACCTGCTCTGTGTCTTCTGCTGTAAAACTGGCTGCTCTGGTTATACTGTGAGCTGTGTTTTCTCCCCTGCTGATGTCCGGGCATTGGGAAACGTCTACAGGCTCCATCCTTCTGGTTTCTGGAGCTATGACTTCTGGTAGCTGGTTCCTTGTGAGGTGTAATTGACAGTCTTCAGGCTTCTCCTCTACAGCATCTTGGAGCTGAAGATCCAGTGGAGTGCTGATTGCTACCTGTACCTCCCAATCATTTGCAAGTGATCCAAATATTGCCCCTCTGTAGGATTCTTTTGCCTTCCTGGGGGATTTTTTTGAGAGTCGGGAGAGTTGGCCTGTGTTTGAGCAATCCCCTGCTTCCTTCTCTAGGCCCACGTAAAACTAGGAATTTCTGCCACACTGATCTCAAATCTAAGAGAAATCAATTCTCTGATCTTTGTCTTCTTCCAGCTCATTTTGCCAATCAGCCATTTCCAGCCTGGAAGGCACATTGACATACATTTATGGTACCCTCATCTAAGGTACCATAAAAATACCCTAGGACTCATTGGGAACTGAACCCTACTGTTCTGGGGTTCCTAAACTTCTCTGGCTGTCTTTAGCAAATTCATCCATTGCATAAGCCTGAACATGAGTGTCTGACCATGTTTTTCCCTCCTCTTCCCTCAAGCCCCACCTGGGACCTAGAAAGTTTCTCTCAATTCCTTTTTTTTTGGGTCTGGGAGGAACTTCTCCTGTATCAGTTCTGTCCTCCAACTTCCCAAAGTGGGATTCGTTTTCCACATTCCCTGGAGGAAGGATGACTATCAATAAGAAAGGTACTTTAGGTAGTATTGAAAACAAATGTATCATTCCCACTACTGAAACATGAAGTTAAATCTCCTCAAAACTGAAAGACCAGTTGCTATATCTTATATTAAGGAGAAGGAAAAATGCTTCATAGGCCCCTTTTATTTTGATGGCAATGGATATCACATTGGGGGTACTGCTCTGACCCACTTACTGGGTGATCCTGTGGGCCACTGGGCTTAAGTGTGGTCCAGGAAAGCTTCTTCAGCAGGTCCTGCAGAGCAAGCAGCTCTGCCATTCGGATGTTTTGAATCGGCAGAATCAATTTTGCTTGAACTTTCTTTAGCTGATTGGGTTGTTCTGTGGTTCCTCTAACAGATCCCAGTAGGAGAATTACTGTGAGGCCTCTAGGGCAACATGTTTCAAACTGTGTGTTGTGACCCATTTGTGAGTTGTAAGATCCATTTAACAGGTCTTGGGCAGTGTTTAAAAAAATATGAAAGAGGATAGAATCGAAAGGAAAATGTCAGAGTACATAGCCTATAGTAAGGCAACATTTATTGAAACTTGTTTACTTTTGTTCAAGATCTTCTGAGTATGTTATACTGGTTTACAAATTAAAATGCATTTCTTACAGAGTCCTGAGGCCACAATTTTTGGAAGCCGCTTCTTTAGAATATTTGAGCAAAGTCATGCTTGCCTGGTCAAATAACTTGTTTCCTTTCAAGAAACAGCTCTTGACTTGGTACTGGAAACTGGAAGGCAGAGACTAGGACCCTGATGGCAACACCAGAGGACCATTTTACTCCTCATGAACTGGGTGTTATCTGATCCACCCATCTGTAAGGTAGGGTCTGCCCAGTGCCACCATATCTTCAAATGGAAGTGGCACATATGGGATCAGGTACTAACTGATACAGAGCACACGCTAAGTAAAGAAAATTGGTTGTTCTTCCTCCCAGCATACATCATGCTGCCCTCCTGCCACCTGTCCCACTACCCATGGCTAGAATCCCCTGGGGAGTTCCATTTGATCTGTTGACTGAGAAAAAAAGAGAATAAATCCTAATATATAGAAGGTTCCTCCAAAAATTCTAACATTGGCTGTAAGTAGATGTGCAACATTACAACCCTACCAGGTGCAACTCTGAAGGACAGTGGAGAATGGAATTCTTTCCAGAGAAAGGAAGTAGACAGAGCTTTCCACTGGATTGTCTATCTTACCTGGAAGAATGGTCTGAAGTGTAAGTTAACATTATTTCCTTGGCTTTGCTGGGTGGTCTGGGATGTAAAGATTGGGCAAAAAGAAGGATGAGGAAGAGGTATGTGGAAGAGCCTGGAGTATGAGGTCGTTTGTGTTCCATGTTAGTGCCCACGGCTATGGACTTTATGTTTATGTCCCTCCCAAATTCATATGTTGAAGCCCTAATGTGATTTTATTTGGTGGTAAGGACTTTGGAAGGCAATTAGGTCGTGAAGGCGGAGCCCTCATGATGAAAATAGTGTCCTTATAAAAAGAGGAAAAGGAACTTCCCTGGCAGCCCAGTGGTGAAGACTCCGTGCTTCCACTAGAGGGGGCACAAATTCGATCCCTGGTCAGGGAACTAAGATCCTGCACGCCGCTCAGGGTGACCAAAAAATAAAAATAAAAAATAAAAAGAGGAAGAAAGCTAGCCCTCTCACTGTTCTCCATCATGATTATAGTTAGAGCCTAACTGGATAATCCAGAATAATCTCCCACGTCAAGATGCTAAACTTAATCACAACTGCAAATTCCCTTTTTTTGCATATAAGGTAACATTCACAGGTTCTAGGTATTAGGATCTGGGTATCTTTTGGTGCCATTATTCAGCCTACCATATTGGGTACTCTATCACTTGTATCTGAAAGCTTTCTAATGGATACTCCCTTTAATATAGAACCATACATGGGGTGGAGGGGTACCAGCAATTTCCCAGGCTCTAGGTTGATGATTTTGGGCTCCTTTCACCATGGAAGGAAGTAATTTATTCTCCCTGACTTATGCTGTCATCCTGGATTTAGATTTTCTTTGCTTCTTACCATGCTATAAACACCTTCATCCCTGAACTTATTGAATATCTATAAGCTTCATCATAGTACCATATGCAACATTGCTCTTAACCAAAGAACTCATCTTATAGTTAAAAAAAAAGGTATGGGCTGAGAATCATGGGATTCACTAGTCTTATTATGTACCCTGTAAGTTAGAAGATTTCAATCTTCCAAAATAAAGAAAGAATTATTTTGACCTAGCTATGGCCCAGCTAGGAGACTATTTTTGCAAGATACATTATGAACCAGAAGTTAATATGTACTGCTGATTCTCCCAAGCCAGAATATATTGATTCTGAGAGGAGGTGGAGGAAGGGAAAGTGACAATTCTCATATTTGTACACACATGCAAAATGTTGCTTCTATCCCCGGACTCTGGGATATTTTGGTTGGGGGATTTTAGGAACCAAGGAATAAATGACTTTATCATGAGACACACTAGTTTCTTCAAATTGAGACTGGCCATTTCAGGCTTCAGGCTTTACAGCCACTGGATGAACATCTGAAAAAAAGGAGGGTGAGGGGAAGGGGGCGGAGGAGAAGAAGGAGAAAAGAAATGGTAGTGTTTCCTGGGGTGATTTGTCCTATCAAAGGGAAATAGAATTGGTATATGCATGCATATTTCTTTATTTGCTATGTAATGTTTATTTGTATATATTTAATGCACATATATACCTCCACCTTTGTAGTTAGAATGTAATTTAGGTTAAACATCAAAGAATATCAAAATAACATCTTGACAGAACTAGAGAAAGATTGCAACGTCCCAAATATCCTGCAGATGATTGGGTGTGGTGCACATAATAACTGTGACACATTTACAGTTTTGGCTGATAAGTTCAAAGGACAGATCTGCAGCAAAGCATAAGAGTGGCTATTAGGCTGGAGATGTTCAGTGATCATGACCCCTTGAGTCTTCCCAGGTCTTCACTGGAGAAGACCTGGTCATGGTGTTCTGTCTGACCACGGTGAGGTCCCGTCAGATGGCCAGAAGCTGAGTTGGGACTTACCAAGCTGCTCATTCCCCCACCAGGTCACATTTAAATAATTAACAATGTGGATGCAAATCTGCATTTACTAAGCCATGTTGCTTGGCTCTAGCAGCCAGATTCCAGGTCTGATTTCTAACTACGCCTCTAGCACCATCTGCTCCATCATCCACAAGTTGTATTGCCATGACCAGGCATCACATATTTGTACTTTGTAGCCTTACGTAACCAGTGGTGTCTCCTGGACTACAGGGCCAGGGAGGGACTTTGCCTACTTTACTGCACACTATGTGTTGCACACAGCGTCATGTTTAGTGTAGGGCACATTCTCATTGTACCCTGTTCAGTTCTTACGGAAGTATCAGAATCACTTCATCACAAAAAGATTTCATCTAAATAGATTGAGTGGACTCCTGAAAGAACATAAGAAAGGGAATTTTCCTGGGTGTGTGCTACAGTTTAACTCTTTCATGCTAATGTAACTGACTGTAAGGCAGGCTTCTACACGTTAGGTTGAGTTCAGGGGTCCTCAGCCTTTAGTAGGCCATGAACAGCTTTGGCTGTCTGGTGAAGCCTATGAAGCCCTGCTCAGTATGTATCTAAATTCACAAAGTAAAAATAAATAGAATCACAAAGAAGATCAACTCTATGGAAATGCAATTATCAAAATAATGTTTTCAATATTTTGAGATAGTAATATATGTGGTTTTAGTAATGCATAAAATAATATGTTCTAGCAGTGGGCTGATTGCTGTAATTTGAAGTTAGTTTTGAGCATAAATGCTATTTTGCAACTGTAAAAGTCATAATATAAGAAAGTATCAGTAATTTCTTGGCGACACAAGCATAGGTATTGTTAAAACTATTGTGGTTCGTTACCCACATTCATAATAGGAAGAAATGCTAATTTGTTTAGACGTTAATGAAAATAAAAATTTATTTTTTTCCTCTCCAAGTTCAATGACCTCTGAATTCTATACACAAATCCCGTAGTTAAGGAATCCTAGATAAATTCTGAAGATTCTGGTGGATATCTGAAGACAATTCTTCACAAGAGGACTACCATCATTAAATGTTTTATATCTTAATAACACTAATTTAAGAGAGATGTATCCTTATATTTCTTTGGGGGTGTGTATTTATCTACTTGTCTACATTGTTTCATAGAAAATACTTCCTATTTTGGGCTCTCCTAAGATTTTCTGTTCCTGAACTTCCTTTTTCAGTCACATACATCATCAGCAGAGTTTTCTTTCTCTCTTCCTTCCTCCCTGTTTCTTACATCATCTCCAGTCTAAGAAAGTTGTTTTTGTTTTTGTTTTTTTCTCCTTTTCATCTGTGTGGGAACAATGGGTGAGACAGTCGATCTACAGGATATACATCCAACAGAAGATTTTGATCCATAATTCATGTTCCAGTCAAACATAAGCATAAGCTTTTACCAGTGATAATTTTTGCATAATCACATCATTCATTGACTATAACCTCAAAGTAAAATTCATTTATAAATGTACATAGTATATAAATCAGAGTAATCAGCCATTTGGGGGGAATTTGGAAATACTTCATAAATTAGTCATTTCCACAGTGATTCAAATACGTTAAGTTTGTCAGAAGTCATGTCCTATCTGAGATAAGTTTACTCTCCCTGTCCTCTAGAATTAACAATATGAAGGGAAAGAGAAGGCATGCATGAAGCCTTAAGAAATATAGATGAACAATAATTATAGGAGTCCCATTGATGGATACTCTGCTGGTAGGTTTAAGAAAGAGTGAGGTTATTTGGAAAAGGTTTTTCAGAAGACACAAGATGTATACTGTTGTTGAAAGGAAGAGAGGGGTGCAAATGGCAGGCAGGATAAAAAGATTGCGTCAAGTGATACAGGGCTCAGAGGGACCCCAAAACTGATAGGTGGAGGACAGAAAAATGAGTGCAGAGCACCACAACAAATTAGGCTGGCACTGCTGGTGTTTGGGGGTTAGAAACATGATAGATATTGGAACGGATGGATAAGGTGAGAAATATCTGCAGAGAAAAGTAAATGCAATAATAAGTTTCTGTTTGATACTAAAAATGTTTCTATTTGATTCCTTGCTATAAAAGACAAGAAAGTCCTTAGAGGGTTTTAAATAGCAAACATGTATTAAAGTATAAGAAAAATTGGAATTATTAAGCTAACAGTCTATTTTGGAACCACATATTGGTAAAACTATGCTACAATGATGTAAGCAGTAGACAGACTACATTCATTCAATGGATACATTAAGATAAATAATATTTGATTGCTTTTGATCCTTTAATAAAATAAGTTTTGCCATATATAAATATTCCATATTCAAAGGAGGATAACACCAAAATTAGATGTTGATATGTCTGTTTAACATATTTTTATAATCTTTATGAAACTGGTTTGATTTTGAGAACTCAGTTTACTCTTATGGCTTTGCATCTGTTTAGATTTTTAGTCATTTGTCAATTTTGTTTTACTTCATTAGAGTTGGCTATTTCTTGACCCTAAGCTTTTTCCATCAACCAAATGTTCTTTGTGGACAAGTAAATTTGACTTTTCTTAGAAAACATAAACCTTAACCTAAAAAGCTACATTTTATATCCAGAAGCTATATAATTGATATTATATATAATAAAATATATACAAGTCAATTTCTATAGTTACTGCATAATTTCCTTCTAGCAGCATTAGTTCAATTATTATCAAGCAACTAAACAAACAAACAAAAAACCTCATTGTACTGGAGGACCTGTTAAGGTCTATAGTATATATATATATATATATATATATATTTGAATTTCATATTTTCTTCTTCATTTTTATAATTATAATCAATACAAATTAATTTTAGCCATCTTTTATATAGAATGAATGTATTACAAAATAATTACTTGTTTAACTGATGGCGTAAAATATTTTCATTAGCAGCATTCTGGTTTGCCTGATGCAAGGTGTGATTGGTTTAAAAACATCAGAAAACCTCTCACCTATTAATGCATTTAGTCAATGGACCATGAAAGCTCCAAAGAGACTCATTCTGGTTTATTGAGTAAATAGGTATTTGTTCATGATGGAGTTATTCCAGTCTCTTGAGTGAAAGTTTGATTTAGAATTTTCCAAAAAAAGTTTTAAAATGCACTTATATAATTGTAATACAATTATAATCTTAAAATGCAGTTTAGCATTAGAACTGAAGAGATGTTAGATATTTAGTGTTTGAATACTAAGAAGAGACCATTTTAAATTAATAAGGAATTTTATTTTTTTCTAGGAATAATCCCTTAAACAGCCTAGTAAATAAAGAATATTGCCAAATGTTCCTTCCATTTCTTCTTCCACCATTATCTTTCATGAAGAAAAATATATGCATTCTAAAAGCAATAATATCTGGAAGGATAATATAGATACATTTTTATTAATGAAACTTATTAAAGCTATAATCATTCTCCTAAACTTAATCCTCAAAGCAAGTGGAAAAACAGAAAGAGGCCAAATGTTTCCCTAAGCTGTTTAGTCACACAAATTGGATTTAGTTCGACTCTTAAATGAGTTCCTTTGTTGGATTTACAACATCAGGTTTAAATAACTAGCTCCCAAGCTCTCAGAGTAAGAGTCAAGTAATCTGTTTCTAATTTCAGGAGTAGTTCCCCTCAGATTTATTTTATCCCAAATCCTCTAACACTATATTTCTATAAGAAATTCTGTTGAGTATTATTCCACTTAAATACGGAGCCATCTTTCATGTCCATAAATCATTTGAATGTGATTGGACCTGTTTGAGGGTAGAGGATAAATGGGATATGAGAAAAAAATGATAATCTGACCTTCAGCTTTTCCATTAAAAAATAAAATAAAATGCAGCATTTCTGTGTCTTGTGAAAATGATGTTGCTATGGAGACTGCCTTTATGAATCCCAGTGAAACTGATGTTAGCAACGTTCTTCTGATTTTGACTGCCCATGAGTTGTCTGCTTCTCATTCTCTAATCCTTTTTATTCTTTGTTGAACATACATCTGTAGGGCAGCAGAGCAAGGCATGTAAATCTGTAGGACAGTCATCTTTTTCCATAACAAAGTAGAAAATATGGAGATAAGACATTGGCATTTGCAAGGAAAAGAATGCATTTACACATTGAATGGAGAATGTTCATAAAAATAACTTTTCGTGCTTGCTGTTCACATGCAGGAAAAGGAGAAAAAGCATAAGAAGTCTGAAAATTATTTTTCCTCTTTTTACAGCGTTTACATGAAAATACTGCATAAATAATATTCAAACATGTTAACTTGGTCTCTGTTGGTTTACAAGAAATAAAGCGTACACTGAATTAAATTTTCTCAATAACATGTTTTTCTTTAAATTTTACAACAATAACAGATGTCCTGTTATTTGTTTCCATAAACAAACACCAACTTCTCTTTCTAAGTGTTCTTCAACTCAGGTTGTATCATTTAGGAAGATGAGAGCAAAACTCAAAACTGAACCTACTCAAATGAAACCTGTTTCCTCAATGTAAAGACCCTATGACCAAGCTGAGAAAGAGCAAAATATTTTTCCCTGATTAAGAGTTTTCATATAACATCCTACTTTAAATTACGAAGTGTTAATTTTTAATATGTTGTCCCTTTTAAAGCTGGCGATTTGATTAATGTAAAAATATCACTGATCATTTTCTCTTGAGCTTCCTTATTTATGTCTCTTCCAGGCTGTGAGATGTTGGATGCTGGACCAATGCTGTGTTTTCATTGTCCTTCTGTCCCCAGCGCACTGCACAGTGCCTGGAAAATGGGGGGTGGGGCGCACTCAGTCTTTATTGGACCAACAAGGATCAAGTCATGTACTAAAGATTTGGTGAATTCTTCCCTTCTGATTTTTGAAAGGTCTCTTTAAAATGTTTCTGGTGTTCAGTTGAATGTATACCTTAAACTCTCAGTTTCTTTCCTTATTTACAGAATGAATTTACGTTCCAAGTGAGACTGCCTATAATTTCCTATAAGATTTCAAGGCTTGGAAAGGTATAAGAACATCTCACTGAAGTTTTATTTCTATAAGAAATTTAAAACTAGTAAAAAAAAAAAAACTCAAAACAAGCCAAAAACTATCTTGGGAGTACAGGAAATATCCTTTATACTTTTAATATGGCACTATATATGCTGTGGGAAATATGCATTAAAGGACAGTTAAGTACTATTTATCTTCAGGTAAATTAAAATGACTTTAGAAAATCTTTAAGAAAAAGTATGCTGTGGGGGGGTGGATATTAATTGTTTTAGGGTGGAGTTTTATTAAATATGTGGCTGTTGATTTCTTAAAATTCCTCTTCCTCGGGATTTATAAGAGAACTTATCTTCTTGTTTTTTCTTCAGCCATTTTCACTTTTCATATCTTCTCAGTACAGACTTTCCCCAGAGTTCTGCTCCAAATTGTGTCTTTTCTAACTCTGAATTTTTTGTAGGTACTGCATCCATTTTTCTTTCTTTCTTTTTTTTTTTTTTTTTTTCTGCACATATGCTGATATCCTCAAAATCTGCCATCCTGATTCTCCCCAGGCACCTAAATCTTAGCTCATCACCTTCTCTGCCCAAATCTCTCTCTCTCCCTCTCATCTATACTCCAGATCTGTGCTTGAGAAATCTCCAGCCACCTAGTCACCCAAGCATGAAATCTAAGGGTCATTTTGGCCTTGGTCTTCTCTCTTAACCCACTCATCCAAGTCCTCTCAATTTAACTTCCTAAAGATTTCTAGACTCCTGCCCTTACCCACCATCTCTTTGAGACTCTTATTGTCTCTCTCACCTGAACTTTTATGATAACTCCTTAATTGGTTTCCCATTTTCCAGGCTTGACATTTTTGAAATCCATCCACCCACCAGAAATAGCTATCCCAAATAAATCTGACCTTTAAAAAAATGGTCTAAGGATGCTCATTTTCTACCCCTATTGTATAAGGTAACTTTGACCTGGCCCTTGCCCATCTCAAGAGCTTCATTTCCGTTATCTATGCCCGAGATTTTACTCTTTGCACTTGTTACCCAACTAAAGATTCTGTATTTCTCAAACATATATGTTCAGCCTATTTTCTCTGCCTGGAACGTCTTTCTCAGTTTAAAAAAAATCTAGCTTGTTTTTATTTATCCTTCAATACTCAGCTAAGGTGTTTCTTTCTGAAGCCTTCCATTTACCACTTTGTTGGATTAAGTTTCCCTGCTGTTGGAAATTACTGTATCTTATCATTTATTATATTACAATTATGTTTACTTGTATCATCCCTACTAGACATTGAATTTGTTGAGGGCTATTTCTTATTCATTGATCACGGTACCTAATACATAGTAGGAGTTAAGTAAATGTCTTAAAATTGAACTAAGTTTATAGAAGGAAAAATATTTGGTTAATATTTATCAGTGCTAGTGTTTTGTACAATCCCTAAGTAAAAGGTTATCATTTGGGGGGCATACAATACTGCTTGCCACCCTACTAGATGCTACAGGAAAAAGATTAGCTAAACTTTTCTTCCCATCAAAAACCCGGCAGAGGTAATTATCTTTGCTCCTATTTTAGAGCAGAGGGGGAAAAAAGTATAATATCATACACCTAATAAGGGTCAATTTTGAAATTTATACAGAGCTAAATTCTCAACAATATGGCCTCAAATGGGGTAAGAGAATCTTGTGCTCAAGCTTTTTAAACTAAGGTGGGCACACAGCTTTCAGGAGTTGTGCGTAAGCGTATATGTGGTTTGTGGTAATCATGGTGGCTCCCTCTTTATTTCTTTACCTAACAGAGTTTGAAAATTAAAATGTGTCTCCCCTCGTCCAGAGATGAGTTTTCTGAAGTACTGCTATAATGTGTAGAAGAGTGGTCAACAAGGATCATACAAAATACCAAACTAAATTGGCATATGCTTCTGTGGTCATTTAAATAATTTCTACATGACTGATTATTTTCCCATGGAAGTTTGCTATTATGACCTTGGATTATGACCTTTCATGCTTGTTAAAGCTCCAGGCTAAAAGTGTATCTGGCAGTTTTAGAACCTGGAAACCTCTAGAAAGAAGACACTGTGCCAATTATCCTGCTCTTTTCATTTTAAATAGTTATTTTAATTTTTCATTTTTCCTCTATAGGATAATGTATCATGGAAAGGAATAATCATTACTTTATATGCTACACTTTTAAAAAGTGTATTTTCATCTTGAAAAATTATCATAGTCTTGTTCATTGGAAATAACAGACTTTTTCTATAGTGCATTTTCTTATCAATTTGTATTTATAATCTCTGCAATTGTGTTACTGCACATAAAATTATGCAGAAATCATTACAGAAGCAAATGGAATGCTAATGACATGGAAGTAATTCAGTTCATCTCCTGTTAAAATTTTATCGGTAAGTATTTCACTGAATACCAAATTTTTGGTAATGCTCTATGTTTGGGGACTTTGATTTTTAAGACTTCAAAATAAAATTGAAAAGTAGAATGTAGGCATGTGAAATTTTCCTTTCTGCCTCAATCTTAGAGGTAAGTCACCAGTTCAATACATTTGGTTGGCAGCAACGCCTGTGGTCATGCTATTCAGAAGTGGTAAGATAAAATCAAAAGGCTTTATCTCACAAAATACTAACCTTGAAATAATGATTATTAACTTTAGGAGGGTGTGATTACAGTTTGATAGTTATCTGTCTTGATAGGTATTGTTATGGCTCATGTGTTTTTAATTGCTGTTTTACATTATTTTAGTGTGTGAAAGCATATCCCAACTTCTTTATTTATCTGCTGGTGAAATATTCAGTTTTTGTTTTTGCTTTTGTTTGCCTGCTAGAAACAGTGACATAATGAACAATCTCATAATCCTTATGCATAAGTGTCAGTTTCTCTAGGTCATATAAAGTAGAATTGCTAGACCATAGGGCAGGATATATACATGTTTAATATCATAAAAGATTGCCAAAATGCTTCCTAAGTTGCCTGAGGCTATTTGCCCTCCCATCAACAGTGTATGAGGGTTCCAGGTGCTCCACAGTCTGGCCCAGCTATGATGATTAGATTTTTCTTTATTTTCTTTAACATTTTTTAAATTAAGGTAAAACTGACATGCAGCATTATATGAATTTCAGGTGTACAACATAATGATTCAATATTTGTGTCTACTGCAAAATGATCACCACAATAAGTCTAGTTAACTTCCATCACCATACACAGTTACAGAATATTTTTTCTTGTGATGAGAACTTTTAAGATCTACTCTCGCAGCAACTTTCAAATATGCAATACAGTATTAGTAACTTTAGTCACTATGCTGCACATTACATTTCCATGACTTATTTATTTTATAACTGGAAATTTTTACCTTTGATTCCCTTCACCAATTTCACCCACACCCTACCCTCAGTCTCTGGCAACCACCAATCTGTTCTCTATATCTATGAACTTTTTTTCCGAAATTTTTTAGAGTCTACGTATACGTGAGATCACATGGTATTTGTAATTATTTTTCTCTTTTCTTTTTAAGTTTGCTTATGTGACCAGATTAAATGTTATCTCAATGTTGCTCAAATTTGTTTTTCTCAATTTTATAAAATTAAGCATGATTTCATGCACAAACTTTGGAATTTTTTGTCATATCCATTAGCTATTTTTCTGTTGGGTTGTTTGTACTTTTCTTACTAATTTTTCTGTTTTTTGACACATTCTATATTTAAATATTTTTATCAATTATATGCATTGCAAATATCATTTTTATGCCGTGGGCTTGCAGTTTTGTTTTTAGATGGCACCTTTTGATATATAGAAACTTTTAATTTTAATGTAGTCTAACTTATCCCTTTACAGTTCATAATTTGTCTTTTCTTTCTTTTTTAATTAAAAAATCCACTCATACCTTGGCTACAAATATATATATTCTTTTATATTTTAAGAAATCTTCATACCTTGCTTTTTTCACTTTAAGTCTTAATCCATCTAGAAGGGCATGTGTGTATACATGCATGCATTTGTGTAAAGTGTTACAGGGATTTATTTTGTTCCATTTGAATAATCAGTTGTCCAGGCACCATTTATTAAATGGTCACATTATAGCCTTCTCATTTCTAATTTTAATACCATCTCTGGATTACATTAAATTATAATATTCATGTGAGTCTCTTTTTTTTCTGTGATCTCCATTTTGTGCAATTGGTCTATTTGTTTATTATTATGTCAAGAATATATTGTCTTCATTACTACAGTTTCATCATGAGCTTTGCTATTCAGTAGGCTATTACCCTCTCCACCAGTCAAAATTAGCATTTCTCCAGTATTGTCTTGTATATATTTGACCCTTTGTTCTTCTAAATACATTTTTTAAATGTTTTAAAATGATTAAAAATTTAAATTAGTTTAAATAAGATCTTGTTACAATTTTTATTGTAACTATATTCAATTTATCCAATATTACACCTTCTTATCCATGACTGTATGCTTCCATTTAATTTACAAGGTAAATGTTTTCAATAAAATTTTATAGTATTTTCTATATAGTTCTACTACAGATTTTGGTACACTTATTTCCAGAAAACTTATTTGTTACAATTATAAAAAGTACTTTTAAAAAACTTTTATTGGTTATTAATTGAGAGACAAATAATTTTTGTTAGATTCTTATTTTCAGCAAACTCACTGATTCTTATTACTTCTAATAATTTTTCTGTTTTAGATTTTCTATGTAGCTAATCATATCATTTGTGAGATCTGATTTCTTCTTATTTAATCCTTATTTCTTCATCTTGTCTTACTACTCAAGCTGACAATGATAAAATATAATTTATAAGCAATGGAATCTTATAAGTGTTCAGTCAGATTTGACAAATTTTATTTTTCTAAGAAATATTACAATTCATTTAAATTTTCAAATTTATTGGTATAATATTGCTCAATGTATTATTTTGTCAGAGTGTATTTCTACTCCTATATTGTTTATTTGTGTCTTTTGTTTTCTTAAAAAAAAGAAAAACACCTGTTAGAGGTGTATTTACTTATATAGCTGTTTCAAACAAATAGCTTTTGGGTATGTTTACTGAGTTTATTTTATTTTCCCTGTGTAATTTTTAAGAAAGTGTGCTCTTACTCTTATTTAGGGTTTCCATGTTGTTCTTTTTCTAACCTCTTTGGTTGTTTTGCTGATAGTTTTCTGTATTTCTATAAGAATTTATTATTATAAATTTCTAAAAACTGAGTTACCTAAATTCCATGAATTTTGATGTGAATATTTTCACCTTTTTCCATGTGAAGTATTTTATAGTTGCTACTATGATTCTTCCTTGACCCAAAAGTTATGTATGTACATGTTTTGTAATTTCAAAATGTTTCCATTTTCTCACATTATCTTTTTGTTATGAATTTTAAATTTAATATCATATTCTATATTATGGCAATGTTTCTTCTTTGTTTAAATATGATTTGAATTCTAAAATGTCTTTCCAGTTTTAAAATTTCATGTGTATTCTGTAATTACAAGATGCAACAGTCCATATATGACCAACACCTTGTTAATTATGCTGTTCAAATCTTCCATATCTTTTGTTTGCTTGATTTATTAATTGCTAGGAGACTTGTGTAAAACTCCCACTATGTGGATTGACATATTCTTGCTAATGCTGTAAAAATTTATTTGCTGCATTTTAAAGGCTTTAGTATGTGTGCATAAGTTTACAGCTGCTATCTTTTCTTATATATATTAATTTTACAGTTGTGAACTAACTTTATTTACTGTATTGATTTATTTTTGTCTGATATTATAGGTGAACCATTCCTTTTAACCTTCCTGTGTCATTAAATTTTAGATGGGAATTTCATAAATAGTGTACAGTTGGGGTTTTTAATTGTATTTAAAATATCTCATACTAAGTGAAGTAAGTCAGACAGAGAAAGACATATATGATATCACTTGTATGTGGAATTTAAAAAAATGATACAAATGAACTTATTTACAAAATAGAAGTAGACTCACAGACAAAGAAAACAAATTTAAAGTTACCAAAGGGGAAAGGTGGGAGGGAGAGATAAATTAGGCATTTGGAATGAACAGATACACACTACTACATATAAAATAAACAACAAGGACCTACTGTATAACACAGGGAACTATATTCAATATCCTGTAATAATCTACAGGGGAAAGGAATCTGAAAAAGAATATATATGTATACATATACAACAACATGTATGTATATATATACACACAACATTGTACATCAACTATACTTCAATATAAATAAATAAGTAATAAAATAAAATATCTATCTTTTAGAAGCCATTTGGTCCATTTATATTATTATAATTATTTATATATTTGCATTTATTTTTACCATCTTACTTTTTTCTTTCTATTTACCTTGATTTTCCATGCTTTTGTTATTCTTTTTTTAGCCTTCCATTGGGTTAGTAAAATTTATTTACCCCTTTCTTTTCGTATATGTATAGTGTAAAACATGCATTTCTAAATTTTATGAAGTAAGTCTTGAAATTTTAACTTGTATATTTGTCTTAAAATTTATAAAGTTTATTATCATCTGTACTTTTTTTCTGAACAACTCAAGTACCTTAGAGGCTTTAACTCTGAAAAGCTCCCCCTACTTTTATGGGGTCATTTTTATCTCTATTTTAGAGGTCCATTTTCATCCCTAACTTTTGGAAATTTCATCTCTTATATGTAGGGATATGAAATGGTAATATATTCCAGTTATATTCAGATTAGATATGTGTAAGTAAAATAAACACACACATAAACACATATAAAATATAAACTTATTTATTAAAATGAATTAAAACAAACCTTTGAAAACAAATTTAAAACTCATAAGAAATGTATGCTTTTTCTGAAAAATGCAAATTATCAATATTGAGACCAGAAGGAAGAAAAAAATAACTTGAAGAAATTTAAAAAAAAATGAGATACTTATCAAACAGCTAATATACACAGTGAGAAAATAATAAGACTAGATAATTTTATAATTCTTAGCATTAAAGAATTTTACAAGACAATTCTTTCTTAGCATTAAAGAAAAGATTCTTCTGAATCTATTTAAACTATTCCAGAGCCTAGAGAAAGAAGGAAAGTTTTCCAGTTCTTTCATGTAATTAGCATAACGCTGATTTCTTCTTTTCCTGGAATCTGCATTATAGCGATCCTATCTGCTTCTTATGCACACTAATTCGAGAACAACTTCCATAAAGTAAAGATTAATAAATTTGATGACATTAAAATCATTTTTATGACAATAACAAATAAATCATTTGAGTGTAAACACACACACAGAATAGGAAAATTATTTGTATCTGACATGATAGAAAAATGGTGAAATTGATTAACTCCCAAGAAACTCATAGAAATCAATACGAAGAAAGCCCAACAACTCCACAAATTCTGGCAGACTATAAAAATAGAGTTCAAAAAAAGAGACATTTAATGACCTATTGATATTCGCAAAGATGTTCAAACTCACTCATGATTTTTAAAATGGAAACTTAAAGAGGACATACCAGTCCTCACCCATTAAAGCAGAGAGATTAAAGTAGTTTATATTACCTACTGCTGTCAAGCTGGAAGGTGGGAAATGGGCATAAATTGGTGCAGGTTGTTTAAAGAAGAATTGGGTGATATTTTTCAAAATAAATATGAACATGGCATTTGATTAGATTATTTCACTTTGAGAAAATTTCTCTACAGATACTTTTTCACTGGTGCATGCAAGATGTAGATACAAAGATAGTCAATCAAGTGTTGTATAAAAGTGTCAAAAATCGAAGTAGTCCAAATGTCACTAATAAGAACCAATTAAATAAATTATATTTAGTACAGTCTATTAACAGAATAAGGACAATCATGAAGAGAATAAGATAAATCACAAATGACTGAACAAATATTCATGTCAAAAAGTTACATGGGAAACATGCAAGTTCCCAAACATAAATCTACTTTCATATTTCAATCTCTATACAATATACAGGTATATTTTGTTTATGGGACGAAGAACACACACTGAAATGTTAACAGCAGTTACTACTTAGAAATGAGGTTGAAGGGATGTAGAAAACCACTCACTTTATCATATTTTTTTATACGGCTCTACAGTTTGATTTTTTTATGGCCAGAATGGATTACTTTTCTAATTACAGGTTTTAAAGATTTGGATGTACAGAGGATTACAGCAAAGCAAAGGTGGTTGGGTAAATTTGGGCCAGTTGTGCTTCTGTCCCAGGGGACTAGATGGAGTTTGTTGGGCAATAGAGGAACTTCCGAAGGTTTTTTGAGCTGGCAAGTGAGCTCAGTGTTGTCCTGTCGGTGTGCTCTAGGTTGAATATTTTTGCCCCTCCAAAATTCATATGTTGAAACCTAACCCCAAATGGGATGGTATATTGGAGGTAGGACCTTCGGGAGGTGATTAGATAATGAGCAAAGAGTGCTCAGAATGGAGTTAGTGCCCTTAAAAGAAATCCAAGAGATTCTTCACCCTTTTCACTATGTGAAATTCAGCAAAAAATGGCTGCCGTCTATGAACCAGGAAGTGGGCCCTCACCAGACAGTGAATCTGCTGGCGCCCTGATCTTGACTTCCCAGCCTCCAGAACTGTGAGAAATAAATTTCTGTTGTCTATAAACCACCCAGTCTATGTTATTTTGTTATCTCAGCCTGAATGGACTAAGACATAGTGTTTAGCAAGATTAGTGCTGTAGCCCTAAGAGAATTAGAGCTGTGGAGACCAGCTAGGAAGTTTTAAAAATAATCCGGGGGAGATGAAAAGTGGACCTGAACTAGGTGAAAGCTTTGGGGATGGAGAGAGGGGATGAATACTGGAAGGTGTCGAAAGTATGATTATAGGAAATAACAACTGATTGTTCAGGGGACAGAAAGGGATAAGTCAATGGTGAGTGTACCTTATACCCTATAGATACTTTAGAAATGGGCCCAGCAAGGCTGAATGAAGGTTAGAATAACTTTCATGGAACTGTTTATTAGATCTTATAGGCAATTTTCATTGACATATTTTTCTTTAAACATAAAAATTCAATAAGTATGACTCATATTTCTTCTTTTCATAAAATTTTTTCTCTTGATATCTACTTTCAGAAGATGTGTATCTTGCAGGACTTGTTAAGAGAGTAATATCAGGGTGGGTAAAACTTTTAATATCATAAAATGAGAGCAAGGAAAAAGGAACTTATTTTTTTCATTTATCTTGAGGTTGATAGGGTTGAAATTATTACCTTTTTTTTAATGTAAAGTCACCATATAAGTGGGTCTCTTAGAATACCAAGAATAAGATAATAACAAGATAATATAGAAGTTCTTTTTCTTTCTAAGTTTATTAAGCATTCAGTTCATAGAAAGTCAGTGAAGCAGTTAAATTAACAATTCTCATCTTGTGATTTTGTTTTAGCCCAAAGGAAGCAGCTTTATTTTGGATAGGTGCAGTCAACAGAAAAGCCAGTTTTGTTGGTATTTGGTAATTTCCCTGTAGTGTGTTTTAACTGAGATTAAAGGATAAAAGAGTTGTTTTTGGAAAAACAAAAGGGAAAAGAGTCTTTCATCATATAATGGATCCAGAATCATCTCTTTATTCCACACACACACACACACACACACACACACACACACACACACACAGAGACACCAGAACAAAATAAAGAAAAAATTTGTCCAATAAAGATAAGGACATGGATCTTCTCCATGATACCTGTTTATATATTTTTCTTTTTTTTTTCTTTTTTACTTTTTTTGACTGCACCACGTGGGATCTTATTTCCCTGACCAGGGGTCGAACCCGCACACCCTGCAGTGGAAGTACAGAGTCTTAACCACTGGACCACCAGGGAACACCTCTGTAAATAAACTAAAATCCATTGAATTGTACACTTTAAATGGATGAATTGTATAGTATATGAATTATATCTTAATAAAGCTGTTTCAAAAGAAAAAAATAAGGATATGGAAATAATGAAGCTAAGTTTAAATTAAGCACACAGGAAAATGCATGCTATACATCACTTTACAATATTAGAGGGGTGCCACACATGGATTTTTAAGCAATGAAAGGCATAAAATTGAGTCACAGTATTCAGATAATTTATTTTTTTTAATTGAGGTGAAATTTACATATTGTGAAACGCACACATATTAGTTTTGACAAATTCAATGAGTTTTGACAATGGACTTACCCTTGTAAATGGCATGACATAACACATTACCATCACCTCCCAAATTCTCTCGTACACCCATTCAGGCAATTCCCCATAGACAATCATTGTTCTGATTTCTATCACCCTTGGTTAGTTTTTCGTGAAACTCATGTAAGTGGATATTCTCAGAAAAATACATTCTTTGGTGTGTACATCTTTATAAGATAAAGTTTTTATGTTCATTTATATTGTTGCATGTGTCCGTGTTCATGCTTTTTGTATCAATGAACATCATTTTATTGGATGAATATAACACCATTTGTTTATCCATTCTCTTTTGATGGGCATTTTAGGTTGTTTCCTGTTGGGGATTATTATGAATAACACTGCTATATTCTGGTGTAAGTCCTTTTGTGGACATAGGCTAATAGAAGTTTATATAACCAATTCTGTGAGTCTATCACTCGAAGGAAGCAGAGAGGAAGCTGGAAGTGTGGACAGTTTGGGCATCTGGCATTATACCAGGGATTATACCATTATGTATTGCTATACATAATACATATTTAGAGCTGGCCTAGCAGAGTTAGTATTTAATATTTTTACCTTCCACTCAAACTATTTTCTCCCCTCTTGAGACAATCAAAGGTGACTCGTTGTCAGATGAGGTTCTGCTGCATCAAGAGACAGCCCTGCTGCCATTGACTCTGATTGCCATGGCGACACTTGACCTCCCATGGCATCCGTTTCCGATTGCTTTGATCCACAGTGTAGAAGAGATCCAAGAGGCATTTTCCTCCACTAAACTGTCAGCCATCCTCATCTCCAGCCCTTTTGCCTCCATGTTTTAGGAAATGCTGCAGTTCTGCCCAGATTTCCGCCAGGCATTTTCTCACTCCTTTGCTTTCTTGGGAGAGAGAGTTAGGAGTTGGCTCTTAGGCAAATCTTTTTGTCTATCCCCAGTTGGATTATTTCTATTAGAAATTCCACTAATTTTTCATAATATGTCATTGGTACACTTCTGCCATCTCTGATGCCAATGCAGATTTTCCATTATTTTTACTTTTTTTTAGTCCTTGCATTTAGGTTCTGGGAGGGAAAAGTTGGATGCCAATATTCCAGTCCTGGTCTTACCCAAATGTACTCTTTACTCAGAAGTTTGTTTTCTTTAACATTTCTTTGGAATTTTAGAATTTAGGCACTAGTATTTCCAAGTTAACAAAGAACAAGGCAAAAGAACTGAAACATTAATTAGATTTTGTGTGTTTTCAAATTCTGGAGTAATAGCTTGTTCTAAAATGTCACTATGTTACAGATTTATGACTCTGGTTGGATCTGAATAGTACATTTGAGAAGGGATTACACAGTTCCTTTCTTTGCTATGTCATGCTGTGCAGGTGGCATTTGATATTATTTTGTGCTGTTAGGCTTTAAAAAGTTGACAAGAATTTCAATGAGGAAAGATCTAAAAAGCTTTAGCCTAAGAATTCTACTATATCAGGAGTAATATGTAAGAGAATGATGAGTTATAACTTTTATTTATATAACTAGGAAATAGGCAAAGTTTAGATAATGGGGAAAAATTCTATAAAATCAAGCTACTCATCTTCATTAGCAATATAATCTGTTTTCTAATATCAGCCTTAGGATTCAGTAAGGTTAAATTCATGTTAATAATCTTAACTTTCTTCCAACTCTCCACAGTTAAGGAATCTCCAAAATCCTCTCTGTCCCTCGAGCCTCCCCCACCGATTTCTCAGAGACTCAGAAATAATTACCTTCATAATATAATTTCTTTCAATATTTTTTTCTCTTTCAAATTGACCCTTCATACATGAGCTTCATATACTCAAGTCCTCTTAACCTCTATAAAAATTGTATGCATCTCCTGCAGTGAGTCAAGATGCACAAGGGACTTCATCCTTGTTGAGTCATTTCCTATAGCTGCTACTGTCTCTAATGGAGACTGAAGCTGTGACCACCCTCCAAGTTCAACAGAGACTTCTAACTACAGCGATGTCAGCCTCCGCTGGTGCTGTCACCTTTAGCTGCTAGTGCTAATAATGGGCCAGCAGCAATGCTTGTCATGGTGCTGTTTCCTTCTGTCTCTGTCTGACAGTGCTGCAGTGTGCCAGTGTCTATGTTCCAAAGAAGGAGAAATTTCTTCCCAGCAACGTCAGAGAGTCAGGCTGTTCCAGAAAGAGGGCGACTTTGGATCTCTGTTACACTGTGTTTGCATATGGGTGTTTACTTAGATTTTGCTCTTAGGGCTTGGCTAGTCATCTGAGAAATGGGGTCACTGGGCCAGAAGAAAATGTGAATCTGAATTACCTGTGATATTTGTGCTAATGGTCTTTTTAGTTAGGTTGTTATTCCCTGGAAGAGTCCTCTGGCCCTCTGATGGCTTCACTCACCAGTATTCCAGGCAGAGCAAGATAGATTTAAGTTCTAGTAGTAACCCAAATTTAGACTTAAGCTGTTAATTACATACATATTGTTTTAAAAATCAAGATTCTGTTCTTTCAGAGTCAGAGACTATAAAACTTATTTTAAGCCATTGAAATGTAAATAGTTCAATTTCTTGGGCTCAAATTTCATCTGTAATTTCAGATGCCAGAGATTCCCAGATCATATCACACCTGAAATATTATTTGCATAAAGGTACATATGTTTTCTGATAGAGAATCTCATTCTATTGCTATACATAATACATATTTAGAGCTGGCCTAGCAGAGTTAGTATTTAATATTGATTGTGTAGTTGACATGTTCTTGCCTATCAGCGTGGAAAATTGGACAAAGGTGTTATTACTGTTTCCAAGCAGTTTAAAAATGTGAACTATAACACACAAAGAAAAATTCCAATAATTCATGTATATCTTAAACAATTATTAATAAATATTTTTAATAGAAATAGATATAAAATATCACAAATCATAGTGAAAACACTGAAGTAAACATGATTCAGGTCCTGAAACAGAACATTACCTGCATTCTAGATGCCCCCTTCAGACCTGCTCCCAAGCAATGCCCAGATTCCTCCCCAAAGATCATTACTATTCTGGTTTTTAATACCATTAATTAATTTTGCATGTTTAAAAATGTTTTAAATAAACTTCTGACTTAAGACACATGCTCAGTAAAGTGCACAAATTTAAAACTTTTATAAAGTGACCAAATCTATGGAAAAAATATGCCAGATGCCCACTCATGCCTCCTTCTAGAAATTCTTCCCCCAACCAGAGTATACCTACTATCCTTATTTCTCACACCATAATTTAACATTGCTAATTTTTGAATTGTATAAAAATGGAATTATATGCTATGTCATATTTTGTGTTTGGCTTCTTTTACTCAACATTATGTTTAATGTTGACTATTGAACATTATGATTCTAACAACATTCATCAACAAGGATGATTCTTTTTATTGTTACAGTAAGAATCATTCTTTTTGATGAATGTTGCTGTAAGTCATTTATTTTTCATCGCTGAATGGTATTCCATTCTCTGAATATACCAAAATTCATAGACATTTCGGTTGACGAACATTTGCATTGTTTCTATTTTGGGGTATTGCAAGTAGTGCTACTGTGATGAATGTTTAGGAATGAGAATAGGAGGTTCAACAGTGCTTTGATGAACATTCTTATACTGGTCTTTTGATGTGCATACAAACAGAATTCTATTGGTTATATACTGAGTTGGATAATTGCTGTGTCATAAGTCAGACATTTGTTGAACTTTAGTAGCTACTGTCAGTTTTCCAAAGTAGTTGTATAAGTTTTCATTTCCATCAGCAGAATATGATGATTGCTGTTGCTTCACATCCTAGCCAACAGTTGGTATTACTAGTCCTTTAATTTCGGTGAGAATAGCATTTACTTAATATTCATTTCTTTGGTATTTGTGAGGCCAAGATACTTTTTTAAAAAATTTATTTTATTCATTTATAGTTGATTTACAATGTTGTGTTAATTTCTGATGTACAGCAAAGTGATTCAGTTATACATATATACACTTTATTTCATATTCTTTTCTACTAAGGTTTACCACAGGAGATATATATAGTTATATATATGTATATCATATGCTATACAGTAGGACCCTGTTGTTTATCCATTCTGTATATTATATTTTGCATCTGCTAATCCCAAACTCCCACTCCATCCGTCCCCTACCCTCCTCCCCCTTGGCAACCACACGTTTGTTCTCTATGTCTGTGAGTCCATTTCATAGGTAAGTTTGTGTCATATTTTAGATTCCACATATAAGTGATGTCATATGGTATTTATCTTTCTGTTTCTGACTTACTTCACTCAGTATGATGATTTCTAGGTCCATCCATGTTGCTGCAAAAGGAATTATTTTATTCTTTTTTATGGCTGAGTAATATTCTATTGTATATATGTACCACATCTTCTTTATCCATTCATCTGTCGATGGACATTTAGGTTGTTTCCATGTCTTGGCTATTGTGAATAGTACTACTGTGAACGTAGGGGTGTATGTATCTTTTTGAATTATAGTTTTGTTTGGGTATATGCCCAGGAATGGGATTGCTGGATCACATGGCAACTCTAGTTTTAGTTTTTTGAAGGAACCTCCAAACTGTTTTTCATTGTGGCTGCACCAGTTTACATTCCCACCAACAGGGTAGAAGGTTCCTCTTTTCTCCACACCCTCTCCAGCATTTGTTATTTGTAGACTTTTGAATGATAGCCATTCTGACTGGTGTGAGCCCAGGTTACTTTTTATATGCTTACTGGTCATTTGAGAAGTCTCTGTTCAAGTCTTTTGCTCATTTCTTTTTTATTGTGTTCTTAATCTTGTTCTTAATGAACACGTCAGCAATAATTTTTCCAATCAGATTCCTCCCAGAATGAAAGAAGCTGAGGACATCCAGCGCTCTGTAGAAGCTGCGGCTTTCAGATGGGCAACTGGTGACTGTGTTTTGGCGCCGCATTCTTCACAGGTATCACAGGAATCTGACTGACTCCCTTGAGCACTTGCCTACTTGTTCTTACGCCGCTTTTTGGATTGTTGTCATCATTGACTAGATGACACTGCATTCTTATGCCTGTCCCTTTTTGTACAGGCAAATTCTAAGTAACAAATTATTGCTCTGGAGAATACTGCCAGGGACTTTATAATTCCAGAACCTCCAGCAACTATAAGGAGGACTGGATAAATTGCATTTGGTGGGTTACTTGACAGCAGATTTGCACAAAGGATGCCATGGGCTACGGTGAAATAATGTGTGCTACTTGTGCGAGGCATGCTTGGAATAAAAACACACTAAGCTGTATTCTCAATAATGCAGTGTAGGAAATAACACGGAAGTTAAACGGAAGATCTCTCTTGGCCTTTTGGTATACATTCAGTAAAGCATGTTAAAGAATTGCTTTACATTAAGGAAAGCATCCTTTAAAAAGGGTTTTAGAGGCTTTTATGAAATAATATGGGAAGGTTGTATTTGTGTCTAACTACAACAAAAGATATTATTATAAGAAATATTTTTTCTTCTTATTAAAGCAAAACATATTTAAGAAAGATATAAAGGAATCAAAAATAAGAAAATAAAAATAATCTATCATCCCAGAAATAATTTAATATAGCCTTTCCACATTACTATATACAGGATTTTTATATACACTATTTGTGTATACATTATTTTTAATGAGAATATGTGGTATTGGAATCTGCTTTTTTGTTGTTCATTTAACAATGTATGATTAATATTGATGTTAATGAAAACCTTCAATAATAGTCATTTGAATGGCTGCTGCAAATTATTTAGTTTTACTGATGGATTCTGATTATACAGTCATTCCATCACTGATAAGCATTGAAAATTTTTCTTTCTTTTCCACCTCCCTCCCACCTTCTCTCATTGTCTCACTATTTTTGGTATAAGTCATGTTACAATGAGAATATTAATAGCTATATATGTGATCCATACCTGATTATCCTCTCATGTCAAATAACTAGAAATATAAGTAATGGATCAAAGGGTATGTGCCACAATGCAAAGATCACCTGGACTCAATAGGGTACCAACAAAGAGTATCTTTATTCTTTCCACCATTATCCCTTTAAACTTCCATTGTGAACCCATTCTTTTGTTTTACAGCTGGATGAAATCTTGGGCAGTTTTCATAGCTTTTCATGACCCTCTCAGTTAATAAACAGATCTTTTGTTTGACATTTAAAGGAACTGTCCAAAATTTGGAAGAATTTTATGGTCTAATGTGATAAGGCGTTCCTTCTGGAAGTAATTACCATTACTGATAAGATTCTCCAGCAATTCTCTGATAGACATTAATAAACCTGAGAGCCCCTCCTAAAATTCTAACAGTGTTCAACTTTAGGAAGAGCCTAATGTTTAATTAGATGTTGCATTACATTTTATCCAATCTAACAACTATTATACAGCCATTTTCTCTATAAAATGTACCTCCCTGAGGAACTATATGAATTGACATGTTCATAAGCCCCTTTGTGGCAAATTTCAAGACAAATTCCAACATGCTCATAATCAATTTGTTTGAGAAGATGGCTTAACAAACATTAGAAATTTCTATCTCAAGACTGACTGGAGTTTATTCAAGGTAGATAAATACAAAATTTTTTTAAAAATTGATCAACATAGTCGAATAAAACTACATTATGAATAAAAAATAAAGGTCATATAGTCATATTGAAAGATACAGAAAAAAATTTGGTCAAATTCAACATATTTATGATGAAAACAAACAAATACACAAAAACCTTCTTGCAAGTTAGAGTAAATAGAAATAGAAAGAAATTTTCTTAACCTGACAAAGAATATCCATAAATAACCTATAGGAATAAACATACACTGTTGTGAAATATTGAAAATATCCCCTCAAGGTTAAAAACAGGATGATGACACCTCTTTAATTCAATATTTTAATTCAGTCTCTAGCCAATAAGTCTAGAAAAAAAAAAGAAAAGTATAAGAATAATTAAGAGGGAACTAAAGGTGCCATTATGTAGAACAAGATGATTATGTACATAGAAATTCCAAAATAATTTAAAAAATTATTAAATTCATAGTAAATTGAGTAATGTGACTATACTGATGATTATAAACAAGAAACAATTGTATGTTTAGGTACCAGCAACAAACATATAGGGAAACAAGTTGAAGAAAGATATTAATTTCTTTCTGTCTGATTTCAAAAAATCAGACACATAGGAATATATCTAAATAATGATGTGCAATATATTTTTCCTAAAATCCAAGAACCAATCAACAGAAATGAAATGACATCTATATAAATTTAAAAATATTTCAGGAGGTTTTGGAAGCCTCATTATGGTAAAGATTTAAATTATTCCCACACAAGTCTAAGATTCAATAAGATCATGATAAAAAATACTATAAAAAATAGTATTTATTTATTTTAGAAATCACCAAGCTGAATTTAAAATACATTGGGAAATGCCAACGGCCAAGGATGGCCCAGGCAATATTGTAAAAAACGAAGCTGAAAGACTTAGACTATCTATCTAAATTATTATAGAGCTATAGTAATTCAGAGTGCGGTGGTGGTATACAAATAGACAAACTGATGGAACAGAGTCCCAAAGTAAAATGATATATATATAGTGATGTTATTTGTAAAAGCAATAAAAGGTAAGTGTTTTTAATAAATAGACTAGGCCATTTGACATTGAAATGGGAAAAAAAGATCTTGAATATCAAATGGCCTAACGCACCATACAGAAAAAAATTTTTTTCAGATGAATTGCAGATATAATTGTTAAAAGTAAAACAATAAAGATATTAGAGGAAAATGTGATTACCTTCATCATTTTGCTTAAATAGGACAAAAGCACTAACCATTAAAGAAGAAATTCTATTAGAGAACTTGTTTATCGAAATGCATAGTAAATCTTCTACTATGTTCATGATGGGGTAACTGGATCCAGATTTTCTTCTCCTGCCATAAATAATTAGAATACTGGACAAAAATTGTAATTGTTTTTAGAACTCAGAACACAGAACTGTGATCCATGAGACAGGGAAACAAAAGACGGGAGTTGGAGGGATACTCTGGCTATCTGGGTGGAAGCACTTCCTGGATCATGGTGCAGGGAGTGGAATCATAAGGAGAGCATGGTGGTCCCCAGGGTTTGAGGAGATGGAGTCCACTTTTGAAAGAATGAGATAGCTTAAATTGCAAGGAAGAGTACTAGGGGAGATAGAACTGCATGGAGAAAGCTCTAGAAATCCACATAGGATGCCCTTTGTTGTGTTGATGAATACTAAGCCTCATATGTGTAGGGTGAAATGTCATAAGATTGGGAAAAGAACACCAAGGAAGGTATAATCTGAACAGTTCGCAGACCTCAAATAGGGCTGGAAGACACTTTATATTCTAACCAGATAGAATGAATGTAGTCATTCAACATCTGGGGCATTGGGCAAAGATGGTAGAAGGGCCATGCCTCTGTAATGTGGCTACACCCTAGAATAATGGCTTCTCTAGACAAGCTAAGGAAAGATCAAGCAGCTCTGCAATTAATTTTAAAACTTGACAGAACAAACTTTAACACCCTTGAAAGGAAGACTATAAAATCCAGTCCTCATCAACAAAAATTCACTGTGTCCAAAATTACAAGACATGAAAAGACATGTGAAGAAGAAGAATGTAACCCATTAACAGGAGAAAAATTAGGCAAAAGGAGAAGACATATGGTGAAAATGATGGAATCAGTAGACAAAGACATTAAGATATCATCTATAATTATTGTCTACGTGTTCAAGTATTGAAAGGGAAATGAACATAATGAGAAAAAAATAGAAGATAAAACAAAGAAAATATAGAGAAAAGAACATGTAACACAATGAATAAGAAACAACTCAGTGAATGGACTTAAAAGTGGAATAGACGTAGAAGTTCATTAGAAAACTTGAAAGGAAAGTAATTAAAAGTATAGGGACTTAGGCAAAAGAATAAAAAAGACTGAAATTAATGACCAGACATGCTATCAGAGGATGAATTGTGTTCTCCCCACCCCAAATCACATGTTGAAGTACTAACTCCCACTATAAGGATGTGACCTTATTTGGAAATTAGGGTCATTGCAGATGTAATTAGTTAAGTTAAAATAAGGTCACATTAGATTTAGAGTGGGTCTCCAATCAAGTATGATTGATGTCCTTATAAGAAGGAGAAATTTGGACACAGACACCCAAGGAGAATGCCTTGTGAAGATAAAGGCAGAAAGTGAGATGATAACATATACAACCCAAAAGGAATGCCAGAAACCTGGAGAGAGGCATAGGACAGATTCTTCCTCACAGACTTCAGAAGGAACCAGCTCTGCAGACATCTTGATCTCGGGCTTGTAGCCTGCAAAAGTTATGGTCAGACAATAAATTTCTATTGTTTGAAGCACCTAGTTTGTGGTACTTTGTTATGGAAGTCCCAGGAAGTTAATATATATGCAAAAAATCCAAAATTTGAAAAAACAAAAAATAAAACTATAATTTGAAAAAGTGGTCAGAAACAAATAAATTCATTCACAGAGCATGCTAGCACTGTGTATGTAACACAGATGGAACTAAAATGTATGCCACAGGAGATATTGACAAAAGGCTGAAGTTGATGCAAATTTTTTAAAAACCTTATTTTTAAAAATATCTATTCTTATGATAAGATCACTGTTTTGAGTACTGTGGTTTTATAATAAGCCTTAAAGTCTGGTAGTGTGAGTCTATCAATTTTTTAGATGCTTTTTGCTTAGGTTGTTTGCATTTCCATGTAAATTTTGTGATAAGCTTGTGAATTTTTATTTAAGAGTTTTCTGAAATTTATATTGAGATTGCAGTGAATCTATAGCTCAACTAGACAAGAAGTAACATCTGAACAATATTGAGTAGTCTCATCTGTGAATGTGATGTATCTCTCCATACTTTGTTTTAAGTCTTCTTTAATTTTTTTTAGCAATATATTTTAGTTTTTGGCTCACTGGACTTGAGTATCTTTTGTTAAGCTTATCCCCATTCATTTTCTTCCTTGGACGCTACTGTAAATAAATATAAAATTGCAAATTATATTATATTTTGAGGTTTTAAAAAATTGTTGCTTGTTTATAGAAATACTATCAGTTTTTCTATATTGACCTATGTATTGTTACTTTATTGAATGAATTTGTTAGCTCTATAGCTATTTTTGTTTTCTGAAGATTACTTAAAATTTTCTATGTATGTGATCAAGTATGTTTTTTGCAAATAAAAATAATTTTTATTTCTTCAAAAAAAATAGATGTCATAGGTGTATCATAAAGCCAGTTTAAATTATCTTTGCTTGGTGTATTTCTTTAAAGGAAGAGAGCTTTTAAAATATAGTGTTGAGATATAAATGACATTCATTGGGAGCAAAATGTGAAGTAGAGAAATATAGTTTATCATTAATTAGGTTTTATTATTAGTATCTTGTATTCGCTGGCTCAAAAACAGCACGATATCACATCTAAAAGGCTTAAATTTAGCTTGAAATATCTTTAAATTACAGCAAGAGGAGCTGTGTATTTCAAATTTTCTCTTTGTGCTTCTCTAGTCTTTAACGGAATTGGTTGGTGAATTATTATTAAAACGTCTTCCAAGTTTGAGGCATTTCTCAGCAAGTTATTCGGAATGCCCATTGTTATCCTTTAACCAGCTCTCATTTGTACTTTTTGTGCCAGTGACTAAAACGTACAATGCTCTGTAAGTCAGAGTGACTTCAATATAAAAGATGTTAAGGAAGCAAAATTGCATGCCAAGCAAATCTTTATCTTAATTAGCTACTAGAGCTTAAAGAGTTTGCTTCTGTGTCTCAAAAGTAATACAGCTGCATACTTAGTGTGTGACCTTTACTGCACTACCCAATACAGATTTTTTTCCCCCATAGGTCACCGGAGATATAGAAATTTTAGAGGAGAAAAATAAACCCTTTTCTTGGATGCAATATATTCTACAGAAGAGTGAAGCGTGTGCATTTCTATCAGAACAGGACTTACCTGCTTTTAAAAGTACAACATGGATGCTTAAAATTTGAGACCACAATTTTCAAATGGCAATCGCTACAGGCAATTCATCTTCATGTAGCAGAAAAAGATGTTCTTGCATCTATATCCCCCTGATATTGGCAGACAATACTACTTTTTCTTTTTTTCATTGAGAAATCGAGAGGAAGGAAAGTTTCTGAATTTTTACTGAACATTTCCATCTATATCATTTTAGCTCTGTGAGACAGTGTCACAGTAAAACTACAAAGTATTCCATGAGGCTTTTCTAAATGAATTCATTTGACAGAGGTGATTTGCTGCTGACCTCACTTCTCTTGGATATAACAGCAATTGCACTGCCTTGATCACAACTGTCAAAATACAGCATTCTGTATTATTTGTCCAAGTCTGGCACACCACTGAATGTGGACACATGACTGTTCCTGGAATTTTGAAACGTTGCTGACAGAAACTCATACAAGATAATAGGCTAGCAGCAGTGGTAGGGAACATAAGAGGAAAGTTATTCAGTGACTCTACCAAGAGTTTACTGAGAATTTACTATGCATGTGACTATATACGGCCATATGGGGGATACAAAGACAGATTACTTCAGAAACTGATATAAGGGCATAATGATAGATTGTGCCAGTTGAATCCCAAAGAGACTACTTGTAGCATCGCACTTCTAGAATGCCATTTTAGAGTTCAAATTTTCTGCTTTGGACTGGAGGATGTGTCTTCTGGTGCCTGCCATGTTGCCTCACATGGTCACCATTTTCAAGGGTAGTGACTGAGCTGAATATTTTCCGTTTATTCCATCGAGTGCCACTTTCCACCCCCTTTTCAACCTACCCCGTGCCACAGGATGCTGATTCTAGGCCAGAGATTGCCAGTTCTCTGGATTCAGGTTGTGTTCAGCCAATGAGAAGCACAGACAGGAGAGTGAGGTTAGGCAATGTTTTCTTCAGGCTTCCTTCCAAGTGCTGGCAACCTCCCTCTACCGGAGGCCAAAATTGCTCTCAGCAATCCTTCTCCAAATCATGCCATTTTCAAGTTCCAAGTTCGAATCACTGCTTCTTTCGGACCTAGGGATAGCAGCTCTGTCAGTTGCTAGTCTCAGATTAAGCACTATCCCTTTGTAAATCATCCCTTCATTAGACTCTCTTCAAATTGCTCAGTTTCAGTGTGGCATCTTTTCTTACCAGGACTCCAGGTGATGCAGTACCTAAACCTGCAGGCTGGGATGTGTCTATAAAGCCCATACTTTCAAGTTAGTAGACTTGTAGTATTACAAGTTCAAGGGTCCTATGATAAAGAAGATGCATATATGTCATGGTGTGATTTGAGATACTTGGTTCAGGCTGGTCAACAGCCAGGTTGACCTTGTTCACATTTTTCCTAATTAAAAGAGATTCACTGAAAAAGATGGGGATGACAGGCTGACTTCATGTTTCCATTTCTGGGAATGTTTCCTCGTTTATGCAATCACAGTAGGATAAGTGTTTAAAAGAGGCAGTTTGTCATATAAATTTGTAATGATTTTCTGGATTTTAAAGATAGGAGATAAGTTGTGTGTGTGTGTGTGTGTGTGTGTGTGTGTGTGTGTGTGTGTGTGTGTACACAGGGTAGGCAGAGGATTAAAGTTTATCTGAGTTCCATTAGTTGGTATGGAGACATAAAGAACTATTTTAGTAACATGCAGATATATACTGTGTTTTTTTGACATCTTGACCAAAATATTTTCCAATTACTGGTGCTATGAGAACAGATTGGACAACCTCTTTTAGCACCAGGTGAAAGGGTGTGACGATCACCTCTCTTCTTTCTATTTCATTGGTAAAAATAATGAGTTGCTAGATAGGAAGAAAAAATAATCCAGGAATGATGTCAAGAAGAGGAAATTTTTGAAGAAAGAAAGCAGTATCAAGACCATCACCGAGAAGTCAGTAAATAGAAAAAAATTTTAAATTTGTAGAAGAATTATTTTAATTTCTACACTATTCTGAGTAAGGCAGTAAGTAAAATTGACTTTCAAGGGTAATTCCAGAGCTGCTTAAGCGGTAGTCCCCAGTGCTGCAGGGGACAAAAAAGACAATTTGATAAGTGGAGGAAGGATGATTCTGATCTCTCAAAAAAGTGAGGACTATGGTTACTGATGATTTTCTGAGGAATGGTGGAGAAGTGGTAAAGCCTATTTCACAGATGGCCTGTCTTCTCACTATAAGTATCTGATATGTAGTAAAGAAACTCCCAAAAACTAACCAGCTCATTAAAACTTCCATGTCTACTGATTTATGTAGAAACACCTCAAGGTCTATCATCAGAATGAACTGGAAATTTTAAGGAAACTGGAATCTTGGGAAGACCACAGATGGCTGAGGCCACAAGGAAATCATTTACCTTTCTCTCTCATGGAAAATGAAAAATTTTCTACAAAGTTGATATAAAAATGGAATTTGACTTCTTGGTTTACGATTTATGATTCCTACATGAGTGCCTTTTGAATGCAATAGTCCATCTCACGAGTTCTGGGAAGAATGTGTTTGACAGAAAATTTGCTTATCTCACCAAAAGGCCTATTGAAATGAAATATGAGACAAAATAAACATTAAAAAGACACACAAACATGAATCTGGATCCTAAGAAAAGCCACAGCTGATACATAACAAAATGGCAATATGGCTGATTTGAATCAATCTCTTGGTGGAATAATAATGTTGAGCTTCTGAGCAATCAAAGCTAAAGGCTCTCTGCTTTCATCAACCAGTGATGTTTTCACAGTAAATAATGAGGCAATCTTCTCTTCATATATGTAACATTAGTGAGCTTGACCTAGATATGGTACAGATCTAACTGGGGCTGTATTTCTTTTTCCATACATTTCTTAGTGATTTTTGGAGGCATAATAAACTATATTCGAAGAATGGTTGAAGAAACCAGGCAGAGTTTAAACAAATAAATTGGGCTTATTTCTAAAATGTATATAGTTTAGATGACTGCTTTCTGTGACTACAGACTTAGTCAGTGATCTTTCAGACTTCTGATGTCCCTTACACCTTCAGAACATCCCAAATACCTCTGACTGCTCACCTTAAAATGACAGAGTTTCAAACTTTAGTAGGAAAATGATATTGTGGGGCAGCAATTTCACTACGTACTGTGACTTTACATAAAACTATTCTTAAATATACTGGTATAATTATAGTAAGGCAGGAGTTTAATTATATTTGTGTTTTAAGTTAGAATAGTACAAAAATCTGTTTATAATTTTGCAAAACTGAAATAAAAAAAGTGTTCTATTTAGTTTCTTTTTAGGTTCTGACAGAACACATGGTCAGAAAACAGCAATGGCACCAAGCTGATTTCACTTGCAATTTATTTCTTTGGACAGGTGCCATTCTCTTCAAGAAAACAGTTTAACAATTTTGTCAGAAAGTATTGACTGTTCTTTTTTTTTTTTTTTTAAACATATGCATTATATTCACAGTAAAGCTATTTTTATTTATTTATTTATTTTATTTTATTTTATTTATTTATTTATTTTTGGCTGTGTTGGGTCTTCCGTTTCTGTGCGAGGGCTTTCTCTAGTTGCAGCAAGTGGGGACCACTCTTCATCGCGGTGCGCGGGCCTCTCACCATCGCGGCCTCTCTTGTTGTGGAGCACAGGCTCCAGACACACAGGCTCAGTAGTTGTGGCTCACGGGCTTAGTTGCTCCGCGGCATGTGGGGTCTTCCCAGACCAGGGCTCGAACCCGTGTCCCCTGCATTGGCAGGCAGATTCTCAACCACTGCGCCACCAGGGAAGCCCTTGACTGTTCTTTTAAGCAACTAGCTTATTTTTATTTTATGGTAACTATGATCCATTGTAACCAATAATCCAGCTACCTGATCCACACTGATGTGATCATGTAATACGTGTTCTTTCTTTGCAGAGTAGAAATCTCAGATCTTAGAGAACATCTTATCTTTAGCCAATGGAAAAGTCTCACAACATACACTTTGTCCATTACCTTTGATCATGGCTTTAGCTTATTTTTCCCAAATTGATGTTCCTTCCACTTCATATATTAAATGTCTAAAATCTCTTTGTGTTGTGTCTTTTTTTGTAAGCCAGCTTAAATCCTTTCTGAAGCAAGCTGGTGTATAAATAAATTAGACAGATGATAGATAGGCAAATAGATAGATAACAGATAATCTTGAATTTAGTGTCTATTAAACAGTAGAAATATAAAGATGTGTGGTGCAGTGGAAAGACTAATAAACTACTTCACAGGAGAACTCATGCTTGGTTCCCATTCCACCCTTAACTAGCATTGATAATTTGGAAAAGTCATTACTTTCTATAAACCTCAATGTTCTTTTTTGTCAATAGGGAGAGTGGTTGGATAATGTGCAAATCCATTCCAACTTGTATATTATGGGACCGAAAAATACCACCAGAAATCTTGTAGAAAGTTCTCATGCAGAAGCATGCCATTGATAATTACTACCATGTAAACATTATTGCTATATCTATTGCAATGAAGAAGTTTTCTTAGGCGGAGAATGGAGTTATCAGATGAGCAGCAAGAGTGCTTCGTAGTAGAACTGCAGAACATTCATTAGTCTGAACAGTCTTATCAAAGTCATGGGACAAAGGGTAGAATTGAGTCTTCAGTCTGATTTTAAGCTACTCCAGGTATGGAAAGGTGGGTGACAAATCAGCGATGAAATCCAACAGAAATAATAGGAAAAACCTTAGAAGCAGCTAATTACCTCTAAAGACTACTACTTCAAAAATGAAAGTTTTGGTTGATTTTTTTTTTAAAATACAAGCAATCCGTCTTTAATTTGCAGTGTTTAATGTAAATTTTCATAATTAATTATTTCTTAAAATTTGGTGGGTTTTTTTCACCCATTTATAGAATTCCAAACTTTAAGACTAAGGAAGTCAAAGATGCCAGCAGGTGACCTCATCTAATATATTGCTCCCATCTGTAAATTATTAGGCCAAAGCTTCCAAGGCCACTTTAGGATAAGATGGTAATAAGTTTTGTTTAAATTAAAGGAGCCAGTGCACCCATATCCCATTTGTGAGTGTTGGCTACTAATAGCTCACAGCTGCACCCTTTTGAGACTAGCCCTAGGTTGACAAAAGCCACCTCATCTATCTGGAAAATATCTGGGAGGTTAGGCTCTCGGCCAGGGGGGAGCAGCCAACAAAGATGGAAAGATAATATGGACAAAAACGGTTAGACTCCAGAGATGAGGAAACTGAGGCAACGGAGAAGTGAGGTAATGGCCTAAGATCACATTGGTAGTAAGTGACAGAGCTGAACTTTGAACCTAGGCATTTGGGTATCAAAATTCACACACTATCCTATGTGTCAGAGCACATCATATTCTTCTTGAGTGTCAGTTTCCTGGTATCCATCTGTTACAGACTGAATGTGTTCTCCTAAAATTCATATGTTGAAATCCTACCCCTCAGTGTGATGGTATTAGGAAGTGGGACATTTGGGAAGTAAGTCATTGGGTGGAGCCCTCATGCATGGGATTAGTGCCTGTATAAAAGATACCCCAGAGAGCTCCCTTTTGCCTTCTGCCATATGAGAACACAGAGAGAAGACTGCAGTCTGCAGTCTGGAAAAAGGTTCTCACCAGGACACACTCATGTTGGCACCCTGATCTTTGACTTTCAGCCTCCAGAACTGTGAGAAATTTCTGTTGTTTATAAGCCACTCTGTCGATAGTACTTTGCTGTAACAGCCCAAACAGACTAAGATAACTTCTAACATTTCTTCAGCATTTATGAGCATGTGCAAATCATAGCATATTTGTCTTTTGTGTAGATTTACTGTACTTGCTTTCATGCATTCAGCTTCATTTGAAATCCCAAAGATTGTGATGCTGGCTTACTAATTAAAAAGGTCTTCATTCTCAGGATTTGTGGGCTGACATAAGTCCTCTTCTTTAATGTTGATGCAATGAAGAGAAGTAATATTGATAATCTTAAGGGAATATATGTAAAATTATTTCTCTTGGTGTTAAGTTTTTAGAGACTGCAAATAAAGGAGTAAATATTAAACTACAGCAGTATTGATAGTCTGTATCATCAATTTGTCTGTCATTTTTATCAATTTTTTAATCCATTTCTCCTCAACCACATTTTTCTTTCTGAAATGCAATAACTTTTTATGTCCCTAAAGACTTTATTCTCTTTTAAACAATAATGAAGAGAGGAGAAGGGGTTCAATTTATCAAGCTTCTACTATCCCATTTAGTAAATATTAAGCCATATTGTCACTGATAAACACAAGATTAGCATTGCACATTCTTTAATCAAGTAAAATGGATCTATCTCCACTTACTAGCTAGAAAAATCATTTCAACTTGCTGTTCCTCAGTTTGTCCATCTGAAAAATGAAGAAGATAATAGAACCATCTCATAGGGTTGCTGCAATGATTAATTAAGATAAAATATATAAAACACTTGCCTGGCAGAAGAAAGCAAAATATGTTAACTATTACATCTTTCAATTTTCCCTCCCTCCATGCCTTCTCCTCTCTCTTCTCTTTCTCTCTCTCTCTCTCTTTCTTGTTTTTGATATAGGAATGGGGAGTCTCCATGTACAATTGGATGATCTAACAAGGGAGAATTTATGTAAAATAAGTTAACCAAGTCACAGTATTCAAATTTTAATTTCCTTGAGTAAATACTATAGCTAAGAAAATCAACATTTTCCCCAATTAAGATGAAAGCATTCCTAGCAACTATGCTGTTTTATAAAGGGTTCCAGCATTACATTGAATTGAATAATTCCATCTAAATTATAATAAATGTTCAGCATTCTAAGTATCAGCAGAAGTTATAGCCAGGAAGATCCTACTGCTTCTTCTATCAAAGAAGCTACATTTTCACCCCTTTTCCTTAAGAGGTAGCCTCTCCTAAGATTCCTATCAATTTAAAATGGTGGGAGGTACAAACTGTTGGATGTAAGATAGGATACAATGATGTATTGTACAACACAAGGAATGTAGCTAATTTTTTTTAATACCTGTAAATGGAGTGTAACCTTTAAAAATTGTATAAAAAATTAAAAATTAAATTAAAAATAAAATGTTAGATTTTATTTAAGTAGTACACTTGTAAATGAAGTGAAAAAGAAAAAGGATTGGAGGGATTCAGCAAAAAAAATTAAGAGCCTGAGGTATTCCCTGTTCTTAAGGTATAGATTTCATGAGGAATAAGAATTCCAAGAAGTTAAAAAAGAATATTATAGAACTGTTACCTATTAAAATCCATTAAAATGTATTAGGACATTTGCTCCATTCACAGAGAAAACAGCATATAAAAATCCCTTTACATTTTAAGATTTTTCTTCTTTGTTTTTTACTCATATACTATTCTCTGCCATGTTATGTCCTGCTTTTTTTTTTGCTACATTTAAAAAATATGTGAATTGTTCAGGGTGAATAGTACTTATATGGTCACCAGCAATAAACCAAGACTGAAAACATCATAGAACCAATGTCAAGACTTTTTCCCTCTTGCTTTGCTCTTTTTTTCGTTTTGAAATAAAATTACCAGTTCTATAAAATTATGGTAATCAACCATATTTGTTGGAATTAAGTAGATATCTCATGACAGCTCCCAGCATCCCTGTTACCTTTGATTGGATGACCTCATTCCCAACACGAAATATCAAGAAAAGAATTGTCAACTCCTTCAAGATTGTGTGGAAAACCACTCAGAGAAACCAGGAAGATAGAAACCTCACCTATGTGGATACCACTTCAAGATCTCATGTGAATTTTCCAATTTAGTAGATTGGAAAACTACAGAAAAACCTAGCTGTAGGGATTGTGGAATCATCACTGACCTTTGACGTATGGGCCGCAGGCCTAGTTCTGGTTGTGAGAGTAGAAGGACACATATATATTTGTGTGTGTGTGTGTGTGTGTGAAGTATATTTGGGACAGGACTAGTGGAGTCTGTGTCCATCATCATCCTCAAAAGTTCACAGACCTCCACTTTAGACCTTTCTTCAACCTGATGTTCTCAAGGTAGTGGATTTTAAGTCTCCAGCAGACTCCATCTAGAAAACACCCTCAGTAATTACTGACTTAACAACTACTGCACATCCGTTCTGGACTTCAATTTGTAACACAGTTCTGGACTTCAATTTGTAACACCCAAATGCCCAGGAAGCTTGGCTATCTTACACTGTTGTTGATTTAATTGTTTGCTGTTTCAATACTCCTGTCAACAAATATCATAGGAACATTCCCGCTGTCACAGTTGGGCCATCAGAGGATGATGGAATGTTATTTCCCTAAGTCACAGGATGGCTCAGGCAAGAACTATTCTAAACACACAAAGCACTGAAGAGCATTTCCTTAGAGGATTACCTGGATGAGCATAAGGTTATCCAGATAAGCCTGTTTCTGCTTATATCTCTAAGAAATAGTTTTTCCTCCCTCAGTTTAAAGAGGACACTGACAACTCTATTATTTCTATATATTAAAAGTGGCATAAATGAAAGCAGGTTCAAGCAGTTTAAAATCTATCACAAAAAGAGCATGAAAGTATAGAAGAATCATTCAAACCTAAATTGCAAGAACTTCATATTTTAAAACATTGATGATAAAGCTGGGTGTATGCTCCCTTAGTGGAAAACAGCCCAGTGAGGCTCGTGTCAGATGAAAATTATATTTCTTTACTTAGTTCTCATAGGCATATTTGACTGATGATTTAAACCAACGAGGAGGTGGCAAAACTTCACTTTGCACTGCAAATGGAGCAGAGAAACACATGATTCACTAGGAATATGGATTTAATAGCTGTGAACATAAACTATATCACGATAAAGGTCAGAAGTGTGTTTTCTATTCCCATAGCAAATAGAATCAAAATATCAGTAAAGGCATCCCTTTGAAATTCCTAGATCATACCATAAATAGGAAGAAACATTACCTTTTTAAAAAGTCATCCTCTTTACAATGGTGCGCTACTTTCTGCTTTATAACAAAGTGAATCAGCTTTACATATACATATATCCCCATCTCTCCTCCCTCTTGCGTCTCCCTCCCATTATATTCTAATAAAGATGTTAAAAAATAATAATAATTAACTTCTATATGTTTAGGTTTGTTTGTTGTTGCTTTGGAAATTGTTGCTTTGATTGTTTTTTTTTAATTTGGGAGAATTGTAAGAGTGGTTTGGCTATTTCTCATAAAAAAATTTGACTCTTCTAAAAAAAAAAAAAAGTCATCCTCTTTCCTGACTCTAGAACTAAAAAAGATTAATGTTATTTATATGATACCTAGTTTACATGCGAAGAGAACTTTGGGCCTGTAAAAGTTTTTCTTTAACATTGTCAGCATATATTATATGAAAATAATGTAAAATTTAAAAAGAAAACACATTCAAATTTGTCCTGGTTTATTTCTATTACCAATTTGTTAAGTGTTTCTACACTTTCTCTGCTGAATGTGTTATAAAGAGAAGTCTTCGGAACCTAGAAGGTTGGGATGACACAAAATAAAACTACAATCTATAGAACTCCAATAATTAGCAAACTTTGTGCTTAGCAAGAATCTGAAATAATTAGAAACATCATTTAAAGATTGTCTTAACAACCCAAAATGTGAAACAGAGAGGTTGAGCCAGGAAGAGACCTTCAAGATGGCAGAGGAGTAAGATGCGGAGATCACCTTCCTCCCCACAAATACATCAGAAATACATCTACATGTGGAACAACTCCTACAGAACACCCACTGAACGCTGACAGAAGACCTCAGACCTCCCAATAGGCAAGAAACTCCCCACGTACTTGGGTAGGGCAAAAGAAAAAAGAAACAACAGAGACAAAAGTATAAGGACAGGACCTGCACCAGTGGGAGGGAGCTGTGAAGGAGGAAAGGTGTCCACACACTAGGAAGCCCCTTCGCGGGCGGAGACTGCGGGTGGCAGAGGGGGGGAAGCTTCGGCGCCACGGAGGAGAGCGCAGCCACAGGGGTGCGGAGGGCAAAGCGGAGAGATTCCTGCACAGAGGCTCGGCGCTGAGCAGCACTCACCAGCCCGAGAGGCTTGTTTGCTCCCCCGCCGGGGTGGGCGGGGGCTGGGAGCTGAGGCTCGGGCTTCGGTGGGATTGCAGGGAGAGGACTGGGGTTGGCGGCGTGAACACAGCCTGAAGGGGCTAGTGCGCCACGGCTAGCCGGGAAGGAGTCCGGGAAAAAGTCTGGAGCTGCCGAAGAGACAAGAGACCATTGTTTTGGGGTGCGCGAGGAGAGGGGATTAAGAGCACTGCTTAAAGGAGCTCCAGAGACGGGCGCGAGCCGCGGCTATCAGAGCGGACCCCAGAGACGGGCAGGAGACGCTAAGGCTGCTGCTGCCGCCACCAAGAAGCCTGTGTGCGAGCACAGGTCACTCTCCACACCTCCCCTCCCGGGAGCTGGTGCAGCCCGCCACTGCCAGGGTCCTGTGATCCAGCGACAAATTCCCTGGGAGAATACACTGCGCGCCTCAAGCTGTTTCAACATCACGCCGGCCTCTGCTGTCACAGGCTCGCCCCGCATTCCATACCCCACCCTTCCCGCAGCCTGAGTGAGCCAGAGCCCCCGAATCAGCTGCTCCTTTAACCCCCTCCTGTCTGGGTGGGGAAAAGTCGCCCTCAGGCGACCCACACAAAGAGCTGGGGCCAAATCCAAAGCTGAACTCTGGGAGCTGTGCAAACAAAGAAGAGAAAGAGATATCTCTCCCAGCAGCCTCAGGAGCAGCGGATTAAATCTCCACAATCAACTTGATGTACCCTGCATCTGTGGAATACCTGAATAGACAACGAATCACCCCAAAATTTAGATGGCGGACTTTGGGAGCAATTGTAGACTTGGGGTTTGCTCTATGTGACTGACTGGTTTCTGGTTTTAGGCATATCTTAGTTTAGTATTTAGAGTTTATTATCATTGGTAGATTTGTTTATTGATTTAGTTGCTCTCTTCCTTTTCTTTATATATATATATATATATAAACAAGACCTGTAAATATGCTGTCTAAAAGAGACCCACTTCAGACCTAGGGACACATACAGACTGAAAGTGAGGGAAATAGAAAAAGATATTCCATGCAAATGGAAATCAAAAGAAAGCTGGAGTAGCAATTCTCATATCAGACAAAATAGACTTTAAAATAAAGACTATTACAAGAGACAAAGAAGGACACTACATAATGATCAAGGGATCAATCCAAGAAGAAGATATAACAATTGTAAATATTTATGCACCCAACATAGGAGCACCTCAATACATAAGGCAAATGCTAACAGCCATAAAAGGGGAAATCGACAGTAACACCATCATAGTAGGGGACTTTAACACTCCTCTTTCACCAATGGACAGATCATCCAAAATGAAAATAAATAAGGAAGCACAAGCTTTAAATGATACATTAAACAAGATGGACTTCACTGATATTTATAGGACATTCCATACAAACACAACAGAATACACTTTCTTCTCAAGTGCTCATGGAACATTCTCCAGGATAGATCATATCTTGGGTCACAAATCAAGCCTTGGTAAATTTAAGAAAATTGAAATCGTATCAAGTATCTTTTCTGACCACAATGCTATGAGACTAGATATCAATTACAAGAAAAAAATCTGTAAAAAAATACAAACACATGGGGGCTAAACAATACACTACTTAATAACCAAGAGATCACTGAAGAAATCAAAGAGGAAATCAAAAAATACCTAGAAACCAATGACAATGAAAACACTATGACCCAAAACCTATGGGATGCCGCAAAAGCAATTTGAAGAGGGAAGTTTATAGCAATACAATCCTACCTCAAGGAACAAGAAACATCTCAAATAAAAAACCTAATCTTACACCTAAAGCAATTAGAGAAAGAAGAACAAAAAACCCCACAAAGTTAGCAGAAGAAAAGAAATCATAAAGATCAGATCAGAAATAAATAAAAAAGAAATGAAGGAAACAATAGCAAAGACCAATAAAAGTCAAAGCTGGTTCTTTGAGAAGATAAACAAAATTGAGAAACCATTAGCCAGACTCATCAAGGAAAAAAGGGAGAAGACTCAAAACAATAGAATTAGAAATGAAAAAGGAGAAATAACAACTGACATTACAGAAATACAACAGATCATAAGAGATTACTACAAACAACTATATGCCAATAAAATGGACAACCTGGAAGAAATGGACAAATTCTTAGAAAAGCTCAACCTTCCGAGACTGAACCAGGAAGAAATAGAAAATATAAACAGACTGATCACAAGCACTGAAATTGATACTGTGATTAAAAGTCTTCCAACAAACAAAAGCCCAGGACCAGATGGCTTCACAGGCGAATTCTATCAAACATTTAGAGAAGAGTTAACACCTATCCTTCTCAAACTCTTCCAAAATATAGCAGAGGGAGGAACAGTCCCAAACTCATTCTATGAGGCCACCATCACCCTGAGAGCAAAACCAGACAAAGATGTCACAAAGAAAGAAAACTACAGGCCAGTATCACTGATGAACATAGATGCAAAAGTCCTCAACAAAATACTAGCAAACAGAATCCAACAGCACATTAAAAGGATCATACACCATGATCAAGTGGAGTTTATCCCAGGAATGCAAGGATTCTTCAATACACACAAATCAATCAATGTGATAAATGATATTAACAAATTGAAGGAGAAACACCAAATGATCGTCTCCATAGATGTATAAAAAGCTTTCAACAAAATTCAACACCCATTTATGATAAAAACCCTCCAGAAAGTGGGCATAGAGGGAACTTACCTCAACATAATAAAGGCCATATGTGACAAACCCACAGCCAACATCGTTCTCAATGGTGACAAACTGAAACCATTCCCTCTAAGATCAGGAACAAGACAAGGTTGTGCACTCTCACCACTATTATTCAACATAGTTTTGGAAGTTTTAGCCACAGCAATCAGAGAAGAAAAAGAAATAAAAGGAATCCAAATCAGAAAAGAAGAAGTAAAGCTGTCACTGTTTGCAGATGACATGATACTATACATAGAGAATCCTAAAGATGCTACCAGAAAACTGCTAGAGCTAATTAATGAATTTGTTAAAGTAGCAGGATACAAAATTAATGCAGGGAAATCTCTTGCATTCCTATACACTAACGTTGAAAAATCTGAAAGAGAAATTAAGGAAACACTCCCACTTACCACTGCAACAAAAAATAATCAAATACCTAGGAATAAACCTACCTAAGCAGACAAAAGACCTGTATGCAGAAAACTATAAGACACTGATGAAAGAAATTAAGGATGATAATAACAGATGGAGAGATATACCAAGTTCTTGCATTTAAAGAATCAACGTTGTGAAAATGACTATACTACCCAAAGGAATCTACAGACTCAATGCAATCCCTATCAAACTACTAATGGCATCTTTCAGAGAACTAGAACAAAAAATTTCACAATTTTATGGAAACACAAAAGACCCCGAATAGCCAAAGCAATCTTGAGAACAAAAAACGGAGCTGGAGGAATCAGGTTCCCTGACTTCAGACTATACTATAAAGCTACAGTAATCAAGACATTATGGTACTGGCACAAAAACAGAAATATAGATCAATGGAACAGGATAGAAAGCCCAGAGATAAACTCACACACATATGGTCACCTTAGTTTTGATAAAGGAGGCAAGAATATGCAATGGAGAAAAGACAGCCTCTTCAATAAGTGGTGCTGGGAAAACTGGACAGCTACATGTAAAAGAATGAAATTAGAACACTCCCTAACACCATAAACAAAAATAAACTCAAAATCGATTAAAACCTAAATGTAAGTCCAGACACTATAAAGCTCTTAGAGGAAAACTTAGGCAAAACACTCTATGACATAAATCACAGCAAGATCCTTTTTGACCCACCTCCAGAGAAATGGAAGTAAAACCAAAAATAAACAAATGGGACCTAATAAAACTTCAAAGTTTTTGCACAACAAAGGAAACCATAAACAAGACGAAAAGACAGCCCTCAGAATGGGAGAAAATATTTGCAAATGAACCAACTGACGAAGGATTAATCTCCAAAATTTACAAGCAGTTCATGCAGCTCAATATCAAAAAAACAAACAACCCAATCCAAAAATGGGCAGAAGACCTAAATAGACATTTCTCCAAAGAAGATATACAGATTGCCAACAAACACGTGAAAGGATGCTCAACGTTGCTAATCATTAGAGATATGCAAATCAAAACTACAATGAGATATCATCTCACACCAGTCAGAATGGCCATCATCAAAAAATCTACAAACAATAAATGCTGGAGAGGGTGTGGAGAAAAGGGAACTCTCTTGCACTGTCGGTTGGAATGTAAATTGATACAGCCACTATGTAGAACAGTATGGAGGTTCCTTAAAAAACTAAAAGTAAACTACCATACGACCCAACGATCCCACTACTGGGCATATGCCCTGAGAAAACCGTAATTCAAAAACATTCATGTACCACAATGTTCATTGCAGCTCTATTTACAATAGCCAGAACATGGAAGCAACCTAAGTGTCCATCAACAGATGAATGGATAAAGGGGATGTGGCACATATATACAATGGAATATTACTCAGCCATAAAAGGAAATGAAATTGAGTTGTTTGCAGTGAGGTGGATGGACCTAGAGACTGTCATACAGAGTGAAGTAAGTCAGAAAGAGAAAAATAAATACCGTATGCTAACACATATATATGGAATATTAAAAAAAAAAAGATTTTGAAGAACCTAAGGGCAGGACAGGAATAAAGACGCAGATGTAGAGAATGGACTTGAGGACACGGGGAGGGGGAAGGGTAAGCTGGGACGAAGTGAGAGAGTGTCATGGACATATATACACCACCAAATGTAAAATAGATAGCTAGTGGGAAGCAGCCGCATAGCACAGGGAGATCAGCTTGGTGCTTTGTGACCACCTAGAGGAGTGGGATAGGGAGGGTGGGAGGGAGGCTCAAGAGGGAAGAGATATGGGGATATATGTATATGTATAGCTTATTCACTTGGTTATAAAGCAGAAACTAACACAGCATTGTAAAGCAATTATATTCCAATAAAGATGTTTAAAAAAAAAGGTTTAGCCAAATTATGCCAAAAATAAGCTGTTTTAAAACTCTTTTCTTTGCATAATATAAAATCACACATCCAATTAAGTTAAATAAATAGAAAGAAAAATGAGCTAGGGTTTTGCTTCACTAATCTTAAAAGTCAGCCACTTGAGCATAACCAAGCTTAGAAGTTTAATCAGCACATGTGCTTGATTGGTTTCTCCTGACCTGAAGACCAACATAATTAAGAAAATATGAAATTCATCTCAATATTTCTTCTCCTGTATTATAAGCTTGAATAAAAAAATAAAGCCTGAAGAAAGATGAGACAAACATCTCATCTGTTTTTGAAAAATGAGCTATTATTCCCATCAGAACTTAGACATTGTTTCTGTTTTAAGTATCTGAAGATAATTTCAGAAAATAATTATCCAAACATCAGCTAAATGGAATGCATCCATTAACAGAAGGCAGTTGATCATGTCTCGGTTCATACTGACTAGTAAAAAAAAAAAAAGAAAAAGGCAGAAGTGCATCAACATATAGGCTGGAATGTATTATCCTAGACTGTGTCTTAATTTAATTAACATGACTATCTTCAGCAATCTCAGACCCTAATCTTCAGAGTCATAGGACTTCAGGAAACACTAAATTTCTTGCTTTATTTCCACTGTTTTCCTAACTCACGGGATAAATTGCACTGTTTATCCTAGTGCTCTGACTTTAAAAGGTTAAGATCTTTGATTCCTTATTGATTCTCCTGCTCCCTTTGTAGCTTGCTTCTCCATTCTCTCAGTGTAGTTCTAGTATTCACCCTTTTTTCTTCCCAAGAACCAAGTCGTATTTCTCAATTTCCATCTCCAGTCATTTTGGATTCAGTTCAGATATAAAGAGGGCTTGCTAAGATTTTACTATGAACTGTGGTTTTTCTTTTTACTCTAACGTCTCAGTCACACCTGTGAAGAGAACCCCAAAGTGCCCTGCCTTAAAATTTAGAAATGGTAAACATCATTCTCTCTAAACCATTTCATGTAACTTTATTTCATGCAGAATCCCCTTTACATTTTTGTCTTTCTTACGATCTTTCATGTCCTTTCAAGGGAATCTAGTCTTTGCTTTGTTCTCCCTTCTTTTTCCCCTTCCCATTTTTAAATTCTGCTTGCCCTTAGGTCATGTTCAAAATAGGTTTTTCTGTTTTTCTCTGTTTCTTTCCCACCTAAGTCTCAAGTCAACTCCCATCAACTGCAGGAAAACGATGTAAATAGTGTAAGAATTTATTGTTCCTTTCAAAGGGACAGCAATCCAATCTTTCCACCTATGGGGTAATGTACAGCAACTATTGAAAGTTACATTAACTTGGTGCCTGGAAAGAGCATTTGAACATTAATGTCAGAGTCAGCAAAGATGAACATAGCCCGGGCTGTTACTGCCCTGACTCTGTGATCCTGAGTAACTTAAAAACACCTATACCTTTCAGCTAGTCCATACTTAAACTGGGGTAATCATGGCACATTGCTCCTCTGTAAGGTAGTTTGAAGCGTTAACTGAAATAAGGCATGGGAAAGCAATTTGTTAATCATAAACACTATACAAACACAAGTTATTATGCTTATTTTATTATTTGCTTTGTTTCTTTAAATTGTAAGCTCAAATCCAGCAGGGACCTTCTTCTGTTAGCTCTAGAATAGCCCCTAGCAAATTCAGAGACCGAATTCAATAAATACGCAGTCATGGAAGTTAGCAGATGTTAAAGAAAATCATTTAAATCGTTCTTCTCGTTATGAAAATACGCATTTCTGTAAAATTACAATGGTAATGGTTATGAAACAACAAAGAATGGCTTGATATATCTATGTTTAGAAACTAAGGCTGAGAAGCCTTATTTGGAGGTAGCAGAGTGGTATCGTGTGTAAGTACGAAGCAAGGGGGAAAAGCAATGATGCTGTCATACACTTCTGGCCTCATTACTCTGAAGAACTTTCTTTTCCTTAATGCATGTATGCAACTCCCTGAAAGTTAATGAAAGTGGTGTGTGCCCAATGAGGGGACAAGAGAGCTAAGATTAAAAACCAATACCAATGATGCGCATTTAATGAACTGGTCTTATAGCTTCATGCACTACTTCTTTAAAATTGACATTTTTTTTTTTTAAAAAAAGCACATTAGCAGTGTCTATTTAGGGCCCAGAAGAAGTTCAAGTGGAAGAAAATACTTGTCTGAAAATTAAAGAGTAAGTCGTTTCCACTGCAAACAAAAGCTTCCGGTCGGAGCCGTTTATTGGAAGATTCACAATTCTGATGATTGTTGGAGAAACGTGGGGATGTGAGCAGTAATGGTTCTTCGGAGGCATTGTCCTGTGCACCAAGCATTTTGCTCACCCACATCTAATCTATATTTTTGTGCTTTTTGTTGCATTCTTCTGTTTGGAGAGTTTATCGGGCATCATCGCTGGCTGAGGTTTTAGTCGATTACAAGATCATTTGTTTTTTCCTCCACTGTCATTTTGAATCTTTCTCCTAATTGGAAATTTCCACTCACTATGGCATCATCCAACATTGGCATAAAAGAGGATAAGATCCCAATTCCCATATTGTACAGTATTACAGTAATCTACCCCATTTCCAAAGCTTGTCATGGAGAAGAACCATCATCTGATCTCTTTTCGATGATTCAACATGGCATTGGGCCCTCTTTTCTCACAACCTACCTAGCATGTGGCTAGAAACATCACTTCACTATAAAATTACATTAGACAAAATTAGGAATATGAATAAGGTATTGGAGAGTCGATTATCTATAATTATGTTATCTATTTTTTTAGATTAGCTATGTCATGGCTCTTCCTTCAATTTCCACAGATACTTGAGAGATGAATGCCATCATATTCACACCAAAAAATAATTAAAAAAAATAATAACGTTAGCTTCCATGAGGTGATGATTCTCTAAAGCACTTTTTCTTAAAGTATGGTCTTGGACCACCAACATCAGATTTATCTGGGTGCTTTCAAGAAGATATTGTTTCATGGTTACCAATTCTGGAATTCTATTAAGTAGACAAGAAGGGAGTTTAAATACTTCACTTTTGGTCTAGCTGTAACTGGTAAGTACCATATAAAGAAATAAACATTCATGAAATACATGAACATCAGTGGGTACCAAAACTTGTTAATCTGTATTATATGTGTGTATTGGAAAGAACATTGACTGTTTTGGAATTTACACCCATGCTTTTGCCTTACGGGTTGCCACATATATAGTGAACATTAAATTTTAAATAATTATATAAGCAATTTTTTCCATTGAAATGGTGCCAGGAAACAAATGATTTAATATCAAATTTGAAAGGATTACTCCTCCATATGGAGTAAGTTCCATAAAAATAGCTTAGTATTGGTTCCCGAATACACTTTGTACATTAATTCTGTTAAAATCATATTAATTATTTTTCTAGCATGACATGTTCTGCCAAGCCCATGCTGTTTTTTCCATCCAGATTCTTGCTGTTTCTCCCTTACAGCAAATGAGTAGCTTCTGAATTTTAACTCTTGGTGTTAAATCTTCTAGTGCTTTGGTCACCTGTGTCGATCAGTCATAAAGTCTTTGGTTTCAGGAATTGTTTTTAGCAGCTATAATCTTATTTTACTTTCAGAAACTTACTCTAAAATATTGGTCTTATTTTCATAAGAAGCATTAAAGTGCTTCTAGTGTGAATTTCTGTAATTTCACAGAAAATAGCAGAAAGTGAAATAATTTTAGCTTTCATTACTTCAAATTTCATTATTTGTTTGGTTTGTGCCTCAATTTATTTTCAATTCTCATAATAAGGACCAGGAGGGGTTGGCAGAGAGCTCAGGAAGAAAACGAGATAATTTAAAAAAAAAAATCATTTTGAGTGTTTGTTCTATCTTGCCTGTGAGCCTTTATGGTGTTTAGGCAATTTGATTAGGAGACTAATGACAGATGGAAATGAAGCTCTTCCTTAGTCTAATGCATTTGTTAGATGATTATCAAGTTCATTCAGTCCTAAGTGCAAATTCATTGTCATCTTATTTCTAACCATCAAACTTTAACTGATGAAGCAAGCAATTTGACTCTACCTAAACTTATTGTGCTTCCACTGGAAAGATATGGGATGCACATGCCGCATATGAAACTTTTGCAATAGAGAAAGAGATTATAATTTAAAAAATAGTTTCCTTACCAGAGCTTACACTCTGTTCATTTTCAGGAATTGTTAACAAGATGACACAAGTATAACATAAAATCGCTATGGTAGATGGTCTTTTGATTTTGCATTCAGATCAGATCTTCTATTTCCATTTGGAAATATCTGAACCCTTCATGAGGCACTTTTCTGTGACTGTTTCGAATAGAGACTCATAATAATATAACCAAGGACTTGAAATTGTTTTATGCTAATATTTTAACCTTGTGGAACTATACTTTCTCTTACTTTCTTTTTGAAACGCACAGCCTCATAGACATGCATAACTTTTACCTACTCGTTCTTAGCAAAAGAGAATGAAATTTCCACTGTAGTGGGGAGCTCTTAATAAACTAAGGAATTAAAGAAACAGTAGTCTCTGTAACAAACACTAGGAATGTAACCACTCTTATCTCCTCCTCCAGAAATTTTCCTCTGTTGTTGTTTTATAAGTGGTTTGCTTCACAGTACAGATGTTTTTATAGATCAGCACCTGCATATTTATGCTCATTTTAATCTATATTTACATGACAGCTATCACTCTGAAGTCAAAGCTTTAGAATCATAATTTAGGATAATCTCAACTAGCAACATCAGGAAAGTTTGATAGCAAAATTGTTCCAGAAACTCTTGGACACGGAGACTGAAGAAGTGAGTTTTTATATACAGTCCCTGCCTCTCAAGTAACAGTTATCAGTTTTAAACCAAAAAGTAGTAGATGTTGCAGAAGTTAGTTAAAATTAAAGGTTAAAACAGAGTCCCCATCCTAAATAATTTTGTAAACTAATCAGGAATTCAAAGCTCACACAACACGTTCCATTTTAAGTGCTGAGTGTCAGTGGGTGCAGTTGGAGAAGGCTTCTTGCAGGAATAGAGAGAATTCTACAAAGTGCTGAAAGATAAAAAGTAGTTAAGTTCATAGAGAAAAAAGGAAAGGTTGTTTTAGACTGTAAACTCCATGAGAGTAGAAAGTATATCCGTTCACTATTATGTGCCAGGTACCTACTGCACAGGTTGGCTGAATTATTTGGAAGGAAGTTTGGGTAGAGAAGGAAGAAATTTATGGAGTGTACAGGAAATGACAAATATTAACCTGTATTGAGTGGATGGTGTATTCTGGAATGATTAATTTGGATGGTGGAGAAGGGGCATGACATAGACTATATTATAAATGCTGAAATAGCAATAAAGATGAATTATAAGTGACGATGCAGAAGTGATTACTGGGTGTTTTTTCAGTGAAACGCTGGGTTTATCTAGTTGTTTAGGAATGTGCACCTTTGATTGCTTTTCTATTGACTAAGCTGTATTGTAACTCAGTAGGGTCAGAAGTTAGGTTGTAAAAAACTGATGATGATGCAAATAAATTTTGATAAAATTGATTTCTGTTCTGTAGGAAAGATGAGCCCAAATTTTTATTATATTATAAAATATTAACCAGTATTGCATCTACTAACAACTTTAGTTTAGCATTCCTAATTTTATATATACACATACACATGTATGTATACAGGTACATACATAAATGAATACATGTACAGATGTATGTATATGTGTATAGTCTGTTCTTCCTTGAACTACTTTTAACATCTTACTGGTTTCCTCAGTCATTAATTCCCTCACTTTGATGCTTCTTCATTTTATATTTAAATGAGTTTTGATTTTGCCTTTTTGAAACTTTTACATTAGTAGCGGAATGTATTGTTTAGGGTAGAAGTTTGAAGTCTAGACACCAGTCAAGACTATTATAAGGAATTATTCTTCTCAGTACTACTCAAGGTATAAGGTTACAATTCTAAATTTGGTAACCACAGTATTTTGGAAAAGAGTAGAAAAATCTGAGACATTTTGAAAACAAAACCAGAATAGGATTTGGTGGTATATTTATAGGGGAGCTAAAGGATATTTACCCTATAAAATGGAGGTTTAAATAACTTGTTACACTAGTCTCTTTCCTCTTGGAACATCCCTCCCATCTCATTGTGCTGGGGAGAAGTCTAGCCCAGATCTTGAAAGTTGCTTTGATAGTTTACAAATGAGGAGATAGATAGACATTAATAAACAAACCTGGAAAAAAAACCTCAGGAAAAGCAAACCAGGATAAAAACCCCAACAAAATGTGTTTTAAAAAGCTCTACCCTTTGTCAACAAATGCACTTTTAAATATACAAATTAACTTTTAAATATATAATAGTGATAGAAAGAATGCAAGCAACTTAAGTGTTCAATGAAAATAAAAAGTAACGTAAATTATGGCATATTCACTCAATGGAGTATCATTTATTCATGAAGAAGTATTCTTGTGAAATTGATATTTTTATAGTCTCTTATGATTTAATCTATAGAGCAGGTTATTAAATTGCAGATAAACTTTGACCTCAAGTAAGTAAAACAAACAAAAAAACCAAAAGTATAGATCTACTGATTGAGATTCTCTTGTGTCAGGCCCAGGAATTTGTATTTATAAATTTCCTTCAGATAATTCCATTCAGCAGTCGGGTTCTGGAACCATCAGTCAAATTCAAAAGTTTCTGAATTACAAGAATTTATTTAGGAATCTGCTGTCTTCCTGCCTAGTGGAATATTTGTTATGCCAGTGCCAGACGGCAACCTGGATGCTTTTAATAGGAAAATTCCTTGAACATTTTTAATTTCTTAGACATTTATTCAGTAAATATTGTTGAGCATCCACGATGTGTCAAACATAGTGATAAGGCTTGGGGATACATCAACAAACTAGATAAACATAAGTAACAATGATTCGTTTATTTAAACCAAGTCACTAGAATGTAAATTACTGTAATGTGAGAACATTCTAGTGGCTTAAATCCCAACGTCTCAGTGTAAATCAATAAAGGGATCACTTTACATGTTCACGGTCCTTATCTATTTTTATTTATTTATTTGTTTATTTATTTGTTTGTTTGTTTATTTATTTATGGCCTCACCCCGAGGCTTGCAGGATCTCAGTCCCCTGACCAGGGAATGAACCTGCGCCCTTGGCAGTGAAAGTGCGGATTCCTAACCACTGGACCGTCAGGGAATTCCCATGGTCTTTATCCAAAGGAATAACTTGTATGGCAGAGTAGCTTTTCTACGTCCTTCCCAAGTATAGCAGTTTTAGCGACACTTAAATAATGCTGACTATGTGCCAGGCACTGTTCTAAACACGCATTTTATATGCATCAAGGTATTGAGACACATCACATTATCACCGATTCAAAGATTACAGAAGAGTATTCTTCATCAGTCCCCTTACCCACATCTCAGCTTCTTACTCACAGGTAGGAATGCTGGCCGAAGCCCTGGTTATTTGAGTCCACATGCCGTCTCCTTGGCTGTGCTGGGAAGACTTGACCTCTTTTCCACCATCTGTACTCCTCTTTCCTCCGGATTCTCTCTTCCAATCCACGCCCATATGTGAGGCTCTGAGCAGTGGCCTTTTACCTTCACTATTGCATTATGAACTATTCAGCAGATCTTGAGGGAGGAATTAACATAATGTTTTACAGAACCAGGCTTAGAATGTTTAAACTTTCAGAACTAAACCCGAAGTCTGAATCATGGTTAACATCTATGTGTGATTACAAGTGGTATTAACATATTTTTAATTTATTTTTTCTTAAAATATCGAATCCTGAGCACCTCTGGGCTGGTGATAGATGTATTAGATGATCAGAAACACGTAAGAAGATGCAAGTTATTAGTAAGATTCTAGTTACTAGCTTGGATGAAATGCTCATAAGTGTTCATGATATTTTTTTCCTAAGGTAAAGAGAGAATTTTATTTAAAAATTTCTTTTTGTCCATGATCTTGTTATACTTTATAACCAAAATATATATTACTTATAATATTACATGTATTAAATAAAATAGGTAAAGGAAAAGAAACGGAAAAACCCAAAATGCCTGTTTAAAAATCTGGATAGAATAAACAATACAATTGGATGGTAACCTTAGCATATATATGAAAATATACAAATTCTAAGGTATGAGTTAGTTACCTTTCCCCCCATTCTCTAAATCACCATGTTGTTGGAGCACTAGTTTTTTAGTAGAACTTCTAGTTCTATCATCATAAATTTTGGTTGCACCAGGTTATTAATAGTTAAACAGGTTTCTTTACAGCTTGATGTATTATTTAAGGCACAGGCTAACCTGCAAAACTACAGTGGCTTAAACAAGATATGCATGTATTCCTCTCTCATATTTTGTTTATATTGGGCAGAAGATCCAGGGAAGATAGGAGGCATTGGATTTCACCTCTGAGTCTAGATTAGCTGCTCAGTGTTTCCTCTTCCCTAGAAGGGAAGCAGCTTCCTTTCTAGAGAAGTAATTCAGTAGGTGCACACATCACTTCCCCTCACATCCCATTAGTCACATGACCACCAGATGCAAAGCAGGTTGGGAATTGTAGTTTCTGGATGGAGCAGCGGGGATGAATGCTGCTCACAAAAGGTCGGTGGTGACAGGGGATTCTATAATTACAATGAGGGAGGAGAAAAGGATATTGGAAGATCATTAACCATCTTTTCCCAAATGTCTAAAAGCCTTAATACACTACAGTAAGTCCCCTGCATACGAATGAGTTCCCTTCCTAGAGCACATTCTTAAGTCCAATATGTTTGTAAGTCCAACAAAGTTAGCCTAGGTACCCAACTAACACAATCGGCTGTATAGTACTGTACTGCAGTAGGTTTATAATACTTTTCACACAAATAATACATAAAAAACTAACATAAAAAATAAAGAAAACATTTAAAATCTTACAGTACAGTACCTTGAAAAGTACAGTAGTATCAGCTACATCACCACTGCTTTTACGCTTATTTCCAGACATCCTGGGCTTGAAATAAAGATACTGTACTACTGTACTCTATACAGTACTGTACAGTAAAGTACACAGAAGCACAACCACTTGTAGAGGATGCACACACATGATAATGTACACCAGACATGTGAACTAACTTACGTGATTGGACATGCGAATGCACGTTCTCATCTCTGAAAGTTCGCAACTTGAAGGTTCGTGTGTAGGGGACTTAATATAACGTGTAAGGTGAATATCCTGGCAAGATGGTGGACTTGAGGTGGCCATGGAATGGGATTTGACATGCACAATTTCTTAAACGGATTTAAATTGCTTCTTTATGGTAGTTAGGTGTGGTGGGCCCGTGACATAGCCTGGGACACCAACCACACCTTAGCAGTGAATTCAGCATGCAGCCCTCCACATGCAAGTACCTACCCAGGTAGAATGGCTTCCTAAGAAAGTAAAAGGACAAAAGCCATTACCCATAGTGTCAAGGGATCATGTGGCCCTCAGTCTTCTAGGCCAGATCTGGGCCTGCTGTGACGTTGCTTTTCTATGTGTGAAATAATAAGTACTGGCTAGGAAAGTTTTATCCCAGTCCTTTCAAACCCATGCACATGGACACATAAAATTGAATCCTCAAAAACAAACTCTTAAAAATGGAAGAAAGGGTTGGTTTACCTTGTGAAGTGAACAAAGTATGAATCAATGGTGCCAAATGCCCATTCTCCCCGTATTCACACTGGCCAATCTTCGTTCCAGGACATTGTCGTAATTTGTAGGGTCTCCATCAAGAGAACATGACTGGTAAAAAATGATAATAATAGCTCATTTAAGATTGTGGCAAGGTTGAACTGGGTTTCTGCCAAATACCCCATCTAAAAGAATAAAATTAAGTCTCAGGGTATCATCTGGACAGAACAATATGGTTCTGCAAACTGGTGGAGCCCATGCTGTGGTTATATCTCAGGCCTCCTTTTTTTTTTTTTTTTTAAACATCTTTATTGGAGTATCATTGCTTTACAATGGTGTGTTAGTTTCTGCTTTATAACAAAGTGAATCAGCTATATATATACATATATCCCCATATCTCCTCCCTCTTGTGTCTACCTCCCACCCTCCCTATCCCACCCCTCTAGGTGGTCACAAAGCACCGAGCTGATCTCCCTGTGCTATGCAGCTGCTTCCCACTAGCTATCTATTTTACATTTGGTAGTGTATATATGTCCGTGCCACTCTCTCACTTCATCCCAGCTTACCCTTCCCCCTCCCCGTGTCCTCAAGTCCATTCTCTATGACTGCATCTTTATTCCTGTCCTGTCCCTAGGTTCTTCAGAACCTTTTTTTTTCTTTTTAGATTCCATATATATGTGTTAGCATATGGTATTCGCTTTTCTCTTTCTGACTTACTTCACTCTGTATGACAGACCCTAGGTCCATCCACCTCCCTACAAATAACTCAGTTTCGTTTCTTTTTATGGCTGAGTAATATTCCATTGTATATATGTGCCACATCTTCTTTATCCATTCATCTGTCAATGGATCAGGCCTCTTTTTGATGCAAACTTCAAGCTCTTTAATGAGGAGTAGGTTGTACTCTTCACTAGTCTTCATAAAGTAGTTTTTTTTTCTCATTGTTCCTTAGTTCCATAAGAAATTGTGTGTGTGTGAGTGTTCTCAAAGGGTTTATCTTGAATATAAAAGTAAAATAAAACTAGCAATTGAAATGCTTTTTTTTTCAAATCAATGTGTATTTTTTTAAAATGAACTATAGTTGACTTACAATGTTGTGTCAGTTTCAGTTGTACAGCAAAGTGACTCAGCTATATATGTATGTGTATATAATATATTCTTTTAATAATATATATAAAATATATATTCTTTTACAATATATATATTCTTTTTCAGATTCCTTTCCCTTATAGGTTATTACAAAATATTGAGTCTAGTTCCCTGTGTTATACAGTAGGTCCTTATTAGTTATCTATTTTATATATAGTAGTATATATATGTTAATCCCAAACTCCTAATTTATCCCTCCCCCCTTTCCCCTTTGGTCACCATAAGTTTGTTTTCTATGTCTGTGAGTCTGTTTCTGTTTTGCAAGTAAGTTCATTTGCATCATTTTTTAAGATTCCACATATAAGCGATATCATATGATATTTGTCTTTGTCTGGCATACTTCACTTAGTATGATAATCCCTAGGTCCATCCATGTTGCTGCAAATGGCATTATTTCATTCGTTTTTATGGCTGAGATGTGGTGTATATATATACTCTGGAATATTACTTAGCCATGATATACTTTTGAGATGAACTATATGACCAGTATGAGCTCACCACTTTTGCTATCTTATCAAATTCACAGAGTACACATTTAATCAATGCAATGCTTGTTTCCCTTCCACAGTGACCAAGGTAAGATAATTACACACATAATTTAAAGGAATGTACATATCTTAAAGAAATGCCTCGTACTAAACTACAAGAAATATCAGGGAGTTGGGTCATGAGCAGTGCTTTCTCACATCAGGGGTTCCTTTGGTCAGTATTAAGAAGTGTGTTGAGGGCTTCCCTGGTGGCGTAGTGGTTGGGAATCTGCCTCCCAATGCAGGGGACACAGGTTCGAGCCCTGGTCTGGGATGATCCCACATGCCACGGAGCAACTGGGCCCGTGAGCCACAACTACTGAGCCTGCGCGTCTGGAGCCTGTGCTCCGCAACAGGAGAGGCCGCGATAGTGAGAGGCCCGCGCACCGTGATGAAGACTGGCCCCCGCTTGCTGCAACTAGAGAAAGCCCTTGCACAGAAACGAAGACCCAACACAGCCAAAAATAAATAAATAAATTAATTAAAAAAAAAAAAAAAGAAGTGTGTTGAGCGTGGGCCTCGCCCTCAGCCAGCTGGCTCCAGGCTCTAAAGCTTTGGCAGCGGCTAGGGGCCTGGGTGCTTCCTGCTGTTCCCCGTGTCCCTGCTGTTCCGCTCAAAACGTGCTCCACAGAGGTCATCCCTGCACACGCTTCCTCCCTGTCAAACTCCTTTTTTTTCCCCTTCCCCTCCTGCAATTCCTGGGAAGCCAAGGGGCTGCGGACGCAGGGAGAGAGAGAGGGGTTCAGCACTGTGCAAATGGGAGCCTTTGACGGGTGGTTTATATTGTCTTTAAAAAAACACCCTGAAGGCTTCTCTGGTGGCGCAGTGGTTGAGAATCTGCCTGCCAATGCAGGGGACACGGGTTCGAGCCCTGGTCTGGGAAGATCCCACATGCGGCGGAGCAACTAGGCCCGTGAGCCACAATTACTGAGCCTGCGCGTCTGGAGCCTGTGCTCCACAACAAGAGAGGCCGCGATAGTGAGAGGTCTGCGCACCGCGATGAAGAGTGGCCCCTGCCTGCCACAACTAGAGAAAGCCCTTGCACAGAAACGAAGACCCAATGCAGCCATAAATAAATAAATAAATAAAAATTAAAAACAAAACAACAACAACAAAAAACACCCCGAGCCTTCCTAAGCAACCAGTACAGATGTTCCCTTTGGGCCACCAGTAACCTGGGCCCTTCCCAGCCCCTGCGTGGAAGCATACCTCGACACAGAAGCACGGAGTGTCTGCAGCAGCTGGGCCTCTGACTCAGTGGGCATTGCGCAGACGGGCTTCTGAGCCTCGGGTTCAAGCGCTTCCCATTCGGTGGAGGCGTTCTTCAGAGTGGCAATACCTCCCGTGAACTTGGGGCAGGAAGCAATACTTTAGAACTGAATGTGTGTAAATAGTTGCTTTGAGTTGCAATTGCTAGTTTCTTCTTGGCCTCAGGTCAGATCAAATTATATATGTAAAAAAATATATAAACAAGCACACATAATTGCATCCAATGCAAACAAATGCAGAGCATCAGTTATGAAACCCTCACGGAGCTTGGAGGCTGCTCACGGCTCTGTTACCCTGGCTGCGCTGTGGAGACACCTGCACATTTGCACTTGACATTGAGAGCCGAAGGGCCGCGTGCTTCCCCATTATGTGGGCTGTAGTGATTTGTAGTTTCCAAAGATCTGTCCGCTTTTGCCATTTCTAGATTTTCGAGGTAAGCACTTTTTGGTGGTGGTTTCGAAAAATCACGTCATGCCTAGAATCTGAAATTAAATCCGCGAGAACCAATTGTTTGCGTTCTCCATCTTTCCGTTGCTCTACCCTTTTTAAGTTGTTAATCCTAATAATTTCAAAATGCGCCCACTGAAGAAATGGACATTAAAATACTCTAAAATCTCAAAAAAAAAAAAAAGAGAAAGCTTACAGAAAATACTCTGTGTTTGTGGCCTACTTAATATTATAATATTGCTTCTTAAGCATGATAAACTATTATAGCATATAAATTAATATGTTTGGGTGAAAACGAATTTATAAACTTAATGACATCTCTATGCAAACTAATCTTCCTTTCCTCACAGCTAACTGGTGATCTAAAAATGCTATCAAACACCATCTGATCTTGTATAAGATAGTTATTTGTAGTGAGGTGGATGGAGTTAGAGTCTGTCATACAGAGTGAAGTAAGTCAGAAAGAGAAAAACAAATACAGTATGCTAACATATATATATGGAATCCAGGGGGAAAAAAAAACAAAAGGTCATGGAGAACCTAGTGGCAAGACGGGAATAAAGACACAGACCTACTAGAGAATGGACTTGAGGATATGGAGAGGGAGAAGGGTAAGGTGTGACAAAGTGAGAGAGTGGCATGGACATATATACACTACCAAAAGTAAAATAGATAGCCAGGGGGAAGCAACCGCATAGCACAGGGAGATCAGCTCTGTGCTTTGTGACCACCTAGAAGGGTGGGATAGAGAGGGTGGGAGGGAAGGAGATGCAAGAGGGAAGAGATATGGGAACATACGTATATGTATAACTGATTCACTTTGTTATAAAGCAGAAACTAACACACCATTGTAAAGCAATTATACTCCAATAAAGATGTTAAAAAAAAAAAGATATCCAAATTTAGAGGGTCAGCTCAAAATCAGTTTGGGTTAATTCAAGTTACATTTTATAATTAATTTTATTTATTTTTGGCTGTGTTGGGTCTTCGTGTCTGTGCGAGGGTTTCCTCTAGCTGCGGCAAGCGGGGGCCACTCTTCATCGCGGTGCGCGGGCCTCTCACTATCGCGGCCTCTCTTGTTGCGGAGCACAGGCTCCAGACGCGCAGGCTCAGCAATTGTGGCTCACGGGCCCAGTTGCTCCGCGGCATGTGGGATCTTCCCAGACCAGGGCTTGAACCCGTGTCCGCTGCACTGGCAGGCAGACTCTCAACCGCTGCGCCACCAGGGAAGCCCCTCAAGTTACATTTTAGAAACTAGAGCGCTAAAATAATTTTTTAAAAGGAACTTTATATATCCTTAACACTTTGTGATTAAAATTCCCTTATTTTTTTCCCCTTTTACTTATGATCCTTGGAAGTCACTTGAGTTCTTGCTAATAGCTTTCATTTTCATTTCTATAGCTTAATCATCTACAATTTAATGATTCATAAGATTTTAGAATATTCACTTAAGTAGTTTGGCATATATTCCTATTGGAATTATGCTTATAAAATTAAGGGCGAGAAGTGAGAGAGTAGCATTGACATATGTACACTACCAAATGTAATATAAATAGCTAGTGGGAAGCAGCCGCATAGCACAGGGAGATCAGTTCGGTGCTTTGTGACCACCTAGAGGGGTGGGGTAGGGAGGGTGCGAGGGAGACACAAGAGGGAGGGGATATGGGGATATATGTATATGTATAGCTGATTCACTTTGTTATAAAGCAGAAACTGGCACAACATTGTAAAGCAATTATACTCCAATAAAGGTGTTAAAAAAAATAAGAATAAAAACGTATTAAAAAAAAAGACAGCCTTGTAGAATCAGATAGAGGCAAGTTTGTTCTTTCTCATGAAACAGCTGCCTATGATATTTAGAGTTACATTATATCAACTCTAAAATTGCCATTCTAAGCAGAAATTGCATGTGTTTTTTCCCCCACAGTCTCATGCTCCTGACCTGTGAAATGGGGACTTACAAATTATTCTTTTTAAGGCAAGTATGTTAAATCTTTTCCTTTGCTAAGCAAATCAGAAATGAACAGTCCTATGAAAATGTAATTGCATAACAGTGAAGCATCTTATTGTTTATCCCAGATTTCCTCATATCTATTTATGTAAATTTTTGAAACAAGTAATTGAAAGGCATTACTCAATGGTTTGTCAGTGTGTTTCACAACTGACACATTTGTTGTTTCACAACAAATCTAAAACGTGCCTCTTAGATTACGCTCATAAAGTACACTTAAAGGAAGGGTCCCAGAGCCTTCTCAAGTGTTTTGCTGTGACAGGAGAGTAATATAATTATAGATTAAAAGAACTATCATGTTTCACTCAGCTAAGGCTGTCTTAATGTTCCTGGACTTAACAACCTCTCCTTTCTCCAATGAGGTATTTCACTCAGCTAGCTGTAGCAAAGCATTCATTCGTTGTTATAGATAAATTACTTTAAAATGAATTCCTGACATTGCCCTAGAAAATATCCCCCCCCACCCCGTCCCACACACGCACACAAAGTAAGCTACGTCTCAATTTATTCGCTCAGTAGAGGAAAAAAAGACTTTCTCGAGGCTACCATCACCCTGATACCAAAACCAGACAAAGATGTCACAAAGAAAGAAAACTACAGGCCAATATCACTGATGAACATAGATGCAAAAATCCTCAACAAAATACTAGCAAACAGAATCCAACAGCACATTAAAAGGATCATACACCATGATCAAATGGGGTTTATCCCAGAAATGCAAGGATTCTTCAATATATGCAAATCAATCAATGTGATACACCATATTAACAAACTGAAGGAGAAAAACCATATGATCATCTCAATAGATGCAGAGAAAGCTTTCGACAAAATTCAACACCCATTTATGATAAAAGCCCTGCAGAAAGTAGGCATAGAGGGAACTTTCCTCAACATAATAAAGGCCATATATGACAAACCCACAGCCAACATTGTCCTCAATGGTGAAAAACTGAAACCATTTCCACTAAGATCATTAACAAGACAAGGTTGCCCACTCTCACCACTATTATTCAACATAGTTTTGGAAGTGTTAGCCACAGCAATCAGAGAAGACAAAGAAATAAAAGGAATCCAAATCGGAAAAGAAGAAGTAAAGCTGTCACTATTTGCAGATGACATGATACTATACATAGAGAATCCTCCTAAAGATGCTACCAGAAAACTACTAGAGCTAATCAATGAATTTGGTAAAGTAGCAGGATACAAAATTAATGCACAGAAATCTCTTGCATTTCTATACACTAATGACGAAAAATCTGAAAGTGAAATTAAGAAAACACTCCCATTTACCATTGCAACAAAAAGAATAAAATATCTAGGAATAAACCTACCTAAGGAGACAAAAGACCTGTATGCAGAAAATTATAAGACACTGGTGAAAGAAATTAAAGATGATACAAATAGATGGAGAGATATACCATGTTCCTGGATTGGAAGAATCAACATTGTGAAAATGACTCTACTACCCAAAGCAATCTACAGATTCAATGCAATCCCTATCAAACTACCACTGGCATTTTTCACAGAACTAGAACAAAAAATTTCACAATTTGTATGGAAACACAAAAGACCCCGAATAGCCAAAGCAATCTTGAGAACGAAAAATGGAGCTGGGGGAATCAGGCTCCCTGACTTCAGACTATATTACAAAGCTTCAGTAATCAAGACAGTTTGGTACTGGCACAAAAACAGAAATATAGATCAATGGAACAGGATAGAAAGCCCAGAGATAAACCCACACACATATGGTCACCTTATCTTTGATAAAGGAGGCAAGCATATACAGTGGAGAAAAGACAGCCTCTTCAATAAGTGGTGCTGGGAAAATTGGACAGGTACATGTAAAAGTATGAAATTAGAACACTCCCTGACACCATGCACAAAAATAAACTCAAAATGGATTAAAGACCTAAGTGTAAGGGCAGACACTATCAAACTCTTAGAGGAAAACATAGGCAGAACACTCTATGACATACATCACAGCAAGATTCTTTTTGACCCAGCTCCCAGAGAAATGGAAATAAGAACACAAATAAACAAATGGGACCTAATGAAACTTAAAAGCTTTTGCACAGCAAAGGAAACCATAAACAAGACCAAAAGACAACCATCAGAATGGGAGAAAATATTGGCAAATGAAGCAACTGACAAAGGATTAATCTCCAAGATTTACAAGCAGCTCATGCAGCTCAATAACAAAAAAACGAACAACCCAATCCAAAAATGGGCAGAAGACCTAAATAGACATTTCTCCAAAGAAGATATACAGATGGCCTACAGACACATGAAAGAATGCTCAACATCATTAATCATTAGAGAAATGCAAATCAAAACTACAATGAGATATCATCTCACACCGGTCAGAATGGCCATCATCAAAAAATCTAGAAACAATAAATGCTGGAGAGGGTGTGGAGGAAAGGGAACACTCTTGCACTGTTGGTGGGAATGTAAATTGATACAGCCACTATGGAGAACAGTATGGAGGTTCCTTAAAAAACTACAAATAGAACTACCATACGACCCAGCAATCTCACTACTGGGCATATACCCTGAGAAAACCATAGGTCAAAAAGAGTCATGTACCAAAATGTTCATTGCAGCTCTATTTACAATAGCCAGGACATGGAAGCAACCTAAATGTCCATCGACAGATGAATGGATAAAGAAGATGTGGCACATATATACAATGGAATATTACTCAGCCATAAAAAGAAATGAAATGGAGGTATTTGTAATGAGGTGGATGGAGTTAGAGTCTGTCATACAGAGTGAAGTAAGTCAGAAAGAGAAAAACAAATACAGTATGCTAACACATATATATGGAATCTAAGGGAAAAAAAAAAAAAAAGGCCATGAAGAACCTAGTGGCAAGACGGGAATAAAGACACAGACCTACTAGAGAATGGACTTGAGGATATGGGGAGGGGGTGGGGTGAGATGTGACAGGGTAAGAGAGTGTCATGGACATATATACACTACCAAATGTAAAATAGATAACTAGTGGGAAGCAGCCGCATAGCACAGGGAGATCAGCTTGGTGCTTTGTGACCACCTAGAGGGGTGGGATGGGGAGGGTGGGAGGGAGGGAGATGCAAGAGGGAAGAGAAATGGGAACATATTGTATATGTATAACTGATTCACTTTGTTATAAAGCAGAAGCTAACACACCATTGTAAGGCAATTATACTTCAATAAAGATGTTTAAAAAAAAAAAAGACTTTCTTTTTGTCATGTAATTTGGTTCTTTTTCAGAACTGGGGCTGGGAGAATAAAAGCAACAGAAACTGGGGAAAAAATAAAAAGAGAAACAAAATTAAATGTTTGCTGTAGGAATAACTGAGCTTGACTTAAGGGACTGTGAGATAGAAACTTGCCAATGAAATTCTAGTTGTAGAAAACTACATATTGTACAAGCTTTACAGTTGACCTGTGTATCCAGAAACTACAGGGGTTTACAGAGGCAAACCCTGCAAGTAGGAAAAGAAAACAGAAATGTTTACATTCACTGTGTTGCTCCATCAAAGAACAAGGCAGGGGCTTCCCTGGTGGCGCAGTGGTTGAGAATCTGCCTGCCAATGCAGGGGACACAGGTTCGAGCCCTGGTCTGGGAAGATCCCACATGCCACGGAGCAACTGGGCCCGTGAGCCACAACTACTGAGCCTGCGCGTCTGGAGCCTGTGCTCCGCAACAAGAGAGGCCGCGATGGTGAGAGGCCCGCGCACCGCGATGAAGAGTGGTCCCCACTTGCCGCAACTAGAGAAAGCCCTCGCACAGAAACGAAGACCCAACACAGTCATAAATAAATAAATTCTTAAAAAAAAAAAAAAAGAACAAGGCAGGACAATAGTATTGAAATGGCATTTCACATGACACTGCCTGTGTTTAGTTCCTGTGTCTGTTTCATTTTTTTAATCTGTAGAATGAGAATAAGAATAGTATCTAGGGTAAAATGCTCTGAGATTTAAATGAGATAATCCACATGAAATGCCTGGCACAGTGCCAGGCAGATAGTAAATTCTCTGTAAATATTATTAGCTCTGACTATCCTCATAAGCACCTCACCTTCAACTCTGAAATTTTTGAATTATAAAATGGGAAGGTATTCATTCATTATTTATTCAGTAAAGATGTATGCTGTGCCTTCAAAAATAAGACCATGAAGAATGGTGAATGAGGAATAAAATATAGAAAAGGAATACATTTTTTTTCCTAATGTTATGTGCTGAATTGTGGTGTACCAAAATATAAACTCAACCTCTCTAAATCAGTTGGCTGTTTCATAAGGATATGTCACAAGGAAGTCTGGATTACTACCAATTCATGACCTCCCTTCATTCATTTATCCCCCCAATAGCCCTTTATTCATACCTACCACATCTCAGACTAGTGCTAAGAGCTGAGAACACCAGGACTAAATAATACACAGTCTTCGACTTCAAGAAACTAGAGATCTCATGGTGTGAAAAGGTATGTCAAGGTAAATTACAATTATGTGATGCAACATGTGCTCCATTGGAGGAGTAAACCCAATGCTGGATTTAAATTCAGGAATTGGATTTGGACAGGCAGGCAAACAAAGAAAGGCATTCTGAAGTGCACACACATGACCCAAGGAAGGAGGTGCGTAAGGAGGTGCCAAGCTGGGAAATGGAGAAGCTTAGTGCAGCCAAACTGGGATCATATCAGGAAGGTGCTTCAGTGTCAAGTGAAGAAACTTGGACTTTTGAAAACTGGTAGTAACTGACGGGGGATTTTGAACAGGGAGTGACTTTGTAGCAGTAAGGAGGATGAACTAGGGTAGGAAGACTGTTGGAGATGCCTATGATATACCTCTGCAAAAGAGAACAACCAGAAGGTGGTTGCAGTATTCCAGGTGATGGATACCTGGGTTCCAAATCCTGGAGAGAGATAAAACTACCAAAAAAAAAAAAAAAAAAATCCTCGAAAGTGAGTCAGTAGTACAACCTTCAGGAGCAAAGACCCATATATATTTCACTGGAAGAGATAGTATCGTGTGATTTAGTGCTTATTGTGTTCCAAAGTTGAGGTTACTATATTCTGATATAAAACCATCAGTGCAAAAGTTTGATATGGATATTTAGAATTTGATTGATTTGTAAACTAGCCTATAACTTAATGGATTTATCTTAGAGACAAGAATGACTTTTTGCTTTTAGTCAGGGTTTTTTGAACTCATATATGAAAGATGCCTTGATATAAGATTTATACTTTTTCACTTTATGTTCAGCTTTTCAGGAATGTATCTAAGATGGAAAACCAGGTGATCATATTGCAATGTACTTTTCCCTACATTTTTATGGAAAATGACCCATGATCTATTTGGGCTTACATGATTTTTTACTCATAAATATATATGAGGGTAATGCCTCAAAGCTCCTATTTAATGCATTTATGAAAAATGTTCACATTCTGGGAAGCCTTTCATTCAGGGCAGCTGCCTGGGAACACTTATAATCTCTGAGGGGAAGCGTGTTATGAAATGGTGCATTGTCAGACAACTAAAGATCAAAAGTTCAACACAGTGGCATCATCTTGTCGGAGGTGTGAACTGGCCCTGCTATATTCAGGCTATAGAGCTTGGGAAGATTCTTTTATCTTTGTGAACACCTATTTCCTCATCTGTAAAATGGGGGTGCCATTCCTATTTTGTTAAGTTGTGGTGAAAGGAAAGCACTGAATAGGTAAATAATCAATTACAGGGACATTTCTTTCCCTCTACTCTCTTCTCTACTCAAGTAACATATTAATTAGCAAGGATAACTCTTGGTAGAATGCAGTTTAGTAGGATACTGCTTTCCAATTATTTAAGGACTATAATAAAGTGTTGATACCCAACTTGAACTTGCATCTGAATTGGCTTTTTAAACATATAAACTTATATTATTTATATGTCATAAAGACTACTTGATAAAAGGACCCCAAGTCATAATTCAGAGCTCTTGACATTGTCTATAGCTATTGGGATTCAACTGGCCATGGTGACTACTCATATCAAATCAGAGCGTGTGATGAGCAACAGTGGGATGCGATGGGCTAGAGAGAGTTTCCCAGGTGCAAGTGCTCTGGCTGTGGCCACTCTGGCTGATGGGTGAACATGGGTTGCAAGGATTTCAAGCATCTCTACCCACAGTCTATTTGAGAGGAGGTAAAATGAAAAGATTAAGTTACAGATATTTGGAGGAAGAAAAGTTTCAAAGGCAGTGACTACTGAGATGTCATTTAGCCAGGATCTCAGCATCTGCAAGCTCTGTCTTGAGACAGTTGACTCTAGAACCCAGACTGGTCTATGGAAAACCTCTCACTGCCTCTAGGAGCAGCACTTGAATGTTTTGTACTGGGCACTACCAGCCTTAAGCATCCTCTGCAACTTGGGTACCACTACCCAGATGCTCTGAGCTTGAGGAGTCCAAGTGTCCTCATGTTTTTATAGTTCTCCATGATTAGAAGCCACACTCTGTTCTCTGCAGAGATTGTCTCTCTTCCAGTATCAAATTTGGCCTCATCAACATGCAGCCTCAATTTTCTTCCCCATGGGGCCTTCTCAGAACACTCCTGCCTTCAGAAAGCTACCTATTCTCTGAAGTTCTGTTTTACACCAAATGTGTGCCATTATTGAACTTTCTTGTATTGCTGTAGAATTTTTCCCAAGTGTTGATCTTGTCCCCCTAAACACATTGTAAGTGCCTTGGAGGTAACATCATGTTTTATATTGCCAGGGCTTCACACCATTCGAACATGCAACTGACCAAGTACTAAAGAAATACTTAGTGATTCATTTACTGAACTGGAAATCTGAAACTGCTTATTCTGGACTTGTTGCTATGAATTTTTCAGTCTTGGGTTTTTTGAAGGAAAATACTGTACCTAGTATGCTTTTATCTTCTTTTCATTTTCTACCATGAACTACTAGAGTTTATGTCTCAAGTATTTAGTTCTGTCTGATATTCAATTCACCATTTATTTTAGAAAGAAAGATCTTGGAGAGAGAAAGTTGGCTTCTTTACTCCATTTTTCTATCTTATATATTGGAATTTGTCCATGAGATGTTGCTAAAGCAGGTAGAAAGAGGAGCAAGGACATAACATTTGTGTTATTCCCTGGAACTGGGCAGGTTTAGGGTATAGATTAGCCTATCAGATGGATGTATGTCAGCATGATAAATGAAAACTAATATCCAAGGTTACAACTATGACCACTGTTTCCTTAGGCCAAAGTTGAATCCAAGATCAAGTAGAAGATCTCCCTACAGGTAGAGAAGAGAGGCACTATTCAAAATTACACAGACAGTTATATCTGGAAGGTCTCTCTGACTATAGAAGGATGATGTCATCTTGCTGGGTGCTGGGCTGTAGATTTGGGGGGAGTCTGGAAAGACAAATGATGAGTATCAATCTTCTTGAAGAAACATTGGAACTAAACATTATTGGAAAAGTGACTTGGGATGAAGATTAAACAAGAAACTTAGGCCTCAACAATGGAACACATAAATGGCCCAGTGGGACCAAGTGTGTGTAGCCTGGGAGTGGGGGACATAGTGCATTTCTACGTAGTGCCTTGTCATCAGAATGACTCTGGTGAGGGATCTGAGGTTGAGGGCACAATCCTGGGTCATAGCGTTCAGAGCCAGGCAGCCTATCAAGGAGAGTGACACCTGACACTCAGTGTCAAGATGAGGGCATTGTTTGACTTAAAATATTTCAGGCCTTTTGTCTTGATTGGGGTGGGGTGGTGGGGAAGGTAGCCCTGGGCTTACAGATAGAATTTTCCAGCAAACATTTGGAAGGACATGACAGGCAGGGTAAGGGAGATAGATACCTGTCCTCTATTCAGCCTGAAATGAGAAACAACCCAATCCCAATTGGTTTTCTGATCTAATCAGATGAAATGCATAGGTGGTAATGGCCAGAAACATGAGCAAGAACACTAGGTTACACGATGTTTTAGTTGGGGTTTTATGAGAAGCAGATACAAAGAAGGGATTAAAAAAAATGTCTGGGGCTTCCCTGGTGGCGCAGTGGTTAAGAGGCTGCCTGCCAGTGCGGGGGACATGGGTTCGAGCCCTGGTCTGGGAAGATCCCACATGCCGCGGAGCAACTGGGCCCGTGAGCCACAATTGCTGAGCCTGCGTGTCTGGAGCCTGTGCTCCGCAACGGGAGGGGCCGCGATAGTGAGAGGCCCGCGCACCGCGATGAAGAGTGACCCCCGCTCACCACAACTGGAGAAAGCCCTTGCACAGAAACGAAGACCCAACACAGCCAAAAATAAATAATAAATAAATAAATAAATAAATTTATTTAAAAAAAAAATGTCTGTGGGAACAGATGAGGAAGCAACTGGGAGAGGCCGGAAGAACTGTCAGATTATGATGTAAGTCTGACAACCAGTGAAGGAGAGAAGAAAGGAAAAAAAGGAAAGAAAGTGGGATGGAAGCATCTTAGACTGCAGCCCAGTTCTATGGAGTCCTGCAGCCAAACTCACCATTAGAAGAGTCTCCTGTCTACCAGGAATGGGTGGATGGAGGGCGGCACCTTGGCTGCTGCATAGGTAGCTGATCTGGGGAGAGGGTTTATTTGACTAAAAGTAGTACGTTCAGGAGGAAGAATTGGCATCAAATGCAGATCTTGGGAGTTGTAGTTTTGTTCTTCTTCATGGTCCAACCCTGGTGGAGAAAGGACCTACAACTAATTAGACAATTTGATGAAGACATGTCATGTTCATCATTCAGGACTAAAATATATACATAAATGTAATATACTGCAATGAATGATAAGGCAAGTGGCTACAAGCCAGGAAGCAAGTTCTCTCCAGGAACCGAATCTTCCAGCACCTTGATCTTGGACTTTCCAGCCTCTAGAACTGTGAGAAATAAATGTCTGTTGTTTAAGCCCCCCAGTCTATGGCATTTTCCTATAGGTGCCTAATCAGACAAATACAAGTATTTAATAGAGAAAGCTCAAAGCCGAAATGAATGCACTTTTTTCATTTTTATAGTGAGATGCTTCTGAGAAATCAACATGCTGGAGGCTGCTGAGTCTTGATATGTTCCTTGTTCTGATTGTTGCTTTTCTTAATGGCTGGCTGGCTCTGAAGCTGGTCTATCAATCATGGTTCTTTGTTGCAAGCAACAGAAGCCTACTGGGTCAGAATAAGCAAGGAAAGAAGATTTGGGGTAGCTCACCGAATCATTGAATAAGTTGGAAAGTTAGGCTCGAGGCCCTGAAATACTCCCTTAAACTCTATTACTCTGCTGAGAAACCACTCAAGCTGCCACTGGACACCAGATGCTACGTTAGCACTACAGTCGATGGAGCAGATTTTACTTCTTCATGGAACCCAGTCCTACAACCACTGCTACTGCTAACACTGCCAGAGAGGAAAGGCAACGTCCCTCTTCTTTCTTTTTGTGTTACTAGCTCCGACTGGCAGAGCCTCACTTATGTGCTTATAGCTAGCTGCAAGGGAGGCTGGAAAAGTACTGAATATAGTCAGCACTTCTAGGGGGAGAAAGTCTGTGTGCCCTACCCTGACTCAAAAACTGGAGAATTCTTCAAAATGCAAGACAAATGTCCACTAGAGTTGGGTGTCATTTTTATCCTTGTCAGCATTGCATCCTCAGTGACTAAAAGTGTGACCTCAATAAATATTTCTTGAACAAATCAATGTTTATAGAGAAAGCACATCAATTCTAAACAATCCCAATTAATAATTAAAATAATGGAATGTTTTACCCCAACTTAAGTGTTTTATTCTTATATGATATGAGACTTCTGGGTGGAAATTAAAACTGACAATTTTATGGGACAATTATTAGCCAAAATTCTCATTGGACAGAATCTTTCTTCTTATCACTTGATCCCAAAGATATTGGGTTTTCCGAATATCTTTGTTACTGGCTGTGGTTGATCCACTTTGCTAATTCTTGTCCATCCTTTCAGCTTCTGGTTCACTTGCTTTCATCCAGTGAGGCTCTATATGCCTCATTGGTATCCTGCCCTTGACTGTATTCATGTCCCACTAGACTGTAATCTCTTTGAGGTCAGGAATTGTGTGTCTGGCTTGCTGTTATATGCAGCACCCAACGCAATTCCTGGTGCTTATTATTCATTCAGTGCATGTTTGCTGAACAAATGCATAAAATCATTGTCTATAGGCACTATGCTACATATAACAAATTGAAAAAATGATGAAATACATAGTTATTACAGATGTTCATGTGGTATAGAGCAGATCTAATTGTCCATTACATGCTTTGGTTTCTGAAAATTTATTTTTTCGATCCTCTTCTGGAGTTCGATTCACATGCACACCTATTATGTGAATATATTCGTACCATCTCAGAGAGCCATAGCATGACAAAGAATATATAATGGTTATCAATGTGTATTTCCCTTAAAAAAACATTGATTATAAGCAATGTTTTCACATTGTTCATTTTATAAACAATGCAGGAACTCTGCATTTAAATAGGAAAATTGAGTAACTTCTAAAATCCACACCTAAAGAAGAGTCTTAAGGATGCTTCTTTATTCCTATATGTCACTTGGAGCCTCCAAATCAAGGTTGCCAGGACATTATTAACTTGGCTAGGATTTGTTTGGATGACTTAGGAGGAGAGTGTAGAAAAGGTAGAACAATAGCGATTCAAATTAACCACATCATTAAATATTTTCTTCTGTCTGTCTCGTATCTGTGACATCATGACTTTTTCCTCTTTACTCATTTCTTGTGGCACTAAGCTCTCCTGTTATGGCATCAGCACTGGGGCTAAATTTGAAGTGTATGATATCTGCTATTGGGGTGCGTTCACGCTGCCCCCTACACTTTCTTTGGTCTTCTTCCTCATCTTTCTCTTACTATTCCAATATTTATCCATACACCACTGGCTTATGGATATGAATATCCACACCCGCTGGCTAAGAGAACTCTCACTTTGGCATCTAATACTTGGCATCCACGGACAGAGCTCTTGTGCTGAATGCTTGTCGCTGCTCTCCAGAGTCCCCTGTTCTGCAGGAAGCTGCTCTCAGCCAGCTGTCAAATTAGAAAGGAAATAATGAATCATTAGCTGAAAGATAAATATCTGATAAAGTCTAATGGGACGGCCTTTACAGTAGTGCTTACATTTTCTTCTGCGAGTGATTATTTGGAAAAAAAAATGAATGGTCGTATTTAAGGTCTAAGGTACAGAATAGTAAAGATTTGGGGAACAAACAGAGCTTCCTGATGTCAAGAAGGCCACATCTAAGCTGATTTACATTTTAGAACCATTCATGAATTTTTATGATGACCCAGTCAAAAAATAAAATAAAAATGAGTGAACATTTCAAAAAATTATTTGATTCAATTTTTTTGAATGACTGGACAACCATAGTCACATTAGTTGTGCATGTGAATACAACTTTAGTTGTTTCTTGGGAATTTCAAATATAATTAAATCTGAAGGGCTTCCCTGGGGGTGCAGTGGTTAAGAATCCGCCTGCCAATGCAGGGGACACAGGTTTGAGCCCTGGTCCGTGAAGATCCCACATGCCCCGGAGCAACTAAGCCCGTGCACCACAATTACTCAGCCTGTGCTCTAGAGCCTGTGAGCTACAAGTACTGAGCCCGTGTGCCACAACTACTGAAGCCCGCGTGCCTAGAGCTCGTGCTCTGCAACAAGAGAAGCCACCGCAGTGAGAAGCCCACGCACCACAACGAAGAGTAGCCCCGCTTGCTGCAACTAGAGAAAGCCTGTGAGCAGCAACGAAGACCCAACACAGCCAAAAATAAATAAATAAAATAATTAAACATGAATACAATAAGCCTCAAAAGACTTTATTTTATAAGGACCTTTCTATCATTATAATAAGCAAATAGTCTCCTAGCAAAAAATGACTAAAAAACTCATAATTAAAGAACACAAATCTAATTTCCAAACTTCTAAATTAGCATTAAAATATTTCTTCTTCTCTTCTCCTTCATTCCCTGCTGCAAGGAGTTATTTAAAGCTAAACACAAAATATCCACTCCCACAGCTCACATAACTTGCTGTAAATAGGGAATGTATGTCAACTTTTGACTTATAGATTCACCAAGTAAATGATGAACTTTTAATGATTTCAACACTAGCGAGGAAATGTCTTCACCACCATAAATTGGTGTCATTGGAAAAACAATCTGTTTTACATCTCAGTATTAGTAATATTACTTGCACTAATGTTATACTTTTCCATAAACTGAAGAAAGTGGCTTGTCTTAAGCTTATTATCGGACACAAGTAAATTTTTTTTTAACACAGAATATTGCTTACTATGTAATGTACATCCAGCATGAAGCCTAGAAAAGAAAATCACTCATTAAGAGTGTCACTTGTTATGGCAGCAATAATCAGTAGAGCATTAAATGTTACATTTTATCACAATGAATGGGGAATAAACATGAAGAGCACAGTGCACGCTTGTAAATGGTATGACTTGTAAATGTCAGCAAGAACTTATTTAACAGTAAAAGGCTATAAGAATTTGAAAAGGGAGTTTTAAAGTTCTTCCAAGATGGATGAAGTTTACATGAGGAAAGGGCAGCTATATATAGCATGCACACACACAGGTAATGTAAAACATGAATGGATAGAAAAGAACCAAACGCAGTTCTAATTGGAGTGTTCATTATATTTGGTATTCTAGAAAGTGCATGTACCGAAGGCTGCAAGTTTGGCATTATGAATATTTTATTGCATACCTTGTTTTATAGTCACAGAAAGCAGACTTTCTTTTCTCAACATAAGCAATATATATGTATAGGTACAGAGCAGAGAGCAGCTGATAGGTAAATGCAGCTGGGGATACATCATTCAGAAGGATTGCAATCTCTTTCTGGGAAATTGTCTAAAAATTTATCATATGCAACATTCAGTGGCACAGAGTTTTCATCTCTCTACCCAACTGAGTTAAACTTGGCTTGAATGTTCTGGGTGTTGCTCTGTAAACTTGATAATCGATGGAGAGGGTTCTTAGGAGTTTTCCAAACCCCACACATTTGTATTTGCAGAGTTTCATGTAGGACCGTCAAGACATTTTGACATGGGAGGAGAAACAGTATTGTATGATAATAGGAGCCCCCATAGCTTAAATCAATGGGGAAATGAACAGCATGGGTTTCAAAAAAAGTCTGAGAGATGACCAGGCCATTTGCAAAGCAAAATTCTCTTTTAAGGGACTAGTTTCAGTTTCTCTCCAAGGATTTACCTCAAATTGAAAACATTAGAGAAACTCCATAGAAAATATAAGTATTGTGTTCTGAATAGGCTATAGCAGTTAAACATGCAATATTATAACTTTTACAATACAAGTTTTAGTTAGCATTCTTCAGAAGAAAAATATTGAAATAAAGCCTGGGATAGCTTCTATTTCAAACAAAAAATTTTATTATAGTATCCAGGTCTTTTTTAGAGGTCAAAAGGAAAGGAAGGAAAAAGTCATAAGCATGACATCTGCTCAGCTTCTAAGTACGATACTCCATAAACTTCCAAATACATCACCAAATTAGCAGCCCAACTTTCTATATGAATGGATACAATAATTTAGTTTTTTTTAAATCGTTAGTGAAGACTATCACTTCCAACATAAAGACAGTATAGTTGCTTTCTGTTTCTAGTAATTTCCAAAACAGGCTAGAGTTTTCTGTTTTTTTCCCCCCCACATTCCATAACTAAAAATGATAACAATAAAATAAAAAGTTTATTTTCACACAATGCCTAAAATTCAACAATGGCAAGTTAAGAAAATACATAAAGGGAAGACAAGGTAGAAATAAGAAAATATTAGATGATAATAATAATGAAAATAATGCTATATGGTAGGCATTGTGTTACAATTTTTATACATGTTTTTATTAGTTTCCCCTTGCTGCTGTAACACATTGCCACAAATAAGTGGCTTAAGCAACACCAACTTATTATGTTACAGTTCTGGAGGTCAGACGTCTAAAATGGGTCAAAGGGCCGTGAACCTGCTGGAGGCTCTAGGGGGAAGTTCCCTTGCCTTTTCCAGCTCCTAGAAGTTGCCCACATTTCTTGGCTCATGGCCCAGCATATGATTCTGACTTCTGCTTTTGCAATCACATCTTCTTCTCTGAATTTTCCCCTCCTGCCTCACGCTTATAAGGAAGGACCCTTGTGATTACATTGGGCTCACCAAGATAATCCAGGATACTTCACCCATCTTAAGATCCTTAACTTAATCACATCTGCAAAGTCCCTTTTTCTACGTAAAGTAACATATTCATAGGTCTTCGCATTATGACATGGACATCTTTGGGGACAATTATTTTTCCTACCACACATGGAGATTATAGAAATGTTATATCATTTCTGGCCCTAGTGTATATCTACTAGTTGGCCTCTACCATCTATTGTTTTGAAACTCCTTTTTCAACACTAGGGGAGAGGGGGTAGGCCGATTCAATTACTGGATATGCAGGGAACAGGAATGACATCATTTTACTAAGCTCTTCAAACCCCATCCGTGCAAACCTTTCCTCAACAAATCTAATATACAGCAATGTTGATTCCAAATAAAAAACGATTTGACTGTAATTCCCTTGTTTCTTGCAAAGGTGCAAATGAACTGTGAAATGATGGGATTGTTAGGCAACATTTCTGAGAGCAAAAGAAGTTGGAGAATTGATCCACGTGCAAGAAAATAAAACTATGATTACTCAGGAAGAATGTACTCCAATTTAAGGAACAATGGGATTATAATTATTGTATTATCTCCAAGAAGAAAGACCATCCAGTGGAGTTACAGGGGAATCAGAGGCAGATGGTGTCTTTTGCCATCCTGCTGACCATCTTACATTGGTGGGACTGTGCTTTCATTTAATTTTGAGAGAGTCATGGTGTTATGGTGTTTACTCCTCTTTTGGGGGGAAGAAACAAAGTAGAAAATTACTTAGGGGGAGCCTTTTTTTGGGGTCTCATTTTCTCTTACCCTGTGTATATTGATATTTCACAGCAATGAAATCCTAAATACTCATGTATTAGAAGTATTATATACTTCATCTCCTTCTGGACTGACCCACTGTGGTTCCTACTTCCACCAGATGATCCAGCCTCGTGTTATCAAACGCAGGTCTGGTTGCTCACTGCTCAAAAATCAATACCTGAGAGAGAGAGAGGTGAAGGTTGATAGAAAGGAAAGTTGCTTTTAAACAGGTGTTGGCAATCTGAAGAGATGGTGGACTCAGTGTCCGCAAAAAACCAAGTCCAAAGGTTCTGCTTGGCCATGAACATATTTAAAGGGAAAAGGAGAAGTAATCTCAGGTAATCATTGAGATAGGGCATCAGACTGTTCACCATCTCCCACCATCTGCAGGCTTGTCCACTTCTTGTGATCTTTCTTTAGGTGCTACCTTGTTCACGCAGTTTATTCACAGAGTTTGTTCATGCAGTTTTTTCATGAGATTATGGAAGGGGAAGCTAGGGAAGAGATCTGGTCATCTGTTAATTACTTATTCTTCTTTTCTACTTCTTTGATCTATGGAAGGAGGCGACAGGTTAGGCAAGGTATTGCGTGATCAAAAGATTTGAAAGGTGTGCTAAGGCCAGAGATGAGTAGAGCACAGGGGCGCCTGATTTAAATGTTAGTTACAATGTAGCTTTGCTAAATTGACCAAAAAAAGGGGTTTCCTGCTGAAGGCAGTTTCTTGCGATGAGCCGCTTATACTAGGATTCTGCTAACATCATGGGGTCCTGCTGCCTTCTGTTACTGAATGCAAGTTTGTGTGCCCATCACACGGTGAGGCCAAGCAAACCAAAACATTGGAGTTTGGAGCAGAGAAAGGTTTACTGCAGGGCCAAGCAAGGAGAACGGGTGGCTTGTGCTCAAAAAACCCCTAAACTCTCTGATGGTTTTTGGGAAAAGTTTTTATAGGCAAAATTTTAGGTGAGGGCTGTAGGGTGTGTGACTTTCTTCTGATTGGCTGGTGGTGGGGTAACAGGGAAATGCTCCAGGAATCTCATGCTCAGCCTGAAGTTGCTGCCATCCTGGGTAGTGGTGTTAGTTCTGCAAAATAACTCAAAAATATTGTTATGTATATTCCTTGAGGTGGAACCAGGACCCTGACCCATAGCTGTGCTATTGTTTCTTGACTGCTTCTCCTTTGTTTCTGCATTCCTTCCCTTCCCTGATTAGCAATGGTTTGAATCTGCCCTTTGGAACTCAGGGAAGGTCAAGAAGGCTGTAACGAAGCGTATTTCCTATAAACAAGAAATGGGGGACACAGAAAAGATTTGCACCCAGGAGGGTCCAACAAGGTCCTGCTCCATTTCACCTCCAACCTTGGGGTGGTAGAGGCTTCTTGATGTTGTTAATCCATGGAGTGTCTCACCACCAACTCCTATTTAGCTTTTCATCAATTCCATTATAAGGATAACCAATTCCTTGCTTTAAATTTCCTCATTTTATAATATCGATACTTTGCGTGGATTCTGCTTTTCTGGTTAGTATATTTTCCCTGTAAACTATTGCCATGGAGCCTTCCAACTTGTATTTTTTTCTTAACTCCCCAATCCATTCTTTTTACTGTAAGTTCAGTCATGTCACTGGCCTCTGTAAACCCTATATTAGCTTTTCACTGCCTTTGGAATGCAAGATGAACTGCTTAGCAAGTGTTGCAGGCCTGACCTACAACTTTTCAATCTCAGCTTGTACCACTCCCCTCCCACCCCTCCGTCAAATATTCCATAGCCCTGCTGGTTCTTTTTCTTTTACTGGAAATGACAAGACCTTTTTAACTTCAGAGCCTTGGTACATGCTGTTTCATCTGCTTGAAGTATTGTTCCTTGCCTTAGTCCTGGCTGAGGGGGTTTCAGCCTTTGGTTTATTTAAGAGTAAAGTTTAGACACCTTTGTCCAGAGACATTTCTTAGTCCTAATGGATAAAAATAAATTGCAAGAAGATCCTATCATCCTTTAACCCAGTCCCTTACTGTTAGGACATCTGGGCTAGTTTTAATGATTAAAGAACAAAGGTGCAATGATCAAGCTTCAGCCTAAATCCCTTGCTCACACATCTTCTCTGATCACCAAGGCACATCTTCTAGTTACTGGCTTTTAGTGAAGCTGTTTTTTTTTTTTTTTTTCTTCTTCCTTGGATGTTATCACAATTTGTATTTATTTAGTCACTTATGAGTTCATTGGTTCAGTATCTTTCTCCACTTTCTTCCACAGGCTGGAAGCCCCATGAACTTGGACACGTGCTGGCTCTGCCCATTGTTTCCTCAGTACCCAAATGGTATCTGACACAGACAAAATATTCCATAGGTATTTTTTGTGAAACAAAATTCATATTTTATGGCAAGACAAGAAAAATTTAAACACACAAAAAATTTTTCTACCCTTTGGTCTCCTCTCTCCCCCACTGTGCATTGTGCATCCACCAAACTGAAACAAAAGGGAAGGGGGCAGGGTACAACATGTAAAAGAATGACATAGCCATAGGACATGACAAAAACTGGTTAGAACCAAGTAGGTCCAAGATGGCAGACAAGTTGACTTCCAGTAGACCTTGAGCCTCATTATATGCTCATTGTAATACATTAGCATCTAAATGACACACCCACCAGCACCATGACAGTTCTGAGTCCAACCATAATAGGTCAAAAAGTGGGTGGTGGTCCAATTCCTGGAAATTCCTGTCCCTTCCTTAAAATAATTGGAATAATCCTCCCACTCATTAGCCTATGAAATTTTCCAGCCCATAAAAACTAACCATGCATATTTCCAGGCCTCTCACCTTCTGAGATGGCCCACACTCTGTCTGTGGGAGTGTGCTTCTCTTTAAATAAATCCAATTCCTAACTATCACTCTGTCTCTCACTGAATTCTTTCTGCCATGAGACATCAAGAACCTGAGCTTCATTAAGTCCTGAGACTAGGTGTGTGATCTCAATTAAAAGACGGTGGGTTCAAGTCTCAATCTGAGGTCCACAGTTTCAAAACCTCCCCATCGGCAGAAATACCTACTCAACCACACAGAGCAACACTCTCCCAGCACCAACAAGACAATTCCTTAAAGATAACATTCCTTCTTGATCTCGTAAGGAGCCACTATAACCCATGACCTACTACTTGCTAGACTGTATAAACTGTCAATAATATGTCATTTAATGTACAGTCTTCTGTCTCAAAAACTTATATAAATATGTCTTGACTTCTAACAGGTGGAACAGTTCTAGGAGCTTTCTGAGAGGCTGTTCCCGGGTTATAATCCTCAACTTGGCTCAAATAACCTTTTCTATTACTTTCTTAGATTGACTGATTACTTTTTCCTCAACATGTGAGCATGTGTTAAAGTTTATTTTTCAACTAAATTAATAATTAGTTTGGATTTGAAGTTGAACACGCTCAAGAATAGCTCATGATTTAGCCCATATTGGCTGGCATTTTTCTCACAGACCTGAGACAGGGTTTGATTTGTCTTCGGATTGCCTAAGCTGTGTGCTCTGCTTTTGCCTTGGTGCTTCTCTGAACAGTTGCATTTGCTACCTGTAGAAAGCAAAACAAAACCAGACAAAAGCTGGAACTAACTCTCTTTGAATAGAAAAATATTTTCTGGATTGAAAAAAAGGCTCTTTTCAATAATCACCAGGAAAGCATATTTTCATTACCCATTTCTGAAACCGAGCAGGACCCTGTGGGGTTCCTGGGCATGAAAGCCTTTCTGTGTCCCCTGTTTCTTACTTTTAGGGAATAAGCTTCAGCCTCCATGACCTTCCTTGAGTTCCAAAGGGCAGGTTCAAACAGTTGCTAATCAGAGAAGTGAGAGGATGTGGATACAAGGGAGGAGTAGTCAAGGAACAGTAGTACAGCCTTGGGACAGGATCCTGGTTCCACCTCAAGGGATATACATAACAAGATCTTTGAGCTCTTCTGCGGAACTAAAATCCCCAACAAATGAAAGATATTAACTACTTGATGAAGCATTCTTCACTCCAGAGAGAAGGTCTTAGTTTGATAACCTCAAGAACCACAGAAGCTCATCAGGAGACCACCTGAGGCCAGATTAAATGAATGCAGGCCCTGCACACACACTGCTCCTTATCAGCAACCTCACCCTTGAACCATTGCTTTAAAACTCCTCACCAAATCCCCCCTGGGTTGGGACACACAGTTTTGAGGGCATGGGCCAACTGTGTCCCTCTTTGCCATGCAAAGCACTAAAGCTATTCTTTTCTACTTCACCCAAAACTCTGTCTCCGAGATTCGATCTGGCACCAGTGCACAGAGCTGAGTTTTCGGCATCATTTCCATGATTCTTCCTCTTCTCAATAGTCTCTCTTAAAAATAGTTGACAATTGTGGCTGAAAGCGAGCACAGCAGACCAGATGCTACTGATGCAGAGCAAAGGGGGGTGTGGATGTGCAAGGGGGAGGTTTGTGTGCAGCTATGGCTTGGATGAAGAAACCATCACTAGACTCTACATCAAAGGAAAGGTGCTATGATTCAGTCAAGAAATTCCATTTCAAATTAGATACATGAAATGACACCTTTAGGATTCATGTATGGTTTTATTTCTTGAAGATTTCCTTCCTTAAGCAGGAAGGACCAAATATACCATCATCTATAATTATCTACCTTTCTTTCTGTTTGAACAGTGCCTGGTTGCCTAGGAACTGGGTGACAGGTATGCCATAAATACATCTTCAAATCATCTTTTTTTTTTTCTGGATCAATTTTTTTTCCCACATTGCTTCTATTGTTATGAAGGTTCATTAAAATACATGCCCTATTGTGCATTTGTTTGCTTGGAATATGTAGAAGCTGTGTATGACCAATTAAGTATGAAAAAAATATTCTAGTTTTCCATTTGTTTTTCAGTTTATTATTTGACATAAGTTGGCTTCTGTGGAAAACAGCTATTTATATATCAAGAAAAAATACCCAGTTAAAAGGTGATTTATCTTGCGTACTATCAGCCAGAGCTTTTCTAACTGATCATTTCTCCCACACACAGTGCAATGAAAACTAATGTTTATTAATAATTATATTGAACAAATAATAACCCTGAAACATCACAAAATTAACCAATTAATCCAATCCCCTAATTTAATGTACCAGGGAATGGAGCCTCCAAGAAATTATCTGCCCCCAACCCATGGTAAGTAAGGGGGCTGGGACCAGAGTTTGACTGTTCTGATACCCTTGCAAGGTAGTCAGTATCTCATTCTTTGCCTTGAATTTTCTTCCCTCCACAAATGTTGTCTCTTCTCAATTATTCTCAATTGTCAGTCCCTCAATTAGAACTAAAAGTTACCTCTATGATTTTTGAATGTCAAAAGCATTTTCATATCTACATCTTTTAATAGTCACAGAGATTGCTCATTTAATAAACTCTGATGACTAATCCTTTTCATCTATATTGAATATTACTTTTCTTTTATTAAACCTTTTATTATTTTATACCTGCCTGCAAACACAATATATAGAAGCATATGTAAGTCAGGTAGGGAATAATCATGTAAACACTCATGCATTCACCATATAATGTAAGAACTAGCATCTACGCCCTTTCGTTGAAGCTACCTGTGCGTTCCTTTGTGTACCTCTTCCTTCTTAGTGTTAAGCACCTTTTTCATTCTTGAGTCTTCAAAAATTCCTAATCTGTATAGAGTATTTAATAACTCTGTCCAGTGCAATTAAACAGGAAAAATTTCCTTTATTATCCTGTATTCATGGATTAATTTATGCATTGGAACTACCATTCATTCAGCCTTTAATGAATACTGATGGTCCTGTGCCAGGGGATAAGAAGTGATATTATACTACATTAAGTAATGTGATTTTATGCATTCTAGAATAGATGATATATATAATCAATTTCTTTATTTTTCTCAAAACATTTTAACTACTAACAAGGCCATAATGTGCAATAGGACATTATATATTTCTTTTGCCTTTAAATAGTAATAATATCCATCAGTGACTGAACATTTACTACATGCTAAACATTCCATGATTGCCATGTCTTTTAGTTCTTATGTCAAACTTATAAAGTTGTGCATTATTTGGGATATGTGAGTTGCTGTACCAAGCACCCCCAAATCTCAGTGCTTATTTCCTTATCTTCAAGCAGTGATTCTGGAACCTAGTGATTCCAGGCTTCTTCAAGCTAGTATCTCTACCATTTCTACCTTAAGCCTCCACTTCCTCTACTGGGTTATTTGCATGTAGCTGACTAACCAATGATGAAAAAATGTGAACAGGCTCCTGGGATATTTCAGGAGCCAAAACTTGGAATTGGCATACACCTTTTCTGCTCACATACCATTGGCCAGAATTAGGAATAGCATCAGTTTGATTCAAGGGGAGCTGGGAAGTAGAGTCTACTTGTGTGCCCACAAGAAATGAAAGTGTTTGGAAAACTCATGATATTCTCTCTGCCGCAGTTAGGCACTATTATTATTCCCAGTGTACAGTTGAGAAAGGCAAGAATTAGAAAGATAAAACGACTTGCTCATCGTAGGAAAATTGTTGAGCTGAGTGTCTAACTCAGAGGCCACTCCCTTACTCACAATGTAATACTGCCTCCTAGCTAGACCTTGGACAAATCCACGTTCATTACACCAGCACCCTTCACTGTTGTAACACAGTCCAATCAATAGGGAAAACACGAATGGATTTCTTTAAGAAATTCAATGATTGCTTGCATATTGTTCTAAAAATAAAGCAGCATACCTACCTCTTGCCTTTTTTATATTCTGTGTAATTGACATCCAAGCAAATGACTTGAGTGTTCATAAATCAGATGGAAACTAATTATTTGTTTTAACTACATGAGTTAAATTAATTATTATTAAATTATTAAGTTAAAATAATTATAACTAATTATTGGGCAATTTGAGCTTTTTCTGATTTTACTTTGTGGAATTTAGAGTCAGAGGTAAATATAACCTCCCTTAGTGATGACTAAATTAAAAGAAATTATGGCTGTCTCATTTTCACGGATAATTAGGCCATCTATATGAGGTGCTTCCAACTTTGAATTAATTAATTTAATGCTTTCTTTGTAAACTCTGTTAATATTTTGCAATGACTTAGGACTAAATAAAATGATCGAGCAAAAAAATCTAATTTGTTATTTTCATGATATTGCCAGATACTTCATTTCAATTTTGGTGCAAAGCTGATTTCTTACACTTAGTTGAATATATTTCAAAAGTAATCCCTCGGAGACCTTCAAGATGGCAGAGGAGTAAGACGTGGAGATCACCTTCCTCTCCACGAATACATCAGAAATACATCTACATGTGGAACAACTCCTACAGAACACCTACTGAACTCTGGCAGAAGACCTCAGACTTCCCAAAAGGTAAGAAACTCCCCACGTACCTGGATAGGGCAAAAGAAAAAAGAAAAAACAGAGACAAAAGAATAGGGACAGGACCTGCACCTTGGGGAGGGAGCTGTGCAAGAGGAAAAGTTTCCAAACACTAGGAAGGCCCTTCACTGGCGGAGACAGGGGATGGGTAGGGGGGAAGCTTTGGAGCCATGGAGAAGAGAGCAGCAATAGGGGTGCAGAGGGTAAAGCAGAGAGATTCCCAAAGAGGGGATCGTTGCCAACCAGCAATCACCAGCCCAAGAGGCTTGCTGCTCCCGCGTCGGGGCGGGTGGGGGCTGGGAGATGAGGCTTGGGCTTCGGAGGTCAGATCCCAGGGAGAGGATTGGGGTTGGCTGTGTGAACACAGCCTGAAGTGGGCTAGTGCACCACAGCTAGCCAGGAGGGAGTCCGGGAAAATGTCTGCACCTGCCTAAGAGACAAGAGACCATTGTTTCGGGGTGCACGAGGAGAGGGGATTCAGAGCACTGCCTAAAGGAGCTCCAGAGATGGGCGCAAGCTGCAGCTATCAACGCAGACCCCAGAGACGGGCATGAGATGCTAAGGCTGCTGCTGAAGCCACCAAGAAGCCTGTGTGCAAGCACAGGTCACTCTCCACACCTCCCCTCCCAGGAGCCTGTGCAGCCCACCACTGCCAGGGTCCCGTGATCCAGGGACAACTTCCCCGGGAGAACACAGGGTGTGCCTCAGGCTGGTGCAACGACATGTTGGCCGCTGCTGCCACAGGCTCGCCCTGCATCCATACCCCACCCTCCCCCCGGCCTGAGTGAGCCAGAGCCCCCGAATCAGCTGCTCCTTTAACCCCGTCCTGTCTGAGCGAAGAATGGACGCCCTCAGGCGACCTACATGCAGAGGCGGGGCCAAATCCAAAGCTGAACCCCAGGAGCTGAGTGAACAAAGAGGAGAGGGGAAATCTCTCCCAGCAGGCTCAGGAGCAGTGGATTAAATCTCCACAATCAACTTGATGTACCTTGCATCTCCGGAATACCTGAATAGAAAATGAATCATCCCAAAATTGAGGTGGTGGACTTTGGGAGCAACTGTAGACTTGAAGTTTGCTTTCTGCATCTAATTTGTTTCTGGTTTTATGTTTATCTTAGTTTAATATTTAGAGTTTATTATGAGTTTAGTAGATTTATTTATTCATTTGGTTGTTCTCTTCCTTTTTTAAATATATAGATGGATAGATATTTTTTTTTTTCTTTTTGTGAGTGTGTATGTGTATGCTTCTTTGTGTGATTTTGTCTGTATAGCTTTGCATTTACAATTTGTCCTAGGGTTCTATCTGTCCGATTTTTTTTGTGTAGTTTTTCACGTGTGTTATCATTGGTGGATTTGTTTTTTGGTATGGTTGCTCTCTTCTTGCTTTCTTTCTTTTTATTACTTTTTAATTTTTTAATTTTTAATATTTTTTAATTTTTAATTTTAATAAATTTATATAATTTTATTTTTCTTTCTTTCCTTCTTTTTTCTTCACTTTTCTTCTGAGCTGTGTGGCTGAAAGGGTCTTGGTGCTCCGGCTGGGTGTCAGGCCTTGGCCTCTGAGGTGGGAGAGCTGAGTTCAGGACATTGGTCCACCAGAGACCTCCTGGCTCCATGTAATATCAAACCGTAAAAGCTCTCCCAGAGATCTCCATCTAAATGCTAAGACCCAGCTCCACTCAACGACCAGCAAGCTACAGAGCTGGACATCCTATGCCAAACAACTATCAAGACAGGAACACAACCCCACCCATTAGCAGAGAGGCTGCCTGAAATCATAATAAGTTCACAGACACCCCAAAACACACCACGGGAAGCAGTCCTGCTCACCAGAAAGACAAGATCCAGCCTTATCCACCAGAACACAGGCACCAGTCCCCTCCACCAGGAAGCCTACACAACCCACTGAACCAAACTTAGCCACTGGGGACAGACATCAAAAAACAATGGGAACTACGAACATGCAGCCTGTGAAAAGGAGACCCCAAACACAGTAAGTTAAGCAACATGAGAAGACAGAGAAACACACAGCAGATGAAGGAGCAAGGTAAAAACCCACCAGACCAAACAAATGAAGAGGAAGTAGGCAGTCTACCTGAAAAAGAATTCAGAGTAATGATAGTAAAGATGATCCAAAATCGTGGAAATAGATTGGAGAAAATACAAGAAACATTTAACAAGGACCTAGAAGAACTAAAGAGCAAATGAACAGTGATGAACAACACAATAACTGAAATTAAAAATTCTCTAGAAGGAATAAATAGAGTAACTGAGGAGGAAGAATGGATAAGTGATCTGGAAGATAAAATAGTGGAAATAACTACTGGAGAACAAAATAAAGAAAAAAGAACGAAAAGAACGGAGGACAGTCTCAGAGACTTCTGGGACAACATTAAACGCACCAACATTTGAATTATAGGGGTCCCAAAGAGGAAGAGAAAAAAAAAGGGACTGAGAAAATATTTGAAGAGATTATAGTTGAAAACTTCCCTAATATGGGTAAGGAAATAGTCAATCAAGTCCAGGAAGGGCAGAGAGTCCCATACAGGATAAATCCAAGGAGAAACACCCCAAGACACCTATTAATCAAACTATCAAAAATTAAATACAAAGAAAAATATTAAAAGCAGCAAGGGAAAAGCAACAAATAACACATAAGGGAATCCCAATGAGGTTAACAGCTGATCTTTCAGCGCACAATCTGCAGGCCAGAAGGGAAGGGCAGGGCATATTTAAAATGATGAAAGGGAAAAACCTACAACCAAGATTACTCTACCTAGCAAGCATCTCATTCGGATTCGACAGAAAAATTAAAACCTTTACAGACAAGCAAAAGCTAAGGGAATTCAGCACCACAAAACCAGCTTTACAACAAATGCTAAAGGAACTTCTCTAGGCAGGAAACACAAGAGAAGTAAAAGACCTACAATAACAAGCCCAAAACAATTAAGAAAATGGTAATAGGAACATACATATCGATAATTACCTTAAATGTAAATGGATTAAATGCTCCAACCAAAAGACATAGACTGGCTGAATGGATACAAAAACAAGACCCATATATATGCTGTCTACAAGAGACCCACTTCAGACCTAGGGACACATACAGACTGAAAGTGAGAGGATGGAAAATGATATTCCATGCAAATGGAAATCAAAAGAAAGCTGGAGTAGCAATTCTCATATCAGACAAAATAGACTGTAAAATAAAGACTATTAGAAGAGACAAAGAAGGACACTACATAATGATCAAGGGATTAATCCAAGAAGAAGATATAACAATTGTAAATATTTATTCACCCAACATAGGAACATCTAAATACATAAGGCAAATGCTAACAGCCATAAAAGGGGAAATCGACAGTAACACAAACATAGTAGGGGATTTAACACTCCACTTTCACCAATGGATGGATGCAAAATGAAAATAAATAAGGAAACACAAGCTTTAAATGATACATTAAACAGATGGACATAATTGATATTTATCAGACATTGCATCCCAAAACAACAGAATACACTTTCTTCTCAAGTGTTCATGGAACATTCTCCAGGATAGATCATATCTTGGGTCACAAATCAAGCCTTGTTAAATCTAAGAAAATTGAAATCATATCAAGTATCCTTTCCGACCACAACACTATGAGACTAGATATCAACTACAGGAAAAAATTTGTAAAAAATACAGACACATGGAGGCTAAACAATACATTACTAAGTAACCAAGAGGTAACTGAAAAAATCAAAGATGAAATCAAAAATACCTAGAAACAAATGACAATGAAAACACTATGACCCAAAACCTATGGGATGCAGCAAAAGCAGTTCAAAGAAGGAAGTTTATAGCAATAAAATCCTACCGCAAGAAAGAAGAAACATCTCAAACAACCTAACCTACACCTAAAGCAATAAGAGAAGGAAGATAAAAAAAAACCCCAAAGGTAGCAGAAGAAAAGAAACCATAAAGATCAGATCAGAAATAAATGAAAAAGAAATGAAGGAAATGACAGCAAAGATCAAGAAAACTAAAAGCTGGTTCTTTGAGAAGATAAAAAAAATTGATAAACCATTAGCCAGACTCATCAAGACAAAAAGGGAGAAGACTCAGATCAATAGAATTAGAAATTAAAAAGGAAGTAACAACTGACACTGCAGAAACACAAAGGTTCTTGAGAGATTACTACAAGCAACTATATGCCAATAAAATGGACAACCTGGAAGAAACGGACAAATTCCTAGAAAAGCACAACTGTCCAAGACTGAACGAGGAAAAATAGAAAATATAAACAGACCAATCACAAGCATTGAAATTCAGACTGTGATTAAAAATCTTCCAACAAACAGAAGCCCAGGACGGAATGGCTTAACAGGCGAATTCTATCAAACATTTAGAGAAGAGCTAACACCTATCCTTCTCAAACTCTTCCAAAATATAGCAGAGGGAGGAACAGTCCCAAACTCATTCTATGAGGCCACCATCACCCCGAGAGCAAAACCAGACAAAGATGTCACAAAGAAAGAAAACTACAGGCCAGTATCACTGATGAACATAGATGCAAAAATCCTCAACAAAATACTAGCAAACAGAATCCAACAGCACATTAAAAGGATCATACACCATGATCAAGTGGAGTTTATCCCAGGAATGCAAGGATTCTTCAATATATGCAAATCAATCAATGTGATAAACCATATTAATAAACTGAAGGAGAAAAACCATATGATCATCTCAATAGATGCAGAAAAAGCTTTCTACAAAATTCAACACCCATTTATGATAAAAACCCTCTAGAAAGTAGGCATAGAGGGAAGTTACCTCATCATAACAAAGGCCATATATGACAAACCCACAGCCAACATTGTTCTCAATGGTGAAAAACTGAAAGCATTTCCTCTAAGATCAGGAACGAGACAAGGATGTCCACCCTCACCACTATTATTCAACATAGTTTTGGAAGTTTTAGCCATAGCAATCAGAGAAGAAAAAGAAATAAAAGGAATCCAAATCAGAAAAGAAGAAGTAAAGCTGTCACTGTTTGCAGATGACATGATACTATACATAGAGAATCCTAAAGATGCTACCAGAAAACTGCTAGAGCTAATCAATGAATTTGTTAAAGTAGCAGGATACAAAATTAATGCAGGGAAATCTCTTGCATTCCTATACACTACTGATGAAAAATCTGAAAGAGAATTTAAAGAAACACTCCCATTTACCACTGCAACAAAAAGAATAAAATACTGAGGAATAAGGCTACCTAAGGAGACAAAAGACCTGTATGCAGAAAACTATAAGACACTGATGAAAGAAATTAAAGATGACAATAACAGATGGAGAGATATACCTTGTTCTTGGATTGGAAGAATCAACATTGTGCAAATAACTCTACTACCCAAAGCAATCTACAGATTCAATGCAATCCCTATCAAACTACCACTGGCATTTTTCACAGAGCTAGAACAAAAAATTTCACAATTTGTATGGAAACACAAAAGACCCCAAATAGCCAAATCAATCTTGAGAAAGAAAAACGGAGCTGGAGGAATCAGGCTCCCTGACTTCAGACTATACTACAAAGCTACAGTAATCAAGACAGTATGGTACTGGCAGAAAAACAGAAATATAGATCAATGGAACAGGATAGAAAGCCCAGAGACAAACCTACGCACATATGGTCACCTTAGTTTTGATAAAGGATGCAAGAATGGAGAAAAGACAGCCTCTTCAATAAGTGGTGCTGGGAAAACAGGACAGCTACATGTAAAAGAATGAAATTAGAACACTCCCTAACACCATACACAAAAATAAACTCAGAATGGATTAAAGACCTAAATGTAAGGACAGACACTGTAAAACAGAGGAAAACTTAAGAGAACATTCTATGACATAAATCACAGCAAGATCCTTTTTGACCCACCTCCTAGAGAAATGGAAATAAAAACAAAAATAAACAAATGGGACCTAATGTAACTTAAAAGCTTTTGCACAGCAAAGGAAACCATAAACAAGAAGAATAGACAACTCTCAGAATGGGATAAAATAATTGTAAATGAAGCAACTGACAAAGGATTAAGCTCCAAAATATACAAGCAGCTCATGTGGCTCAATATCAAAAAAACCAACAACCCAATCCAAAAATGGGCAGAAGGCCTAAATAGACATTTCTCCAAAGAAGATATACAGATTGCCAACAAACACATGAAAGGATGCTCAACATCACTAATCATTAGGGAAATGCAAATCAGAAACTTCAATGAGGTACTACCTCACACGAGTCAGAATGGCCATCATCAAAAAATCTAGAAACAATAAATGCTGGAGAGGGTGTGGAGAAAAGGGAACCCTCTTGCACTGTTGGTGGAATGTAAATTGATACAGCCACTATGGAGAACAGTATGGAGGTTCCTTAAGAAAACTAAAAATAGAACTACCATACGACCCAGCAATCCCACTACTGGGCATATACCCTGAGAAAACCATAGTTCAAAAAGAGTCATGTTCCACAATGTTCACTGCAGCTCTATTTACAATAGCCAGGATATGGAAGCAACCTAAGTGTCCATCGATAAATGAATGGGCAAAGAAGATGTGGCACATATATACAATGGAATATTACTCAGCCATAAAAAGAAATGAAATTGAGTTATTTGTAGTGAGGTGGATGGACCTAGAGACTGTCATACAGAGTGAAGTAAGTTAGAAAGAGAAAAACAAATACCATATGCTAACACATATATATGGAATCTACAAAAAAAAAAAATATGGTTCTGAAGAACCTAGGGGCAGGACAGGTATAAAGACGCAGATGTAGAGAATGGACTTGAGGACACGGGGAGGGGGAATGGTAAGCTGGGATGAAGTAAGAGAGTGGCATGGACTTATATATACTACCAAATGTAAACTGATAGCTAGTGGGAAGCAGCTGCATAACACAGGGAGATCAGCTCGGTGCTTTGTGACCACCTAGATGGGTGGGAGAGGGAGGGTGGGAGGAAGGCTCAAGAGGGAAGAGATATGGGGACATATGTATATGTATAGCTGATTCACATTGTTATAAAGCAGAAGCTAACACACCATTGTAAAGCAATTATACTCCAATAAAATTGATAAAAAAAAATAATCCTTCATCTATTAGTGTTATTTGGGACTTTACTCCTTCACCTAGGAACCGTATAAAATACCCTAGGTCCGTAGTATTTCCAGAATTTTAGCAACAATAAAGGATAGTCTGAAACTGAAGTCAAATGTTAAGGTAGAATTCAAGTGAGCACTACATACCTGTTCTTGCTTTTTACCAAAATTACTTATCACTTTGATAAGCTCAAATTCATCATGTGACTTTTGTTTATTTATATTATTTAGTTTTGGCTGCATTGGGTCTTCATTGCTGGGCGTGGGCTTTCTCTAGTTGTGGCGAGCAGGGGCTACTCTTCGTCATGGTTCACGGGCTTCTCATTGCGGTGGCTTCTCTTGTTGCGGAGCATGGGCTCTAGGCACGCGGGCTTCAGTATTTGTGGCTCGCGGGCTCTAGAGCGCAGGCTCAGTAGTTGTGGCACGCAGGTCAGTTGCTCAGCGGCATGTGGGATCCTCCCGGACCAGGGATCAAACCCGTGTCCCCTGCACTGGCAGGCAGACTCCCAACCATTGTGCCACCAGGGAAGTCCCTAATGACGTGACTTTTGAAATGTCTGGCAGCATTATTCACTGTTATTTGATTCACAGAGCTGTTGTTAAGTTTTCTTTGTTTTTTGTTTTAGCACTGGAGAGGAGTATGATAAAGAGAGCAAATTTATTCCTAACTTGATATAGAGTCTTTGAAAAATTGCTAAATGTCTCAGAGGCTCCTCTGTTGGCAAGTGTGGGAAAACTATATTGACTTATGTGTCGCAGAGAACTCTACAGAACACAAGATTAGTTAACTGGAGTGAAAATGCTTTAGAAAATAATATAAATGCTACAAAACACTGTTTAAAAATATACATATATACACACATATACATATATATACATATATATATACATGTACATATATATATGATTTTGCACCAGGCACCCCTTAGCCAAAATGCTAGGATGGTCTAATGGGTTGAATTGTGACTCCTATAAAGATTTATTGAAGTTCTAGCCCTGTACTTGTGAATACGACTTTATTTGGAAATATGGTCTTTGCAGATGTAAACAAATTAACACAGGGTGGGCCCTAACCCAGTATGACTAGTGACTGCTAAGAAGAGGGAAGATCGATGCAAAGACAGACACAGAGGGAGAGAGAGAATGCCATATGATGACAGAGACAGAGATTGGAGCGATGAAGCTGCAAGCCAGGACAGCCCACACCAGAAGCCAGGAAGAGGCAGGAAAGGATTCTACCCATGATTCCCATGGAGCCAATAACTCGAGGTCCAGCCAATGTGGGTTTTAGGCTCTTGCAGTGGTTCACCACGTAACTCTGAGGAAGCGGTGCAATCAACATCTGATTTAAAAGCAAAAAAAAAAAAAAAAAAATACAGTGAATTAAAGACCTAAGTATCCTCCCCCACCCTTTTTATTATGATAATGGGCAGGGTGCTGGAATTAGTATTAAAGTTGGTTGTTTTACAAAGTCTTACTGAGGGATTAAAAGTTTAAGAAACTAAGCAATGCATCTGCTCCCTTCCCCCCACAAACCTCCTCTTACTTTCCTGTTAGGTACCTATGGTCTTCTTGACTTCCCAGGAAGCTGGGTCACTCTCCTGTCTCAGATCCAAGGTTTGGGGGAGATGAGAGAGGTTGGAAGCCCTGGGACCAGCACCCATGCGGTCACCATCAGAACCAGTACCATCAAGAGGTTGCAGTAACGCTTGCCAGCACTAGATGGCGCCATGGCAGAGGCTGCAGACGTCCCAGTGTCCACTGAGCACCATCCATCCCTGTATTGAGGAGTTCCATCAGCTCTCCATCATCTGGGTGCACCTCTTGCTCTCAGTAGCCTGCGCCTTGCCCACAAAGCAGAACTGATGTCTGTTTGGGGTCTGGGGCAGTGTTCAGCCCTAGACAGAGCTCATAGTTCCAAAAGAAGTCATGATCCTGCAGAAGCAGAAGGTTTAGGCAAAAATACCTGGATGGTTTGTTGATGCTGTAGAAAATAAAGTCCAAACAGCTGTTCTTAGAGTCACTTCATGATGTCCCCCACCCCCCGCCTTCCCAGCTAAGACAGCGATGTTACTCCTTCTACCCACTCCCCCACCCCCTAGGTCCAAGAAAGCCTTCTCCCAAAGTCCCTTTAGGGTACCTGAGCCTTTTCTGAGAATGCTTTTGATATCCTATTTGGTTAGATTTCACCAGGAGGCACCCAGTGTGATTTCCTCCAGCTCACAAAATGTGGCTTCTGCAAACCCCATGCTGCCCTGTGTTGCTGGGAACATGCAGACTGTATGTTGGAACTGACATGACCCTTCTTGTGACTTAATGCTGGCCACATTATCAAAGCCTAGTGCTAGGTTTCAAAAAAGAAGCCAACATTTCTTACTTAAATTGATCATTTCCTTTAAAAAGGCAAGAGAATAGGTTGGCTACTACCTATGCTTTAAGCACATTCAAGATACATTATTATTTGTTTTCACAGAATCAACATCAACTCAACTGAAATTAGTCCTTTTAAAAGACGTTTGGTTTGGAAGAGGTTTCCTCATTTGTGTTAAACATAACATCTTGACTTTAAAATGCAGTCTTCCAAACAACTAGAATAATGAAAATCGGGTTGGATTAATATAACCGTGAACAGTTAGGCTTAAGGAGGCACGTGAATTAGGTTCCTTATGAGTCAAGTTGAGTGCCACAGAAAATCCAGGCTTGTTATTTTGTTTACAATTCCTTCGTTCTACAAATCTATCCATTTCAAGACGTAGGTTTAATAAATCTATCACTTGGTTCATTAAGTTGTCTAGGATTACTTGCAGCGTGGCCATTAAGACTTTTTAAAAATTCAGCTCATGTTTTAGGGAATTATACGCTAGTATAGCTCACAGAACTTTGTTTAAAATTCATATTTTTAAGACATGATATTCTCTTTTATTTCAGCTTTAGAGTCCTTCCCAAAACAGTAAAAAAAAAAAAGCCTGCATAAAAATAAAATATTACTGATGTAGTAGTAGCTGATTCTGGGTTAAATGCGCCACCTCGTGGTTATATTAGGAAGTTTATTTTTAACTCGTAATTTAACGATAACACATTTGCCTTCTCCTTTTGTCCTTCTATATTACCGCTGCTGGCGGTGAGATTATCCATACTGTATATATAGATCCAAGATGATTGCGTGATATGGTGATTGCAGAAGCCATACTTTGGTGTATGCGGGAGACTCAGCCAATGACACTGGGTGCCACCTGGTAAAATATGAAGAAATTGAACACAAGGTTAGTAGCCTGAAATCCTTACCTCTGTTCCTTTCCCAAGTCACTCTACACAGTAAATTCTCTGTGGTTATTCTACATACCATACAACTAAGCAGTGCATACAGTCCAGAAATAAAACCGACAGGTGTGTGTGTGCGCACGTGCGCACCAATGTGGGGCAGGAAGGACAAGGAATTACGGCCCTGAAGGTAAAACTAATTTAGTTAAAAAGTAATAAATAGTCCATGGCCTCTACTCTCAGAAAGCACCCCCAGCTGAGAATGCAGGAAGGAGGTGGGTCCTATCAATACCGAAAAACGAAAAACGCTCGCTAGCCCTTGCCCTGGGGGACGGGGAGGTGAAAAAGTGCCGCTTCTCAGCTTCCTGCCGTACCTGGAGGTGTCAGCCTGCCAGAGTTCTTCCAGCACAGCCCTCTCTACGGTTGCTTTCTTCTTCCTCGCTTTTTTTGAGGAAAAGACCTTTCCCCCGGCCCCTCCTCATTCAACTTCCAGCAGCTTATTTCTCTTTTTGCCAGAAGCACTTCAGAGGTACATTTGGGGAAGGGGGGGCACATTAAATTTTAGCTAATAGTTATTGCGTTCAAGATTATGTTTCTGCTGCCTACTTTGTTGTTTTCTACCTTTAGTAAAATAGCTCCTGACAACAAGTTGAGTCATAATAGGCTCCCTTAGTTTAAGGAGAAGGGGGTGCGGTTTGTTCGTATTTATGGATCTCAGTGTCTTTTCCTTTGTAACGTAAGACTTGGAAGGAAGACCCAACCCTCCGAGCCTCTCGCCTGCTTTCTTTGCTGGGAGCACTTGGGCTGCTGACACCCAGTTCCCTGTGTGGGGAAAGTCATTCCTACAGTCCGTTTAACACCTTCAGCACAGGGAGAGGAGGAAATATTTTTGCTAAATTATTTACCTGTGATATTTTAAAACTGGTGTGTAACATAATGTCATGTTTGTAGAACATCAGACTGAGAAAATTATGACAGTCGGCAGTCTGGTTGAGACACTGCAGATGAAATGTGATGAGGATAAAAATATAGCATTTTTGGAGCTTTAACCCTGTGCCCAGTGATTTGTTAAGAGCTTTCCAAGTATAAGCTTTTCTAGATGCACAGACATAGAAAACAAACTTATGGTTACCAAAGGGGAAACGGGGGGGAGGGATAAATTAGGAGGTTGGGATTAACATCCACACACTACTATATATAAAATAGGTAACCAACAAGGACCTACTGTATAGCACAGGGAACTATACTGAATATTTTATAATCACCTATAAAGGAAAAGAATCAGAAAAAGAATATATATATATATATATATATATATATATATATATAAAACTAACTGTGCTATACACCTGAAACTAACACAACATTGTAAATCAACTATAATTCAATTTTTTAAAAAAAATGTACAAGCTCTTCTAATAATCACGATCCTATTAGGCGGGATGACTGTTGTCCCCATTTAACAAGTCAGGAAACTGAGGCACAGGGTGGGTGTAAAACTTGCCTAGTGTCATCCGGCTGGAAAGTGGTGGAGTCAGGATTTGAACCCAATGTCCTTCTGCCTTCGGCGTCCATGCCCTTCATCGCAAGCCTATCCTAGATTCTGTGGTAACGGCAGAAAATCAATTTGCCTCCAAACTGCTATTAATTCAACAAACATTTCTGAGTGCTGACTAAGTGTCCCGGTCCCACGATGAGCACTGAGGGTGCAGAGATGTATGACCCAATCCCAGCTGTCAAACTTCTGATGAGTAACTTTTGGACACAGCTGTGAGAACCTTCCAGCACCAGAGCTTTCGCTCACCAAGCAGTTCCAACAAATGGTGTCTAGACACCGCATACCATCGGACCGCAGCCTTCCCAGCAATGAGGTCACACACCGCAGCCACTCACCGGCACGGAGGGTGTGTTGGCGGCGTCTCAGGCCTGCTAATTGGGACAGGTGCAGAGGGCGATGACAGCAGGCCACCCATGGAGCTCTGGCACGGAGAGGGAAGGCATGAGGAACAGGAGGAAGAAATAAGATGAAGCCTGAACCGCAGCGCAGGCGGTGATGGCTCGCGAACAAGAACACGTAGACGAAGGACCGTCCTGGGATGTACCAAGAAGAAAAAGTTGGTCATTTTTAGAATGGGAATTCCCTGATCTCTAAAGCAAACAGTAGAGTCACAGGAAATGCATTCATATATACAGGCACAAATTTGCCAAGATAATTTACGCACATACGTGCGCGCGCGCACCCCAACCCCCCCCAAAAAATCATGGTAGAAGCTCTGGCTCTTTCTAGGGAGTAGAGGGAGATGCTATTTCGGGGAAGGCTGTTTTGATAGTGGCATTTCAAATGGATAGACAAGGATTAGGGATAAAAATATATAAAATAACATCTCAATTGCCAATTAAGAGCTGGTTAGAAGAGATCCAGGAAAATGTTAAAGGGAAAGTAGGAGATTTAGGCTTTTCACTAAGAGAAGCAAATAAAGAAATAAATTTGACCCTCCTGGATTCTGAACGTATAAACTTCTTCAGCAGAATTTATCTAACATTGTAAACATTAGCAGGAAAGTTGTAGAATACCAAGAGGAATGAGAGAAAGTCACTTGATTCTGGGAATTTACAGTATATTGAAACAGGACAAATGGTTGAGAAGTTGAGAAATGGACAAAGTTTTAGGGGAGAGAAGTCTATTTTTATGTGAACTAGTGGATGTTAATTTGCTTTGACATGTGTAATAACTGATACTGAGTTTAAATCCTATAATTGCATGTAATATGAATTTCTGGTGTGATCTGTTATGATTTGATTGGGACTTTAAAAATAATAGACAGAGAAACATGGGTCTTAATGAGATGCTAAATATGAAAATAGTGTATATGTTTTATATTCTGCAACTTTTTTTAAAGTTAGGAACCAATAACAATTGCTAGCCTAATCTAGGTATTTGCAATTAAACCATGAGTTGAACATCAGACACCTATTCATTTCCTTCTGCATTAAAAGTTATCAGTAAATTGGGGACACTTAGAAGGTTTTAATAAGTCATCTTCCTTTATTTCAAAAGCTTGGACTTTGTAATGTATTTGTTATCATAAAATACTTGACAACTGCTCTGTCTCATTTGGATGTTGCAAGAATAAAATTAAGATAATATTCATGAAGTCTTTTGAGACTCTTGTTACAGAGATTTTAGTTAAATGTTTCATTGTAATTAGAAGCTAAAGCAATCTGCTAAAGCCCCACAAAATTTATTTTTTATGGTAGAAATTTGAAAGCTATTTGGTTTCTGTTATAATTGTAATACTTAGATTAAACACACAAAAGTCAGACAAATTAAAATTAAACTTATTTGCTAGTTTTTGTACTCGTTTGTGTGTGTGTGTGTGTTTGTGTGTGTATTAGGATGAATAATGCCCCACAGAGATATCCAGGTCCTAATCTCTGCGAATGTTACTTTATATGGCAAAAGGGATTTTGCAGATGTGATTAAGTTAAAGATTTTGAGATGAGAAAATTCGGGTGGATTATCTTGGCAGGACCAGTGTAATCATAACAGGCCTTGTATTCAAGGATATATATATAAGAATTGGCTTATGTGATTATAGAGGCTGAGAAGTACAGACCTGAGAGAGTAGTTCTAGGAATAATCCAAAAACCTGAGAACCTGGAAAGCTGGTGGTATAAGTTCCCGTCCAAGTCTAAGTCCAAAGTTGGAGGAAGATGTTCAGGCTTGAAAAGAGACGGAGAGAGAAAATTCTTCCTAACTTAGACTTTTATTCTATCCAGGCCTTCAACTGATTGGATGAGGCCCACCCACTTGGGGGAGGGCAACCTGCTTTATTCAGTTGACTGATTCAAATGTTAATCTCACCCAGAAGCACCCTGTAGACATACCCAGAAATCACGTTTAACCAAATATCTGGGCACTCTGTGGCCCAGTCAATGTGACACATAAAATTAACCATCCCAGTCCTTGTAAAAGGGACGCAGGAGGATCAGAGCCAGTAGCAGATGTGAGGATGGAAGCAAGAGATTGAGTGGTGTGAGGAAGGACAAAGAGCCAAGAAAGGCAGGCTGTGACTAGACTCTGAAAAAGCCTGGGCAATGGGTTCTCCCCTAGAGCCTGCTGGAGGAACCAGCCTTTTGGGTACTTTGTGAGACTGATTTTGGACTTCTGACCTCCAGAAGTGTAAGATATTAAATTTGTATGTTTTTAAGGCAGTAAACACTGGAAATTTTTTACAGCAGCCACTAAAAACAAAAATTGTGTGTGTGTATAATATATATGATATATATAAGTTTTTAATATTTATATTGTATTAATATTTATTATATATAATTATATGTATAATTCCTGTTTTTAAGACACTGAGGTACCATGGTGTGGTTTCTATAAAAACAAAGGTCAGCTGTCCTCCTCAAGGGCATTATCATTTGTGGAAACTTCCATTATTAATATTCTCTAGAAACCATCTGGAAATGTTCTTCATTGAGAAAAAAAGGCTTACTTATTCGGGGTAATATTGGCGTAAAAACCTCAGACACAAGTGTTTACTGAAACCGCAACTGCGAAGAAGGTTGTAACTATTGACCATAAAGGGACCTCGGGCCTGGGTTCTCTAGACCCGTGCAGAAAGCAAGGACAGGCAGCTCTCAAGACAAATTTCTGGTTGAAAGAGTTCAACCTTAGGGTCTCCCCAGATGTTTTTCTTCTATACACGTTCAGAAAACAATGCTAGGAAGTGTCTGGGTTCTAATATCCAACGTCTATTAAAAAGAAAAGAATATGATGTTAGAGTTACTTCTTGACTAACCGATAATAACGAAAGAATAGGTTAGGGTTTAATTTGAATTTTTAGGTCTCCCTAATTTTGGAGTAATTTTTAGGCTATTGTTAGCAATAGGTAGAAGAAGGCTGGAGGCTTTCATATGACAGAGCGTAAGACTAGTCCTGAAGTCTGCTTACGTCATTTCGGGGTGCTTTGGTGGGTTTCCTCAGAAAAAGTAGAATGTTCTGCAGACTGATAACAGTCCTCTGAAGTTGTGTGCTCATGCAGGCTAAGGAGAGTGGGCTGATAAATATCCAGGAATTTTTCAAACTGGTTGTTAAACCATTAGTAGATTACAATCAGCCATAGGGAGAGTATTTACAGTCCAGAAATTGCCAAAGCTACAAATGAGGGCTTTTTTCCCCCTCCTCCCAAGGAGCTGTTTACCTGCTTATCACTCTTTATTTCCCTTGTTTTCTTAAAAATAATCTTTCTTCTGTTCTCCCTGAGCAGTAAGACTTTTCAGTCTGGGACTTTGGGTCTTCTCTCACTGTAGTTTTTCTCTGATCACTGCTATTTCTTCTGGTCAGGGTTGATTTATCCTATAGACAGAAGAGACACCCTATAGTGCCTAGGGCCTGTGATACTTTCAGGGAATGTTTAATTTCTTTTGAATCAGATAAAAAATATGAATATAATAATACATACATACATAGTAATGAATTCACCTTGGATTAAATTTGTCTATATACCAGCATAGTCATAAAATATAATTTTTGATGTTCTTTTATGGAGACAAGGGACCACTAAAGCAAAGGTTCCTAGGACTCAACAATGTCCTAATGCAACCTTGTCCCCAGGCCCTCTTCAGCCACATGGCCCAGAGTTGATGTGGACATAAATCTGTTCTCTCAGTCACCCTCTCTTATAAATGATCACCGATATGGTAGAGTGCATGTTGGCAGAAACACCTCACATACCTTTGGGATGGGCACTACATTACCCCAGAAGCCTGAGTTCACTCTACATTTGCATGTCTCCTCCTGAATATATCTGTTTTTGACTAATATAGACTCACCATCTTGGATTGATTCTTTCAGAAAGATGTAAAGAGCAACAAAACCAATATTCAGATTCCAGTGAATAGAACATCCACTGCCTTTGTTTTATATTTCATATTCATGCTCAGTGGTTTTTTTTTTTTTGCTAAGCTTGCAGTCATTCAAGCCAATAGTAGAATTTCAATGAAATTTCCTGCTTCTTTTGATATTTTCTGGTTTATTCATATATATAAGTTCCCGTAGGATTTACATTTTTTTTTCTTTTGTAAAGTAGAATTCTATCTTTACGAAAGTCTTGATAGTTGAACATTTATTAGGGGTGCCAGCTAGAGCTGATAACTTCGTGGTGGGTTTTGAAGGAAGTTGTAAAATCCCTCTTTCTCAGAAATAGCCACAAAAGAATCAGTCTTTTGGGTCACAATCTTTTTATCTCTATTCAAATCCTTTCTTCTCTCTCCTGACCCACTACCTCTTCATTCCCCCATCCCTTTATTCCATACAGGGATTACATCTCAAATTTGAATGTGCAAAGAATCCTTGGAGGAGCTTATTAAAAATGCAAATATTGGTACTCCACATCTAAGGATTCCAGTTCAGTAGGCTTAGGCTGGAGACTTGAACTCTACTTTATCTATCCTCCAGTTTTCTCTTGTTTCTGGAGGAAAAAAGTTTGTGACTTCAGTCAAAGAAATCTCTCACCACTAAATGTACAAAAGGAGTAACGTGAACATTTGCATCTTTTTTTCTGTAACATGACTAAGTTATTTTTATGCCCAGATTAGCAGAGGTTCCTTCTGTCCCTTATATACTCTGTTGATACTCATGTTTTAACTGCAAGAATGGCACAGTAAGTGACTATGGAAATGCTTTGTTTTTAGAATTCTTGATTTATAAACACTTTATATTTTTATTCATGAGAACTCTAGACAGGATTTGTACTGAATTAGTCTGCCATGACAAGATACCACAGACTGGATGGCTTAAACAACAGAAATTTGTCTCCTCACAGTTATGGAGGCTGGAAATCTGAAATCATCATGCCAGCATGGTTGTTTCTGGTGAGGACTCTTTCCTGGCTTGCAGATGCCTGCCTTCTCACTGTGTACTCACATGGCCTTTCCTTGGTGCATGCACATGGGAATAGAGAGAGAGGTCAAACTCTCTGGTGTCTATTCTTATAAGGACACTAACTCTATTGGATCAGGGACCAACTCTTATGAGCTTATTTACCATAACTACTTCCTTACTCCAAATACAGTCACACAGGGAATTAGAATTTCAACATATGAATTCCGGGGGGATGCAAACATCCAGTCCACTCAGGGTACTAAATCAATACATAGAAATCATCAAAAGCCCATTGCCTTCTTCAGTCTTTCATTAGCTGCAGTAGTCAAGGTATATTCGATCCGTCCAAGAGCTATAGAAGCAGTGGCAAATCTTGTGAAAGCTTCAGCTGATTTCTTTTTAGGGTCTTCTTTAAGATTAATGATTTCTTATGCAGACTCTTCTACTGACAGAACACACCCCGAATTTCTCAGCTAGTTACATTCTTTCCCTTCACACATCACCACCCATTGCTGCAACACTCTAAGCCCGGAAGAAGGAGAATGCCATGATTGTTCACCTCTTAGGAAACTCTCCAAGTCCTGCAGAGACTCATTAGAGACTGCCTTGAGTATCTCTAATTTAACTTTGTTGATGGCTTAGCTTCAAAAGAAAAACTGAAAATTACCAAGCAGCTTATGTTATAACAGATCTGAGTTACCGAAATATAAGCCACTCCCCAAAATTAAATCAGTTCAAATCATGAACTTAATTGTCCTTGCCAGCTAGAAAAAGATAAAAGAGCAAATATTTACACTAAAAGTGAGCATGATTTGGGGCTAGTCCTTGACTTCAAATATTGTAGTGCTTCCTAACTTCTATAGAAAAATCTTATGAAAACAAAATAAAGATTTTTTACATGCTTTTCTATTACTTAAGAAGATAGAGATAATAATTGTGGAGTTTAACAAAAATGCTTCAGGATATTATCTGTAACAGCAAAGATAAATCGGCAGTGATATTGACTCAACATTAGTGAGGTAATTTTAAGAGTATTTCCAAAGATGTTTGCAATACATGTCCTACCTACCAGCACCATAAGTTTGATAAGACTGTATAAATAAGAAATGAATACGAGTTACAGGAGCTATGAATATGTTTTGGTAATTGTTTATTCTCAGAATGAATTGAGAGCTTTCCTGGAGGCTCTGATATAATCAATACGCTCTGTCCTAAAGGATGGCACCCCATTAATCCGAGTGATTTCTCAGAACTGGAGCTTCAGTTGCACTTTTAGAAGCTATTCCAGCATTCTACATTCCAGCTGCCTCTGGATGGCATGGCGGGGGATTATCCTGGGTCACTCCTGTGATCTGGTTGTTAGCTATGTTGAGCAAGATTCCATGGCTGTGAATCAGGCTTCCAATAAGCCCCCAAATAGGAATGCTAGCTGAAGCTCTGCTCAGGAAAGGCAAACCAATATCTGACAGGGGTCTGTCCTGACAAACTGCTGTCCTCCATGACAGAAGGGGTCCAATGTAATTAACTCACCATCAAGAGTCTGGTTGATCTTCTTGAGGAATTGTGCTCTATCAGGGTGTGAAAGGTTGAATTGTGCCCACCCCCCCATCCCCCCAAAATTTCATGTGTTGAAGTCCTAATCTCCAGTATCTCAGAATGGGATCTTATTTGGAAATAGAGTCATTGTATATGTAGTTAGATAAGATAAGGTCATACTGGAGTAGGGTGGGCTCTTAATCCAATATGACTAGTGTCCTTATAAAAAGAAGTTTGCACACAGATACACAGAATGGACAGAGCGCTATGTGAAGATGAAGGCAGAGATCAGGGATGCTTCTACAAGCCAAGAAATGCCAAAGACAGCCAGAAAACCACTAGAAGCTGGGAGAGAGGCAGATTCATCTTCATAGACCTCAGACGGAACCAATCCTGCCGACATCTTGATCTCAGGTACTAGCCTCCAGAACTGTGAGATAATACATTTCTGTTGGTTAGGCTGTTCAGTGTGTGATATTTTGTTATGGTTGCTCTAGCAAGCTAATACATCAGGATCTTAGGGTTGGTTTCCTTTGTGGACCATTTGGACATTCAGGGGCAGCAGTAGCCAGATCTATTTTGGCACATGAGAGTCCAAGCTGTTGGGCTCCAATTCCGCCACCGTGACCATTCTGCCCATCATGCAGTACTGGAGTGACCAATGACAAAGACAGGTGGACATCACCAGCCAAGTCATTTTGTCTACTTGGTTGTTCAGTTCCTTTCCCACGGTGGGTGTTTTAATGATCTTTAACATTCAGTTCACACTTAGTATCCTCTCTCATCGGTTCTCCACAGGCCTCTACCTTAGACTTTCTTGTCTCTGTTCTCCCAGTGTTTTTCTTTCCAGGTCCTTGACCAGACATCTTTCCATTCCACTCAATGGAAATCTGTACATATTCTCACCTTGGGCCTCTTTTCTTTCCAAACAAAGCGAAAGACTTAGTGTACTGCTCACAGGTCAGTCTATTGGGAAGAATTTCCCTTTCTACTATTTTTCAAGGCCACCTTTATACGTATCTGTAATTCAGCCACTGCCCATTTTGGGCTTGTACCCATGTACTGAACCAATCCACCTATAAACAAAGCTTGGGCTTTTCCCTCATCTTTCAGCTGGTTGTATGGGTCCTTTCATGCAGCCCTGAGTGGAAGTCAGGGGAGGGGCACAGCTATGGGTAATATGGGGGTCTGAGCCACCTGCGGCTCCCTCTGCCCTCTAGCCCTGCTTGGACTCATTCCAAGAATGCTATTTGCATCTTATTATAGTTTGCTGAGGAGCCTGTCTGACCCATTTATGACATGGTGGGTCTGAGAGAATCCAGCTCATAGTGAGCATTTCTGGACACACAGTCACTTGGTACTCCATGGTTGAGCACTTCATCTCTGCCAAGGCTCAGGAATAGGTCAAAAGCTATTTCTCAAAGACTGTAATTCTTTGTTATGAATGGCATGACCTTGTTTCACAAACCCAGGAAACTGTGTTGTTATTCTCCCAGTGGAACTTGTCATGAGTGCCACATTGCATCTTCTCCTACCAGTGACGTCTCCAACACCATGCAGGGCCCTTTCCTGCTCTGGTCCCAGCTCAAAGCTGGCAGCCTTCTTTGTTAGGCAGGAGGAATGCATTGCGTGCAGAACCCAAAGAGACCTGTCAGGCTCTGTGCTTCTTTCTTTGTGATAGAGGACGCAAGAGGCAGCAATCTGTCTTTAACTTTCAGTCCATCATTGTTCCTGACTACTGGACCCCTAACAATTTCACTGAAGTGGCCAGTCCCTTCAGTCACTGAAGTGGCCAGTGGTATCTCCCATCCTCTGGAGCACATGTGTCTCACCAAGGCCTCCAGCACACCGGCCACTTCTTGCCTTTTCTATCCAATCAGCATGATACCATCAATGTAGTGAATAAATGTGGTATTCAGAGGTATGTCCAGGCATTCGAGATCTCTGTACCGTATTATGACTGAGGATAAGAGAGTTAACATAGCCTTGAGGAAAGGCTGTAAATAAATATTTTTTATCTGTCCCAAAATAGTTCAGATCCTCTTTTAAAACTGGAAAGGAAAAGACTGAGTTTGCCAAATTAATGGTTGAGTACCGTGGTCTCTGGACCTTACTAACCTGCTCTAGCAGTTAAACCATGTCTGGCCCAGCAACTGGGTCACTGCTACTGCTCAGTGAAGTGTACACCAGTCTACAGGCATTCTCTGGGGTCCATCCATCTTCTGCAGGGTCTGGTCTGGAGAATTAAATGGATTTATGACAGGTGAAACCAACCCTGTACCCTTTAGGTCTTTATTCGTGTCTCTACCATTTCTCTGCAGATCCGATTCTGTTTCTGATTTACTGTCTTGGCCAGTGTTGAGGGGAGTGGGGAGCAATTGCAGGTTTATGTTTGGCTTTCCCCACTATGGTGGCTTTTACTTCATAGAGAAGAGACCTGATAGAAGAGTTACTCCAATTGCCATATATATCAATTCCAATCATGCACTCAGGCACTGGGGAAATGGCTACTTAGTGGCCCATGGATGCACTGGGCTTGCTATAAGGCAGGACTCTATGTATTACGTGGACCCATAGCCTCCCTACTCTAATGGAGGGGGGCACAATAATGCTTTGGGTCCTTGATCATCAATGTCAACCCATAACCTGCGTTCAACATTCTTCTAAATGTGTTTATATTTTCCTTTTCCCAGCATACTATGACCTGAGGAGGTGGACATAGATCCCTTGAGGCTAAGACTTAGGGGAATAGTTATGGTATATGCTCGCCATGGTGTTCCAGGGCTCTTCCCTGTAGGGTCTCACCCACTTCTTCAATCAATAAATTGTGGGATCTTTGCAAGAGGTCATTTTTTTTTTTTGAAACTATGATTATCTTCCTGTTCTTCAGTTCTTGTTCCTTTGGTTTTAGATCTCAAACAACATCTGTTGACTGCCTGTCTACCTTGCCCCTAGAAACACAAACTTATTGGTTAAACAGCTCCAAGACTTTCAGTGGATCATGGTCCCTTGTTTGTCCTTCCACCCTGCTGCTCACTTTAGTAATTGTGGCCTCTTGGTTTGTGGCCATCAAGTGCTTCCATCTGGTCTCTACTTCTTCAGGGTCCATCATCTCCATGGATATTAATTACCCTAGCTTTGTGACTACAACTCCTACTACCATTCCTGGCCTGCAGAGGAGGCCACAAGAAAATTCTTAGTGATGCTTGTGCCCCCTATCACCATCACATTCCTGATGGCCTTGGTGAATGGTGGGTCCTCTCTCCTCTCCTGGGTCCTGTTGGTGTCTGGCATTGCAACAGATAGCCATTACAGCATACCCTCTTCTCAGCACCCATATTCCCTTCTCTGATATGTTCCAGGGCAAATCAGACATTTCCACTTCATTGAGATTTGGCTGTCATTTTATTCCAGGTTTCTAAAACTAACCCTAGCAAAATTTGCCCTACCTCTGAAGTAGATGGTTGAATTTTAAATGCTAAGTCCCAGAGCAATGACCCCCCAAGTCAAGGAGTTCTTGCTTATCCAGTCTTAAATTCTGGTTCCCTTGATCAAGTACCCTTAAAATCCAGTCTCAGGGTACTCCCCTATCTCTGACCAGTATGTGCCAGTTAATTCCAGCAGTTCTTTCGTCATATAGTCTCTTTTATCAGGGCCATCATATCCCTAGCTCTTTTAGGCTGGGATTTGACAGTAGTTACCGACCTAGTGTCCAGGAGAGAAGACGGGGCATCTCCTGACAGGTAATCTGTTGTGCTGTAGTGGAGAGGTTTCTGTAGATATTCTAGCACAGTGGAAGTATTAGCTCTCACCAAAGAAAGATGGGCCACCTCTGCAAGCCCAGAGGGTCCAGAGGAGGATGCTTGGTAAACATCATCAGCAGCATCCATCCAGATGTCTCTAGCTCATGTTTCAGCATTCCAGAATTTTCCCTCCAGGGCCTTGACTTTCATATAACAGCTTGCTTTGGCTGAGTGTTTTGATATCCCTGAGCTCAGAGACTTGGATCCTTTGGTCTTCCACCTGCCGCGCTATTGGTCTGTCTTTCCACTGAAGGAGATGAGGACTGTTTTGTGAGCTCCCACCTAAACTCCATCTCTCACACTTAGCCACTAACTGCCTATTGGCAGCTCTCAATTTCTCATTCTCCTTCTGCAGGGCATCAATGCACCTTTGCAGTAATCAGCTAACCCCAAAGTTGCAGTCTTTCTGTCTTTGCAGCCATTGTTTCCCCGTATTTTTCAAATGACTGTATCAAAACATTGTTCTAGGTCACTGTAGATGCAATCATTAACAACTGACCACCGCCACGTGTAAGGGACTATCCCTGACCTATCTACCAAGCAGGATACATTGATCCCATCTGCTGAGCAATGCGTGAGCCATTCCCAGTCCCCTTATTACCACCTGTTTACTCAGATCACATCCGGTACCATTTGTGTTAGTCCAGGTCCTCCAAGAAGCAGATCTAAAGAAATTTATTATGACAAATGCCTGTGAGAAAAAATGGGGAGGAGGTAGGTAGAGGCTGGGAAAGCCATCAGACTCCATGAAAGTCTGAGCCTGAGTGAAGGAGAAGAAAAGAATGTTGGGTGAAAGCAACCTAGACAAGTGTGTAATCTAAGGGAAGTTGAGCAAGGCCACTGGGGAATCCACAAGGAACAGGCGCCCAATGACAGAGTTCCCTGCATCCTAGGGTTGGCACTTAGTGTCACTGGAGTGCTTACTCACTGGCTGGCGATGAGCCAAACATGGCAATGGATTTCAGAGAGCAGCAGCTAGGGCCCTAGGCCAGTTACACTCCCTTAAGTTAGTTAGAGTTCTGCAAGGTGCATTCTCATGGCCACCAAAATGCCTTTCTATAGGTCCCTCCTGGTGAATACCTTATGCAATTAATTCAGATTTCAGTTCTGTAAAAATTAGACCTTGACCTAACATCAACAAAACGTTTCTACTGAAGTTATTCATTGACTCAGGATTTGTGCAGTCTCACACAGCCCTGCCCTTAGAATTTCAGGATGGTTTAATGCTTTGCTGTTGCCATCTTGAATTTCTTAATAATTTTTGAACAAATGGGCTCTGCTTTCATTCTGCGTTGAGTCTTTCAAATTTCCTAGCCAGACTTGTCGACCCTACCAGCAAAATCTAGCCCATTCGGAATAAGAATAAATATTGGGGCTATCTTGGCTAAAATATTCAGTTTGTTCTCTTCAGAGACACTCCAGCTAGCTTTTCAGCAGCTGTTTAACTCTACCCTGAAAAGTTTCCCGTTTTCAGAGCACAATCATAAGTTCACTTCTGTTGAGATTTTCAGTATTTATATTTCCACTGGATTGTCTACCCTTTTAAATCACTACTGTTTATGAGAACACAACTTCTGCTTTGGAAGTCCAAAATAAGAGTTTGAATTTGTTAGCCAGGTTTATCATGGGCATTGCATAGCATTTGATTTCCTTTTGGGTAGCCAAAAGGCAGTTTATGCTTATAATAAACACAATGACCACTCCTATAAATATTATAGATCAGGTAAAAAAATAAATCCATGACTAGTGGGAAAAAAGCAAACCAGGTCTGTAGAAAAGACCCAGATGAATGTTGGGACAAATTTTCATGGGCTGTGTTTGGTAATTTACCTCTTGTTTCAGGTTGTCTTACAAGGGCTAATCACCAGATTTTCCCCTGAGTGATTGGCTGAGTTACAACTGGCCAGTGGATCCTTTCCAAAATCATAGCGATTGTCACATCAGATGGTTCAATGACTTCTCCTCTAACAAAGGAGCAACTATAGACAACCTTCTCCAAACAACCTCTTGATAGGCAAAATCGTGGTAATGATAATGACCTGGATATTGTACATTCATATCTTACAGGCCAACTTTGTCCACCCCTGGCCAAAAGAGGGTACTGAGAAAGACAAAAGTACCTCTGATGGCTGTCAGCTGAGCTGGCCTGGCTCTAAGAGCTAGGCCATGGTGTTCTGCTGAATATAAGGAATTTGTCACAGAACACATCAGACAAGGCCACTCTGTGACCAAGATGGAGCAAAACCGAAACAAGACCACTCCTTAGTCATGTCGGCCTGAGCATAGCCAAAATCAAGAGCACAGTCCAAATCACAAAACGATCACACACCTCCCTCTCTTAGCTGTGTAAATGACTGGTGCTTCTTTACTAAGTATAGCTTTACCCTGCTACATTCCTCTTGTCTTTAGATAAAAAAATTGTTGAGGCATCCCAATCATAGAATGGCCCTTACTTTCTGACAGCACTCAGTTCAGAACAAAACTAAGCTTTCTTGAACTTTCTCCAAAATCTTATAGTATAAACCCCAATTCTATAACACCCACCCTGAAGGCTCTTTCACTGAAATGCTCCATGGTTCCCCCTGGAGTGTGTTCTCCCTATAGCAACAAGCCAACAAACCCAGCTTTGTCTGACTGCAGCTGTGTTCCTGGTAGACAGGGGCTGGAGGGCGCTGCTAGCTCTTATCTCAGTTTTAAATTTTGATTCTATATTTATTTGTACCACTATTTGTTAAAGTTGGGCTTTTCACAGAATTGTAAAAGCAGGGATTGTGTCGATTTTGTTCACATTGTATTTACAAAGCCTGTACAAAGCATGGTATTCTGTAGTCTGTAAATAAATACTTGTTGAATGAATGGAGAAGAAAGGAGATCTGAGAATGTGAAAAAATCAGTATGTTTGACTTGAAAAAATGTTTTAAAAAATGATCCTCTTTATTATGTAAAACTCTATAACAAATCGTGACAAGCCTAGAACCAATATCCTTGCTTTATAAAGACTTATCTTAAAAACATAGCCACTACAATGGGTTATTATTTGGTCATAAAAAGGAATGAAGTACTGATACATGCTACATGGATGAATATTGAAAACATTATTCTAAGTGAGGGAAGCCAGTCACAAAGATCACATTATATCTGATTTTATTTATATAAAATGTCCAATAGACATATCTATACAGGAAGTAGATTAATGGTTACCTAGGGCTGGAGGGCTGGGGGCATTGGAGGTTATAGCTAAAAGGTATTTTTTAATTTTGGTAGAGTAATGACAATATTCTAGAACTGCTTGTTGTGATGGTTGTACAACTCTGTAAATACACTAAAAATCACTGAATTGTATAATTTAAATGGGTGAATTATATGAATATAAGTATATAAATTATATCTCAATAAAGCTGCTACCAAAGAAAATGACCATCACTGTAGCATTTTACGTTCATTAGAGATGATACTTCTGATGTTTTTAATGACACGGAAACACTATTAATATAATGTTATGCAAAATGGCAAGACACAGAAGTGAATGCATAAGTAATGTAAACTATATTTATACATACACAGAGAGACTGAAAGGAAATTCCCTGAAATGTTAATGCTATTTATATCTACGCTTCAAGTGATTTTTATTTTCCATTGCATAGTTTTCATATTTTCCAAATATTCCATAATGAGAAGATATTACTTATAATCAGAAAAATATTACAGAAATATTTAGCTAAAATACCATGATTTTGTCCTGACACAGCTCTATTGCAAAATAGAAAAGAAGCTTTGGTTTCTTTCAAGGTAAGCATGCCTCAGAGGACACAAAACATATATATATATATATATATATATATATATATATATATATATATAGTCTTTTTTTTTGACACATAATGATCACTTTCTCAAGAGAATAGCCTGCCAGGAATTAACACTTTCTGATGGCATTTGGTGATGGAATTTGAGTCAAAATTACCCACTGAGTCAAAGGTAAAATCTTAATTTTTCATAACTCATCTTAAGAATATTATGTCCTTGAAGAGGGCACCATAAAATGCTTGTCATTCCACTTGTGACTTCCCAGAAATTAAAAAAAAACTGATCCTAAGAAATCCAAACTTTCCTTTAAAACGTAGTTTAAGAAAATCTCAAGTGGTATATAAAAACTCTAAATTTAAAATATATAAAACTTCAACAGAGAAAATTTTGAAAGCTACAATGACATGGTTAGAAGAAGAAAAGATTAATCTGTAGAGGGTGAAGCTGGAGAAAATGTGAGATCTAGTGTGAGAAAAGATATGAGAGAGGAGGAAGAATTTCAGTAAATAACTGAACTATTAACATTATATTGCAGGATGCAATTTGTTGCTAATGTAGTCATTTAGATATGACATAAGAAATAAGTCCTTGTTCTTAAGAAGCTTCATGCTAGTTGGGGACACACAACAAAGATAGGTCCAAAAATACTTAAAAGTGCTTCTGGAACACTATGTGGTCAATAACAAATTCACATTATGAATATGAAAAAAACATTAAGAATATGAAGCAAAAGAGAGGAAAGTAGCTCTGCAATCCACTTCCTGTGTATCAGGTAGTCAGATTAGGAGCAGATTCTGAAGCATGACATAAGGGCTCCTCAGGACCCAGAAATAAATTTCATTCTCCCCCGAGAGTAGTCTTAACTGACCCAGCTTCCTTAATTCATATGTTCTCTTGTTACAAGCATTCTTATTCTGTCTATTCACCTCTGCTTCTATTTCTCTGCTTGTCATTACTGGGTTTTGACCCTGGTTTAACTTTGCCTAGAATCTCAGTTTGGTAAATGTTATGGACTGAAAGTTTGTGTCTCCCTCAAATTCATATGCTGAAGCCCTAACCTCCAGTGTAACAGTAATTGGACATGGGGCCTTTGGAAGGTAATTAGAGTTAGAATAGGTCATGGGGGTGGGACTCTCATGATGGGATTAGTGCCCTTATAAGAAGAGACACCAAGGTACTTGCTTGCTCTCTCTCTGCCTTGTAAGGACACAGCCAGAACGTGGCAGTCTGCAAGCCAGGATGTAAGCTCTCACCAGAACCCAATTATTCTGGTACCCTGATTTCAGACTTCCAGCCTCCAGAACTGTGATAAATAAATTTCTGTTGTTTAAAACACTTAGTTTATGGTATTTTGCTATGGCAGGCCAAGCTAATGCAGTAGACTTTGCCCATTGCCCCTTAAAACCTATTTTTTGAGACATTTTAAGTATTGGAGCTATGGTAGAAATAAATTGACAAAATCAAGTAATAAAAAATGTCTGGGGCTTCCCTGGTGGCGCAGTGGTTGAGAATCTGCCTGCCAATGCGGGCGACATGGGTTTGAGCCCTGGTCTGGGAAGATCCCACATACCGCGGAGCAACTAGGCCTGTGAGCCACAATTGCTGAGCCTGCGCGTCTGGAGCCTGTGCTCCGCAACAAGAGAGGCCGCGATAGTGAGAGGCCCGTGCACCGCAATGAAGAGTGGCCCCCGCTCGCTGCAACTAGAGAAAGCCCTTGCACAGAAACGAAGACCCAACACAGCCATAAATAAATAAATTAATTAATTAATTTAAAAAAAAAAAGTCTGTAACTAGTGTAATTAGTGTGTCTGTAAATTTTGTAAAATTCTACAACCTAAAGAAAAGTTGTGCCTTGGTCTCTCCCTTTAAATTTATATCTTATATAAAAATTTTAACTTAATGCTTGACACTAGTTTTAGATTAATTGAATGTTTGATTCTCTTAAAATGGATGTGAGGAAGAGTATTTTCTTGTATGCTGTCTGCTTATTTTTTATTATGATGGAACAATAATGACCTGAAGAAAAAATGGCTTTGCTATTCTTTTAAATTTCCGAAACATTGATTTTGAAAAATTGTCTTGGGAAGACACTTTTTACACATATTGAACTGTACTCATTTAAGTAGTCAGTACAAGTCACTCTTTCTAGATGATTTATTTGATCAGCTTTATAAAACTGCCTTTTGAAACAGCTTGGCAGGCATGTAGGGAGATCACGTTCTTAGAACTTGGTTCTTGTTCTGTTGCATTACTGAGGTTTTTCAGCTGTCCTGTGCACATCTGACAGCAGAAGCTATGGTCCATTTTCAGACTAAAACCATGTTTGTCATGCTCCACGGTAAGGAACTTTGAGTCTTCATCTAAACAGGAGTGCAGAAGCTGGAAGAGATACAATTTATTTCCTAAGAGGCTCTTTGTACTCACCTGTCCTGGTATTTCACACAGTGCTTGAAATCTAAGAAACATAAATGGCTGTACCTAGTTAACAGGAGAGCATAGCTATTATTCCAGTCCTGGATGAAATTAACCTGCTAATCTGTCTGTCATAAAGTTTCTATCAAAGTCTTGGTGGAAAGGATATTTCCGGAAGATAATTTAGGAGAAAACCTGTATGGCCACCTTTCTGAGTAATTTACATGCAAACTTTGGATCAAATTCTGATATGATGGCTACATAGTTCAGTTATAGTGCTTGAGTGCACAATAGATTCACCTTTACTGGACTGTATCCTAATGCACAGCTTTGGACTTCCTGGCAAAGCCATTTAAATCCAGAGCTGGATTTCTTGTAACTCTGCTTTCATGAACATTGTGCATTGTATCATTCTATAGCTTCAACCTCATGTCCCAGGAGAAAATGCATATAAGCATTTGGGATACCTGAAGCCTTAGTATGGTTGAGGAATGAATATATTTCCCTCTCTCATGTAAAGAGATTTATAACATTTTCCTGTTCACTCTAAGATACGTAGTTAGACTTACATCGATGCTAAGTGAAGGTATAGTATATTTGCTTTTCTCCTTTTAGTTCTGGGTTCTCCCTTTTCAATGTTGTTATTTTTTTGTGCTATTCTTTCCCAATAGTTTTCTTCAAGTCCTTTTTTTAATAGTGGGAAATAGAAATATATGATAAATAATTTGGTTTTTAACATCAACATCAAAACTGACAACTGTATAAAGTTAATTTGTTATCTCCTAAAGGTTCAGTCCCACGTATGCCTCTAGGTAAAGAGAAATTAACACCAATCTAACCTGGCAGTAGAAGGTGGGTCACCGCAATCCTCCTCACAAGCTTTAACAAATGCTGAAAAATCTTGCTTATAAGAGACAAAACATGATTATGGGCTTCTTCTTCCTCTCAATAGTATGTGACATTTCATGAAATCTCAAGGCAGTTACAGTTGTCAAATAACTGCACACATTAAGGGCTTATGAAGTTGTATTCAAGTCTACCCAAATCTTTAACATATACCTTGACACCATTTCTGTGGACTTATGAGTAGGGCATGGAAAATTCTGGTGTGTTATTTCATCTAAGCTTTACTTACAAAGACAGATGAAAAATTGCTAGGTTCACATACTCTTCTCCATCGTATTTTTAAATTTCAATATATTTTATATACTTAATTTCTGATAAAAGTACAAAAAGAAAGAAAACTTTAGCTCCATGAAAAAAAGGGAATTAAGCTAGGATTAGTTTGTAAATATAAACTTTTTCCTTTTAATTTTTAACCAGTTTACTGTGATTTGCTTCATCCAGTAGAGTTGATCTAATAAAGAAACATTAAAAAAAATCGTTCCCACAACCTGTCATCTTTACCTGTTCATTTGACATTTTCCCATATCTAAATTGCTGAAGGAAAGAGCACATGGGCAATTGGCCAAATTGTCTTTCAGGGCATTTCAGTGTAGGGCTTCCCCATAGTGGCATATTCATTAGGATGGAGATTTGTAGAAAACCCAACATAAAGCAAAAGACCTGGGATTATCTACAAGACCGCAGCCTGATGTAACCAAGAGATAAGTCCTTTGTTTTCATCTTCAGCTCTTGGTTTGACACTTTCACTCTGCCTTTTCTTTGTTATCCCTAAGTGCTTATTGTCTGTGACAAATCCTGTCCTCACAGTTGAGTGCTGAATCCTTCTCAACAGAGGAGCTAGTGCCCAGCTAGTGAGATTTTTTTTTAAATTACAAAACCTGACATCAGAGGGTTTATTTTAAGAATCACCAACCAAGCCTCAATGTATATGACAACACAGTAAGCCTAAGAGAAAATTTTCATTATCATTGTCACCAACCTTGAAGCTAGGTGTTTAGATTTCTTACAAATGGCAGTCAGTAGGGCTTAAGGTCATATTTAATTTTATTTAGAAAAAACTAATGTGCCATTTCTGACTCCTAATTATTGTGCATTACATTTAGATACATGGCTTTAAACTTCGAGCCACATCTGAATTTAATTCACTTAATTTGCATGTGTGTGTGACAACTTGAGAGCATTCTCAGTAATACAGTAAAACATATGAAAAGAGTAAGTGGACTGAAAAAAGGGTCAGGAACTGTGGGTCTCCTTGCTCTTGAGCTTATCATTGAACAAGCCTGAAGAGCTTGTAGAAATCTTCTTGCTTAGATGTATAGCTTCCTGTGTTCTTCCTGACATAATTATACCACTTTATCCAAAAGTTTATCTTCTTTCACTGAGCGATCAATTTCAGGAGCATGTAGAATATTCAAAGAAGAAGTAGACAACCTCCGTAATTCCCACTCAGAAGTTGGAAACTGTAATCGAAGACACTAAGCAATTAGGCAACACATAGTAAGAGTTTTTACACAGAATGATTCTGTTGCTAGAAATTTATATAAAAATTAGGCTTTAAAAAAACAGATATTTATTTCTCACAGTTCTAGATGCTGGGAAGTCCAAGATCAAGGGGCTGGTCAGTTCAGTTCCTGGTAAAAACCCTCTTGTTGGCTTTCAGACAGCCATTTTTTATTGTATGTCCTCGCATGGCTGCTGGGGGGTGGGTGGGGAGGAAGGGGGCCACTCTGATCTTTTCTTATAATGACACTAATCCCATCATGAGGACCCCACCCTCATGACCTAAACCTAATTACATCCCAAAGGTCCCACCTCTTAATACTTTCACATTGGGGCTTAGGGCTTCAACATATGAATTTTGGGGGGACACAAAATCCAGTCCATAACACTTATCCAGATGATTATAATGTTTATATGTACATGCAAAGGTCTATGAACAGCCAAGACAATCTTGAAGAAGCAAATGATCTGGAGAGCAAACATGGACGTTATTAGATGCTTCAGTGAACTCTACCCCTCAGGGTTTCATTGACTTGGTCCTTTTGCTGTAAAAAGAATGGTGATCAGGAGCATTGTTAAGTGTGCTGAGCCAACATGATGATGAATGAGGCATTGACTAAGTCAACAGATGGTAGCAATGGAAGAAACATAGTGAATGGGGAAGGCAAACCCCTATCCAGGATGAGTCTCTGTTAATGTGAGAACAAACTGAAGCTCTTTCCATAATGGAAGAGATCCAACATAATTAAACTTCCACCAGTCAACTAGCTGCTCTCATTTTGTTATGGTGCCGATTTTGAAAATCAATCTTGGTGTCTGTTATTGGCCATTGGGACAATCAGAACTGGTGGTAGTTAGATCTGCTTTTTGAAAGGGGAATTCACATTGCTGTGCCCTTGCATAACCTCTGATTCTGACATCATTGCTACATTTTCATGAGCCCATCAGACAGGCACTAGCTGCCATGGGAAAGGAAATAATGACATACACAGAACAGACCATCTTGTGCAACACTTCACTGAGAAGGTCCTATGCAGTCAGTGTCCTCTGGGGAGCATTTACATGAGATACCATTATTTTCCTCTGGGCATATTCTTTTTTAAAAAATTAATTAATTATTTTTGTCTGCGTTGCGTCTTCGTTGCTGTGCGTGGGCTTTCTCTAGTTGCATCAAGCAGGGGCTACTCTTCGTTGTGGTGCACGGGCTTCTCATTGTGGTGGCTTTTCTTGTTGCAGAGCACGGGCTCTACGCTCCCGGGCTTCAGTATTTGTGGCTTGCGGGCTTAGTTGCTCCGTGGCATGTGGGATCTTCCTGGACCAGGGATCGAACCCTTGTCCGCTGCATTGGCAGGCAGATTCTTAACCACTGTGCCACCAGGGAAGTCCTGGGCATATTCTTAAAAGTTCACCTCCAATTATGTTTCAGATATCTTTGTAAGAAATATAATGGTACTTTCCTTCCAAGTCCCTTCTATCCAGTCAACCATTAATTATTGCCCATGCATCACTATAGATACATAATTCTGACCATCTTTCCTTTCATGCAAATATACAACCAGTTGAAAGTTTTGTTCTGTCCAATCTCCCTCCTCAAGGATATCTGTGTTCCCACAGCACTCTATGTCTTCCTTAGTTTTGAACTATTTATAAACCACAATTATTTTTTCTTCCTCTATCAGTTGGTCGTGGAGAGCTCACAGTTAAGCCATAAATGTGGAATAAAGGAAACATGGTATAGCAGTAGATAGAGGAACTCTGGAAGTATGAACCAGTTGCTCATGAAAAATACTTGTGCCTTAAGAACTGGTTTTATCCTGATCTTGTTATTAACTATTATTCTCCTTGATGATGGAGTACTGCTTTATTCACACTCAACTTTATGACTTGGAGGATCATACAGGAGCCAGTTCATGATGGTCAGCATAGGTCACACGGTCATGTAATATCCCATGGTCAGGAATTCAGTCTCTCAAGGACTCAGTAGTGAGCCAGGAGCTGTTATAGAGATAGAGATAGAGATAGAGATAGAGATAGAGATAGAGACAGAGAGGGAGAGAGAGAGAATATATTTACTTGCAGAGGAGAACATGGATTTTTCCGTGACGTAATACAGTTGGCCTCCCCATCCACAGTTGGTTGACTCCATGGATGCAGAACCTGGGGATACAGAAGGCCAACTCTACCACTCAGTGAAACACTACTGATCGCACATCAAGGATGAATCTCAAAAGTATTGTTGATCCAAAGAAGTCAAACACAAAAGATACATAATGTGACTGTGTGATTGCATTATATATATGAAGCTGAAGAATAGGGAAAAATAATCTCTTGTGATCAAAGTCAATAGTGGTTGTCTAAAGTGGTGGGACTTGACTGGAAAAGGGTAAGAAGGGACTTGCTGGAGTGAAAAACATGATCTTTATCTTTATGTGATGGTTGCACAGGTGTATACATTTGTCAGAATTAATGGGCAGTACACTTAATACTTATAATTTTACTATTTGTAAATTATATTGCAATAAAGTATTTTTAGCATTGGTTAAAAAAAAAAATCATGGATTTTCCAAAATCGCTAGGGTTCTGCATCTTGTGCACTGTGATTCTCCTATCCAGGTTTTTCACAGGCTCCACTGAGCATCCTAAGCTGTCACAGATACTTTGAACACTATTTTATCTGCTTGGTTATGAAGCCAAATGGCAGAGCAGCTTGCACTCTAGCCTGGCCCAGACGGAGAGTCTTTTCTTGATCTGTCCCTACATTCAAAGCTGCCATAATCACAGGATGTTTGGTAAATGGGTCACAAGACCTCATCCAAAATTATTTGCCTCTGAAATCTAAGGAAGCATGAAAACATTATGCCTCTTTCTTAGAGGAAAGGGGTACAAGATAGAATAAATACTACTTCACATTGTACTGGTATATTTTTATCTTCTCCTGCCCCCTGGACCTTCTAAAACTTCCCTGAAGTGGCAGACTTCTGATTTTTTGTGAAATTCTATGCTACTTCATATTTGTCTTACCAAGGAACCAAGGGCGGCTGCTATTTCTTGCTCACCAGGCCCTATTTCATCAATAGAGGGAACCAGCCTATATTCTGTGGGATGATGAGACAATCAAGGTTCTTGTGAAGTAAATAGTAACAGAGAGTCAGAAAACTGATGGAGTCTTAACCAGAAGAGTGAAGATGCGCTGCTGTCACTGACAAATGAAATTGCTCTGGTGCGTTTTACTGATAGATTTAGAGAAACAATAATTGCATAGCAGCTGTGTTGATTTATTACAGTCAAAGGACAAAATCTGGGCTCCAACTGCAGTTTAAGATACCATCCATTTTTATTTAAGGGTAAATCTACTTTCATGGTCCAAGTCACATCTGCCAACTGCACATGACATCATGTTAAACGAGGATGTGTTGTAGAAATTACCATAGCTTCATCTCTGAAGAATATAGTATTGTTTTTGGTTTATTCATCTTGTGAAGAGGAACAGAATTCTATGAGCTTTCCCACAATAATGGGTCTTACTTCATGTTTCAGGGAGCCAAAGGTGTCTAGGGATTTTCTTTTAAACTATGCTTTTAGGATCTTTTCCTGGAAATTGGGTAATGATCTGGGTCTCTTTATCATTATGATTCAAATCTGTTCTCCATTCAGTAGATCTAGAGGTTGTATATTCTCAATTACTTAGATAAAACTAAGCCTTACTTTATTATACTTTCTATTTAATTCAGTTTTAATAATTCATAATTAATTTAACCACTGCCACAGATTCTTGAGTTTAAAACTTTGTGGTTACCACTACGGTCTTTCTGCTAACCACAGGTACTACAGCCACTTTATCTCTAATGGTTACATGTTGGCACGTGGCCTCACTCACTCCTAGACCAGTTTCCACCAGAAATGTGGAGCCCAATTCAATGACAACATCTCCCCCTGAAGCAGATGCTGTCAGTGCTCCAACTGTATCCTTGCAGATCTCTGATCTTGAAGGACATAGGTTAGGCTAAAGTGAGCAAGTCCCTCAGTGATGGCTTTGAAAAGATTGGAGTGTCCATAGCCTGTTTTTATTTGCTTCCTAGTGCATGAAAGAGTCAGCATGGTTAAAGAAACAGACTGGAGGAGATCAACCTACTCCCATTTTGGCAAAAATTTAAGGTAAAAAGGAAGACTCACAGACAAGTTCTATTTCAAAAACAAAAGAACCAACCTGTGGGTTGAATGCATAAACAAGCTCTTAGATTAGACTTACCTAGGATTATGAAAGTCAGCAAGCGAATATGTGCCCAGAGCTTTAGAATCAGAGCAACTCAAGAAGATCCACATCTTTTATTGGCAGGCTTGGCATAGAGTGCAATGACATAAGACTTCAAAATACCTCAAGGAACCCTGTTGAGCCGTGGCTCATTGAAGAGTATTTCCCAAGAGTGGTGGTGTACCTCTGTACAATAGTGTCGCAAGTTTCTACAGCACCACTGGGTCTAACCCCACCTTTTTGACACAGAGAGAACATGCAGTATTGTATATTGTACTTGCTTGGGACTGACTTTTGGAATTAATTAATTTTCTTGGGTGCAGGATGATATAGAGCCAAATGCTTATCCAAGGAGTCATAGAATCCCAGAGAACAGATATGCAGGGCTCATCTGGTTCAACTCTCTGATTATAGGCACAAAGATGAGAAAGCATTTTCCAATCATCAGGTTGAATTCTGTTCCCCTTATGCGTGTTTCCTCATTTTTCACTCCATGTTGTAGTTGAGAAAAATAGGAAAGGCATAATCAAACACTGATGTATGGGTTTTATTAATGTTACATTGAGAACCATATGACCATATGAGAACATTATGATTATATTTTAGGACCAGCAGAAATGATAAAAGAATTGCACTGGTTTTATTAATAATAATGATATACTATAGGTCATGTGAGACCAGTAAATATACAACTTTGATAAACAGAATATTAAGATCATTTCTGGAATGGAGATGGGAGATACTTTAAAGACAATTAGCTTAAAACAAATTATATTCTGCATTATTTTCTGTGTTGTGTAATGATTTGCCACAAACTTAGTTGCTTAAAACAACACACATCTACTATCTCAGTTTCTATGAGCCAGGAGTGCAGGCATGGCTTAACCAGACCCTCTGCAAGGTTGCAATCAAGGTGTTGGCCAGAGTTGGGTTCCCATCTGGAGGCTCAGTTGGGGAAGGGTCCACTAGAAGTTCACTCAGATTGTTGGCAGAATCCATTTCCTTGTGACTGTAGAACTGATAACAGCTCAGCTCTTGAAAGTGAGCATAGAAGAGTATGACGGAAAGTGGGGGATAAGTTGGGAGATTGGGATTGACATGTACACACTACTAATATAAAATAGATAACTAATAAGGACCTGCTGTATAGCACAGGGAACTCTACTCAATACTCTGTAATGGCCTATATGAGAAAAGAATCTAAAAAAGAGTGGATACATGTATATGTATAACTGGCTCACTTTGCTGTACACCTGAAACTAACGCAACATTGTAAATCAACTATACTGCAGTAAAAACTTAAAAAAAAAAGGAGTATGATGGTTAATTGTATGTTTCAACTGGAGGATGTTTTTAGATGAAGTTAATATTTAAATCAGTGATCTTTGCGTAAAGCAGATGGACTTCCATAATGTGAGTGAGCCTCGTCTAATCAAATAAAGTCTTTTTGTTCTCAAAAAGATTGACCTCCCCAAATAAGAAAGAATTCTCCAACAAACTGCCTTCTAACTTCATCTGCACGATAGGCTCTCCTGAGTATCCAGCCTACCAGCCCACACTGCAGATTTGTACTTGCCAGCCTTCATAACTGGATGAGCCAATTCCTTATACTAAATCTCTATTTATCCATCCACACAACACACACACACACACATGCACTATTGGTTATTTTTCTCTGGAGAAGCCTGACTAACAAAGAGAGACTCCAGATCCAGTCATCCACCAGGATGAAGTCTTATATGATGTATGATAATCAAGAGAGTGACATCCATCACCTATGCCACAAACCATAACCTAGTCAAGAGAGTGATTTTCTATCACCTTTGCCACATTCTACTGTGGCAAGTCCCAGAGTCCTTCCACACTCTGGGTGTGGAGGGGATTATACAGGGGTGTGAATACCAGACCATAGGGATCTTAGGGTTTACCTTAAAGTCTGTCTGGCACATCCTCTCTACTCTTAAGTGAAAAACAGTGTGGAGCAATTGAAAAGCTTGGACATTGGACACAGCCACAAACTTATATTTTGTGCCCTCAGTTTAACGTCTATATCACCTTGAGCATCTGTAGCATGGCAAAGGGATTTCCAAAAGAGAAGAACCAAATCTGCAGCTGCAATGGGGGTGATCTGGTGATTATCAATAGGAGTGCAGGAATTTATAGTTGAAGATAAGAACAATACGGTGGGGATATGGAGTGAATCTCCCCCCCTCCCCCCACCATGGAAAGGTGGGGAGGGACAAGAGAGGAAGAGAAACCCCCTTTTCTACTGGAAAGGAAAGTGCTGTCAGTACCCTTAGACCACAGAGATTCTAAGAGGTTAAAGGAATTTGAGTTGTAGGGTAAGGAGGAGAGTGAGTCCTGCCATATGTTCCCAGCCTTTAAGGATCATGGAATTTGCTTCCTACCCCGCCTCAGAAGTAAAGGGGTCTACCCCTGGCAATGTAGTTTCAGAGCAGATCAGACTATACGGTGAAGTTGCCCATCTCAGGGCACCACAGCTGGGGCATGGAGGTCAAGATAACAAGAGCAAAAAGTGCTGACAATGGCAAAGGGAACACCAAACCAGGTGGCGCTGGGAGTGGCGGCCAAGTTGCCATCCCTGAGGAGGGAGGGGGCTGAGAAGGTAACTCTAGCCATTCATCCAATGCTTTCCAATAGGGGCTGTTCAAGAAATTTAGTTTTGTTGCCAACAATGGAATTATCCATAAACTCGGTATTATACTCCTCCAGGCTAATGGAAAATATGAATACTTACCTTACCAGATTGTTAGGGACACAACAGGATGGAGTGTTAAAGTTTTTAGCATATATTAAGTACTTGGTAAGTACAATTTTCATTTCCGATTAGTAAAAAGAAACATCCAGACTGTATCTACTTGATAACTCTAAACTGTTTTTCAAGTGGAGATTATTGAATTGACTAAAATTTTTTCACTGAAAATAGGATTCAGGCAAATTCTGAAAGCCAAAGCAATCTGTAATCTGCACAGTTTTTTTTTTTTTTTAACTCCAATCTAACCTCTTCTACTTCCTTCATGATTTGCATGTGGCTGGAAATTGACAGATACGGCAAAACATATGGAAACAAATGTCCTTTTTCGTCTTGTTCCTATTGGAGAGGGTTGGGGAGAGGCAGTGCTGGTGGGCCAGGCCATTAACATCTGAACTGGGATAGGATGTTAGGAGGCCAAAGAGACTTGCTGTGAACATTGACCGAGAGCTACCCATGAACGAGTGTAATTCAGAGATTGGACTGAACTCTTCTTAGAAGAGACGAAGCAGAGTAGTATTGAGGGGATACCAACAAGTATGAAGTATGTGTTGTCACCAATGACTGAGAAAGGAGTCAGGAGCTAACTAGAAGATAATCCAGTGGAAAAACAGTAAAACCATACAGACGAGGCCAGCTTTATGGTTGTGTGACCCACAGAGTCACACAGGGGCCCCCACTAAAAAGGTCAAAGTTCATCACTTTGAACTTAATAATTGTTCAGTAAGGGACTTCTCATTTTCATTTCACAGTGGACCCTACTGTTGTAGCCAATCCTGTATCCATGGCCCAGGGCTTTGATAAAGATGAAGGATCAGAAATGGAGTCTGCTAGCAGGATGGCCTCAGGGGCAGCTGGAGGAAAGGCCAGAGTCATGTGGACCTTGGTAATAAGTAAGTGTGAAAATTCACCTCCAGTGATCTGCTAGTAAGTGTTCAGGGTCCAGATCTTACCAACTGGAAAGTTTTCAGAGTCAAAGCATTATACCTGTATTTTTTGGTTTTTATTGCTGCTACTATTAAGTTGGATAGTTCTTTAAAAAGTTTTTCAATGATTCCCCCTTCTCTGACCTCCCAGAAGTCATTGTGACTCTGTTTATTTGTCTCCTTATCAGACTGCCAGACTGATTAAATGAAAAAAAACAGCTATGAACGTTTTAAAGGGGGAGTTGGTTTTAAACACACACACGCACACACACACGCGCGTGCACGCACACACACACGAACACACTGCGTTAGTACCCTGGAAACAGAATTCTGTTACTTTCAATGTAACACACAAATGAAGATTTATTAATATATAACACATCACTCTGTGATTTGTCCAATGCTTTGTGAAACCAAAATTTGCTGTTTTGGTATATTTTTAGACATGGTTTCCAAAGGTGTTGACATTGTCTAGAAAATATAGTAAAAACAATACCCAGACAGCAAGAATATAAACAAATGAGATAAACAGGCTTATTTATTTATTCATTTACTATATCAACAGTTTCAGACGGCAATTCAGAGTTATATACAATTTATTCTAAAAAGTTGTAAATAATGTTAACATTACTCTTCTGACAAGAGTGTTTTTCTGAGCTTGTTCTTTCTCTCTCTCTCTCTCTCTCTCTCTCACACACACACACACACACACACACACACACACACACACACACACACACATTCATACCCATCCACTCTCATGGCCTCGCATATATATCTTTATAGTTCATCTCTCTTCCCCCATCATCCCTGTTTACTAGCCTGAGCCAGCAATGGAAAAATGAAAGGGAAAAGTGGGTCTTCAGCAGGAAGACGAGTTTAGGTTTTCTATTTGGGGCCAGCAAGTAATGTGAGACTTACACGCTGTGCTGACAGACGGGGCTGGGGGAGAGTGGGTGGTGGGAAGAGGTGGGTTTTTGGAATGTACCAAATGCACACCTTCTACCTCTAATGATCCCACCCAGTGAGGTGACCTGAATTAGTCTCGTGGGACAGAGCAAGGGTGGATTATCTATGTGGTCATATTTCATGCCTTGATAAGTACAAACTTCATGAGTCTCATGACCTCATCTAATGATTTTTTTAAATCAACAAATACATATTTTACCTATTACACTATCTAGCAGAAAAGAGACAAAGGGTTCATTCAGACTAGATTAAAAAAAAATGTCTATCACAACCACTAACACAAAATAAAAGCAACATGCCTCACCAGATACACAACAAAACACAAGGCAGCTTTTTCATCCAGAAAGATACAAAGGTAGTGCTCTGAGCCCTCTAGAGAATGCAGGGATACTTTCCTGCTCTGCAGCCTGCAAGGGGCAGCAACAAGTGCCCTGCAGGTGTTTCTGAGTCATCAGACAGCACTCAAAGCTACAGTTGATTAAGATAAGACTTTTAATCCATTTCTTGCTCCTAAGAGTCTGCTACGAATGTTTCCAATGAGGTGAAATCTGTGTTCAGTCAACAAGGCAAAGAACATGGATACTTCCCTCCAAATGGCAAGGAAGTAGCTTTTCATGAGGTATCAAATATTACCTCACCACAGCCAGCAACACTTTGGTCTTTCCTTTCTGTCTGCAGATTCTTTTATATGTTGTCCCCTCATGTCTAACCAGTTTGGTCTTAAACTCAGAGACTGGATGATCCGTTGACCAGACCTATTATTCCAGAATCACAAAAGACATCACATTAATACAATCGAAAGATCATCCATTTCATAAGAACATGGAAAATTCATTTCACAAAATGAAAAGGGCATCCATTCTATTTCAGCGCTTAAGATAATTTTGGAGACAGTCCAGTGAATTCCCAACTTTCTTTGATTTCTCAAACCAAATCAGATTGAAGATTTTAGTAACATAGCCAGGAGTAATATGTCTTCACGGCCGTCCCTCTTTTTTGTATATCATCGTAGCACTTACTAGAATACGAAGATATCAGAAGTTGTTGATATTTGGATTTAAGATGTTTCCTAATTTGGGAAGGCTGAAATAGCCAAGCCTTTCTAGTATTTAGTTATATTTAAACATTAAATATTTTAAAATTTTCTCCTTATCAGAATTGTCTTTGTAAAAACTTGACAATTTCAATTTGAATAAATGCTAGCTTATAGAGAAAGGTAATGCATACACACTTATACATGCATACATGTATGTATATTGCAATACATACATGATATATATATATGTGATACTTGTGATAGATAATGTCTAGATTTTTTGAGGTTGGTTCCAATTTCTAGTATTCTATTCTGTAGAGAAAGGTCATGTGTCAGGCCATGAGTCACAAACACTGGCTCAGAAAACATGACAGAAAACTGTCAAGCCTCATAGGTCAAACTCATCCTTTTGTGTGTGAAGGCCTGGGGCCAGGTTCAGGTCCAACTCTTCTACTGGACTCTAAGGAACTTGTGGTCTGGTTCCAAGGTGTTGCTGAGGTTCAGGGCTCCAGTTTTTTACATCCCAAAGACAGGGATATACACTTAACTTACACACTTCACAGGATTATTTTGAGAAACAAGGGAAATGTTTTGCTTGAAAACACTTTCGCATCTATATAATATCTTGCAAGCACAGGTTTCTTTGTCCACAGCTGTATCTATTATTTCAAGTAAAAACAAGTGGCTGAATTCAAATATTAATGTTCAATGGAACATTTGTTTTTAACAATGTTGAAGTGAAATCAAAGCAGAGAGAAAAAAGTAAAGTCATTCTAATCACAGGAAAATGATTTCTTAGAAAACAGGAATTGTATTTTAAACATACAATAATACCTTGTAGACACCTAATAAATGTTAAGCAATTTTTTCATTTTTCATAGACTATCAAAAAATTAGGTTAAGAAGTGAAGACAGTTTCCTTAAATGTACTTTACCACAGAAAAATCAAACACAAGAGGGCATCTCCTACATTTGTTTTAAAAGCTTCCCCAGTGGATTTCATACATGAAGTATGTTTCTGTCATTTGATCTAATAGCTCAGTTATATGAGCAGTTATATGCATGTACCAGAGCACACATCCCAAAATTTATTAGTCTCAAATATCACAGTCTTTTCACATTATGATCTTCATATTCTATTTATAAAACACTCTCCCTAGTGAGTCTGTAACTCCTTTTTTGGGTTAAAAATAGTTTTATCATACATAGTAACTTAAAGTTAGAAAAATATAACAAAAAAGACCAATATGTCCTGAACAGTATGTAAATACTCTGAATTTTAAGACTTTAAAAGATAAACCTAACCAAAGCTCTTGGTATTGGTTTTTAGGGAAGAAGAATTCTTTATTGAACAGGAATGTTCCACACACTGCTGGATAAACATCATCCACTAAGTGCCAAGAGCTCTCTAGAGTCAAGGTGGAAACAAAATGCCTCCACACATTTCTTCGTGTCTCTAGGTAGGTGATGCTCCCTCCAGGTGAGAATCATTGAGTTAGACAAGGAATAAAAGATTAAACCCAAAGAGAGTAGAAATATGAGAGAGGAGCAAAAATAGGAACAAGATAAGTGCAAAACTTAACGCACAAAAGTGATAAAATGCAAAGGATAAAAAAAGTTTTAAAAAAATACCAATAAAATTAGTATGGGAGTTTAGTCAAGAAAATAATAGAGAATATACAAACAAACAAAAACCCAGTTCAAGAAATCAAAGTAGTGTACATGACCATAGACTCAGTGAAGACTAAAGTGATAATAAAACACTCTCGTGAATAACTTTACGCCGAAACAATTGAAATGGTAAATGAAATGTACAATCATATGTGGATGTACATATGTATCTACATATATTTACATATATGTATCTACATATATTTACATATATTTATCATGTCTGTGTGTATTTGTGTGTGTATGATCTTAAAATATCTCAGGAAGAAATAGAAGACCTAAAAGATTCTAAAATTAATTTAAATAGCTGAATTTGTATTTGCAATCTTTCCCACAAATAAAATAACTATTGAGACTGTTTTTAGGCTAGTTCTACAAAACATTTAAGGGGCAATTATATTCTTACACAAAATCTCTAAAAAGACAAACAGTAAGGAAATCTCCTCAATTTCTTTTTTGGAGCTGGCAGAAAAGAATTTCTTTAACTTTTTTTTTTTTTTAACATCTTTATTGGAGTATAATTGCTTTACAATGGTGTGTTAGTTTCTGCTTTATAACAAAGTGAATCAGTTATACATATACATATGTCTCCATCTCTCTTCCCTCTTGCATCTCCCTCCTTCCCACCCTCCCTATCCCACCCGTCTAGGTGGTCACAAAGCACCGAGCTGATCTCCCTGTGCTATGCAGCTGCTTCCCACTAGCTATCTATTTTACATTTGGTAGTGTATATATGTCTATGCCACTCTCTCACTTCGTCCCAGCTTCCCCTTCCCCTTCCCCGTATCCTCAAGTCCATTCTCTAGTAGGTCTGCATCTTTATTCCCATCTTGCCCCTAGGTTCTTCATGACCATTTTTTTTCTTTTTTAGATTCCATATATATGTGTTAGCATACGGTATTTGTTTTTATCTTTCTGACTTTCATCACCCTGCATGACAGACTCTAGGTCCATCCACCTCACTACAAATAACTCAGTTTTGTTCCTTTTTATGGCGGAGTAATATTCCATTATATATATGTGCCACATCTTCTTTATCCATTCATCTGTCGATGGACACTTCGGTTGCTTCTATGTCCTGGCTACTGTAAATTAGAGCTGCAATGAACATTTTGGTACCTGACTCTTTTTGAATTATGGTTTTCTCAGGGTATATGCCCAGTAGTGGGATTGCTGGGTTGTATGGTAGTTCTATTTTTAGTTTTTAAAGGAACGTCCATACTGTTCCTCATAGTGGCTGTATCAATTTACATTCCCACCAACAGTGCAAGAGGGTTCCCTTTTCTCTACACCTTCTCCATCATTTATTGTTTGTAGATTTTTTGATGATGGACATTCTGACTGGTGTGATATGATATCTCATTGTAGTTTTGATTTGCATTTTTCTAATGATTAATGATGTTGAGCATTCTTTCATGTGTCTGTTGGCAATCTGTATATCTTCTTTGGAGAAATGTCTATTCAGGTCTTCTGCCGAGTTTTGGATTGGGTTGTTTGTTTTTTTGATATTGAGCTGCATGAGCTGCTTGTAAATTTTGGAGATTAATCCTTTGTCAGTTGCTTCATCTGCAAATATTTTCTCCCATTCTGAGGGTTGTCTTTTGGTCTTGTTTATGGTTTCCTTTGCTGTGCAAAAGCTTTTAAGTTTCATTAGGCCCCATTTGTTTATTTTTGTTTTTATTTCCATTTCTCTAGGAGGTGGGTCAAAGGATCTTGCTGTGATTTATGTCATAGAGTGTTCTGCCTATGTTTTCCTTTTTTAACTTTTTAAAGAGAATCTAAAACTACTGCAAGTATTAACTATGAAACATTAAAAGCATTCCCTTTAAATCTGGAACAAAACAAGGAAATCCACTACAGTCTCATGTATTTAATTCTGTAATAAAGCCAGTGAATATACCTGGAAAAAATGTATAAGTGTAAAAATGTATCACAAAAGTAATAAGATTTTCTGCCCCAAGTTTAATATGTACTTTTACTATACATAAATGTTAAATTTATTAAATACTTTTTTCTGCATCTATGGACATGATCACATACTTTTTACCTCTTTGATCTGTTAATATGTTTAAATACATAATTTGATTTTCTAACAGGTGTTGCTAGATTTATTAAGGTGATCATTTCACAATATATACAAATATTGAATCGATATGTTGTACACCTGAAACTAATATAATGTTATATATTTCAAAAAATTTATAAGAATTGGTAAAGAAAGCGTAAAGTTGTAGTATTAGCAATTTTCATGGCTGTTGACAGAGAATGCCCAAGTGGATTGCCAAAAAATTAGCAGATTAGTAAGAGAATTTAACAAATATGCTGTGGTTGATATCAAATTAATGCTGTTCATTAATAGCTAGGAAATAAAAATACAAAGATAAAAGCTACTATTTCCATCATATCCATATCTCTATGTAGTAAACTGTGTTTATCTAGATCTAAATCTATTAGTATTTGCTGTATTTTCTTGTTTTGTTCTTCTTCAGAGACCGATGTTATCCATATTTTAATCTTCTTTGTCTATGTTCAGTATTTGTTACTTTCTTTTAAATTCTTTTAACCTATTTCTTCATTTATTTAAAAATTCTTTTTATTACCATTTCTCTCTTAAGTCATTAACAGTTTCATTTGTTCATTCTTATAATTCCTCAAAGTTTTTCAAACTTGGTCTTAAATCATCTTTTCTCATATTTCTAATATTTACTTGAGTTTTGTCTGATTTATGTTGTCCTTCATACTTGAATTATTTTCTTCAAGTTTTCTAGCTTATTTTGAAAGAGTAAGTTATGGTTTTGATCAGTTTTTTGAATGTGTCACTCAAATATGCTTACATTGTGTGTAGGGATGTTACACAGTTGTTTTCTTTTTTTCCTTTTTCTCAAAACATCTTTGTATAAGATTTGACTTTGATAGCTTTCCGTTACTTATTTTTATGTGAAATGATTTTTGTTTTTCTAAACTTTTTAAAGGAGGCAGAGTTTAAGATAGCTTTTCTAACTTCCCAAGTTCCTTCATTTGGTGTTTCCTTATACAGTCACTTGTTTTTTTGTGAACTCTTGTCTCTGTCCCCCTCTTGCTTTTATCTGGATCTTTTGACTCCTTCTCCATTATCAGGATGCTACTCAATTTTTATTCCACTCCCAGTGGCTTCTCTTCAGTGGAGGACCCCGTCCTGGAAGGGGCCCTAGGTTGGTGCCTCTCAAAGGCCAGGTCGCTCCAGCTCCTTTATCTTTTTATGATGGACTACTACACTCTTGGCTATCACTATTGATAAAAAAATTCCTTCTTATGTATTTCACTTAGCATAATGCCCTCCAAGTCCCTCCATGTTGCCGCAAATGGCAAAATTTCATTCTATTTTTACGGCTGAGTAGTATTCCATATATACCACATCTTCTTTATCCATTCATCTATTGATGGACATGGTTGTTTCAGTATCTTGGCAATCATAAATAATGCTACTATGAACATTAGGGTGCATGTATCTTTTGAATTAGTGCTTATGTTTCCTTTGGATACATGCCCAGGAGTAGAATTGCTGGCTTATATGGTAGTTCTATTTTTAGTTTTTTGAGAAAACTCCATACCATTTTCCACAGTGGTTGCACCAACTTACATTCCCCCCAACAGTGTACGAGTGTTCCCTTTTCTCCACATCCTTGCCAACAGTTGTTATTTGTTTTCTTTTTGATGATAATAGCCAGTCTGACAAGTGTGACAGGTGGGAGAGGGAAGGGGGAGGGGCAATATAGGGGTAGGAAATTAAAAGATACATACTATTAAGTATAAGATAAGCTACAAGGATATACTGTACAATTCAGAGAATATAGCAGATGCTTTATAATAACTATAAATGGAGTATAACTTTAAAAAATTGTGAATCACTATATCATACCCCTGTAACTTATATAATATTGTACAGCAACTATACTTCAATTAAAAGAGAAGAGAAAAGAAAACAACAAAATGAAACAAAACAAAAATCCCTTCTGGGTTTTAGCTGCTCTTTGCAAAATGGCCCTCATTGCTTCTGGATAAATTCCTGCTCGCTATTTTCAAATTTTTCCCTTCTCAGGTAAGGTAAACACAAATCTTTCCTTCTTTTCTTTCCTTTTATTCCAACACAAATGCTGGAACCCTGCACTCTTGTTCCTGTTAAAGGTTTGTTTTCACTTGCTTGAGTTTTGGGCTTACCTTGACACTTTTGTTGAGAGGATTGTATCTGGGATTTGAGATTTGCAATCTAGTTGCTCTCTCTAGTTTCACGTGGGGATTCAGGGAGATCCAAAACACATGACTCTACCAATGCTGTCATCTGCCCAGAATCATAAGTCTTTAACTTTTTCAAAGAAAAAGGAGAATCTATTAATGAGACATTTTTTACATGAATGTAATAATGGCAAGTGGTTCAACTTTAAACTGTGAAGATTTTAACATTGCAAGACTTTTATCATTTGGACTATTTGGGCTATTCTTGGTGAGCAAGAATTGACAGAAGAACTGGGGTAATTTAAGATGAGAAATAAAATATGTGTCATATATGGGCTTTCCAAGCTTTAAGAAGTTTTTGGAGAAAATGGCTGAACTATCTTGCTGTGCCCAGCTCATTTCATTAGTTTCAGAAAGATACATAGGAGAAGCAAAGGTGGTAAAGTGGCTCATGCTTCCCTAGGGAGAAAGTCAGTGACCCTTGTTGACCAAGGTCTCAGAATAATGGACTCAACACACCAGACATTCTAACATTAGACTCGTTACACAGAGCAATGTCAACTTAATTGTTCCTATTTATGTTTTCAACAGAAGCCTGAAACCTACAATTGCAACATATGTGGGGTCCATGACAGACCTTCCATATTTTGAAGGTCATCATTTAGTGAGTTGCACACAGGTCTGGCTAAAGCTCTCAAGAATCCATTTATATCTACTCGGTCTGTCAGGCCATCCTTAATGTTCTGTTCTTTTATAATCCCTTGGTACCAAATCTGTACTAGTTAGGGTCCTTCAGATAAACAGGGACATTAAGATGCATACGTATGTAGAAGGAGATTTATTACAAGGAATTGGCTTAGTATGCTCTGAGGCTGGTAAATCCAAATCTGTAACGTAGGCCCATAGGAGAGCTAATGGTGCGGATGAAATCGGAAGGCAGTCTGCTAGAGAATTTCCCTCTTGTGCAGGGAGGCCTGTCTTTTTGTTCTCTTCAGACCTTCAGTTAATTGGATGAGGCCCATCAACATTATGGAGGGCAATCTGCTTACTCACACCTTCACCATTTAAAATGTCAGTCTCAACCAGAGGCACCTTCCAAATTGACACATAAAATTAACCATCACATTTACCTTGGGCTAGATTAAACTTTCACAATGTGTATCATCCCAAGTACCTAAGAAGGAAATTAACAAAACAAAACAAAGCAAAACAAAAAGTTCATGATTCTCAGTTGAAGAGTGACTTTTCTTTCATTTACAATTGAGTTTCTTCCATGGGAAATCAGGAGAGAGTGGGGCAAGAGTGATTCTCAAACCACCACCTTCCCTGTAATTCCTCTTTAGTCTATTATAATTATGTATTTATCCTGGGCTAATGCACAAAAACTTTGTGATACAACATTATGTGTTCACAAGTAGTAGTAGTTACAGATTTCTGTTACTTGGAGAAAAAACTCTAATATGCAAGAGTGTTATTATGTCTTAAATGCACTGCAGATCTTTTCATGTTTTATAAAAGAGATAAAAGAGCTATACAGTCATGTACTTCTTTCCCTAAGTTTGCATAATTTTCTCTTTTTGTATATGTGCATTGATTTCTGTTTTTTAAGACTCTCCAAAATGACATAGAGTTGTATGTTTTTCTTCCTTAATTCTTGAAAAAGAGTAACACTTTGAGATCGAGAAGGAAATATTGATTCAATAACAAGGAACAGTGTGTACCAATTTAAGAATCTGTTAAATTCTAACCATCCTCATCCTGACCATTTCCATTCATTTCCAGCATGAATGAGAGCTTAAACTGCATGAGCTGGTGGGACAGAGGACTTGGGGTAACAGTAGCTTGAGGTTTATTTTGAAGTTAGTCTTAATTAAGTGCTACCTATCCGCCTAATCTACCTGCCCTCACCAATATGATGGCACCTGATTCTGCCTTGACAAAAAGAGGACAGACTACATACATATTTCTAGTTCTGCTATGATGGTTCCTCAGCTGCCCCTGTGAAGAGATTCTTCCTGGTTACTTGACTTTGAAGGAAGAAATTCTTGTCATTGGCACTGATAGTAGCACACATTACTAACTAGCTGAGCTAACAAGCCACATATCTGATGCCAAACTTAGCGTCCAATTTGATAGCTGGGGTAAGGGGTATCTAATAAAAAAGATAATTTATTAGGAAAGAAATAAGTAGAATAAACAACAACAACAAAAGAGTCAGTTGAATTTTATCTAGTTCATGTGATACAGACCAGGAAAAAATCATCTACTAAAATATAGAAAACTGTATATACTTGGAGGCTACCGTAATTTAAGATTTCTGCTCCATTAATTTGAAATGTACTCTCTAACAGGCTCACCAATGTGCTTTTCAGTGTTTGCTAATTCATCTCTTATACATCTGTTGCAGAAAATATATACGTTTAATGTGCTGGGTCAAAATGAACTGTTGAGATTAATGAAGTTAAGTATAATTAATCTACATGAAATAATTCAGTTATGAGAAAGTACATCTAGGTGAATCCAGGAAGTTTACTATTTACTTAGTTAATTTAGTGTCAAGAGTGCTTCTTATAAAATGTATGAGATGCTGTGAGTTTAATAGCTTTTCCCAGATTTCAAAACTATACAGCAAATGAATCTTCCATGAAAAAATTGAAATTGTTACCCTCCTTTTCATTTGCAGCAGTGATATTTATCAGGCTCTGTTTTTACAGTTCTTACAATATATTTTTATTTCACGAGTACTTTAACTGATAATGATTAGCCACTTTCTTCCCATTTTAAAGTAATTTAAAATGGTATATTGGTGTAATACAGAGTTTTGATCCACTTCAAAATAACAAATGAGAGAATGCCACTATTCTTTTCATTTAGTCTCAATTTTGGCAGAATGATTTCATAAGAATGCAAACATTTGCTCTTCAAAATAACATTAGAAATTACTGAAGGGTGAACATCAGTTGATGCCCACTATACAAATCCATTGGTATCAAATGAAAGAACCATAGTTTGGATTTCTTTTAATCTGATAATGCATCAACAAAACAGAACCAAAGATAATTCTTAGATATTAGTACTTATTAAAGTCACCCCAAAACACTGCCCAGCCTTTAAGGATAACTATCTTTAAAGCTAGGCTTCATGGTCAAAGCTGGAGGCAATATGAAATTAAATAGTTGGTCAAAGAGTGTCTTATTTACACCTATGCCCTGATTAAAAGTGAATTCACTTTTGCCATGTCAACTTATGGAGCTCATTTTTTTGTGACATTGAAAACCAATTCTATTCTTTTGGCTTCAAATGTCTCTTTTAGTTCACCTACTGAGTAATGTGCAAAGGATTTAGATATTCTTCAAACCAAGAACTTTTCAACTGTTTCCTTTACCAACCAAGTTTTAATCTCTGTTCTGAAGACTTTCAGTTATCTTCTACTTAATTCATAGGCTTCTTAGATCAGTTAGTAATTGCTAAATAACAAATTATTCTGAAACTTAGTGTCTTAAAAGAACAATCATTTACTACTTCTCACAAATTAACGGATTGGGTGGTGAGGACTACTGATATTTCCTGGGCTTGGCTTGCCAACAGTAGACTCTTACCTTAAATAGCAAACAAATCCAAAATTGCTCCCACCTCTGGGATAGTTCATCTGGGATTCATCTGGGATTCACTGACGTATCTGGCAGTCAACGAATTAGCCTACTGAGGAATGAAAGACCCCGTGAAGCAGAGAAATGTTCCCACTTGAGGCCATCTTGAATCAGCTGGTCCCCAGGACCACTCCCCAGACTCAATGATCACTAGGAGAAGCCATAGGACTCAGCATATAGTTACACTCATGGCTATAATTTATTACAGCAAAAGGATACAAAGCAAAATCAACAAAAGCAAAGACATTTGGGGCAAATTCCTGAGGAAATCAGGTGCAAGCTTCCAAAAGTCCTCTCTTAGTAGAATCACATAAGCTGTGCCTAATTCCTCCAGCAATGAATTGTGACAACACATCTGAAATGTTGTCTACAGGGAATTTTGTTAGCGATTCAACACCTGAGGTTTGTATGAGGGGCTGGTTAAGTAAGCACCCTCTGCCTGGCATGTACCACAATTCCAGACTCTCAGAACAAAAGCAGGTGTTCAGCATAAACCATATTGTTTGCACAAACATTTTTAGGGACAATGAGCCACTCTTATCAGTTAGGGTGGTGGGGACATTCGAGAAACTCAAGTTTTCAGATGCCAGCTCAGGGCCCATCTTGCAAGCAGGTCTTTCCAAGGACAGCAGTCTCGGACGTGCTATGTTAACCTTTTTTCTGGATATTATCCCAGACTTGTTCTCCGGCTAAACCTCAAGTTTCCAAGAAAGCAAGTGGAAATTCAAAAGGCCTCTTGAGAGCTAGACTAGGAATTGGCACACACTTACTTCTGACATAGTGTACTGACCAGAGAGAGTACCAAGATGCAAGAGGGGAGAATATAGACTCCATTTCTTTATGAAGTGGCTGCAAGTTCTCATCACAAAGGACATAGATAGTCATTGATTGAGACCGTGAAAGCAGGCAATCTACCACACTTCCCAAACCTCTATACTTTGTCTTAGAAAATTATGAGATGCTTATGACTTGCCCCCATCCCACCCAGGCAGCTCTATTCCATTCCACAATGAGCTTCCATCACATTTCCTTTCCAATCACCTCTGGATACTTGTAATTTTCCCAAAAGCTAATTCTCAACCTAGAAACAACTGTGGTGTCTCGCCACAAAGTTGAATGCATTGGACCAGCTGTTTGGGTTCTTTCATTTCTTTCTTCACCCATAATGCATTGGTTTGCAATAAGACAGCTGCTATTTCTCAGGCACTTGGGAGAGTATGCCTTAGGCAAGAGAGAATAGATCTCCATCAACTCCATCTCCATTGGCTCAAAGTGTCTATATCCCATTGGTGATGTGCAGTCACTGTCACACCCAAGAGGTTTCAAACTCAACTGGGCTTAGCTCAATAAAGAACAGCCAAACCCAAGACTAATCCCATCTCTGGGAGTCCAATTCCGTAATTTCGAAGAGCTCATCCAGGGCTCCTTGGGTGGCTGGTAAGAGTATTTCAGGGAAAATTTCAGAACAGTCCAATACAGACCCCAAATTCTGGGTTTGGAGGAGACTAATGGCATGGAAATTAGAAATAATTGTTGCCCAACACTCCTTCCCCTTGATACTTTCAGGCTACCTATGATCAAACTAGAGTATGTCACTAGTGGGAGAACTTTATGGCTTTTATTGGTAAAACGTCACAGCTGTAACAGTTTCGTTTTAGTGGAGTACAGTCTTATACCCAAAATAGCAGATTTTAGCATGGACTTTAAAGGAACATTCCTCTTAGGACTCTTTCCTGGACAATATAATTCCTTCCCACGACATTTCTTTGGCAGGACAATCTGACCAATTTTGTCTCGGCCCAGACATGACAACACTAACTGCTGTTTCACATGAGCTAATGAACTGTTCTCTCTGATTACCTTCTTCCCACATTTATTTGGCCTGACTTTTAAAGCTAATTCAACAATTTCATGCCTGATAAAATAATTTTGAATAGAGTATCATTCCTTTAAATGAAGAAGTGCTTATAATATTTTTAAAGGTTGAAATTTGGGGGTGAATTTTTGATAGAAAGGCTTTCATGCTGTTCAGAAATACCATATATGGATAATTTAATAGCCAAAGTAAAGACACACAATTGAAAAAATATTTGTATTTAATCAAAACTGGTCTATTCACAATTAAGACCTCAAGAAGTTTAAAGGGTGGAATAAAACTTTGTGTCATCTAAATTGCCTTTTTTTTTGCACAATATTCTTTGCTAAGATTGTCCAAAAGACAGTATTTTTCTGATTCTGTTTGAAGTAATTATGTAAAAATAAATAAATAGCTAGCTTACATTTGAGTACTTAGTATAGGAAAGGCAATACATAGAAGACTTTATGTATTTTATCATATATATCAACCATAAATCAAACAACTTTGTTTAGGTGTACCATTTTGCAGGTGAAAAAGCTATGACTTACAGAAATTTAGTGGCTTAAGAAAGAACACACTAATAATGAGTAGCAAGGTCAGCATTGGAATTCAATTCAGTCTGACTCAAAAGATCAAGGCTGACTTAAAATAGTCAGTAAACTTAGATATGTATCAAATACCAACACATGGGTACACACACACACAGACACACACACACACACACACACACACACATATTTAGAGTGTATTTGGATCTTTTTAAACTTAAAAAATTCTACCCCCAAAATGACTTTATAATCTTCAAAATGATATTGTTTAATACTTTAATCATATGCCATAAATAGAATGAAGCCACTTAAATATGTTATACTGACTACTATATATACTAGAATGTTCCCTCAGATTCTAAGGCTTAGAAGAAGATTGTTGCTAAGATTTTATTTTTTTTCCCAAAATGATGATTCTTGGCAAACAGAATATGATTTTATGCACAGAAATATTGTCTTAGGGAATTTTCTCTGTAGGAAAATTTTGAAGAGAGTTTATAGGAAACACTGCTCAGGAAACTTCCTTTTCTAGGCAGGCTGTTAAGAAGACTGACCTGTCAGAAAACATGCCTAAGAAAATATTCCAAAATGAATCATGGAGACTTTCTCCAAAAGATTCTAATAAATATGAAGAACATACACCCTAATTTAGAGATGAATTTAACTTTATTCAATGGAATTTTATCTAAAGCATCATAGAGATATCCTGTTATGGTTTCTTTCCTTGTTTCTTAACTATATCTGTCATGCCTTATACTAGGAGTTGGGTAGTGGGAGGCCTGGGTAGGGGAAATACATTTTGATTTAGCCAGAATAATTTAGGGTGGGTTGGCATAATCTGAACCACTACCCATCCAGTTTTATTTTTGAAAGTTAAAATGTCCCTTTGGAGTTGAAGGCAAAGTAAAGAACATCTAGAAACTGTGTTTGTTTTGTTTGTTTGTTGTTTATCAAATCTTCCTCCCAGTTCAGATCCCTGGAAGAAACAGAAGCAGTAACCCTCAAGAAAGCACTTTGACTTTGGATTGCATCAATTTCCTACCCTATAGAATATCCAAGCCTCAGAGCCGTTGTTAAAGGAAGACCATCTAGTGTACAGGGCCCACGATGGAACACTAGCAGGGCCCCTGAAGCCAGGAGCGTGCTTAGTTCCAGAGACAGAATGTAGCTTTCTTTCCACCTGGAGGGGGTAAGATTATTAACCAGCACACATTTGAAACATGTTATAATCCATGGTCTCTTTTAAGCACATTGCATGGATTAATTTAACAAATCCTTGGAGTACTTTTAGTCTCTCTTTTTTTTCTTTTTTCTTTTTTTTCTCAGATTAGAAAACTGAGAACAGAGGTTGGGTAACCTGTCCATATTCAAACAGAGTCATCTTAATCTAGCCACGTGAACATGAGCATTATTTCTCCAGATCTTTTCCTCCCATCTACTACACTATCCTGCCCCTCAAATATAACTAGATCTGATGGGATGGAGCACACATTCTTGGAATCACCGTTCACTAATAGAGGCTCAGTGGACTCTGCATGGTACCATAGAGCCACTTATGATTCTAGACAGGTTTCAGAGTTAAGAAGAGGGTAGGAAACTAGGAAGAACTGGACATTCTCACAAAGCCAGAATTGGTGTCACTATAATGACAATCTATGTAATATGAACTTAATTAGTGCAGAATAAGTAGTGCCTTGAGAAATGACCCAAAACCTTTACCAAATCTTGCCCAAAGTTCTCTGTGTCACGAGCAAGAAGAAAGAAAACTCCAGATTAAGATTAAGGCTCTCCACGCCACATCCATCTCCTTACCCCACTTTTTATCATTCTCTTCTGTTCTTCTCCTTTCTCCTCTCCTTAGGATGATTTGTGTCTTGCCAATTCTATCTCTTTCCAAAGTCCTTCTCTCCTGGGACCAACTGCCAAAAAGTATTAAATGTGCTTTTCCACACTGCAACTGTGAAGGATACATATCAGAAGAAAGAGCTCTTAGCATCTTTTCCTTCTAGTATTTTCCTTTGCCCTTATGATAACTATTTTCAACCCTACTCTTTCCATGACTACTTCCTGTGCCAATCCCACATTTCTGCCCACGTTCCACCTTCAGAACTTAGATTCTGGAATTTTTGCTTGAGAGGATTCTGAAAAACAGTTTATCTGCCAACATTCAGGTAATGAATTCAATAACTGGAAAGCAAATATAAGTAAACTCAACTTTCTAGACATAACTTTATATTAGGAAAGTCCAACACAGAGGACACACATCTCAGCTATGTGATATGATTGGTTCCCCTCATTAATCACAGGCATTCTGAGACACAGTTAGGGGGTACTTTCAAAGAATAATTTTATCAGACAACAAGTATTAAAGCGATGAGTGTGCAGAAAGCCCTCTTGGAGAACTAGGTGCTGTGCTCTTTGTTTGCTGCTCTAAGCCTCAACGTACTGATTCAGATTTTTTTCCTTGGAATTTGGGCCTCATCTACACAGAGTTTTTTTTTTTTTTTCCTCTGACTTCTGGAACATTCAATTTGTTATCCTAAGGGACCACATGATTTAAAACTGTGTTTGGAAAATCTCAGCCTTGAGATTTCCGTTTTCCTAATTTGCAAAATGAGGAGCTTAAATTTGACAATTCTAGTTTAACAGCATAATCCATATCCAGGGCTTATTAGATGCTGGAGTGATAACATTGAGCTTACTTTTGAAGAACATATGTATATGAACAAATGTATGTGATTTAGAATCACCTAAATTCACCCATTTAGATGATTCATATATGCAATTACAGCCACTCAGCAACTCAGACACCTGAGTAATTGTCAATTTTCTATGATTATGTGAAAATTTTCTTAGGAAAACATAGTTATAGATTCTACTTTATATGCAAAGCACTAAATAATTACATTTAGAATTTCTTTATCAATACATAGGAAGCTTAAAAGTGGATAGAGTTCAATTTCTCCAAGTTCCTTTTATAGGAAGATAAACAAAGAAAGTTAGACTCCACCCATCATATCTCAATTTCTTTTATTTGCCCACACATTATATGATCTTGACTCAAAATTCTAAAAGGTTTTCCGTCACTAGTTCCATCTGAAATCGCTACAGATTTTTCTATAATTTCAAATATAATTCCTCTTAATTTTCCTCTTATAAGCATAATTCATTTTATGCTGATTTAATAGATATTAGATTCAGAATCAAATAATTATAATCAAGGTTTGAGTAGTAATTTATCTCTCTCAACACACTGACCAGTCAGCTGCTACAATGCATGTCAGTATTCTCAATATAACAGGATATTTTAATAAAATGAATGCAGGGGTTTTGAAACAAAGAATTCTAGTGTTTGAAGAAACACATTTAAAAATCAAATTATTTTAGAAATCACCTCTTCAACATTTTAACCAATGACCACAGGGCCTCTATAACACTTCCAGAACCTCACTACTTCACAAAATAGTTCTGGTTGGTAAGACTTTTCATTGGACTGATCACTACATTTCTCTTTTTGGTCCAAATTTTGCTCTCTGGGCAAACCCAGAATAATCTTAGTAACTTTTTATCCAAGATAATTCCTCATATATATATAATGATAGCTATTCTATTCTCTATAAAATTCTCCTTTACAGAATGTTTATAGAAGTCCTAACAAATGTAGACTAAGAAAACTAAAACTTATGATTTCTTTATACATATTGTGTGTCTAAATTGTATTTTACATATTGAGAAGAAAAATTAAACTTAAGGTCAAAACTAAGAAAACATTAGTAGAAAACAAAATGCATATTTGTTTTTAAGGGTAAATTTCCCAATTAAATATTCTAAGTATATCAAGGTCCAATATTTTAGAATTTAAAAGCTTGCATTATAATATTAATATAATCTAGATGGTTTTTAATATTTCCTATTTTTAATTTTTTAAATAAATTTATATATTTTATTTATTTTATTTTTGGCTGCGTTGGGTCTTTGTTGCTGTGCGCAGGCCTTCTCTAGTTGCGACGAGCGGGGGTTACTCTTCATTGCAGTGCACAGGCTTCTCATTGTGGTGGCTTCTCTTGTTGCGGAGCACGGGCTCTAGGCGTGCAGGCTTCAGTAGTTGTGGCTTGCAGGCTCTAGAGCTCAGGCTCAGTAGTTGTGGCACACAGGCTTAGTTGCTCTGCGGCATGTGGGATCTTCCTGGACCAGGGCTCAAACCCATGTTCCCTGTATTGGCAGGTGGATTCTTGACCACTGCACCACCAGGGAAGCCCAATATTTCCAATTTTTAAAAACATCAGCAATGGGCTTCATTTAATATAAAACATCTACCATGTTATTTTATCGTTATTGATTTAACATGAGACATGGATGGCTAATCCACTGTTTTGCAAAAATGACTTCTTTTTGAGATGTGAGTGCTTGTTTAGTTTAGTCTAAAAATAACAAAGCTAATCTTAAAAAAATATAATAGACTATTGCATTGGCTTTGCTACAACAAATGGAACAATAAATGACTTAGGATGTACTTGTTATTACAGAACAGAACATAAAGTTAATGAGACGTGTTCTTAAGAGATAAATATGGCTCTTGTGACATTAATGAATTTAGAGTTTAGTCTCTCTATGTGGCAGACTCTCATATCTTAGTTTGTTTTGATTTTATCATTACTTTCTTATTAATTATTCTATTTGATGGGTAATTTTACATAAAGGTATCCCTTGACAGGTAATATTCTAGAAATGTAGTTCTTGTGCCTTTTATTTTTAAAGGGTGGGCCCCTTAGATCATTTCTTTGGGAGGAAGTAATATCACGAGAAAAATAGATACTCCTCCTTGGCCTTCAAATTTACTGGTCTTCTACTAATGCTAATTTAAGTCATTGATGTATTCATTATTTACATTGTTAGCAAACTTGATAATATACAGGCTGAATTTATCTGCAGTTTGAGCCATCATCCCCCAAAGCTTCTATCGTGCCTTCCTTTTATTTTCCCCCTTGAAAAATCCTTTTGTCTCCTGTACAAACTCATCTTTGTATCTCTTTTGCTATTGTTCACATGTCCCCTAACGTGGACTGCTAACGTTTGTGGTCTGAGAGCGTTGTTTGTTTGTATTTTGTTTCACATTTGTATTTGGTGCATGATTTACATAATTGCTCCGAATCCGAATTGCTTTGGCATTAGCAGTCAAGTTGGCCAAGGATATTATCAACAAGTTACTCTGCTGACAGTAGATGTACTCAGTCTGGGCCAAATTTTGGCCGTCAGTTGCTGCTGCACATGACCTCAGGGTCAGTTCCTGCCCTTGTATTCTTACGCACAATCGCCGTGGAAATCAGCTCTGATGCAACTGGAACTGAGCGTAAGCTCTCGGGAGGCTTTGGCATGAAAATCACTGACAGCAAAACTTGGCTCAGGATGTGTTTAATTGGAGCACCTCACGTTGGATGACAGGAAAGAGGGAGAGAGAAAATAAAGAAAGGAGGGGTGTCTTCAAGACGGTGGAGGAGTAAGACGTGGAGATCACCTTCCTCCCCACAAATACATCAAACCTACAACTACTTGTGGAACAACTCCTACAGAACACCTACTGAATGCTGCCAGAAGACCTCAGACCTCCCAAAAGGCAAGAAACTCCCCCCGTACCTGGGTAGGGCAAAAGAAAAAAGAAAGAACAGAGACAAAAGAATAGGGATGGGACCTGCACCAGTGGGAGGGAGCTGTGAAGGAGGAAATGTTTCCACACACTAGGAAGCCCCTTCGCGGGTGGAGACGGGGGGTGGGTGGGGAGAAGCTTCGGAGCCACGGAGGAAAGCACAGCCACAGGGGTGCGGAGGGCAAAGCGGAGAGATTCCCGCATGGAGGCTCGGCGCCGACCAGCACTCACCAGCTGGAGAGGCTTGTCTGCTCACCCGACGGGGTGGGCGGGGCTGGGAGCTGAGGCTCGGGCTTCAGTCGGATCCCAGGGAGAGGACTGGGGTTGGCAGCGTGAACACAGCCTGAAGGGGGCTAGTGCGCCACAGCTATCTGGGAGGGAGTCTGGGAAAATGTCTGGAACTGCCGAAGAGGCAAGAGACCATTGTTTAGGGGTGCGCGAGGAGAGGGGATTCAGAGCGCCACCTAAATGAGCTCCAGAGATGGGTGCCAGCTGCGGCTATCAGCGTGGACCCCAGAGACGGGCATGAGACGCTAAGGCTGCTGCTGCGGCCACCAAGAAGCCTGTGTGCAAGCACAGGTCACTCTCCACACCTCCCCCCTGGGAGCCTGTGCAGTCCGCCATGGCCAGGCTCCCGTGAGCCAGCAACAACTTCCCCGGGAGAACAGGTGGCACGCCTCAGGCTGTTGCAATGTCACGCCGGCCTCTGCCGCTGCAGGCTCGCCCCGCCACCTCCGTACCCCTCCCTCCCCCTGGCCTGAGTGAGCCAGAGCCCCCAAATCAGCTGCTCCTTTAACCCCGACGTGTCTGGGTGGGGAACAGACACCCTCAGGTGACCTTCATGCAGAGGCGGGGCCAAATCCAAAGCTGAACCCCGGGAGCTGTGCGAACAAAGAAGAGAAAGGGAAATCTCTCCCAGCAGCCTCAGGAGCAGCAGATTAAATCTCCACAGTCAACCTGATGCACCCTGCATCAGTGGAATACCCGAATAGACATCAAATCATCCCAAAATTGAGGCAGTGGACTTTGGGAGCAACTGTAGATTTGGAGTTTGCTTTATGCATCCAATTTGTTTCTGGTTTTATGTTTATCTTAGTTGAGTATTTAGAGCTTATAATCATTGGTAGATTTGTTTATTGATCTGGTTGCTCTCTTCCTTTTATATATATATATATATATATATGTACATATATATATATATTTTTTTTTTTTTCCTTTTCCTCTTTTGGTGAGTGTGTATGTGTATGCTTCTGTGTGTGATTTTGTCTGCATACCTTTGCTTTTGCCATTTGTCCTAGGGTTCTGACTGACCGTTTTTTTTTTTTTTTTAATATAGATTTTAGTGCTTATTGTCATTGATGGATTAGTTTTTTGGTTTGGTTGCTCTCTTCTTTCTCTCTTTTTTAAAATTATTTTTAAATTTTAAAAATTTCAATCATTTTTTCCATTTTAATAACTTTATTTTATTTTATTTATTTATATTTTTCTTCTTTTTTTTTCTCCCTTTTCTTCTGAGCCGTGTGGCTGACAGGGTCTTGGTGCTCTGGCCGGGTGTCAGGCCTGAGCCTCTGAGGTGGGAGAGCCGAGTTCAGGACATTGGTCCACCAGAGACCTCCTGGCCCCATGTAATATCAAACAGTGAAAGATCTCTCAGAGATCTCCATCTCAACGTTAAGACCCAGCTCCACTCAACGACCAGCAAGCTACACTGCTGGACACCCTATGCCAACTAGCAAGACAGGAACACAGCTCCATCCATTAGCAGAGAGGCTGCCTAAAATCATAATAAGTTCACAGACACCCCAAAACATACCACCGGATGCGGTCCTGCCCACAAAAAAGACAAGATCCAGCCTCATCTACCAGAACACAGGCACCAGTCCCCTCTACCAGGAAGCCTACACAACCCACTGAACCAACCTTACCCACTGGGAGCAGACCAAAAACAACGGGAACTATGAACCTGCAGCCTGCGAAAAGGAGACCCCAAACACAGTAAGTTAAGCAAAATGAGAAGACAGAAAAATACACAGCAGATGAAGGAGCAAGGTAAAAACCCACCAGACCAAACAAATGAAGAGGAAATAGTCAGTCTACCTGAAAAATAATTCAGAGTAATGATAGCAAAGATGATCCAAAATCTTGGAAATAACCCACTAGACCAAACAAATGAAGAGGAAATAAGCAGTCTACCTGAAAAAGAACTTGGAGTAATGATAGTAAAGATTATCCAAAATCTTGGAAATGGAATGGAGAAAATACAAGAAACATTTAACAAGGACCTGGAAGAACTAAAGACCAAACAAACAATGATGAACAACACAATAAATGAAATTAAATGTTCTCTAGAAGGAATCAATAGCAGAATAACTGAGGCAGAAGAACGGATAAGTGACCTGGAAGATAAAATAGTGGAAATAACTACTGCAGAGCAGAATAAAGAAAAAACACATGAAAAGAATTGAGGACACCCTCAGAGACCTCTGGGACAACACTAAATGCACCAATATCCAAATTATAGGTGTCCCAGAGGAAGATGAGAAAAAAAAGGGACTGAGAAAATATTTGGAGAGATTAGAGTTGAAAACTTCCCTAATATAGGTAAGGAAATAGTCAATCAAGTCCAGGAAGTGCAGAAAGTCCCATATAGGATAAATCCAAGGAGAAACACGCCAAGACACATATTAATCAAACTACCAAAAATTAAACACAAAGAAAACATATTGAAAGCAACAAGGGAAAAGCAACGATTAACATACAAGGGAATCCCCATAACGTTAACACTGATCTTTCAGCAGAAACTCTGCAAGCCAGAAGGGAGTTGCAGGACATATTTAAAGTGATGAAAGGGAAAAACCTACAACCAAGATTACTCTACCCAGCAAGGATCTCATTCAGATTCAATGGAGAAATTAAAATCTTTACAGACAAGCAAAAGCTAAGAGAATTCAGCACCACCAAACAAACTCTACAACAAATGCTAAAGGACCTTCTTTACGCAGGAAACGCAAGAGAAGGAAAAGACTTACAATAACAAACCCAAAACAATTAAGAAAAGGTAATAAGAATATACATATCGATAACTACCTTAAATGTAAATGGCTTAAATGCTCCAACCAAAAGACATAGACTGGCTGAAGGGATACAAAAACAAGACCTGTATATATGCTGTCTACAAGAGTCTCACTTCAGACCTGGGGACACATACAGACTGAAAGTGAGGTCATGGAAAAAGATATTCCATGCAAATGGAAATCAAAAGAAAGCTGGAGTAACAATTCTCATATCAGACAAAATAGACTTTAAAACAAAGACTATTACAAGAGACAAAAAAGGACACTATATAGTGATCAAGGGATTAATCCAAGAAGAAGATATAACAATTGCAAATATTTATGCACCCAACATAATAGCACCTCAATACATAAGGCAAATGCTAGCAGCCATAAAAAGGGAAATCGACAGTAACACAATAATAGTAGGGGACTCTAACACCCCACTTTCACCAATGGACAGATCCTCCAAAATGAAAAGAAATTAGGAACACAAGCTTTAAATGATACATTAAACAAGATGGACTTATTTGATATTTATAGGACATTCCATCCAAAAAAAGCAGATTACAATTTCTTCTCAAGTGGTCATGGAATGGAACATTCTCCAGGATAGATCATATCTTGGGTCACAAATCAAGCCTTGGTAAATTTAAGAAAATTGAAAGCATACCAAGTATCTTTTCTGACCACAAAGCTATGAGACTAGATATCAATTACAGGAAAAAATTTGCAAAAAATACAAACACATGGAGGCTAAACAATACATCACTAAGTAACCAAGAGGTAACTGAAGAAATCAAAGAGGAAATCAAAAAATATCAAGAAACAAATGACAATGAAAACACGATGACCCAAAACCTATGGGATGCCGCAAAAGCAATTTGAAGAGGGAAGTTTATAGCAATACAATCCTACCTCAAGGAACAAGAAACATCTCAAATAAAAAACGTAACCTTACACCTAAAGCAATTAGAGAAAGAAGAACAAAAAAACCCCAAAGTTAGCAGATCGGATCAGAAATAAATGAAAAAGAAATGAAGGAAATGACAGCAAAGATCAATAAAAGTAAAAGCTGGTTCTTTGAGAAGATAAAAAAATTGATAAACCATTAGCCAGACTCATCAAGAAAAAAATTGAGAAGACTCAAATCAATAGAATTAGAAATGAAAAAGCAGAAATAACAACTGACACTGCAGAAATACAAAGGATCATGAGAGATTACTACAAGCAACTATGTGCCAATAAAATGGACAACCTGGAAGAAATGGACAAATTCTTAGAAAAGCACAACCTTCCGAGACTGAACCAGGAAGAAATAGAACATATAAACAGACCAATCACAAGCACTGAAATTGAGACTGTGATTAAAAGTCTTCCAACAAACAAAAGCCCAGGACAAGATGGCTTCACAGGCGAATTCTATCAAACATTTAGAGAAGAGCTAACACCTATCCTTCTCAAACTCTTCCAAAATATAGCAGAGGGAGGAACATTCCCCAATTCATTCTACGAGGGCACCATCACCCTGATACCAAAACCAGACAAAGATGTCACAAAGAAAGAAAACCACAAGGCAAGATCAGTAATGAACATAGATGCAAAAATCTTCAACAAAATACTAGCAAACAGAATCCAACAGCACATTAAAAGGATCATACACCATGAACATCATTAATCAGAGAAATGCAAATCAAAACTACAATGAGATATCATCTCACACTGGTCAGAATGGCCATCATCAAAAAATCTACAAACACTAAATGCTGGAGAGGGTGTGGAGAAAAGTGAACCCTCTTGCACTGTTGGTGGGAATGTAAATTGATACAGCCACTATGGAGAACAGTATGGAGGTTCCTTAAAAACCTAAAAATAGAACTACCATATAACCCAGCAATCCCACTACTGGGCATATACCCTGAGAAAACCATAATTCAAAAAGAGTCATGTCCCACAATGTTCATTGCAGCTCTATTTACAATAGCCAGGACATGGAAGCAACCGAAGTGTCCATCAACAGTTGAATGGATAAAGAAGATGTGGCACATATATACAATGGAATATTACTCAGCCATAAAAAGAAATGAAATTGAGTTATTAGTAGTGAGGTGGATGGACTTAGAGTCTGTCATACTGAGTGAAGTAAGTCAGAAATAGAAAATCAAATACCATATGCTAACACATATATATGCAATCTAAAAAAAAAAAAGGTCCTGAAGAACCTAGGGCCTAGACGGGAATAAAGACACAGACCTACTAGAGAATGGACTTGAGGATATGGAGAGGGGGTAGGGTAAGCTGGGACAAAGTGAGAGAGTGGCACGGACATATATACACTACCAAATGTAAAATAGATAGCTAATGGGAAGCAGCCGCATAGCACAGGGAGATCAGCTTGGTGCTTTGTGACCACCTAGATGGTTGGGATAGGGAGGGTGGGAGGGAGGGAGACGCAAAAGGGAAGAGATATGGGAACATATGTATATGTATAGCTGATTCGCTTTGTTATAAAGCAGAAACTAACACACCATTGTAAAGCAATGATACTCCAATAAAGATGTTTTTAAAAAAAAAAAGTGGTTAGAAAGGAATTAGTAATTGCAAGTCACCTCTTTATGAAGAAATAGCCATAAAGACAATGGAGACTCTCTAATGACAAAGCAGCTGCCACAATATTCGAAGAGAACAAGGCTGGCCATGAATATAAAGAGGCAGCTGGTTTCTTTCTTTTTTTAATTAACTAATTTTTTTATTGGAGTCTAATTGCTTTACAATGTTGTGTTAGTTTCTGCTATACAGTGTAGTGAATCAGCTATATGTATACAGGTGTCCCCTCCCTCTTGGACCTCCCCCCCCCCCATCCCACCCATCTAGGTCATCACAGAGCACCGAGCTGAGCTCCCTGGGCTATACAGTAGATTCCCACTAGCTATCTATTCTACACATGGCAGTGTGTTTATGTCAAACCTATTCTCCCAATTCATCCCACCCTCCCCTTCCCCCACTGTGTCCACATATCCGTTCTCTACGTCTGTGTTTCTATTCCTGCCCTGCAGATATGTCCATCTGTACCATTTTTCTAGCTCCCACGTATATGCATTAATATATGATATTTGTTTTTCTCTTTCTGACTTACTTTACTCTGTATGACAGTCTCTATGTCCATCCACATCTCTACAAATGACCCAGTTTCATTTCTTTTTATGGCTGAGTAATATTGCATTATATATATGTACTACATCTTCATTATCCATTCATCTGTCGATGGACATTGAGGTTGTTTCCATTTCTTGTTTTTTTGTTTGTCAGGTTTCTTGAAATATACTCAACATACAACTTCGTGTAAGCTTAAGGTGTACACATGGTGATTTTCTACATTTACTATTGTAATATGATTGCTATTGTAGCATTAGCTATCACCTCTATCGTGTCACATAATTGTCCTTTCTTTTTTGTGGTGGGAATAATTAAACCCTAGTCTCTTAGCACGTTTGATGTTTATAATATTGTATTGTTGTCTGTAATCATTATACTGTGTATTAGATCTCCAGGACTTATTTATCTACTAGTTGCAAATTTGTATCCTTTAACAACATCTGTCCTATTCCTGTACCCCCAGCCCCTGGTAACTGTCATACTATTCTGTTTTCACAAGTTCACCTTTTTTAGATTCCACATGTGAGTGATGTCATACGGTATTTGTCTTTGTCTGGCTTATCACACTCAGCATAATATCCTCATGCGTGCTAGTGTGCATAGCTGGAGGAACTTGGTGGAGAGAGAATGTGAAAAAGTAATGGGAAGGCTGCCAAAAGAATTCTTTCTCTAGAGATAGCTAGAAAAGACATAAATAAATAAAACAGTGATTCATTCTTTGTGATGCTATAAACTTTGTCCAGCCAGACTTATTTACGTAGGAGAGAGGTTTATTGCGACCCAGTTGTTTCTGAGAACGTAGAAAAACTCTTGCATTAAGTCCTAATTTGACTGATGTTACCGGTCCCTAAGACCGTCAGTTTTCTTTTCTTTGGGAAACTTTAAAAAGAAAACCACGTACACTTAAGACAGACAGAAACTAATATGAGATGATTGGCAGTATCCAGAAATTGGTCTTTAACTTTTCAAGGAACTGCTTATCAAACTAATTTCTCAATCTTTGAAACACATGGTGTTTCTAACTGAAGATTTCTGAACAAGGACATATGTTTCTCATTCACTCAAATAAATCATATGCAAGCTATATCCTGAAGGACATTGTGTTTTTAATAAAATAATCTACAACATAGTCCATCCATATCTTTCTCTCTCTTTCTCTATCTATGGAGAGTATATGTCAAAGGTTACAGAATATTTTGACATTTTCCTGTATAAGTAAATGCAGCATATATTTCCATTTGTTTCAGAATATCCCCATGAAATTGTGTCAGAAATAGACTTTGGAGTTTGCACAAATAAGAAATAATGTCATGATTGCAAATGTTTTCCTCTATTGACATTTATTTGATGTTGTCATAGGATAACATTTAAAAATGACAGCTTTCCTTCTCTCAAGCTAATCAAAAGATGTCTTTTCTTTGACCTAAGAAGTCCTTCCTTAGAACAGTTCCAAATTTTAAGAAGAAAAAACTCACAAATGTGCCTTGATGTGTACTCATTAATTCATTGGTTTGGGGTTGATGGTGGAAGGACTTTTCTTCCTTTGGCCAGGACTGGAAACAAGAAATTACATAGCAGTCTGAGAAAGGATTCCAGAGCTTGAAGGCAAAGGTCCTTTCTAGGAAAGGAGCACAGCAAATCCTCGTGATGCCTTCTGTTCTCACTTTGCCTGGAGTTGGAATATGAATTGACATACATAGTGTGAATTCTATGGCCTCTACGTACTCCAAACTAGCAACTCATGTTCAAAACGCCACCTTAGAGATTCTACTAAAAACATAAAGAGCAGGGGGAGGGGTGAGGGGTTGTTTTAAACCCTGAAAAGCCTGATGATTTTCTTTTTTCTTGATGATTATTTTGTTCTTGTAGACTAGTTGCTACCAAGATGTGCTATCTATCTCCACTGCCTCAAAGAGGTAGTGGTAGGGATACGCTATTCTATTTTAAGAAGTAGTGACCTGGAAATATGTAAGCCATTCTTTAAGCATTATAAACTGACATTTTGTTATGTGCTTAACATCAACCCTAAGATGACACAGACCTACCCAAAGATGCCTAGACAGCTACACAGGTAAACACACTGTTCACACAAACACAGACACACAAACACACTCACGCACACTCACACACACATCCTCCACAGGAGAGTTTCAAAATCTCCAATCCATGCATTTTTCTCATGTCCATCAGCTCTCTGGCCTGAGCCACCATCTTCCTTTCAGTAGTCCCTGGTGAAGTACGTGATACCCAGAGTCAGACTGGCTGGGTGTGGATGGCCTGGGGCAAGTCGCTTTCATTTGCTCCTCTGTCGAGTATTGTTAATATTAGTACCTGCCTGAAAGGATTAGTGAAGATCCATTTATTCCATGTAAAGTACTTAAAACAGTGCCAGAGCTCAAGAAATATCACCTGCCATTATTGGGAACCATATTTGATTCCCACTGCTGCTGTAATAAATTACCACAAACTTGATTGCTTAAAACAACACAAATTTGTTATCTCACATTTTTGTAGGTCAGAAGTCTGACATGGGTCTCCTTGGGCTAAGGTCAAGGCATTAGCATGGCTGCATTCCCTTCTGGAGGTGTTAGGGAGAAATCCACTTCCAGACCACCCACATTCCTTAGCTCACAGCTCCCTTCCTCCATCTTCAAAGCCAGCAACATTGCATCTCTCTGACCCTTCTTCCATCCTCACATCTTTATTCAACCACAGCTGGTAGAGGTTCTCTGCTTTTTAAGGAGTCCTGTGATTATATTGGGCCCACATGGTTCACCCAGGACACTCTCGTTGTCTGTAACCTTAATCTCATCTGCAAAGTTCCTTTATCCTTGTAAGGTATCACATTCACAGCTTCCGGGTTTAGGATATGAGCATCTTTGGGAGAGATGCTTACCACAGTGGGAAGTATTAATGATAATAAATCTGAATGAAAAATGTGAATGTGTTCTTATCACATTAAGTGTCCCATTTGTGTCCATCCATCTATTCATTTAACGCTGTAATAGGCCAGGATTTATGGTGAGCTAAGCCTGTGCCACTACCCCAATCCAAAATGTACAGCAAATCAGACTAGCCTTTGATATAGAGTAGATATATATAATTGTAAGATCTAGATATTGCACATTCACTGATTTGTTTTCTCAGTCACTCAACAAATATTTATCAAGTGCTTAGCATGGAAAGGCCACTCCCCAAAAGGCAATCTCCATTTCTGACAAGCGTTCAAAGCTAAGAGCTATGAAATCATCCTCTCTCAAACAAACCAACTCTTATAAACATCCCAGAAGAGGTTTCAGGAAGGCTTCTCTAGAGAAGGGTTCTTAACCTAGGGCATGTGCAGCGGCTCCAGGAGTCTGGGACTTCCTGGCAAGTGCATTCAAAATTGTGCATGTCTGTGTGTCTGCCGGGGAGGGGAGAGGGTTCATGGTTTTTATCCAGTTCAAAAAGGAGTCAATGATCCACCGAAGATGAAGCATGAGAACTCCAGGGTATTGCAGTTTGCAACGCCAGAGATCTGCCTGCGTCGTTTCTGCATTTGGCACAAGCGGCTTTACCATGGGGCCGAGTGAGTGATGCCGCCAATTACTTGGGTTCATTTCTCGAGTTACTGTCACAGCATCACACTTGCTCACTCGCTGTCATGATGAATTCTCTTTTGTCCACTCAGTTCTTATGCTATGAAGGCTCACAACTGCTTCTGCCCAACCAGGCACCGTGACAAAGGAAGATTCAGAGATAGACAAGGCAGAACTTGAAGATAAGCTCTGGAGCCTCCTTTGCTTTTGTGACTCTGCAAAATTTCCGTTTTGAGAGTCTTACTCCATCAGTTATCTCCTTTGAGTTAAATATTACGAATCACGTGTGGGAAAAAGGTATCAGAAAAGGGGGTGGGGTGAGGACCATATTTAAAGCAAGGACCTATGCTTCTTACATTAAAAAAAAATCAATCAATTGAAGAGAGAAGTAAATGAAATGACATTCTTCTGTATAGACTGAATAAAGAACCACTCCCTTCTCCCATCCCCTTTTTAAGGCTGCACGTTAGAAATGAGCATTACTTCTTTCAAAGAATACACTTGATTCTTGCAGGTCAAGGCCAGCTGCGGGTAGTTTGTTCTGTGCTCACATTTAGGAACGCCTCCAATTCAGACTCTCCAGACCCACCGCCTTAACTGTTTACTCTTCCCTCCTTCCCTTTGTTTCTGAGGAAAGCATGAGGATAGAACGCGCAGTCTCCTTTCTGGACATTTCAGTTGTCCTGGGTGGAAGGTGCTGCCCCCCAATCCAGGCAGCCCTTCCTCCATCAGACCCCAGAGCGGAAGGAGCCAGACTGCTTTTTAAGAGCCTCTCCCAAGCTCTTGGATAGCCTAGCCTGTGGAAGTCTAAAAGTGGGTGGCAGGTGGGTGGGTGATGGGCTGTGTGGAAGTATGTAGGTACGTGCGCTCATATGCACGGTACCCAGGTTGTGAGCCAAGCCAATTCATGGCTTTGGTATGTACTTTTTGCTGCTTTAAAAGAGTTCCCTTGTCTCTCCTTCCCAGCCTCAAGCTTCACTCCATAGCTCATCACATTCCTCCCTTTCCACCCGACACCATCTACTTAAATTCTCGGAAATTGACATGAGGAGAAGCTATGACTTTGCCTATTCACTTTACGACTTAAAATCCATCTTCTTTCACTGGGCTGGTGGTATCAGGAACAGACAGAATGAGGCAGACAGAGAAGGTTAGATGACCATCAGCTGTCATTTTTGAGCTTGGTTTCTAAGTGAGCTAGTTGAAGGGATGAACACAATCAATTTGTAGAAGAGCCATGATTTTACAGCATTTGAGGATTACGAGAATAAAGGGATGGGTTATATCCTGCATTTTTATTAAGAATTGAGTGTGCATATTGGATGAATTCCTTTTTAATAAAGGGCTTGGGATCCGCTCTATGACCTCTCCTTACTATCTTCCTCTGTCTTCACGATCACGTGATCACGTGTGATGTTACTTTCATTTTAATCCACCTGGAAACTTTCCAGAAGACTGAGAAAGAGAAAAGGCAAATTCAGGAATTTACTGAATATCATCTAGTTTTATAACCTGTAGAAAATAGATCTGTGAAAATAGCCAGATAAGTACACAACCAGGTCAGGGTCCCACGCTCTGTTTGAATTCTGTTTTCTCATCAGTGACCTTTTCATGACAGAGCCCTAGAGAAGGATCGTGCGTTTCAAACATCACAACATCTGCTGAGAGCCAGAGTGAAGCTTTAGGAGAAAACTACTGTGAAACAAGGAGGCAATTACCTCAAATTAAAAGCAATTACATGATTAACTTCGTGTCCCCATCACCAAAGCCTCAGGACATATTGGAAAGCTCTGGTGATTCATTACAATTCATATATTCCGTCCAGTAAAAAAACTTTTAAAAAGAAAATGTCATGGTCCCAAATTTTAAAATGTTGTTTTCCTACATGTATAATTCCTGATTTGAAATAGTACAAGGAAAAAAATCTTGATTGAAATTGAATGCATTGGCAAACTAGAGATTATCAAAAGAGACAGAAAATGACGGGAATTTTTTACAAGTGCTGGTGGGGAGAATTATGCAACTTTCCACTATGCAAAGTTTTGTAATTGTAACTTCTCAATACCTTTTAAGGAGAAAATACCGCCAGCTGCAACTTGAGAGCTTTTATGAGAACCATGAAAGGGTTTTTCCTTCACTCACATCTGTCTTCATTTGCTGGGTGTATGCTGTAGGCTTCATGCCTGTTAGCTAAATCTAAGACATTAAAGACTTGTTTAAATCGAGCAAATAAATGTCCTTAAGCCATAAATATATATTGTTTAAAGTTAGGGGAGAAGAGACTTACACCGAGCTATTTAGTCTTTATGATTTGTGTCCATTGTTTCCCATAGTAAATGAGCAGAAATATCAATATATGCAAAATCATAGACTTTAAGCCAGGTTTCAAACTTAAGCAGGTGAGAAAACTAATTATATTTCAAGTGACTTTTTAGACATCTTCACTATGTTTACCTTTCTAAGTAGCTGGAAAAATACCTCAAACAGTGTGTATTTTTGTTTTTTAATTTTTTTTTGGCTCTTTCCATACCCAGGCACTTAGTATCATGGAATCAGAGAAATTTTGGTTTTATGATGTTTTCACCAGGATTTCAAACATGTTTTTGATAGTCACCTCTTTCCACAGCACAAGCTTTTCTATTTCACTTTATTTGCTCATCAATATTTTTTCATCAACTGAATTTTCTAAAATACCAATATTTCCAATAGGAATTCATCCGTTAACACCAGAATTATGGCAGATTGAGTCAGAACCATGTGGTGTATACATATTGATTTATCTTTGGTGAATATTCCATAGTTTCAATCTCTCAGATACATTTGTTATTTTAAGTTAGATCAGACTTAACACACTAACCATTAGAATGAAAACTGAAAAACTGTATCATTTACCAGTCAGCCAGATCTTGGGTACCATGAATACTCAATCACAAATCCCTACGGTTTGAAGACATGTTTCTGTGGGAAACTAGAGATTTGCAGGTATGCAGCCATTAAATATAAAGATTCTTCTTGAAGGGAGATCATTTCTTTGCTGAAATGAAATATCATGTAAAATATAATTGGCAATGTAATTTGAGTTTTGATATTATGATTTTTGTTTTCATATTTGTTATATTGTTTATAACAAGCATTGAACCATTGTTTCAATGCTTGTTATAACATTGTTATTCATGTTTGACTCTAACAAATATTCCCAGATGCAGAATATCTTATACAGTTCTCTGGTACAGCACCACTTTAATTCTGGAATTAGAAAAATATCTTAGAATGTTTGTAAAACTCAACAATTATATCATCAATAATACAATTCAGACATCTATCCTTAAGCTCCCCACCATCCTCCCTACTCCTTCCTTTATTCTTTTCTTGCTTCCCTACTCTTGCCTTCCTCCTTCCCCTTCCAGCTTTAGCATAACTCGCTCCCTAGTTGCTTCGTGAATTCGGAGAAACTTTTTTGTTTTCTTCTGAGACCAATTAACATTTCTTAATTTGACAAGGTACAGTTGGGCTTAGCAGCCACAGAAAGTATTGTGCACCTGCCTTTATTCATCTGTGAATGTATTTTAGAAGTTGTTTTTGTAATATTACGTGGCCGCCCTTTCATTTCCTTCCCTTACTTTATCTCACTGTTTCACACTTTCCCACAGATGTCTTCCTCTAACTTAGCAAAGAATATCTCATAAGAAACAAACCATAAATGCAAAGGTGAATAATGATTTTTGGAGGGGTTTATTCTGGCCATTTTAAAAAATCATCATAGTTCCTCAGATTCCCCCACCCTGCAATTTTTAGAATTCATTCTTCTCTTTTATATTACATATGGCATCTATTACACTTTTTCTCTAAAGTGACCATACCAAGAGTATTCCTTTGATCCTACTCAAAGTCTCTTCACAGACTTTCAGGTAGAAAATTGTGCCGATATTATTTTGGCTTTCTTCCTCTTGGTAGGAAGCTAAGCTCCTGGGATGCAGACTTAAGATGTCTATTTATTTAAGCAAATTACTGCTCAGTATTCTCAGCAAATGTAAAATGTAATGGTTTTAAAGAATTAATGTAGCTAGTCATGGCACACCTAATGCGTTCAACTCTAGTCCCTGGTTGACTATCAGACAAGTAGCAAGGGCTCAATACATAAATACCAAGTGAATAACTGATTTCGATTCATTCAGGGAAACAATTCTGGTGTGCGTCTGAGTGGTTCTGGCATTAGTGAGATCAAGTTCTCGAGTCAAACAAAATGAGATATTATTGACCGAATACCTAGTACCTGTTATAGAGCTGAGTGCCCAGTAAATGCTCCGTGAGAGTTTGACGGATGAAAGTCATTTCCCATCCTGACTTCGTCTTAGATGTCTTTAGTCTATTGACTCAACATTTTTCCTGTCAAGGGATTCTAATTAATGCCAACAACTTCTGCTGAAAAGCAGGGGATAAGTATTCAAAATATTTATCAGTTGGTACTGCGTGTGCCTCAACCAGTCGGAATCAGCGCTGGCTATAAACAACCTGGACAGCTGTTATTGGGGCTTACCTGCTTAAAAATCAACACTGCTTATAAGCCCTGCCATATCAAATCCCCCTGGATGTCCACAGATCTCTAAGAGGCTGCTGTTCCTTGCTTTGAAAAGATCTAGCCCCTAAACACTTTGTTTGTTTGTTTGTTTATCAGCCATCTTAGAAAAATTCCTGGGAGATTTGTCAGAATCTAATCTAAATCATTAATTTAGCAATTCTCAAAGGTAACCTAGAGTTCATCCAGCTGCAGTTTGTTCCATTGATCACAATAATCCACCCCACCCAGAACTTTCCTCATGAAAGGAATCTTCTTGGCGTGGCCATCTGGATCGTATTATCCTAATCAGAGTGGGCGGCGCATACAAGGTGCAGACGCCATTTCCACTGTAGGGTCAGGCTCCCTCGTTCTTGGATGTGCTTTCCCCTTTCCTTTCACCTCTCTCTTTCTTTTATCTCTGCTAAATAGGTATTTGATGGTTTTACTGAAATTAAAAAATAGAACTACAATAAATTTTATTTTTTCTGCGTGACACACTTGTCTGAAAATTGCTGCCCCATTTATATCAAGCCTAGGAAGAGGGAGGGGCTAAAGTGAAAAACAAAACTCTTCCTACTTGGAGAAAATTATATAATCAGGAAAAGTTTCAGCTCCAGCTGAAAGTTTCAGCTCCAGCTGGCATACTTGTCAAACTGCAGACCAGTGGCCCCCAATTTAGCTTACAACTTTTCTCTATGCTTGATTTCCAGGATTTTTTTTTTACACAGGTACCTACCTATTTTCATGTGTACATGTAAATAAACAACTTTGATGATCAATAGAGTACAATGAATGTGAAAATATAAGTTACTGGTCAACATAAACTGACAACTGGGGTATTAAAAGATCTCTTTTTTGGTATTTCTAGTTTAATATCACTAAAGCCATGGAATTTTGATTCTCTTATTCTTGTTTATAACTTAGATAAGGGATGAAACATAACATTTACCAGGTGCCAATCAGTTAATATGTTAGGATATTTTTATCCCCATGTCTATTGCCCTGCTATAAAAAGAAAAAAATAAAAGGCAAAAAATGCAAATATGGTGTTCTGTCTTTCAGATTAACATGTTCCCTTCCAGGATCCCAAGTAATTAATGAGTATTTCATCTTTGTTCTGTGCCAACAGGATGATGGAACAAATATTGGGGGCTCTTTTTTTAGGTCATTCTTTGACTAATTGAAAAACAGTAAATTTAGATTTATATTAGTTAAGGAAGAGAAGGTAGCTTATTTAGAATAGTAGAATATGTTCCAATCATATCCATTTAGAATCCAATGGGCTACAAATGGACAAAAACCCAAACAAATAGTGACTTAAATGAGTAAAAGTTTTCTCATATGCTCCAAAGTCCAGGAAATGACAGTCCAGAGTTTTTGTAGATGTCAGCAATGCCATCTAGGAGCCAGTCTCCTTCAATTGTCTGGTACTGCATTTGACCTCATGGTCAGAAAATAACTTTAACAATGCCAGCCATCACATCCTCATTCCAGACAGAAAGGAGAGCAAGTATAAAGGGTCAAAGCTTTCTTCTCACAAGATTTTATCATTCTCATTTGAGAAGAATTCTGTGAGTCTCATGGGCCACAACTGTTTTACAAGTCACCCCCTAAAAGGAAGCAAGAATCAGAATTTTTTCTTAATATTTGGTAATCAGGAAGGAAAGGGTTAGAAACAGTGGTTAAATGAACCAGCTCATAACATTTGCCACATATGCATCTGACCAGCAATAGGCAGCTCTTTGTGGATTTAACATGTGTTTCCTCGGACCACACAGGTTTTAGGGCAAAAATATGAGTCAGAATAAGTCTCCTTGAGTGTTTCTCTGACTTTTCCCCCACAATCTATTCCAGACTTACAGGAACCTTCATTGTCTCTCCTAAATATTTCTGCGAGTCTCCAGAGAATATCTTGTGAGTACTCACAAGCCCAGCTCTGACATATATCATGCATGTCCATACTTCTCTTTTCTGCACTGGCTTCACATAGTAATCAGAGATCAAGGTGTCTGATGTTTCTGAAAGTGCTACAAGCCACTGTCAACGCCACTATAATCTATCATTTCTTATTGCTGCTGCCATTGACAAGATTGTCCTGTGCATCTTCTCTGCAGAAGTGGTCCCACAGCACCCAAACCGTGCTCCAGCTAATGGTAACTGTTTTCTTTTGGAGTCCATGTGATGAAGACATACCTCAAAAGTGATGAGGACCCCTCTCTTCATCTTTGATTTCCATGGGTCATGTCATCCTCTTTTGCACTCTCTGAGCAGAGGTTTGGTTGGAAATTTTCTTTCCATTTCTCATTTGGGCCACTCCACAGAGCTCCAGTAAAATTGCATAAGACTTGGCCATGGAACTTGCAAGTAGCAGAGAGCCTGCCATATTCGAATTTACCTGCCTTTCAGTTCTTGGGACAGTTTTCTTGGACAAACTTCATATACTTTAACTTTCCTCTGTGGGTGATTTTTCATCATAGAAAGCTCTCATAAGCCTCCTAAGCCTCATGCAAACTTCCCACAGATACCTGAACCCCCTCTGATTTATCCACATCAAGAGGTAAATTTAGTTCAGACTGGGAAAAATAGACCAAAAGTAATAAATGCTAAGTGCAATGCATCTTTCTTTATCTTAATTCCATCCTCCCAAGCCGCCCACAACTATTCATAGCTCAAGTTGTCAGAATAATTTTACTATTCAAACTCTAGCTTCCACACACATTTGCACTTAAGCTCTCCACATCTTATGTCAAATCAATAGTTATACTCCTGAAATGATGAGCCCAACAGATCCAGAACATTCACTTACACAGACATTCACGGTTTACTGTTTTAGATCTGTCTATTCCTCTCTTCACAGAGAAGAAGTTTGATGAGCTACTTTGATGTCTATCTAAGACATCTTTGTTTTTGAACACCTCCTTCAAGCCAGTTCAAGATGCTCTCACTAGGGAATGTTTGACAATGTGACAAAGAAAAACTGTACCCTTGTTTCTCCTCCTACCCCCAAATCTGGAATTCGAAGTCCCAGATGAAATATCTGGTAGCGTAGAACCAAGGCTAAGGGTTCAGAGATGAGCACAAAAGGGAAGTAGAAACCAGAGCCCCACTGTACCTGATGCCACATACAACACAACTATAAAACAGCTGGTGCAGATCATTGCTGGACATACATGCCTTAAAATTATCACTAAACCCAGACAAGAGAATCTAAACTGAAGCTAAAAATACACATAGAGAACGAACTGAATACAAGTAGCATCATGACAGTTATTAACACGATATTCAGGAAGCTCCCACCTACATGTATAAATTGGATTTTCAGCTTTCCTGACCCAAGGGAAGCTACGTGGGAGAATCTATGCCTAGAATGAGAACAAATGAGACAATTATTTTTGAACTTAGCATACCAATAAATACTCCTGAACAAGCTGTGTCTCATTTCTGTGTTCAGATCCCTCCAGAAAGATCAGAAATTGCACGTAAACTGGTAAAATGTGCCAATATTGAGTTTTGGGAGGAGGATGTGGGTTCTATGGTAACATCTTTTTCCTCCCCAATTTAAAACCAAATCTTTACTCTCTAGTTTGAAAGTGGGGGGTGGTAAATGGCTGTTAGGATAACACCTTTTAAGTAACCCTTTTAAAATCAGAAGAGCCTTGAAATAGAACACTAAGTATAATACAATGTCTCTAGACCTTACAATTTAGTTTCAGTATTGAACTGCTGGGATCCGTTCAACAACTGATTTCTCAAACCTTGGTTAGAGACTTTGCAAGGTCAAGGGCCATACCTTTGCTCTTTTTCCACCTGAGGTAAATTACTTCTTCAAGAAATGACTTTTATTTTTTGGCATGTAACCTCCTGAGATGCTAAAAAAAACTAAAAACAAAACTGGAACTTAGATAATTTACCTCAGATGGACTATGCTATTCATTTCCAGAAACCAGTTTAAAATTTTTTTTTTACTCTGACTATTGGGACAAATCCTTATTAATAAAATGTGTGCTACTGGAAAGGAAAGACACCTTTGTTACTTAATACATGTGTGGTCATTTATATTTGGCACACATAAATGTCATGAAGAACAGGAAAAAATATAATTCATGACCAAAACTCATTTTTATGCTACTGTCCCCTTGCCAAATTAAGTATTTTGGTCGGAAATTTAGGGTGGAGGCTCACTTTGGAAAAAAAGAAATCAAATTGTCCTGAGAATTTGCTTTCATCATCAAAGGACTTTTATACATTTGGATGGATCATCAATTCCTGATTTGCTAGTAAAGAATATTCTTACTTTGCACAACTACTATGGAATTGGTTAAAACTCCTTCTTTGACTAGAAACTTCTTTCTCATTTTTTTTTTTTCAATATTCAACTTTGAGACAGTCTAAAGAGAATGGAAAAATCCATCGTCTACATCAGAAACAAAGCTTCTTGAACTTACCTAAATGATGCTCTCTTAATGGGCTTTTCCTGTCCAAATCTATTTATGAAGATTCATTAATCTTCAGATTTTAAGACAGAGAGGAAAATTACAATAGTTGGTTTCTTTAAGTGATGAAAAAATGCCTGAAATTTATTTGTCGTTAGCTTTGTTATAAGGACAGTGTTGTTCTACCATAAGCATTTAGGATCTGAACATAGGTACCAAGGGCCCTGTTGGAAAGTCCCACTTAGTTCAAAAGACAAACAAAGAAACAAAAACCAACTTTTATTTCACAATTTTTTTTTTGCTGAATGTATTAGATATTAAAGTTGCTTTTTTTTTACCTTGGAAGAAAAAACCAAAAAATATGATTTTATTTTTATACATGTATCCTATGGTGACAAAATTTGATATAGGACAAGAAGAAATATTTATTAGATTTAGTAGTTGTTTTATATCTAAGTCAACAGCCTCTATTCATTGTGTTTTGCTTAGTGGGTCATAAGGAATTTTCTATGACAAAAAGCCAACATAAAAGTATTTCCTTCAACTTGTTAGATTCTTCTTCTAAGAATATTCTAATCATAGTGTAATTTGTTTCTGGTTCACTGAAGTGCCATATAGCAAATTCACTTTTTTTTTTTTTTTTTAAACATCTTTATTGAAGTATAATTGCCTTACAATGGTGTGTTAGCTTCTGCTTTATAACAAAGTGAATCAGTTATACATATACAATATGTTCCCATTTCTCTTCTCTCTTGCATCTCCCTCCCTCCCACCCTCCCCATCCCACCCCTCTAGGTGGTCACAAAGCACCGAGCTGATATCCCTGTGCTATGCGGCTGCTTCCCACTAGCTATCTATTTTACATTTGGTAGTGGATATATGTCCATGACACTCTCTTACCCTGTCACATCTCACCCCACCCCCTCCCCATATCCTCAAGTCCATTCTCTAGTAGGTCTGTGTCTTTATTCCCGTCTTGCCACTAGGTTCTTCATGGCCTTTTTTTTTTTTTTTCTTAGATTCCGTATATATGTGTTAGCATACTGTATTTGTTTTTCTCTTTCTGACTTACTTCACTCTGTATGACAGACTCTAACTCCATCCACCTCATTACAAATACCTCCATTTCATTTCTTTTTATGGCTGAGTAATATTCCATTGTATATATGTGCCACGTCTTCTTTATCCATTCATCTGTCGATGGACATTTAGGTTGCTTCCATGTCCTGGCTATTGTAAATAGAGCTGCAATGAACATTTTGGTACATGACTCTTTTTGACCTATGGTTTTCTCAGGGTATATGCCCAGTAGTGGGATTGCTGGGTTATATGGTAGTTCTATTTTTAGGTTTTTAAGGAACCTCCATACTGTTCTCCATAGTGGCTGTATCAATTTACATTCCCACCAACAGTGCAAGAGTGTTCCCTTTCCTCCACACCCTCTCCAGCATTTATTGTTTCTAGATTTTTTGATGATGGCCATTCTGACCGGTGTGAGATGATATCTCATTGTAGTTTTGATTTGCATTTCTCTAATGATTAATGATGTTGAGCATTCTTTCATGTGTCTGTAGGCCATCTGTATATCTTCTTTGGAGAAATGTCTATTTAGGTCTTCTGCCCATTTTTGGATTGGGTTGTTCGTTTTTTTGTTATTGAGCTGCATGAGCTGCTTGTAAATCTTGGAGATTAATCCTTTGTCAGTTGCTTCATTTGCCAATATTTTCTCCCATTCTGATGGTTGTCTTTTGGTCTTGTTTATGGTTTCCTTTGCTGTGCAAAAGCTTTTAAGTTTCATTAGGTCCCATTTGTTTATTTGTGTTCTTATTTCCATTTCTCTGGGAGCTGGGTCAAAAAGAATCTTGCTGTGATGTATGTCATAGAGTGTTCTGCCTATGTTTTCCTCTAAGAGTTTGATAGTGTCTGCCCTTACACTTAGGTCTTTAATCCATTTTGAGTTTATTTTTGTGCATGGTGTCAGGGAGTGTTCTAATTTCATACTTTTACATGTACCTGTCCAATTTTCCCAGCACCACTTATTGAAGAGGCTGTCTTTTCTCCACTGTATATGCTTGCCTCCTTTATCAAAGATAAGGTGACCATATGTGTGTGGGTTTATCTCTGGGCTTTCTATCCTGTTCCATTGATCTATATTTCTGTTTTTGTGCCAGTACCAAACTGTCTTGATTACTGAAGCTTTGTAATATAGTCTGAAGTCAGGGAGCCTGATTCCCCCAGCTCCATTTTTCGTTCTCAAGATTGCTTTGGCTATTCGGGGTCTTTTGTGTTTCCATACAAATTGTGAAATTTTTTGTTCTAGTTCTGTGAAAAATGCCAGTGGTAGTTTGATAGGGATTGCATTGAATCTGTAGATTGCTTTGGGTAGTAGAGTCATTTTCACAATGTTGATTCTTCCAATCCAGGAACATGGTATATCTCTCCATCTATTTGTATCATCTTCAATTTCTTTCATCAGTGTCTTATAATTTTCTGCATACAGGTCTTTTGTCTCCTTAGGTAGGTTTATTCCTAGATATTTTATTCTTTTTGTTGCAATGGTAAATGGGAGTGTTTTCTTAATTTCACTTTCAGATTTTTCGTCATTAGTGTATAGAAATGCAAGAGATTTCTGTGCATTAATTTTGTATCCTGCTACTTTACCAAATTCATTGATTAGCTCTAGGAGTTTTCTGGTAGCATCTTTAGGATTCTCTATGTATAGTATCATGTCATCTGCAAATAGTGACAGCTTTACTTCTTCTTTTCCGATTTGGATTCCTTTTATTTCTTTGTCTTCTCTGATTGCTGTGGCTAACACTTCCAAAACTATGTTGAATAATAGTGGTGAGAGTGGGCAACCTTGTCTTGTTCCTGATCTTAGTGGAAATGGTTTCAATTTTTCACCATTGAGGACAATGTTGGCTGTGGGTTTGTCATATATGGCCTTTATTATGTTGAGGAAAGTTCCCTCTATGCCTACTTTCTGCAGGGCTTTTATCATAAATGGGTGTTGAATTTTGTCGAAAGCTTTCTCTGCATCTATTGAGATGATCATATGGTTTTTCTCCTTCAATTTTTTAATATGGTGTATCACATTGATTGATTTGCGTATATTGAAGAATCCTTGCATTCCTGGGATAAATCCCACTTGATCATGGTGTATGATCCTTTTAATGTGCTGTTGGATTCTGTTTGCTAGTATTTTGTTGAGGATTTTTGCATCTATGTTCATCAGTGATATTGGCCTGTAGTTTTCTTTCTTTGTGACATCTTTGTCTGGTTTTGGTATCAGGGTGATGGTGGCCTCGTAGAATGAGTTTGGGAGTGTTCTTCCCTCTGCAATATTTTGGAAGAGTTTGAGAAGGATAGGTGTTAGCTCTTCTCTAAATGTTTGATAGAATTCACCTGTGAAGCCATCTAGTCCTGGGCTTTTGTTTGTTGGAAGATTTTTAATCACAGTTTCAATTTCAATGCTTGTGATTGGTCTGTTCATATTTTCTATTTCTTCCTGGTTCAGTCTCGGCAGTTTGTGCATTTCTAAGAATCTGCCCATTTCTTCCACGTTGTCCATTTTATTGGCATAGAGTTGCTTGTAGTAATCTCTCATGATCTTTTGTATTTCTGCAGTGTCAGTGGTTACTTCTCCTTTTTCATTTCTAATTCTATTGATTTGAGTCTTCTCCCTTTTTCTCTTGATGAGTCTGGCTAATGGTTTATCAATTTTGTTTATCTTCTCAAAGAACCAGCTTTTAGTTTCATTGATTTTTGCTATTGTTTCCTTCATTTCTTTTTCATTTATTTCTGACCTGATCTTTATAATTTCTTTCCTTCTGCTAGCTTTGGGGTTTTTTTGTTCTTCTTTCTCTAATTGCTTTAGGTGCAAGGTTAGGTTGTTTATTCGAGATGTTTCCTGTTTCTTGAGGTAGGCTTGTATTGCTATAAACTTCCCTCTTAGCACTGCTTTTGCTGCGTCCCATAGGTTTTGGGTCGTCGTATCTCCATTGTCATTTGTTTCTAGGTATTTTTTGATTTCCCCTTTGATTTCTTCAGTGATCACTTCGTTATTAAGTAGTGTATTGTGTAGCCTCCATGTGTTTGTATTTTTTACAGATCTTTTCCTGTAGTTGATATCTAGTCTCATAGCGTTGTGGTCAGAAAAGATACTTGATACTATTTCAATTTTCTTAAATTTACCAAGGCTTGATTTGTGACCCAAGATATGATCTATCCTGGAGAATGTTCCATGAGCACTTGAGAAAAATGTGTATTCTGTTGTTTTGGGGTGGAATGTCCTATAAATATCAATTAAGTCCATCTTGTTTAATGTATCATTTAAAGCTTGTGTTTCCTTATTTATTTTCATTTTGGATGATCTGTCCATTGGTGAAAGTGGGGTGTTAAAGTCCCCTACTATGATTGTCTTGCTGTCGATTTCCCCTTTTATGGCTGTTAGTATTTGCCTTATGTATTGAGGTGCTCCTATGTTGGGTGCATAAATATTTACAATTGTTATACCTTCCTCTTGGATCGATCCCTTGATCACTATATAGTGTCCTTCTTTGTCTCTTGTAATAGTCTTTATTTTAAAGTCTATTTTGTCTGATATGAGAATTGCTACTCCAGCTTTCTTCTGATTTCCATTTGCATGGAATATCTTTTTCCATCCCCTCACTTTCAGTCTGTATGTGTCCCTAGGTCTGAAGTGGGTCTCTTGTAGACAGCATATATATGGGTCTTGTTTTTGTATCCATTCAGCCAGCCTGTGTCTTTTGGTGGGAGCATTTAATCCATTTACATTCAAGGTAATTATCGATATGTATGTTCCTATTCCCATTTTCTTAAATGTTTTGGGTTTGTTATTGTAGGTGTTTTCCTTCTCTTGTGTTTCTTGCCTAGAGAAGTTCCTTTAGCATTTGTTGTAAAGCTGGTTTGGTGGTGCTGAACTCTCTCAGCTTTTGCTTGTCTGTAAAGGTTTTAATTTCTCCATCCCATCTGAATGAGATCCTTGCTGGGTAGAGTAATCTTGGTTGTAGGTTTTTCTCCTTCATCACTTTAAGTATATCCTGCCACTCCCTTCTGGCTTGCAGAGTTTCTGCTGAAAGATCAGCTGTTAACCTTATGGGGATTCCCTTGTGTGTTATTTGTTTTTTTTCCCTTGCTGCCTTTAATATGTTTTCCTTATATTTAATTTTTGACAGTTTGATTAATATGTGTCTTGGCGTGTTTCTCCTTGGGTTTATCCTGTATGGGACTCTCTGTGCTTCCAGGACTTGATTAACTATTTCCTTTCCCATATTAGGGAAGTTTTCAACTATAATCTCTTCAAATATTTTCTCAGTCCCTTTCTTTTTCTCTTCTTCTTCTGGGACCCCTATAATTCGAATGTTGGTGCGTTTAATATTGTCCCAGAGGTCTCTGAGACTGTCCTCAGTTCTTTTCATTCTTTTTTCTTTATCCTGCTCTGCAGTAGTTATTTCCACCATTTTATCTTCCAGGTCACTTATCCTTTCTTCTGCCTCAGTTATTCTGCTATTGATCCCATCTAGAGTATTTTTAATTTCATTTATTGTGTTTTTCATCATTGCTTGGTTCCTCTTTAGTTCTTCTACGTCCTTGTTAAATGTTTCTTGCATTTTGTCTATTCTATTTCCAAGATTTTGGATCATCCTTACTATCATTATTCTGAATTCTTTTTCAGGTAGACTACCTAGTTCCTCTTCATTTGTTAAGTCTAGTGTGTTTTGACCCTGCTCCTTCATCTGCTGTGTGTTTTTCTGTCATCTCATTTTGCTTATCTTACTGTGTTTGGGGTCTCCTTATCACAGGTTGCAGGTTTGTAGTTCCCGTTGTTTTTGGTATCTGTCCCCAGCGGCTAAGGTTGGTTCAGTGGGTTGTGTAGGCTTCCTGGTGGAGGGGACTAGTGCCTGAGCTCTGGTGGATGAGGCTGGATCTTGTCTTTCTGGTGGGCACGTCCACGTCTGGTGGTGTATTTTGGGGTGTCTGTGGCCTTATTATGATTTTAGGCAGCCTCTCTGCTAATGGATGGGGCTGTGTTCCTGTCTTGCTAGTTGTTTGGCATAGGGTGTTCAGCACTGTAGCTTGCTGGTCATTGAGTGATGCTGGGTCTTGATGTTGAGATGGAGATCTCTGAGAGATTTTTGCCGTTTAGTATTACATGGAGCTGGGAGGTCTGTTGTGGACCAGTGTCCTGAAGTTGGCTCTCCCACCTCCGAGGTACGGCCCTGATGCCTGGCTGGAGCACCAAGAGCCTTTCGTCCACACGGCTCAGAGTAAAAGGGAGAAAAAATAGAAAGAAAGAAAGAAAGAGGCTATAATATAGTGAAGTAAAATAAAGCTATTATAAAGCAAAGCTATACAGACAAAATCTCCCCCAGAAGCATATACATATACACTCACAAAAAAAAAGGAAAAGGGGAAAAATTAATATATCCTGCTCCCAAAGTCCACCTCCTGAATTTGGGATGATTCGTTGTCTATTCAGGTATTCAACAGATGCAGGCACATCAAGTTGTTTGTGGAGTTTTAATCCGCTTCTTCTGAGGCTGCTGGGAGAGATTTCCCCTCCTCGTCTCTGTTCGCACAGCTCCTGGGGATCAGCTTTGGAATTGGACCCGCCTCTGCGTGTAGGTCGCCTGAGGGCGTCTGTTCCCCGCCCAGACAGGACGGGGTTAAAGGAGCAGCTGCTTCGGGGGCTCTGGCTCACCCAGGCCGCGGGGAGGGAGGGGTACGGAGGAGGCGGGGCGAGCCTGCGGCGTCAGAGGCGTCGTGACGTTGCACCAGCCTGAGGTGCGCAGTGCGTTCTCCTGGGGAAGTTGTCCCTGGATCACGGGACGCTGGCCGTGGCGGGCTGCACGGGCTCCCGGGAGGGGCGGTGTGGAGAGTGACCTGTGCTCGCACACAGGCTTTTTGGAGGCGGCAGCAGCAGCCCCAGCGTCTCACGCCCGTCTCTGGGGTCCGCGCTGATAGCCGAGGCTCGCGCCAGTCTCTGGAGCTCGTTTAGGCGGCGCTCTGAATCCCCTCTCCTCACACACCAGGAAACAGGGAAGAAAAAGTCTCTTGCCTCTTCGGCAGCTGCAGACTTTTTCCCGGACTCCCTCCCGGCTAGCTGTGGTGCACTAACCCCTTCAGGCTGTGTTCACGCCGCCAACCCCAGTCCTCTCCCTGCGATCCGACCGAAGCCGGAGCCTCAGCTCCCAGCCCCACCCGCCCCGGCGGCTGAGCGGACAAGCCTCTCGGGCTGGTGAGTGCTGGTCAGCGCCGAGCCTCCGTGCGGGAAGTGCGGGAATCTCTCCACTTTGCCCTCCACACCCCTGTGGCTGCGCTCTCCTCCGTGGCTCCGAAGCTTCCCCCCTCTGCCACCCGCAGTCTCTGCCCGCGAAGGGGCTTCCTAGTGCGTGGAAATCTTTCCTCCTTCACAGCTCCCTCCCACTGGTGCAGGTGCCGTCCCTATTCTTTTGTCTCTGTTATTTCTTTTTTCTTTTGCCCTACCCAAGTACGGGGGGAGTTTCTTGCCTTTTGGGAGGTCTGATGTTTTCTGCCAGTGTTCAGTGGGTGTTCTGTAGGAGCAGTTCCACATGTAGATGTATTTCTACTGTATCTGTGGGAAGGAAGGTGATCTCCGCGTCTTACTCTTCCGCCATCTTCTCTCCTCCCCCGCAAATTCACTTTTGAAGAAGACTTCCCCTATGGTCAGTATTGGTTGTACAGGTTGTGTGATTGAAGAGATTAAAACTCCATTCCCAATAAAGAGTATATCTTTACTGGTGTTCTGCAAGACAACAAAAAAAAGTATTTCCTTCACTGTTCTCATGCATTCTGAAGATATTCACAGACCTTTTTAGACTCTTTAAAAGGCAAAGTATGGTGGGAAGTCAACAAATTCATCACTATTTTATGCTGTAGATGTTGCCTTTCATCTACACCTATCTTTATGTCCAAGGTCAAACCACTCCCATTGAAACTCCCAAACTACACACCAAAAAAAACAAAAAAACAAAAAAACAACCCCAAACCAAACCCAAACAAACCATTGCAAGAGTTTGAAATGTGTATTAAAAACATCTGGGTGGGGATTGCATTGAATCTGTAGATTGCTTTGGGTAGTATAGTCATTTTCACCATGTTGATTCTTCCAATCCAAGAACATGGTATATCTCTCCATCTGTTTGTATCATCTTTAATTATCAATGGCATTTTTCACAGACCTAGAACAAAAAATTTCACAATTTGTATGGAAACACAAAAGACCCCGAATAGCGAAAGCAATCTTGAAAAAGAAAAATGGAGCTGGAGGAATCAGGCTCCCTGACTTCAGACTATACTACAAAGCTACAGTAATCAAGACAGTATGGTACTGGCACAAAAACAGAAATATAGATCAATGGAACAGGATAGAAAGCCCAGAGATAAACCCACATACATATGATCACCTTATTTTTGATAAAGGAGGTAAGAATATACAATGGAGAAAAGACAGCCTCTTCAGTAATTGGTGCTGGGAAAACTGGACAGCCATGTAAAAGAGTGAAATTAGAACACTCCTTAACACCATACACAAAAATAAACTCAAAATGGATTAAAGACCTAAATGTAAGGCCAGACACTAAAAAACTCTTAGAGGAAAACATAGGCAGAACACTCTATGACATATATCACAGCAAGATCCTTTTGACCCAGCTCCCAGAGAAATGGAAATAAGAACAAAAATAAACAGATGGGACCTAATAAAACTTAAAAGCTTTTGCACAGCAAAGGAAATCATAAACAAGATGAAAAGACAACCTTCAGAATGGGAGAAAATATTGGCAAATGAAGCATCTGACAAAGGATTAATCTCTAAAATTTACAAGCAGCTCAAGCAGCTCAATATCAAAAAAACAAACAACCCAATCCAAAAATGGGCAGAAGACCTAATTAGACATTTTTCCAAAGAAGATATACAGATTGCCAACAAACACATGAAATGATGCTCAACATCCCTAATCATGAGAGAAATGCAAATCAAAGCTACAATGAGGTATCACCTCACACTGGTCAGAATGGCCATGATCAAAAAATCTACAAACACTAAATGCTGGAGAGGGTGTGGAGAAAAGGGGAGCCTCTGGCACTGTTGGTGGGAATGTAAATTGATACAACCACTATGGAGAACAGTATGGAGGTTCCTTAAAAAACTAAAAATGGAACTACCATACGACCCAGCAATCCCACTACTGGGCATATACCCTGAGAAAACCATAATTCAAAAAGAGTCATGGGCTTCCCTGGTGGCGCAGTGGTTGGGGGTCCGCCTGCCAATGCAGGGGACACGGGTTCGAGCCCTGGTCTGGGAAGATCCCACGTGCCGCGGAGCAGCTGGGCCCGTGAGCCACAATTACTGAGCCTGCACGTCTGGAGCCTGTGCTCCACAATAAGAGAGGCCACGATAGTAAGAGGCCCGCGCACCGCGATGAAGAGTGGCCCCCGCTTGCCGCAACTGGAGAAAGCCCTCACACAGAGGCGAAGACCCAACACAGCCAAAAATAAATAAATAAATTAAAAAGTTAAAAAAAAAAAAAAAAAAAAAGAGTCGTGTCCCACAATGTTTATTGCAGCACTATTTACAATAGGCAGGACATGGAAGCAACCTAAGTGTCCATCAACAGATCAATGGATAAAGAAGATGTGGCACATATATACAATGGAATATTACTCAGCCATAAAAAGGAACAGAATTGGGTATTTGTAGAGACGTGGATGGACCTAGAGTCTGTCATACAGAGTGAAGTAAGTCAGAAAGAGAAAAACAAATACCATATGCTAACACATATATATGGAATCTAAAAAAAAAAAAAAGGTTCTGAAGAACCTAGGGGTAGGACAGGAATAAAGATGCAGATGTAGAGAATGGACTTGAGGACACGGGGTGGGAGAAGGGTAAGCTGGGACGAACTGAGAGAGTGGCATGAACATACATACACTACCAAATGTAAAATAGATAGCTAGTGGAAAGCAGCCGCATAGTACAGGGAGATCAGCTCGGTGCTTTGTGTCCACCTAGAGGGGTGGGATAGGGAGGGTAGGAGGGAGACCCAAGAGGGAGGAGATTTGGGGATATATGTATATGTATAGCAGATTCACTTTGTTATAAAGCAGGAACTAACACACCACTGTAAAGCACTTATACTCCAATAGAGATGTTTAAAAGAAAAAAAAAAAATCTGGGTGACACTGTCTCTTCTCCCCAGCTGTGCTCTAGTCTTGTCACTTATTATTCATATAAATTGTGACCAAGGTTGGGTGTCTAAATATTTATTTCTAGTCCCTGTGATATGCACATATGATTTTTGCCCAATTATTCATCACCGTAGTGCTGTATGATAAGAAAAATACATTTAAAGTTGCTATGCCTCAGTTACATTTTCTATTATACAAGATGATTGTACCTGCTTTAATTATCTTAGGGCTTATTATGAGGATAAAAATAATTTCTTTTTAAAAAAGAAGCATATAGAGAAAACAAACACAAACACCAACCCATTAAGCAAATTTTTATTCACGGCATGCAAAATTGTATCTGATGAGTTTGGTGACTTAATGTGATCATGCTTTTACCACCAGAGCTCTCATTGTCATGGGTAATGTAATCCAAATATTTTAGTTCTCAGCGAAAGAGTCAGGAATAAATAACATAAACGCTGCATGTTAATTCCGGCCATGGAGTCTCAGCGTAACAGACATTTTAATGAGGAAATCTGGTTTGGTGTCAAGCCCAATAAAATGAAGAGATGTTTGTTGATGCGATGTGTTCCCTGCTGAGAGAGTAGTTTGATTTTGGACAAAATAATATTCAGCTTCAGTTTCTCTTTGGATTTGTTATTGCTCCTGGATTCTCTCTAATTTGAACCTTGTAGGGGTCATTTGTGCCTTTGTCACCTCTAATACTCTGCACTTCAGTGAATCATACTTTCATGCTGCCAGGATGACCACCCAGAAGTCCTGTTTATGTAGGACTTGGCTTTTGCAGAGGAGTTCATCTTAATTCCTGAACAGCTGAGTTGGGAGTTCCACAATGGTCTCCTGTTTGTTTCTGGGCATGGACGGAAAAATGGTCATCTATAGGGACTGATAAGCAGCTGGAAGATCATCTGTTGGAATTCTCTTCTTCTCACTGTGTACACTGGATGGTGCTATAGTGGGCATGCATTTTCTGCATCAGGCAAGCCAATCTACATATGAATAAGGGAGTTGAGATGTAAAGGCCCCAGAAATAATCCATCAGCCAATTTAAACCTCTAATTTACACCTTGTTGCTGTTCCTTCTACTCTTTCTATTTGATTTTATAGCCTTACTATCTTAACCACTAAAATATTAGAAAACCAATGGGCCCTGATTGGTTAAGTCAATCATGATGATACTTTAAGATCTGGGGAAGAGTGTAGAAAATTTTGAAATGGATAGAAGAGATTATTGAATATCCTTTCAATGAAATGCAAGAGCCTTTGGAGATTATGTAATCCTAAAGGGGAGGTGTGTCTTTATCTTTAATTATGTTCTTTTATAACTCAGTAGAGGTAGAAGCTAACTTGTATAAATTGACAGAAATGGAAATAGATCCTGTCCATGAAAATGCAGATTGTGTTCCTTGGAATGCACTTGATGACCCTGTGGATGTCAAACAGTTTTGCCGGTTTGCATCCATTTGTAAATTTATTTCAGCATTTCTACCATAAATGTGTGGTCCTTTGAGTTCTTTGAATCTGTTATAACATCTCATTCGTTCCCTCATTATTTTCATGAGTTAAATAAAATCTTTGACACATATCCATTTTATATTTGTATGGGAATCATAATTTTATATTCTTTTAAATTTCATCCTTTAAAAAAAAAATATATATATATATATATCTCAAGCTCTCCATCAGTTTTCTATAACAGATATTAATTTATTATAACAGTTATTTGATAGGTTCAAGATGAGGTTCAAGATAAGTATCAGGGAGATAAAGATGAGGGAAGGGTAACATGACACTGTCAGCCGTGATTGTCAGAAGGCCACCTTCAGGGGCAGACATGATGAAGCTTCTAGAATTGACCTATAGAAGTTTTGAGGCCTGGAGGGAAATGGCTGGAGTAGAAGAAGGGACTAGTAAATTGATAAGGTACCAAAAGTAAATTTAATATCATAATATCACTTTTAGCAGACCCCATGTATTCAAGTATGATATTCATTTTAAATTTAAACGAACTTAACATTCAAAATTTGATTTAGCTGCATTTCTCCTTTATAATGTCTAGGGTAGCAGATTGTATTTTCCCAAATGACTTCAGCGATATCTCCTATTTCACATGCTTTGCTCACAATGTGATGTTGACAGCTGTCCCATTGAGAGGTGGGGGATCTATGTCCCTTTCCTTCCTTTGAATCTGATCTAGGTGAACCTAGGACAATGACTTCCAAGGCTATGTCATAAAAGGCATTCTCTTGACACTATTGCTCTTGAAATCCAACTACCATGTTGTGAGGAAGCCCAAGTAGCTAGAGAGAGGCCCAGCTGGAGAGGCCCATGTGAAGAGGAATAACCCACGGCCTCAGATGGGTTCCCAGCTGATAGCCAGCATCAGCTTCCCAGGAGTTTGGGTAAGCCATCTTGGAAGTGGCTCCTCAGGTTCTGAGTATTAGCTGACACCTCATAGAGCAGAGATGAACCTGTCCTATGAAGACTTGCCCAAACTGCAGATTTATGAGCTAATTAAATAATCGTTGTTTTAAGTCACTACATTTTTAAGTGGTTTGTTTGTAGCAACAAACAACCAACATGTCTTGCTATATCACGTTTCTGAAAGTTTGCATTTTGAATCTTTCTAATGAATTAAAACTACTCTAGTAACGAAGTATTAGGAAATGACTATAATGTATCAAATTTACCCATATGAATTGAGAAACGGTATTCTTCTGAGTTCAGTTGGAGTTCAATAAATGTTTTTCTGACTATAATCATATGGCCATTTAAAGAGCAAATTTGGAAGGATTGTTTGCAGTCACCACTATTATTCATGAATAAATATTTAGTGGAAAATTCTTATGTGTGTTTTTGTGTGGGTGTATCCTCTGCGGGGCTTATGCTACTCACTACAATGTGTACTTTGGCTCACCCAGTTCTTACTGGCTCAGCATACAGACACTATCATTGTCCTGAGATCCTCAAGGTTCTCATTCAGCAAATTTCTTTATCTCCTTCCAATATTAGCCCCGGTCTAATCATCTTTCTCTTCCTAAATTCAGGATGTCTTTGCCTAAATCTGATAGCTACTAATTTTCCTCAGTCCCCATTGCAAGCTCACTTGCCTGCCCAGAAAATAGGTACTTTTTTATGGTGGTAAAATATACCACACAAAATTTACCATTTTAATCATTTTTAAGTATATAGTTCAGTGACATGAAGTACATTCACATTATTGTGCAAACATCCATCTCCAGGACTTTTTATCTTGACAATTGAATTACACTTTCCTTTAAGCGTGGGTCAAGATTTTTTTTTTTTTAATATCCTACCAATACCACCTTAGAGCTCTCAGACAATAGTCAGTGTTCAGCAAATACTGATATGCAGCCCCTGAAGCCTCAAGTTAATGCTGACTCCCTTCCTGTTGTCCCCAGGACACCGCCTATGGAATCCATCAGGTTTTCATGCAATCCTTACTGCTTTCAGTTATTATCTCCATTCTACCCCAAGCCTAGAATGGTTTAATGAACTACTTTTTACCTTTTTCTCTTCATGATTTCCCTAAAAGAAACTCCTGTCCTAAACTCACTTCTACTTCTAAGATTTTGCTTCAGTTTCTGCCATACCTCTAGGAATGCCTTTCTAGGCCTATCCCAATCCCACCCATAGTTTAGGGCATAGTTCAAATTCCTTTTCTTCTGCAAAGACTTTCTCAAGCATCCCACTCTGTATTACTGTATCTTCTCTCCAATGTCCATTTTATCTGTTTACTCTAATGCCCATTTTATCTGTAACTCTTACTGTGGTAGCAAAGCGTATACTACATTTTATTGTTCGGCGATTTTATCTGAAGTTGACTTCCCAAAGGAGAACAGAAGTGTGGAGAACTCACTCTTTTGTCTGCCTCTTCTATCCCTTAAAAGTAAATCAAAGGCTTTATACAGGATATAAAATTAGTAAATATTTTCAAAAGGATGAATAAAATAAAACATATTGTAATCTTGCTCAGTCTAAGATCAATCCTGTATATTTCTTAACTTTACCTTGATTTTGTAGTAAAATATATGTGTTAGGTAAGTGTTTTAGACTTTATGTTTATGTGTGTCTTTGGGAACAACTTTTTCTCATTTTGAATTACTGGCATTTTAATGACCATGTCAAAACCTTATCTTCTGAGCATTTTTTTCCACTTGAATTCAGAGCTGTTTCATTTGAACACAGGGTTTACCAAGCTAAAGAGTCCATGTCCTCTTGGACAATCTCCAACCAGAGTTATCTATAAATGATACCTTAGGGATCCTCTTTACAGACTCAATCTGGTTTTTGCTCTACAACGCAAATAAAGCCATAAATTAAAGTATGTGGAAAAACATGTGATCTAAAGTATTTCTGCAGAGAACTCATGTACAGCTGCAGACCTTAAATCTCTGCAGACCTTTAGGTTCCGTTCACTGTCTTGTTATTATTATTTTGTATAACCTTCCTCCAGCCATTTCTTCTTGTCAAGTTGGCCTCATATTTCAGGCAGTACACTGCAGTGTTTATCATTTTGTTTGTGGCTGGGATAGTGATACAGCACTTCAACCCTGCTTTCATGTCCCAGGATGTCAAACAATGTATAAATGTCAAGTATTTTTAGTCTCTGCATCATCCTTGTTACAGGATTCCAGAGTCTCAGTGCACATTTCATCCCCAGGGTACAAAATCACAGTGAGTCATTTCACTAGGGAATAAAAGAGCTTTCAATCCAAATGATGTTTTAGTTTTCAAACTGTATGTTAAATTCCCTAAACCATTTACAATCAAAACTACTGGTTTTTCAAATTTTATGTATGTATCATATATATATTCATTTTCATTGCTAAGTATTTAATATAAAGAGGTAGTGAAAGTTACTAACTGTTCAAGAGGTAAATATGCAGGTTTTAAAAGTTATTAAAAACCCTTACATTTTCTAGGAAAGAATTGGTTAGTGTGGTGAAGTTAGAACAAGGGATCAGGGGGACAGTTCCCACTTTCCTCCACTAGAGGTCTCAGTTTATATTATTATTATTTTTTTCAGGGAAAGCTAAAACACTGCTGTTGTGGATGCTTTGATAGCAAAATATTTCTAAAAGCACAATCACCATAGAAATAACAGTGCTTTTTAGAATCCAATATAAATAAAAACAAGTTCTAGTACCTTTCTTTTTTCCATGGTTTAAACTTTTGCTGTACATTTCCCTTCACAATCACATCATCATTAAAACAAAAACCTTTTGAAAAAGTCACAATACTTTTTGTGTATATGAACAAATAGCGATAACATTATTTTGTTGTATGTGAAAAAATTCACAATAAGTGAGAAATGTATTTTGGGTCACTTTTAACGAACTTAAAAAATATAAACCACAGTCTCACTCTTTCTTATGACTGTGGCTTGATATTTCTAGAAGCTCTGACTTTCTGTCATTAATCTGATTGATTAAGAGTGTGTGCTGTTTATTTCATAATTTATTCTGCAGTGTGAACCAAGGAAAGGGGGAACATGGAAATTTTATTTCAAGCACTTGGTATAAGTCATAGTTCAGGACCTTGGTCATCTAAGATAACCATTGCCACCATCAAAATAGTCCCAATTATAAGGAAAGTAAGATTCCACAAAAGGTTGTTTATGAAGTTGGGAAATGGTCAAGTTTAATAGTAAAAGCAAAAATGTTTTTACTCTTAATTTAATACCTAGAAAAATAGATTTACCCTGTAGAGTAGAATTTGCCACTCATATTGCTTGCTGTCAATGCATAGCACTCCAGGGCATGGATAACTCTAATTTGTCTATGCTTTGTTTGGAGCTGAGAAACTTGTTAGTTTCTAGAACCTTCCGAAGGCCAATTTAAGTCAGACCAGTTCTTATTACAGAGAAACTTTCTGAAATAACTGAGTTGTTGTGTCAGGCTGGAGTTGGAGTCCAGCTGCTCCAGATATTAATATCAATAAGAATAATAACATTTCTAGAATGTGCTAGAAGCTTTACATATAAAATCTCATTTATTGAAGAGCCATGCTTAGGTAGATCTTCATTTACAAATGATGAAACTAAAACTCAAAGAGCTTAGGTAATATGCAAGCTTCCAAAGAAATTTAGAACCACAGGTATGTCCACTTCAGTAGCAGCAAGGGTGCAGAGTCCCCTGTAAGACTACTTTAGCCATAGGTGCTGTAAATATTTGAAACCATGGCTACTCTTTGCAGGAAGCCCATATGTTTGCCAGTGAGTAAAACTTTTACTGAGTTTCTATTATGTGTGGACTACAATTCTAGGAACTCTATAGGAAGGAGAGATATAAAAGAAAAAGGTGTGGTTAAGAAACATAGAGAGACAGCAAAGAGCATAAAATCCAGATGAACATTTTTATGGGGAATGCATGCCTGCTAGAGGGCTTAGCCCATGAAAAACGATGTAACTGAGAGTGAAAACCTCCAAGTGATTCTTTGCTAAGTAAAGGTCACTTAAACCCAATCTGATATTTCTATGTTAGTACACAATTAAAATGACAGTATGGGAAGAAATTGGATTAAAACAAAACAAAACAAAAAAGCTTTAAAGGAAATTGCCTGGGCCATCACAGTGATATCTCCCTCTGTGTGCATCTTTGTGAGTTGAAGTTCAGTATCAGGATATAATGAATTACAGATGGCTTTCCAAGTCGTCCTTCAGTGACATGAGATATTAAGAAAGAAAAAGATTTTAGACCACAAAGATAAGCTAATCCAATGCTCTAACCTTGCTGAAGAAATAACTGAGATCTGGAGAAATTAAGTGACTCGTTCAAGGTCACATATTTAATGACTAAAAGATCCAGGACTTCAACCCCATTGACTGCAAACAGAAAGGAACTGAAGAATAGCTTGTTTTTAATACGTTAAATTCTAGCATGAAAGTGTGGCAAGATCTTCATGATGGGAAACTGTACTAGCAGACAAAGTAAACTAGTACATACAAAGACTGACTGTTTGTTTCTGACTAAGATTTTGAGGAGATTGTGCGTTTGCTACGAAGAGCTTTAATGAACGCCCGGTTATAGGGGAAAACAAACAATTTAATGCGTACATCTAAGGGTCTCTGGGTTCTTTGTGGCTTCTACCCCCGTCTCCTTCTAGTGCAGATACAGTGATATGCGTGTATATTATGCATTCTCTAAATAAACTCTCTCTGTCCACAAATTTATACTGTTATTTGGTTGGACCAAAGAGATGTTTTAGATGTAGATTTTGTTGTCAAGCTGAAACACATTAGTCGGTATGGAGAGAATAGTCCAGAAGTGCAGATGGTTCCTTGAGAAGAAGCATACAGTCAATCATGGTGAAGAGAGTTGTATGTAACTAGTAAAAAAGCTGGTGTCAAATGTCTTTGTCAACAGAACAGAGTATGTACATCATTAAGTACTCCACTACCTTCACATTAATCTTTTCTTGGAAATACTTTCTGATGCCATAACTGTTACTCTAATATCTACCACCACCTGAGGATTAGTACAGTTTACTATGTACCAGGTACCCAATTCTGTAATTTTGCAGGTATTACAGAATTGGATCCTTATACAAACTGTGTGAAGTTAGTTACTTTTACCATTTTATAGATAGAACATTGAGGTAAGGCAGTTAAGGGAAAGGCAAGTAAATGGAACAGCTGAGATCCAAAGACAAGCAGTGTGATTCCAGATTTTGCATGTTCAGCCACTATGTCAAACAACCTCTCCATATGACTGAATCTTTTTCAACAGACAAAACAGAATGCTCACTCCAAAACACTCTGGCCCTTTAAGGCTGTCATTTGGGAAGTACATACTCTCTTCCTAGTAATGCTGCCATGACTTTAATATTTCTGGAATGGATCCATTGGAATTACCTTTAGAGCCCGCAGCTCTTTCTTCAAATACCTCTTGTGGTGGCAAATCTCTCTTTGAAGGAGGATTTTATTTTGGACGCAACCAAAGTCCTTTGCAGCTAAGTACCATGACTAAGGTGGGTGTCGAAACTGGGTGATGCCATTTTTGGTCAAAAATGAAACATGGCTGGGAGGCAATGAGACAGGTTGCTTTTCTGAATTCGATCTGAAGACTGTTCCAAGGAGGAACTCTAGTCCTTGAAGCAGTGGCTGCTCTGGGCTCATGACTTGCTGTCCAAAGTGATTAGACTTGGGGGAGGAGGATGTCAATTTAGATATGTGAGTTTGGGCATATTTATCTTCAAAGATCACATCATTTGTCTCTGTAATTTGGATTCATTTTTTAAATTTATAATATCCAAATATTTAATAATTTCTCTAGGTAACTTTTTAGCAAGTTAAGTTGACCTATATAGTTGAGTGAATTGGAATGAAGCTACAAGGCAGGAAGCATCTTTCAGGGTCTATTACACACAGTTTTTATTCTTTGCTCCATGCTGGAAAGGTTTCCTGCTCTTCACTCTACCAAATCCAACTAGCGGTATTAGGTATGCATGCCACTTGCCATTATGAGGAGCTGGAACAGACTAGAACACATGGGTCTGGATCACATCTGCAATGATCAGAATGTTTATTTCTACCTATGTTAAAATCCTAACCCTCAATGAGATGAGGCTTTCGGGAAGTAATTATGTCATGAAGGTAGAGCCCTCAGGAAGGGATTAGTGACCTTTTAAAAGGGACCCTAAAGTGTGCTCTGGCCCTCTTGCTGCCATGTGAAAATACAGTAAGAAGTTAGTCTGCAACCCAGAAGAGAGTTCTCACAGAACCCAATCGTGCTGGCACTCTGATCTCAGATTGACAGCTTTCAGAACTGTGAGAAAAAACTTTCTGTTGTCTATAAACTATGCAGTGTATGGTACTTTGTCATAGCAGCCCGAACTAAGACAAGGTCCCCTGCCTGCTTCAATTCCATTCACTCTGTTTCATGTTTATGTCTCCACTCCTTCCCTGAAATCTTCCTTGACCCTTTGACCTGCAGTAACCTCTCTCTTCTGTATTTCTGAACCCAGATTGTGCATACAACTCATTGGACTCACTTCCTTGTCTTGTGAATTAACTTTTCACATGTAAACATTTTATTTCTCCAGCTATATTGTAAGACTGAAGGTAAGGTTGTCTTTTTTCCTATCCTCCCTTTCTCCCTCCAGCCCTTTCTTCCATCCTTTTATCTTTTCTTTCTCTCTTTCTCTCTTTTTTCTTTCTTGTGGGTCCTTCTCAATTCCTCAGACAGGGCTTTGTACAAAATAGGGGTTCAGGGATATTTACTGATTCTTATCTGCATTTATTATAGCAGCAGAATGATGATCTAATACCACTCATTCTGCAGATTTATCTCTTTATTACGTTTCTTAAGAAAATATGGTTTTTCTTTTCTTCTTTTTGTTTTTGTCTTTTTTTGAGCATATACATCTTGAAGGATGTTTAATCATATTTCACGGAATGACTGCCTGAATTAAACATTTTTATTATTTGTTCAAAGTGATTAAGTCCAAATATATTGCTGAGAATGGACTCTATATTTTTTTTTTAACATCTTTATTGGAATATAATTGCTTTACAATGGTGTGTTATTTTCTGCTTTATAACAAAGTGAATCAGCTACTTATACATATATCCCCATATCTCCTCCCTCTTGCATCTCCCTCGCACCATCCCTATCCCACCCCTCTAGGTGGTGACAATGAAGCACCGAGCTGATCTCCCTGTGCTATGCGGTTGCTTCCCACTAGCTATCTATTTTACATTTGGTAGTGTATATATGTCCATGCCACTCTCTCACTTCATCCAAGCTTACCCTTCCCCCTCCCTGTGTCCTCAAGTCCATTCTCTACGTCTGCGTCTTTATCCCTGTCCTACCCCTAGGTTCTTCAGAACCTTTTTTTTTTTTTTTTAGATTCCATATATATGTGTTAGCATACGGTATTTGTTTTCATCTTTCTGACTTTCTTCGCTCTGCATGACAGACTCTAGGTCCATCCACCTCACTACAAATAACTCAATTTCGTTTCTTTTTATGGCTGAGTAATATTCCATTGTATATATGTGCCACATCTTCTTTATCCATTCATCTGTTGATGGACACTTAGGTTGCTTCCATGCCCTGGCTATTGTAAATAGAGCTGCAATGAACATTGAGGTACATGACTCTTTTTGAATTATGCTTTTCTCAGGGTATATGCCCAGTAGTGGGATTGCTGGGTCGTATGGTAGTTCTATTTTTAGTTTTTTTAAGGAACCTCCATACTGTTCTCCATAGTGGCTGTATCAATTTACATTCCCACCAACAGTGCAAGAGGGTTCCCTTTTCTCCACACCCTCTCCAACATTTATTGTTTGGAGATTTTTTTATGATGGCCATTCTGACCGGTGTGAGGTGATACCTCATTGTAGTTTCTGATTTGCATTTCTCTAATGATTAGTGATGTTGAGCATCCTTTCATGTGTTTGTTGGCAATCTGTATACCTACTTTAGAGAAATGTCTATTTAGGTCTTCTGCCCATTTTTGGATTGGGTTGTTTGTTTTTTTGATATTGAGCTGCATGAGCTTCTTGTAAATTTTGGAGATTAATCCTTTGTCAGTTGCTTCATCTGCAAATATTTTCTCCCATTCTGAGGGTTGTCTTTTCGTCTTGTTTATGGTTTCCTTTTGCTGTGCAAAAGCTTTTAAGTTTCATTAGTGGACTCTATATTCTTAATGAGTGATGTTTTTCTTAAAGATGTGTTGTTAAAATACAATGGCCTCTTCTTGCTCCATAAAACCTTTGGGGTTGACAATTTGATTCTTCAGCAGTCTCTGTCAAAATATTACTTAAAAGTAAGTATTTGTTTTAAAAGTATTAGTTTCTTTTCCCCTTTGGGTTCTGAATATGAATAAGTGTAATATCCAGCAACCTGAAGACAGACTTTATTATTATTGATGCTCTGTAATTAACAAACTTTCCCATTTTGATTGTATCTTTTTTGTGGTTATTGATAATTTAAATCAGATATGTTAGAAAGAATTAATGGTATGGTACTTTTTCCCCCTAAAGTCCCACAGTTGTGGATGGCAAAATCCCTCAGAGAAATAAATGTTCAATTCCCTAATTCTGGACTCTCAACAATGCCTTTTTTTTTCTTTTGTAAAATTGTATGTTTTGCTTTCTTCCCATCATGCTAAGAACTGAGTATTACTGTGTTGCAACTGTCCCTGCAATTTTTAGTGTAGCCCAAAGTGAGGTTTTTTGACTGTTTAAAACTCTATGGGATCAAAAGCTTTTCCAGGTGTTCAGCTTTGTTTACAGTTTAATCTTTTAATGTTTCACATGCATATGGTTCTTAAAGAAAAAAAAAATACAATACTATTATGACTTCTGGTAGAAAAGCCAATGGCTTTTGTCTTAAGAAAGGAAAAAGACAGCATAGACTCAAAAATAAACAGGATATTCTGTGATTTCTTCAGCAATCTTGTATAGTTGTGTCTTCAATTCAGAGTTCCAACCTAAAGTTGCACTGAAGGTCCATACGAGGAAATTCTATTATCACTATTGCTTTCTTATAGGATATTAAAAATGTAGAGTATTAGAATATTAGTGCTAGTGAAAGAGCATTTTAATTAGAAAAGCACAAGATTTAACTAATACCCAACTTCTGAAAGAAATTGTCCTAGTGCCACGGAGAACACTCCAGAATATCTCGTACTTTGATAACTAGATATCACCTTTGTGATCTTTAGGAGCAAAGGACCTTGCCCATAGACTTGGAGATCTAGTTTTTCAGATTGCGTGTCCTTATTGTTTGAGATAGAGGCCTCCAGCCAACTTCCATTTATTCAGAATTTGTTTATCTAGCTGATGGATGGTCCATGTCCCTGCTCTTCTTCCCTTTCCCCTCAAGGTTCCTTTGGAATGAGTCCCGTTTTTATCATTACCTCTGGCATGCTCTGAGAAGTCAGGAGATGAAAGCCAAGCCTGACGATTCTACTCTTGTTAACAACTTTGGTGAAAATTTTGAAGGTGAAAGGTTCTGGAACATTCAGAACTGAGTAAACCAACTTGAAATAAGTGAAAAACCAGAACAATATTATAAAGGCCCTTACTTCTGGCAGCTGCTCAGCTCCTGTGTTTGTTATTTGGTCAGCTTCCCTGCTTTTATGCAAGATGCAGAAGGGAACTGGTAAATCCTTAGCTCTCTTTAAAGAAGAAAAATGGAGAGAAACTCTGTACTCAACTAATCTAATACATCTGGTGAAGACCTTCAGCTAGAAACCAGAGATCTTTGATCCTTGCCTATTGATCTAATCTTTCAGCTGAACTCCCTCATCTGCAACTTCAAGGTTGCCAAATGTGACCTCTATCTGGGCCAACCATTCTGTTCCTGCTTCACCAATGGTCCTGTCTCCCTCAGTTTGAGGAACTGAGAAATCCCTGAGTGTCTTCATATTAATTCCTTTCTCTTTACTCAGCTTTTCTTTCAAATATATAAAAAAAAAAAAAAAATATATATATATATATGGTTTACATATGTATATATATACGTTATATATTTAAAATTCCTTGGTATGTACTTCATTAGCCATAATAATTTTTTAATCCTTAATATTGAATTCTGAATATATGCAAGCAAAAGTGACTTTCCATTTTCACTCTCTCTGCTTAGTTTACTTCTTCTTGGTGCAAAATAGAAGTTCTAGGGGTCTATACTATAAAGTAGTAAAATTTTTATAACCTATGATAATTTTTAAATCAGGCCTTTGTAGAAAAAGTGATAAATTCACAGCCTTTTATAACAGAAAACTCATTTAATTGTTCTGTTTTGTAGCACTGCAAATAAAAAGAATGTCTTTCTTCCCCTCTCCCCCGCTCCCTTGTTCCCTCCTTCTGTCTTCTTTCTTTCCTTCCTTCCTTCCTCCCTCCCTCCTCCTTTCTTCCTTTCTTTCTTTCTTCCTTCCTTCCTTTCTTTCTTTCTTTCTTTCCTTCCTTCTTTCTTTCTTCCTTCCTTCCTTTCTTTCTCTCCTTCTTTCCTTCTTTCTTTCTTTCTCTCCTTCTTTCCTTCCTTCTTTCTTTCTTCCTTCCTTCCTTCCTTCCTTTCTTTCTTTCTTTCTTTCTTCCTTTCTTTCTTTCTTTCTCTCTTCTTTCCTTCTTTCTTCCTCCTTCCCTCCCTCCCTCCCTTCCTTCCTTTCTTTCTTTCCTTGTTTATTTCTGTTACATGATTTGCTCTTGTGTTCTGTATCAAGCTGTGTTAAGGAGTGCTTCTGTGTTTTTAAGTGTGAGTACTTTACATACATTTATTCTCTGTCCCCCCAAACAGGTGGAAGAGTAGAAAAGGACACTAATGTAAGTCATATCTTAAATTATTTCAAGTACTGACATTGATTTGTAAGTTGGATAAAAGAACTACAACTTCTCTTTAGTTTTTCGGTTTTTCGATTTTACTTTACACAGAAGCAGAGAACAAAGTGTAATGAGTCTCTATCTATCACTCAGCTTTAATGATTATCATCATTTTCCTGACTTAGTTTCTTCTATCCCCACCTTTTCTATTTTTGCTTGAAAATTTTAAATTCCAGATGTATCATTTTACTTCAGTACCTAGCTTGACTTTCTGAAAAAAGAGAGAATTTTAGAAATATCTACCCTGGTTATGAGGTGACAGTACCTTTTCACTGATGCGCTGTTCAAGGAAATAAACACCACTGCATTAATAGACCATTATTCCATCTTAACATGTTACTATGTTAGTGCTTATTAGACATTCTCTCCTTCTTACTTAAAGGAAAAGCATTTCTCTGCCCCTCTGGCAGTTTCCATAAGGAAAATGAGAGCAACTGAAAAGGACAGTTGAATTTAAAAAGTAATTTTCACAAAACTTCCGTAATAAAGAGGAATAACACTGTCACACCTTGGCTTTATTCTTTATACATTTATCTACCAGGAAGATTGTAGTTTATTGTTTTGCTCTTAGTTTTGGTGAATCCTTTTGTTTCATAGATAGTCTCAGAATACTGAGAATGTCAGTGTGGAGCTTGGGTCCAGCCTTTCCTCAGTGCTGACATTTGGCTACTTTTGCACCCTAGACAGCTATGAATTACAGGACTTAATAATGCAGTGAACCTCACATACATAGATGCACAATCTCTGTGGATTTTATGCCTGATAGGAATTTATGAGTTTGATTCTCCTGGCTCTCCTCTGGTTGCTAGGTACACACTTTTTAAAAAAATTAAATTGTCAGTAACTCTAAATTCTTAAAGATTTACTGTTCATTTATGCTTTTCACTGAGAAGAGGGACAGAGAGGTAGAAAAATATAAAATGTTGGAAAACTCAGATTTGAATTTGAAATGTGATTTTAGTACTTTTAGTGATAGATAGTATATATATACATATATCCTCAGAAAATAATTTGTATACTTAAATTAGAATATAAACTTACTTAGTAATCAGCAGACCAATTTATCCATCTTGACTTCTGTCTCCATGCTTGGAATGGCCATCATCATGCAAATACCAACAAAACTGACTTTCTTTTATGATATGGTACTGCAAAAGTGCTTCAGCTTTTTAAAGTGTTCTTACTGGGGACAAATTAAACAAAAACAGAAACTGTTTATAATTTCTGGAAATTTCTGGTTAGGAAGAATTCACCCAGTGAAAACCACTCTAATTAGGATTTTCCTACCTTTTATAAGTCATTTTTTTCTGATGATAAAAATGATACAGTTGGTTTTTTGGTAGCAAATTTGGAAAATACATAAAGGTACAAAGAAGAAAATAAAAATAGCCAGTTAGGTTATTTTAGTGTATATACATTGTTAAGTGTGAGTGTGTGTGTATGTGTGTGTACAACTTGGTAGCATAATATGGCATAATGCTTAAGAGTGTAGAGGCTACAGGCTCTCAAGTTTGGATGTCTGGGTTGGAATCCTTGCTGAGCTGCTTGCTAACTATCCTACCTCAACCAAGCAGTTCAATTTCTCTTTGCCAAGTTTCCTTACCTATAACGTAGGAATAATGATAATACCTACATCATAGTTGGGGCGGGGGTTGAGTATTAATTGAATTATCATGAAAAATACACAGTGAACTTCCAGGACTGTTGGTCCTCATTATCACTAATCTGAGATTCAAGTTTTGCTTTTTTTTTTTAATTTTTTAATTTTTTGGCCACACTGCGTGGTGGCATGTGGGATCTTAGTTCCCCAACCAGGGATTGAACCCGTGCCCCCTGCAGTGGAAGCCTGGAGTCCTAATCACTGTACCTCCAGGGAATTCCCTGAGATTCAAGTTTTGTTGTGTCATAACTAGTCTTCAGTGTACTTCTTTTGTGGCTGCATTCAGATTTATGTAACGTTCATACACAAATCTTTGTGAACCTTTTGGATTATTTATTTAGCATGGATTCTTAGGGGTAGAACTATCTGTACGCAATAGTTTGACTACTTTTAAGGGTTATTCATTAAATAAATATAACATTTGCACACGCACAGTTCTAAACACTGGGAAAATAATATCGAGCAAAACAAATGCAGAACTAAAAAGAGTATATGATTTCTGTGAAAAGTGACAACACAGGAAAGTGCAGGGTGTTTTAAGAGCTAATCTAGCCTGAGGGTTTTAGGAAGGGTTTCCCTGGAAAAGTGACATTTACTTTGAGATCTAAAGGATGACCAGCGGTTAATTGGGTGGCCATTTGGAATCCTGGGGTGAAACCAATGGCCTTTGGGAAAGCTCTGAGGAAAGCTTCGTTGTCTTTTGTGTTTCATGAAAATACTCATTTTTTCCTCACATTTTTAAAAAGACTCTTCTGAAATACAGAAGTTTGAAGTTTTTATGCCAATCAAAGCAATTCGTTTATGTGTGTGTGTCTTGGGTGTTTAATACCTTTCATTATTTCTGTATTCAGATTTCCTCTCCCATTCAGAGATCAGATAAATATTTCTCTATATTTGCTAATCAGGGTTGCATTTAAATCTTTTAACTTTTTGTATATCTGGAATTTAAGTTTACAAATGATCTGAAAGAAAGCTCTAAAAAATTTTTTTCCCAAGTAAATTTCTAGTTTTTAATTTAAGGCTCTGTTTGGAATGATTATTTTTTACTCACAGACTTATGTTGCTAACTTCATTATATTCTAATATTTTGTAGTTATGATTACTAAGGTTTATTTGTGAGCTATCTTTCTCACATATAAATATACTTGTCAATAATTCTACAAGTACTGCTTTTTTTTAAAATTGTAATTTTACGGTGCATTTTCAAATCCAGTTGAACAAGTATCTTACATTACACTGCATTTTTTAGTTGTGTTTCTCTTTATTTTATCTTCACCAAATTTATTTCTTCAGAAGAACTTTAGAATTATGTTATCAAGTTCCAAAAATTTATGAATGGCTAATGATTGGAATTTCATCAAATCTACTAATTATTTTTGGACAAAATAGAAGGTTTATGACTTACTGTAAAAGAAATTTGCATGTCTCTTGCTTTACTCAAGTCTTTTTTTATGCCTTTGTAAAGTTTTACCTTTTTTTTTTTTTCTTACATTTTTGGTCTTCCTTGACCTAGAGAGAGGTTTTAAAGACAAATAGAGTAATCCTTACCTGTTGATAATTCTTTGTATTTTTAACAATTTAAGATTGATATATAGATGTTCTATTATCCGGGACACATATTTCTTATTGTAGATTCTACCTTTAATCCACAACATATGTTAATTTTTGTTTTGCTTAGTGCTTTTCCATCTTAAATACATTTTTGGCTGATTTCATATTCTATTCCTACCTTTTTCCTACTCTTTGCCTGATAAATCTTTGGAATTCTTTGAAGAAATGTCATTTTGATTTAGTTAGTTCCCTTTTATTTATCATGTCAATGGATTTTATTTTTAAACACATCCTGAAGATATTTGTCTTTTAATAGGAAAGTTTAAACAATGTGTTGTCATGATAATGTGGTTGGAATTCTATTACCTTATTGTTTGCTTTCCATTCTTTTATTTATGAGTTATATTTTACACACATCCTCTCTCTATGAAGAGACATTTTTTGGGTTTTTATTTTTAAGAAATATCATTCATCCATACTTACCCTATTACCAAGTTCAAGAATAAGATGATGTCCTTTAATAACTCCTAACAGAAGAAATTTCTATCCTACTCTTATGATTTTGTCAATATGATATACGGTTTTAGACTTGAATTATTATTATGAAAATATTTTACATTATATATCTTCTCTTTAATGACTATTTCTATATTTCCAGTTAATTCTGAAACCGTAATTTCAACAATTACTTATATTTACCTATAGGTTTAACTGGTTTCAATACTTACCAAAAATCCTGTATTTTTAATTTACGTTGGTCTTTAAGTAGAGTGTAGTATGCATCAATGTTGCACAGAACACTCTTTTCCCGCCAAAAAACAGAAAAACAAAAAAACCCTGGACTCATTCATGATATTTTTTCCCCCATTCACATCTATATCCATCTGCAAATCTCAAAGTCCTGAACTGCAGAATTTGACCTCCTTCACCTCCTCTATGGCTATCACCCTAGTTCAGACCATCATTATCGTTCATTGCAATTATTGCAATAGTTTCCTATCTGGTTCCTGTCTGGTCTCATTCCAGTTTAAAATGTTAAGTCAGGCCATGTTTCTCCTTTGCTCTGTTCCTTCCACTGGCTCCTCGTCTCACTCAGAGCAAAACCCAAATATGCTTCCTACTTTTGCTGAGCAAGCTCTCTGCCTTCCACTGACCTCTTCTCTTTCCCCCTCTCCTTAGTGCTCCAGCCACACTGACCTCTTGCTGTCCCCTCCAAGAAGTTGAGCTTATTCCCACCTGTGCAGACCCCTGTCTATTGTAATCTCATCCCTTGGAGAGCTGTCCCCTCGTGTCCCTCTGCTTTTCTCCCAAAGATCTCATTGAAAAAGCCTTCCTGGATTATTCTACATAAAATTGCCCTCAATCTCCTTCCGACCCCAGCAAGTAAATGGTTTATAACTCCTTTTAAGAGCCGTGGAACATAGAAAATAGTAACCCTAAAGGAAAAGAAATTAAGATAGCTAACAAAATATGCTAAATTACAAATAGCTGTTTGTAATTATACAAACTTACCCTAAAACAAGGGCAATGTGATTAATAGAAGAGGCTGTAAGGAAAAGTTCAGGCTTTTGAATTACGAATACAAGAGCAAACTGAACACAGACCACATTAGGAACTTCCAAGATGCAGACCAAGTGGAGACAACTGGCATGAGTGGAGATTCTGCATAGTTCTGTATTCCTCTGTGACTTGCCATGTTCATGACTTAGTATATTTTCTGTTCCGCTGCTCTTAAGAGAAGGCACTAAACATTTATTGGCTGGGAAAACTTGTTGACGAACCAAAGCATCTTCCACATTGTACTCTTTCCATTCTGCCAGTGTCCTATGAACTCATTCATGTCACAGAATGTTCCACATTGTACTGTTTCCATTCTGCCAGTGTCCTATGAACTCATTCATGTCACAGAAGTATGCATATGGCAGAACAGACTACACTTGTATACTGGAGTAGCTTTGGTCAATTTCTTTAGTCGGTCTAGCACACCCAACCTTTATATTAACCATTTTTGTTTCCCTTTTTTTTGGAAAACCAACGAGATTAGCAAATTGTAGCTGTTATCTGTTGTTCCTAAGTTACATTAAGATCTACAGAACCCTCTTCTGGAAGACAAATTAAACAAAAGCGAAAGTTGGAAACGATTTTTGTGTGAAAGCTCTGATACAAAAATCGTGCTTGCATGGTGGTTGTTGAAATACTAGAGAAAGAAAGTGCCTGTAGAATGTTCTGAAAATCAGGTGTTTGAATGAGTCCTCAACATCACGCCAGCTCATCATTTGTACCTGCTACAGAAGTGAGCACAAAATCTTTCCTCTTTTTAAGCAGGTCAAGCTCACAGAACCGGATGTGTATTTTAAGCTAAACTCTTTTTGCTGCCAAAATAGAGTATTTTAAACGGGTCCATTGATTGATAAAAGGGAAATCTCACCAGCAGATGGCTGAAGAAAATAACGTGGCAACTTAGAAAGTTGTTTGGCATTACCTTGAGCTGAGAATAAAGAGAGTAGTGGAAAATCTTTTGGCTATTTTTATCACTTTGTGTCCTGAATTTCATTCTCCTTGCTTACTACATCAAATCAATGCAAGCCTTTGAAAAGGAAAAAATCATCAGTGAATTAGGCAAGATCTGAAAATGACTTCTTTTTATTATGAGTTATCATTCTAGGTACATTTATCTCATTTGATCAAATAGCTTATATAGTAATTGAGGGGAAGGGCCTTTTGTGTGTGCGTGTGTGCGTGTGTGTGTGTGTCCTCCATGTCACTTACTATGGGGATTTGTACCTTAATAATGTAGGCAAACAAATAATTGTGGGAGAGGTTATTTGTGCAAACAGCATGTTAGGGCAGTGAATTTCATGGCCAAATTCTATGTTTAACTGAGTTATATGGGGCCACTGCTGGTGGTGTGAGATTTGACTTTCACCTTTCAGTCTGGTGGCCAATAGGTAGGAAAAATCTTAACCATAGACTAACATGCCTTTCCCCTCATGCCCCACTTTCTGCTCCATGCCCCTGGCTCCTGAATATCTTAAATTCAACTGCTCAGGGGAAGAACACTGAGTAATTCTGAGGGCAAATTAGAATTATCGTTGGGATCTGAAATTAGCATTTTATATAGAACTACTTGAGAAAAACGGGTGGAAAAAAGGATGAAAATATAAAGCTGGAAATGTCTGTGGTTAACCACATAATCCGAGTCTTCTAGCAAATAAGCTATTTCCTGAGAGAAATGTAGTTACTTTGGAAGTGGTCTGAACTTTTAAAGTCACTGATGTACCATTTAGTATTAAAAATAGAGTGACTTACAAAAGGCTACCGAGAGGGTGGTCTGGGTATTCCGAGGTTTCTCCAAAACACCCCGTGTATTCCTGAAGAGCACATGAAACATTTGGAGGGCTTGGCTCACCAAGCATGTCTATCCCAAATGTAATTTATGAGGCATCGTTTTCTACTCATTAGCTTAAATACTTTCGCAAAATTTTACTTACGTGATACAATTGAGGAAGAGATACAAATTGAAAATGCATCCAGAATCCCATATTTTTCATTTTATATGTTATACATCAGAGGTTGGCAAACTATGCCCACAGAACAAATTTGGCCCACTGTTTCATAAATAAAGTTTTATTAGAACACCACCATGCCCATTCATCTATGTATTGTCTATTGCTGTTTTCATGCTACAACAGCACTGTTGAGTAGTTGTGACAGAGATGGTATGACCCACAGAACCGATTTACTATTTGGCTCTTTACAGAAAAAGTTGGCCAACCACTGGTGTATATTATTACATTAGTAACAAACCTATCTATCTATCACCAAAGATATAATAGATTTCTTTCTTTGTAGCAATCACATATCCCAAGGATACATAATTTCATTAGAATGAAATCATACTTCCAAAGAATTGAAGAAAATATTCTCTCTTCAAATTCAATATCTGTTCCATCGACAGATGAATGGATAAAGAAGATGTGGCACATATATACAATGGAATATTACTCAGCCATAAAAAGAAACGAAATTGAGTTATTTGTAGTGAGGTGAATGGACATAGAGTCTGTCATACAGAGTGAAGTAAGTCAGAAAGAGAAAAACAAATACCGTACACTAACACATATATATGGAATCTAAAAAAAAAAAAAAAAAAAAAGGTTCTGAAGAACCTAGGGGCAGGATGGGAATAAAGACACAGATGTAGAGAATGGACTTGAGGACACGGGGAGGGAGAAGGGTAAGCAGGGACGAAGTGAGAGAGTGGCATGGACATATATACACTACCAAATGTAAAATAGATAGTGGGAAGAAGCTGCATAGCATAGGGAGATCAGCTCGGTGCTTTGTGTCCACCTAGAGGAGTGGGATAGGGAGGGTAGGAGGGAGACCCAAGAGGAAGGAGATTTGGGGATATATGTATATGTATAGCTGATTCACTGTTATAAAGCAGAAATTAACACACTATTGTAAAGCAATTATACTCCAATAAAGATGTTAAAAAAAATGTATGCAATGAAACATTTTTATCAGTGTTAAAAAAGTAATAAACCAGACATTTTTAAAACAAAACAAAACAAAACAAACAAAAATTCAATATCTGTGTTTCAGATTTCCTACCCAGGAATTAATTCCCATTAAAAAAAATAGACACATGTTCAAAAAGTGTCCTTTTATTATTTCTAGTAACATATATTGTATAAATACTCTATTTTTATATGACCTTTTACAAAAGCGATATAATTTAAAAGTTTTATCATTAGAAAGAAATGTATAAAAATAAATATGTTATTATAGGCATTTATTACAAACTATAGTCCTTCTTAGAAGGAACACACAAACCAATACTTATAAAGTACATAGAATTTATAGTAACATATTTTACTATATACATATGGAAAAAAGTCATTCTCTTTCATAGTAGAAGAGCTGAACAGACATTCACCAGGATATGACTGTTGGACCAGCTGCTGGGGATGGACCCGCTACCCCTCAGTAGCCTCCCCACCGCGAGACGTGTGATCGCAATGTCCCCAAACACTGGGGACCCTGTTGTACACACCCCATTCTTGTTCTGGCATTACATTCTTTTTGTGTGATCTTACTGACTTTCTTCAGACACAAACTGTTTTTTTTTTTTCACATCCACATTCCTTAATTAGGCTTACATCAGGAGGAAAGAAATGTAGGAGGTACCCAGACCAACGGGCCTCCCCTAGCTTTTACCAGCATCTGATACATCACTGCTTTTCTTCCCCTTGTAGACTTAATGCTGTTTTTACAAATACGTGGAATTGTTTCTTCGTCAAAATGAATTCACAAATAAAGACACAATAACGGCACAAGAGAGGAAAGATGGAGTCATTTGAGTCACTGGACGGTGCTAAGCATTTCTCATGCTGGACAGTCCTGAATTCTTAACTCTCAGTAGAAGAGATGGCATAAACATTCTCTGAAACCACAGCAGTCAGGAACAGTGATGGCCAAAGATCCTACGTGTATTCCTTTCTCCCTCCATAGGTAGTGAGGTAAAGTAAGCCACATCTTAAACCAAAAATCTCATCTTCCTCCTGCTTTTCATTTCCCAACCTCCATGATACAAAGTATTTCATCAGTACCAGGAAACAGGGATTGTAATATTTCTTAAACTTACTTTGACAATTGTTTCTATTTTTGTAAAAACTTGTCACAGACTTAACAAAAGATATAATAACGCCCTGGGGCTTTCTCATGCTATCTTTTTGGTCAGCTATTAATGATCCTCATAAACTACCCTATCAATTTTGTAACTGGCAGGAAATTCTGATGATCTAACTTCTTTTCTACCTACCTGTACCTCCCAACTCATCAGCACACCTCATTGATCACCGGCAAGGTGCACTGGATTCCTCCAGCCTTCTTGATTTCAGTGCATCAGCCCTTCCCCACTGCCCTTTTCCCTCAACACCGCCCCTCCTTAACTGCATTCTGCCATTGTGCAAAAGTCTATGTAATGTTTAGGTTTCTTTAAAGGATCGCAGCTCTCGTGAGACAACACACCCCCATCGTGGGACAGACACTGCAAGGTTCTCTTTTTGTAACCCTTCCCGCAAGTCTTGGAACATGGCGACCAATCCCCCAGCTGCCAGAGGGGGCAAGGCAGGTCCGCACAAGGTCTGGTGCTGGCTGGCTTCACTTCCTTTGCGCACTCTGAGGCGGGCTGCCCGTTGATGTCTCGGCACTCCACCAGCCTTCTCTGCACACCCTGTCCACATGACTTGGAACATTCGCCCCACTCTTCAATGACCCATTCGGAGAAAGTAGGGATGGCGTTGAAAGATTCCTTCTTCTTCTTCACGAAATAGGTGTATTTAATTTTCGGTCGAAGGGCATTGCCCACTGTCAGGACTTGGATGGTTAAGGGCTCCTTGAGAGGGCTAAAGCTTCTAATTCTTTCCAACGCTGCTGAGGAGCCACTGTATCTCAAGACACTACCTTTGTACGTGATGTCTTGCTCTAAAGTGGACAAAGTGAAGTCGCCATTCAGGATATATGTGCCATCGGCAGCTTTGATGGCAAGGTAGCTTCCATTATTTCTGGATCCCCTCTGATTCCGTTGTTTCACTTCAATGTTTGTGGCTCCGGTTGGAATTGTGACGATATCGTGGTAGCCAGGTCTGCAGACAAGGAAAACAGATATAAAAGTCTCTCCTTCACCGGCTAATCGTATTATCCATACTTAGCTTGAAACACCAGGTAATCACTTAAGAATGTAATTTTTACCAGACCTGTAAAAAGTTACATCGAAATGATAAGACCTTCGGGAGTATGGCATTTTAACACTTACTTTGCACTAGTAACTGATCCTGATATTTTCTTGCATGTAGATCCATTTCCTCCACAAATGCCACATTTATCGAACTTCTTTTTGGAGTCTATGATGCGATCACAACCAGCTTTTACACATTGTCCTTGCACGCAGACAGAGGTGGAATCTGGGCTACATGGAGTGCCATCTACCACCTGAAAAAGGAAGGGCACGTACCTGGTGTCACACATTAACAAGGGCAAGAGGTGATGCTAGGATAGTTCTGAAAGTTTCCTTCGTTAACATGACATCTTTGCTTTCCTGACTATCAAAATTAAAATAGTACTCTATTAGACGGCACACACGATCCTTCTCTTTGGCTTTTTTTTCCCATCTGAAAATACTATAAATTTTTTGATTATTTGTATCCTATCTCACTTTTAGCTAAGGTCAACAAAAGCAGAGCTTTTTGTCAATTTGTTTACTGCTGTATCCCCAGTATCTAGAATACTACCTGGCAATAACAGGTGCTGAATAAATCACTTGAATGTTGAATCTGCAACTGGAGACTATTTTCATAGCCTACAGTGATAATGACACATGATAATTTCAACCAAATTCAATTCCATTTTCTACCTCAGAGCCAGATTTATCTCCTCAGCAAAACAATGCTTCCATTAGTTCAGTATATGTTCTCAAACACAAGAGTTCTCAATGCTCAGACTTTCATTTTAATAAGTCCATTTGCACATACTGCTGCTAGTCACCCAGTAACAAGTACTTCGGGCCACACCTGAACTATTTTCCAAAACCACTGGATGGTTTCCATGTTAACACATAATTTACCTAACCATGCGTAAAGGGCTTTTTTTTCGCATATAGGAGTAATAATAAACCATTGCAAGAATCATAAGCGCTGGATTCAAGCTTCATTCATAACCCAAAACAGAACCAAACTCAAAGCAAGCAGTTGCCAATGTATCTAGAAGCAAAGCAGTTCTAACTTGAAATTGAACACGTTAATATATAAATTAGGGCTTCCCTGGTGGCGCAGTGGTTAAGAATCCGCCTGACAATGCAGGGGACATGGGTTCGAGCCCTGGTCCGGGAAGATCCCACATGCCGCGGAGCAACTAAGCTCGTGCGCCACAACTACTGAGCCTGCACTCTACAGCCTGTGAGCCACAACTACTGAAACCCGCATGACACAACTACTGAAGCTCTCGCACAGAGAGCTCGTGCTCCGCAACAAGAGAAGCCACCGCAATGAGAAACCCACGCACTGCCACGAAGAGTAGCCCCTGCACGCTGCAACTAGAGAGAGCCCGTGTGCAGCAACGAAGACCCAACGCAGCCATAAATAATAAATAAATAAATTAAAAGCTCAGGTTTATATATATATATATATATATATATATATATATATATATATATATAAATTAAAGAAAGTACAACAGAGCTGGCATGAAAAGGGAGCAAGCTAAGGCCTTGTTTCTTAGGCAAAAAGTCTGAAGAAAAGTCACTACCTTGGGCTGCAAAACGAAGAAGTAGCCAATGCCTTTGGCTTGACAGATGAGCTTGCACCTGTCCTTGGGTGAGACTCCTGCGTACTTGGGTGTCCACTCCACCGCGGGCCCGCTCCCAAAGGAAGCTTTGGAGAATTCATTGTGTGCCTCACACTGTTCCTCTCTAAAGGTTTTTCCTGGAAAGAGGAGACAATGATTTTATCTGTTTCCGATTTTCAACCACCCGTTTGCAGCCCATCCTTTTCACCTTCTCTCTACTCACCATTATTCTCCGGACAGTCCTCAATATTGCAGGACCTGTAGCGCACGCGCTTGCCCTCGCAGTACTTCCCTCCGTTCTTCGGGACCGGGTTGTCGCACTCCCTCATCGTATACTGAACTCCTCCACCGCACGTTCTTGAACAGTCTCCCCAGGGCCCCCACGGCCCCCAGCTTCCGTGAACAGGAGTCTAAATGGAGACATAAATGATCAGCGTTAGAAACCTCTATGGAGACCTTTTCAGGAAATAGAAGAGAAAGACGTGGGACAAAGAATCAATAATACGACTCTATCCTGTATCCCTGCGAGAGCCCACAGGTCGGGATACTAACGTGGTATCTAATGTTTTAGCATCGCTTGGTCTCTTTCAATTCTGAATTTTAAAGGAGCGTGTGTTGCAGTGGAAAACTCACATCAAAATGCTTCTTGTCAGTCTTGTTCACGCACTTGCCGTTGACACACCATTTCCCTTCTCCGCAGCTGGTGCCGTCGGCCCAGGGGAAGTGTTTGGTCTGGCACACCAGCAATCCGCCAGAGGTGCCCGTGCACCAGAGCGTCGTGCACGTGCTGGCCGCGTCCGGGCAGTGTTTGGACTCCTCCCCAAATGTAAACTGGCACTGCCGGTTGGCATCGTACAAGGTCCCGGGGAGATCAGAGGGGAGCTGTATGGGACTCTGGGGCTTGTCCATCAAACATTCACCTGTAAGGAAAGATGCCAGTGAATATTAAGAAATAGCAAATTAAAGCATGCAGGGGGTAGATCAGTTTCAGAAAATACTCACCAAAAGCGATAATATATAGCAAAGCGATTTGAAAGCTGAAGAGTTTGGGGGGAAAATGCCAGAGAGATTTAAATTATCATTAAGATATTATTCTCAATGGGATATTTCTGCATTAACAATGACAGGAAATCATCGTTCTGCTAAACACTCAAGTTAATGTACTCTGGGAGCTACCTGACCAGAAGCACTATCTTTTACTGGAAATTAAGATCTAAAAATGCATGCGGTTGACAATGAAAGTCATTTTGAAGGAGGGAAAATAAAAAGAACAGAAGAGAAAGAAAGAGCCCTACATGGGGATGGTTGGATAACATCTAGAAAGAGTAGCTGGAGCATCTTACCATGACCATTATCCAGAAATGATGTAATCATGTAAGCACTGCAAGGAGACCAGGGCTGGCTGCGGTCCAAATTGGAAAGCATTGACGCCATCATGTGGGAATCCCGGTTGACACCATTAATGCTGGCACATTGCTTTGCATCATCATGTGGCATGTTAAACACATGGCCTAAGAAGACATCCGAAACCCACATTAAAATACAGGTCATTTGCAGCATTTGTTTTCCCCAACAGGGATTCATTTATCTCAAAGTGATATTTCTAGAGGAAGAAATGTGTTTTGGAGATAATCTATTTTAAAGACAATGTCTACTTTTCACAGGGTGTAAACAAACATGTAAATTTCCAAATGTGTCGATAGCTCCTACTATCTTATTTTGAATTCTAATAAAAATGACCATGTGGAGAAGAGTGGAAAAATATTTTCTGCAGTTTCTAGGGAGCTCTGGCACCTAAAATAGCAATATAACCTGCAGACTCTCCCTCTTAAATTAATACGTAGTTTATCAATTTGAATTCATGAATTGGGCTGACTCTCACTCTAAAACGGACTTACCTAATTCGTGGGCTGTGGTGAAGGCAGCTTGTAAGCCATCATCCTCTATGACCGAGCAGCTTCTGCTGGGATCACATACAGTTCCAACATCTGCCATCCCAAGAGTATCACATGTCTGGGCGCCACACAGGTCCTACAAGGAGCAAAGGTATGTCCTTATTAACAGAGACAGAGCATGAACCTTGTGATCTAACTTTTTGGCAGGGTGTAACTTCACATGTGCTTGAGGGCAGCTACATTCATTGTTGTTGAGTAGTTCTTTTAGGAGTACTTTGTGTGACTTTAAGATTTTCCCTAATGCTATTCCAAAAAGACTGTGAAACTTGAGATATTAAAATATTAAAAGGAATAAGGAAGATTAATCATGCTGGCCAATTAAAAAATATAAGTGCAAAAATATTGGTAAAATGCCTTACATACGTCTGCTTATTACAAAACTGATTCCCAAGAGAATACTCTCAGAATTGGCAACGTCTTCCGCTCACCTGTCTGGTGAAAAGAATGGCAGTGTCATAGTGCTCTGCGTCCCGGTCACTGGGCGGGTTGTGTTGCTTTTGCCAGTTGCAGAAGTTCCGCAGAGTGAGGGCAGCGTTGGAAGTCACTTCTGGCCCCTTCTGTTCCTCATAGATGACCAGGATCTTCACTACCACCAGGCTAACTGAATTCCGAATGCTGGGGTGTTTGTATAACCGGGCCGCCACCGAGAACAAGGTGAGAAGGTAGTGCTTTAGCCCACTGCCGTGGAACTCTGCCATGGACTGGTCAGCCACGAGCATAGTTTCCACGTAGCGGGGGCTGGACACAAATCGCTTCTTTCTTAGGCTTCTAGTTCCTGTAAAGACACAAGAAAGATAGTTTGTTCAGGGGCAGTCTAGCCAAGGATAGTTACCTTCCCAGAGTATATAAAGAAAGCCTAACCAGTCAAAGAAAATAATACAAAAATACACCCGGAGCAACATAACAAAAATATTTGCATTTTTTTTCACTGAAAATGTTATTTTTAAAGTTTTCTCCTTTACTGTAAATAAAAAAGGCCATGTGCTCCTCTGAGGGGGGGGGGGGCAGGCTTTTTTTTTTTTTTTTTTTTTTTTAAGCAGGATTTCTTTTGTCCTCTCTGAGATCATACAATCTGAAAAAGGCAGTGGGCGCAATCATTCTCCCCAGCTGTAGTAAAATCTTGGAGCTAGGGGAGCAGGCAGAGCCCCTGAGTCACTCTTTCACAGGCCAGGAATCAAATCCTGAATGAGATCATCGGGCTCCACGTGGAAGGCCCAGGGCAGGGCTGTGGCCTCTGCCGAGGGGCCGGGCCTGAAGGCATCTCAGCCTGCTCTGCTCTGCTCGCTCGTTCCACGGGTCCCTGCGGTGCTCTGCTCTTGCCAAATCCGGGCACAAGGACCACCCAGTCTGCCAAGCAGCCTACTGGCCCACTCCCACCGCCCCAGGGAAATAAGTTCCTGCTTCGGACCGCGGGGCCACGACTGATTGTTTCCAAAAGAGCCCTCTGACTCCTGACTGAGACCCAGCCCCCAGGGAAGTTCTACGCTGGGCTCTGACCACGTAACTGCTTCAAGGAGCGGACGTACAGGGGAGAAGCGGAAAATTTTACAAGCCACGTGAGAAAGTTAAAAAAAAGAAACAAGGCATCCCAGTCAGTGACAGAATGAAAAGAACTAGACAGGAAGCACTGCACACAACTTAGAGAAACAGGGGAAGGCGGAGCAGGAAGGATCACCGGTGACTAACTTTCAACAGTGCTTCCGAGCAGAATTATGGCCGCGAGAGGGAGCGCAAAGTGGGAGGCTGGGGGGAGGCGCGGAGAGGCGGGGCGAGCTGGGCAGAGACCTCCCAAGCAGGTTCTGCGGAGGGGCCCCGCCACCGCCAGCCGGTCGGGGTCAGACTCTTAAAGAGGGGGAAGGGGACAGAGGCCAGCAGAACAGGGATCGTAGCGCAGCTGTCCAGGCTCGCGGGCTGCACATTCTGAGGTCACTATCCCTCCTCCGCCCTCCATCTCTGCCCTCCTCTGGGCTCAGGGTGCGCGAACAGGCAGCGATTACAAAACTAAGCGCCAGGCTGCAACTCGACCAAAGGACACATGCACAATTGTTAAAAAGAAATTAACAAGGTGGAAAGAAGTCGCACAAGCTCACATTCAACTAAAGTGGGAGGCATTGGGTTACCAGCTCTCCCTTCCGGATCGGAACGCTTCTCCTTAGCAGAAAAATCATTGATAACGTCTGTCCTCTCTTGATCATTCATTATTAGGGCAAATGGAATTAACTGCCCCAGCAGGCTTTGGTTAGTTCACCAACCCAAATCTTAAGCCGCATTCCCTCCACACCACGTCTCCGTCCTGTCCGCAGACATAGGCTCGCGTCTGCGAACAGGACCCTACCCTCAAGTCGCGCAGCACAGAGAAGGTGGGGAGAGGGAGATGAATGGAGAGACAAGTGGGAGCCATTCTTCTGGGACCGATACCTGTTGGCTGTCCTGTGCGCTGTGTCGCTCGGTCCCGCAGCGGCCCCTGCGCCGTGGCGTGCTCGCCCTCCGACCCCGCTCCCCCTGCGAGCTGCGTCTCGTCGTCCAGGACCCCGCACCTGGCGCCGCCGCCGCCGCCCCGCCGCCTCCGCCGCAAGAGATGGAACTGGGGCCGCGCCGGAGGCTCCTCCCCGGCTGCGGCGGCGGGCGCGGGCTGGATGAAGTACTCCTCGCCCTGCAGGTAGAAGGCGCCGCGCACGCCCTCGCAGAGGCTGAGAGCGGCGGCGGAGCTGGGGTCGCCGTTCACCGTGCCAGAGTAGAAGCAGTGCGCCAGGTCGCCAACGGGATCAGAACGCGACGCGTCGGGCCCGGGTCTGCGCCCCACCGTCTGGAGCGTGAAGCCGGGAGCCAGGAAGCCGCGGTCCGGCTGCAGCTCCAGCAGCAGCTGCCGGCCGAAGGCGTCCAGGCGGAGGTGCGTGGTCCTGTGTCCTGGGTCGCGCTCCGGTGCCAGCAGCACCAGCTCCTCGTCCTCCTCGGTGGGGCGCCCGCGCACGCCCGGCACGACCAGCAGCGCGGAGGCCGCGGCGAGCAGCAGCCGCAGCAGCACGGGCGCAGGCTGCGAGCCGCGAGACCGTCGCGCCGTGTTCCCCATGTCGCCTCCTTCCGTGCGCCTTCCGAACCCCGCGGGGACCGCTCGCGGCACCCGAGTCCCGGGAGGCACCGCGCGCCGCCGCGCACTGAGCGAAGGGGCTATTGTTCGGGTCCGGAGCTCAGAGCCTCGCTGGCCTGCCTCGGGATTGTTAAAATTAACAGTTACTATGATTCTTGGAAAGTGCGCGCAGAGCCAGCCGCAGATGGGGCTCCCGGAGTCACTAGAGAGCAGGCGCTGCAGTTCTGCCGGAGCGCGGGAAGTTTTTCTTCTAGCGAAGAGCTGGAGGCACCGCGCACTCCGCCGGGGTGGCTGATGCGGAGACACGGAGCGCCCTGGGACGCCTCCGGGAGAGGGGCGACGGGCCACACGAGGATCGGCGCCTGGAGCTCCCCACTTCGGTCTCCGCCTCGGTCGCGGTGCACCTCGCTCTGCGCAGGGCTCTGTCCTCTCGGCCCTACCGCGCGCCCTGGCTATGCGAAGGCCCCAGGCTCTGAGCCGCTTTCCAGCGAGTGCAAGAATGGGGCAGCCCGGGCCGCCTTTTTATAGTCTTTGAATATGTCTCCGCCCACCCCCCCTTACCCCCTTTCTCCTCCCTCTTGGCCGCCTTTCTATCCCCGGGACGCCGCCCCCTGAACTCAGTCGGAGCGAAACCGCGCTCTGCGCCGCGGGCCTGGGCGGGGGAGGGGGCGGCCTCCGCTCTGGCTCGGCGCCACTGGCTCGTCAGTCTGGGGGCGGAAGGCGCAGGAGGGGCGCTGTGAGCAGCACTTTGTACGTCTGGGGCTGCTGCTGGGAGAAGGTACTCCCTGCCACCGCGCTTTCCCCCCGCCGTCTTCCCGGACTGCCGTCCCTTCCCGCCGCCCCTCTCTTGCGGGAGCGCAGTTCGCGCGTGGGGCTGCAGTTTCCAGAAGGGACGGTCAGGGTGGAGAGCGGAGTCCTTTCTCCAAGACTTCCCTGCCCGGGGGCTGTCCCTGCGCCGGCCCCCTCTCTCACCGCATCCCACCCCCGCCAGCCCCCGCCTCTTCAATCTGGGAGATGAGCCAGGGCCCCCCTTTCTAGAAAAATACCCCACTCCACCTCTCCATCTCCCTGGCCTGCCACAGGCCGGTTTGCTGCAACGTGCCCTCTCTTCGCCCCAGCTTTTCTCGGGAAAGCTTGATAGGGCCAGCGCGTCCCCTAGAAAGCGTGCCTGGGTGAGGAAGCCAGGAGACACTTTCCAGGCCATTGACTTTAAAATGGGTTTGCATTTTAAACCTTCGCCCTTCCCCCTTCCACCATCATCTCCCACCCCCACCCCGACCCCCTCCAGCCCCAGCCTTAGAGACTTCTCAGTGGGAACCCGGGTTCACACTTCCGGAATAGGTGATCTGGAACGCGCGGTTCAATTCCCCAGAGCCTAGGGAGGGAACTGCGCATTCTCTTCATTCGAGAAATAATCAACTCCCACCCAGTTTGCCTTCTTCCACCTACTAGCAGCTGCAGGACGTAGGCCAGGTTTGGCACAAACGTCAAGGAACCCCACTTTTCCACCCAGGGAGCGGCGGCATCGCTGGGGCTAGAAAGTGTACAGTGGAGAAATTAGGCAGTCGGTTTCCTTCCCCGACCCCTCCCTCCTCTTCCCCGAGGAAGGGAAAAGGCTGCCTCCGCGTTAGGAAAGCGAGAAAAGTTGAGCCTTTCCACCTAGATAGGTCTCTAAGCAAAAGCTGAGAAGCTCTTCCATCGAAAAAGAGGGAGGGGTTCAATGACACAGAGGAAGGAAATGTTTCACAATGTTTCCCCAGGCGGAAAACCACGGGGACAATAGTGAGAACGACCGCCCCAAACCCGGGGCAGACCCGTGTCCCTCACACTCGCGCACTCCCACTTCCTCGCCCGGCCCTGTCTCCTGCCTCGCCGCTCCCACCCCTCAGTTTTCACCAAGTTTGATCTCGTCCCTTTCGTTACTCCTCCCCAGATCTTCCCAACTTCATTCTGTTCTAGCCAAAAGCGTCCCCTGCAAGTCCTCCAACGCGTCCTTCTTACAGCTTTTGCTTTCAGGAAACCTTTCCAACTTCCTCTTTTCTCTCGGAGTTCTAGATCGCCTACTTGAAAAACAAAAACAAAATCTTTGCTTCCCACTCTTTAGGAAAGATCAAATCAGAAAGAATGGCACGGAGAAGCAAAGCGTTTTAAAACAACCGCTGGCCCCCATACACTTAGGCATGGATGCTTTCTTAAGCGTAATTGTCCTTTCCTAAGGTCATTGTCATAGATAAATGCTGAATGAGTAACCCAGAAATTACGTATATTTTAAAAGCAGGTTAAAGTAACTCAATGACCAGTTTTTTTCTTTGCTCCTCCATTCTCCCACCATCTAACTATTTGACCCTGTTTCTGCCCACCCCCTTTCACCCAGTCTCTCACCCCATTCCATTATTCCTTCAAATTTAATATTGACATACACATTAATGAGTGGCCCCATTCATTTCTATACTGTCTAGCCTAACTCATTCTGTTGTTCTTTGAACTAAGATTTATTCCTCTTTGCTTCACAGGTTTCATTTCCCAAATATCCCTACTCCTCAGTTTGATTTCCAGACCTTTTTTTCTTTTTTAAATACATTTTGCCCCTCTGTTACAGTATTTTTTTAATGTTTTTTTTTTTTCATTTCATTTGTTCTTTCTCTCCAGCTAGATGAAAGATGAGATTCTTAGGGGAACATTTGAGGAAAAGTCACTTTACACTTACAAGATCTTGACTATGGAATCATGGAAACATGACGACAAAGCCATCAATAAATTTTCACATCTCTTGCTCAGAAGAGGGCTCTGGAAACAACACACGGTGACCTGCAGTTGGGGCCTCAGACTGGCTTTGAGATGGAGATTTCAAACACTTGAGGTGGCCCAGTGTCTGAGAGGCTTAACACATCCATAAGGGAAAATGTGATTCTCTTGAATTGGTACAGGATGGGAAATTCAAAAGACCAGCAGAAAATGTGTAGTTTTCTAAAAGCTCATGTAATGCATTCCAATCTGTCAACTTCCCTACATAAACTTTAGCTTTTAAAATGTTTTAATGCAAGTTTGGCCTTTAGTTCATTTCTGCCTCCAGTGCATTCTGATTGGAGTTTGTATAATTCAAGGCATACATTGCTAATCTTGAATGGCTTACTTCAAATCTATTATAATTTTTACGTATTTCTGTATGCTGTATATCCAAACAGAGCTGAAAAAAACAGAGAGCTAAAGGCAAAAGTGGCCAGGAACATGGCTTTTTTTTATTCATTGGGTTTCTCTCCAGATTTCTGTTCTTTTCTATAATGATTCCAATCTGTTGTGCACCTGTAGTTCTGGGAAATGATTCTTTTTTAATCGCTTCAACAGAGGCATGGATGTAGGAGTTGCCAATTACTAAGCTTGAAAAACTTCATCCATGCTCAGAAGAACATTTAATCTACTTACTGTTTGTTTGTTTTTTTTTAAAGATCGGCACTCTTTACGCATTTGTGGTAACACACAACTATATACACATAACATATACGTATATTTATAAAGAAAATAGGGAATTGAAAAAATAACTCGCTGTAGAAACAAGACCAACAGAGCAGAATTTGTGCATGGCACTAGTAAAAGTGACATGAAATACTGGGTCCTTGTAAATAAGTTTCACACTCTCACACTTATAAAATGATTTGCTCTTTGATTTAAACATGCATCCAAAAGATCTCATGCTGTTCTAAACTCTGCCGTATTTCTGATTTTCTAGACTACGTGTAAGCTTATATAAATGTAAATCTTGATATGTTTTAATATACTGACCTTAACCAATTTTTATTATTTGTAGAGATGACCTAATAAAAGTGAAAATATTTGACATAAAAATATTCTTACAACAAACAGTTTGACCTTTTAAAAGCTTTCTTGTCCCCTGTTAACAGAGAAAAGGAGAAGTTTCACACATTTTAAAGACACAATACTGGACTGATAATTCTCGAGAATTCTATACCAAATTAAGTATTCAACAAGTAGCCATGAAATGAGAGAACCTGGTCATATACATGAGCTGTTAGCATTGTTTTAGTGTAAACATTGTGTACAGAAATGATTAATGTACCTATTTCATAAACAGGTAATGCTATTTATTCATATTTTCATGCCATAGGATTTACCAATTAGACATAGAAAAGCTGTTTAGCATTAGTGCTTCTTCTGGGGACATATGGCCTAAAATGATGGACAAATGGATATTTTATTTGATTATAAATGAGAAAATAGAAAACATCTCCTTTAAGCAGGTTATAAACCCAGAACTATAACAAATACTGAAAACAGAAAAATGAATGTATATTGCATTTGGACTTACAATTGCTATGATCCCAAAGTCCTGCATTTGCAAGAGTCTGTCCAATCCACTTCCTTTGCTTGGCAGATGTGGAATTGAACCTCAAAGTGGTTGTTATTGCCTAGGATTATATAGCCAAATTGGGGGCTAAGAAATGACTCTGACTCATATTTTTTAATCAAATTCCTTTTGGAATTTTAATTATCTAATTGTTTGGTAGGTTGTCAGACTTGTTATTGATGTTGTTTCCAATGATTGCACTTAATTTAAATTCCGAGTAGGAGTTTTCTAACAATAAAAAATTCCACCTTAAAAGATTCACAGCCTATAGTACTTCTTTCTCAATCCACGAGGTGGCGATGGTCTACAGCAAATGATGTAGAGCTCAGGTTTTGTTTTTTTGGTTCTTTTTTCTCCTAATACAGTATTTCTTCAGGAATTTCCAAAGGTTTTACACTTTTTCAATCATATTTCATAAATTTTTACCAAATCTTAACTTCTGTGTCATAGAAAATATCTTTTAAACATTGTAATTTAATGTATTTGCATTCTTAAAATAATAATAAAATACCTTAGCCGACTTTTTCCATTCATGTAGCTCTATTAGCTTAAACCAAAAATCAATTAAACTTTAAAAAAGAAAGAAAACTACCTCTAAGCTAATACTGTGGATCACTTTTATTCATCATATGAGAGCTTTATGTGAGTCAAATGAAAAAAATCAGACATTACAATTCACTAAAACAAATTAGAATTCATTCATTAAATATATTAAGTGTTTACATGCTTAGTCTGCATCAATACTTGACTTCAATGCTAAAGTTAACTCATTTTCTTGGTTAAGAAATTTTCCTTACCACCAACAAAAGAAAACTTAAAGTGCAAAAAAAAAAAAGAGACGTGAGAAAATGTTCTACCACCAGGTGGTGACAAAAGATAAAATTTAAAATGGCTCTTAAGTGCGTGTACTTCTTGTAAATGTTTGGCTGCTCCCAATAAAAGTGACTTCCTAGAGTCATGTGAATTTAAAACCGTATTCCGGGGATAACTTAAAATGAATTAACACAATATCTTTAGTTTAATAAAGTCTAAAATTGGAAGTGGACACTTTTAGTCAGCAGGAGGCACATGAGACCACAGAAGAAGAAATTTGAGACAAAATTTCCCCCACTCAGCTCACAACATATTGATCAGCTGATTGAGAGAGGAACTGGTCCTCCCTCCGCCTCCCCTCCCTCCATAATGCAGCTGTTTGAACAGAGGTTGGAAGTCAATATTCCAGATATTTTGGAAGTGATTATTGCAAATGGTAAAGAGCAATATCTGATGATTTCTAAGCTTCCTCCCTACAAGAAGAATTTAAGACTTCACAAAGCTCCTTTGTATCTTATGGATAAGGAATGACTGAGTTACTATGTTTTGCAGTTCATTGGCAATCCACTAGGACAATTAGAATGGAGAGCTCAGAATCTCTGACATTCGCATATCTTCAGAATCCAGGGTCATGCTTCTCAATCTTTCTCGCCCATAGAAAACTATACTTGCACATCCTACCTGGGTCAACGGATAAGGATGCCTGCTGTCCAGAATACTGGCTCAGGGAAATTTCTCATCCCAGATGGCTCTCAGGCCATCCTGTGAGCTGAGGAGAGAGCTGTCTCAGCACACCTGTGACCTGTTGATGGTAGACTAGTATATTCACACAGTATCTGTTGTGAAGCTGTGACCTAGGCAGTCGCTCTAAGTAATAGGCTGTTGAGAACATGAGATTTGGAAATTGTTCTAGAGAAGCATGATGTCCAAGTGTGGGAAGCCTTCCTATCCCCTGCACTTAATACACGGATAACTGGGAGGCAAGTCCACACTGAAAATCTGCATTCTCACGTGGCCACATACTTATCTTGTGGCTTCAGGGAATTGTTTTCCCTGAGCCTCAGCGTCCTGATGTATATAAACAACACAGTGTTCATAGCAACACTATTGACAATAGCCAAGACATGGAAACAGCCCAGGTGCTCATCAAGAGACGATTGGCTTAAGAAGATGCAGTGTGTGTGTGTGTGTGTGTGTGTGTGTGTGTGTGTGTGTGTGTATACACACACTGGAATGTTACTCAGCCATAAAAAAGAATGAAATATTGCCATTTGCAGCAACATGGATGGACCTAGAGAATATTATACTTAGTGAAGTTGTCAGACAGTGAAAGCCAAATATCATATGATATCACTTATATGTGGAATCTAAAAAATAATACAAGTGAATCTGTATATGAAATAGAAACAGACTCATAAACATAGAAAACAAACTTATGGCTACCAAAAGGGAAAACGGTGGGGGGAGAGATAAATTAGTTTGGGATTAACAGATAACAAATTACTATTCGTAAAATAGATAAGCAACAAGGTTTTACTATATAGCACAGAGAACTATATTCAATATCTTGTAATAACCTATAATGGAAAAGAACCTGAAAAAAATATAATGGAATCACTTTGCTGTACACCTGAAACTAACACAACATTGTTAATCAACTATACTCCAATATAAAGTAAAAAGTTAAAAAATAAATAAATTTAAAAAAATTTAAAAAAATAAAAACAAAAAAATCACAATTGAAATATAAGAATATAGCACATTCTTATATATTCATGAAACAGGCCATCTAATAAATTCTATTTCTGTTATCCTGAAAAAAATTAGATAAGCAGCAAGGTTTTACTGTATAGCAGCGGTCCCCAACATTTTTGGCACCAGGGACCGGTTTCGTGGAAGACATTTTTCCACAGATGGCGGGGGCGATGGTTTCGGGATGATTCAAGTGCATTACATTTATTGTGCACCTTATTTCTATTATTATTACGTTGTAATATATAATGAAGTAATTATACAACTCACCATACTGCTGACAGGAGGTGGAGCTCAGGCGGTAATGCGAGCGATGGGGAGTGGCTGTAAACACAGATGAAGCTTCGCTCGCTCACCCAACGCTCACCTCCTGCTGTGCGGCCCAGTTCCTAACAGGCCACAGACCAGTACTCATCCGTGCCCCGGGGGTTGGGGACCCCTGCTGTAGAGCACAGGGAACTATATTCAATATCTTGTAATAACCTATAATGGAAAAGGAACTGAAAATAAAATATAATGGAATCACTTTGCTGTACACCTGAAACTGACACAATTTTGTAATACTTCAATTAAAAACAAAGAGATAACAACAATCCTTGACTTGAAACATTGTTGCAAGAATTAGAGACATGATTGGCATAGAATTATCAGTGGACAATGGGACTAATGATTATGGGAGACTTTGAAAGTGGTGGGGAAGGAATGTCAAAGAGATCAGCGAGACTGCAGGTACTGAACTCTGACCAAGAGTTTTATCTCATTGCCACGGAACACTCAATTCAGAGATGAGTAGGAGGTGGGCACACATTTTTAAATGAATGAAGCAGGTTAGTCTTCTCCATTTAGTAAGATCACCTTGATTGTTGAGTGGCACACCAACGCAGAGAAATGGCTGGTGAATGCAGTTTGAGGATGTTTGTGGTGGAATGATGTAGAACAATAAAGGGAAGTCAAAGATCATTGGGGATGTAGGAGAAAAAACAGGGTAAGAAGAACTCAGCCAAAGAGTTTCAAAAGTGCAGGCCAACAGATTAAAATAAGGATATGCAAGATGACTTTCCAGGGTTATCAGTTAATGATTTGTCTCAAAACTAAAGTTGCTGAGTTTTGTATAGATTTTGCCTTTTTTCCATTGTTTTTGCATCTGATCAGTGTATAAACCAACTTACTCCAATGGGTGGACAATTCTGAACACCTGTGTCAACACCTTGCTGCCCTTTTCACATTTACTCTGGCCATTGCTGTTCTAAACATTCTCAGGCAGGCATAACCTCATAGTAATTTCCTTCAGTCACACCCTGTATTTTGAATGCTTTCTCATCTGGGGCTCCTTGAAGCTGCAGAACACAATGCTTCAAATGTAACTGGGAAGCTCAGTAGAGCTGATTAACAGCCATGTGGCAGCCCTTGACCAGAATAGGAGTCAGTGATTAAATGGGTCCTTTTCTGTTCCTTGGGAAACAGTAGAGAGGACTGTGATACGTATCTGTTCCGAGAATGTTGATAGAATCAAGCCCCAATTTTCCCTGACAAGGACCAGCTTGAGAATGCACCCTGGCATTGGCTTCCCCTTTCTCTGTATTATTCTTGCCAGGCCCCCTCTCTTTTTTTTTTAATTTTTTTATTGGGGTATAGTTGTTTTACAATGTTGTGTTAGTTTCTACTGTACAGTGAAGTAGAGTTCCCTGTGCTATACAGCAGGTTCTTATTAGTTATCTATTTTATACATATTAGTGTACATATGTCAATCCCAATCTCCCAATTCATCCCCCCCACCCCGCTTTCCCACCTTGGTGTCCATACGTTTGTTCTCTACATCTGTGTCTCTATTTCTGCCTTGGAAACAGGTTCTTCTGTACCATTTTTCTAGATTCCACATATATGCGTTAATATACAATATTTGTTTTTCTCTTTCTGACTTACTTCACTCTGTATGACAGTCTCTAGGTCCATCCATGTCTCTACAAATGACCCAGTTTCATTCCTTTTTATGGCTGAGTAATATTCCATTGTATATATGTACCACAACTTCTTTATCCATTTGTCTGTCGATGGACATTTAGGTTGCTTCCATGACCTGGCTATTGTAAATAGTGTTGCAATGAACATTGGGGTGCATGTGTCTTTTTGAATTATGGTTTTCTCTGTGTATATGCCCAGGAGTGGGATTGTTGGGTCATATGGTAATTCTATTTTTAGTTTTTTAAGGAACCTCCATCAGACCCCCTCTCTTGTTCCTAAATTTACTTATCTACTCCTTCCACTGCCTAAAACCTCAAGGCTGTTTGCACACAAGTTTTTTTTTTTTCCTTCTTTTTTCTCAGGCTCTGCTTCTTGGGCTCAACTGAGTCTAAAACAATGAATATCAGAGCATCCTTTAGGTGGGACCACTCACTGATCACACAGCGATGAGGGTCCCTTTGCTAGTGGTCAGTAGGTGGAACAGCCCACAGCAGGCAGTGGCATTACAATTGTGAAGGCTCTTGCTATGGGATGAGGTGCAGGTTTACGTAGCAGCAGTGGCACTTAAACAGAATGAGGAAAAGAGCAATTTAAAAAGTGTGTAGTTGGATGGCTTTGATAGTTGCTTCAGAGCAGGGGTTGGTGAACTGCGGCCTGAGGGCTTGACCATCTGTTTTTGTGAATAAAGTTTTACTGGAACGTTTGTTTAAGTATTGAGTATCATTGTGCTAACAGGCAGAGTTGAGCACACAAGTCCAAATTATTTATTATCTGGCCCTTTACAAAAAAGTTTGTTGACCCTGGCTTTAGAAATCTTGAAAAAAAATTTAAAAGAGAAGCTATATATTTTTCTAACTCTTTATTTCAAGGCTTGTCATGAAAGTCACCTTTATCTTCTGCAGCCAGAGAGCAGACTGTGCTGAAAAATCTGAAAATGCATAATCTTTTTTTTTTTTTTTTAACCAATCTAGACAGTTGGTGAAGATTAGTTTACCTCACTGCTACCTAGAAAAACATAAGATAGGGCTGTCTGCACTAAGACCTCTTAATGTATTTCAAATTTCTTTAGTAAATTAGCCTTCATTTTTAAAGAAAGCATTGGACTTGCATTCATTCAGTTAGAAATGTGTTACATGGGCAAACGCTGACCAGATTTTCCATTGACATCAATTATATTCAATCCAGGGTACATGTCTATTAACTAAGATCTCCCTTAAATAGTACTATAAGGATGTTACTAGAAAAATAAGTTCAGAGAGAGACCATCTTGAGGCAGATGGTTTCCTGCTTTACAGTCTTCAAAGAAAAAGAGAATTCTACCTTTAGGGCCCTCTATCCATTATAAATGTAGGGATAAAATTACTACTTTGTTTTAATTTGTGATTTTAAATATTATGTGTTTTGAGAGTGTGAAAGGTGAAGTGGGGAAATGAAAGATATCAAGCTATGAGTCCCCTTATTTCAGGGAGGATCACTACAGCTGTTACCACCCCTCCCTAGTCAGTGCCCAGCAAGGGTCCTTCTGCCCGGTGTCATTTGAGCCAATAGAACGAGACCGAGTTTGATTTAGAAGCAAAAGAAAGCTTTAGTCTTTGATCAGAGTTGAGAGGCGCAAACTGGCGCTTTCGAGTGCATGGTCTCCCCGAAGGGCTGTGGGCGGGGCTGCTTTATAAGGTTCTCAACCGCACGTGGGCAGCAGCGGCGTTCTCACAAATGTGGCGCAGCTGCGCTGCTCTCGCCTCTAGATCGCAGTCCCGGCGCGGCGTCTGCGCACAGCCCACCGCCGCCATCTTGAATAGTGGTGTTGTGCACAGCGCTTCTGCGCACGGCTCGCCAAGCTGTGTCCGCGCCGCTTTTCCGCGCAAGGAGCTCAGGCCTGAAGGGCCAGACCAAGGCCTCTGCGAAACTGTCAGAGATCTGATTAAACTGCCTGGTGCTGTCACATTTCCCTGGTGTCCTGGCCGGGGAGGCAGATGTAGAAGGAACTGCACACACTGGGACTTTTATGTGTTGTCAAGTTGGTTGGTAAACATGCATTATCAGAGGAGATTTAGAGTGCATGGTCTCCCCGCAGGGCTGTGGGCGGGGCTGCATTATAAGTTTCTCATCAGCACGTGGGCGGCAGCGGCGTTCTCACTAATGTGGCGCAGCTGTGCTGCTCTCGCCTCTAGCTCGCAGTCCCGGCGCGGCGTCTGCGCACAGCCCACCGCCGCCATCTTGAATAGTCTTACAGTTGCCGTATCCCAAATAAGGGTCCTCAGAGAAAGTGTGGAACCTGCGACACGAGATGGAGACATTTGGGTGGATGAGCCTGAGAATCTTGAACTCCCAGATTCTCCTGGACCCTCCAGATGTCCAAAGACAGATATCACCCCCTTGCTACAGCAAGACAGCTTCCTTTTGCCTGTAAAGTTCTCAGCGGAGTCAAGAGCTTCTCAAAAGTAATCTTGCCCTCCTCAATATCTACCCCATCTCCTTCATTCCCAGCCTCTTATGCAAAGTTCAAAATTGTTCTTGAAGAAATTTTTTGAAGAAAAACTGTCCATGCAAATTATGGTCCCCCAATATTTTCTAAATTAAAAAAAAAAAACCAGCAACAATAGTATCCAAAAACATTTCACTGATAACAGTAATATTGTCAAATTATATCAATATTTGGTGAAGGCAGACTTAGGCAGTATAAAACAGTTTACTACACTGTTGTGAAAATGTTGCCATCACGAACAAAATCTCCACTGTGAAAATGCATAGTTGCATTATTTTAAGGTTAATAGTATGAAGTGTTGGAGTATCTGCAGCTAGCTAGCAGGAAATTCTGGTGGTCTGGAAGTGATAGCCAAAAGAGAACAGTTCCAGCCGCTGCCCTATATGAGGACTTGGTGGTGCTTGTGCATTACGAAGTAATATCAGTGGGGATGAGTCTTGTCAGCTTCTCAAGGAAGCAGTAATGATTCCAGGAAACTTTCTGTTTGTCCATCTGGCCTAAGGAGATTGGGCTGAGAGCATACTGAAGGTGTGTATGCGTGTGGGTGTGTGTGCGTGCACGCGTAGGCAGGTAACTCATGCTCTGTACACCCAATTCCCTGTTTTCTGAGCAGTGGCTTCCTGCTGTCCCCTGCCAGACTGTACCTTCTCTTTCATGCTGCTTCTAAATTAAGAGCTTCGGTCCACTCCAGAGAACTAGGCAGAAGAAGACAGCCAATTGTGAATGAGGTTACATCTGAATTCATATTTTTCTAGGAAAAATTTAACATTTTTCTGTGACAATAATAATGTCCATTTATTGTGTGCTTACTATATGCCATACGCACTTTACATATATAAGCTAATTAATCCTTACATGTAGATTTATTGTGATTTATATCTCTATATCACAGATGAGGTAACTGAAGCACAGAGAAGTTAAGAGATTTGGCGAAGCCCACACAGCTTGATGGAGTCAGGTAACCTGATCTTTTAACCTTTAATGCAATATGTATATATAATTATATGTACACAAGCATATAGCAGAAAGGGGGGCTGGGTTAAGAGTCAGAGTAACTAATTTCAGATGTGCCACCGTCTGCTAGAGACCTTAATCACAGACTCTCTGGAACTGAGTTTCTAAATCTATAAAATGAGCAAGTTGGACAGCTCCAGTTCAAATTTTCTATCAGTTTTAAGGTGATTTTAGCACTTTAAATGAAAATAGATGTACAAATTGCTGTCTGTGTTAATGGTATATCTCTGCTGTGTAAACAATTTATTATATGCTGAGTAGTTGGTGAGGTAGTTATTCCTCAATGAAACTTTGCCTCAACTAGAAAATTGTTTATTAGAAAATCAGACACACTATTTTCTGTTTCTAGAAACCTACTGTGGCTAATGGTGTTATTGTCGCCGGTGTCTAAAAACAATGAGGTAAAATATCAAATAAGGCTATTTTGTTTTATGTTATTCAGCCTATAAAAGAGCTGGAGAATATGATGGCGTAAAGGGGTTTCGTTTACAATAGGATTCAGTGCCACATTTTGTAGATTCTATGACTTAAAAAGTAATATATATATATATGAAGGAAAAATGGATTCCAAATTTCCATATTGTATCACTGAGGGAGGAAATATAAAATAAAGACTTCAGTTTTATGACTTTTTAACTCTTAAGTAAGTATACCTGACTCTGAGTAGGTATATATAATGTTTTCTGGAACTCATCAACACCATCCAAACCCTAATATTTATTGAACACTTATTATGTACAGACACTGACCTACGCATTTCCCATGTATTACAACTTTGCCAAAAAACCATTCCTAAACTTATAAGAGAAAGTTTTGACTAACAAAGGATAAATATATGGCAAACTTTACATTAGAATAAATTGACTTTTCTACCTTAAAGAAGAATGTGATGCTTGTCAAACTTGCTGAGCAGCTGACATTCATTCGAACTCAAGGCAACTGCACAAGCTATATATATTTCTCATTAGAAATTAGAGATGAAATAAAAGGAGGCAAGAGAAACCAAAGGAACATTACAAGAGATCTGCAGAAACGCGCGTGTTAAACACAAGAGCTCTGCTCTGAACACCTGTGCAGCAACTGAAGCTTCTAGAGAACACATGGGGTATAAGGATGAGAAATACTATAGTGAGAGAGAAGGCTCAAGTAAAGCATTTAAAAAATTTTTTGTGTGCAAATTTAGGAAATAAAACAAAAGGAAATTAGTGACATTGTATGGAATAAGCTGAAAGTATAAAGCAAATCCATATAATAATCTTTCAAGAGAACAGAAAAGAATTTTAATGAATTAGCTTTCTAATTCAGATGTCATTTCTGAGTGGCTGGGATTTAGGATATGGCTTTTGAGAGAAAATTGAGACTGTGAGTCACCCATTCCCTGTCTTAAGCCCAGGTGCCATGGTGAAAAGTAACTCTTTAAGAACAGATTTGATGATTTTAAGGACAATGGAAAACTCATGTCATGAGAACCAAAAACACAGAAAAAAATTAGGGTTTTGCCCATCAGCTCTTGTTAAAACACACATCTCTGTTAACTTAATTTGAACATAGAAAATGAGTGCACATAAGAAAAACCTCCCTTAAGATGACAATATGATTCTTCAGCCATGTCTCTCTTAAAGTTTAGGATTTTCTTATGGGATTTTTTTCTTTCCTTTTTTCCATTTGACACTATTAGTTAAAACAAGTACAGCAATCTTGCTCTTTTGCAGGAATATTATTTACTGCAAATGGTTGTCGAAAGCTTCAAGTGATTCTCCCTAGGCATAAAATCTGTTTAAAGAAAATGAGAGGAGAAGAAACTTTGTTACCAATTGAAATGACTTTTAAAAAATTGTATCAAGTTTTTCCTCTGGGGCTTTTTGTACATCTTCTTCCTCCCTCCTTACTTCCTGTCTTTCATTCCTTTGTTCCTCCTTTTATATTTTTAATGTTTATTAAGTATGTATGGTGTCAGGTGCTATACTGGGCACTAATGGTATATACCGTGCACCTTGAAATTTCAGTCTTGGCAAAGATTGTTTAAATCCTGGCTCTTGAGCATCTTCTGCAGATGTATTTAAGTAGTTGCTCCTGGGTGTAGTTAGGGCTATACGTGGAATATGCCCAAGGAGGAGGGGATGGATAAAGACGGAGCGATTGACCTGTCCAACAGCAAGAGGTGTGGGGCAGTGGTGAAGGTTTCAAAAAAAGAGGAGTTATTTGATCTGATTTTCTTCTTTGCATTATTTTGAAAATTCATAGATTCACCTTGTATGTGATTAGTATTGCCATTTCTGTTCCTTTTCTAAGAAGGTAAGAATATGGAAAAATTCTCTTTTCTGAAAAGGGTCATATGCTTCAGAAAATATTGTTCAGTTTAATTTTTGTCATTTGGCTTATTCTGTACAGCTCATTTTGTACAGTCTACTAAGTTATCATTATTCTGTGTAGAAGCAACATAGGATCTATATGATAACTCACAGATATTCACAGATGAAAGGACTTAGTTACTGAGAAATACAGTTCAGATCCATTCAACAGTTTTAGGAAATGAGGAAAAAATATGCTAAACTCTAATATTACAAGTCTAATGAATAGCTTTTACTGTTTAATTCCTTCTGCATTTCTATGAAAACTTTCTTTAACATCATTTAAGAATTTTATCAATGTTTCTTTGTTTTTTGAAAAAAAGAAAAATTATGGATGCCTATAAAACTAAAGCACTAAAATGTTATTATTTAGTGTAAAGAATGACTCTGGGGCATTGTAAAACAAAACAGAACAAAAAACCTTAAGCTTGAAGTTTCAACTTAATATTAAAATACTTAATATTTTCTTTTTAATATATGATTAATTTTTTCTTTTTAAAGGAATGGCTATAAGTAATAGGAATAGGTTTTAGGGCTTCATACGTGTTTTCTTACTTTTTCTTGTTAATGGTGGTACAAAATAGTGAAGCTATAAGAAGAATCTTATCTTCCTAAGAAAAATAGATTCTTTTGCATTCTGCTCTCAAATTAGAGGAAAATGCTTATATTGAGAAGTAAAAATGACAGGTGAAAAAAATTTAATTTTTGTCCTATAATTTCTGGTAGGATATTATACACACATTAGAGAACTCAACATATGCCTTCAGTCATATTTTTAACAAATTGTGGTAATACTGCAATTTTGAGCATATTGTCTGAATTGGCACTTTGAGTAATATACTATGTTTTTAATGTGTAGTTCTTCTTTTGAAGTATTGAAAAAAGTCCCATTTAAATGAAACACTTATTCAACCTGACTTCTTTTCCCTCATTCACTCTCTGGTAGATGCTGAAGTAGACATCAATGTACAGGCCCCAAAAGGTACTGAAGTAGTCAAAAAGAATAGAAAAAATAATTATAGTCAAATGTAGGTTTTTCTGATGAATGAAAGAGTCAAAGACATAAATAACTCAAAATATTTGATAATCCAAGACAGACGTATATAGAATATTTTTTAAATACTTGAATAAAATTGATTTGGATACGTGATGATGATGATGGTGGTGGTGATGGTCATGACTCACATTTATTGACAGCATTTTGATTGCCAAGCACTACACTGAAGACTTACCATGTATTAGATTATTTATCCTCAAAGTAGCCCTGTGAAGTGTATCCTATTATTATCAGAAGCTTAGAAAGGTTAATTGACCTGTCCAAGGTCTCATAGTAAAGGGAGAGTTTATGTAGTGCTGTCAATCAAATACTGGGTTGACCAAAACATCTTACGGAAAAACCCAAATGAACTTTTTGGTCAACCCAATATTTCTGGTTCTCTTTCTAAGAACATATTAACATTGTACTTTCCTAACCGCTCAGAATTAGGTGTGTCTGTGTGACTTCCTTTAATACACTGTGTGCAGAGTGACTTGTTCTGGCCAATGACACGAGAGCAGAGTGTTACCTCCAGTTGGAAATTCTCAGAGCCTGTGTGATTTGCCATGTTCTCTTTCTTTTCCTCTGTAATGACAATGGTTATGTTGAATTAACTGGCTGCTCTATCAGCCTGGGTGGTAATGACAGTGGGGCAACCAAGTATAAGGGCATATAGTATAAGTAAGGAATAACCTTGTTTTCAGCCCCTGAAATTTGGCATTATACAGCCATATAACCTAAATCGTCTTGACAGGTAAAGTAGTAGAACCAAGGTGACCTTGGAATTAGTGACAACAATAAAACAGCAAATTATTACTCTGAGAAGCTGTATTTGAATTATTAACCACCTGTCTTTTATGATCCTTTTTTAATACAATGTACCACGCCAAGCTGATTCCTTACTTTATATCTTAAAATTTGGGAAAGATATTAAGGGAATAAGAGCTATCTTTATTCCAGGAGTACAAGAATGGTTTATTATACAGATATCTATTAATATAATTAAACATATCAATAAATGAAAATTTAAAAAATCAAATAATCTTTATAGATGCTAAAAATGAATTTTAAAATATTTGATCATCTATTCTTGAATTTAAATAAAATTATATCTGCTTCTCATCTAGAAACAAACTAAAACTCTCTTAATATGATAAGGAATAACTAAATACACAGTATATATCAAATTCCTTTGAAAAGCACTAGAGTTATTCCCATCAAAATAAAGACAAAAATACTTATTAGCATTGTCATTCAACATTTTTCTGGAAATTCTAGCAAATGCCTTAAGAAGAGAATATTAGAAAGAAGAATGTGGAAGAGAGGAGGAGAAAAAGCTATAGTTTATTTATACATTCAGGAAAAAATTTCATATAAACTTAAGTCTGGGTTTTCCATGTACATAGTGTGTCTGGATCATTTACTCTGGAAAACAATCTTTAACTTCTCTAGCATCTCCGTAAGAATGTTCTGGGGCTTTTAACAGAAGTTGCAGGTGGTAGGCAGGCATACACATGACATAGCCAGAGTCTCTCTGACAGTTGAGAGGAGGCAGGAGGGTACATTTGGCATTCTAGCACCCATGGATTATGCTGATGAGAATGGTCAAAGGAGCTTCTCAAAGGACCTGTGCCAGACCGTGCTGGATCATCATCATCAGCTGCTGGCCACGTTATAGAGATGTAAAGGCCAGTTAGGCTTGCCTGTCTGTGTGTAACAAATCATGAAGTTTCTTATGTTATAGTAAATTGTATCCTATGCCGGTAGTGTGCACAATTTTCTGTGAAATATATCCCTGTTCCACTGTGATAGTCACAATGTAATATGATGCCCTACTACTTGGAAAACCCAGGAGAACAAAATGAAAAATATTATGATCAGCAAGTAGTTTTATGAAGTTAGACTTAGGGTAACAAAATGATTACAAAACAGAATTTTTATATATCCCCCAAAACATAAAATATAATGGAAACATTTTATTCTCAATAGCAAAAACAATATAAACAATTTAAAATATATAAAAGCTGTGCTGGACTACATAAATAAAACCTACAAGCCTTTATTCAGGGACACAAAATAAAACTTTAATAATAGGTTAAAAAGCAATAATCTAGGATAGAATAATTTCATATTGTAATCTTAAAAATACTTTCCAAACTAGTTTACATTTTACATACAATTCCAATAAAATTCCAAAGGTGGCATATAACGTAATTCCTTCAACATATGGAAATGAAAAAGGGAAAGGGAATTTAAACCACTCTTGGGTCACAGAGAATATACAAAATAAAATTATAGGATATCTAGAAAATATTAATGAAGAAAAGACCATGTAGCAGAACTTATAAGAACAAGTAAAAGTCTGTTAGGAAGCCTACATTTGAATTAAAAAAAAAAAGAACAAAATAACCCAAAACTCTGCAGAAGGAAGAATGCATTTATAACAGAGAATAATGGGAAAAAAGAAAACAATAGAACTAATAAGTAAACTCAAAATCTGGCTCATTTAAAAAAAATAATAAAATCAATATACCATTAACTAACTTAAGGAGAAAAAGCACACATGAAATAACAAATACTAAGAGTGGGAATAAAACCACAGGTACAAACAAAATTAGAAGATAATTAAGTTATATATTTTCCCAAGTTTATGCAAAAATATTTGAAAATATGAGTGAAATAGAAAATATACCATTTACCTAAAATGACCCGAGAAGAAATAGAAAAATCTAACATAAGTTACCACAAAAGAAACGAAGGAAAGAATGTGACTAAAGAGGAACCCTCCACCACAAAATACCAAACTCTTAAAAAACAGATAATCCCAACGTTAAGCTTTCCAAAGCCATTCAAACGAAAGAAAGGCACTAAATTCATTTTGCAAAAATAACATAAAGTTAATAATCTTCACAAAGTTGTTACAAAGAAAATAATATCTAGACCAGTTTTACTTAGTCTATGAACAAGATCATAACCAAGTATGTTTTAATCCAGAAAACCAAGGGCAATTCATTATTATGAGTTATTAGCATAGTTTATTATTAATAGATCTAAAGGAAAAAAAATATGTTCCAAATTGTTTAGACACAGATAAAGCATTTGATAAACCATAATGTCCATTAGTAATAAAGGTTCTTAATAAAACAGAAAAGACAGATACTTTAAAAATATTATGTAGCATTCCTACAAAATGTTATCTTTTAAAATGAGAAAATAATAGAGATAACAGTGCAGGAATTCCACTATCACTACTAATATTAATTAACACTTTTCTGTAAGTACTAACCAATGATATTAGGGATGAGTAATAAATCACAAAAAAAATTGAGAATGTAAAGTAATGCATTTCATAGTCAATAATTAATAGTTTTACTAAAACAAAGAAAATCAAGTAAAAACTATTATACACCATAAGATAATTTAGCATGGTCATAATAGTCACATATATAAAAAACAAGTTTAAAGATATAGTATAAAAAAAGCCCCTTTTATAAAAAATATTAAATCATAAAAAATATTAAAATCCTGGAAAGGCACATGAAAAAAATTCAGGCTTTGTTAAAAAATAATAAAGTTAAAACAACTTTTGAGGTGCACAAAATTATTTGATCACATGATGTCATGTCTTATCATTTGTCCATGGAAGCCTCAGAATCATAAAAATAACATTTCCCCACAACTTATACATTGAACATATCACAATAAAAAACTGATAGATATTTTTTCCAAAGGGAACCTAGAAAAATTATTTTAAAATTTGTATAGAAAAACAGGCAAAACTAAATCAAAGGAGTGCTAAACTTTTTCTCAGGAGTTTGACTTTTGTTGAAAATGTATAAAGCTGCAAGAGAATATCACTCTCAGAAAAATCTGGATAATCAACAAAATCATGACTTTTTTCGAACTGTTCAAAGAGCAGTAGTCACAAAAGACTAGGTAGAGAAGAGAGAAAAGACACAATTTATTTTTCACTATTGATAGAACACTGAGAAAAGAGCTACTGTAAAAGTGAATTAGGAGAAGCCAGATTAAATTTTTATAAATTCTTAAAGGAAAAGTGAAGATCAGCATGTCAGGGGACCCAAGCACTAGGGGACTCTGTGCTCACTCACAGGCTAGTAGCCCCCTCCTTAGTGACTCACAGGGACAAAACCCCAGCCATCTCCTAGACTCATCTCTCATATGAAGCCAAAGGGACAGAAGAACTACTAATTCTGGGGTATGGAAATAAAGAAGGAAAGGAAATAAGACATCCCACCCCTGGTCCCAGGCAAAGGTAGATTGCCACTGAGGCTAGAGTAGAAGTAAAAAATGTGTAGGGAAAGAGTGGAAAACTGCCTCAAACCCAAGATTCTGCACTTAGACAATGAAAAAGTCTGCTACTTGTAGAAGAGGCGCAGGAAACTCTCTCCCAGCTACTACCCACACATGTGAGTCAGAATTGTGCTGCCGTGGAAGGGAGGGATAAGAACCCTGAGGAAACACCATCTCCAAGACCCAGGCTAACAGGGATTGCTCAAGACCTAAAGGCTGAACCACGACAACAGAAACACACAACAGAATGCATATGGTGAATGTCAAGCAATATGGCAGAACACTGCTTGGGGAGGAATAGAGGACGGAGAGAGACACCGCTCTGTGGTGTAGGCATGCAGAGACTGCTGAACTTCAAAGATAGATCAGGGATCTGAGAAAACCCTTTGGCACTCCAGGTATCACACTGCGTACAAGGTGTGTCGTGCTCTGAAGGTAACAAAAGCTAACCCAGCTTGACTCAATCCCCCATAAAATGGAGTGGACGAGGAAGAGGTGTACCCATTTCTGAGAACAAATCCTAGTTACCACAGTTTCTACTCTTCTTCTCCACACAATTGCCATTGTTCCACAAAAAATTATAATGCCCCCCAAAGAGCCAAGGACAAAACATCCAGAAGTAAGGCAGTCTACAGAACCAAAACTTTGTTAATATCAATAAACAATGATATCCCTGTTGTACAAATCTGTTTTGTCCCTTTTCAGCTTAAACCAATGTTTCTGAGTCATCTAGAGATAGAATTCCACCTCCTTTCCTATGGCCCACGACAATGCGTGCAGTCTCAAATCTCACAAGCCCGTCTTGCCATTTAAATCCTCATGGTACCAGACTATTTGTTGTTTCCTGCACGCACAAAGCTGCTTTATATCTCTGTATCTTCACCTATTCTACTCTCCCCTTCCTGAATTCCAGAACATTCTTTACTTTCTTGTGTGCTTGAGGAACTGTTTACTTTCAGTACTCTGCTCCTATGACGACTCCATAGTGAAAAAATGCCAGACGATGCCAGCTCCTCCCCCACATACAAAGAGACAGGCTGAAGCAATAACAAGTGCCTTTCTTCTATTTTTGTTGCTGTATCCATAGTGCTTTTTATTACCTTTTGTATCTATCAAACAGCAGTAATTGTTTGGTTACCTATATAGTTTTCCCACTGGAGTGTAAACTTCTCTAGGGTAGGGATGGTCTTATCTCCACCTCCAACTTAAAAAATAAAATTCTAGAGAGCCAAATATTTACTTCAAATCAATTGAACTGAAAATTATTAAGACTAATGTGAGAATGATGCTTGCCCATGATGGGATTCAAATGAGAGTTTAATCCTTTAAATGAATTTTTTGTGATGAAGAAATTATTGGGAGGCAGATTTTTAAAAAAATGCTTTCCTTCATGGTCCAAAATTTAAAACAATTATTAAGTTATGATTTAATTTTTATAGATGAGAACTCTAATATAAGACTGATAACTGAGAGCTGGTATTTAATTTATAAAAAGGATTTAAAAATGAGTAGGCTCTTATTTCTGTTTCAGGCAGTACTATGAATAGATTGCCTTAAGACCCCTCCTGTTGAAAACAATTAAAAAAACTGGAGGAAATATTAAAAATAAAATTTTTATGAAAGCATCTATGAACAGACAAGAAAGTAAGGAATTGGAAGCCAAGGCATCAAGAGGGAAACACAACTCAAAAATCAGTTCCCCTTGAAGGAATTTCTGTGTGGAAAAGTTTGTTTTCAGAGACTGTCTGGAAGTGTGGAACCTAGAAAAACCTCAGGTCTATACAAGATGGGATGCTCGTGGAGAATCATCTCTCCACATCCCATACATTCACCTCTCAAGAAAGGACAAGAAAAATAGTTTCTCTTGAATTTGATACTGTATGGAGGGAATGAAAAGCTTTCTTTTAGACTTCATAACCACAAGCCATCTGATTTCAGTTTTACTGACTGAATTCATACTTCCTGGGTGGTCTCAATATTCAACATACAAGTATTCAGTGTAAAGTGGTCTTGGTTAGTAGTGCCCTTGGGACCTGGCAGGACCAGACAAAAGCCCTCTCTTATAAAAATCACCGCAGCTCAGGGCTCAATATCTGCAGTAATATGAGCTCACAGTAAAACAAAAACAAAGTAAAACAAAACAAAACAAAATAAGCAAGCCATGTTGAGTGAGAGCCAGCAGAAAAAAACAAACCCAGATTCAAACCTGCAAAAATATCAGATATTGGAATTAGACACAAAATCTAAAATAATGGCTTGAAAATAAATTTCAAAAGTGAGAGTCTATAAAAATAACCAAGCATAAAATCTGAATAAAATGGGTTTAATAGTAGATTAGACAAAGATGAAAAGCAAATTTGTGAACTGGAGAGAGATAGTGGAGAAATTTCCAAGAATGTAACAGAGTCCATTGGATGGAAAATAGAGAAAATAGGTTAAGAAAAATGAAAGATGGAGAAAGCTTAAAAATAAGAAATTCATACCTAAACATAATAGAAAAAATTCAGATGACCAAAGATAAATAGAAAATTTAAACCCCAGCAAGCAGTACAGATAGTTACATTTAGAGACATGACAATTATTCTGAGAGATTATTTCTCCACATTAACAATAAAAGCTTGAAGAAAGGGAAATGATATATTTAATATACATACTGAGAGAAAATACCTGTCAGTGAAGAATTGTATGCTAGAAAAATGACAGGAATGGGAGCAACAGAATGAGATTTTAAGATAAAGAAAACCTGGAATAATTCACCTACAATAGACACCAGTAAGGAAAACCTCAAATGTGTACTTTAGGAAGAAGAAACATCATCTGGGATGGAAGTTTTTTTCTGGGGAATCAGTTAATAATTTCAATATTAACATCAATGATTCCAGAGTATATAAAAAAGAAACAACATCCCAGTTGCTTATATGAGAATGGCATAAGTTTGATACCAAAATCTCCCAAAAAGAGTGAATGAGGAAGAAGATCTCAGGCCATCTTAGTCATGACACTGATGCAAAACTTTTTAGCCAAATACTAGTGAACCTAACTGAGCAATGTATAAAAAAGAAGATAAGTACCTCTTGGTCAGATGGTTTAACTCAGAAATGCAACAGAGGTTTAAATACAAAACAACCAATGAATATAATTTACTGCATTAATAATCTGAAGGAGAAAATTTGACAATTGTATCAAAGATATAGTAAAATAGTAAGTAAAATTTAACATCCATTCATTGTAAATATATTCTTAGGACACCAAGGATAGAAGAAACTTTTGTGACCTGATCAAAGGTTTTTATAAAAATTTTACAGCCAAGATTATACTTAATGGAGAAATGTTGGAAATATTACTATCTGAACTAATCAAGGGTACCTGACAGACATCACCATTTTTAATAAACATGCTTTTTGGAGACTATGAAAAAATACAATTATATGCCAATTATATGATCATCATTATAGAAAATCTAAATTAATTTATAAATCTTTAGAATTAATAAGAAAGTATGTTTTTTGCACATAAAATTAATACACAAACTCATTTGCATTTCTATACTCTACTAATAAACATTCAGAAAATGAAATCAAATAAAATATGCCATTTAAAACTATATTGGAAGCAAAATGTTCATAGGAATAAAGTTCATAAGAGATACACATGAGTCTTCTATGGATATAAAACTTTAGTAAAACATGTTAAAGAAGATCTAAATAAATGGAGAGATATAATACATTCATAGACTTAAAGACATATTTAAAGAACGCAGTTAGTAATTGATCTATAAATGCAACTCAAATTAAAACTTCAACAGTTTATTAGTGGACTTGACAAATTGATTCTAAGATTTATATTGAAGAAGAGAGGGGTACATGATATGCTGGTAAAAGGAAAGCTTATCTGATAACAAAAATTTATATGGAGAACTTCTGATAGGATACAGAAGGTGGAAGCAGATCATTGCTTCCATCATACCAACTACAAAAACTGAATAAAAATGATATATTTTTGAAACACATTAGAGAGCTATAGTGCTAAATATAGGAACTACATTCCGGAGAGGGAAAAGTAATTCTTAGGTGGGCAGAGATTGGTAGGAATTTTCTTACATGAGGAATTTGCTAAGACTGGCCATGGGATAAGGAGCAGAGAGTTGCCGTAGGGAAAGAGATTCCCTTGGGTGAACGAGAAACAAGCAGCAGAGCTGCTGATAGCTGCTTGGGATACAGTAAATGATTGGAGTCTGGAAGAATTCTAAATATTTCCCTTCCAATTTCCTTTCATGGTACGATTCCTGAGTTCTGGAAGGCTGGAGTGGAAGTGCTTAGAAGCCAAAAACTTTCCAGAAGGAGGGCTTACAATAAACGTGTGAAAGGTCTTTCCTGAGCCAGACAGGAAAAGCCAGAGGTGAAATGAGTGTAAATAAAACTGCGACCCTGGGCTTCCCTGGTGGCGCAGTGGTTGAGAATCTGCCTGCCAATGCAGGGGACACGGGTTCGAGCCCTGGTCTGGGAAGATCCCACATGCCGCGGAGCAACTAGGCCCGTGAGCCACAATTACTGAGCCAGCGCGTCTGGAGCCTGTGCTCCGCAACAAGAGAGGCCGCGATAGTGAGAGGCCCGTGAACCGCGATGAAGAGTGGCCCCCCCTTGCCGCAACTAGAGAAAGCCCTCGCACAGAAACGAAGACCCAACACAGCCATAAATAAATAAATAAAAATTAAAAATCTTTAAAAAAGAAAAAAACAAAAACAAAAAAAACTGCAACCCTGCCCAGACTAAAATCAATTTTTGATTGGATTGACATAGTTAAGCCCTCTTTATATCTGCCTTACAGAGGAAGAGAAATAGCCTCATTGAGGGGAAGAATATTGACTTCAATATCTACCCTCTTTTATATACAATGTCTGGCTTACAAAAATATATGATACTATGTGTGAAGAAGTAAGAAATGACAAATTAACCAATAGAATCAGATCCACAGATAATCTACATGTTGGGATTACTAGGCAATGATTTAAAAATCACAATGATAATAAAAACGTTTAAGTAAACAGAATAAAATATATGAAAAAAGAATGAAAAAAATGAGAAATTTCTACAAGAGAAATAGAACCTATCAAAACAACCAAATGTTATTATAGAAGTGAAAAATAACGTATCTGAAATTAGAAACATATTAGATTAGCAGAATACTAAGCACAGAAGAGAGGGTTGGGAAATATAAACCAGGAGAGTATACATTATGCAATCTTAAACACTAAAAGAAGAAAGAATGAGAAAAAGAAAAGCAAAACATAAGAACCATGTGATACACAGTAAAATAGTGTAACATATAGATAATTGAAGCCCAGAAAGAGAGAAAAAAGGGAATGAATGAAAAGTAACATTTGAAGAGATCATGGCTGAGAGTTTTCTAGTATGTAATGTAAGATAACCACCCAGATATTCATGAAAATTAGGAAACAAAACAAGATAAATACACTCCCCCTCACTTACGCACACATAAAAGAAAATAGTTAAAGAAAAAAAATCTTAAAATTCAGAGAGAAAAGATGCATTACTTTTAAGATTTGTGCATCTTTCTTTATGACTGCAATTGTATATAGGACAGATGAAAAATGAACAGCAAGATGGGACAAATAGAAATTAAAGTAAATAATTATGAGTAAGTACAAATGCAAGTGTACCAAATATTCCAGCTAAAAGACAAAGATTGTCAGATTAAAATAATAATAGAAAAGAACCACGTACATAATCTTTACATGAGACACCCCTTAATTAAGAAGCATAAAATATATATAGGTTGAAAATAAAGACTGGAAAAAGATATACAACAAAATCTTTAACCAAATAAATGTATTGTGAATCTCTCATCCCATCTGTGGCAAACTGTTTAAAATTCTAAATAGTGTCTTTAGAAAACCAGAAGTTTTTAATTTAATGAAGTATCATTTATCAATTTTTCTGTTATGTTTAGCGTTGTCTGAATCTTGTTTAAGGAATTTTGCCTAATCCTAGGTTGTAAAGATTTTCTCCAGTGTTTTTTTCTAGATGTTTTATAATTTTACCTTTTACATTTAGAGTCATAATCCATTTCTAATGAAAGTTTGGATATGTGAAGTGTATTAGGGACTACATTTTATTCTTTCCCATCATGATTATTTGGGTCAGGAATCCGGAAGGGTTTGGCAAGATGGTTCATTTCTGGTCTATGTTATCAGCAAGGGCCCCAGGGGCTGAAGGATCTACTTCCAAAATTGCTTCTTCACTCACGTGTCTGATGCTCAGATTCCTTAACCTCCCCTCTTCCCTGGTGTCTCACCTGGTATCTAACCTTCTGGGACTTCTCAATGTGGCTTAGGATTCTCATAGAATGGTGACCTCACAGTAGTTGGACATCTTACACAGCAGCTGCTCACGGTTTCAAGAGACCAAGGCGGAAGCTGCCAGAGCACTTATGGCTAGGTCTAGAAATTGTCATAATGTCACTTCCTTCATACTCTACTGGTGAAAGTGGTTACAGGAAAGCTCAGATTCAGGGGAAGGGATCACATCTTGATGGAAGGAGTGCCAATAAATTTGTGGCCATCTTTTATCCACCACAGAGTGATATTGTAAAGATCATTCTTTCCCCATTGAATTGCATTAGCACAGTTATGATAATTTAAGTGAACATTTGTGTGTGAATCTATTTCTGAAAGCACTATTCTCTTCTTACAAAGTTAAGTATATACTTACCATATGACCTAGCAATCCTATTCTTCGGTTTTTTCACAAGATAAATGGAAAACTGTACTAATATAAAAGTCTTTCCATGACTGTTTATAGCAACTTTATTCATAATTGTCCAAAACTAGAAACAACTCAGATGTCCGTTAACCAGTGAATGGATAAAGAGACTGTAGTACAGTCACACAATGAAAAATGTATTTAGCAATGTGAAGGAAAAAACTATTGATTTATACAATATAGATAAATATTAAATACGTTTTGCTAAAAAGAAGAAACCAAACTCAAAATACTACATATTGCTTGATCCCATTTATAAGGTGTTATTGAAAAACAAAATTATAGGGATGGAAAATAGATCTGTAGTCGCCAGGGTTAAGGAATGAGGGGAGATGTTGACAACAAAGGGGCAGCATGGGAGAATTTGGGGGGTGGCAAAGCTGTTTTGTATCACAGCTGTAATGGTGGCTTCATGACTGCGTTTTTCAAAAGCCTTTGAACTGTATACCACAAAGAGTGAGCAGATAATTAAAAGCCAAATACAAAAGAGCATTATACAGAATACTGCACTGTAATTAGTAAATTTGTTTCTCATAGAGGTATGGGTTAGTAATTCTGAAACTATTTTCTGTGTCTACTATGATTGAAAAATAAGTAAATATTTTGTATAAAATGAGAGCTGTTTCTTTCTCATTGAGAAAAAGGTTATGAAAAAGTGAACCCAGGCTTCCCTGGTGGTGCAGTGGTTAAGAATCCGCCAGCCAATGCAGGGGACACGGGTTCGAGCCCTGGTCCGGGAAGATCCCACACGCTGCGGAGCAACTAAGCCCATGCGCCACAACTACTGAGCCTGTGCTCTAGAGCCCGTGAGCCACAACTACTGAAGCCTGCGTGCCTAGAGTCCGTGCTCTGCAACAAGAGAAGCCACCGCAGTGAGCCGCCCACCCACCACAACAAAGAGTAGCCCCTGCTTGCCGTAACTAGAGAAAAGCCCACGTGCAGCAACGAAGACTCAACACAGCCAAAAATAAATAAAATAAATAAATTTATGAAAAAAAAAGTGAACCCTGTGGTATTGGATTGGAGTTGGAGATATCTGTATGAACTTGTGTGTATATATGTATATATATATATATATATATATATATATATATATATATATATAGCTCTCATTTTGTACAATATATTTACTTATGTTTTCTATATATATGCACACAGATAAATAGATACAGAAATAAATGTAATGTGTGTGTATGCATGGGTTAGTATACCTACACATATCTTCACAATACATACTACACTGAGAGGATCTAAAAGTAATGGCAATCCAGTAGCAATAAGTACACTTGGAGCCCAGATCTTGATTTCTAAATACCATTCTGCAATAAAAGGAACCAAGGCTCCTTGATGAAGTAGTTGATTGGGCAGGGAAAATTTGAGATGTGCTTAGAAAATTTGTGGTACCAGAAAATAAGATAGGTCTTTAAAAAAATACTAACATGGATTAATTATATAAATATAATTTTGAGCAAACAAAAGTATATTGCAGAATATATGCAATACCATTCTATTTATAAGAAGTTTAGAAACATTCAGAAGTGAACATATTGCTAAAGGATGCAAGTATATGTGGTGATTATCTAAAGAAAATCCAAGACATGATAAACATGCCATTTTGCATGCTAATTTAATTTGCTAAAAACAAAAACACCATTGAACTTTCAACTGCTTAATAGCTTCCATAATCAGGAAGACTTTCTTTATCTCATGTACATCTTTCCACTGTTACAATTAATTCCATCTGTTTGGGTTCAGTAGGTCTAGTGAGTACATCCTCTGAGTAGTAGCCAAGCTTAAAATTGAGTATTCATTTTAGCTTTCTTTCTCTAGAGTAAAAGATTAATAATTCCATGCCTTAAAGATCATGTTCTCTAATCATTTAACCATATTTGCATTATTTCTCTGGCCTTCTCTGAGTTTTCCTTATTTTTTGGCTTGAAAACCTTGTTCTGTAGAATGCTGTGAAATTGACTACTCGAGTATACGGGTATACGGAGCTGGTGAACTTTTAATGCCTGTGTGCTATACCCTCTATGATATCAGTTTGCAACCCATATATATTGGTTCCAAATTCAATATCCAAAAAAGTTTTTAATAAGGTAGCTCTCTATTCCACAACTGCTCAGATATACCCAAGCCTTGTACAGTTGAAATCTCTCACTCTCTCTCTCTCCATTTTCTCAAATATTTCAGAGTATCATCTCTATCTATGTAGACAGCCCTTTTTTTTCAATTCAGATAGTTTGTAGTCATGGAAACATCTTTCTATAAAATGTGCAATTAATACTATAATAAATATATAGAAATATAAATTCTACTTTTTCAGAGCATGTAAGAATTCATTATTTCAATATTTTCATGTAATTTTATGCTTATACAATAAACTAAATGTAAATTAATAGATACTGAGAGCAAGATGAAAATAATAATTACACTAGAGGTACTAAAGTTACTAAAATCAGAGACACATTTAAAATTTTTCTCTAAGTTTTATAAAATCTCCTGGCAAATAAGTGTATTAGATTTCTACTTATACTACATATTTTGATAATAATTCAAAGAATGTTTATTATATTGCTGATACTTATCTTCTTTATCCAAAATAAATGTAAACATGTTTTTATTCAAAATAATGTAATGAAAAAATTGGTATAGATGATCTTATTTACAAAGCAGAAATAGAGACACAGACGTAGAGAACAAACGTATGGATACCAAGGGGGAAAGGGTGGGGGTGGGATGAATTGGGAGATTGAGAATGACACATATATACTATTGATACTATGTATAAAATAGATAACTAATGAGAACCTACTGTATAACACAGGGAACTCTACTCAATGCTCTGTGGTGACCTAAATGGGAAGGAAATCTGAAAAAGAGGAGATATATGTATACATATAACTGATTCACTTTGCTGTACAGTAGAAACTAACACAACATTGTAAAGCAACTATACTCCAATAAAAATTTTTAAAAAATAATGTAATGAAAGGTAATGAGGCATCCTGAATTGGGTTCTGAGATAGAAAAAGATTATTGGAGAAACTAGTGAAATCTGAATGAAGTTTTTAGTTTAACAAATCAATGTCTCAATGTTAATTCATCAGTTTTAACAATTGAACCATGGTTGTGTAAGAGGTTAACATTAGGGAAATCTGAGTGAAGAGTATACGGGACCTCTCTGTACTTTCTTTGCAACTCTTCTGCAAATCTTCTATAAATCTGGAACTATTTCAAATGAAAAGTTTGTTTGAAAATAATGTTATGTTATTCTAGAATAAACACTTTATTCCATGTAATTGATATATATTAAATTTTAAGTTTTTTTATACTTAAAAGGAGAAATTGTGTATGTTTCTAGAAATTCAGTTTCTAGGTGAATTATTTAATATTGTAGCTTAATGGAAACCTTCATCTAGAGTTTTTTCTATTGTATAAACTTATCCTACATAGTGTAAGATAATGAGTAGGCATTTTTAGTTTTGAAATAATGTTTAAAAACTGTATTTCCTGAAAATTGGTTGACAGGTAATGTACTTTTGTAATTAGAAGTCATGTAATATAAATGTTTCTTATTTCGGCAATATAGAACATATAATTGACTATGGAAGACCTAAATCTACTTTTGATGGAAAACATTTTAGGTGAGTCCAGTTATATATTCAGGATAAAGTTCCCTAAGTATCAACTAGATCCTCTATTTGGGGCCAAATGAGTGGTACAGATAAATGTTCGTGTTCTTTAGGATTTTAACAAATAGATATGTAAAAATACAAAAACAGCATATAATTTTAGTGTGATTTCCTAAAGCTTAATAAGCAAGTCAGATTTAAATGAACTTGGGAAAAATCAAGTAATTTCTGAGCCTGCATTTCCCTATTTGTGAAAAAAGATCAACCAAATATATTGGAATTCTCTGATATGCTATGAAGACAAGTCCAAGAGGGTGTTTAATCACTGCATGAAGATTCTCTTTAAGTATAAACAATAAACTAACTGATTTGTAATATTTGCAAATAGAAAAGAGAACTAATATTTTATCACAGATGCTGCATTTTTATTCTACTATTGGTAGTAATAATAATACTAAAAAAATAAAGAGAGGGCAATTAGATTTGCATGGTTTAAATGTGTGTTTATTTTTAAAATTAATACTACACTGAATTTAAAGCAAATAGACTCTGAAACGTTGTGAAGTGAAGTTTTTCCTATGTTTATGGACATTTATGTTGATTCACAAACAGAGCTGTTTTCTACTCTAGGGCGTGAAATGTGTAGCACATCACTGATTGTCTTTAATTTTTGTCAATGTACAAATCCCAAAGTGAACAACCTACACTTCCAGAGGACAAAGCCTTTGAAATAAAATTGTGTTAATCACACCCTGTGGCACAAGTGAAATAATCCTAAAGGTGAGAGAAGCTCAGTGAACATGATGTTCTCTTGTATGGAATGTATTCCTTTATATAACTGATTAGAGATTTGTACTGTTCCTTTACTCTGGTTACTCCTTTCTCACACTGAAGCAGGGTTTCTCAGAATGGCTATCCAATCAGGAGGGAAGCACTGGGCCCTTTCTTAAATGCTACCTCCACCTCTGGTTGGCCAAGTCTGTAGTTCAGTGCAATGAACTCCTAAGTATGTGACCACTTCCAATAAGACACCCTGACTTCACCTTGGTAAACTCCTGATAACCCAGCTTTTCAGTCAGACCCAGGAAGCTTCATAAGCTTTCTCTTAAGAAACTTTAACTCTGGTCATATCTCATTGCAAGTCTGCCTGCCTATCATATCAGCATTTAAAAAATTTATTATTAATTTTTTATTGAACTATAGTTGATTTACAACATTGTGTTTGCTCCAGGTGTACAGCGAAGTGATTGTTATACATATATAATTCTTTTGCAAATTCCTTTCCATTATTGGTTATTATGAGATATTAAATATAGGTCCCTGTGCTAGACACTAAATCCTTGTTGTTTATCTGTTTTATATATAGTGGTACATATTTGCTAATTTCAAACTCTTAATTTATCATTCCCTCCCCCGCCTTTCTCCTTTGGTAACCATATGTTTGTTTTCTGTGTCTGTGAGTCTGTTTCTGTTTTGTAAATAAGTTCATTTATATCATTTCTTTTTAGGTTGCACATATAAGGGATATCATGAAATTTGTCTCTCTCTGACTCACCTCACTTAGTATGAAAATCTCTAGGTCCATCCATGTGGCTGCAAATGGCAATATTCCATTCTTTTTAGGCTGAGTAATATTCCACTGTACATGTGAACCACATCTTCTTTATCCATTCATCTGCTGATGGACACTTAGGTTGCTTCCATGTCTTAGCTATTGTGAATAGTATATAAGTATGTTTGATGCATATCTTTCCTCTACTTACTTGCATTTGCCATCCTTTGCTTTACCTCTCCTCTGGCAATGCTTATCAATAGCCTCAGCTAAGACCTGTGAAGTCTTAGAAGGCTCATGAGTAGTTGGCTCTTCCACGCTGCTCCTGTCTGGTACGAGGTCCAACAACCACAACCTCCTTGCTGGAATTCCTGAATTAACTCCTTACATTTTGGCGCTTGAACTTTATCCAACGAGATTTAAGACAATTTGTAAAAGAAAACATAACATAAGGAAGAACAAGTTGGAATAGGAACAGAACAGAGGTCAACAGCGAAGAGCAGAAAGAGTACATGTGACAAAGTCCCTGAGATGATCTGATTATTATAATTGGGCACAGAGATTAATTTGCCTGGAAGCAAAGAGATTTAAGCTAGTTTTGTTTTTATAGTTATAATAATTTAAATGATACAAATTCACTTGTGGCAGCTTTTTTCTTAGGAATCAAATGTAAAAGAGGTGCTTGTATAAGGAACATTAAATTTCAGTGGTGAACTACTATGGTTTTACAAAAATCTCTAAAACATGCTTAAAGAGTTGATGTTTTTACTGGCCTGAAGGCTGAAAATTATGTTAAAATTTTGTTAAATATTTCCTATGTCAACTAACTTAATATTTTTTAGGTCTCTTATTTTTCAATGATCTAATTAGTCAGAAATAGGACTTTGGGAATCTAGATGAATGGGTGGGTGACATGCTAAATAGACTCTTTAATGAATGACTTATATGAGTCAATGGCAGGTGCTGGGTCACAGTAAATGATGTTTTCCAGTTCTAACCTAAAGCAGAGAGATCCTTGATATCGGTCAAATTCAGAACTGTAATTTTAAAAGTAACAAGATGTGAGTGAGCAATTCTGTTATTTTGTTGTGAAATTTTGAGAGCGGATTTCTCATCTCACTGGAGTTCAATTCACTCTTGTCAAGATAGGAGTAGCAGAAGGTGTTTGTTAGAGCCAGTATTTTCTTTGAAGTGGGTAAATGTAATCCATAGAATTAGAATTATGAGACCTGGGTTTGATTTTAGTTCCACACTTGCAAACCATGAAGCATCAGAAAACCTGCTCTCTCTGGCTGTGTCAATGACTGGTACAGCTCCTATAAGCATCTTTCCTAAAAGGGAAAGAATAGACATAATTTAGATCAAACTTTATATGACTGTGAGTACTAGGATTTGTGTTGGGAGACAAGGATATAATGGATGGGATGGACAGGGGATGAATTTCATGATTCCATAAACTCTAATAAGGAAACATTACAACTCTTATTTTATTACAGAACATAAGTGAATAATGTTTCCATTCAATAAGCTGAACAGTTAGGGTGAAAAACTAAGGGCATACACTCAATATGTTAATGTGCTACAGATTAACACACACATACACACACACACAGAATTTCCAGAGTTTTTTGATTTTGATGTTATGTAATAACAAGACCACCCAAAAGGTGGCACTAAAAAGCAGATAGTCATTATGTGACCTTCAAGTAAACGTAATTTAATGAGAAAAAAGACAAAAGAGATGGTAGATAAACTTCAGTTTTGTGTTCTGTTTAAGTGCATGAGTTGTCTTCTTAGCAATTTATAGATAATAAACAGTAGAGGTGCTGAGGAATGGCTTCTATTTTCAGTCCAACATAAAATATTTAAAATTGATTTATATTGTAGCTGTATATGTTTAATTCAATATCTTTCAGCTTTTGACTAGTTCTTTTTTTGGCATCAGAAGACATTGGCATTTGTAGGCTAATTTGATTTTCTTTGGAGTCATGCTTCTACTGTAAACTCCAAACGGACAGATGCTCTTATCTGAATCCCAATTTATACATTACTGCATGTCTATGAGTTATAGAAAATGCTAGTAGAAAATGTTATCTTCAAGCTGATTTTTATTTTTTGCTTTTTGTTGTTGTTTTTGCCTGTGTGCAAACAACCAAGTCATAGTACAAGAAGATTAAGAATATAATGCATGTATATTGACACACATTTCAAATTGCTAATAAACTTTTCTATGAAAAAATTGCAGTAGTTACCCATTCTAATAACTGACAAAAATATATTAGTATCACTGCATACGAAAGTAGTAGTTGTAGTACAATAACAGTAAAAAAAACCCTATTATAAATAATGATGACAAGTATATTTAAATAAATAACATAAAACAATATGCTACTTTTGAGGTTATTTGGGGGATGCAATAAATTGTACCGCACCTACCCACTCAGATTCTTTATCAGTTAAGAAATACAATAAAGGATTCAACATATGGAGAACAAAAAATCACTCTTATTACAACTAAAACTGAAATTAGAGAATGTGTTTTGTGTGTGGGAGAATGTGGGCTTCCGAATACTGAGCCCCAAATGTATACAAAAGTACTTAACTTGTCTCAGGAGTGCTTGACGGGGCAGGTTCTCCATATGAGAACAGAGCTGGCTCACAGAGAAGTAAAACAGAACATGTGGGCAGATGTTTCTCAAGGGAAAAAGAGAAGGAAGATGCTGGTTCCACTTGCCAAGGTCCTCTTTCCAAACTTACCAGTTAGATGGGCTGTTCCCAGTTAGATAAGCTGTGTGGGAGTGAGTGAGAGGTGAGGGAAGCTGGGAGTATGATAAAGCTGAATCACTCTCCACCTAGAAGGAAGCACAGGGAGTTAAGAAGTATTTCCCATCCATCTACAAATGGTCTTTCTAATAAAGGGTCTTGTCCACTGTGAAATAGTCTTGGGTATTCCCTGATAATAAGGTCCTGGCGTAGAGGGGAAATTTATCTTGTGTAATGCCTGTTCTCATAGAATTCTCCCTAATTAAGGAGAACACATGGATACTTGAATCAATGAAATAGCAAAACAAGACAACTGCTAGCTCCCATTTTGTGTTCTTCTGGAGGCTCAAGGTAATTTGGCTGTAACACATCAGATACGTTCTAGGTCATCTTTATTGGTCAGCTTAGCTCTACATCAGTAAGGGGTAGCCTTTCATCCATGCTGAGTAGGGAGCTCCTAGTGGCCCTGGGCTCTTGGCCTTAAGATTTCAAGATCATGTTTCTATATTTGCTGTTTTCCATCTGGTCTCTGACAGCAGGAGATATAAGTGGGTCTACTCAGAGAGATAGTCATAGTTCTCAATTTTTTCCTATAGGTAGTAGTGTTTCAATGTGAAACACTGCAATGCTTGGGTTGAGAATTTCTCTTTCTATACCAGTTAAGCTGAGATGATTATTACAAATTTATTGTGATAGAAACAGTAAAGCTCACTAAGTATTGTGCTTCTCCTCTACATTTTATGGCCCACTTGCAGTTAGGTTAAAACCATAGGAGCTGAAATGAATTGAGTCACTTATAATCAGAGGCAATGAAAATCCTCTGCACAATTTTCTAGTTTCTCTCTTTGCCTGCCATAGCAACTGAGGATAATGCAGTACCAAATATTAGGGCTCCTGTTTGCTGGGATAACTGAGAGTTTGTTCAGTAGAGCTGTCTGATGACCCACATGGGAGTGAGAAATAAACTTCTGTTAAGTCTCTGAAATTCAGGGATTGTTTATTAATACAGCTTGAATCAGCCAATTTTGATCAATAATTATCAAGAGCTTTTATATATAAAAACAATCCAAGTTAGTTTGTAAGTTTCACTGGAGGTACTATTATTTTATTTTATTTTTTAAAATTTATTTATTTATTTTTGGCTGCGTTGGGTCTTCATTGCCGTGCACGGGCTTTCTCTAGTTGTGGCGAGCGGGGGCTACTCTTCGTTGCAGTGCACGGGCTTCTCATTGCAGTGGCTTCTCTTGTTGAGGAGCATGGGCTCTAGGTGTGCAGGCTTCAGTAGCTGTGGCACGCAGGCTCAGTAGTTTTTTTTTTCTTTTTCCCAGAAAAGGATATTTTTTTATTCAAGTAACGGCAAATAGGAAACCAGAGTGGGGGCCCCAGGCTGGGACAAATAATGGCTACCTCCTCCCTGACAGAACAGGGGAAAAGGTGGCCCCTACACCGGACGATCAACACAGGCCCCCCTCCTTACTCTGCTGCAGCGTCCTAGGGGCAGGGCTCCGCCTTCCCTGGGGCTGGGGTAGTCAGTAACCCAGCCTGCTTTGCCCCAGGCCCCTTCCCCTAAGAGCATCTTGGGGGATGCAATGAGGATGAACATTTGGCACTGGTAGCAGCAGAAATGACGGATGTCTAAGAATGAAACAATGAACAAAAAACAACACAACTGTCCAGAGGTAGTTTGTAAACAGAGGAAAGATGGAACCAGAACCTTGGGGGGTGGGGAGGAGCAGAAGGGTGGGAGTGGGCAAGGGTAGCTCCTTGTTATTAGTGCCCTGAGTGAGGGAAGGAAGGGGAAACCGAGGTCTAGAGTGGAAGCAGACAGGGCGCACGGGCTTAGTTGCTCCGCGGCATGTGGGATCTTCCCGGACCAGGGCTCGAACCCGTGTCCCCTGCATTGGCAGGCAGATTCTTAGGCACTGCGCCACCAGGGAAGCCCACTGGAGATATTATTATTTTAACAGAAAGGATTCAATGGAATCCTTTCTTTAATGGTGAAATTGTGTAAATCTTCATAAATGTGAGATGATAGAAAGTTTTTAGAAGGCAGGTAGACTTTGGGATAAGTTGAGAAATTTGTGAAGTCATACTGAGCTGGGGACTCTGAGAAAAGGTGTGATATGGCAAAACTGGCTTGGGTGTAACAAGAAGCTCCAGTTATATTTACACAAGATGAAGTTTTAGGTATGATGGATCTAGAGTGAGAAAACAATCTGAGAATCCACATGATGTCTTTGAGGAAGATGGGGAGTGGAAGAAGTGGAAAGTTGAAAGCAGTAGGCAGTAGGTCAGGAAGATGATGTTGGCAGTGATACAACATCTCAATGAGATGATATTGCACCTAATTAGCTAGTATCAGAAAAAATTTTGTATTTTGATGGGTACTTTATAGCTACACTAATTGATTTCCTGGAACATTCAGTGATAGGAGAGAGGGAGAGAGAGAGAGAAGGACCAGATATAAAGTATTTAAAAAAGCTAATGACATGATATTGGAAGATCAGCATTCATCTCTACAGAAAGAGATGATGAAAAGAGGAACTAATATTAGGTTGAAGATGAGTGATTCAGTCTTGAATAAATTTTGTTTGAGATCATGGCAAGCACAGTGGACAGTAGTATATATTAAAAAAAAAACCTAAAATTTAATTAGAAGTGAGAACAGGAGTTACAGATTTGGGATTAATGCTGAGTGGTGGTAATTAATGCCCTAAGACTGTAATTATAGAAAGGGAGAATCATCTTACTGAGGGTCACTATGTAGAGACGAATAGGCAAAGGGTTGATGACTGAAGACTGTTCATGATAGAAGAAGGAGGACAAGTTCTTAAAGGATTGTATTGTGTCTTTTGTGACCAGCATATCTTGTGCTTTACCATATGCATGTTGCCTTTTTTCGTTACAGATACCTATGAAACCATGTGTAAGTGTTTGCAACTTTTATTCCATTTGACTCCATTCTAGGAGAATATCTGCCGTAATAGTCCTATCATCCTCCCATTTCTCGTACAACTTTCCATTATTTTTGTCTGAATTCATTTACTAAGAGAATGTTGTCAAAAATGTTTTATATTTCTTCTTTGACTCTCTTAATCTTCATCTTCTTCTTCTATAAAACCAATTCTATTGGACTGGCTTATACTCCAAGTGTGCTTGATGTATTAATATATGAAGTGTTGTCCCACAAAATCTAGAGCTTTGTGGACATCTGTTGTTGTTTCATTGTTTCTATGAGACTTTACAAATCAATTGAACCAAGAGAAACTTTACATAAATCTAGAAAGTTTTATCTGTTTGTCATTGAAATACATTTGTTATAATTCAGGCCTGACATCTTTAGAGAGTCCTGAAACTCTACAACATCTTGGTAGAAAGAAGGTTCCTGTGTTTACAAATAGAATGCCTTAAAATATATTCCATCCAAATCTTCTCTGTTATTTGGGTCTGTGTAACAGATACTGTATGCATTATTTCTGAAAATATTTTATGTGTATTCAGTCAGTCAATAAAACATTTATTGAATGTTTTCATGTGCTTGGTGTTCTCCTAAGCACAGAGAAGACAAAGATGAATCAGATAGAGTTTCAAACTCAAGGAACATAACCTGCCTTCTAGAAGGGATGGCATACAGAGGAATAGAAAATGATATTATAGAGTGATTGATTTTGTGTAGGAGGGGTGCACAGAGTGACTACTGTGGTAATGTAAAATAGATCAGCTCCCCTTGGCAGGGAGGGTGGGAGTGTAGGAGTTTGTCAGGTAAAATGAGGGCAGGGAACAGGAGGGGCATTTCAGGCAGAGGAGCAGCTGATGCTGGGACCAAGAGATGAGATGATAGTGCTGGAAGGACCTGTAAGGAGCCCAATATGCTTGTAGCACAGGGTGGTGAGAGACGAATCTGGAGAGATAAGCAAAAGCCAGATCATGATAGGCCTCGCCTTTTCAATTGTTTGTTTAGTTACAGCTCACTTTTTTCCAGAAAAGTTTTCAAGTGCCTTGAAGGGCTGTGAATACCACGCTGAGACCTTTGGACCTCTCCCAAACATGATGGCAAGTTTCAGAAGGGGAGCAGTATGATCACATTTGCACTTTAGGAAATAATTGTCTTCTTAGGGGAGAATGAACCACAAAAACAAAGTCAGAGGCAGAGGGGCCGGTTAGTAAGTTGCTGCAGTGTGAGGGGCTGAATTAAGGGAGAGGCTTCGGCGATGGAAAGAAGAGATATAAAGTAAACACAATCAACATGGTATGCTAGTAAATATTTTCTCAGTGAATGAAGTGTGACTAATTAGATGTGTGGGGGTGAGGAAGAGGGAGAAGTTGAGCATAAATTATAGGTTCAGGCTTGGGAAACTTGATGGGTGACAAGAAAAGTCATTGCTTGGATAGTGAATGCATTCCTTCTGAGTTCTTTATGTTCCTGGGAATTGTAATTGTTGCATGTGGATTAATCTTAACTATAGAATAAACAGAATAAGAGTAAGTCAGTGTCTTTCTTTTTTTTCTTATAATTTTCCAGCACCAACAACAGGATTGATCACACAATTATGATTGATCAGTTTCCTTCATTGAATTGATTACAATTTAATGAATCCAACATATGGTGCTGTTCATCAAAGAATGACTGACAGCTCTCAACTGACTATCAGTTGGGATTTTTGGTTGCATGCAATAGAAAGTGACTTTGACTAACATGAACCAAAGATGATTGTGGTGAATTACTGGAAGTTCTCAGCTTGACATAAAGTCTGGAGAAACAGGCTTGGAAATCAGCAGGTAGAAAAACAGATGCAGAGAACTGAACAAGAACCACGGGATAAACCACAAGTTTCAGTCCCTTTGTCTGCTTAATATTCAAATTCCAGAGAGCTCTGAATTATCAACAATCTTGAGTAACACCTCCACTGCTTAGCTAGGGGAAGGTTGGGCCCCTAATTACAGTCCCACAACAAGGGAAGGGGTAATTCCCCAAACATTTAGAAATCATGGTGTTCTTAGGAAGAAAAAAAGGCTGCTCACCAGACAAATAATTACAAATGTCCAAATCAAGCTGGTTCGAGCTTTTATTATTTTCTGTTTAGAAAAATTCTTAAAAACAAAAATGAAGCTTTGTGAAGTACGGGCATGAGAAATTCATTTTCTAGTTAAAAGGAACTCAGATCTTTTTCAATTTAGCTACTCTCTTTGACAAAGGATTTACTCTATTATTTAGCTTCTAGAAAGTAAAACAGATATTTTAAAAATAGTAGGACATAAGCACTAAACTAATGAGACACAATAGGAAATTCTAGAATTGGAGGGAAATTTTATATAGGTCTTGCAGGAGAAATCTGAATAGGTGGGGGGGCGGAGTGGGAAAGAAAAACATGTGAGAAAAGGGAGGAACACACACAGAAAAAAAAATTCAGTCTTATTTGGATAAACTTATTTGGATAAACTTCAGAGCAACCGAATTTCTTCAAACCAAATCTCTAACTCTTTAGTGTCCGGAGGAAACACCCGCCACTAATTACAGGACTAAGGTATGGAAGAAGCCACTTCAGGCTGTGGAACCCAAATCAGTCATCCTGATGGTGGCTTTTAAGATGTGGCTGTGGTTGTTTGTTTGGTGGTAGAAGAGAGTTTAAATTTATTTCCACTGGCCTTAGTAGATGTTGATATTTCTTCCATCTCTCATCTTACTCCAGAGCTAGGGACATAACTATGCCAACTATGGCTTTGTTTGGTATGCCAGACAGTCCTGGTGCTGCAAAGTCAAATCGCCCTGAAGGATGTTTATGTAAATGTGCGAAGAAGTTTTGCTTAGAGGTCATTGTGATGATTCCCTACACTATCCTTTTTGAGAAAGTAAGTTAAAGGGGCTGGTTTTATGATTGATTCTGAAAACTCTGTAAGAATTTTAAGTTGATCTATATTTGAAATCACAATTTTGATGGTGTTTCTATTTTCTTTCATTTCGAATAATTTTTTTTTAAAGATGATAAGAATTTCTCTTTTTCTGCAAAGATAAGCTCAATTTTGAGACAGCCCATATTCCTTTGTAGGGTAAAATAAAGATGAAACATTAGACATGATGGGTAAAAAGTACTTTTTGAAAACCCGACTAGCATTTTCTGTGAGAAATGTGGTTATTATATTAGACATGTTATATCTGGCTTAATAAATCTGTACAGTTGATATTATAATTTTTCTCTAGAACTTTTCAGTTTTTCTTTTCTTTTTCCAAGCTAGCAAGATGTCCTAGAAGAAGTAATGAATTATAGTTCATTTATTTACTTTTATTATTTTACTTCTTGTGGGTGTGATTTTTTTTCAATCTCTTGGTAGAAAAGATGATTATGGAAGTGCAGATGAGAAGGAGTAATTCTTCAAAATTTGGAAATCATATAGCAGAGCTGCCTAAGGAGTAAATTCAAACTATTTTAATTTGTCACACAGAAAAAAGACCTGACATATTCCTCTGTTTCTGAAATGTTTTTCTATCCTTACTGCTAGGAGAATTAATAGACTGACAGGGGGGCTATTAAGCACATTAAACATCAATTTGTGAGTTGGACTAGACAATCTCTTAAACTCATTCCAAAAATGAATACAGTCGTTCCTAGGTGTCCGTGGGGGATTGGTTCCAGGATTCCCATGGATACAAATGTCCGAGGATGCGTGGATCCTTTTTATAAAATGGTGTACTACAGTCAGCTCACCATACCCATGGTTCTGAATCCGGGGATACTGACGGGCGACTGTATCTATGTTACTATTGTTGTCAAGGTTGTGGTCAAGGATGTGAGCCAGACTGCCTGGACTTGTTTGTTTTGGCTTGTTTGTTTGTTTTAAATTTTTTTTCTGTTTGTTTTACTTTGTTTTAAGTTTAAAAAAATTGTATTTTATATTGGCATATAGTTGATTAACAATGTTGTGTTAGCTTCAGGTGTACAACAAAGTGATTCTGTTATACATATACATGTATCTATTCTTTTTCAAATTCTTTTCCCATTTAGGTTATTACAGAGTATTGAATAGAGTGCTCTGTGCTATACAGTAGGTCCTTGTTGGTTATCTATTTTAAATATAGCCGTGTGTGCATGTCAATCCCAAACTCCCAAGACGGCCTGGATTTGAATATCAGCTCTCAACTCTAGAATCAGCTACCACCCACAAGTTGCAAACAAGTGGTTTTCTGTAGAGCTATAACCATATATACTAGTTGATGCAGAAAAATCTTGAAATTTCACTTTATCAGTTGGCTTTTCATTCGATGGTTCTGGAGAGAGTTAGAAGAGTTTGTGTATGTCTTGATACTACCAGGCTATCTAAGAGGAAAACTTCGGTTGATTTTTGTAATGCTGCTATTTCAATCCACTTCATGTGGAATACAGTTACGGCAGAAACCACTTTGTGCTAGCTTTTTTGTATAGCATAGTCCACTACTTTATAGTATGGATGAGATGAGCAGGTGGGTGGAGATCAAATGGAATCCAAGATAGACCCTCATTTGTCTTGTGAGTCCTTATTACAATCTGGGAAAGAGGGTGTGATTGAGGTGAATATTGAGATATTGCCCCATAAATGGCAATCAAGATCCCTTCTGATGTGGGACGTAGAATGTTATGCTGGTGATGAAAACTTGGTGATTCTTCTTGGTCAAATTTTCACAAGGATTTACTTTAGCATTTTCTTAGTCGTGTCTACCCTCCTTTCAGGCTGTCATTAATTGAAGGTGATGAAACACATGTGATAACTTGGACAAATTCCTTGAACTAAATTAATTCAGACTACCATTGGCAATAAAACTGTGACTCTTTGTGCATTGGGGGATTATTTCAGGAGAGGTTTGAAATGGAAGTTACTGGACCCGAAGCCATTTTGAGCTCTCTACCAAAATCAAAAGTTTTATTCCCTGAGAAAAGCCTACAAAATTTTACTCTACTCAGTTATATTTCCTGATAATTTTTCATGGATAGTAGGTGTCCTTGATCTTGTAATAGAAGAATAGATTCCCAACTACAAAAAATTTGTCAGACACAGTTTTATTCTAGTATGCAATAAGTGGACTTTGTATAATTCTCTCTCTCTTGTTCTTTTTTTTTCCCCCCAAGGGTAGTAGGAGGAGTGGAGAAGGAATTAAAATAAGTAAAATAAATCACCATAGGAAAGTTTTAAAATCTTGCCTTATTTTTAGAATTCACATTTCTTGTGTTACTGTATCTTGATTTGGGCTGGATAATACCAATGGCACTTTTTTGGAATCGGAGTAGTTTATACCGATTTTTCACTCTGAGATACATATCAAAACTACTTAGAACTCTCTAAATTTTTCTCATGGGTTCATCATCTATTCATGCAAAAGTGAAAACATAATTACTATAGGGCAACACATCTGGAAACTGAGTGGCAAGATCAGGTTGAAGTCATGGAACATACCAGAGAGGCCAAAATTCTAAATAAAAGCAGCTTAAACTCAGAATGCTCTTCAGTAAGAGATGATGGTTTTGGCTTCTGCAGTAGCCTCATTGATGATCTGCCATTAAGAAACTTTCAACAAGTAAATTTTTAAAAATTTGCCCTTTGGAAAGAGGATGAAGAATTTTATCAATGGTAAGCATTAGATATAGCTATTCATTTAATTCAGAGTGTTTTTCATATAGTCTCACATTGTCATTCTTTGCTTCTAGCACTACATTGTTCTATATAATCGTCATTAGCCACGTGTGACCATTGAACACCTGAAATGTAGCTACTGAGACAGAGAAACTGAATTTTCAATTTAATTTAATTTTAATTCCTTTAAATTTACAAATTGAACATTAAATATCTCATGAGTATTTTAATATTAATGATATGTTAAGATGGTAATATTTTGGATTTATTGGTTTAAATAAAGCATATTATTAAAGATTTCACCTGTTGCTTTATACTTTTTTGTTGATGTGACTACCAAAATATTTAAAATTACATGTGTGGCTTGCATTATATTTCTATTGGACAGCCCAGTTCTACTTTGTACTTGTTAGTGGCTCAAAGATGTCTAAATTACCTAGATGCACAATCTCTCCTCATTTTCTCTCACATAAAATGATGATTATATATCTGTTTTTCATTAATTGGTTTATAGCTCATTCAAGAAGAAATGACTTTGATTCCTGCATGTAATTTCCCAGTTTCTTGGAGAATATCTTGTTTTTTGTTCTGAGAACAAGTTGACTATTATCAAATAGTCAGTCACCAAATGTTCCCCAGTTTCTTTCTTCCTTGGCTGTCTTTAATTCTCCAGGCTAACATATGCCAACAATTGTAAGCATGTTGTCAGAAATTTTTTTTTTTTGCTTATATTTTCAATTGAATAATGCCTCCAAGATCTCTTAATTTAATCTGCTTCCATCCAGCTAGTGTATTAGCTCCTCTAGATTTCTGAACTTGGCCTTAAACCTCTGCTCTCTCCTTGTCACATCCCAGATGGATTTGTTGATCCTGATTTAAATTACTTCCCATGGTTTCCTCAAAATACTGCTTCTTAAGCAATGTTTTCCCAATTTCACACCCGGATTCTTGGGATCCAGGATAGATCCGACTGGATGCAAAAGCACTGTTGCCATCTTACACGCTTCTAGGTACTGCACGAAGCACTGTAGAGGATGACAGGGCTTCTGATCTCATGTGACCGACAGGCTAGTGCGAGTGGCACAAAATAAACACTTGTGCTTTTTCCAGGATGCTGGAACCTTCCTTGCCTGCAAGCACAGAGAGGGGAAATGCCCGAGAATTTAGTTCTCCCTGAGAACAGCTCTTAGCCAGTGACTGATATGTGGGTGAATATAAGTACTCCATCCCTTAATCAGGACAACTCTTCCATGAGACTTCATGGAACACAAAGTGCCTTTGTGTTATTGAATTTAAGTTACACTCTGTGGAGCTTTTGTTGCTACCATGCCCTTTCTTCCCCTCCTTTTTCTGGCTCCACATCATCACTCCTTTACTTGTGTCCTAGAAATATGTCAAAAATGTTGCTTTCTGAAAATTCCTCATCTCCTTATTTGATTCTGGGGAATCCAACCCCATGTCAGTAATCTTAGGTACTAGAATTGGTTCTAGGAAGCTGACTCTCAGGATGAGATTCTGTAATTGGATCACTCAATGGCCAGATGGCAACAGACATCCTGTTGTTTGTGGTAAGTGAAGGGGTGATAACCTCTGGCCTGCTGTGGCATTACATTTGTTGATACTTTTACCTGCTGTGAATTGGGAAGGGATACAAGTGAAAGGGGATTCACTGGATTATACAATATCTAAAGAATTGGATAGCTATGATAATTATAAGAAAGATGGATGAATAAAAAATGATGTCCTACTGTATAGCACAGAGAACTATATTCAATATCCTATGATAAACCATAATGGAAAAGAATACTTTAAAAAGAATGTATTTATATATATATATATATGTACATGTATATGTATAACTGAATCACTTTGCTGTACAGCAGAAATTAACACAACATTGTAAATCAACTATACTTCAGTAAAAAAATATTAAAACAGAAACAAAGAAAGATGGAGCTGTTTAGTTGCTGCTAATTGATGTACTAGTGAGAGAAAATACTAAGCCTTGGTTGGCCAATTACCACTTTATGGGGGAGGAGGAGATCAAGAATTCTATTTTATAGGTGTTTAGTTTTATCCAAGGGAGATTTCAAGGAGAGGTTTATGTGACTATAGATGGGGTCAAAGCTAGAGATATATATTTTCAAATCATCGCTATACACATGGTTGATATAATTTATATTAATCAGAGTTCTTAGTAGCAAACAGCAAAAACTCGAAGAAACCATTTCAAGAAAAGAATATTGAATGGATGTTGGGTAACTCACAGAATTGCCAGAAAGACTGAGAATGAGGCTCAGGAAATTGTCATGAACAAAGGAATCCGGAAGCTAACCAGAACTGCACAGGCAACGATAAAGCCACAGATCCTGTCCAGAGAGGACACTGCTACCACCACCACTGTACAGTTTGGTTTCTCAGATTATACAGCCTCCAATTCTAGCTCTGATTCCTGGATGCCACTGTAGGCACCACTGCTACTGGCGCCCTGGAAAATGGATGTGGCTGCAGCTGGCATTGGAGCAGATTTCCTGTCGTCTCTGTTTCTGCATCTCACAAGCCCCAAAGTTGAAGAGTGGTGGATTCTTCTGATTGGACAAGCCTTGGTCATGTGCCCTTGGGTCATGCACCAGCCACCAGTACGGTATGTGCCTTCTGAATCTTAGGAGTATTTTGGACATTCAACCATGTTATTGCATGTATCATGCAGCTCCTTCCTTTCTATTGCTGAGTAGTATTCCATTGTGCTGGTATGAACAATTTGTTTATATTTTAAAATATTCTTGTCTTCATCAAGTTCTCAAAGATTATTTTTCCTATGTTTTCTTTTGGAAGCTTTATAGCATTAGCTTTTAGGTTTATGATCCATTTTGAGAAAATTGTCTATATGGTATGAAATAAGTGTGTTTTTTTCCTCCAATGAAAATTAATTAAAAAACCATCAAAAATATAATAAAATGTATTATTTATTTCTGATTAAATAAAACATGTTCATTGAAAAGAATTTGGAATACCGAGAAAGACAGAATCATGAAAACTAAAGTCATTCATTATCCAACTACCTAGAAATAAAACTATTAACATTCTGGAAAAAAATAATAAAATAAGTGTTGAAGTTCATTTTTTTCCATATATATATTCAGTTTTTCCACCATCATTAGTTGAAAAGTTCCTTTCCACATTGTATTTCCTTAGCACATATTGAAAATCAAATGACTGTATACGTGTGGATATATTTTTAAGATTTCTATTATATTTCATTGAGCAACATGTTTATACACTTGAAAACACCACCCTGTCTGATTACCGAAGCTTTGTAATAAGTCTTGAACTCAGTACAATTTCTCCAGCTTTGTTCTTTTCAAATAATTTTTGTTGGCTATTATGATCCTTTGAAATTTCAACTAGATTTTGAATCAGCTTGTTAATTTTTATTTAAAAAAGATCCCTGTTGAAATTTTGATTGGAATTATCAATAGATTGATTTGGGAGAACTGATATTTTAATTCATCTTCTAATCCATGAGCATGGTATATCTCTCCATTTATTTTTCTTAATTTCTTTCAGTAATGTTTTATAATTTTCACTATAGAAATCTTACATGCCTATATTTATACCCATACCTAAGTATTTTATGTTTTTATGCTACTGGAAATGGTACTTAAACATTTTATTATTCCATTGTTTATCACTAGTATATAGAATTATAGTTGATTTTATAATATTGGTTTTTAAATATTGATCTTTAATACTTACCCTGTCACCTTACATTATTGTAAACTTATCAGGATGTTCTGGGTAGATTTTTTTGGTAGATTGCTTTTTTTTAATGTGTGCTATCATATTGTCTTCAAGTAAAGACAGTTTCCTTTTATTCTGTTTGCTAAGAGCATTTATCATGAATAGGTGTTGAATATTGTCAAATGCTTTTTTTTGCTTGTTTATTGAGATAATATATTGTTTTCCCCCTTTTCCTGTTAGTATGGTGAATAACCTTGATCACTACTGAATTATTATTTTTTGGGGGGAAGGGGGTGCATATATCTTCTCATTTATGTTTTTTTCTTTGGATAAATACCCAGAAGTGGAATTGCTGGATCATATGGGAGTTCTATTTTAATTTTTTAAGGAATTCTTTCCGTAGTGGCTGCACCAATTTACATTCCCAGCACTAGTGCACAAGAGATCCCTTTTCTCCACATCCTTGCCAATGCTTTGTTTACCATAAAGTCTGCTTCGCCTGATATTGATATAGTTAGATCAGCATTCTTTTGGTTGATATAAAAGTTAGTGTATCTTTTTCTTTCCCTTTACTTTCTGTGCTTATATTTTAGGTATATCTCTTATATAGGTATGTATCTGGGTTTTGTTTTTTATTGAATCTGACAAACTGTCTTTCCACAGGGTAATTTAGTTCTCTTAAATTGAGGATGAAGATTGGTAATATCTCAATTATTTTTATTTTTAATTTTTTGAATTTTATTTATTTTTTTATACAGCAGGTTCTTATTAGTTATCCATTTTATACATATTAGTGTATAAATGTCAATCTCAATCTCTCAATTTATCACACCAGCACCTCCCTGAACCAGTTTCCCCCCTTGGTGTCCATACGTTTGTTCTCTACATCTGTGTCTACTGAATTATTAACCAAACTTGCATTCTTGTGATAAATCCCAATTGATCATTCTGTGTTAATTTTTAATTGTTTTATTAGATTTGCTAATCTTTGGCATGGATTTTTGTGTTTATATTTATAAAGAACATTAGTAGTTTTCTTATAATATCTCTGTTTTTGGAATCTGAGCAAAACTGGTGCCATAAATAAGTTGGGAATTCTCCTCTCCTCTTGTGATTTCTGGGTTTATGTAAGATTATTATTTTCTTCCTTCAACGTTCAGTAGAATTCACCAGTGAAGATGTTTGAGCCAAACAATTTTTTTTTTGAATGCTTCTCTTTTTCACTGGTTTTCAATAATGTGATTAAGACATGCCTTCTTTTGGTTTTCTTTGTCTTTATCCAGTGTTTTGAATTTCCTAGATCTGTGGATTTATAGAGGTAGTAGCCAAAGAGTGCAAAGTTTCAGTTACACAGTGTAAGTCCTAGAAATCTGCTGTACAGTATAGTGCCTGAAGTTAATAATACAGTATTGTATATTTAAAAATTTGTTAAGATGGTAAATCTTATTTTGTGTTCTTATCACAAAAATAATAAGAATAAATAAAAAGGAACCTTTTGGGGGTGATAGGTATGTTTACAACATAGATTGTGGTGACAATTTCATGGGTATATACTTATCTCCAAACTCATCAGGTTGTATACATTAAATATTTATTGTTTTTTGTTGGTCAATCTTACCTTTATAAAGTGGTTTTAAAGACATTTTGAAGAAATTTTGGCCATTCTTTTTTTTTCTTTTAACCTTCCTTTTCCTTCTCTTTTTCTGGAAGTCCAATTGTTCTGCAGGTACCTGAGGTTCTGTTTATTTAATTCTCAAACAATTTTTCCCCTCAGTACTTCAGTTTCCATTTCTATTGTTATGTCTTCAAGTTTATCAACCCTTTTTGCCTTGTCTCTAATCTGCTATTAAGTCCTTCCTGTTAAATTTTCCTCTCAGATATTATGTTTGTGAGCCCTATAAATTACATTTGTTTTTTTTTAAATCTGTCATTTCTCTTCTCATTAGGTTCTTGTTTTCATTTAAATCCTTAAGAATATTTATAACCTTGTTTTAATGTATTTGTCTGCTAGCTGCATCACCTCTGTCATTTCTCAGTTAATTAATAAGCAATAGTCCTCCTGACTATGAGCTACATTTCCCTGCTTCTTTTCATGTTCAGTAACTTTTTATATGATTATAGACATTGTAAATATTATGCTGACAAGTATACGGAATTTTCTGTCTTCATTTAAAGAATATTGAAGTATATTTTAGCAGGAAATTTAGTTGCTTATGGATTATTTTGAACTTACCTTTCAGCTTTTTTTAGAGTGACACAGAGTAGCCCTGCAATGAAGACTTCTTCTGGGGTCTCTATTGAATGCCTCAGGGGTTCAACAAGGTTTCTTCCATTTAGGTAGTTGATACAAAATAGTCCCTCAGCGCTGAGTAAGCTTTTGATTTATTCAGTTTACAGCTCCCTTGTAGTTTGTTATTTTTGCCCAGTTTCATAGGCATTTTACCCTATGCATTTCTTAGTTTTACCCTTCACGTATTGCTTAGTATTCAGCCAAAATCTCAAGAGGCCCATGCAGATTCCTGGAACTATTTCTTTGGGAGCTTTCTCATCTTTTGTACTTTGCCCTGCATATCCAGCTTTCTCAGCCTCTTCGAACTTTAGTCTCTGCCCCAACAATTCAGCAGGACTGCCATGCTTTGCTTGGACTCCTTTTCCCTGCTTTGAAATTTAGAAAATGCTTTCAGGAAGAAAGTTGCCGTGATCATATAGTTCACCTCAGTTTTTTCTTTTCTCTCAGGTAACACAGTCCTGGACTGCCAGTTGTCCAGTGCCTAAAAAGAGTAGTTTTGGATATTTTGTCAGTTTTTATCATTGTTTATAATGAGAAGGCAAGTCCAGTTCCTGTGACTGTGTAACAGGCAGAAGTGGCAGTCCTTTGTTCAAATTTTAATCTCTATTTTGAAATTTAAACCTGTGTTGAAACAATAATTTAGGGTAGTTTATTTCCAAAATCCACAGGCTCCTCATATATGCTGGTCTTAAGTGGAATTAGTAACGGAAGCTTTTATTTAGGGAATCATTAGATAGCTCTGACTGTCAGAATCACAGTATGGCCTCAATTTTGAGGATAAATAAAGGAGAATAAAACCTTTTAGCAAACAAATTTCCAAAAGCAGCCTCAAAACAGCTAAATGTGTTTTGTTTGTTTCAGTTTTTCATTTATAGTTTTAAAAGTAAAATTCATGTTCTCTAGAATGAGTTAGTACTGCTGGAAGTTGTTCATGCCTCTATCTTATTTTATATACTAGAATAATATTCTTACATCAGATTCCAACACAAATAAAAAGGCAAGAAAAAATGAGAACACCAGCAAAATAATCCCGTATTGCATATACACTTCTTTCCTCTGTTCGTGAATATTTTGCCATGCAGGTAAATAACACAAAAGGAACAACTAAACATTAGTGCCTCCTGGCATATAATGTATAAAGATGAGTTTCCTGGCATATAATATGTAAAGATGAGTTTCAGTGTTACTCTTTGGAAGCTTTAAATAGTGTTCTGTCCCCAAACAAAACTTTAAAGAGTTCCCTTGTGGTTCAAAGTGATGTCTAATCAATGCTTCTAACATTTGTCACAGTCTCATTTTGATTTCTTTATCTGCTCTCACTCCTTATGTCCTATCTGTTCTTGTTCCAAATCAGACCAGCACATCACAAAGACAGCACAGGGCTTTGTGGTTGGGAAATTCCAGGTTTCTTAGTGAGGGCTCAAAGTCCTATGTACTTGGTGAGTCCCTGAAACTCAAAGCAGTGTTAATTTTGGTCAATGTCTGTGGTGGAGAGGAAGCCAATAACGAGGTTGGGCATGGCACCATGCTTGCCATGGAAGAGCATGCTGAAGTGACATGGAAATGTGAAGTGTTGTGAGGACATGAATAAGGACCTGATCCCTTTGAATCAATAGGTGAAAGGATGTTGTTAACAGCACTGGCAGGTCATTTTACTTCTAGTCATGAATTATTGATCTCTTCCTATAAAAATGCAACAGGGCAGGTGACCACAAATTTTCTAACTAGTTTTGACATCATCAGCTTCTGGTCACCTCTCTGTGTATGTGTTTTCTTCCACAGGTAAATAAGCTAACTCCAGCTGTTCTGGTGTGTCAACTCTTCCAACAAGCTTGGTCCTTAGCTCTGATTTGACTGCATGCAATCCAACCACTGTCTCCAACCTAATATTTAGTTTGACTTCTCATTTCCTAGGTCCATAGTACACATCATAGATTCTTGTGTGATTTCAATATATTTTTATTCAATTAAGCAAGCACTGAATCAACACTCATCTTGGGTCAGTAGGACAAAAGATGATGCAGTATTCGAAAGCATTTACAAAATATACACGGTACTATTTTATGTGTAAAGAATTATCATTTATCTAGTAACTTGCGGTTTTAGAAGTATCTTGAGGTACTTAGAACATGGTAGGCATTAGCATTATCTAGGATCAGGATGTAATATTCTGATCATCTTCTCAAGTCTTCTTACATCTTTGGTCAACATTCAGGGAAGTTAACAATAAATGATTATAGGTTGAGCCAAGATGTGAAATTGTGATTTAAAGGATGGAGATGTGACCATTTTCAAGACATTTTTACTTTGAAGTCATTATTTTTCTGTCTGGTTGCTTTTTTTCCTTCTAATTTTCCTATTGCTACTAAGTTACTTACCTTAATTCAGAGTAATACTGTCAACTGATAAAAAATGCACAACGTGAGAGTTGCGAGTTTAGTTTTATTTGGGGCAAAATGAGGACTCTAGCCCAGGAGACAGCATCTCAGAGAGCTCTGAGAAACTACTCCAAAGAGGTAGGGGGGAAGGTCAGTATATATGTGATTTTGGTGAAGGGGGAGTATATGTAATTGAGCACATTTTTTTGTGGAAGGTTTCTGCTAGTCTCGGGAAGGTTACTGCTAGTAACCTTCGCTACCACGAAGGATGTTAGTGCTTTTCTAAATATGAGGAGGTACAAGAATTGGGCTCATAAAATCTTCTCCTGAAAATATCTATCTGAAGACCTGTTCTGCCAGTTTTTCCCAGAGCACAGAGTACCTCCTTCCTGATCTCCACCTTGAACTCCTTTCAGGGGGTGTTGAAAGTCAGCAGCTGCAGCAGGACATGGTTTAATCCTTGTAGAAGTAGATGGCAAGTGCCAATTTGTAGGTGACAGTACTTTCATACTTTTTGAAAAGGTAATAAGAAAGATACAGAGACATTAAATTAAAAAAAAAAAAAGAAAGGGCATGGTGTGGGAACAAAAACTAAAAAAGTGAGCATAATTGGGGCCTGGGGACTTTGTGGAAGAAAGGAAGTCTAGACCCCATTTTGTGTGATGTTTTGGGTAAAGCTTTATCATTGTGTACTTCTTAATTCGCTTGGATATGTCTAGTTAGTACTCGAATTCAGTTCATTGTAATCTCATGTTCATTTTGTGACTTTTAACACTTACATTAACAATAGATTTATCAATGTTTTGGTGTCATTTGAGGACACCAATTTTATGGAATGATTTACATGGACATAAATATGGCTTTAACTTCTAAAGTCTTTAATTCTCTCAGATACACACATATTCACATTCAATTTAGGGAAAACTATATTTTTTAAGTTTTTGTCACCGGAGGTCACAGGAATTAAGCAATCATTCTCTCTCCCAACTTTTCCTTCTCACATTCTTTCTGTTTTACTCAGTGTGTCTCTGTCTCTCTTTATTTTTACCCACGAGTTGATTTTGTTGGTATATTCAGTTTGCCATTCATGAAATGTGACTGGAAGTGAAGTTCCATTAGAAGTTTAGCACAAACATGACTGGTTTATTTCACTGTAAGCCCATCAACGAAAGGTGGAAAAAGTTCCAAAAAATTCTATTTGCTGGAAAATTTGCTAATAAGCTTTTCGTTACTCAAAGGCTTGCTCACAATGTGGGATTTGAGGGTGGGAGCCTGGGTGGAAAGAAGACAAAATATAATAAACACAACAGAAACTCACTGGCATCAAACTGATTGGAGTGCATTAGGAAAACAGCTTATGAGAGAACTATGAAAACAGGCTTTGTACTTTGTAAAGTGGAGCGTTTCAGAGATGCCGATTATAAAGATTGGAACTAATAGCAGTGCCCCAAAGCGAGGTTTCTGTTTCAGGCCTGTGTACGCACACTTTATTCTCCATTCATAAAGAAATCTTAGTTTGCAAACAGGATGTATACCAGACCCCTCAAGGATCTAAGAATTTCGTCTACATAGAGAATTAATGTAAACACATGCCTTTCTTTTAGAGTGAGAAAAAGTTAAGCTAAAATGAAACAAATGGCATTTAGCTTATCTGACATTTTACAATTAGAAGGAAAAAAATGTATGAATGGAGAATCAGATTTTTTATTAAAAACATATTTTAGAATGTTTTCTTTTGGGGGGCAGATTTATTTTCTTCCATTTGTTGACCCCACTGTGAATTTAAATAAGTTCTTGGTGTGTTCTTGGTTTATTTGACTTTTGATTTTAAAAGGCAAGGGATAAATTTCAGTCTCTAAATTTGGAAGAATGTCTTTGGAGTGAGGTCCTTCCAGTTTCCTGGAGGAAGTGGCAATTAACTTGGCCCTTAGGGAAAGGGCACAATTTCAATAACAAAAGGATGGGGTAGAGTCCTTTCAGACAGAGGGGTTGGGATCTTTGAATGCAAGGATGTGGGTAGAGGGCCAAATCATTTTAGATGAGTGAGGTGGCCTTATGGTGCAGGACAAAGGCAAAGGGGGAGAAAAAGTGTGAAAATTGGGCTTATACATGGTCTGGAATGCAAGGACAAAGTTTTATTTGGATAATTGGCACTTAGTAGACATGGACAGTTTTAAGTATATAGCTCCATGAAGAGAAAGTGGGTAAGCTAGAAAGGAGAAATGAAGAAAGACCAAAAGTTTACAAAGCTATTCCTCTGTGCTATATATTATATAGGAATGTCAAGTTTTCCATTATGCAAAAAAGGGAAACTAGGGTTCAGGGATGTTGGAAACTTGCTGAGATCTGTAGGTTGAGCGTTTGGATCCAGTTTTGTTGAAAGAACAGAGCCTAAGGTTCATCAGTGACAAGATGCAAGAGATGCTTCAGATCCTGTGATCTGGCATACGGCATAGAGAAGGGGGCAGGGATACGAGATGGGAACCTCTAGCCTGCAACTAAGTAGATATCATAAATTAAATCTAATGGTACAGAACGGAAGGCAGACACCAGAATTCTAGTTTTATTCTATATTTTCTGATTATCAAAGTTAATAGGATTTCAGAGTTAGCCCTCTAGACATGCTTAATAATATGCCTCATCTTAACTTCCCATGAAAATGCCCATAATGATACCCAGAGTGGCAGTAGCACTATAAATTAAACACAAGAAGAGAACAGGGCAGAATTTTCTCTAATTGCATCTCTGGCGTGGTGGGTTTGAAAAGCTTGGTCTTAGGCTATGCATGCTAGGTTCCAATCTCTGAACTCGGACAAGAAAGAAGCCACCAGAGCAAGTAGGTGCATTAATTTCTGAGTTGTAAGTGTACTCAGATACAAACTAATTAAATCCAGAGCCCAGTTCTTTTCTCACTTCTTCTATACGCATCTGTTTCTCTCTTGACATTCATTCAGAGATTACTAGTCTCAGCACACAAAAGGCCAGGAAGTAGAGGAAGCTAGAGGAAGGCAGAGATGGTAAGTGGAGCACCCTGAAGATTGGAGAAGGGTTGTGAACTGCATCTGATTCTCACATTGTCATAGCAACCTACTCTTAGTGCTGAAGAAGATGCAAACTCACCAGGTGCCCACCAGATAAATCCCTGCCATGTGACACAAGATGAGCAAGGCATGTTGTTCCTTCTCTTGGCTTTTAGGTTCAGAGAGACAAACTCCTGAAATTCAAATCGTTTATGGAAAGGGCTGGTGCTGGTTGTCCTCCTCATTGCCAAAATCATGTATGGATAGACGTCAAACATGAGTATCTAAAAACAAAACTAACCAAAGCATGCAGCCTATGATAAGAAGATACAGAATTAGGACTGAGAACACTGCCACAAAGATGTGCAGAAATACTTTGTTTCCCTGAATGCATGATAAATCTCCTGAGGAGATTTCTTAAAACTACCAATACCTGGACCTCAGTCCAAGAGCTTCTGATTTAATTGGTGTGGAGCTAGGTCTGAGCATTGGTATTTTTAAAAAGTGCTTCCAGGTGGCTGTAGCAGCTGAGATTGAGAACCACCAAGTTAGAGCAAGAATGTCTCTGCACAAATAATTTCCTCTCACTTAGTCTTGGTCTCCTTATCTGGTAGAAGAGAAATCTTCAACAAGGCAATGAATCATTGTGTTTCTCCTTCCTTCTTGGAAATGCTGTTACTTTCCTGTAATGTTTATATTGTAAAATCCTCCAAGGAAATACATATCCTTGTGAGAGCCAAACAGCAAATGAGATAAACCAAAATTGCTTCTAATTGACGATTATTTCTTTGTGTCTTTTTTACTTTAGAATGTATTGCCATTCCAAGATTGGTTGAGTTCAGACTGATACAAAGCATTACTAATAAGGACAAGGACTTTGAACTGGGTCCAGTGTACAGGGAAGCCTACTGGACTTTGCTTATATCCACAGACCCCAACAGCTACCTGAGGACCTGGCATTACCACCAAAAAGAGAAGTGAGAGTGTAAGCCTGGACCACTTTCTCCTAAACTCCCTGGCCCTCAGGTGCTTCATCTATATGATGAAGAGGGTGGATGATATGATTTAAAGTTCCCTTAATTCTCTAAACTGTACATTATATTATTATTCCTATTATTTGATATCAGGATTTCATTAGCATTGAGGACAATAAATAAAACAAAAAACATATTTTACTAACTTTTCAGCAGTTATTTTAGATGTCATGGAGATTCCATCTCAGAACCAGGTCTCTGATGAGGTGAGTGAAGAATTTGCCAGCAACCCCAAACTTAAGGAGAGGGTGGGGTGTCCTAAAAGATTCGGTAATCAAGAAAAAGAATATCTAGTATTACGTTTAAAAAAATCAAAATGAATGCAAAAAACCCATGAGAACAAAGCATTGACAATCTATATAAAGATATTGCATTTAAAAATTTAGATTTAGTATTATAAATGAATGTCTATAGTGTTTTTCCAAACTAATATTCAAATATACGTTCATGCAATCATTCAGACAATAAGCTGGCAGTGACTGCATATATAAGGATTTGAAAACATGGGTTTTGCCTTCAAAATACTTATAATTCAATGTGGGGTCGTAAAATCAGTGAGGTAGGGAAAGAAGCAAAAATAGAAGAGTATAATAATATAGGGACCCATAATGTGGGCATTTAGAAGACATGGTAACTGATTTTGACTGGGAGTGTGTGTGTGTGTGTGTGTGTGCATGCACACACTTGTGTGTGTGTGTGTGTGTGTGTGTGTGTGTGTAGTAGATCTGTACAGTCTTCATGAAAAATACGACTTTTAACCGCAGAGGGTTTTGTTGGGAAGCATGATGGAAAAGCAACCAGGCTGAAAGAACAACGTGGAAAAAGGACAGAGACTTGGGCACACAAAGAAAATTCAAGAAAAAAGGCAGGTTTTGTGGCAGAATTATGAGTGTGTATGATCAGATATGATAGTTGGACGTGTGGCTGGAAAAGTTGGTTGGATTTGGAATGCTATGAGTAGCCATCATCTGCTGGATTCCAGAGTCAGGCCCTCTAGGGTGAAGAACTGAGCTGTAAATACTCTTCAAAGTGCGGAATCCCCACAAATGAGAACTCACTGTGTTACTAAATGCAACAGCGTTTTGGAGGTTTGTAGCTCTGACCTAGTAAATTTAGCCAAGAAGATTTAGTTAGACATCCAGGAAAACATGCTGCCTCCAGAATTTAGCTTTGGACTGACAGAAAGGAATTATTCACTCTCCGATCTCTGTCACGTGCACAGGGAGTCAGAAGCAAGGTAACACATTTTTAATTTTTTAATTTTTTAAATTTTTTTAAAATTAAATTTAATTAATTTATTTTTTATACAGCAGGTTCTTATTAATTATCTATTTTATACATATTAGTGTATATATGTCAATCCCAATCTCCCAGTTCATCCCACCCACCCCCCCCACTTCCCCCCTTGGTGTCCATACGTTTGTTCTCTACATCTGTGCCCCTTTTCTGCCTTGCAAACTGGTTCATCTGTACCATTTTTCTAGATTCCACATATATGCCTTAATATATGATATTTGTTTCTCTCTTTCTGACCTACTTCAGAGATGGTCCTCAGTTTTGATGGCTTGTGTGTGTTAACATACCAGTCATCGTGTATCAAGTTTTGCCTTGAGCCAAGACTGACTCTTATGATTGAAAAGAGAAAAACAAAGCACATCAAAGTGCAATCATTTTTCAAATTGTACACTTGCTTCTAAAGATGGAGTGTCTTTGGCCTTGACTTGAAAGCTGTGATGTTGAGTCTTTTAAGAGGTGGAAGGTAATGACTTGGAACAGCAGAAATAAACAAGAACCTCAGGAATCCTTCTGGTTTGGCAGGATGGGACCCAGTGGCAATTACACTGTATATATCTAAAAATGAATAATAACTTCATGAAAATGTAAGCAGAATTTCATAGTGTGTCCTCCCCTAATCTTACCTGCTCTTAACAACAATGCTTGTGAACCTCTCTCTCTCTCTCTGATTCTTCCTAATCTCTCAGATATTGTGCATTGTGGCTCCTTTTTGGTTTTGGCCATATTTCTAGCTATTGTGCTATTGGTGATTTCCTTTCTAAGTTAGGAAATTGTGGTTGAAAAAAAGAAATAAAATTTTTTAAAAGAACTTTTTTAAATTTAATTTTTATTTTATATTGGAGTATAGTTGATTTACAATATTGTGTTAGTTTAAGGTGTACAGCAAAGTGATTCAGTTATACATATACATATATCCATTTTTTCAGATTCTATTCCCGTACAGGTTATTACAGAATATTGAGTAGAGTTCCCTGTGCTATACAGAAGGTCCTTGTTGATTATCTATTTTATATATAGTAGTGTGTATATGTTAATCCCAAACTCCTAATTGATCCCCCCCACCTCACCTATCCCCTTTGGTAACCATAAGTTTGTTTTTGAAGTCTGTGAGTCTGTTTCTGTTTTTAAACAAGTTGATCTGCATCTTTTTTTTAGATTCTACATATTAGTGGTATCATATGATGTTTGTCTTTCTCTGTCCAACTTAGTTCACTTAGTATGATTTAAAAAAAAAAACTTTTTTTCCCTCTGTGTTCAATTAGAACATCATTTGGGCTATTTTGAATGGCCAAGTTTGAGAATGTGTATTTTGACATAAATCTTCATATATAAGCCTTTATCTAACTCTTATTCTTAAACAAAAAACCAATATCTATAGCTAGTGACTCATGGAAAACTGAATTCGGATTGTCTGTTGTACTACCATGTTTTTGCATTTCCTAGAGTTTTTGTATTTCTAAAATTCCCTAGAAACTAAAACATGCTCATTTACAGCAGTTACTATTTAAAATATATGTTATTTGCACCTAAAATAAAACATTGTTTAAAAATGCCCTTGAAGGAACAAAACTTTCATTCTTCTCAATTCTTTTCACTTGGCTATATGGGAAACATTCCACTTAGCTCATTCAGAAAATGTGCAAACCTGGCTTTGGGCACAATACTCATTTTCTAAAATGGATGGACCAGGGCTAGTTTCCTCACATTTCTTACAATCGGTTGCATGTGGCTGGAAGTCAGACTAAGGGTGATTTATAGTAATTGCCTGTCATCAGTCTATGCTACGCTTACCTGCATAATCCACCAATTGTCCCCCAAATGCCCAGGGCTCATAACCTACCTAAGGTTATTTGGTTCTTTTATGAAGAAACACACACAAAATGCCAATGTTCCAAAATGAAGCACTGGCCCCCAGCTCCTGCTGTTCCAACTTTCATAGCACTAGGGAGAAAAGAGTCACAGGCATGTTGACTCACATCTAGTTAGAAGGTAAGAAGTAGTTTCCTGAGAATATGTATCCCACAGGCAAAGCAGGGTGGGAGTCATCTACTACGGTGGTATCTCTCAACCTCAACACCATTGACATTTTGGATGGGATAATTCCTTGTTATGGGGGGGCTGGTCTGTGCACTGCAGCATCTCTGGATGCTACCCATTAGATGCCAGTAGCATCTTGGCCCCTGCGCTGTGACAATCAACAATATCCCCAAACATTGTCAAACATCCCCCTGGGGGAGGGGGGGATTTCCCCTGAATGAGAACTACTGTACTAGGGAAAAGTAAAACTAGGCTTTTATAATTGGCCAACATTGTGTCATGAAGTATACAGTAGTCTATAGGATGAAAGGGAATAATAAGATAATATTTATTGTACATACTTACAAGTAATATATATATATCTAATACATATACATATTTATATATCCCCAAAGCATACACTGACAGTTTTAGAAAAAGTCATTGGGGGAGGGAAATGGTAAAAATAAACCTCTACAGTTATGGCACTTCCAGAGCACCTGTGTTTGGAAGAAAAATTAGAGTGTGAGAATGGTAGAAACTTTTGCCTACATTGGTCTTTACTTTGACCAATTCATTGGTTTTAATTCTATCCTTCTTGTTATGTAAAATCATTATAATTTTTCTTCCCCATGATAGCCCATCAACTATTTGAAAACATATACTATTTTGTTCTAAAGTCCCTTTCCAACCTTTTTTTCTAACTATACAAAATAGGACATAGTTTTAAGTTCCTTCAGTTTTCCAACTTCTCTCCCCTAAAGGAGCTTCGGTCTGTTTATATTATTTTTAAATTAGGATTCCCAGGATTGAAATGGGAACTTGAGACAATGAGAAATGTTTCTGTCTCAACAATCAGAAAATTCAGTAAGGATTTAAACCTTCAAAAAAATGTTCTCACAAAACAATCATTCCAAAGATGGTTGATTGTTGGCTTTGGTTCAGCTTCTCAATGACCTAGTCTTGTCTGCCCTACAATTGTTAACATAGAGCAAGGAGGAAGGGTGGTATATGTTAACATTAACAGTGTCTGCAACATGCAGAATAGGAGGACAATCATTGTATGTAACTGTATTAACACACTTCAAGAGTCTTAATTGCTCTTCGGCAACTATATTACATGATCGACACTGTATTTGACTGTATCAGAGAAACTGTGACACTGCAATACAATTTCTTTGTCACCTATATGCACCTTGGCTTTAGGTCCTTGAGGAATTGTGAATTATTTACTATTGCACCCTGATATCATTACAAGCTATATTATTTAAGTGATCAGTAAATATTTTTTAAAACTTATCAATGTATACCAAATATGTTCTAATCTTAAGAGCAAAATTTTCACTTGCAAGAAGTTGTTTATTAGAACATTTCTATTTATGACATATTTATTTTTCTTTCTGTTACATTGGATTTCTTGTTTAGCTTCAAAGGTCCATGAATTCTCTAGAAATTTTACATAATATTTTGTGTGCACTTGCATTTATGAAGCAAACCATAATTTTAATCAGGGTCTTAAAGTGGTATTTGGCTCAAGAAATTTAAACTTCTTATACAATATAGATTAAAAAAAAAGATAAATGGAAGATCAAAAGAAAATTACTCTGAGAGAAGAATTATTTTCAGGAAAATAGAACAACCAGAAAGGGCCTATTTTGGAGAGATCTCTGTCTTCCTATGACCCCAAAGTAAAAAAAAAAAAAAAAAAAAAAAAAAATGCATCTGCAATGGTAGTCATAGATTTCATGTCAAACTCTGTCTCTGGGCTCGCATACTGGAGTCTTGTCAATGTCAAAATTCAAAGAAGGTTTAGGACTCTATCTCTTCTGGATTATAAGAATAAAAATAGTGGGCTCCAGAAATATTCCACCAATATTGAAACAGTTTTGTTCTTTCATTAGGAGAAAGATGCAACATACAAGCTGTGCTTTCTATAAACTCCTGACCCATTTTCAGCAGTAGATGCCTTTTAAAGTCTGTGTTGATGGGTTCATATTGATTCATCCATAGTCTCTGACTAGCCTTCTGTAGGACCAATGGCAGAGGAACTGATAGGATTAGGAGTGAGGTCTATCACTTTAAAGGAACTAGAACTTGATGGTGGCTGCATTAAATAGACCCAGATTAAGGTGTTATACACATTTCCTAAACAGCACATTTCCTAAGTCTTCGTCCTCCTAATTAGAAGGATTTTACTTCCTTATGAAATGACCTGCAGATGATTGAACAATTTATTATTCTATTGTATATATCTGGCTTAATATATTTTAGAAACTAAAGATTTATTTATTACTTATTTAATTCCACATGTACAACTGATATCCAAAACTTTCTTTGCAATATTAAATTTGAGGCCTCCTTAAGTCAGACACTAGTGGTCCACAGAATGACAACAACTTTTTAGACACATTGAAATGTTTTTTCAGGGAAAAGCAAGCAGAGTGGGAAAACAACAATAACAAAAACAAAGCAGAACAAAACAAAACAAAACAATAAAAATCAATTCATCTTCCCCAACCAACCAGAAAGATTCCCCAGTTAGGGCTGGTACACCAAGTTAATTACAAGACTGTGTGACTTATTGTCTGTAACTCGCTGATTTTGTACTCAAATGAATATAAAGGGTAACGATTTCCACTTAATTGTTAACTAGTATGCCTTTGTAATTCTAAACATTGTTGTTTCTGAAATGAAAACTTCCATATATTTGTGTGTAGAAATGACATGGTTGCACAGAAAAATTAACGTTAAAAGATTGATAGCTACAAAGAACAGCATATCGTATAATCTTTCAACTTTGGATGAATCAAGGAAGGATCTATGAATGTCGCTGATTCACGCACTGTGAAATTTTTAATTAGTTGTGTTAAAAAAGAATGTTCTGGGGCTTCAAAGTCTTTACCTTAAGAAACCTTGTAGATTCCACTTGGTTCTCTGTAAACACCTACTCTTGGACCCCTGAGCCACCTTATAAGAAGACTGACCACAACCTGCTGAAAAGACCATGGGGAAAGACCTGAGACTACAAAGAAAGGAGGGTCCCAGCTGAGCCTGACCTTCTCATTGTCCTTGCCCAGATACCAGGCATGTGAGTGAACCTATCGTGGAACCTCCAGTCCAGTCCAGCTACCAGATGAATCTCATCACATGACCCCAGTTGATGTGTATCTCCCAACTGAGCCCTGAGTCACAAGATCATGAGGTTCAAAAAACTGTTGTCTTAAACCACAACATTTGGGGATGGTTTGTTAATAGCAATACAAAATCAGAACATCCTTATTAAAATTTTAACTTATTTGATCAAAACCTTTATTTATTTATTGCCAACAAAAGATTTCTTAGCTGCATTTTGGAAAACATTTTTCCAGGCAGTAGATTTCTCTATTCCATGAACTCCTATCCCTTTTGCCCCTGTTTTTAACCTGTTTTTGCTTGTTCTTCTCACTGTGGCTACAGGTTCTCATTTCCCAGCAAGCTTTTAGCTAATCCTGTCCTTGAGTCAGGGTGTATATATGGACCACTGTCCAGCAGCCCAAGTGACTCCATATCAAAGTTAGTGTAGATGAGGGTCTGACCTCAAGCCTTTGTGCCCGTTCTAGCAGGTTGGATTCTGTGTTTTTCCTGTGTTCCCCTTTCTCATAATGTAGTCCCAAGAACTGGTTCTTAACCTTGTTCATTCTGATTAAGGGTCTAAACTGGTAGACTTTCTAATACTCCACTCTAGATTGGGATCTTTCCTTGTTTTCATTTTCTATAAGTGCCATATCAAATTGCCAGACATTTGGCAGCCTGAAATAACACTAATTTATAATCTCACAGTTCTCTAGATGTCTAGGCTCAGCATGGCTCTGTTGGGTCTCTGCTTTGGGTATAACCAGATTGGAATCAAGGTGTCAACAGAGCTGCATCCCTTTCTGGAGGCTCTGTGGATGACTCCGATTCCAAGCTCCTTCATATTGTAGCCAGAATCCAGTGTCTTGCCGTTGTAGAACTGAGGTCCCTGTTTCCTTGCTGGCTGTCAACCAGGGGTCATTCTCAGCTTCTAGACACTGTCTACATTCCTTGGCTTCTGGCTCCCTTTCTCCATCTTCAGAGTCAGCAATGGTGCATGGAATCCTTCTTGTGCTTGGAATTTCGCTGGCTTCCCCTTCTGCCTTTCTTTTCTCCTTTTAAGAGTGTGTGATTACTTGAAGACCCCCAGTTAACACAGGATAATCTTCCTATTTTAAGTTAGGGGGGTTAGTAACATTAGTTCCATCTGCAAAATAGTTTTAGAGCAGTACCTGGATTAGTGTTTGATAGAATAATCAAGGGATGGCAATTATGGAGGGAAATCTTTAGAATTCTGTCTTTTCAATATTCCATCCTAGGAACTAAAGATCTGCCTTGGAACCAAGGAGCTGAGTTCTTGCTACCACCCATCTACCCTGGCTCCCCTACTTCCCTGGCCTAACCCTGGCTTGCGTTTTGTCTAAAATGTCAGTGTTACCTGTTTAAAATATTTTCATTACCATGTTTTTTCCCCACTTGCTAAGAAAACTTTGACCATTTTCTGAACCCCCTTAATGATGATTATCTGCCTGGATTGCGATCCATTCCTTCCTTCCTTCCTTCATTCGACAAGTACTTATTGAATACTTATTATATGCCAGGTACCTTCTGAGAAGCTGGTGATATGGTAGTGGCAAAAACAAAGACTATGCCCTTAAAGTGTGTGCATTTGCATAGATAGATAGATAGATAATCAGACATATACGAATGAGTATATAATAAAATTTCAAGTGATGATAAGCGCCATGAGGAAAAGTGAAGGAGGGATGGTTCTCTTTGATTTAGGGTAGTCAGGGATGGCTTCTCTGAGAGACAACGTTTAAGTAGAGACTTGAGGGAAGATTAGAAGTAAGTGTATATAAGGGCAAAAATGTTCTATGCCAAGAGTTCTGGTCAGGGTTCCTGCTCAGTACTGAGCGAATCAGATGGGAGGTAAAACAGCTGGACCAGGGTGAGGAAAATAGGAAAGGAAGTCAGAGGGGAGGCAGGAACCGGATTTTTGGGGGCTTTAAAGGCCATGGAAAGGACACTGGTTTTTACTTTGAGTAAGGTAGGAAGGTATTGGTGAATTTTCATCCAAGGAGTTAAATGATCTGACTTATGGTTTTGCATGATCAGTCTGGCTGCTGAAGGAAGCAGGAAGCGCCATCATGAAGCATTTGTTATCATTCAGGGTGGAAAATGCTGGTGGTTTGGACTTAGGTGGTCGCAGTGGCGGAGCTCAGAAGTGGCTATTAGCATCATCTCGAGGGAAGGGATATCTATTGCTTATTCCTGTGCACTAATATCCTGTCTGACATACCCACAGTGGTCACAGCTCTGGCCACTTCTTCAGGGTTCCACCTAATAGGCTCTTGTGTCTTTTGTATCTTCTGTCTGATAATATCCAGCTCTAAATGAGCTCCCATATTCAAACTGCCTAAAACAACACAACTAAGATCCAAGGAGCCCAGGACGGGCACAAAGGGTTGCGCCCCTCCCGTGCAGCTCCATTTTATGCGTGTTTCTTTCCGGGATACCCCTGACATTCCAGGCTTGCACATCTTGGTGGACCAGGAATCCCCCCTTGCTCCCCTATGGGATTACACTTCAGTGGCTCTCTTTGTTTAAAAGCTTCCGGGGGTGGTGCCGTTATTCTTTGGAATATTCTCAGTATTGTAAAAGTTCGTATCTGAGGGCACAGTTGATTTTTGGAAAGGGCCACAAGTAGGTCCAAGTCAAATCTGATGAAGAGGCTACATCAAGCTGCATGATCGTTTTTTAATCAAAGTAGAATGGATTGTGATTGGCGGGATTCCCAAACCTCATGGAAGCTGTGTGTTCTTGCAAATCCAGAGGTGCTGTACCAGCCACTGCTCCTAGATGTCCTCCCTGCCCTGCCCCTTCATGTGTCAAAGTCCTACCTACTTGCTGGCTTATAACAGTTAAATTTTTTAAAAATCTCCCCTTTCTAGGTTCTCATCAAATACACTACCAGCGTTCCCACAGGTACCCCAGTGAGTCTTTGAGACATTTTCTATCTGAATCAGGAAGAAAACCAAGGAATGGATGAAGCCCCTTGTCCCATTTCCAGTCTGTCCCCTCCCCCCAAATATAGGTGCAAAATACATGTAAGTTCCTCAGGGCCTCCCTCGTCCTTTCAGGGCTCTTGCAGGCCATTACTCTGATAAACCACTTTTGGTGAAAATGTGGGCTCCTTCATGTGTGCCCACCCCAGACTAGGCTGTGAGTTTTTTTTTTTAAACTTTGGTAAAAATAACATAAAATTACCATCTTAACCATTTTTAAGTGTGCAGTTCAGTAGCATTAAGTAGTTTCATTGTTGCGTAATCATCACCACCATTATCTTCATTGCAGAACTGAAACCGTACCCATTCAACAACTCCCCATTCCTCCCTCCCACCAGCCCCTGGTAACCACCATTAATTCAATTACTATCCCATATAAGTGGAATGATACAGTATTTGTCCTTCTGTAATGGCTTATTTTGCTTAACATAATGTCTTCAATGTTCATCTACATCTAGCATGTTTCAGAATTTCCCTTTTTTTAAAAGGCTGAATAATACTTTGTTGTATGTATGTATCATATTTTGTTTATCCATTTACCTGTCAGTGGGCTTTCGGGTTGCTTCCACCTTTTGGCTCTTATGAATAATGCTGCTATGAACATAGGTGTACCAAAAAAAAAAAAAAAAAAAAAAAAATCCAAGGAACAAGAAAAAACATCTTTGAATAGGAAAGAGATAGTAAAAAGGCTCAAGACTAAAGGAACACTCTGGATAAATTCTTTACCATGTCTAGTAGGTACCAGACTTATTTGGAAGATGAATAGGTTAGTGGTCCCCAACACTTTTGTAGATGAAAAATTCTTTACACCTAAAACTAGTTCAGTTACTGTTTTGGGGATGAGTCTACTACAAATGATGAAGAATATACTTTCCTGCTTTCCAAGATCTAGATGCTTTTAATAGTAAATAACAATAACAAAAGGTCTGAAACTCCAAGGCAAACTCAATGAAAGCAGAAATAAGGAGGCAAAGTGCTATGGGCATCTAGAAATAAAAACAGAAATCAATATTATGGCAAAGTTAATGAAATTCAAGTCAGAGTGAGGTTCTGGGACTGCTTACTGTCTTTCTCCATCCCTGGGAACTGCCCCAGTTGGTGAATCATTCTGGAATTCGAATCTCTTTAGCTATGAGATGGATATGGAGGAAAACTGGGAAAAACAGAGCTATGCTCCTTTGCTTGTGTCTACATTAAGACATATATATCTTTCATTCCGTGGGAAAACATAAGTTTAATTGAACAGATACAACAATAATAAATCAAGAAAAACCCCACAGAATCTAGGAATTAAAGATGGCTTGGACTTTTCAAACGTCTGTTGCTCCATTTTGAACCATCTTCTTTGTTCATTTTACTCCTAATCTAAAAACTACCCCCAGGACCATTTTTACGCCTTCGACCTTGCCTGAACCAGCTCATTATTAGCTGTGAAGGAGTTTGTAAGATTAAATACCAAAGTTTTTTTTTCCCCCTTCCAGCCATTTTACTAGTTTTCTACATAAAATTCTCTCTTCTTAAACAACAGTTCTTTGTACACTCTAAGCTCTTGTCTCTACTCTCACTGCTTGCCCGATTCTCCAGTTTCCATGCCATTTTAATTAGAATTTTAGGACCACTCTTGCTTTTACTCAAGGGCCCACACATTAGGGCATCTAAATACTTCCCCTCGTTTCCCCAGTCTCACACATTCTTCCATCCACCCTGCAATTCCTCCCTCAGACTCACGGTCCATATGGATTTAAGACTCCTAGTGCTTTGAAAAGCCAATAATTGATAATAAATATCTAAAGTGATTATAACAGTGCCTGGCAGTTGGTGACACCTAGATGACCATTGACAGTTATGATGATGTGAGAGCCATCTGCAATATTGGGATCTTAAGACCAATGCCATAGGGGTCATGGAGAGAAACACCTGGGAGAAAGTTTGTGAGGTGTTTACCCAGGGCCTGACCCAAAGAGATGTTCAACCAATCTTAACCAAATTATTATATACCATGCTTTTAAATGTTTAAGCATTCTAAATCATTTCTTTCAAAAGTATACATCCTACCAAGAATAAAATTTAATGTACAATTCTGAAATACTATTTGATAAGAGAGAGAAATTCAATGTTTGCAATATACACTAATAGTAATGATTTCAGGTTTAGAAGGAATTCATGTCCTTCGGAATCCTAATACTATAAATTTGACACCAAATATTAATAAATAGGCTTTTGCTAGTGGATATCAATTCTTTTTGAATTTCCATGCATGCATTATTATTTTGGCTCTTTAATTATATATCTAGAATATGTTCATTTTTTAAAAAGAAAGGATGAAGCAGGTAGATTATGTTGCTTGCTGCTTCTAATTTAACACCAGAAGTTTGACACAAGACAGACTTAGGGGATGGTAGTTGGTAAGAAGAACTTGAAGCAATATAGTTCATTGTACTTTAAGAGAGAGAAAGTATTAATTGTCTGTGCCAACGTGAATGAGAGATGGTAGAAATTATAGAGAACCTAGGGCTTCATTAAGACCTGGCTTGGTCCTATTGCTGTTATGAGAAAATTAAAAATAAATGGACAATAGTTTCCACCTCTAAAACATATTATATGCAGTACATACTTTAACCTAGTTTACAATTTACATTTATTATGCCCAGTGAAACCACAAAGCCAATGTTTAATTTTACAGTTTAAAGTCACACATAGGGGAAATGCTTTACAAAATAAGATATTGTTCCTTAATGAAAAATATTACAGTATAGGTCCCAAAAGTCTCAGTTCAAGTGGTTTACCTGAATAACAGAGCTGTTGTGGAATGCAGGCTACAAGACACAGTAATGCTTTCAATAGTCGTTTCAGGTTTGAAATTTGCCAAAGCTGAAGAGACATTTGAAACAAGACCCGTCTTAGTTTTCCAAGATTTTTTTTGGTTTTCCAACAGCATTATATTTACTGAAAAATGCCAACACTTCTGGAAAATTGAGTGTAAAAAGCAGCTTACATTTTACTGCTTGTATACAGCATGTAAATCTTCAATATTTTACTCTACCTTGAAAGCATCTTTCAAGATTTAAGAATCTCAGTTCTACCTATTTTTGTTTATTACCTGACTTGACTCACAGACTCAAATATAGAAATCAAATATTCGTGCCACTGCCTACATCAAATCGAACATATTCCCACAATCTGTTTAGTTATCTGCAGTCTATTTACAAAGCACGTGCATGATTTCCTCTGATCAATGTGTCATACTAAAATGTAAGCAGTATTTGTCGACTCCTACATTTATGTCATGCCGGAGTGTGTGATGCAAAAATACCATCCAGAGACTTTCTTAATCCAAAGTCTAGTTTCACAAAGTCACACACAGTATGATATTCTATCCTAGATATACTCAGCATGGGGTGAGTGTTTTTAACGTGTTGTGAATTGTTACAGAAAAGATGGAGATATAGTAGCCAAGTGTATGTATGAACATAAAATATTGCAAAGCTTAAAGTCCAGCTAAATATACACAGAAGTTCCTTCGTGTATAAGAAACAAACAAGTTTGTTTGAAAGGAATGCTGATGGCTTAGTATGTGATGGAACATGATATCTAAAAGTGGGCTACACCAACCTGTTGCTCTTCCAAGTTTGGATGTCACATTAAGCATCCTCAATGTACATATAGCTTATGCCACTAAACACTGCCAATCTGAATGACCATTAAATACAATTTCCCAAACTTTGAGTATCAAGTTGTGCCCAGGCTTGACAAACTGCTTAGAGTTCTTTTTTGCAAATTGAAAAATCATGTAGAATAAAATAGTAACTCAGAAATACCACATTTGGCAGTTGGTCACTGAAAATGTTAGCACCTTGATAAAGATTACAATTGTTCATTGGATGTGCCAAAGGAAAAGTAAAAGAAAAAATGCCCTGTTTTACTTATAAATCACAGTTTTCCTCACAGTGTTAGACTTGGGTCACTCTGATGTGGCAGTGCCTTATAGGATGATGGGCCTTTATTTATTTTTTTTCATTTGACCTATGGCAGTACACATGGACCAGCCAGTGGAGCTATGAGATAAGGACCACAGACAGCAAACTTACTATTAGTGCTAGAATATTAAGAGGGTGCAACTAACAGGGTTAATGAATGTATATGTTTCAGTCCTACTCCATTTTAAAACCAACGTTTTCTAACAACACATTCCTTTATCTTTTCTACAAAATCTGCATTAAAAATTATGATATAATGGCACCAGAAAGATATTTGCCAGGTTGAATGCTTTTCTGATCTAAACACTACGTATATTCTCATTTTCTGGCTCACTAATGCATGGGTTGGTGTTTCAATATTTCTCATACATTAATTGAATAGAACACAAAATTATGTGGTACAGACTGATGTGTTTCATGGGTTATAACTTGAGCAGTCATTTCTGTAGTTCATGCTAACACGGAGCTATTAGAAAGACTGTATTTTTCAGTGGGCTATGGAGCTAAGTTGATCTACCTGTTTGACAACCTAAAGCTACATGTTGTTGACAAATGAGAAAAATAATAGAGAAAACATGTAAATTCCTTTTCTGTGTGTCTATATGATAGATCACCTTGACCCTGTACTTGGTTCTATTATAGCTTTGGATGGCCATTTCTGTCTTCAAGGTCATTCATTTACTTTGCACCTTTGAAATGTTAAAAAAAAAATAAGGTGTTTTTATGGCTTCAGGTTTAACTACTAATAGATTAGTAATAGTCACCAATCATACCAATGAGATTTCATACTCAGCCATAAACTATTAGCAAAATCCAGCCGTTATTAAATTCAGTCTTATTTCACAAACAGTGAACTCTAAGTTATAGCACAAGTCCTGAACTTCTTTGACTCTGGCTGCTGTCCTCACCTAAACCATTACAATGACCTTGTCCAATGAGGAAGGAGTAAAGGGGAGAAACATCAGAACCAGAGATTGATCCAGTCAATTGTGTATCCGAAGGTGCTTTGCCTTACTGCTAGGACCAGACTGTGAAATCACAGTCAGGAACAAGCTGGTGTGTTCAGAGGTGTCCCTGCTTGTCCCAAGTCCTATTATCCCTCCAAGAGATTAATTTGTAGTAGTAAAAAGTCATATTGTATCAATGGAGATCCCACACTTGGCAAAACAGTTATGACTACAAACATTTGAATTATTTAAATCCACTTTGTTTACTCTCATCTATAGAATCTTAAAGATACTAGAGACTGAATGATATTAATTTTAAGGAGGGTTTCTAGAGCAGCAAAAGACATTATTTGGTTTTATTATCATTGATATCACTTGGAGGCTGTGATATATCAACAGCCCCTTGTCCAAGTTCATCAGTGAAGCTCATGGACCTGATTTTGAATTGTGTCTTAGCTCCTATGGGAAGCTTCCAGGCTACCTATATATCCTAGTTTAAAACATAGACCGTAGTTGCTTGAATAAATGCTTTTCTTATCTGAAGCTTGGAAAAATTAGTATTAAATGGAATCCAAAAGACCTATTAACATAACTACAAGTGACGAACACTACTAGCCATGGAAGATTAAATTTAAAACTTACTTAGAAAGAAAAGGGATAGTATCAGAATAAGAATACATGAGGAATATATACATATACACCTGTTTCACACAGAAAGCTTTCCGTAAAAAAAAAATACAAAAGCAACCAGTGCTGTATATTATGTAAACTCACAAAGTGTACTTTATACACAAACATGAAGCATAAATTAAAAAGTAGGACAACAGCAAAACATCTTAAATATAGAAGAATTTGCACATATTTTTGTTAAATAAGAATAAATAATTTTATCACACAAATTCACATACCAGTTGCAAAAACAATAAATTACTTTTTTTTTCAGTGCTGCAACTTTTTTTGTTTGTGATTAATCCCTTCATTCTTAATGTGCTAAAACTGTTTCCACAGGAAGGCAGAGGAAGTTGAATTTGTTGAATAAATTAAAACAATATGTCCTTAAACCTCTGAACAACAAGGCAGGGCTTCGTTTGACTTTTTCTGTTCCAGAAGAAATAAATGCTATTTTCTTCTGGGCTCCCTTTGTATTTAATGAAACAACCTGGAGTATTTAGTTTTGTGAGTGAGATTAGATTCTTACCAACCTGAGCATTTTTAGACAAGCTCTTTTTTTTTTTTTTTTTCTTTTTAGGAAGTAGCCCCTAGCATCCTGAATCCTACACTCTTTATTCAAGATGTAACTATGGAAAGGTAAAAGGCATAACCCAATGTGAAACTGAACTAGATTATCTTCATTATAGAGGATTTTCCCTTTGCTCATCATTCTCTATGTCTACCAAACACTCCATTTCTCTGAATTTCAGTTTTCAGTCTATAAATTTTCTCAGGAGTTTAAACATACATTCCTTAGTCAGTCTATTGATACCCATACCAAACAAAACAAAACAAAACAAAAAACCCTAAAGGAAACTCCTTAAAAGCATGGAATAGTGGTTTATTTGTTCTAAACTCTCTAGGATTGCTCCCATGAGAAGTGTAAAACTTTAATATTTGGGGAAAAAAATGAATCATTGGTAAATCATATTTAAAAATCTATGAATACAGTATGGAGAAGCAGAGTAGGAGACAATCACGTTTGCTCTTCAATTATTTTTTAATGTTGCTGTCAATATAACCACAAAAGATTAAAAAAAAATTTGTCATAGTTTAAGTACTTGATTCAAGTTATTCTGAATACTGGAAAAAGTAAAGTTGGTCCTTCTCTTAATTCTCTCTGCATAGTCAAATGGTCGGTGTGATTTTTATTTTTAATTTTTTTTTTTTCTGACTGATATGAATAGCTTTTCTCCCTGTCCCTGATATCTGGTACCTTCATCAAATGGAGGTTACCAGTCTTGTATAGGCCTCCTTTTTCTAACTGGTAATTTATTAAGAAAAAAGGACCACGTCTAAAGCAAAGTCAGTCTATGAAAATCCAAAGGATGATTAACGGTTTTGATTTCTTAATGATTTCTTAAGAAAATACTTAAAACAGTGAGACATCCATTCCCCTGGTCTATTGAAATGAATGTGCTATAGCAAGATCAATTACATAATCCTTTTATATTAAAAATATCTTATAATAAAAATAAACTCTCATGAGCTTAAGGAAACTCAAACAATAGTTCCCTAATATCCTTATATGCAAATCTTTAACAATAGGCACATTTGGTATGATTAGTATAAAATTTTATAAAAACAAGTAGCTTTGTGATATTTCACAAAGAAAAAGAAAAACCAAATGAAATGAAATATCTTAGATTTTCTGAGCTATAGGGTAGAGGGATGCAGTTTACTGTCTATGAGATTTTTATGCAGATGACTGTAAAAGTTTTCCATGTCTAACTATTCCAACTCACAACCTACCTAGACAGGCTATGGAGATAAGGGCAGACTTTGCAAAGACCATCACATTTCATCACTCAAACACTTACTGGTACAACCAAATGCTTTCTAATTGGGAAAAATCTTAAGTACAGTATAAGTATACTTGGATTAAGAAAAAAAACAATGCAAGGAGTTATTGCCTATGGTGTGGAAACAGTATTATTAATATTAACCATTTTTTTTTCACTAGCCACATTAATGATAACCACTTCTAGATATGGCTAACTACCAAGTCAACAAGAAGTACAAAACATTGTAGGTCCTACAGAACCCTTGAACAAAACAAACAAGTAAAAACAAAATGCATTTTAGAGGCTCACTGGTAAGAGGTATACCAGTGTTGAAGGTGATAGAAAACCCTTTGCTGTGTGTTCTGAATGTATATTACACATTGTGAGATGTCAGATGGGAACCATAGAAAGAGAAAGCAGTTGTGAAAATATAACTTGAAAATATGGTGAAGCATGTATTTGTTTTCTTTTTAAATTCTAACAGGAGGAAACTAATTTTTGACTCAATAACATACACACACACACAAACATTTCTTCTACCTCCTAATTATCCATTAGTTTGGCTGGCTGCCTGAAAAAATACAGGCAGTCAAAGGTTTAAATAAATGGACCCCTGTATGTATTTAAATGACTAGATACATTGAGCTCCTTTTTTCTTTTCAGAATTTCTCAGAAGATGCTTGCTGTCAAAATGGTTTTTGACGAAAATTTTATCTCTTGTAGTCTGAACGTATGCTAAATCTTTCTTAAAACAGCAGCAAGATCTTAATTTCCAGTAAAACATCCACAGCTCTTTCTAGAAACTGGAAGGAGTGGAAACAGCTGCAGACCTACTTTGGTCAAACACTTTTTTGTAGAAATATATATATATATATATATATGTATATATATATATTTTTTAATAGAACCAAGTGATATAAAGTGACATACCAAGGAAGAATGTATTTACAAACAGTAAAAATAAGCTACTGTGTAAATAATATGCATGACAATGATTACGATGCCTTTGTAGACATTCTGTAAGAGGTAGGTGACAAGGGGGAGACTGCTCTGCCATCTTCAAAGGTCCCCTGATTCTACATTCATCAGTGTTTTTGTATTCTTGTAGGCCCAGGGGATGTTCAATAACTCCCAAGTTTTTCTATATTCCAAGGTCACCACTGTCACATGAAGCAGTGCACATCTTTATTTGGTCGCTGAGAGCAGATTCTGCCCATAATCGGACTCCTGTTGACAATGACACTGAAGTGTGACTTTCCGTGCTTTCGGTTGACCTCGTGTTCACCACGACTGTATCAGTGATGAATCATCCAGTTGTCTCTGCAGAAGATCATAACCACAGGCTAACATTTCTTTAGCAAACATTGCTTAAACGCAGAAGGCCTCTGAGAGAGAAGACATCCCTTCGCTAACTTCCGGTTTCCATCCTGGCACTGCACCGTCCTGGTGTGCCAGCCCGTGTCACAGGTTCTAGAACAGGCGAGCCAAGGGCCCGTCACCCACTGCAGCTGTGGAGTGGGTGATCCCACTTTATTGCTGCTGTCGCTAGTGACAGAGTTTACTTTTGGAGTGGACTTCTTGGGAACAAAAAAACTGTAACGGACATCCAAGGCTTTAGTTGGGTCTGTTGCAAGAATCTGTACGATTAGAATTTCCTTCGTGGCTGAGTAGCCCATCCCATGCAAGAAGTCATCCCTGTGGCTCCAACCACTGTAGTTCATGACTGTTCCATTGATGTCAATGATGGTTTCCGAAGTGGAGATCATGTACTTTCCATTGATAAGGTACTCACCATTTTTCTTCTTCAGGGCTAAGTAGGCAGTGAATCTAGTCTGGTCTTTGGCTTTGAACTGTCGGACTTTTATGTGAGTCGCGCCTTCGGGGATCCTTACAACATCAGTGTAACCCTTGCTGGAAGCAGGAATGTCCACAGGGGAGAGAGAGAAAAAAAAAGGGGAGGAAAGAAAAGTAAGTAAATGCTTAACAAATGGATAAGAAATGAATAGAAATGAATAGAAATTCTCTAAAAGTCTCACCTTATCTTAATATAAAGTTTTAATGTATTAAAAAGATTTGTTTAAAATTGCCTTCAAAAATTAATTTTCTTAGAACAAAATAAAGTTGCAGTCAGACTATCACATTGTATACATTTTTATTATGATGTTCAAAACTAGGATGATGTTAGCAACTTGCCTTGGTTTTAAAAATTTATACTACCTTTAGTTAAAGATTTACACAAAAATCACACATCCTTATCAAATCTTATCATCTTTACAAAGCTACTTTAGGTTTTTTCGGGCACAAAATGCACGTAAACACAAACCAACAAAAATCTACCCTCAATTAATCGCATAGAAGTCTTTCAATGAACGTTCCTCAAACTTGTTTGCATATTAAGATCATGTGAGGATCTTTTAAAAATTCCAAAGCCGACAAATTTAAATCCCCAGATGCCAGAGCAGTTAAATCCCCATCTTTCAGGATGGGTCATAGGCAGCAGTACTTTTAGAGTTCCCCACACTGTTCCAAGGTGCAGACTAGTTGGGAAACCACGGATTTAATTATTTGTTGGACTATAGACAGGTTAGAGGCTCTGACTCCATTTCTACTAAAACTCTGGATTTCCTGGGGCAGGACAGAAAATAGAACATAAAATTCTTTAACTGCGTAACCTTAGCTTACCAGAATCGTCAAAGGACAAAAAAAATCCTTAATGCCTTAGCAAATTTCCCTGAATGCTTAGGGTCTGCAAAGTGTTATGGTCAATTGAGCGAGGCTTTATGGTGAGTGACATATAAGATAGATCTCTAATGACCCATCATCTGCTCAGGAAAATGGGCAAAGGCATAAATATCTCTGATACCCATAAGGTTGCAGAAAACGCAAGGACAGAAAGGTTAATTAAGCACCAAGGGACTAACTATACCAGTGGGGAGGAGTCATCTTTTGCCCAAATCTTTGCCTCTCTAAGTAATTTCATATTAAGGTCCTCATATGCTTTACTTTCCTAGTTATTTAAATAGAAACAAATACTTTGCTTGTGCAGTTTGACTGATGTGTGTGAAATTTAATTATTTACTTCTGAATTCTTACTCAAGTTTAGAGGATACGGAATAACGGATTCATATATGTAAAATCCAAATGTGTTTCCCACTCAAGCATTTCCTCTGAATTGGAGAGGAGGCTTATCCCCAGGGAAGGCCCCTTTCTGTTGGGCATCTGACCTACCATGACGGCCAGACAGGTGTCAGAGCTTCCTACTGTGCTGAAGAGAGAAGATGCAATGCTGATGATGTTGTTTATCTATTCAATTTGATTCATTAGCTTTCTTTTTTTTTGGCCGCACCACTTAGCTTGCAGGATCTTAGTTTGCCGACCAGGGATTGAACCCGGGCCCTCAGCAGTGAAAGCCCGGAGTCCTAACCACTGGACTGCCAGGGAATTCCCTAATTTGATTCATTATCTTAATTTTTGTAATACATTTGGACTAGATTCTGTCACAGGATTTTTTTTTTTTGAGGTATATAATATTAAGAGATGAGATGTTTCTACAGTGGCTTCAAACAAAGCCAGGAGAAAATGTTCCATCTTACCTAAAAAGTCTATAACGCGGAGATGCATTAAAGTATTTGCACAAGTTCGCTCCAGAGCTAAGGAGTGGCACTTCTAGGCCTCTCGACTCACGCTTTATGCTCCTTTTACCACGTCCCCATTGCATGAAACCCTTCCCTCCACCGACTGTACTTCATAACAGTTAAAATAAGCTCTGGTGATGCTGAGAGTTTAAATGATACCAAACAGAGTGTCAAGAAAGCGAAGAATATAGGGTAAGGGAATGACACAGGGGAGCCTTTTTTTTCATCCTTGTTCTTAGAGTCTGACTCATATTCACGAGAACCACTGGGAACTCTCAGCACTGCGCAGGTCTCAAGCTGAGCTTCCCGAGCCACTGGGAAGTATGAGGATTCATGCCCTGATTTCTTTTCTTTTCTTTTTTTTAAACATCTTTATTGGAGTATAATTGCTTTACAATGGTGTGTTAGTTTCTGCTGTATAACAAAGTGAATCAGCTATACGTATACATGTATCCCCATATCCCCTCCCTCTTGCATCTCCCTCCCACCCTCCCTATCCCACCCTTCTAGGTGGTCACAAACCGCAGAGCTGATCTCCCTGTGCTATGCGGCTGCTTCCCACTAGCTATCTATTTTACATTTGATAGTGTATATATATCCATGCCTCTCTCTCACTTCGTCCCAGCTTACCCTTCCCCCTCCCCGTGTCCTCAAGTCCATTCTTTATGTCTGCATCTGCGTCTTCATTACTGTCCTGACCCTAGGTTCTTCAGAACCATTTTTTTTTTAGATTCCATATATATGTGTTAGCATACGGTATTTGTTTTTCTCTTTCTGACTTACTTCACTCTGTATGACAGACTCTAGGTCCATCCACCTCACTACAAATAACTCAGTTTTGTTTCTTTTTATGGCTGAGTAATATTCCGTTGTATATATGTGCCACATCTTCTTTATCCATTCATGTGTCAATGGACACTTAGGTTGCTTCCATGTCCTGGCTATTGTAAATAGTCATGCCCTGATTTCTTGGTGTTTTAGTAAAATAGGTTTCCCTTTGTACTCCTTATTCATTTTCTTTGCCACCTTCTTGGTATCATTTACACTTTGGACATTAACCAGCTTCCTTGGCTACCATGAATGAATGCAGCTGTTTTCATATAACTATGAAGTATGAAGTGTGGCTGGCAAGGCAGGGGAAGCTTCTTTTGTTCAGGGCTATCTCCCCAGTACAAGAACAGCACCTGCCATGAAGGAATACATGCATTCTTACATACTAAGCATGCTGCCATGGAAGGGACATTCTAGTGGGCTGGGGCTTAGACCCCCAAACAAAATATGTGACGATATCTGTTGATTAAGAGCTGTGAAGAAACAGAGTAAGAAGATAGAGGAACGACGAGGATGGGGGAGAGATCCTCCTGTTCACGTATGGAAGCCACCACCTTGTTGGGGGGCAGGTAGTGGTGACATTTAACAGACATCTGAAGGAATTCTAGAGGAAGCACTGCTTATTAATTGTTAAAAATTGTTCCAGGCAGAGGAAATAGTGCACATGCTGCCACTTGCCATTTTTGAGGAGTGTTGGGAAGTCCAGTATGTTAGCACAGAGCAAGGGAAGTGGCCAGTGTAGAAGGGACTCAGAGCAGGGCAGCGACCAAATGTGTTAGCATCTCACAGGTTATGAAGAGATCTCAGACACTGACTGTAAGTGAGAAGGTAGCCATTGGAGGGTTGAGCCCAGGAATGCCACCATCTGACTTAGGTGATAAAGTGATGGCTCTCTCTGCTTTGTGAAAAAGAGACTGTGAGGGGCCAGGGGCCAGGAGACCCGTGAGAAGACTGCTGGATTGGTCCAGGCAAGAGACAATGACTACCAGATAGCAGTGCTCCTGCTTGGGGCGGTAAGGGGCAACCAGATTCTGGACATATGTTGCAAGTAGGACTGAGAGGTTGTGCAGATGGATGGATGTGGGGTGTGAGAGGAAATGAGGTGTGAAAGATGACGCCAAAGTTTTGGTACTAGGCAGTAGAAGGATTGAGTTGCCCTTTACTGACACGAAGAAAATTGAGGGAGGAGTGAATTAAAATTAGGACCATATTTGTGAAGAGGTTCGAACTTAGTGCAATATTTTAATATGCATTATCTCATTTGGTCCTCACAGCGACATTCATTGGCAAGGTAATTACTATTATTTCCATTCTACTCTCAAGGATGCTAATTGTAAAGAAGTTGGGTGACTCTTCAAAGATCACATGGCTAGTGAATTACTGAGCCAGAGCGTGATTGCAAATATTCCAGCTCCAAGATCAATGTTCTCTTTTATCGATCACACTAGGCCAAGATAATTTATATAGGATACTCAAACAGGTCATTTGTACCACATACTATAATCTTGGTCAAATCAATTTGCAAGCAGTTATGTTGTATCCTGCTTGCTGCTATCATGAATGTCCTCCTTCACCTTTTCAGGTGACATAAAATATGCGGATATTCGTTGTAAATACAAAAAGCTTAATGCTAAATTTAGTATTACAAAAAGAGGTTTATAAGTTGATGTAGGAAGGATACACAGCATACAGTACATAAGGTATTATTTTTTAAAAAATAATTTTATTTCTCACTTGGTTCCTGAATTTTTTCCCTTCCTTCTTTTTTTGTTTCTTTTTTACAACTGGCCTGTGCATCCTATTTTTATAACCTAAGCTATAGCCTCTACTTTGGCATTTATCAGCCAAGTAAAACTGGGTAAGTCTTAAACTTTCAGAGTCCCAATTCCCTCATTTGTAAAGCAAAACGTTAGACTGGATCATTTCTAAGGAGCCTTGCACCTTTGAAATATATTAAAATGCAGGATATAATTGGACTTGCAGGGTTTTTGACCTAGATGGCCCAACACAATTAGATAAACAATTATTATATCACTAGCAAATAGGATTAGTAGTGCATATTTTAATACAGAATAAATTCTCCAGCCATACATTTTTTTTTATCATAACAAAGGTCTTTTCTAGTTTTTTACATTACCATGGCATGCGATTGTTTTAAGAAATTCTTATTGTTGACTTGGTTTGTATATTCCTCTCCAGTTAAAGACAACACAGCACATATATCAGGAATACAGGTGAACCTGACCAATACCACTCAGCATAAGAGTGGTCTGGTGAAGAGGAAAAACAATCCTGCATTCCAGCAGACTCTTTAGCTGACTCAGCCGTCCTAGCTGATAGTATAATATTTCACGCCAGAAAGTGGTACTTTCTAAACTTACATATATAAAGCAAGAGTGTAATCAAGGACCATGAGAGGAAGCAGGAAACTGACATTATTCTTTACAGAGTAGAGATAAACGAGGATAGTTGTCTCAAAAACGGGCTTGCCATCTACACTACTGCAGATAACTTACATTTTGCATTGAGAAATGTTTTCTCAAGAAAACTACAGCCTAATGAGAATGTATTTGTAAAAAAAAAACAAAACAAAACAGTAGTTAAGTTGGAAACCAGTCATCCTTCCTACATGGTGTTTCAGAAATAATAGATTTGCAAGATATGGCTAAAGTGGAATGTCACAGACATTTTCTTTGCCTTTTTCACACTCTGCAAAACCTGGACCCACGGCTATTGCAGTTAATCTGCTTGCAGAGGTGCCATGGGTTTCCAGTCGGCATGCAGAGCTCATTTCATGTCCTCTCCTTCCCTTCCCATATTCATAATGTGTAACTAGGTCCTGGCTAGATGTCCTCCCACAGATAGCTTATGATGTAACACGTGTCCTCCTTTATCAGTTTTGCAAGAGTCTAAAGCTTCGTTCAGATCAGATAAGGACAATCGTTCTCTCACGTTACCTTTTTTTATTGAAGGTTCCAATCACCTTTGTGCAGCTGGAGTTGTCTCCTCCACACACTCCGCACTTGTCATACTGCAGCTTCGAGCCAATGATGCCGTCACAGCCCGTCCTCACACACTTTCCCCGGACGCAGACGGAATTGCTGTATGGCCTGCATTCCGTTCCATCGGTCACCTGAATAATGAAAAACATGTTAGCAGTGGGAAATACTTGGGCCTGCGTAGGTGGGTTCTTTGATAAAGTTGCAAGTTCTAATTTGGGAGTTTTAAGTTTGATTGGAATAGATAGTACTTTGGAAACTAAACAACCAATCAGAAAAAAAACAAAAAACAAAAAAAACAACCCATAGTTTCCAGGAGTATCCAACTGAAAAATTCTTGACATATTGGCAGAAAGAAGAAGACCTGGGATAGATTGGGGTTATGCCCTTTCTCTCTTCTTTACCTCTTGAGCTTAATTCCGAATGTGTTAGGAGACCCGAGGTCCTTGTCTCCGTTTCTGTGTGCGTAATATGTTCCCATGGTATAGTCTTGCCTTTTTATTGCTAGAAACAATCTTTCACTTAGTGTGTGGGACTGTCTGTCACTTGTGTGGAGAGTAGAATACGAGCAGGCTCACGAATGCAGACATCCTTTTTGTTTGCACAATTGTTTTTTGTTAATTAATTTTTATAGTTGATTTACAATGTTGTGCGAGTTTCTGCTGTGCAGTTAAGTGAATCAGTTATACATATGCATTACATCCACTCTTTTTTAGATTCTTTTCCTATATAGGTCATTACAGAATATTGAGTACAGTTCCCTGTGCTATACTGTAGGTTCTTGTTAGTTATCTGTTTTATATATAGTAGTGTGTATGTGTCAATCCCAATCCCAATTTATCCCTTCCTCCCTCCCCGCTTGGTAGTTTGTTTTCTATAACCATAAGTTTGTTTTCTATATCTGTGACTCTATTTCTGTCTTGTGCATAATTGTTATTACCGTTAACAAAATTGAAAATCTACACTGGACAGTCACAACCTTGTAACAGTTGGAAGGCATTCCCTATTGTGTTGAACTGTGAGACACTGAAGTAGAGACAAAGTTGTGTAAAAAAGAAGTCTGGGAAGGTCAGAGAAAAGTACTTACTGGAAGAGACTGAATATTTTTGAAAAAAAGAATTAGCATATATTTAATAAGCTAGTTACAAAATACTTTGTATATGGACTCAGTGGTTTGTGCATATAAGTATGTATAAGTAACAATATATAGTCATATGTATAAACATACATATTTTGTATTTGTGTATATACAAAACTCTTTCATATACGTGTGAGAGTATATGAAGGTGTATATGTATATAAAGTGAGGTAGGGTATTCTTCAACAGGTTAACAGCTCTCTAAATGATTATATTTCCAGGTAATATTTTTGCTTTTATTTCTCTATAATATTTTTAAATGAAAATGTATTATTTTGCAATAAAAAGATAAAACATTTTAAATGTTACATAACTTGGACATTAACTTATTTTTCAATAATATGTCATAAATATCTGAAGACCAGTTACAGAGGTGGTTTTAAATATAGCACCTATTTGCAAATTAGAGAAACTGTTTTAAACTGCTGCATAATGTTGCTTGTGAGAAATGAAACTTCATAAGTTAGAAAATGCTCTTCTGTGGAAAACAAGGGATAATTTCACATGCATATATTATAAATGTGTATAACTAGAAGGACACTGATTCATTTTAAAGGTGCAAGACATTTTAATGTCTAGGTCAGGGATGATGATCTTGAATCTATCTTCATGAATCGCCAAAGGAATTCTTCAGTAAAAGATGACAGAAAAATAGAAAACTTTCTTGTTTTATAGTCCCCATTACAAATGTACCTAGGGAATACTATTTTGAAGTTAAGTTTGCAATTCACCTTCTTGACAGAGAGTTACACTTCTTCAAAAATAGCTTTTAAAACATTTACTTGTTCTGTTTACAAAATCCTTTTGATTCATTGGAGCAAGTTTGAAAATATAGAAATTACAGAGGTGAAAATAAAACCTTCCAAAACCTAGCCACCCCCCCAAAATAATGACTGTTTACATTTGGTATGTGCAGCCTCCATTCTACCAAATAATTTCCACCAAGGACGCCTACTGTTTCTGGACAGTCTGCACGCAGTTACCTTTGGAGAAAACACTACGTAGTAGCCGGTGCCCTTAGCTCTGCAGGTCAGTTTGCACACATCTCCTGGCAGGACGCCTGCATATTTGGGAACCCATTCCACAAATGTTTTGACTCCTTTTGCATCAGACTGATATCCGTTTTTGGCCTCACACTGCTCATGACGAAAAGATTTACCTAAAAATCAAACATGTCACATTATTACTCTCTCTGTTCTGAAACTTAGATATATTCTTGTTCATTTAAATACCTTTAAGGAGATGATAGATAACTTTTTTTTTTCCAGAGTCTCTCCACACCAGTGTTGAAGGATTTTTATCTTCAACACAGAGTTGAAAACAGCAATTATTTTCTTCCTACTCCCTGAACACTCAGCTGTTTATAATAATAATTTAAAAATCACTCATGTATTTGTTACTGATTTGCATACTGGTGGAACTGTGCAGTACAAGATTAATAGGCTATTTCTCCAGCCTCCGCTATTTATTACTGCTAGAATACAAATTACACCCGACACATGATGGCTGCTGACACTTTGGAGTAGCGTACCATTGGCCGGGCAGGGTATGACACTGCAGGAGCGGTAGATGGCCCTCTTCCCTGTGCAGTAACGGCCATTGTTTCTGGGCGCGGGGTTATTGCAGTGGCGATAGGCAAACTGTACTCCTCCCCCACATGAGCGAGAACACTGGCCCCAGGACCCCCAGGATCCCCAGCTGCCATGGCTCGATGTCTAAAACAGAAAATAGAAGATATTTTAACTGAGAAGGGAGGAAAACATTCAAAATATACATTTGGAAATCACATGCATTCAATGACTCAGTGGAATGTATATTTGGAAATCACTTGCATTCAGTCACTCGGTGGAAACTTCGTCACAGTTAAATTTTCACTGAATTTAACATGGTCACAAGTATTGAACACTCTGGAATTACAATGTGATTCCAAATCTTGGCAATCCACCTTTTCTGTCCCCCACCCCCCAGCACTAGAGGGTCTGAACACTTCACCCTAAGTACTGAGCACACTGTAAGGATTGCTCGTGGCTTCTTTGGACCTTCTGATACTGTGTATTTCTGTTAATAACCACCGAACCACAGTTCACTTTGTGTCCACCCTGATCTTGCATCTTTAAAGAACTGTGTGATGCTAAAGATTTTGTATGATTCCAGGTTGATTATGCTTACATCTTTTCTCCCTCTTTAGCACTGAAGTTCTGCAGTCCCTTTGTTGACATCACACGTCCCACCTGTGACAGACCCTCTGCCACATGCATAAATGTATCTGACCTGGGCTTGGCTTCATTACACCCCGTAAAGAGGAAATGGGACAGATACTGAAGAGCACCCAATCACATGCACCCACATCACAGGGAATGAAGAGTCCTGTTATGACATCCCAGGTCTATTGCTATGGAAACAAGGCAGGCAGCAGGAAGCTGAGAGACTCCAAGAAGAAGATACTAGAAACGTCTTTGCCGAGGGAATTCCTGAAGAACTTCCGCTGGTTGTATGTGTCAGGGTATCTGTGTCAGGGTATCTGAGGATGCTTGCTTGTGTGGTAGTCTTGAAAGGCACAGGCAACACGCCTATGGCAACACTCTTTTAGGGACTTTGAAAATGTTATGAGTGAGAGGGAACAAATGCTTTGCTTGGACCTTGACAGTGAAGGTGGCAGTTGCTGACCTGAAGCTGGACCGGGTGCATAGGGAGGGAGGAGGTGTCTCCCTGGAGCAGGTGTGGCTACTTTAGTTCCTGAAGTTAGATTAACTTGCCACGAGGGGGAAAGCATGACCGTTTTGGAGTCCACCAAGTATGTATGAGGACCATGTGCCAGCTTTGCTGCTATTTCCTTACCGATTTGAAATAAATGTATTCCAATAACTTTAAGAGCAGTTTGAAAGTAAACTCCCAAGCGGTAATTTGGGGCCCTACATGGGGTCTCAATTAGACAGAATCTGGGCTCTCTACTTATTTGCTACAGGATATAACCTGAGATCTGCATTTTCTCCAGTAATTGACAGCTGGGGATGGCTCTTGCAGGTAAAGGAGGGAGCTGTAAATAGATCCCTCAAGGAAAAATATTTTAACTAGGAAATAGAGCCTTCTGTGGCCAGTCCCCGCATGTGTCACAGGAAGGTACATCAGGCCTTGGGTCTCCAGGCCCTGCGTGACAAGAAAATCACTTACTGAATAATATTTTTTCTTCGTCTTGTCCACACACTTGCCCTGCAGGCAGATCCTCCCTTTTCCACATGGTGTCCCTTCCACGGCTGGCAGCTTCTTGGTCAGACACACCATCTGGCCCTGGCGCACCACGGCGCACCAGAGGCGGGCGCACACGTCCATCCCGGGACACACCGAGTACTCGGGCCCGAAGGTCAGGTTGCACTGCTGACTGGCATCGTAGGTCTGTCCCGGGAGTTCCTCGGGGCCCAGGAGCTGCTTGCGTGGCAGGTCTAGCAAACAGTTACCTAAAAGAATAAGCAAGATTGACCACTGTTCCGTGTTTCTGTTTCAAACCTTGAAAATTATGGATCTGCAAATGCAAGACTCCAGCTGGTGCTGAAACACGATGCATCTACAGATCTGCAGTGTGATGCCCTGGGGAGGGCACTCCCTGTGCACGAGGCTGCTTGCCTCTGTGAGCTCACCAGCGCCCACTAGGATTTCCCATGGATGATGTGCTCTGGGGTATACATAGTGATGGGCAGTGGTTTGATTAAATAAAATTATTTCATAATAATTAGCTGTGAAAATAGTCATTGTGCTGAGGGACTAACAGAAACTGGGATGGACCTAGAGGAAATAAGATAGTGGGTATAATAACAATAACAACAACAATAATAATAATAAATAGGTGTTTACAACTTTGAGAAACAGAGTTTGTCCTTGTACCCTTTCTATATCCCTTTCTCCACTTCCAACTACCCCATTCTTACTTCTTCTTCATGCACCCATCCCCCATCCATGTCACCTTTCCATTAATTCCATAAGTAATAAACAAGTGGATGCCTCATTCATTCCCGCACTCACTCAACCAACATCTGCTTAGCACCTACAATGTTCTAGCAAACATACTAGATATTAGGGATACAGAAAAATGACCCAGATCCGCCCCTAAAGGTCTCCCAAGAAACTGAAGGAAATAAAGTCTTTCTTTTAGACTGAAAGAATTTTAATAAAGAGCTTTCAAGCATCACATATCAGGAGCAGTGGGAGAAGAAAAGAAAACATCTTTGCTAACTTGGGGCTAGGCCCATTTTTTTACTCTTTGCATCCTTTTACTCCCCTTTGTATTAGTTATTGAATGCAGTTGGTATTTGTTCGGTCTTTGGAGTGTGTCTGTCACAAACAAGTTGGTGCTCTCAGTACATAGTGATGTGGGGATTATAAAGGGATTGGGGGGGTGGTCAGTAGAAGCTGACATAGTGCAAATTCAGAAGTGGAAATGTGCCTCACTTTCCCCAAAAAGCTTCCCTAAGAAATCCCTTCCCAGTGAGTTAACTCCTTCAACTTCCTCTCTTCATACAGGAGTTTACATATTGCCCATCAGTTCTGGTATTTTTCTGTTCACTTGATTTTAAGATTTACACACTGATTATTAACAATACTAAAAATAATATTTGTTACACACTTAACACTTATCAGTTCTTTAAATGCATTAGCTTATTCAATCTTTACGAGAACTCTATGAAGCAGATTCTTTCACTGTTTTATTTTGCAGATAAGGAAACTGAGGAATATAAAGATGTATCAGTTACCCAAGGTCCCACAGCTGTTAGGGTTTTATGCTCAGAGGCCCATCCTGCCTCTGCTTAGCATGTGGATAGATTGCTTATTTTATTGCTAAAGGGCAGGCATGTGTAGGGATCCTTTAAATGGTAGCTAATGGTAGAAACAGTTGATCCAAAGTTTAATTCTGGCAAAACACTAAATGGCTGAGTGTTCTTGGCCAAATTCGTTAACTGCTCCCTAATTTATTTTTAAGATCTGTGAAATGTTTCTCTCCTCACTGTGACACTGGAAGGGTAAAATTAGCTCACAGAGCTATAAGGGGGAACCAGAAAAATATAAAACAATCATATTGGTACTATGCCCAACATATTTAACAACATTTCAGATGTATTCAAGTCATTCTTTTTATTCAACAAAGGAAAACCATGTTTAAATCCTACTTTCCACTGAGAAATGGAATATTCAGCACATTTTAAGTATACTGCAAATGTTTTTACAACTACACTCAAGTTTCTTCAAAGCGAATACCTTGAAATTTGTCAATCTGTGATGGAGGCATTATATGAAAATGAATACAGAGCAAAGTTCCTACTTAACTTCTGAGCCAGAACGTTTGAAGAGGTAAAGCTTCTTAAGGCAAGCCAGAAAAAGCATTAAAAATCAGTATCCAGCCAAAGAGAACTTGGGGAGAAAAACATCAAGTTAAAAGAAAAACATCAACAGCAAGTCAATAGGAAGGAATGATAGTAAAACCTCACTAAGCTTTGTTTAGAAGATAAAGTGAGATGAGGCCCTTTGGAACTCCGGGAAAAGCATTATCTTCCTTGCTACATAAAAAAGAGTCTGTGTAAACCAGGGAATGCTTAGCGGATTGCTGATGGTAGAAGACTGTCAACAGATCTCTGAGGCAGCAAGAATGCTTTCCAGTTCTCCAAAAGTGCTGTTTGAAGAAACTTTTCTTTTTTTTTTAAATGTTACTGAAAAGCACAGACTGTAAGACTGGGTAACTAAATATTAGCTGGGAAGTCTTTAACATGTTGTGGGTGCATGTGGCATGGGTCGATCTCGTTTCTCCCAAGCTGAAATAACTCAGCACCTCTCCATGGATATGTGGTCACTGATATCTTCTCTACCTCCCTGATGATGTATGATGTGTGAAAAGAAACGTACAATGCAATTTGGAATCGGCTTATGACAAAGGAGGCTTCAAGATGTGACCTCTCTTTATGAAGCTCAATACCAAAGTATAAGTTTTAAAAATGTATAACATAGTTACTTGGCTATTAAAAAAAAGATATCTTAGCTCTATGGTTTTCCCTTAGAGGTCATTTGGAGATGAACTTCTCTTGCTTAAAATAAAATGATTTATTCAGATTTGCTATTCATTTATTACTTTAATGCTCTCAACATTAGGATTTGTTGCTGCATTAGTTTCTGTTAACAGTGAAATCTACAGTCTATCCATTTCATCTACATGTTGAATTATGTCCTTTGGCAATAAAATAGGTACAGACAGTGCTACCAAAGGGCAGACTTGTGCCAAGGGACAACCATAAAAAAATCAATATAAAGCCTGATTTCGAATCTCACGATATGAAATATTTAAGATTTAAGTAATAGTGGATTGGATATACACTTTTCATCTAAAAAATATGTACAGTTTGCGGGAGGGGTGAGAGACAAAATTGATCAGTCTTTTAGTGTCTTTTATATTGACCTCTAAAAGTGTCCAATCTATTGTTGACTTTTCTTAATCTGTTTTACTTTTATTCTCAACCATATCTTCACATATTTTAAAATTTATCTTAGCCTGAAGTCCTATCTGGGCTTTGCTGCTGACATTTTGTCTGTTTATTCTGTTCCACAAAATTGCCAAGTTCTTTTTCCTTTTCTCTCCTCCTTTTTCTCTCCCTCCCTCCTTTCCTTCTTTCCTTCCTTTTGTTTTAACATTCTGCGTATATAGATGGATAGTTTCTAAAAGAAAGACAATGGAAATGTGTGCACATCACATATTTGTTTTCACCATCCATGTTAAGTTAAATGCTAAATTAACTGTTAAGTTATAAGTAAAGTAGAAAATCTAAAAAGTAAGAGCCAGTGATTTGAGATGGACAAATAAAGGAAAGAAAGTGGTAGTCTCTCCATGGCCACAAAGTACACTTGGGGTGATGGAAGGTATGCCATGCTTCCAGGAAATAGAGCAGAAAAATCTTTGGTTTTTTATATCTGACTTCTAGCACTGTTTGTCTTTCATATTAATGATTAATGAAACTTATCAGATGAAGGTTGGTTGTTCTTTATTCTTCTCATTCCCCCACCCCACCCCGTTTCTAGCACTGTAGTTATTTCTGTCTTCTCTTCCTTTTTAATACACACACACTGAGAATAAGAATTGGCCCAAACAGGGAATCCCCTGGTGGTCCAGTGGTTAGGATTCTGCGATTCCACTGCCAGGGGCCGGGTTCGATCCCTGGTCAGGGAACTAAGATCCCGCAAGCTGCATGGCGTGGCAAAAAAAAAAAAAAAAAAAAAAAAGAAAAAGAATTGGTCCAAATATCCTTGGCCTAGGAAAAATCAATTAATATTCCTAATGAAACTCATTCAAAGAAGGCTCACAACACTGCAAAGTTTCTTCTTTTATCATCATCTCCCTGATCTTGCAGCTCTTCTTTGAGGTCTTTATTTGCATGTTTAAGAGAGTCACTGATGCATTATGGGTTCAGTGACGAATAAACTAACTTCGACAATGACAAAGGCACAGACAGTGGTTGCTGACCAAAGTAATTCAAGGGATCTGTTTGTGGTACACTGTTTAGCAGATGTCATGCCAAGGAAATTCGATTAAAAATTCTCTGTGTTAAAGGATGAAGCATAGCTTTTTAAACATATGGGTCACTGTGGACTGAAAGTACATGTTTTACTTGCAGACCATGTTAAAGAACATATTTATTGTGAAAATAAACAGACTACCATCATGGGCTTTGAATTTTATGAGTAGGGCCTTAAAAACTGAATGTTAAGATCTTATTACTAGCTTCACTGTATACACTTAACAAAGGATTCAGAGAACTGGTTTTCTAATACCATTTTCTCTCCAAAGTTCTGTGTTCAGTAAGTGGCTGTAAATTTAGCTCTTTAAATATGAATTTTTCAAAGCTGTCTATAGATTTTCCTTAGCAGCCTGTGTCTTCTTGAGCTGTGTCTGCTTAGGCAGTGGTCCTACTTATCACCTGGCACTGTGAACTGAGGGATCCAGCAAACAGGGCTATTGTTTTTGGCTTCATGGTTATTAAGCATTTGAGAAAAGAAATTTAATAACCTGCTTTTGCTGAACAGTTTCTCCGCCACTGCTTACCTTTATTTTTGAGGATCATACTCCTAGCCAGCTTGCCTAGAGCTAACTTGTATAAACACTGCAGGAAGTCTACAAGTATCTTGGCCAGGCTGGGTTGGAGGAGGTGGTCTCCATAAGATATGGCTTCTTCCTTTCTGAATCACAAATCTGCAGGCCCAGTTATTTTAGAGTGTGCACACTGACTTTTCAACCATAACCTAATTGCTGCATATTTCTTGTTGGAACTAAATCAGGAAACACTCAATATTAGGAAATTTAAATTTGGCAGTGGTAGAGTGCTACACATGTCTGGCTACTTATGGCTAATAATTTTAAAAACAAATGAAATGATTCAAATTTAATTGCATTCTAAGACATCATTTCTCCAGCATTGCTGGAGGTGGGAACAAGACAGATAAGCTATTACATAAATGGATTCTCTAGGTAATGTAGTCTTCGGACACCACCTAAAAATTGTATCAATTTTGTGAGACTATCTACCTAAAAACATCAATAGCTTTGCTGCCTTTTATATTAGTGTCCTAATTTAACCTTCCTAAGTAACAGAAAATCACTTCTTTTCTGAGTATCGATTACTGTATCCTGCTGAAATCTTGAGGGATTTCAGCAGGATACAATAATGGGGTAAGAGGGTTTCTGACCTTCTGGAGCATGGTGCCAGACCACTGTGCTTTTACTGTTTCAGGGCTACATTTTACAGCTCTTCTGGTTTCTCTTCTATTGTCAAATGATTTTACTTCTTTCTCTCAGCTTACCTGTCTGGCATGCCCTATGCACCCAAATGACTTTTTTTTTTTTTTTTCTCTAAATAGTTAGTGGCCTAGAAAATTAGAACAGAAAAATAGTAGAACTATTTCTACTACATATGAATGAATGGGCTCTGCTTGCAAATGTGAGTAGCTCCCTACCAGTAAATTGAAAAGGTTTGATGATATGATATCAGCTTAGTCTTCTAACAAAGATGTATGTTTGTTTGCTTTTTTGTTTGTTTTTCCATCGTCTTGGGCTTTGACTGTCCCCTTGGTTCTCTCCTAAGCTCTGGAGTTGAAATGTCAGAACTGCCACCATCTGAAAATCCTGTTGATTAGTTCCTATTGTCATACTTTGGCTTTAACTGACTTAAGTCAGTTTCTGGTTGCAATCTAAATGTCATTAAATTATTTAAATTCAAGTGTAAATGACAGTGCTACGGAGAGTATTGTAGCTTCAGTTCTGTATCTGTTTTGAAATGAATATAATTGAACTTTGCCACTGTGTCACAGCTACAGTGCCTTTCTTAGATTCTCATCATTCTGAAATTACTTTACTCACTATAGGCTACTGATAAAATTGAAGTTTTTGGTGGGATGGGGCAGTTAAAACACAAGACTGCCTAACCAACACATTCAAAAGTGAGAGAGCCTAGGCGTGATGAAATGAATGAATGAATGAATATATTATGAGAATTTCCTGTCCAACGAATGCTGGTAACTGAATTTATTTATTTATTTAACATATAAATGGGGAATTCAAATGTGATTTCCTCAGTGCAAATGAATAAGATCTATTTCTAGCAAAATTATGGTTTTGGTTGTTATCTACCATGAGATCCTTTGGAGTAGACACAGAAAGATGTATAAAATTTGTTGTAAAATTTTAAAAAATCTGAGTGTAGATTCTTTTAAATACAGAAATAATGTTTAAAAAATGAAAACAATACTGGGAGCATCTTTACTGCATGGAAAGTAAAATCATGAATTCCACAAACATGAAATAAATGAATCATTCCAGAAATATGGCAATAGGAACAAAATTCTGCACAGCATTGTAATTAGCTGACCTAATACTTACACAGGGAAAAAAAAGTTGGTCCCATTTTAGCCATAAGTATTTGCTGCCTTAGCAACTAAATCTGTTCATTTAGTGATTCAAAGTTTAGCTCAACCTTTTGGAATGAATAATGTGTGATTTTGAAATGAAATATTAATGTTATTCCATTTTTAGGAAACTTGAAAAAAAACAGTAAAAGTAATATTAAGAGTGGAAACTAAGATTCCACCCAAGAGGAACGTTATTAGATATGGACTTGATCAATGTAGGTAGGCAGATAATTAGGTAAGCATTCACTCCAGGACTATATCAGCATTTAATCAGCATTTTAAACTGGGCTAACTAAACAGAAAATTACCACTTTATTATTAGTCTAGGAAAAACCTAATACATCGATTCTTGATATTGTTTCTGAATCGTGAAGATACTAGGCCATCCTTTCAACTAACAAAGAACATTTATTTGGTATTAAGGGAAATTTTAAAGCAAGATGGGTGTGAATTGTTTTCAGGAATAGGAAATGTAAGTAGTTGAGAGTAGCTAAAGCATTACCAGTTCACCATTAACATAGCAAAAATGAGTTTATGAACATTTTGGCTACAAGATAGCAAAGAACTGTGTAGTGGAATTTCTTTTTGTCTGAAAAGAACTGAATTTATTAATTGCTGTGTAATTATGTAGCCAAAGCTCAAGATGGCCAACTCACTAAGAAATTACAAAAATTTCAAGCCATAAACTTTGTGGAACAAGGAACAACAGTTATTACAGATTCTGTTTATCTAACTTTGAACCATACATCATGAGATAAAATTGTGAACAATTATCATGATCAAGAATTTCTGTCACATTCACTTCAACCACCAGTTTTAGAAAGAGACATGTTTTAAGAGAAAAAAAAAAAAAAGGAATGAGATGTCCATTTCTGTAGTATGAGAAACTTGAACTCTGTGGTCTCTGAAGATCTCTTCCAACTCTACCTCATCTCTTCTCCTGTGTTTCTAATATTTTAAGGTAACGAGGAATGCTAGGAAATTAGCAACAGCTTGTTTCAAAGATTACTTAAGGGTCAGAATTTATTATTTCTAAAACTGTGACTTCCTTAGTATTTTTATATAATTTACAGCACTAATCCTAGATTTACAGAACTTAACAAAATGTGCTGTGCTCTTGAACTGTACTTAGGGGATAAAGCCAAGGATTTTCTTTTGAAGTTCTTAAACTGTTTTCTCAGCATTCAGAATGATTTTCTATTCCTGTTCTGCAGTTTTCACTCCACTTTCAGGAAAACAGGCTGTCAGGATGAAACCAAACTTTTTAGTGAATGCAAATCTAAAGGGCTTCCATTCTTGGTTTTATGTCGCCATCAAGAGAATCTGACAGAACTGTCACCTACATTTTAACCACACCCCTATAATAAGAATGTAGCAAATAATGCTGTGAGTCATATTAATAGCAGGGAAACAAGATTATCTGCCAATGTTCTCACAGTAAGCTAGTGGTGAAAGAGGGAATAAAAGCCAGGCTTTCAGGGCACTGGCTAGACATTCTGTGTGGTCTCCCACATTGCTTCTCTTTGAACTTTGCAATTCAAAAGCAAAAATACCATAGCTATAATGCCACCGAGGACGTTGGCATTACACACCAACGGACAGTCCCCTCGTTCCTTTTTCTGACACCGTCTAAGCAACCATTGTCTTAGAGGGTAAGGTGAACATCACGAGGATATAATGAAGTACAGCTTGCAATAATTCCAAGTTTTGTTTCTGAGCCTATGGAACTATACGTACCATGGCCATCATCCAGGAATTCTGTGATGGTGGTTGAGGTGCATTTGGACCAGGGCTTGGATGCATCGATGCTGGTTAGGATGGAAGACATTAAGCGCTTATCTTCTGTGGAACCGAAATTTTCTTCACAGAATTTGGAATCGTCATGGGAGAGGCCAAGTAGATGTCCTAAAGGACAGAACAAATGAAGTGCAAATAATGAGTGATTTTTGCATTTCTACTTTTCCGTGGCAATTATACTAGCACTTGACTTTTTTCCTCCCAATTGTATATGAGTTTATTTTAACTGCCTTTTCACACAGAGACTGGGCCCCCAGATAAATTAAAGCTGCATGTAGTTAAGAGTGGTCACTTCTGATGAATATTTAGAGGAAAACTGAAAAATTACACTAGAGTAGATGTTCCTATAATCCACCTGGATCACACATGCTCAAGGATATGTAGAAACAGGCCTTATTTAGAATCTAGAATTTGCAAGGCAACTGTGGGATTATGTCATAGCCGTCACTACATATTATTTTGAATGCTTGTCTAATTTTCCATCTTCTCTGATCAACTATAAGCCGCAGGAGATCAGAGAGAATCTCCCTGCCTCCCCCCGCCATCCACTGTTGAAAAAAATCTGTATTTAACTCAATGTTCTGCAAGTTACAAACACTTAATAGATGGTATTTGAATGTCAGTGACTTCTATTTTCTTGGCCAAGTAAATAGGTAGCCATAAAAGAGATGACTAGAGGAGAAAAAAAAAAAGAAGATTTCAAGTAAATTTCTGTTTCCATGCATATGTAAGCTTGCTTCACTCCCATTTCTTTTAGTTATTTAGTGAGTTGTGAATGTATACTAGTCCCACAAGTAAATGGTATATTTTGAAGATATACCCACTTACACTTAAGAAACGTCTAAAGCACCAAGATGCCCATTACAGAGTGTTAGCGCTTAGAGAGAAAACAAATACTGAGAAGGTAAGTGATTGTCCAAAACTACTCAGGTGGTGTTTGTGCTTAAGTCTACGAAACACGCTGTCTGCGCTCCCACGCTGCCGTTCCCATTCTATCAAGCTAGGTATTATTTCACAGAGTACATACCTCACTCTGACTAAATTTTTTTGGTTACATAAGATTAATTTTCACATAGTCTAAAGGTATAATGCATTCTCCAATCAATTTAAAATATTGTTGAAAAAAATCCAGGACAACAGTTTGGAGAGACTCTAAAAGGTAGACAAGTCATCCTAGTAGTGTTTTTTGCAAAGCTTTATAGAATCATACACAAACCACCAAAAAAAAAAAAAAATGTGGAAAATACCACAGAAATGTGATTACTGCATTCCCCTTGGGTTCCGGAATGCCAACGGCAGGAACTTTGTCCACTCTGCCAAGAAAAAGTCCAGTGAGCGACAGTAAAACCCAACAGAGATGAAATTTTTTATGCCAAATTCCAACTACTTTTGGCCAACTTGTTAAATCACTAACACCTCATAACAGAATTGTCCACAAGCAGCTGGTTGATGTTGTGGTTGAAATTAAGTGGCCAGGGCTCAGTGACCTTCTAAGGCTACACATTTTGATGCTATTTATGCAGTTATTTACTTCAGTAGCATTTACTAGGCTAGTCAGTTTTCTGTGGGAAACCCTCTCACCACCACTCACTTTCTATTTGGTCAGCAGCATAAACGCGCATCATAATCTGTAAAGTATCTTCCAAATAACATGCAAAAGAAGACTGGAAAGAACTCGTCCAATTTTTGGGTGGTATGTTGAGTTTTTCACTGCACTCACAGAAAAATAGAACCTTTCATTCATGTCCTATTCAAAACTGCTAGAAGTTATTTAGTATATCAAACACTGTTGAGAATGTAGAATGTTTATCAGCTAACACTGTGGGATTAGTGTGGAAGTTTCATACTTGAGTTTTTTCCCCCCTGGCATAGAAGAGAAAGGGAAAGTGGCCTAAGGGGACCTCTATAATATGAATCCAGGTTTTCTACTTTAAAAAACGTGATCTTTGCACTCTATTTCATAAGATATTTATATTTATTTAATGGAGTAATAGTCTTTTCCTCCAAATGTATCTAAATAAATAGCACTTTTTATATGCCTTTGTGTTACTGCATCAAGAGATATTCCCTTCATTTGGAGGCTAAATTTTAGATTTCTGATTTAAATACCAGCCAGGTGGTAAACACCACATTCGCTTTGAGGGACCTGGGACCTCCATTTTTTTCTTTTATACAGAATGGTGAAGCCTATAATGTTAAATATCAATTATCTAAGCAAAGCAATTTATTTTAAGATATTTTGGTCTCTTTTAATGAATCTTTTGGCATGCTCTCTGGCCCCTAAATTGCTAATTTATCAATGTAATTTACTTGTTGCTGAAGATACATATAAGAAATGCTTAGACGGCCATCAGAAAAGATTGCCATTCTGGGCATGAACACATCTCAGTTCCACTTTAGCAAGAGCTGAAACGAGATGTGAATTTTGTAAGATCTCCAAGAGTCAGTCAGAAAGGGACTGCTTGAGGGTCAGCTGAGAGAGACAGACTCCTTGGAGGGAGGATGAATGTTCTGTTCTCCATGAAGAAAGCTTGTCAGCTGGCTGGGAGAGGTATGCTCTCCCAAGGACAATGAGAGTCATGGGCAATGTGAAGAACGTTTAGGCACCCAAAGAAACAGGCAGCCAGTGCCACAGGAGCTGGAACCAGGGCACAGCAAGAGAGACCCATGTGATTTCCCTTCAGGAGCCGAAGAGGAATTGAAATGGAAGAACAATGTGAGGGATGTCTGGAAGCTCTTCTGGAGAGACGTGACAGGCATACTAAAGGCTGTGAGCAGCCAAAGAAATGGCATTTTCAAATGTGATTCCCCCAATCATTAAGCTAGGACACCTAACGTCAGTCTGAAATCTGCCAATATCTTTGAACCCTGAAATGACAAGATACATGTAAAAGCATACGTTATTTTCAAGGGACACTTACATTAGAGATCACACACTATGATATTCAAAGCTTATTAACAGAGAAAAATCTGGAATCTAGGAAATTTCAAATGTAATGTCACAGCTGACAACAACACATTTTAAGGAAATGTTGTGAAGAGCTTAATCAGAATTTATCACGATGTCACTGATCGCCTAGGAGTGACTTTTCCAGTGAGAGACTGTTCCTAAATCATCCACAGAAATGTTTAAAGATTAGAGATTAAGCATTTCTCCCACAAGCAGCCTTGGGCAGGATTAGTGCAGCTGAGATTTAAACACGTGTGCCCCAGAGAATAAAACAATGTTGGAGAAAATATTGACAACTCCTAAAATAACGTATGGTTTTTTAATCAAAATGTATTTTATGATGAGTTTTTAGAGCAATGCAGACCAGAGTTAGTTGAGGGGTGAGGTCTTGGAGGAGTCAGGGCGATGGGCTCCAGAAAGCCACAGAGAAAGGCGATTCTTCCCCTTGAAAGACAGAGGAGATACTTCTTTCTGTACTCCAGGTATAGGAAAAGAGTGAGGAGGGTTCAAGGCAATTTGGAAGGGTAAAGGAAGAGATCTGAGGAAGTTCAACCAAGCTACCTTAGTAAAATAGGATGTGAAAAATCCTAGTGAGAGGACAGGGCTGATATGCATTAAGGACCACAGTCCAAGGTCTGGGTTTAAAGCAGGGGTCCCAAAGACTCGCTGCAAGGAAGCATGAGCATTTGTATTTGGAACCATTTGTAATCAGTAGACGTGCAAAAGATTGAAGAGCGGTTTGTTGGCCTTAATGAAGTTAGGCAATCTTATTTACAGTACTATCTTTCTTAGTGAATCTTTAATTCTTGACTCCTGTTATTGGAAGCCACTTCTCACCTAAAATCCCGACAGAGTTAAGGACCAAACACAGTTATGTAGTGGGTGAGTTTGTTAATGGCATTTATATTCACACACTAAATTTTTTAAAAAAGTATTACAGAAGTCAGAGTAAAATTTACAGAGTAATGCAGGGGTCCAATTCAGTATTTTCCCAAGTGATGCAGCCTCCAGAACTGTGTCTTGCTGTTTGAAATCATTAGTAAAACTCAAGGTGTAAATTAAACGGGCTTCTGTATAAAATACTGACCTATTCTTTTTTTTTTTTTTTAATTTTTTTTAACATCTTTATTGGAGTATAATTGCTTTACAACAGTGTGTTAGCTTCTGCTTTATAACAAAGTGAATCAGCTATACATATACACATATATTAATAGATATTAAATCATGTCATAAATACAACAGTCCTGCTGAGTGCCCATCACACAAAATAACCTCAGGAAGGAGTTTATTTGAATTATGCTAAGGAAATGAGTTTCATGGTAAATTACATTAAAGCAAAGTCTGTAGGGTAAGAGTCTGAGTTATAGTGTTAGTTCAGAAATAGCAATTAGTCACCTGATAATTTTTCTAGGACAGTAATCGTCTTTTAAAATTGGTAAATGGGTGACATTTCATTAAATAAATTTCATCTTGGACATTCACAATGTAGATTTAAAAAGCATCTTGTCTCCTTAAATTCACAAGTGAATCTGGTGTTCTAAAATCTGAGATAATGGACACCCGGGTAAAGACACATTACTTTAAAGGAAAATGTTGGTTCAGCTTCTTATTCAACTCAGTTATTACCGTACAACTAGGGATGACTTATAACATTAACCTCAGGAGGGAAACTGGGTTGTTTTTCTAAACTTTGGTCTGTAAATTAAACAGAATTTCAAGCTCTTGTCTCCTGACCCCAAACTGACCAATAGACAAGGGGACACAGCACCACATCTTTAAAAAATGTCACAAGAAGCTCTGTCATGTGTTTACTTAAGAAAGCACTGCTCGGATGAAGCATCTGTTTCTTAATGACGTGATGTTTTTATTTTTACCTAATTTTCCAGCTAAGATTATTGAGGTGCAGGAAGGTCTTGCCAGGGGTTGAAAAGAGAGTCAAAAGCTCACATGGGATCAGAATCTAGACTCCCTGGTGAAGGAAACCAGGAGCTCCAATAATTGGATCCTACGTGTCTATTCAAACGCAAATCCTTATGTAGCAGTGATAAAACTCTTAAACTTCCATTTCAAAACATTAAACATAAACGCTAAACGTTATATCAATGATGTAATTTAGAAGGAAGAAAACAAATTTTTTTCACCTTATAAATAGCTGTGTCAATAACTTTTTGAATCAAATTCAGGATTATCTCCTTCAAAAGGAACACTAGCAAACCATTACAGGATAGTGTCCAAATCTTGGGCTCTAGAGCCAGATGAACCGGGTTCAAATTTTCCCCAAGCAGTATACTAGTTGTTGACCTTAGACCGGTTTAGAAACTTCTCTGTATCAGCGTCCCCTCTTGAGTGACTCATTAATAGTACGTACCTCATGGGATTTTGTGAGGCTTAAAGGATATAAAAGATGCAAAGTGCTTAGAATACGTGCTTGACAAATATAAATACCCAGTGATTGTTAGTTAACTTCATTGTTCTCACTAATATCTTGGTTTTGTTATAATTTTACTTATGGGTATTCTAGTCTTTGGTAGTTTTTGATAAATTTTGATATTACTAGACACTTGATTTGTGAGAGAAGGTGAAATTTTCTATTCATAAGAGGAAAAATCACTCATTAAGTGTGTGATATATTTATTTTATGCCACCTTCAACTTGTTGGCTTTCCACATACGTGACAGACAATCTACAGGCCTCCCCTAGAGAAATACGAATTGGGATTTGATTTAAAAACAAACCGACTGATACTAAACGCTAAATCTTTCAATGCTGCCTCCGGACATGGAGCAAAGACCTATTCCCACCTTTCATCTGGAGGCCAAGAAAGACACAGTGTGGCATTGCTCCAAACTGGACAGAAAAAAACGCTCAGTTCTTGCTGATTAAAGCTATGGGTTTGAGGGTAAATACCAAGTTTAAACCTAGCTTCCTTTTACCTCACATCTCACAGCCAGTCCTGACATCTGATTCTGTGCACTTGGCTTTGGTGTATGGTGTTTCCAGGGCCTCTGCAGCTTTTCAAAACATGGCCTCGTTTAATCTAATCATCGGTGGGAGCAGAGTCACATGCAGATCAACATAACCAGAGAACCGCAGAGAATCACTCCAACTGCAGCAAAACATATGCAGCCATACTGTTGTGTCTCGACCACTTCCTAAGCCTCCAGCTGAATACTTGGCCCTGACACTTTGCCTGATTTTAGCTTAAGAAGCATTTTGGAGACTTTCATGGTGGAGAGATCCACTTAGCACATTTTATAATTAACTACTCTAAGGTTAAGCTTCGGCCTATTTGCAAATTATGGATTTCATTAGTCTAAATAAAATCAGATTGCTCCCCCTAGCACATTAGAAGCTGGCCTAACATCAGTAAAATTATTATGTTGGAGAACCATGTGTGCAGCAGGTGAAATCTTTATTATTGAAAGCTGATAATAAAAGTTTGACAAGTTAAAAATATAAACTCCAAATGTAAACTTACATTCACTTGAAACTTGCTACAGTTCACATTTGGATTGTAAAACGGCTATAACCACATTCTTACCTCCACCCAAGGTCCAGGGATGGGGACTGAGTTCTTGATAGTTTAAAACAACTTTCTTAAACGTCCTAACAATTTACTCAGTGTTGACATGCCCCTAACATAGCAAGATGGCAGGCAATTTGTTACTGTCTAGGCAGAGTCTAGACGCATCAAACTCTATTTTCCAGAAACCTGTATTGGCATCAGTTGACAACGCATCTCCAGAATCTAGCTCTTTTTTTGGAAAGAACTAGCAGGAAAAGAGAAGTGTTCCCATTTACACGTGGCACATGAAGAGTCACTTTTCAGAACTGTTCATTTAAGTCACTTCATCATGACTTTAACATCATGGATAGAAAAGTTACAAGATAAGGACTTCAGGCTTGCCTCTGTTTATTGACATTTTACATAATTCTCAATGTAGGGGCATTTTCTGATGAAGGGAGTAAAAGAACAAAAAGCTTTTTATTCAACTGTAATGACTTTGTATTTTAAACTGCTATGTACAGAAAGAGGAAGCAGTGAGTGGGACATTCCATGTGAAATGGAATTTAAATCGGTTAATAGAAGTATTAATCAAATATATCATTTCACTTCTTATAGAAGAAATAAAGTAGAAAGATCATGGGAACAGCCTGGAAATTTTCTCCACAGCTTATGTTTTGAGCACAGGAACGTATTTACACCATATTCATGAAGCAAATTGCTCATTTTGGAATGGACTGAAGCGAATTCAAAACACTCTGGCAAAACTGAGGTTTCACAACGTCATTTTATCACCATATGTAGCCTGGATATATAACCTCCAAATTTGGAAAGTAGTAAATGTCTAATAAAAGGGAAGGGAGGAAATTACATACGAAGAACAGAGTAGAATTAGAATCCAGAGCATAGTTAATTCAAGCTGATGGCTTCAAGCGACCATCTAAAAATAAAGCGCTGGGAACAGAATAGCGAGCTGCACTACCCCAAATCACACTGGCTGCAGAGGCAAAGCTCTGTAATTGTATACAGATGATTAGGAAATATTTTGTAAGGTTATCTTCTCTACAATTTTTAAGGCTTATACTTTATAACACATGTTCGCAATATTTAGGTGAAAAGTGAAATTAAAGAAAAATAGAGCAATTAGAAAACAAAGTGAATGAAAGCCAGATCCCTTTATGAAAGGGAAATTAAATCCATATCCCCCTATTCCCAGACCTTAAATTTCTCAGGATAGGGCACATGTAATGCAAAAAGGGAAATTAAGTAGGCACTGTTTGATTAGAGAATGAATTACAGAGAATTCTAAAGAAGTAAATAGAAATGATCCAAATGAGAAATTAAAGGGAACACAGAGCATAGTCAGACATCAAAGATTTAGGTATGATTTTTTTGCATAGAAACCCACATTTCTCCCACGTTGTTCTCTTATAAAACTATGTCCACTATTCTTGTATTATTAAGAAAAGTTCTTATTGTACATATACAGTTTTAATAAAATGTTCTCATTAGCAACTGGCTTCCTACCTCTCTGACTGCTGCCTGCCTGCATAACCTCTTGGTTTAGGAACTCAGGAGGGCTGGGAGAGATGATGCTGGAAGGTTCTTCATTCCAGTCCAGTTGCCTTGGGGATCAATGCAGCCTCAAAGAAGCTGCATTTACTGCCACAGTGGTTCCTTTACAAAGAAACCAGAGGCTGTCAATGTGTAAAAATGGATCAGTAGAGGATTGAAGGAAGAAACAGCCCTTCCTTCATGGAATCTGTAATCTCTATTTCACAAGGTCAGGATTTAGGGCTCATGATCTTATGGGCGGTTGATGCCACAATTCCACTCTGTTGCTTCTTTCTTTCTTCTTTTTTTTTTTTTATTGGAGTAAAATTGCTTTACAATGTTGTGTTAGTTTCTGCCATACAATGAAGTGAATCAGCTCTATGTATACCTATATCCCCTCCCTCTTGGACCTCCCTCCTCCCAAATTCCCTGCCCCCCCCCCCCACATCTAGGTCATCACAGAGCACCGAGCTGAGCTCCTTGTGCCATACAGCAGGTTCCCACGAGCTAGCTATTTCACACGTGGTAGTGTATTTATGTCAAACCTAATCTCCTAATTCATACAACCCTCCCCTTCCCCACCTGTGTCCACATGTCTGTTCTCTACATCTATGTCTCTATTCCTGCCCTGCAAATAGGTTCATCTGTACCATTTTTCTAGATTCCACACATACGCATTAATATACGATATTTGTTTTTCTCTTTCTGGCTTACTTCACTCTATATGACAGACTCTAGGTCCATCCACATCTCTACAAATGACCCAATTTTGTTCCTTTTCATGGCTGAGTAATATTCCATTGTATATATGTACCACGTCTTCTTTATGCATTCATATATTGTTGGACACTTAGGTTGTTTCCATGTCCTGGCTATCATAAATAATGCTGCAATGAACATTGGGGTACATGTGTCCTTTTTGACCCACCTCCTAGAGTAATGAAAATAAAAACAAAAATAAACAAATGGGACTTAATTAAACTTAAAAGCTTTTGCACAGCAAAGGAAACCATAAACAAGACGAAAAGACAACCCTCAGAATGGGAGAAAATATTTGCAAATGAATCAACGGACAAAGGATTAATCTCCAAAATATACAAACCGCTCATGGAGCTCAATATCAAAAAAACAAACAACCCAATTAAAAAATGAGCAGAAGACCTAGTAAACATTTCCCCAAAGAAGACATACAGATGGCCAAGAGGCACATGAGAAGATGCTCAACATCCCTAATCATTAGAGAAATGCAAATCAAAACTACAATGAGGTATCACCTCACACCAGTCAGAATGGCCATTACAAACAGCAAATGCTGGAGAGGGTGTGGAGAAAAGGAAACCCTTTTGTACCGTTGGTGGGAATGCAAATTGATACAGCCACTATGGAGAACAGTATGGAGGTTCCTTAAAAAACTAAAAATAGAACTACCATACGACCCAGCAACCCCACTACTGGGCATATACCCTGAGAAAACCATAATTCAAAAAGAGTCATCAGTATGCTAACACATATATATGGAATCTAAGGAAAAAAAAAAAAAAAAAAAGGCCATGAAGAACCTAGTGGCAAGATGGGAATAAAGACACAGACCTACTAGAGAATGGACTTGAGGATATGGGGAGGGGGAGGGGTGAGATATGACAGGGTGAGAGAGTGTCATGGACATATATACACTACCAAATGTAAAATAGATAGCTAGTGGGAAGCAGCCGCATAGCACAGGGAGATCAGCTCGGTGCTTTGTGACCACCTAGAGGGGTGGGATAGGGAGGGTGGGAGGGAGGGAGATGCAAAAGGGAAGAGATGTGGGAACATATGTATATGTATAACTGATTCACTTTGTTTTAAAGCAGAAACTAACACACCATTGTAAAGCAATTATACTTCAATAAAGATGTTAAAAAAAAAAAAAAAAAGAGTCATGTACCCCAATGTTCACTGCAGCACTGTTGCTTATTTCTCATCATTCCTCTACTCAGTGTGAGACGAACCATCCTCTACCTACCCAGGGCTTAGAACTTTTCTTACGGAACTTCTCTCGCTCTGAATAATGGTGATTAATTACTGGTGTACTTTTTAAATCATCTCTGCGTCACTACAATGCTCTTGAGTATTTGAACTAATTCTTCTTAGCTTTGCTGCAAAATCAGAATATTGCCTTGGGTGGCTCTTGTGTTTCTCCCACTTACTCGTGCACATACAGAGATATGTAATAAATATCAATGAAGGATCAATGTTAGGCTGTATTTTTTATCAGTGAGTTTAATAGGCATGAATGAGACATAGGTGAAGACATAATCCCAGCCCCAAAGCTCAAATGGCATTTGTGTTTTAAAAACACTTTCAGACATACCAGGTCTTCTAGTGCAGCCATGCCTCATTCATTATTATTAGTTCACTTACTAGGGAAGAAATGGAGACTCATTGTCTGCATCTCTTTCCTGAGATAAAAGAGAACATGGAGACAGAGCTGGGATTCCATCTTGAGGCTAAAGATGCTCAATTAATAATGTATTAAATTGAATTGTTATCAGTGATGCTACTGGACAGTTATTTACATTAAGATGTTATGTTTGTGTTTTTTTGCTTAGGTGGTAAGAAGAGTGTCAGTTAAGAGAATTAAGATCATGATTAATACATACGAACTGGAATTTAAGTACTGATTTCTATTTTACTGCTCCAATATACTGACTGATACAGTTACACTTTTGATGTGAAGTTATTTTAAGTCCCAAAAGAAAACATAGCAGCCAAAAATCAACACATTGTGAAATGTTCTTTGCCTACTAAAATTATGGGAAAAAAGTTTTAATTTCTATTTTAAAATTATGGTTTTAGCTTAAGAAAACAATCTGCTTAATAAAATACAGCAAAAATGTACAATAATTATCAAGCCATACTTTGCCTCCAAAAAGATAATGCTAAAAGGTGACACATTAAAAAGTAAATGAACTAGTTAATTAAAAAGAGAAACAGAAGTGTATATGGATATAAATAACAGCTGGTATCTGTAACTTACCCAACTTGGTCCCTGAAATAATTCAATGAAATAGGCATTATTATGCCTATATTTCAGATATGAAAACTGAAGCTTAGAGAGTTTAAATAATCAGACCAGCGTGACACAGGTAGAAAGTACTTTGGCAAGAACTGAGCCCAGATGCGTATAATTATAACATTTAATCCTAAGTACTAAATTAACTTCTTATGTACCTAGTAGCTAGGTCAATTATTAGGAAACACATATTCCTAATTGCTGGGATATTTTTCATATTTAACTCAGCCCTAAATTTCTAGTTCTAGGATTTAGATGAGTTTCTTAATGTCACCAGGTAAGTGACATTTTAAAACCAACCCTGGTAACAGGTTTTGTTTCATTTGCTTTGCTGTTAAAAACAAGACAGGAATGTTGTCCATAAGCTATTGATTACCTTTTCCAGGAGCTGTTATCCCTTACAGTGGAATAAAACCTGATGAATTTCTGTGTAAACTGATTAGCCCTGGATGAATCAATAGAGTAACTTCTAAGGCAAACATCTCTGCATTCCATTGTCAACTGTGACAAATTTTGTCTGAGTCCTTTATGGATGCTTCAAAAGACAGTAGCACTAGCGAATTTCTCTTAAACTTTTAAATGGCACTGACATAAAGGAAATATCTACTGTGTATGCCTGACTTTGTTTTCCTTCCATCTTACTAGTTAACCCTAAAAGTACAACTATAAACAAATGTAATCCCCAATGCTGCATCTGAACCAGGAGAAATCTGGAATTAATTGCCAAGTATTTTGGTTCCTGTTGCAGCTGTTACAAGTGTTTGATTTGGCCAGGGAAGAGAAAAGACACTGCATACCAATTTCGTGAGCCACGGTGAAGGCTGCATGAAGACCATCATCTTCAATCACAGCACAGCTGCGTTCGGGAGAACATATGGTCCCAACGTCTGCCATTCCCAGGGTGTCACATGAATGATGACCACATAAATCCTGCCCGGGAGAAAGAAAGAAATCATTAAAATCAATTTACATCCAGAAGGAGCCACCTTGTAGAGTCACTTGCTCGCTCCAAATGTCAACACTGGGATATGTTTATGGCATCACCTGCTCAGCTCTGGAAACCTTCCAAAGACAAACTAATAGCGTTGACTCTTCTAAGCTTCTCTGGGTCCCGGAAGCACAGAAGGGACTCAATTACGTTTTAAAAGATGTCATAAGATTGTGGCTTGTCCATTACAATAGCAGTCGCAGCCTTAACAAAGCTGTACTGTGTATGTGCAGGCACATATGCCATGGATCACTTTCACATATAGTCACGCTTAGGAAAGCCTTAATATTCTGACCTAAATTCCTGCTAAATTTATCAGAAGCCAAGCCTAATAATTTGTTTTCCACCACAGGGGCAAATTGCAATCACCTATTTATGGCAGAATATAAATTTCTCAGTAATTTGGGTAAGAAACTAAATTTTAATCTATAAGGGTAATTCCTCAAAAGATCACCTCTTAATTGCCAAATCGAGTTGTAATTTCATAGGTTGTGTCTTCAGAAATGTATACACTCTTTCCCACAGTGTTTAATGTAGTGTTTTTCAACCTGATCAATTCTCTGAAAATATATGTAATATACTGTGTTTATATAAATGAGCATACGTGTTTTTCTGGAGAGAAATTGCATAGCTTTTAAGAGATTCTCAAAGGGGAACATGATCACACCTCGCTAATGGTTAATATGATCAAATTAGATGAAAGAGACATCAACAAGACAATTTTAAATTATGAAGCATAAAGAGAAGTTATAAGCCAAATTTTTTGACATCATAGATTTGTAATGATAAACTTTCCATTAAATGCTATTTGAGTATTAATGGACATTAGACTTTCTTGTATTTGACTCCTGTTTTCAATGAAAATTAATTGACAGTATATATATTTCTATCCAAAGCAAAAGCCGTAAGTGAATAACTGCAGAAGAATTTTTAAAAAATATTAATTACTGTGAAAGATGACTATTTACTAGTTGAAATAAGTGTCCTCTCTGTTGCAGTTATTATCTTTGTATCTACAACTACCACATTGCCTGACTTATAATAGGAACTCAACAAACATTTGCTTAATTGAGGTGAATTCTGACATATAGTCAGATGCAATGTAGACCTCACATAATTTTATTTTTTTGTTTTTTACTTATTTTTTTTGATGACATGGAGCTAATATTTTTATTCTCCCAGGGCAAAGAGAAAAGATGGTTATCCTATACAGATTTTTGCCTTACTGAACATTATCACATACCTTTAATATGCTGTATGCTAGCAAGACCTCAGCAGACTCCAGGAAGCCAGCATGAGATATTACTACTACATAACTAATGCCGCCTACTCAATGTCAACATACTCTTCTAACTTTTCTCTGCATAAAAAGCTGCATAAAAGTCCAGTTAAGGTGAATAATATTTAAAAGGTATACCCTACGATCCCCCTAGTACATTTTCAGGTCCTTATTGTGTTCCGTGTATTATGAGATCCCAGCTGGGATGAATTGCACTGTGGCCGCCATATTATTATAGCTGCAGACAGTAGAAATCTCAGCCAAGTAGCCTTGGTGAATCCAGTCACCAAACCAACAATAGCCTCCCAATGTCTCCTGGGTATCCTCATACGTCATCCCATGGGATCTCAAATTACAGCTGTTGAGAACAAATTAGTAGTTTTTAAAATTGAAATTGGAACACACTTTTGCATAACAATCAGTCTTTGAGATAATTATATAGTACAATACATGTTTTAATCCATTTTTCCCCCAGTCATTTTAGTAGCTTTAAGACCAAAGGCCCAGGTCATGGTGGAAGTGAACTGCTGGACACTGTGGGTTATTTCTGCACATGCATATTTTTTTTAAACCGAGTTTTATGTTTATCTTCACAATTTGGGGTTCAAATAACAAAACCGAAGAATTGTTTCCCCTTCTTACTCCTTACTTCATTAATAAGCTCGGATGAACAGCCACAGCTAATGGAAATGGCCCTCTTGTTCTGAATAGAGTTTAATGTGGATTCTTAATCTCTCTCTGTTTACTGCTAATCAATTGCTCATTAGAGCCCATCAAACCTCCTTGTCATCCTTGAATTGCATTAAATGCATTTGGTCCTTTGCCACGGAAATTTGTACATGTGACAAAATAATGAACAGAAGCAGTTATTTTTTTAATCACACTGATTAAACCCTTGACTGCATAGCCACAGACTATATTTCTGTAACTGTAATTATGTAAACTGGCAACCTTTCCACTTCACTCATGCAATTTCAAACCGTGGCAGCTCAGTTATGGTTTCTTCCTCAAGATATACAACGAATGCCTGTATTTCTTTGGGATGCAATGTTCACTCCATTGCATTAAACTCAACTTGTGGATCAAATTATTAAGAATACAGCACATCACATCCATGTCTATTTTCTGATGGTGATTTATAACAACATTTACAGGTGCAAACCTTATTTGAAGTTTATAGAATTTTTTTTTTTTTTAATTCAGAGAAAGAGGAAGGACACCATTGGGGCAATAGCATCTATCTATCTGTCTGTCTGTCTGTCTCTCTGTCTGTCCACCCATCCATCTATCTTCCAAATCTGGAAGCAGGGGATACTAAAGAAATGTAAATCACATACAGTAGCCACATAAGAGGCAAACAAAATAAAAGGGCTGTCAAGAATTTTTCTGCTTAGTCAGTGTAAATCTGAAGGGAAGTTATATCTCTGTTATGTTAAAGATGGTTCTTTTTATGCAGGACTGATATCTTATCATGATGTTGATATCGTGTAGACAACAATGCAATGGAAGATTTAATAAAATGTAAGGGTTGCAAGAGCATGCAGAGATTTAACTGGTGGGTTTGTGGTGTGGTCCTGGCCAGAAGCCAGGACTGGGACTGTATCTAAAATAGAGCCGAGATAGTCAGCAAGCCCAGCGAAGACTCGACAGGGAGGTCACTGACACGGTGACTAGGGGTGGTCATTTAGAGGATCATGAATATGGCAGTATCTGTGACTTATCGTGAAGTTTAGAAGGACTCACAGTACCTCAGACCTATTCTTGTGGATGGAGTGGGGTCGGGGAGGGAGCCAGCAAAGTCGGCTACCTTGAGAAGCAGGTGCCCAGAAGCTAATACAACTTGGAAAATCCCAGTGGTCGGTACTGGGTGGGGAAAATGAACTAAGCCGATGTGGGCGTGCAAAGTGGAAGGCATAACAGGAGACGCAGGATTTCTAGTCTTGATGGGAGATTGGTCTCTCAGGCAGCATAAATGCGCTGAGGGAAGGAAGGAAATGTGAAGGCTGATGAGAGCAGATATCATCACAGCTGCGGTAACGGCAGCCAAAATGAAGGCAGGGTACTTTGTATGGGGGAATCTGGAGTTAAATAGCAGCATCTTCTATTTCTACAGATATTACCCCCTGGTAAGGACAAGCCCAGAGCTCAAGGGAAGGGCAGAGAAGAGGGTTTAAGTAGCCTCAGGTATCTACCTATCTGTCTACCAGATTCCTAGTGAAGAGGGATTAGTGACAGGAGAGTTGGGCGTGGTACGTATTTTAGCCATCACTAGTACACAGACATATACTTGTTCATCATAATTCACATTTGTCCTGTGGATCTGATTCTTGAGGTGTCATTTGCCTTTCTGGCTACCTAAACAGCAGCCCCCAATAGCAGAGGTCTTGATTTGGACCTCAGCAGAAACTACATTAATAGGGTCTGTTAGGCCAACCATGACAATGACCCATGTTCTGCAGTCTCTGTCCATGCTCCTGGATACAACTAGGTAACACAAAAAACATGGAGCTCTGCTGGATTAGGGACCAAGGGATCCAGGTACACTTATTCCTAAAACAATTATTGTGCGTCCACAACCTGCCAGACACTGTGTGAAGTGCTGACAGTGTGGTGAATAAATACAATAAGATCTGATCTTGACCCTTAAGAAAGATCATGATCTAGTGGGCAAAACAAGACATGTCAAGAAGGAAGCCGATTGAACAGATTGCTGAGGGAGTTCAGAAGAGGAATTGCCAAGCTTTCCTTGGGGGAATCAATAAAGGTGTTTCAAAGGAGCTCACTGTATCTTGAGGGATGAAAAGGAGTCTGATAGTGTTAGAGGAAAGGTATTCAAAAAAAGGAAAGACTCGTGAATATGTCAGGGGTGGGAAAAGGCAGGGTCTGTTTTGGAAATGACAACATGTTTCTTGTGGCTGGAGTACAGGATAGACCCGGTGGAGGATGAACAAGGGAAGCTGGAAAGGTAGTCTGGGCCCCGAGTTCCAAGATAGGGAACTTATCCTGGTAAATATGAGATAAGAAGAAGAGAAAGGAAAGATGGAGCACATTGGAGATTGAGGGGAATAGATGCTCAGAAGAGTGGTTTTGGAGAATGGAGATGGAAGCTGATTAGAGATAGTGATGCTTTAAATTCAACTCTATTAATTAGAATCATTGCGTGAATTATTTATATGCTTTGAGACTACTTTCCTTCATCAATAGCATTAGGAATTTGGACCAGGTGGTTTATGGGTTTGTTCCAGCTACACGTATGTTGAGATTAAGGGAAAACACTTCAATTTATAGATGGAGAAATTAAAGCTCAGGGGTCATTAGTGTCCAAAATCAGAAGCTTGAGACTGGTGGAGCTGCAATTCAAACCTATATCTAAACACTCCAATTCCTGAACTTACTTCACCAAGGTGCTGTTAAATCATTACCTGTGTTTCCCCCGACATTACTCTTATATTTTACATTCATAATCTCTACTTGGGCAAGCAAATTCCTTTGTTGTAACAAATAACACAGTCTTTCTCTCTGTGATATATCTGGTGAAACTCAATAATCTAGAGGCACAGTAAAATACAAAATGCACTGAGAAAGAGATTCCAGAAAGCAAGAAACTGGAAGTGATGGATAAGAAACCTGGTGACATCATTAACTTGCCTGTCTCTCACCTGCCGCATCAGATCAGTCACTGTATGTCACTGACTCCATCTACCAAATGTCTCATGTAGGTGTCCTCTCTTTCTTGTTCCTTCCTGCCTGGACTATCACCTAAGGCTTCTAAATGGTCTTTTCGTCTCCTGTGACTTCCCTACCTATATGCTGCAGTCAATTACCTTTTAGAGCCCAGATCTTATAGGATTCCTCCATTCCTGCAAAACTTAAAAGGCACGCCAACCTCAGCCTGGCATTTAAAACCTTGCACAATGCAACCCAGGCTTCCTTGTCAGCTTTAACTGCACCTTCATGATCCATTTTGTCCACTATTTCCTGCCTATCTTCCCAACTTTTTGGGCCCAAACTTTAGCCCAAATATTCCTCCTGCTAGAAAGGATTAATTTACTCACATCCACTTCTTTCTAACACTTATTGACTCGACCCCTGCCTCTCTATTTCTAATGCCACTGCTTTAGTTTAGACCATCTTGAGTCTCTCCTTGAAGATTACCGAAATAGTCTGTAAAGGCTCCCGCAGGCTCTAGCCCAATTACTTAGGCCAGAAGGCTCATTCAAGAACACACCTCTAATCACTGCTGTTTTCCTTCTGATGCTCTTTCCATAGACTCCCACTGAATTTAATTTACAATTTAAACTCTTTATGCTACTGACTGAATCGTGTTCCCTGCCACTGTCTAAATTCATGTATTGAAGCCTTAATCCTCAGTGTGACTATATTTGGAGATTGGGTCTATCAGGAGGTAATTAAGGTTAAATTAAATCATAAGGATGGGGCCCTGATCTAATAGGATCAGTGTCCTTTTAAGAAGAAATGCCAGAAAACGCTCTCTTACCCCTGCCCCCTCAAACACACCATGTAAGCACAAAGTGAGAAGGTAACAGTCTACAAGCCAGGAAGAGAGTTCTCACCAGAAACCAAATAGGCTGAAACCTAGATCTTGAACTTCCCAGCCTCCAGAATTGAGAAAGTAAGTTTCTGTTGTCTATGGAGTTTTGTGATGGTAGCCCAAGAAGACTAATACACATGGCATAGAATTTCTTCTATAAGCTGGTTGTTGTCATCTTCTCTAGACTAATCTATCACCTTTCCACTCTTATACCGTCTGTCCTATCATACCTAAACCCCTATATTTCCCAGAATTACCATGCTGCCTCTGGGCCACTGCACTATTAGTTTGGTGTGTCTGCAATGCCTATTTCCTCCTTATAGATCTGGTTAATTCTCCTCTTTCTTCCAAATTGAACTCAGATGGGTTAGGCTACCTTCTAATGTACTTCCATGACATTTAATGACCACATTTATTACAAAAGTCATCACACTGTATAACAATTATTCATTTCCTTGTCTGTTTCCTAGAATAGGTTCTTCGGAAAGGGGCTACTTTTCAAACCTCTTCATCCCTCTTTGCCTATTAGAAATATATTGAATGTTTGAATAAATCTGCTGTAATATTTTTATTTTAGAGACCAGTAGACAGGACGAACTTCCCTCTCAGCCATCTGTCAGCTGTTACTCTGAGAAGTTTATCTCTGTTTCTCTTTGTATGAATGTCCTTATCTGTCAACTTATGATAATGTCACTATGGTTGTAGACTGTTGAAAGGATTAATTATAAAATGGTTTATGACTATGGATAGCATCTTACGAAATGCTCAATAAAAGTTGATTGAATCCAAATCAAATCTGTCCATCCTTCGAGGACCAATTCAATTCTACATTTACAATGAAGCCTGTATAAAGATACAGAGGCAGAATTGATTCTTCCTTCCTCTTTCCTTTCTAAGCCTTTGTTTATAGCTTAGTTACAGCATTTACTGGAGTTTTCCTAACATTAGAGTGATTTATGCATATATCTGCTTCCTCTCCCCTTGTGATAAGCTGGGCTGGGCAGGGACCAGGTATTTTCCATCTTGCTGCTTTCAGCTCCCTAAATGAGTGTCTCACACTTAGGAGATGCCCAGAGGCATGTGCTGAAAGTGAGGAAGACAACAGTGAAATATGTCCTGTGTGCTGTGGTTTACTGTCTCTCATCTAATAGACTTCAGATTTTATGTAATATTCTTCGCAATTAATTTAGATATAATTTACTTACAACATTATGTTAGTTTCAGGTGTACAACATAATGATTCAATATATGTATATACTGCAAACTGATCACCACAGTAAGTCTACTTAACATCCATCACACACATAGTTACAATTTTTATTTTTGGTGATGCAAACTTTTAAGACCTACTCTCAGCAATTTTCAATTCACAATTTATTATTAAAACGTCAACTTGAGCTGCTGAATCTGCTCCCAGTCTTCCCATTTCTTAGGCATTTAGCTTTCTGTTGGTTAGAATTGAACTATCGGCTATGATTCCTTGATAAGGGTTTGCTTTTGAATTTAAATGGGATTTGAACTCAAATATGTGATTGAATTAGTCAATCCAGCCTACAAGCAAATAAGAAAAAGCAGATCCGTTTCCTTCTTCCAAGCTTCCAGTCTTCCTCTAGGAACCCCTATTGTCATAACCTTGCAAGGAGCCAGCTGTTAATTCTGGGTGGAGTCTCCACCACAGCATTATAAGGCAGAATGCAGATTGGGAGTTTGGGATTGACATGTACACACTGCTATATTTAAAATACATAACCAATAGGTACCTACTGTATAGCACAGGGAACTCTGTTCAGTACTCTGTAATGGCCTAAATGGGAAAAGAATTTGAAAAACAATAGATACATGTATATGTATAACTGAATCACTTTGCTATACACCTGAAACTAACACAACATTGTTAATCAACTGTACTCCAATATAAAATAAAAGTTAAAAAAAAATAAGGCAGAATATAGAAGTGAGGTGTTAGCTGACACACAATTGCCTGTTAACTGGCACACTGATGATTAATGAAAATGAATGAACCTTTTCTATTGTATAGTCTCGTAGCTGGTTCAGTTTCAATCCAATGCTTCCAAGCCATGAAAAAGTAAAGCTTTCATTAATGTTGTGCAGGGGTGAGAGAATGTTAAACAGATGAGATCGGGAATGTTCAGGGTGGTATGGTCATAGACAGGGAATGTTAAACAATTTCCCACTTTTTTTCTCAAGCAGGTAGGTGTTTTGTTTCTAAAGGAGAGTGCATCGTCTCCAAAATGGGTTTAGGAGTGTGCCTTTAAGGAAACTATCTTAAAAGAAAAGAGGAAGCCAGGAACCAGAAAAGGATTCTGGAAAGCAATCATAAATCCTGGGGAGATCAGATTTCTACTGTTTGATGGCAGAAGTGGTATGAATTCCAGCGTAAGTGCCTCTCTGGAATGAAAATGGCTCCTCTTGCAAAAAAGTGACTGGTGCTAAATTTCCCTAATTAGGACAGCGCCTTGTGCTGGGGTACAGTTCTGACAGTGAAGCCTGTTAGTTTGATAAATGAATTACTAGCGCTATTCTGCTGATTCCTAGACATAACGCTCAAGGTGCCCTCGGCTAGTCAACAGGGGTGGAAAACATATCCTCACACATTTGCTTCATGCCTGAAAAACAAGCAATTTAGGAGAAGACATCTGGATACAGAATTTGAGCAGTGCTCAGAGCCCATCAAAACATGGATTTCATGGCTTGGCGTCTGGTTGCTAGGCAACGTACCTCTTACATTCAAAACAGAGATGTAAAAGTAGATCCTGGTGCCAACTCCGGGTATTTCTCATTGGAAAAAAAATAGCCATGAAAGTTTTTCTTTAGGTCCTAGATATCTGATTTCCATGAAACTGAAGATCTCAGATCATTTCTCCTCTAGCCCTCTTGGTTTCCACATTCTGAAGTATTAGGCGGAGATTAACATTATATTTTAAAGTACTCTCAAATGAATGCTACATGAGTCTTGTAATATTTTTCTCAGCCCCCTAATTAATTGTGCTTTTAAAATTAGGTGCATACATTCATAATAATATGCTCTTCAAATATTTGGTTCTCATCAAGTTAGATGTATATACCAGAGGGCCAACCACAAACTAAATGAGATTTACTTTACTAAAAGTATGCTTCTGCTTGGCAAGGAGGCCAGGGAGGGCCCATGTAAAATATTTTCCATGTGTAGACTAGTTTGAAAAATGAACGTTCTTATAATACTTATTAAAATTAAGATAGATGTTAACTTATTTCCCCCTTGCTTTATCTATTTAAAGGTACTGATATATTTCAAAGCTTGGAAAACAAGAATTGTTAACTACCCAAACAAAAAACAAATCCAGAAAAAGCAACAGACAGAACATTTTGAATCACTGACTAGTTTTCTTTTTTTCTAAGAAGCAATTAGGAAAATTATGGGGCAGGAACTAGGGAGTATTGGGGTCTTCTATTAATGTTTATGGAATGTGTATTTTTATTCAAAAATGAAAGTGAACCATGAAAATGTTCAAAATGAACACTTTGCAGTAGTATGCCTACAAAAGTATTTTTTCTTCTGTCCTTAGAGAACTTCCTTCCATAAACTCTCTGAAGCCTCCTTCTTGGCAGCCCCTAGTGATGTAGCAAAGCAAGAAATCCAGACATGGAAAGTTGTGTACCAAAAAAAAAAAAGACTTGGAAACCAAATAAGAAAGGGATAGTTTTACAGGAGAACTTCACTTCATATGGAAGGCTACAAAAATGAATGTTCTTCCGTTTTAAAGATTAATGCTGTGCAGAAAAATTAAGGGATGGTTTCCAGGAGATCACTTCATGAAGAGAAAGGTTTTCCATGGTGCAAAGCACTGTGCGTCACCCACTTCTCCCTAAACTGCTGCCCTCCGGCATCTTTATTTACATGTGGTTTACATCTGTGTCCACCCCGTGAACCACAAGTGTTTCTCCACTCCAAATTTATCAACACTTTTCCTTCATACCAGAGGTGCCTTAGTAAAAATAGGAGAATTAGGTGGTGGAGCTATGTGATTCTGAAACCTCCTGCAAGCCATCATTGAATTTCCTGTCCTAGTTCTGGTCGTTCCCTTCGTACCATGATTTTGCATAATATTTCAAAGCTTCTAATCCTTCTCTCTATCCTGGATGGATCTCAAACACTTAAAGAATGAGCTTTCAAAGTCCATTCTTACCAGGCATCTGAAAGCATGACTCAAAACTGCCAATCAGAGTAGAGCTGTGAAAACTGAGGCTCAAAGCTCAAAACCAGTCCAGACTCCGTATCTGAATGTCACACTTTTGTGGCGGTCTACGTAGATATTGTGTTCCTCCCAGAACCTCTGGGCCTATAAAGATCAGTATTTTTTCCCTTCCTGTAACCCCCTTCCTTAAAAGAGGGAAATCCTGGGAAAACATTCCTTCATGTCTTGACTCTTTGCCCAGATCTTTCCGCACTGGGGCTTCAGAAACATTCATCCAAAACCCAAACATGCAAGCTGGATGTGACCCTTGACTGGCAGCTGTGGAGGACGGAGCAGTTCTTGCTGTGCATTGTAGGACTAGGCAAAGGAGTTGCTAAGGAACCTCACAAGATTGGGTTTCTATATCCTCCTGGCCATCCCCAATCCCTTCCATCCAAGGAAGCAAGATTCCACCAAGCTGGATATGTAAGAACTCCATTAGGAAGCCAGATTGGAAAACAAGTCCTTCCTTTGGAAAGTCTTCCCTTGACTTATGTCTTGAAAGGGGTTCAAGTAAGAAGGTATGGACATTTACAAAGGAAGATGGTGGATAAAAGTGACTACAGTGAATGAATCATCAGCCCTTTCCATTAGGTTAGACAAAGTTATATCTTTGGGTTCATTAGAAAGTAGATGATCCCTGATTCCAAAGACAAACTTGCTTTCCCCCTTTTCTCATTTAACGACGCACATTTTCCCAAGCATTCTAGCTCCATTTTACCATATTTATGCATCTATGACTGCGTATCTCAGACTGGAGACATCCTGCCTGTTTGACTGATTGTGTAAGCAGGTCTTGGTCATTTAAGGCTTGAATTGCTCCAGCTCTATCCCGAATACAGGAGCAGAGTTGGAGGCTGGCTGGGTTTCCTGCAAGAAGCAGGGAAGCAAACCCATGGGGGCAGGCGGTTTGTGGGAGAAGCAAGGCTGTCAACAAGGCTGTCCCGTTGACCTACCTCCGTACTCCGGGGCTTGAACCACTCACCCAGGCGGGACCTACCTCCCGAGTAAACAGGATGGCCGCGTCGTAGTGCTCCTCGTGGTCATCCCCCAGCTGGTTGTGCTGGTGCTGCCATTTGCAAAAGTTCTTGAGCGTGGCGGCCGCGTTCTTGCTCACTTCCAGGCTCTTGTCTTTGTCGCCCAGCACCACCACCTTCACCACGACCAGGCGGATGTGGTTCTCGATGCTGGCGTGACTGTACAGCTTGTTGGCGATGGAGGCCAGGGTCAGGAGGTAATGCTGCAGGCCCTGGCCGTACATCCGCGCCATGGACGCGTCGGCCACCAGGAGCAGCTCCACCTGGCGGGCCCGGGAGACGGAGCGGCGCCGCCGCCGCCGCCACCACGTCTGTGGTCCCTGACTCCCATCGGACGAGGGAGCTGACTGGTCCGGGAGCTGCGGGGCCAGCGCCCAGCGTCGGTCCGGGCTGCTGTGCGCCGGGGGGCGCTCACGGGGCCCTGGCGGGGACGTGGGGGTCTCGCAGCTGGTGCGAGGAGGCAGGGCCTCAAAGCTGAAGCCCTCGCGGGTGTAGACGTGCAGGATCCGCGCGGACCCGTCCCCGTACACGCGCCCGGCCTCCGCCTCCGCCCAGGGCGCGCGCAGCAGCGGCTTCAGGGTGTAGCGCGCGTGCTTGACCGCGAAGAAGCCGTCGAGACCACCGCAGAGGTCAAAGACGGCCAGAGAGCGGGGGCTGCCGTCCACCGTGCCCCGGTAGAAGCAGTGGCCCCGGTGGCGCCGGGTCGCGTTCGGCCCGCCTCCTGCGGGCACAAAGCCAGCGGCGCCCACCGAACCATCCCGCTCTAGGTCCAGGAGGAACCTCCGGCCGCCCGCGTAGATCAGGTAGCCCACCTTGCCGCCGCCCGAGTAGAGCTGGTCGACGTTCTGCATAAGCCCGCGGCTCCTGCGCTGCGGCGCCAGGGGGTGAGGGTGGCCGGGAGGCTCGGCCGGCTCCTGCGCCTCCTCCCCCTGCCGCCGGCTGGCCTGGGCGGCCGCCGCAGCAGCCCGAGGCTGCCCGGCTTTATCCTGGGCAGGTGCCGCGGCGGCGCCGGCCGCGACCGGGGGCAGGCGGAGCGCGCACAGCAGCAGGGACGCCCACCCGAGCAGCATAGTGCGCTGCCCGCGGGGAGGGGCTGCGCGACGGGGACTTTATGGGTATTTGTTATTCGCTCTGGAAGTTAACCGGGGCGGGAGGTGGGGACACACATACACTTGCTTGCAAGGTTGAGTCAAGTGTCGGAGGGAGGGGGACCCGGCAGCAGCGCCAGCCGGTCCCGGCCGCGATGCCAGCGTGCGAACTTTTCTTTGTTGGTTTGGAAAATGTTTGGATTCGTGCTCCCGAAAGAGGAGAAAAATAAAAAAGAAAAAAAAAAAAAAAGAAAAAGAAAAAGAAAAAAGCCGGGTTGTGGAGATTCAGCAAGTACGAGAAAAGGGGAAAAACCCCAGTCCAACCCCAGCCAGGATTGGGGCACCGAGAAAAGTAAGGAAGGTGCCGCGCACCAGGCGGGCAACTGGTGCGTGCTGCCTCCAGCCCCCTTGCTGCTCGGGACCCGCCGGCAGCAGGGGTTCCAAGCTCCGGAGCCCGCTTCCTTTCTTATTTTGTGGGTTTCCTTGACTCTACTGGAACCGGGAGGAAGGGAAGGAAGAGAAGAAAAAAGGCCATAAAAATTAAAACAAAAATGCAAGGGGCGGCCTGCGGCGAGCCAGCGAAGCTGCGCGTCCGTGTCCCTTCGGATGCAGTGTCTTCCTGCCCGCCGTCATCCCCAGTCGGCCGCTGCGAGCGCGGAGAGCAGCGCGAGCGCTGTGAAGATGCGAGGAGGTGGAACAATGAATTTATAGCGGCATGCCATCCTGCAATGGCAATTTCAACAATTCGTCACTGCAAGCTGCCTCTTAAAGGGAGAGCTTCCCCCACCACTCCCACCCTTCCTGGTCCGCGCCTAATCAGATGGGGGAGGGCGGGCCTGGGGGGTGATCGAGGAAAGGGCGACCGCGGAGGAGGAAGGGACCCGGTGAGGTGGAAGGAGGGCGGGGGGTGGGGGGAGGGAGGGAGCAAGGGCGAGGGGGAGAAAAGTATTTGAGTAAGAAAAACAGATTTCTTTGGTCTCATTTAAAGCCACAGCGGCTGGGGTTTGTCTGATATTTCACAATCAATCGGGGTTGGCTAACCTCGGCTTACCTCATCTCCTGACGGGGTGTTTTGGTATGTTTTTAAAGTTACTGAGACGTTTCAAGTCTCTCTCTGCCCCCTTTTCTCCTGCTTTTCTTTCCCTCGGTAGGAAGTTCCTGACGCACGTTTTTGCCCTGTGCACGCCGGTGCGCTCTGGCCTCGTAGACCTTGCAACCGCATCCATCAGCCAAGGGCTTTCAGCTTCCCGTGCGCCCCCTCGCCCCGCTCTCCCGGTACCGGTTTCCTCCCTCCGCATCCCTCGGACTCTTCGCTCTCGCTCTTGGACGCACGCTAGGTTCGGGCTTCGGGTGACTAACTTTTCCCAGCCACCAGCAGAGTGGCCGGGCAAGCGGAGAGCCGCGAGCGCTTCCTGGCGCGTCTCTGCGCCCCGAGGGCTGAGGTGTCCCCGGGGCAGGGCCGCGGGAGGCCTGGGAACTCCGCGTCTTTGTGTGCGAGCCGCGGGCTACCCCCTTTCTCAAGCGCGCCTTTCATCCGCGCCCACGATCTGTCACTTAATCCCGGATGACTGGAACTTCCTTTGCTTTGCTTTAAGAAGGCGAGGGCGGGAGGGGGGGAGAGTTAACTCTTGAAGGGAATTGCGCTCATTTTTTTTTTCTCCCCATAAGATTAGGAAAAAAAAAAAAAAATGTGCCCACACTTTTCTCTTATTCTTTCGTCTAAAATAATATTTAAATGATAAATACCCATATATGTATTTATTTCTCCTAAAACAACCACCACCACCCTTGGCCCTGACCTACTATCATTCTCAGAAATTCCTTTTGGGTGAAAAAGAAGACTTTTGGGGGGAGGAAGGGCGCAGGTTGGTGTTTATTAGTATCTGAGTGGTATTGTTACTGCTACTTGGTTTCTGTCTCCTCTTTCTTTCCTCAAATTATCAACTCTAGTAGAAAAGAAGGAAAGTCCGACTTTCTAACCACTACTGATAATGGTTAGAAGGTCTACTGTAGGGACAAGAGCACCTTCCTTCCCCGTTATTCCAAGATGAATTAATGAATACATCAGTGAAAACTGAATCTGCTGTATAGTTAGTACATTTCTGTCTTTCTACCTTTGTTTAATTCACAGAGATGCATGCCAAGGATCGCAGGGGCACCTCTGTGCACTCCAGGCTGCTGGTGGTTTTTTTGTATCTTTGTTAAGAGGTCTGATGACTGTTTCAGGGAATCGGGAGGGTCCTGAACTGGCTTGAGGTCCTCTGAGTAGCGATGAACCCGGGAATCCCAGAACTGCCCAGCAGTGATGCCCATTGCCCTGTGCCTGGAACACCCTCTGGAGTCACCTGGAAGGAGGGGTGAAGCGTGTTTTGAGAGTTAGTTCTCACTTATAAATGAACTGGGGATCATTGGGGCTCCCGGACCACCCAATAACTTCTAGTGGATTCTGAAATACCTCAAGATCTGGGAGGAAGTTCTATTGCTGAAGGCCATTGCCTTTTAATTCCACGACCCCTCAGTTTCTCAGTGGTCAGCTGTCCAAGGCCAATACTACCAGTTGAATATTTTGAGGAACCAGAGACAATCAGAATCAGGAAATAAAGGAGAACCTAGTTCCTGAAGTCTTCCTGTTCCCCCAGTAGCCTTCAAGTTTGTGCCGGCCATTCTGTCTTCAGTGGCCATTGCCTGTGCCTTTAGATAGGATTTGTTATTGTTATTATTACCAATTTCAGAAAAAAGTAGCCCAATATTCGTCACTAAATACCATCTCTAAAACAACTTGGATTCATTAATTTTAACCCTTTCATCATTGTTAATCTCAAAGGATCATTTTGATAGAGAAGCAGATGGCAGTGGTGTAAATTAATTATAATTATTTGAATTCACAGATTTCATATTTAGCATCTAAAGAAATTCCAAATGAATTTTCTTCTTAGTGAATGAACATCTTTCTCCTCTCTCAGAAACACTGCATTTCTCACATGAATCATGCCTCTGAATTTTATGCCTTCAGTTTTAATTACATAATGATATTTGTACTCACATAGATTATTCGAATTTTTAGAAATATGTTGAAGGAGAAGATAGATACAGATAAAGCTCCAAACGTGACTATCAAGTACTAAATATAAATATAACCACATATTCACAAGGACAGGAACTAATACAGCTTATAAATTTAATGAGTAAATTCTTACATATTCAGAACATTTCTAGTTGGATATAACCTTTTTCTTTTCCTGTGAAAATAACTTGGGCACTTTAGGAAGTTCATTTGGTAACACTTTAAAAATATTACCCTTGTGGATTAGAATGAATATTCCACAAATGTTCCAGAAAAGTTAATGTCTGTCAGTCCAGTAATATACTTTGCACTGGCTAAAAGTAGCCCGTGTTTTTCTTTTTAAAGAAGAAAAAGAACATGTATGAGGAATCATGTTTAGGGGGACAATTTGCTACTTCGTTATTTCATTATTCCAAGTGACAGTGTTACTTGTGCATACTTAATGAGAAGTTTCCACTGCATTTCTAGAGTATATGACCACACCTGATGTGTAATTTTACATTTCCCCAAAGGAAGAGAGACTTTCTACTCCAGAATGTTACAAGTTGGAAATTATCTTAGAGATTATCTAAGAGTTGAGACCAAAGTGAGTTGCCTGGGAGTCAAAAGTCCACTAGTGGCCAGCTCTCCTGCAACCTAAATTCCTTCCCCCTGATTTGATGGGCAATCCACAACCTCTCTTAAAATCCACCCAGTGTAACAAATATCTGTCGAGGGCCCACTGCAAAGTGCTCTGGAGGTTCTCTGGAAACATATAAAAATGAATAAGGCATGATTAATGTTCAAAGATGCTGACAGTTCAGAGATGGAGCCAACTGTACCAAGAGATACTTGGAATGCAAACTGGAAAATGCAAATAGAGAGGGGAGAAAAAGCAAGAGAACAACTTCTGCAGGTGCTTTGAGCTGTGTATTTCCAGTACAGCTTCACTTCAGAGGATGTGTATATCCTTGTAAGTAGGATTTTCTCAAATTTCCATTTGCTAAAGTGTCATTTCCTCCCCTTCCCCCATCTATGATTTTAATGCTAAAAGTGAGGAAATAAGTGACAATAAAATATTCCCCTCCAGTCAAACACCTGCTCCTTACCTCCCAAGTAGGAGAATGACAGCCTGTCAACTCTGTAATAGTTTTCCTTTCCCACATCAGGATCCCTACCCTAGGTCTTGCTGTATTTTGAAGTCCCTGAGTATCATGTCCCTGAGTGGCAGGATGCTGGATGCTGGGAGGAAAGCAGCTCCACTGCTGCTTGAGGCCCTATATGAATGTTCTGAAGATTCTAGGTCAGCCTTTTTCCTCAAGTGCCACTCAACTTTGCAAATTCCAGTTCTCAGAAGACTTGCTTCAAAACCAAAGGTTATTTTAGATACCTCATAGAAGTGTAATAATGCAGGATTTGTTCTTCTGTGACTGGTCGATTTCACTTCGCATAATGTCCTTCAGGTTCATCCATGTTGTCCACATAAAACAGTCAAACTCATGAAAGCAGAGTGTAGAATGCTGGCTGCCAGGGTCTAGGGGGAGGGGGAAATGGAGCGTTGCTCTTCAAGCGTATAAAGTTTCAGTTATGCGAAATGAATGAAATCTAGAGATCTGCTGTGAAACATCGTGCCTATAGTTAACAATGCTGTACTGTATGCTTAAACATTTATTGAGGGTGGATTTCATGTTAAATGTTCTTAACACAAAAACGAAATGAAAGCCGAAGGTTACACTTGGGGAATAGGGAAAGGAGTGTATGCTACCTTCGATATGAATCCTAAATTTTTAGAGGGTAAAACTATTACCTAAACTATCCTTCTCTTTTTTCCTAACCCTTTACCTCCCTCTCCAGCTCCTCCTATAATCTACAATGGTGTACACGTCAGTGTACACGCACGATCTCGCACGTATTAGACACACAACACACAGCAGCACGTGTGCACCTGTGCACACGCTTCGCCCTAACTCGGTTTCCCATCTAGGCTGTACTGATGTGACGAGGGGATAGAACGTCCTGAGAAAATAAGAGAGGGTATTATGCCAGCTCTTCCTTTCCCCTTGCAGAGAAAACTTTCTTGAGACCTTCACTGTAGAGGGTTTTTTTCTTAGGGAAGTATACCACATTTCTGATAAAACTCAAAACCATTTTCTCTGGTCTCTGCTTAGGACATATTACAGAATGGTCTACCTCTTGTGACAGATAACATATGCTTCAGAATCAGTGTTATTTAATTTTATAAAGAATAAATTTTGGGCAAAGCTAGATTTTCATTTTTTTATATGCAGAAATTTTATACAGTATAAAAGTCTTCAAGTGAGTAATGTACATGGTATCATTTAAGACATACAGGTGCTATCTGTAAAGTAAAACCGACAAGTGTTTTTATGCTGACCAGCTGTGAAACGTTGTTTTAGCTTTTCTCACACAAATATGCACATATTACTTTCTTTTATGAGTTACTCAAGTTCTTTTTTTTTTTTTTTCTTTATTTTCCAAAAATCATCTCAAAATCAAACGTTACTGGAAACACATGGAAAATCAGGAATTTCCAGCCTAGAGTAATTTGAAACATTTGAGGTTTTTATTTTTTCCTTCATGATGGCAAATTTAAGCAAAGATTTCAAATTGCTTAATGAGTAGTTGTTGCCACTGTAATTGTAGCAGGTAAGAATTGTTGTTCCATAGCCCTACAACTAGTTTTTGGGGTTTTTTAAAAATTAATTTACTTATTTATTTATTTTTGGCTGTGTTGGGTCTTCGTTTCTGTGCGAGGGCTTTCTCCAGCTGCGGAGAGCGGGGGCCACTCTTCATCGCGGTGCGCGGGCCTCTCACTATCGCGGCCTCTCTTGTTGCGGAGCACAGGCTCCGGACGCGCAGGCTCAGTAGTTGTGGCTCACGGGCTTTGTTGCTCCGCGGCATGTGGGATCCTCCCAGACCAGGGCTCGAACCCGTGTCCCCTGCATTGGCAGGCAGACTCTCAACCACTGCGCCACCAGGGAAGCCCTTTGTTTGTTTTTTTAAGTAAAGTTTACATGGTAGCAACACTTTGTTCAACCTCTGCAATATCACAGTCTCCTTGGAAACCAGTGAATCTCTCCTTATTAAAAGTATTTGCCTCATTCTGGTCAGTAAAGTAAGAAGCGGAAGTTAGTCCAAACAAAGCTGATAAACATCAATTGGAGCCTGCCTGCCTCGCCCCTGGCTAGTAAGGAATGAAGACAGTGGCTGCCTAATCAATAAGCTTACCTTCCGGAAACCCATGTGCTGGTTGCTTAGGTGGTTTAAGAAAGAAATACAGAGTATCATTTTTCATGACTCTCCATGGCCTAATACATACCCGTCCAACACACACTTAGACAGGAACTAGCAGGTGGAAGGAGCAGTTACCCTGGCTATGATCCTACATGAGGATGGGGGTGCAGGTAAAAAGCTTGCAGTGTTCCCTTATTTTACTTCACAGGTGTCCCTCTTCCTATACCCCTCTTCCCAAGCCCCGAATCATGGCGGAAACAGGAAGTAACAATGCCGCTATTACTTACTGACTTACTGAATAAAGATTTTATTCTCAGTTCCAAGAAGGAGCCCATTCATGACAATCACCATCAACTCTCCCTCTTTTCTCCTTCCCGTTAGCCCATCCTGAACCTGTTGGAAACTCCCCTTTCACCTCTACTGACGTGACCCAGGGTCCCAACGAGGTTGTTACCTCTCATCTTTAAGAATATGACTAGATGGGCTTGAGGCAGCAGGAAGAGAAGAGGAAATAGAATTTGATTGAGTTATAGTTGAGGGAACTCATCTTTGCCCACATTTTTCTGTATTTGTCCCCAAAGCCAGACTCTTATTTTGCTCCTTCATTTTTCTCATTTCGGGATCCTCTTTCAAGCCATCTACACCCTTTCCAGTCTATATACGTGATGAAGCAAGATTCCCCTTGTCCTTCAGGCATTTGGGGCGTCACATTCTATTAAGAACAGAGCTGGGTAGGAAAGAATGAGGTTGCGGTGCTGTCACTCATGAAACTCAGACCTACATTCAAAATCATCTTCTCAAAGGAGTCCTCACCAGATCTGCCCACAGTCATTATCAGACCTTGATAGTCCATGTCAGTTTGGATCCAAATGTTTTAAGTGGCTGTTGAATTATACCTGAAAGAGCTCTTTTGACTCATGACTTTAGAATTAATTACCAGTAGTTGGTTGTGAATTACTAAACACATATTTACAATGAACTATATAATCTCTAGCCTGTTTTCCTGCATCTCAGATCTTCATTTATTTCTGCCAAAGCAGTAATCAAATCGGTCAGTATTTTATTCACCTACTTGCTCATGAGATTTATTTTAGAAAAGTGGGTTGAGGAAAATGATGCAGGTTGAAACTAAATAAGGCAGAGGCATTCACAGCAGGAAACTATCAAGTATGACATAAAGAAAGCCTCTCATATGTTTCACAGCTAAATTCTACAGAATTTTCAGAAAATCTAAAAATAATTTAAAAAAAATTAGTAGTCAGAGGATTAAAGGGTAAACTATCCCAACTGGACTCTCTGCTAGCTTTCAGCCACACAATTTATTCTCCAAAAAATGCAAAATAATGTTTTGCTTTGATCATTGACAAGTTTAATGGTTGGGTTCCTCCTACACAAGTAAACTTTTTGCATGCCCAAGATAACTCCATGTATCAGAATTATTCTTGGCCTCTTTCTCTTCCTTCTTTCTCTTTTTCCCTCCCTCACTCTCCCTTTCTTTATGCCTGTCTTTTCCACTAGAATGCATGCGCCATGAAAACAGGACCAATGCTTATCTTTATCACCTTGTAACTCCAGTTTCTAGCTTGGTAACTTGCAAATGGGAGGCATGAATAGATACATGGTAACTATACAAAACATCTATGTTAACTATTTTTTAAAAGTATTTGTGCATGTGTTTTTTGATATGTGTCTGTCACCTTTCTTAACCATTCTTTCTCTAATAATAAATCCACACCTTTTCAGGGAACCCTAATCCACATGTTTGAGTAAAGCTGATCCCATTTCTGTCCCCTTCCCACAGGTCTGGGCACTTGACACCAAACCTGGCAGCTCAGAGCTCCCCATAGACCTGGCCATAGAAATTGGTCCCAGAAAGAGCTCTGCCCATTGTTTTCTCACTTGGGACATTTGCCCAGGTCATTAGGCAAATGTACTTTTCTTTCCATGATCAAAAGATGTAAGGACCATGTACTAAAAACGGAAATCTAACTGCTGTAAAACACCCACAAATTCTCAGTGGTCTCACACAATTGAAGTTTATTCTAACTGGTATAATAAACACCCTCAAATTCTCAGTGTTTTCACGTAATCGTATTTTCTCCTTCGATATCACAGTTCTTTGTAGGTTGATGGCAGGTGGGAGGCTGCTCCATGCAGTCAATCAAGAATTCAACCTTGTTTCATCCTGTGATCCTACCCCATTCCTCACCTGTTGCCTCTGAGGCTGACTTAGAAAGGGAAGAAAGAGGGTAGATAAGGCATTCTCTCTTATTTGCCTCTTCCAACAGTGGCATACTTCATTTCTCTTAACAGTCCGTTGGCATAACTAGCCTTAGGGACCAACCCAGATGTAAGGCAGAGGGATGCAGGTGTGAACCCAAGAAGAAAGGGAGTGAAAACAACATTTAGTCAGTCTCTGATGATTGCCATTTATCTTAGAGATGCCACCAATGGAAAAAGATTAAGAATGAAGCCAAGCAGTGGTGAGAAAGAGAACAAGAGGGAGAAAATAAGAAAGAGGGAGAAAAAAAAAAAGAAGACAGTAACATTAGAAACCTTGAATTCACAATGTCAATAAGATCTTTACTTTTGTTTATGCTAGCTTAATTAGAAATTCTGTCACCTAAAATAGAAATAATCTGAATGAACACACTCCTGTTTTGCTTGCTACACTATATGTAGGCCTAAACACGATGCTTTGCATATGGTAGACAGTCTAAATATTTTTTGAATCACGGATTATAGGAATGAACACTCAATATTAGTATATTTGTCTGATGTTAGCTGTCAAACTTATACTAATAAATGCATCACACAGTCTATCATTATATTTCCTGTTATTCTGTTTCTTGTCACTGATGTGTCTCATGATGATCTGTATCAAAATTTTCAACACTTTTTATCTGGGTTGATTCACTTATTGCAGAAATTTTCACATTTATGATTAGTTAAAACTGAGACTTCATTTGTACTTCTTTGATTCTAAATCTGTTTAATCCTATTAAACACTGCAAATGTCTGTGAAATTCTGGAACATAAGGACACCTAACATCCCTCTGATGTGTGCTCTGAAGAGATGTTTGGCTCCCTGCCCCCTCTCTGTGCTGACCCCGCAGTGTGGAAAGATAGTCATCATGGGGCTTTGGTAATTAGAGGAAACCACCAGAGCCAAACATCATAAGAAAATTCTTCTACTGAACCGTGAGGCAGGGAGTAGCAGAAGATTTACTTTGTGCCAACTTGCTGTATGGCTGAGCACATCCCTCCAAAACAGCAGCAAGAAGCCAAAATGCCCAAGATTCTATGTCAGCCCAGGCACTGTCTGTGATCCTTTGTAATTTAGAAGTCATTTAGACCCTTTGTTGCACCTGTTTTTCATGTGCCAAAGACTGACGATTGTAACACTTACCTTCCTGGGTTCTTATAAAGATTGAGTTTAAATGTGTATGAAGTGCCTGGTGCACAGCAAATAAATAATATATTACTATTACTATTATTATTATTATTATTATTATTATTATTATTATTCCACTACGGCAGTTGCGGATTTAGTTTTAACTCTTTCATGTCCATTTATATTTTGGCTCAGAGTGTGTCTCTGACTGTCCTGAAAGGAGGTTTTGAAAGAACATCACTAAGGCTGTGAAGAATAAAGATACTTAAAACATTCCAGATGCTAAATTTGGAGAAAAGCCTGATGCAAAGTGGAAATTCCAAAAGGGTTTAGAGAGAAGTATCTTCTAATGGTCATTATTACCTCTGATGTCTGAGTGAACGGTAAAGAGGAATTTAAAGAAAAAACTTTATTTTTTCCATTCATGTCTTCTTGTGTTTATATTCCCTGATGGTTTTGAAGTCATTTGTGTGCTTGTTTTTTTGTCCCTCTGCCATGTGCTAGACTGCCATCGTAGAGTATAGGGACCATCACCCCCATCTACACATACCGCCAGAGCCTAGCACATCAGACCTTATAGTCTGTCCACAACATTTGCTTTAATTTATTTCAATTAAATTAATCTCCTTTAATCCCACAGGGTTTAAGTGAGGAGAAATAAAGCACAAAATATTTAGTTTCTGTTTCTTTTCTATAATCTTGATCTGAGTTCAAGGAAAAGAGAAATAGTTGTAGCTTATGAAAGCAATCATGACCATCTATAACACAGTCTAGTAGAAACTTCTAGAACCCCATGTCCAGGAGAGGATATAAATGGTGACAATACGATACAGGTTGTTCGTACTTGAGGGAAGACTCAATGACACTTATCTTTCCCATCACATGATATAATATATGGGACCCTTAGGGTTAGTGGACATAATATTCACATTTCCAGTTTCTTGGTGGTTCCTGGAAGAACTTAGGTACATAGTACACAGCAATTCATAATTTGGAATGTGGTCAGCCTAGGTAGTTGCCTGGTATTTCGGTTCTGGGTTTTGTTTGTTTGTTTTGTTTTGAAAAGTCCTTATCACACAACAAAAAGCTAAGGTAAAGAGATTAAACAAAAAACGAAAACCACAACTTTTTGTTTCTTTAAAAGAAGCCATCCAAATCCACAGACTGTGACCTTATTTGGAATTCGGGCTGTTGCAGATTTAGTTAAGATGAGGTCATACAGGGTTAGGGTGGGTCCTAAATTCAGTGACTGGTGTCCTTATAAGACACAGATACAAAAAGAACAAACACACAGAGGGAAGATGGTCACGTGAAGATGGAGAAGATGGAGCAGAGATTGGACTGATTCAGCAGCTATAAACCAAGGAAAGCCAAGGATTGTGGACGACTACCAGAAGCTAGGAAGAGACAAGAAAGGATTCTTCCCTAGTGCTTTTAGAGAGCATGTGACCCAGCTGACACTAATTTTGGACTTCTATCCTTCAGGATGTGAGAAAATTAATTCCTGAGCCAAATGTTTTGACCCCAAAATAAAAAAAAATTAAAAAACTGAAAACAGACATTTATTGTCTGTTATTTAAAACAGACGTTTCTTCAAAGGAGGTCACTATTGTTATTGGTGGTAGAAGTGAAGAGAACACAAAGTGTAAAGCAGTTCAGTTGTGCTTTAAGACAGAAAATAAAATGGCTAGATTTGAAAAGGGAATTCAGTAAAGGCTCAGATCTACCATGTAAACAATTTCACTAATGTTGCCCAGAGGTATAAGAAAAGGAAATAGTTGGGACGGTGACTCCAAGTGGTTTATGCAATGCAGTTTACTCACCAGTGAGATAAACATTTGGAAAAAAGCTGCAAGATGGCGAAATGTATTAGGTACAAAAAGCACACAACTGTGGGTCTCCATTAAAATAAGGTTGAAGAGAAAGTCAAAAATGCAAACAGAGCTACAAATGGTGAGGGCAAGACAGTGGCAATTGGACTAAGCATGACTAGAGTAAATGTTGGTTTGAAACTTCCCGAAGCATTTTATTTTTCAACACATGTGAAATCAACAAATGCATTATTTGACTCATTGCCCCAGAAGTGTTCTCTTGAAGTGGAGAAACTCATAGTGGAGAAAGAGCATGTTCAATAGAGGAAATTTCTTCCTAAATATTCATTCGTCCATGAGATGGGTAGGAAAACACAAGGATTTAAGGAGGCCAAGGATAAACTGACTCATCTACTTTTGTGGCAGAGTAGCATATTTTGGGATTAAGACTCACTTGTTTTCCTGTTCTGTCATTTCCCAACATTAAGGGACTTGAATAAGAACTGCCTTAATGTTTATTGACATTCCATTAAAAACAGTATAAAGCATGGTCAAATTCTTTTATTTTTTTCTTTCAAAAATGTCCACAAGTACTTTGTGCTAAGATGGCATTTTAAAATGAGTGTCTTCTGAATGTTTTCTTGGCATATCTATAGAGTAGAATACTTTGTCTATACTTTCTTTTTCTTCATGTTTTTGTTGAAACAAGGGGAAAAAAATTTCCATCCTCTAGAAAGCAGTGAATCCCAAAAATTTGGGGGTCCCTCTGTCCCTTTAAAAATGATTGAGAACCCCCCAAACTTTGGTTTATGTGGGGTTCTCAGTATATGATTATATCTACTGATAGTTACCATAATAGAAAATAGAATTGGAAAAAATAAATATTTGTTGATTCATTTGTAATAATAATAAAACTATTACATGCTAACGTAGGTAATATATTTTTAGAAATCAGAAATCTTGAAAATAAAAAATGTATTTTTAAAGTATAAAACTATTTAAATTACTTTCATTGTTCTGGGCCTAGGTCTTCATTTATACATGTGACTGAATGACAACACAGAAGGGCGATGCCATTGGAAAAAAAAGTTTAATTTATTCATAGTTCCTTAGAAATGACAGGCACAACTTTCATCACAGGACCACTGGAGGAACACCAGGTTTTAGTCAGGAAGCAGAAACAGGAGCTGGGGAAGGCCTAGGCTATGACCTTTCTCTGGGTTTTCACTGGAAGGAGGCAAGGCAGTGCAGGGTCAACAGTTTAGGAATATCTAGTTTGCGTAATTTCAGTGGGCTTTGAGCTATAGGTGTGGGCTTCAGTTGCCTGGCTTTAGTTCCCTGGGATGATTAAGGCAGAGGGAATTGTCAACTATAGTACAAAGACCGGATAGAGGATCTTCTGTTGTATGAGGGCCACATGATAGAGGAGGTGTGGCTTTGCATTGGTTGGTTTGCATATCAACGGTATGTTCCCCAGCTGAATCCCTGAATCACCTTCTACCTCTAAGAATCTGCTAGCCCTGGGAGGTGTAGTCTCTCCCCAGCCAGAAAGGTTTTTTTAAGATGTCAAAACATCATAATATACAGGGAAAAAAAAAAAAAAATATATATATATATATATATACACAAAATACATCCATAAACTCTGCATACAGTTGAAGATAGTAATTTGGAAGAAGGTATTGAATTCATCAAGGTGCATCTGTCTTAGTTTGTTCAGGTGGCTTTATAGAATACCAAAACCTGAGTGGCTTATAAACAACAAACATTGATTTCTCACAATTCTGGAGGCTGTGTGTTTAAAATCAGGGTCCAGCATGGTCAAGTGAGCCCAAGAAAGACTCAGTCACATTAAATAACATTCTGAAGGTCACACATAGCTAGTAAAGTGGCAGAGTTTTTTTGAACTGAGTTTATTTTATTGCAAATTTTGTAGTTCTAACCACTATGCTATACTCTACGATATGAAGTGGCTTACTTTAAAAAAAGGTTAAAAAAAATCCCTGTTCCTTCCTAAGCTCTAGATAGAAGCTTGTTAAATAAATATCTTTCTAAATGTTAAATTTTAATGATATATTGGAAAATATTCATTGACTTTTTTTTTTTTTCTTTTTGCTGCTCAGTCTGTGGTCAGATGGGCCACAGACTTCTTATTGTATTCACGCAAGGTGCAAGGGAGCTCTGTGGGGTCTTTTATAAGAGCACTAAACCCATTCATTAGGGTTTCACCTTAATGACCTAAACCACTCCCAAAGGCCCCACCTCCTAATGCCATCACATTGGGCATTAGACTTCAATACGTGAATTTTGGGAGGACACATTCATTCAGACCATAGTAACATCATATAGAGACAAAAGAGCAGGCAAAAGATGTGGGTATTAATCAGGAAGGATCCAACAGACTCAGAGAACAGAGAGGATGGTTGAGAAGAAGTATATAAAGGGAAAATATTTGATGTTTCCAGAATTCATTAGATCAAAAGTTTACTCTGAGTATCAAAATGAATTAATAAAAATAATTTCTATTTAACTTATTGCTCTGAATCTTCCTAACATAAAGGATTATATAGTAAAGGTTACCAGAGTGAGGGGAAACCCAGATAAATATTTAGCAGACTTTTGGTCAGCAAAAAATAGGTAACAGAAAACAGTGGGTTAAGATCTTAAAAAGACTGAAGGGAAAACATTGTAAGCCTAGAATTTTATACCCAGCCATATTATTTTCCAAGAATGAGGGCAAAATGGAGATCAGAAAATTTTTTCCAAGACTATGAAATTTTGCCATCATCCAATAGGCCCCTATATAGGAACGGTTAAAGTATAAAAATTAGCAAGAAGAAAGGTCAGCACAGAGGAGAAGCATAGAATACAAGATAAAATGATAAATGCAAAATTGACATAATATGTTGATTAATATACTGAATTTTGACATAATGGCAAAAACAGCACATTTTGTATGCTTTTTCTTAAAGCATTTATCTAAAATAATAAAAATGGTGGAGTTTATTACGAGCTTTAATAAAGGAGCCAAACTGAAAGAGCTCTCAAGTGACTAAAGATGGGACAATTTCAGCAACAAAATAAATGAAGTATTATTGGATTATAACCCAGAGTGTATAATGAATATCCATGAAATCATGTGGATACAAATATACTATTGAAAAAGTTAAAAAAAGAGACAAATTTCCCACACAATATGTAAATACAGTGCCCCTTACATAGATGGAGCTTAGCTCTCCAGCCCCTTGAGTATGGGTTACACTTAGTGATTTGTGTCCAATGAGTAGAATATGGAAAGGGGAGAGAATGCCTACAAACTCTACCGTGCCAGGTGATCCAAGTCAATAATCCCAGTGATAAGTAATGTTGATAGTAAGATCCTTGATATGATGTGATGAGAATGATACTTCGTCTTTCATCTCTGTAGTCTTTCTCCCAAAAACCTATAACCTCAGTGTAACCGTTAGAAAAACACATTGAGAAAGTGGAGGGACTAATGTTGCTAAGAGCATAGAAAGGAAAAGAAAGAAAGGGGAGTTGTAAAAAAGCCTAGAAAGGCTTTTTAGTGAAACATAAATGTCAATATAGAAAAAAAAAAAAAGAAGAACATGAAGGCTGATTCAGGCTCAATTGGAGGGACAGGTAGAAATAGTGAGCTTGTAAAGCTTTAACAGTGAAGTGATAGGAGACAGAAAATGGTCAAGAAATGTGTGGCAATATCCAAATAGGATTTAACTTTAATGTTAAAAAGAGAAAATTGCCCTGGCCAAGCTGAAGGGAAAGACAAAATAAACAGATTTTGTGAATGGTAATAGTGTTTTTATTGAGGAAACCGAATTAAAGTTTGAGTGCCTATCCATGGGACAGAACTCAGACTAAGTAGGTAGGACAGGGATTTCTAGTATGGTTCATACATGAAGCTAAGGGGAAATAACTCCGTTTTTAATTTTTTAGAGTCATCCACAATGTTGTAAAGAAGAAGAGCCTAGGTATAGAGTCACCATAGGGAGCCCCAGGTCCCAGAATCCAGTTTCCTCTAAAGAGGAAGCTTAGAAGAGATGCTTTGACCAGACAGGGGTGTGGTGCGAGAATTCCTAGAAAGTACTACAGGGCAGAGCTGAGGGCTATTTTGCATCAAAGAGATCACTCTTTCCCTAAGTTTTCTCTTGCTCTAATACTTTCAATGAAGCACTTGTCTTAACTACAGGTGGTTTCTCACTTACAGCAATTTGACTTATAATGAGTCACATGCTCAGCGCTCTGCCAGTTACTCAGAGCCCTGGCAGAAGGCTGCACACAGCTACATCATTGGCACTGTCTGCTTTCTGACCTGCATCAATACGTAAGACCCTATGGCCTGGGTCCTCGACCTCAGATGGCCTCCTGATAGCCTCTACAGCTCCCTCTGCCTGGGTTCTCTTTTGCTCTTGGTCTCAAACACTCTGTCAGTAATCAGTGACAATAATGTAGGATCCAGTATGTAAAACTTTTCTCTCTACCTTCGAGTACACGTTCCTTCATTTGGTATCAATTGATACCGGTACCAAATATTTACTGAGCACTTACTACAGGACAGTCACTATAGTAGTCACTTTGGCTAGATGAGTGTAATTAATCGTGAAATCTATGACAAGGACACTATAAATTGTATTTACTTTTATAGGTGTATTAAGGTTTGAAAATGATGTGTAACTTGGACAAAGCCAGAGCTGGTACATGGCAGAGCTGGAACAAATCCAAGTTTCCTGACTCTAAATCTTATTTACTTATTTTACATATATTTTCCCTCCTCAGGAGGACCTCAGTTGTTCACTTTTACCCTTAAAATATTTCTACCAGTTATATCCTCAGTAGAGACTAAGTATTTTTGTGAGTCTAGTTACTGTATTGTTCACATATACTGACTCTATACACTGTTAATACTATACTGTTCACTGCATACTTTTATGATTTAATGACAAGTAATTACTTTTAATAGAGAAATGGATAATTTTCAAAAAAATTGAGCATCAGTTTGTTGATGAAGAAATATCCCCTTATTAACATTGTATCTGAAGGAAAACCAAAGTTAAATGGAATCATTTAATTTATAGCCCAAGTGATGAGCTATAAATTAAAAGACTGTCTTATATTGGTCTAGGAAAAAAACAGAGTAGAAGACAAAGTCTTTGAAAGAGAAATTTCATCTTCATTTTTGATTCTTGGATATAGATAGTGTGAAGTTAACCTAAGATCAGAGATTCAGAAATCTAGCTGTTTCCTTGTACCTTGTGGTTGTCCTTATCAAGGATAACTCTTGGTGATTCTGATGGTTTATGATTCAGAGGTGTGAATGGACTGTCTTCTGAGATCAGCTTGCTGTCTACGAAAAGAGCCTCAGAGAAAACAAGGCTTGGTGAATTTTCATGGTCTAAAATTGGATCATTAACTTTGCAGATAAGAAACTGGGTCTTTCATGTCCCTAACTCACCCACTTTTCCATGCTGACAATCCTCCTTGAGATGTATAGTACTTTTTTTGGCATTTTAAATTTACTGATAAAACCAGCGGGCTCCTCTAGTCCTGGAAAACATTTCAATCCCTCTCATCACGTGTTGAGTCTAATAACGGGCCCAGCAGAGAGTCATCTCTTGTACTGTCTACAGTAGTAAGTTTTAACATGCACAAACATAGAAATGTATGTACTCCCTCTTCTCCATACTACTAAGTTATTTCTTTTAGAGAACACTTAAAAAGTTGTCTAAAATAGAATAAAATACAAACAATTATTCTTCCTGAAGGTTTATTGGTAAACTATATGAATTATGTAACATTTTAAAATGTTGAGAAATCATGATAAAATTATTACCCAGAACATCTTAATAGTAAGGCATTTATAATTTTGTGTATTTTATTCCAGCCTTTAATTTTGTAATTTTATCAATTGTATTTTTATCATATAGATTTTTTTAAATGCTAAAAAGCTTAGAGTTAAAAAATAATATTCTTATGCCTCCAGACCCAATAGTTCTACTCCCCAGAAGCAACTATTTCAAAATGTTTAGCTGTTTCTTTTGATATTTACTTCCATATTTCTAGGTGGTATGTTAATAATGTTCTTCTTAATTATTTTTAACTTGAAGTGTAGTTGATTTACAATGTTGTGTTAATTTCAGATGTATCTCAAAGTGATTCAGTTATACATATACATACATATATATGTGTGTGTGTGTGTGTATTCTTTTTCATATTCTTTTCCATTATGGTTTGACTCATCATCCAATAACTTCTTACAGTGGCTAGAGATTGATCTCCTACATAGCCCTCCCATCCATTTCTTCTCCCTACATGCACCCAACAGAGTTAAACAAAATCTTAGGTGAACTCAGTAGTTTGTGAAAGTCCTATTTTCTCAATACATAGGAAGCAAAGTTGTTGGCTGAGAGTGAAGAAAGAGAGGGAGATGTTGGAGATTTGAGGAGAGAAGAGAATATGAGACAGGGTGGCCTAGGAAAGTAGGAGAATAAATTGGTTAATCATTTCATTTCAGTGTGTTCTTGTGAAGGTATAGGATAGAATGTAAATACATGTGGCCTATCTTGCATGCTTAAAGAACAACAAAAATCATTTTTAAATGATTTTAAAATGTATCTAAAATGAGTTTTTGTTTAGCTTAAATTTTATGGTAAATTGTATATCTTGGCTAAAAATAAATAAATGCATTACGAATTCCAAAGTTGTGGCACTTCTAGTTGAAGTAAGCATGTTCACCTTTACTTATCATTTAAATCAACTAAAGTCAGACTAAGTATGCTAAAGTTTGATTATAATAGAATAATTGTATTGATATTTTTCCTAAAGGACTAGATCTGGGTGAAACCCACCAAAAATATAAGTGTTTTGATTATTTAGGGATTTGAAGTAACCTGTTTATGAGGTAGCTTGCTGTGCTAGGAATAGCTTGGCCTTGGGGTTGAAGAATCACGTGTTTGGTTTGAATCTCAACCTGCCAGGTAAATTTCTCCATCTGTTAGAATGTCCAAGATAATATTTTTCTCATCTATTAAAATAAGAAAATTACCAGTTTCCATATCTATTACAATAACATTTCCCTTTTAGCAACGTTGGGTGGAGTAGAGGTCATTTTTATATAGTACCAGGTATTTTGGAGGCCTTTAATAATTAGAAATTGCTCTGCCTCAGAATTACAGAATAGACTTTCTATGGAGTATCCCCATGGAGGATATGCTGAAATTTAAACTCTGCTCAGGATCAGGATGGGACCATTTTTACATCCATGAAAATAAACCATTCACAGAGCAAGAAGGATGCCAAATACCATATACATAATTCTTGCTACAGAAAGCTTATTCATTATTTCAGTTTATCTTCTTTTGAACCAAGACATCACACATATGAGGTGTTTGCATGTGGTCATTTCTTTCATTGATCTGTGATGTACTGGACATTTATAGATAATTGATATAAAAGAATCACCATGCCCATGGACTAAAAATGATGATGGCTTTCATGCAAAAAAGAAAAATATTCATTGTTTATAGTATACTGCCTTTTTGTAATCCTGTACAATTGCATCATGGGTGTGGATAGAAAGAGAAATATTCTGCCTTATTTCCTAAACTTATATATATATATTTTAACATCTTTATTGGAGTATAATTGCTTTACATTGTTGTGTTAGTTTCTGCTGTATAACAAATTGAATCAGCTATACCTATACATATATCCCCATATCCCATCCCTCTTGCGTCTCCCTCCTACCCTCCCTATCCCACCCCTCTAGGTGGTCACAAAGCACTGAGCTGATCTTCCTGTGCTATGCAGCTGATTTTTAAAAAAATGTGTTTGGGGGCTTCCCTGGTGATGCAGTGGTTAAGAATCCGCCTGCCCATGCAGGGGACACGGGTTTGAGCCCTGGTCCGGGAAGATCCCACATGATGCGGAGCAACTAAGCCCGTGCGCCACTACTGAGCCTGCCCTCTAGAGCCCGCGAGCCACAACTACAGAGCCTGCATGCCACAACTACTGAAGCCCACGTGCCCTAGAGCCCATGCTCTGCAACAAGAGAAGCCACCGCAATAAGAAGCCCGCGCACCGCAACGAAGAGTAGACCCCGCTCTTCACAACTAGAGAAAACCCACGCGCAGCAACGAAGATCCAACACAGCCAAAAATAAATAAAATAAAATAAATTAAAAAAAATGTGTTTGGACAGCACATAAATGTAATAAGTATCTCACTGTACATAAAGATATCAAGGTTTGTCCTGTGTAAGAATTACTAAATTAGAAATGCAGTTTCGTTAAACTTCAAGGTTAAGTTTGAGCCTGGAATTTTAATGAAGTGTGATAGATACTGAGTGTGCCTCATTATCCTGTAAACGTATTGGACTGCACATGTCAATAAACCATTGTTTATTTATTTATTTATTATTTATTGTTATTATACATTGTTATACAGTGATAAAGTCTCCAAAAAACGCGTCTAGGGGAGGAATTGCATATGGTATGTCATTTATATTTAAAGCCAAAACATTTCAACGTCAATCAATCATTAAAATGTTATCCAGTTTCATTTGTGCTCCAGGAGATAGACTTTCTTCTTGACAGCTGATTTACCCCTCGTTTTAACAACTCTTCATATACTTCCCTTCCACATTTACTACGTCCTCTGTCTAAACTACAACCTCTTCACCTACTATCTCTCCTTTCCACCCTGTCAACCCACACAAAAAAGCAAACAAAATAAAACAAACAAATATAAAACATTAAACCCTCCCGGAGTGACTTGTTCCCTTCCTCACCCTTTTTGTACTGCGTGACCTTCTTAAGGTCCTGGAATCACCCCAAACTGAACATCGTTAGCCCAGAGCTTGGACAAAGTAGGTGGACAGTAAATATTTATTAAGTGAATGAATGGTGTCAACAGCCCCACAAGTTCCCCCTATTATTCTGTTTTCGGTTAATAGCATTGGCATCCATTCATCTGTTGCAGAAAACAAAAGCAACAACAACAACAAAAAACCCCACAAGGATTCATCCTCATTCTTGACATTTATTTGGTCAGCAAGTCCTGGCAATTTGATCTCAAAAATAACTCTAAATTCATCTCCTCTTTTCTGTCACTTTTGTCATATTATCTCACCTGAGATGTTGGGGTGAGACTGATCTCATCTTTGTCTGACCCCATCCTAGTTTCTTTTCTACATAGCTTCTAGGGTGAAAACATTAAAGCATATATTAAAAACCATAGTTCATGAACCCTATTGACTTATTGCATTAAATATCTTGAGAGTTTCCCATTTCTTATATGAATAAGTCCAAAATTTTCAGTACCATATAAAAGTCCATCACAACAAGGCCCCAGATTACCTCGTCATTTCACTGCTAGCTTTTCTTTCATTCATCCCATATTGCAGTCAAACAGGATTCCCCTCTTTTTTAAACACCTCTTACTCTTTCATTGCCCCTGCACCTTTTTACTTCCCATTCCTGCCAGTTTAATAAACGTCTTTCTCTTATTTATCTGGATAAGATGCATTTAACCTGCAATTACAGCTGAAAAATTTTGTGATATGCACTTGACTCAAGGAGAAACCAGTCTTTCCTTTTTTGTGCACCCACAGTTATTTCAAGGGGTTGTAGTTACTCTTGACATACCTCTGGCCCCCATGATACTGCTCATCTCTGTGGAAGAATCCACATCCTACTCTTCTTGTACCTGTGTTAGTTTCCTGTGGCTTCTTTAACAAATGATCAAAAACTTAGTGGCTTAAAGCAATAGAAAGTTGTTTTTTCACAGTTCTGAAGGCCAGAAGTCCAAAATTAGTATCACTAGGTCAAAATCAAAGTGTTGGTAGGGCTTCACTTCCTCTGGAGGCTTAAGGGGAGAATATGTATGTTTCTTGCCTCTTCCAGTCTCTGATGGTTGTCAATATTTCTTGCCTTGTAGCCACTTCACTGCAATCTCTTGGTCACCTTGCCTTCTCCTATTCTGTTTGTGCCAAATCTCTGTCTCCCTCTTATAAGGATACATGTGATGGGGCTTAGGGTCCAATCCAGGATAATCTCCTCATCTCAAAATTCTTAACTTAATCACACCTGCCAATAACTTAAAAAAAAATAGTGGTTTTTGGGAACCACTATTCAATTCACTACAGTCTACTATGACCCCCAAAGTTTCATGTCCATCCCACACACAAAACACACTCACACCATCCCAACATTTCCAAAAGTCTCAACCCATATAACATCAACTCAAATCTCATCCCCTAAATTATCTAAATCAGGAATATATAAGACTCTAGGTATGATCTATCTTGAGGCAAAATCCTTCTCCATCTCTGGACCTGGGAAACTAGAAAACAAGTTATCTGTTCCCAAAATGTAAGGGTGGGGTAGACATAATCTAATAGTTATAGAAATTTCCATCCCAAAAGGGAGAAAATGGAAGGAAGAAAAAGGTCACTGGTTTCACACAGTTTTGAAATCCGGCAGGACAAATGAGATTAGGTTGCAAGGCCTGGGAATAGTCCTTTGAGGATTAGAGGCTCTGGCTTCTGTGTCTATGGCTCCACCCTTTGGGCATGTGGTTCCAGTCTCTGTGTCCATTGCTCTAGCCTCTACACACATGGCTCTGGCCTCTAGAATCAAAGCTCTAGTTTTGGAATTACATTTCCTTTTCTTGAGTGGTGACACATGTTTGAATTTGAGTAATTTTATCATCCTCTTTCCTGCTTCTAGAATTTGGGGAGTCTGACAACCCTCTTTCATTTTGTCCTGCCTGTTTCACTGTCAATGCACGTTGACAGTTTTTTGCTGGTATAACTTTCTTTAAAACTGTTGTGGCTCTCTGGTGTATGTCATGAGGATTTACTCCATTAGACAAAAGTGTTCTCCAAATACCTTTCCTGTGTAATCCCATTTCTATTCCCCCTTCTGCTGAGATGGCAAAGGAGATCCATGAGTCACATGCATAACCTCTTCACCACCAGCAAAAAGTTGTCCAGCCACACTTTAGTCCTTCTCTCCAGAACACACTTACCTAACAGTGAATCTCCTAATTTTAGCATCTTTTTGCAATCTGGTTGAGCTGAGAATATCCCCAGTTATCAAGTACTGGTTCCTTTTTGTTTAATAGTTATTTTCTCAATTTACCTCTTTCCACACATATTTTACTACAAGCAAAAAGAAGAAAACAAGTTGCATCTTGTTTCAAGCAACAAGTTGCTTGAAATCTCATCAGCTAAATATCCAAGTTCATCGTTTACAAGTTCTGCTTTCCACACAACTATAGGCCATAATTCAGCTACATTTACTATTGTTATATAACAAGAATTGCCTTTCCTCCAGTTTCCAGTAACATTTTTCTCATTCCCTTCTGAGGTTTACCAGAAGTACCTTTAAACATCTATATTTCTCCCAGCCGTTTGTTTAAGTCAATCTAGGTTTTCTATCATGTCTCAAAATTTTTCGACCTCCGACCCACTACCCAACTCCAAAGCCTCTTCCACATATTTACTTTATTTGTTACTACATCACTACACTTCTTGGTACCAAAATCTGTATCAGTTAAGCTTCCACCAGAGAAACAGAATAACAGGCTATATATACAGTAAGATATTTACTGTAAGGAACTATTTTATGCAATTATGGGAGCTGGCTATGTCAATCCAAAATCCATAAGGCAGGCTTTCAGGAAGGGCAGGATGAAACTCTCAAGCACAGTCTGAAGCTGCAGTCCCCAGGCAGAATTTATTCTTCAGGAATGCCTCTTGTTTACTCTTGTTTACTTCTTCAACTGATTGAATCAGGCCCACCTAGATTATCAAGGATAATTGCCTTTGCTTAGAGTCAACTGATTATAAACTTTAATAATCAGTTACTAAAGGAGGTTACAAAAATACCTTCACAGTAACACCTAGATCATTGTTTGATTGAATAACTGGGACTATAGCCTAGTCAAGTTTGCACATAAAACTGACCATCACAGTACTCTAGAGTTAGGACAACTTCTAACATGTAGCAGGCTCTCATTTTACTTATGCTGAATAAACAAATGAATGCTGCCTCACTCTATGAGCTATACCTCTGCTCTACATGACTTTCTGTAGAGCTTGGATTCTATGGTTAGTTTCTTCATGTCATCACCAACATATTTCAGTCTCTATGACCATGCCATTTCCCAGTCTTGGATCAGCCCCACTGCACAGTTTTCTTGTTCCTAATCTTGGCTTACAGTCATGATGCCTTGCGCACTGGTATAGAAAATCTAGTTAAGATAGGAAAGTGGCAACAGTGAGTCCCAAGTATTTAATAGATAGAAAGGCATGAAAATTTCAAACAGATTCATTTTATTTTTGCTCATCAAAAATGTGTTTATTTGAATAATCCCATCTCAGTTTATTTAAAGTTAGTCTATTCCTCCTATTAATTACTATTCCACATCTTTTCCACATCTTAACTCCCTCCCAAAATCATGAATCTGAGAAGTTATCTAGTGATTGCCACTTCCTACACACAGTTTTCCAGGTTCTCCTAGAAAACTTCCAATAAATCAAACTGAAGTTAAATCCTTAAATTTCTCAAGATGTGAACTATTCTTAAGTTAGTATTCTAAAATATTGCAAGTACTCCACCTAAGTTTACCACTCCCTCAAAGTTGAAATCCCCACTCTGCACTCTTCGAAATCACTTTCAAAATAAAAATAATGTATTATTCTCTTTTAGTTCTCCTACTTCTCATAAATTACAAAAATTACCAATGGAGACTTGGTTTGTCTTCTGCAAGTTTGTTCAAGTCCCTATAAACCAATTCACCAGGCTAGACATTGTAACACATTGAAAAGCTAATGTCCTTTGCTATTTTTTCACTAATTTGAGGCTTCAGTTTTAACTAAATGAATTCACTTGAGTTTGAAAATTATCCTCTTTGATACAGAAAATGAAAATAATGTATAAGATGAGTAGTTTATTCTACACTTTGAATCCCAGCTCTTATATTATACAAATCAATTATGTATCTCATCTCTTTGGTTCTTACTCAGAGTATAAATAGTTGTTGAATGAATGAAATGTTTTTATCATTTCTCAAAATTCTCAGTTTTGTGCTTAGTTTTTTCAGTAGTTTTCTCAATTGTAATTTATCCCTAGTAACTTCTCTCTTTTATGTTTTTGCTTGGCAAATATTCAAGTACCTAAGTGTTCTTAGCCCAGATTTATAAATTGCCTTAAGCATATCAGAATTTTCTTCTCCATGGGCATAATTTTTAATTACTTACTTAGAATTTCACTTCTGATATATCACCTGCCCTCTTAATATTTCCTCCCTTGTAGAGCTCCTATTCATGTGGTCATTCTTATACTCTTTTTCTGAACTTTTAAAATTCCTGGTCACTAAATTTAGAATTTATGTTTGAAAGGGTAGGATGCCAGGCAATGTGGATACACTAAGCTGTGAAAACTTCTCATTTCAAATTGGGTCAACTACCCAGGGAATTCTTGATCTCGTTTGGTGTGAACATTTGAGTCAGGTACATTCTGTAGAATATTTTCATCTGAGTTTCTGTTAAATTGACTGGAAACATGCCAAACCATGTGTTGTTCCTGATGTGTGTTTCCACCCTGCCTCCCCCACTGTTACCCATGTTCATCTGACCATAAAAGGCCTTCTAACTAGGGCAAACCCATCCATGTTTGGGTTCCTCAAATATTTCAAGCTATTTTTCCAACTGTTGGGGTTTGGCAAAGTCTTATCAGCTTTTTATCAAGGTGGCTATCTTTTTGTCTTTTTAATTTTCAAACCCAAGAGTATTTCCAGGGAAATGCAGTCCATATGTTTCTTATTTATTTATACATAACTCATAAAATAGTTTCTAATAATTATCTTATATTCACGGTATCTGTATGCTTTTCCATGCCTGTGCCTTGGTCAATCCGGAAATGTTTCCCCTTCTGTATTTTAACTTAAACACTTTGAACCAAACTTGAAACTCAGATGCACCAGAAAATTGAAAGGTTGGCAAAATGTAATTTTCATTTCTCTTATTATCTTTAATAGAAATGAACATTTCTCCTTTTGCCTAATTCAACAAAAAGTTAGGTCCTTTCAAATAACTAACAAGTAACACATGCAAGTAGCAAGTGAGTAATCAATGGGGAACAACTTCTCTGTATTGTGCCCTTAATTGTTAGCCCCATTTATTTTGGAATTCACCTTTTCCACTCTCCTAAGAGAGACCTTTTCCAGAAACAAACACAATGCTAGTCCTCAAGTAGAATTCACTGAAATTCCTTTCATTTTTTCACCTAAACTAAAAATTTTCACTTGAACTTTAACCTTACTTCTAAAGTCACCAGCACTTGTACTAAATTTTGACTTTTTTTTTCTCCTTCTCATCTTAATTTATCCTATCACCCTTCAACTTAACTTCTGTCCAAAGTGTGTGTCCTCTGAGTTTACCTCTACTCCATCACCATACTGCTGCTATGGGTCTCACCATCAGGTCTATTTGAACATGACCTCTTGTGTCCCTCTCTCTCTGTCCCTCATCCAGCCTCTATGATGCTACCTGAATGTTTGCAGAATTGTGTTGGGTGCTTTGTATGGACCTCAGTTAATTTGTCCTAATCCCAAAGACATAGATGTAGGTTTAAATCCCCACAAATTTTATAGGAAATCAAATTTCCTATTTTAGGAAAATAACTGGCATCCAGTGATCACTGTTCAATATTAGCTTGCGTATATTTCAAATTTCTAATGAACAAAATCAAATCCATTTAACTGTGACATTATACAACTATAACCCTAGAAGCTAAGTTCAGGGATAAACTTCAGCTACCTTTCAAAATTCCATAGAAAGTGAGCACGGTATTGTTTATCCATCATCCAGCCAACAGGAAGAACACATTTGAATGATGATCATTCCGGGAAGCTTTACTAAAAGGACTGTTTGCAAATAAGTAGGCAAGGTGTGGGCAATCAAGGGATAGTGCACAGTAACTTGGGATAATAACAGTGGTAACTGTTCGGTATCCGGCATTCATGACAGAAAAAAGGTGGGATCCATTTCCAGGACCTGGGAAAGAAAGAGTCTATAGAGAGGGCCACCTGGAGGAGAGGAGCAGCGACCTTTGATTGAGTAATGAAACCAGCCTGAGGCAACCCCACAAGAAGGCTGCTTTGGAGGTAAATATATAAAATTTACCTTCCTCCCCTTTTTGACCAAATCCAGCAGAAGGCAGTGAGCAATGGTGCCCATTAATATAATCCATACAGATTAGCCTCCCCGAAGAGAAAGTAGAGTGAAAAGGATACGAAATAGATTTGGGAGAATAATCAGAAAATTATCTGGAACAAATGGAAAGGGCCATCCAAAACTCCTGTTTAGCAAAGATACAAAGGAGACATAGTGTTGACCAAACTTACTGAGCTGGATTGTTCTAGGTAACTTCAACATCTATGTAACTCATGTATTTTGCATACATTTCTCAGGTCTTGCTGGTTGACATCTCCTATTGCTTGTGGACAATGACATGTATGATGTCAGGGTAATCTCAGGTTTCTAATCAAGAAAAGGGAACATAATGCTCAGTGTGAATATAAGTCTGAGAAGGATGATCCTTCTTGAGGATACAGCCTCCAAAAAATATCAATATATTGTTTCCTACTAGGTTGTTTCAAATTTCTTTGGCCAACAATCCTCAGGTCCAATTCTTGCAGGCATCACTCACTCACTGATCATTCATGACCCTTAAGAGAACCTCTTCTGATGGAAAGAGCATGAGATTAATAGTTACAGCACTCAACTGCAAATTTGGGTTTGGTTCCCAGAAAAGCCATTTAACTTTTCTTAAGATTTATTAATGCTTTAAGAGTTACCTTGTCATTCACCTCTTTATTTTTATTTATTTATTTGTGTTACTCAAAGTCTATACATTCTTTTATTTTTAATTATTGAGGTAAAAATATGGCACAGGTAAAACGCTTTGAAAACTACAAAGCCGTTTGCCAGTACTTCCCAATCCTGGCCCATTATAAACATTCATGCAGTTTATTTATTTATTTACTTATTTATTTTTATTGAAGTATAGTTGACTTACAATATTATATCAGTTTCAGGTGTACAACATAGTGATTCGATATTTTTATAGATTATACTCCACATAAAGTTATTACAAAATATTGACTATATTCCCTGTGCTGTACATTGCATGCTTGTAACTTATTTATTTTATACCTAGTAGTTTGTACCTTTTATCCCATTCACCTATTTTGTCCCTCCCTGACACCTCTCCCCTTTGGCAACCACTAGTTTCTTCTCTGTATCTATCAGTCTGTTTCCGTTTTGTTATATTCATTCATGTGCTTTATTTTTTAGATTCCACATATAAGTGAGAATGTACAGTTTTTGTCTGACTTATTTCACCAAGCATAATACCCTCCAGGTCCATCCATGTTGTTGCGAATGGCAAAACTTCATTCTGTTTTATTGCTAATATTCCATTGTGTATATATATACCACATCTTTATCCATTCATCTGTTGATGGACACTTAGGATGCTTCCATATCTTGGCTATTGGAAATAATGCGCTATGAACATTGGGTTACATGTAACTTTGAATCAGTGTTTTGATTTTCTTCAGATATATACTCAGGAGTGGAATTACTGGACCTTATGGTGGCTCTATTTTTAATCTTTTGAGGAACCTCAATATGTTTTCCATGGGGGAGGGAAAGGTCAATCTTAGAAGAAACCTTTTTCTGTAATATCTTTATACATATTTAAATGTATAATTAATGTATTATTGATTAAGAAGTTTTAGTTTTGCACTAATTTTTAATAAATCAGCCTAATGTGTATCTGCTAAAGTAAAATAATATTAGAAAAAATACTCCTTCTATATTTGTGATGAGAGGAAAGATCAAGGGCATCTACAGAGTAGATGATTAGATCACAGTCTAATTTCACTTGTGAAATAACAAGTAATCTCACAAAGTTTCGTTGTGACAATTTTAGAGTGATTCCAAGCTTTTGTTTTAACTAAAGCATGACAGTATTAGACTTTAAGTGATTCAACTTTGAAGCAGAAATTTCTCAGTATGACTTTTATCAAGGATTTAAATTGGTTTAGTGTCATGAGATTTCAAGGTGAGGCTCTAAAACCTGGTGTCATTGCAACTACTTATTTGTGTAAGTTCGTATTTTCTCAAAAACACTATAATGAGATAAAATACTTACTGAGGTTCATGTAAGATGGAAACACAATCCACACTTAAACATTTTTCAGTGACTCTACGCAGCTTCATTTTCTTATTGGTTGACTCTGCTATAAATTTTAACTTAACAAACTTATACAATAAATACTGCTTTTATCAGTTTATGAATTCTAGTAAGTGTATGAGTGAGATTTTATTTAGTAAACAGTTTCCTTTGCTAAAAAATAAAATATTTGCTAACTATATATCTTAGTCCTTGGAGAACCATGTTGTTTAACAAACCAAAAAAGGATAAACGCACATCATAAGTTGGCTGGTTGAGACTTCGTGACCATAATTGCATTCTTCTCTTCCAAAATAAATTCTCTATTTTCCCATTTCTGTCTCAGGTCTGTCTATCTTCTAATCTATTTTATTTCATATGTTTCCCCATTTGTGATGCTGCTTCTCTGCCTACTTCTTTAGGCAATCAAGTTTTTCTATAGAGAGGATGGATGTCTGGCTCAGTAATTGATTAATTTGTTCATTTAATACTTGTTTGATGTAGGCTCTTTTCTAGGCACTGGACATAAAATGATGAAAAAAAATTTAGAGGATCTTGTACTCAATTATTAAACTTCAGTGGTTAATGTCCTTCTCTTCCTTTTAGGTTTATGTTGTTGTCATTGCTACTTTATTGTTCTTTTCTTTTCTTTTTCTCTCAATATCCCTTCAAGATATCCAGTCTACATTACCTTCCTAAATCACCTAATAGTATTCCTTTAGAGAAAGAACTGAGACTTGGATTCCTGGATTCCTGTGCAAGTAATTTATTAATGAAGTGATCTTAGGAAAAACTTTTAAGGGAATGAGGAAAATAGGATGGACCGAGGGGAAGCTAGGCAAGCATGTTGTTTGGGAGAGGTCTAGACTGACCCATAGGAAACTCTGGAACAAGTATCACATCACAGAGGTTGTCCTACCCAGAGGCAAGGGGGATGGACTGTTAGACCCCAGTCTATTTGTCATTGGCTATGAAGCAAAACCACAGGTGTGTGTGGGGGGTGTTTAACCTCCCAAGCATCTCCAGGTGAGTCAGGTCCCATTCTCTAATGGTGATCTTCTGGAGAAGGGAGCTGGTGTGAGCTATTAGCAGCCAACCACTACAGCTTCTGAGGGGTGAATACAGTGGCTCAGTAAAAGGAATCTGGGTAGGGCATCAAGAACTTATAAACAGTTTGGAAAGTGGATAAATTTCACTCAGTAATAAAAATATATTTGAGAAGGGCAGGTAACTAGTAGAGGCCAAAATATACATGTCATTTAACAGAGATCTTGGAATTTGAGCTCCCAGATAAATCTTTTCATTGGAAAAACATCACTTCCCGTGATCAGTTTCCTCCTAAAAACTTCACCATCTATATAAAATAAAGCCAATGCTATGTCTTCACCGTGAAATTGTACAATTACTGCACCAAGATGATTCCCATGTCTAGAGCTATGAATATGTTAGACCATCCAACCTACAAGCTCTATCATTACTCCATCCCACACAGTAACATGGTGCATAACCACTGGTATGCCATGACCAGGCCCCAAATGCAGCATCCACATTACTGTACCATCAGCCACCACTAATGATCAGAGAACAATGGAGTCACCATGGTAAATCATATGTTGTCACAGTCTCTGAAGGAACACAAGCCCTAAAATTGGTGATGGTCTTTGGCATGTCTTCCCACATTCCAGACACAAGTCCACATGTGCAGGCAGTAGTAGACATTGAGAAGTCTCTAGGAATTGGTGCCTTTCTTATGACTCCATGGGCTTCATCAATATACTTGAAGACCTTCTAAATTCACCATTCCGCTATCTTATTACCAAGCTGAGGTTTCATAAAGTATGGGTCGTAGAATTGAGGCTTCACTAGACTTGGCCACTGGGTCTAGGATCCCACTAGGCATTTCCTATGGGGAAGAAGAGCTCATCAATTGAGTATTGGACACAAACTGTAGTAAAAACTGACCAGAATACTAATGTTCCCCCTGCCCCTCCCATACAAAGAAATCATATTATAGAGTTTTTTTTCTAAATCCTACTTATTGGCCCAAGTCAATAGGCTAAATGTATCATATCTGGAATACTAGAACAAGTTTCACTTAGACCCACACAAGCTTCCACCATGCTCTGACTAGCTAGCTAAAACTTCATCAAGACTAAATTACAAAGGAAAGATGTTTCTAGGTTGCAAACACTGCTAAGATACCACCAACTCTTGCCTCTGGAACAGCATACTAAAGGGACTAACCAAATTGTCCAAGATGAATCATACTGGGCTAAGATACACTTTTGGACCAAGATGCCACTGGACTGAGCCGCGACTTGTAGCATCCACCATGCCATTCTTAGGCCAACCAGGCCACAAGCAGAAGCCAGAGGCCTGACTAGTCACTAAACAGCAGCACTAGACTCCATGAATATTCAATAAATGCACAAAGGAATAAGTAAGTTCTGACCACCAAGACTAACCCACAAGACTTTATTATTGGCAACATCCAAAAGAGACCTGTTTCATCTTTGCCCAGCGACAGACCTTTAGAGTAAATGGATGCACTTAGCCTTGCAGTGATCTGTGTACTGCCTTCCCCTCAACCCAGGTTCAGGTTTGGCAGGTAACCCAAGGCCTTTGGCCAATTTCTTCCTGCCAAATTCCTGTCCAAGGAAACTCTGCTTACTCTTCCCCTAAAGAGAGTCAAGACACTAGAATTGTAGTCTTCCTAATAATATCTTTCCAAGGACTTAATTTTGGATTTACTGTTTCTGCAAATTATGCTATTGCAAGTCTCAGATCAGAGGAAAAAGGTATCTAGTATGTGTAATTTTCACTCTGTTTTTTTTTTGGTCAGAGATGGGATCTGGAATAATACCTGCTTGGCAGGCTTCTCAAATTATCTGTTTAGGGTTGTTAATAGCAGTTCTGCAAGAAGTTACTCTCTAGTAAAAGAAAACCTCACTGATTCAAATCCCCAGAAAACAATAGCATAGTAGTGTCAGTTATGTGCTGCATGCAATGCGGGGATGGGATAAAACACTGAATCCATAATGGATCTTGTCCATAATGAGCCCACAGTCAGAGAGAGCAAAGGCATGTAAGTAAACATGCCTCACAGGGTAATCACAGTGTCAATTGGAGGTGAACATCCAGTGCAATGGGAAATGAGAGAAAAATGATTGCTTTCAGCTGGCAGAATCAGGAAAAGGCTTACAGAGAAAATGTTAAATGTTTTTTAAAAGACTTTTGGTTTAATTCTCCTCCAAGTGTTTCTTATGAACACCAAAATTATTCCCCTAGGACAGTTTTCATTAAAGCGGCAGCAATTCCTAAGACAGAAGAGTGGAGAAGACCACAAACCTGAAATTGGCCCCAGGTACAAACATCACCTGATAGTGCCCCAACAGGTGGGGTGGTCTGTCTAGGGTAGTTGGCTATGTGATCAATTAGTCCTTTTCTCTCTGTGGACAGAGCTTCCCTATGATGCCCTTGGGAACTTGTATCTGAGGCCCCTTCCTTTGCTCACTGTCTTGTACCGGATAGTTATTTCCTTAGCAGATGGCTTGATTTAAGCCATTATAAACAGTTTGTTAAATCCTGTAAGTAACATTTCCGTAAGGGAGACCAACACTCCAGGAAACTCCAGGCCACAATGATTTCTCAAGCCTGTCCTTAATCAGTTTAACACTTGTGGGCCAAGAAACTCATTGGGCTGGTGTTTCTCAAAGACAGACTCTGGGTCATTTGCCATGAAGGCAGTTGAGGTATTGTTAAAAACGCAGATCCCAGAACCTTACCCCAGGAATCGGAATCTCTACTGTTGCACCTAGAAATCTGAATTTTGAGAGATTCCCCTGTTATTTTATTCACACTAAAAGTTTGAGAACCTCTACCCTATTTTATTAAAATTATCAATTGGCATTGTATCTTGGGTAAGTCAATTGATTCATTCATGTCTGATATTTGTCATGTCACATAGGGGGCATTCTGTTTCTATCTGCATTCCAGGATGGCTATGAGGTAATACATGGAGAGATTAATTCTATGCAAATAAAGTATATGTAATTATTGACAAAATCAACATCCATCCATTATGTTCACCATATTTCTCCTAAGTACTGACACTCACACCAAAGTCTCTCTTAAAGAATAAATGTACATAATTGTTCACACAAACTGTCAGCTCACCCGGACTTCACATGTGAGTAGAGATGATCCTAATGAAAACATAAAGAGATCAGCTTTTGCTTGTATCATCTTTTGTTTCTGGTGCCACAGCACCTAACCTCCTACTCTACTTTCTTAGGTCTGCCCCTTCAGGTGCAGAATGAAAAGTCTTATTAGTGCTACCTTTTCCCTGACTGGAAATATTTTGCCAACAAAAAAAGTCCCTCCTCATGATGCCAACTAGTTAATCTGATTAAGGAATGTGCACCAAAAATGTTTAAAATGTGGCTTTATTTTTCCATTCAGATAATGCCCTTACCTTGTTTCCTAACTTTCTGGTGGTTTTCACATGTGAAGCCATGGCAGGCTGTTATGAGAGTTGTTTGATGGTCAAGTAACTTTTGACACTTTGACCATGATTGAGGCTAGCGACTCTACCATTAGCTTCCAGAGAGGGTGAGAGCATTGCTAAAAGCATATCTGAAAATGAATGGCGTCTACAGGGCAAACACTCATGACTGTCAAAGAAATTGAGAATGGAAGCTTTGGAATCAGATTAATTGGGTCCTGGATCTACCCTTGTGATGTTGAAATAATGAAGTTCTTTCATCTCTAAAAATAATCAATTTTCTCTTCTTAAAAAATTAGGATAGTAATACTTATTATACAGTTGTTCTAAGGATTAAATGAAGTGCTTAGAACAGTATCTGGCACAAAAAAAAACTTGAAATGGTAACTAATTTTATTCTTGCTGAATACTCACAAAAAATCTATTCATAGAAATTATATAAACCTGACTTCCACAAGTTTAGAATCTTCAAAATAGGACTTAATAGGAAAACCAAACCAAACAAATTTTAATATCAATAAATACTAGTTTCTTCATAGTTTGGAAGTGTAACTTAATAACTATCTAAATTTGGTTCATATTCTAATATCATAGTCAGATATCCATAGTTTATGGATAAGTGGTTTATGAAAAATTTCTGTGAACTTATCCCCTCACAAAATACTAAACCATTTATTTTTGTGTGTGACAATGGTACTTTCAAAGAATTTTAAAACCAAAAAAAAATTGTTTGTCCCATCCATCCTTTCCCTGTTTTTGACTTTCTAGTTATACAAATAAAGTGTTGTTAAGGTATTGGACATGGATATTTTATGGACTAGAGGCATAATTTTATGATGTTGAACTTACAACATAAAATCCTATATGTGTTCATTCCCTCTCTCACTTTCTTCTCAGATTATACATAAAAAATTGGAATTTGGAACCATGTAGAATTCTCATATAATCTCTACTCAAATACAAGTAGCAGATGAAACTTTCTATTTCTATCCAAAATGCCACCACCGAGTAGAAATTCAAAGCACTTATCAATGAACATGTTTTTACTACTGAGAAAAATTTCCACATTAATGAAGCAACAATAGCAACAAGTTTCTAGTTAAGTTCACTTCAAATTTATGAATACCTCATTTTTTAAAGAGTGGACTCTTAAACTGTAGTTTTAACAGACAAGAACAAACTTGACTCCATATTGGATTTATTCCTTTAGCTCTAACCTTTGTGCTCTGTGGCCTATGCTTAGTCATGCTTGGTCTGCACCCTTTGTAAAAGAATGTTACCTATAGCCTGAAATATACAAGATAGCCCCTTCTCAAGGCTCTGCTTCCCAGGCTTGACCTTTAAAGGTATAACACTTATTGTTCATATAGAGATAAAAATTTGCAGAACAGAGGATAACATTTGTCTTGTTGGAGGTTTACAAGAACATCATGACCAGACCTAGGTGGGCAGCTGCAAGAACAAAGGATTTTGACATCCCCTCCGAGATCTGGCCGGCACCAAGAAGTTTGCAACAAACTCTCCCCTTTTAGTATAGCAGAAGCCTGAATTTTAACTTCGGTAAAATGATTCATTGGGACACCAGTCCACTATCTTCTCAGTCCACTGGCTTTCCAAATAACGTTTCTATTCCTTGCCCTAACATCTCATCTCTTGGTTTATTGGTCTGTCGCTTGGTGAACAGTATGAGCTTGGAGTAGGTAACATACTCATAAAGTTATTAAGAGAATCCAAATTATGACAATTCAGATCACATTTTGTCTTTTTACTATGAAGATGCAAATAGGAAAACTCTATGTTTAACAATTGTCAATTATAACAATGTCCCTAAAAAATAAATATTCTTATCTTCATTATGCATTTAACTAAACTGGTGATCAGAAAGGTTTCATCATTTGTCCTTGGTCATACTTGTAGTCAATACCCCAATTCCTTCTGATGCTAAAACAAGGCTTTTCCTCCAATGACCCTTCTGCCCCCAGATCAATGAGATGGAATCAAGCAGGGGAATGTTTTCAATGTGGTTTCTGGGAAGGTTCCTGCTCCAAATATTCTTTCACCAAATAATTAGGATGCCTGAAATTTCTCCAAAGTATATTTATTTCTGTGAGTCTTAGGGGATTTTAATTCATTTAGAATCTCACACTAAAATCCAAATATACTTAAGGTTAAAGTGAACTTTATTAGCGAACATCCGAACAATTATTGATGAATGGCTGGCTAGAGCTACTGTGAAGTAGGAGAAAAAAAAATATGCTGAATAGGCAAACTTGAGCAATAATGAAAACTTGTTACTTTTGCTACTTAGAAATTACACATTTTTGGTTGTTGTTTCTGCCTTTGCTATACAGCTTTTAAAACATGGAATTTGAAGAACAAAATATCTTGCTAAAGTGGAATGATTTGTAACATTCACATTTTAGAAGGGCAGTTGGATATTCCCTTTGATGGAGTGTCTTAAAGTGGTGGGAAGTAGGCATTAGGAAACGTTCAGTGGTAAACAGATGGCACTGGCCTGTAAAAACCACAGGGATCTGGAAATCTGTTCTATCCCTAACTCATGCGCAAGCACATTAGTGGTCTGGTGAGTTACAGTAAAGGCTGCGATTATTTTGAAAGGAATAGTCTTGTTACAACTGTAGGGGTAATGTATGTATATGAATATGTGTATTTGTGTGTGTACATCAGTGTGTGTTTGAAATGTGAAAAGAAATGGTTTTATTTACAGATTTTCTGGATACACTGATGAAATACAAGGGGAGTGGAAACAATTATTTGGATGATTTTAGCTAAAGTGATACTTTTACTTCAAACATACAGTTATTTCAAAGTAAAGAGGCAATTGCCTTAATCCCAAATTCTTTCATATGTAGACCTTCACAGTACATGGACTCAATTAATTGCTTTTCAAGTGAATTATTAACCCCATGATGGATGGTGATGGAAACTTTCTCCAGTAGCAAAACATTTTGAAAGAGAATCAGATTTTAAAACTGAACTCTTTTAATAATAATGATCTTGGGTTTTGGACTGAAAGAATTCCCAATTGATAGAACTTAATGAAAACATTCACAGATATGGCTGTTTTGAAAATGTCTTGATTTGGTTAAAAATCATAACAATCATTTTTATTTTGAAATACTTTCAAACTCTCAGAAATGTTGCAAGAATAAAACAAAGAATTTTTTTTTACCCTTAACCATTTTCCATAAATCACTGTTTGATACCCCATCACCTATGAATACTTTAGCATATAATTTCAGCAAAGAAACTGTCCTACATAACCACAACCTAGTCATCAAAATCAGCAAATTAACACTGATATATGACTACTGTCAAATCCTCAGATCTCATTCAGGTTTCTTCACTTGCCCAATGTCCTGTATAGCAGAAGGAACCATTCAAGGATCATGAATTCCATTTACTTGTTGTGTCTTTTTAATCCCCTTCAATCTGGAAGAGTAGCCTAGTCTCTCCTTGACTTTCATGACCTTGGCACATTTAAAGATTACAGAACATATTTTTGGGTTTTGCCCCTACTTCCCCAATTTTTTTTCATTATTAGCCTCAGATTTTCCATTTTTGGCAAGAATTTCACAGAAAGTGTAATTTGTTCTCTCATTGCCCTATCAGAAGGTACTGATCTCAATTTGTCCCATTACAGGTGATGTTAACTTTGATTACTCTAAAGTTACTTTATTATAAAGTTATTCTTTTTTTCTTTGTAATTAAAAGTTTTGTGTGTGTTGGGGGGGAGAGGGAAGTACTTTGAGACTGTAAATATTCCATTCTTCATTAAGTTTTAACCCACAATTTTAGCATCTATTGATGTTTCTTGGATTAATCATTTGTTATTCCTGTGATTGCCAAATAGTAACTTTCAAATTCCGCCATACCTTCTAAATTTATTAGCTGTTATTCTACTGTAAGAAAAAGTGTTCTCTTTTTTCCTTTTCTAAATTTTCCCTTTGAGTTGAAAAAGGTAGTGTTTTTTTTTGTTTGTTTCATATTTTTTCCTAAACCGTGTGGTAGGTTGCTGTTATGAAGGTAAGAAACTTGTTCTTAGCTGTAGCAGAATTCTCTGAGTCTCTGATGTATCTGCTGTTGCTCATTAACACATATGGGAATGACAAATCTTCTCAGAATATGGGGATAAGAATAATTCTATAAGGACACTGTGGTTTTTACTGTTAGTTCCATTGCTACATTTATCTACATTTTCCATGTAAAAACACAAGTCATACATATGTAGAGTAAAAAAGTAAAATATATTAGTTTTCTATACTGTATAACAAATTACCACACACTTAAAACAACTCATGTTTATTTCTCACAGTTTTGTGGGTCTGGAGTCCCACACAGCCTTGCTGGGCTCTGTGATTCAGAGATTCACCAGGCTGCAATCCAGGTGTTGGCTGGGGCTGTGGTCTCATCAGAGGCTGGACTGCTGGGAAAGAATGTACATCTCAGCTCCCTCAGTTTTCTGGCAGAATTAGATTAATGGCAGCTAGCTTCTTCAAAGCCAGCATGAAGGAGGAGAGGGAGAGGGAAGGAGGAGAGGAAGAGGGAAGGAGGAGGGAGAAGTGGAGAGAGGGAGAGTCTCTAGAGTAAGTCAGCTAGCAAAGAGTTGTGTGTACTGTAAAATAATCACAGTAGTAACATCTCATCACCTTTGCTTTATTTTATTCATTAAAAGCAAGTCAGGGCTTCCCTGGTGGCGCAGTGTTAAGAATCTGCCTGGCAATGCAGGGGACATGGGTTAGAGCCCTGATCCGGGAAGATCCCACATGCCGTGGAGCAACTAAACCCATGCCCCACAACTATGGACCCTGCGCTCTAGATCCCGCGAGCCACAACTACTGAACCTGCGTGCCACAACTACTGAAGCCCACGTGCCTAGAGCCTGTGCTGCAACAAGAGAAGCCACCGCAGTGAGAAGCCCGCGCACTGCAATGAAGAGTAGCCCCTGCTCGCTGCAACTAGAGAAAGCCCATGTGCAGCAACGAAGACTCAATGCAGCCAAAAATAAATAAAATTTTAAAAAACCCTAAAATTTCTGCTCTGTGAAAGACACTGTCAAGACAATGAAAAGACAAGCCACGGACTGGGAGAAAATGTTTCCAAAAGGCATAGTTGATAAAGAACCATGTCCAAAATATACAAAGAATTGTTAAAACTCAATAATAAGAAGACAACCCAATTTAAAAAAAAAATGGACACCAAACCTTATCAGACACTTCACCAAAGAAGATATACAGAAGGCAAATACGCACATGAAAATGTGCATATATCATCATACACCATCATGTATATGCAAATTAAAAGAACTATTAGAATGGCTAAAATCCAGAATACTAAAAATATCAAATGCTGGTGAGGATGTGGAGCAACAGGAGTTCTCATTCATTGCGGATGGGAAAGCAAAATGGTACAGCCACTCTGGAAGATTGTTTGGTGGTTTCTCATAATGTATTTTTACTATACAGCTGGATTAAATCTGCTAATTTTGTCACAGGATTTTCATAATTTATTTATAGGTGAGAGAGTCCTACATTTGATTGTGTGTGTATATGGGTGTGTCTATGTGAGGGACTGTGAACTCTGTTCTTATTTATTAATGGGAACACTTATTGTGAAGCTAATGAAGCTTGACTTTCAGAACTTCCCTTACGTTAACATCTTCCAAATCCCTCTACCTAATTTTGTATTCAAAATTGCGTATTCTTTATTGTTTTGAAAGAAGACCCCCATAATTATATAAACAACAGACCCCACGCAAAACTTGTATCACCCCTTGAGTTGAGCATATTAATATTTCTCAACTCAAGGAAACTCTCACCATGGAAACTGTGATATTGATTGCAACTCTAAGGACATGGAAGATGCCGTCATGATGCTGCAGTGGTACCTCTTAACTCTAACACCCAGTACCTACTCATTCAACAGGGAGGACACAAAGCAAGAGTTAGCCATGAGATAGCAGTTTATGAGGTAGAAAGTGGTTGTGCCCTGGATAAAGTCTTGATCACTGGAAGATTCTTGTGTCTTGTCTTGATAGATCCTTCTCATTATCATAATGAATTATATCACAGTGAATTAAATTATAGAAGTTAATTATACTGCATGAACTCAATTTTTATTGATCATAGAAAATGAATTATATATTTGACCAGTTTCCTGCCCTGTGCTGTAAATTCCACAATGGATGGGACTTTACCTTTTTGTCCATGGTTCCTATTAGAATGTGAAACACATATTTAGTAATCAATGATTATTTGTGAAATACATGAGTGCTCTTTGAATTAGGTTTTCCTAGAACAAATAATATTACTTGTTCAGGATACATTTTCTATACACAGCAAAGTGTCAGACTCAGGAAAATTTCATTTCTTCCAAAGCTGATGAATGATTAGTTTTGCTGGTTAAAATCTGGATTAATTTGTTTAGATAAATAATGGCTATTTCAACTTATTTAAAAATTATAGGCCCTATCTTACTAATGATCAAGTTATCACATATTACCAACTTTGATTCAGAGATAGCAAGCAACCAAGCAAAGAAGTACTATTTTTTATTTTATTTTTATTATTATGTAATTTTCAGGTGAACAACATTATAATTTGACATCTGTATACACTACAAGATGATCACTGCCACAAGTCTAGTTGCCATCTATCACCATACAGTTGACCCCCTTCATCCATTTCACCCATCTTCCAACCCTCTGGCAACCACTAATCTATTCTCTGTTTCTATGAGTTTGTTTTTGTTTTATTTTGTTCATTTGATTTGTTTCTTTCTTTTTTTTTTTGGATTCCACTTATATTTGAAATCATATGGCATTTATTTTTCTCTGTCTGACTTATTTCACTTAGCATAATACCTTCAAGGTCCATCCATGCTGTCACAAATGGCAGGATTTCATTCTTTCTTTATGGCTGAGTTGTATTCCATTTTGTGTATACGTATTTATACACCACATCTTCTTTATCCATTCATCCATTGATGGACACTGAGGTTGCTCCTATATCTTGACTATTGTAAATAATGCTGCAACAAACATAGGATATACCTATGCATATACCTTTTGAATTAGCATTTTCATGTTCTTCAGATAAATACCTAGATGTGGATTAGCTGGGGCATATGGTACTTCTATTCTTACTTTCTGAGGACTCTTCATACTTTTTATTATGGCTGCACCAATTTACAGTTCCACCAACAGTGTACAAGGGATTCCTTTTTTTCACATCCTCTCCAGCATTTGTTATGCCATTCTAACAGGCATGAAGTGATATCTCATTGTGGTTTTAATTTGCATTTCCCTAATAATTAGTGATGCTGAACATCTTTTCATTTGTCTGTCAGCTATCTGTTTGTCTTCTTTGGAAAAATGTCTATTTAGGTCCTCTGTCCATTTTTTAATTGGATGGTTTGTTTTTTTGATATCAAGTTGTATGAGTTCTTTATATATTTTGGATTTTAACCCCTTGTGGGATACTGACTTGCCAGTACCTTCTCACATTCAGTAGGTTGCCTTTTTATTTTGATCGTGGTTTTCTTCACTGCACAGAAGCTTTTTAGTTTGATGTAGTCCCATTTGTTTACTTTTTGCCTTTGTTTCCCTTGTCTTTGGAGTCAGATCCTCAAAAACATTGCTAGGACTGATGTCAGTGAAGTTATTGCCTGTGTTTTCTTCAAGGAATTTTATGGTTTCAGGTCTTATATGTAAGTATTTAATCCATTTTGAGTTAATTTTTGTGTATGGTGTAAGAAAGTGGTCTAGTTCCATTCTTTTACATGTGGCTGTCCAGTTTTCCCAACACTATTTATTGAAGAGACTGTTCTTTCATCATTGTATGTTCTTTGCTCCTTTGTCATAAATTAATTGTTCATATATGACTGGATTTATTTCTGGGTTTTCGGTTCTGTTCCATTGATATCTGTGTCTGCTTTTGTGCCAGTATCATACTGTTTGAAATCAGGGAGAGTGATACCTCCAGTTTTGTTCTTCTTGCTGAAGACTGTCCTAGATATTCAAGATCTTTTGTAGTTCCATATACATTTTATAATTATTTATTCTAGTTCTGTGAAATATGCCATTGGTATTTTGATAGGGTTTGCATTGAATCTGTAGACTGCTTATCTCCATTTCCTTTAGTTCTTTTTCTGAGGTTTTGTCTTGCTCTTTCAATTGCAATATATTCCCCTGTCTCATTTTGCTTAAATCACCATGCTTGTTTCTATGTATTTGGTATATCACCTATCTCTCCCAATCTTGAAAGAGTGGCCTTGTTTAGGGGCTCAAAGGCGCAACCTGCCTGACCACCAGAGCAAGGTGCTCAAGGGGTATCCCCTATGTGGGCTGCATGTGCTTTCCTGAAGCTGTGACTTCCACGGGGTGGTGATGGGTGGGGCTGACCAAAGACTTGCTGTGAGGCCCAGCTGCTGCCACAGGGCACTGGTGGGCAGGGTTATTGCTTGGTCAGCTATGAGGCCCGGCCAAGGTGCAGAGGTAGCCAACATTCTTGGTTGGGCACACTCACTGGTGCTAATAGGTTATATGGATAATTCCAAAATGATGCCTGCCAGGTCCAATATGAGCAAGGTCGCATCGGACCACATAAATGGCTCCTACCAGTGACTCGGTCCCCAGGAAGCATCCCAACTGGTTCCTACATCTCTGGCAGATGCTTCAAGATTAGGAAGTGGGTCCCCTTCACCTGTGGTCCATGTGCTTTTCACTCTGGTGTTTTTGCACTGGTTTTCGTGTTATCTGAGTCTATGCACAAGCCTTTTAAGAATGAGTTTTTTGTTTGTTGAAGTTCTATAGTTTTCCTGGATGTATTCCCTGTTGGTTTTCCAAGGCAGATGTTTGAGGGGTCCAGCTCTCTGGCTCTCCTCCCTGTCTAGATGGTGTTCTTTTACCCTTTGTTGTGGAGGTTCTGTTTATCCAGTTTTTACATATCTTTCTGAAGGAATTATGCCATATGTAGTTGTAGATTTGTGGTGTCCATGAGAGGAGGTGAATTCCTACATTACCATCTTGAGCCCTCTTTCCAAGCAAAACAGTTTTGGCATAAGAAAAAGAAATTTACAAAATCACTTGAATATAGAGTAAAGTAACCCCGAAACATAAAAGATAATATATAATGCATGGCTCCAGAAAAATGCCCACTTGGGTTTCAATAAATTCTACTCTTGTCCAGTTTATATATCTAAAACAAAAATACAAATGATATTGTTTAGCTTGAGTAAAGTATTTTATTTTTATTAGAACACATTTTTTTCAGTTGAAAAAGGAAAAAAAACGAATAAAAACTAGAGGAGTTTTAATTGCTAATAAAGAAATACCATCTGAAAATTACAGATAAGCTTTAGATGGGTTAGATGATTTGGTTCCTACCCCATAAAATGATGATTTTTTCCTTTTAACACAAGTCTTTGGCCTAACTACAGGCTTCTGCAATATAATCAAATGATGCTAGGGCTTTTCTTTCATGGTCCTGTCAGCATTCTGTTCATGAATTTCAGGGAGTATTTATTTTATTTTATTTTTTTTTAATTTTTAAAAATTTATTTTTGCTGTGTTTGTTTTTTGTTGCTGCGCGCGAGCTTTCTCTAGTTGCAGCAGGCGGGGGCTACTCTTGGTTGTGATGTGTGGGCTTCCCATTGTGGTGACTTCTCTTGTTGCAGAGCGCAGGCTCTAGGTGTGCGGGCTTCAGTAGCTGCAACACGCAGGCTCAGTAGTTGTGGCTCACAGGCTGTAGAGCACAGACTCAGTAGTTGTGGCGCACAGGCTTTCTTGCTCTGCGACATGTGGGATCTTCCCAGACCAGGGATCAAACCTGTGTTCCCTGCATTGGCAGGCACATTCTTAACCACTGCACCACCAGGGAAGTCCTACTGCACATTAAAATAATATTGGAATATACATTTATATATCTAAAACTGGGAAAAATGACAAATCCAGCTAATATCAAATGTTGGGATAGTTATGGAATCTATCTGTCTGGATAAACTAGTAAAAAACTATGAAGATGAATAACACCAAAATCTTGGTGGCTAAAAACACAAAGGTTTATTTATAGCTCATGATGCATGTGTATTATAGTGTCAACAGCAGTCTTCTGTTCACTACACTCAGAAACCTAGGCTGATAAGGCACAACCAATTAAACACTGTTGATCACCATGCTAGTGGGAAAACGAGAGCTCTCTGGGCAGAGAGTGGGGATGGTATGGATTTAGGATGGAGGAATGGGCTTTGCAATGTCAAATAAATGACTTGGCACTTCTACCCATGTTTAATTGGCCAGAGGTATCCATCTGTCCCCAGCCACATGGAATTAAAGGAAGCTTCATGTATTTCTGGTGAAAGTGAACACTGCTGTACCCATTTTGCAGGGAAACATTTTCAATTCTCTTCCCAATGTTAGTGACTTTTTTCTCCCTTTCAGACTGAGGACAAACATCTCTTAATTGCTCTCAGCTTAGGTTGCTATAGACTCTCAGCTCTGTGTCCTGGACTACCATTCATTGCATTAGACCGTCTTAAAAATAAGAAAGGTATCCTTGCATTGGAACTACCAATAACACTGATGCAAGATATTTGGACCCTCCTAGATCTTAAAGAATGAAACTTGTTTCTTTTGCAGTTAACTTTCTTAAAGATGTCAGATTTTTTATTGCAAACAACAAAAAATTCAAAAGAAGCACATCTTACACATAGATGTTTCCTAATAATACACAACAAGCAGTGATATTAAGCTACCTACTCTTGCTTTAAGATTGGATCTTCGTGTTCATCTGGGGCCACAGTCACCATGAAGCCAGAGAATTCAGTCTTGCCTAGCTTCTCTGTGTCCTTGTTGCTGTTTTTGGTACTTACTGGGTTCCTCCCCTTTCTCCTAATTTGCATGATTCTTATCCACTCTGTGGTTCATTTGCATTTCATCCCAGTGTGACTTTTAAAGAATGGTTTGCTTAAATTGCTTGTGGTGAAGAACAAAGCATAAAAGGAAAATTATTTCTAGCGTGAATCTTCTCCATTCATATTACTGAGCAGTATTTGCTCTAAGTCTTAAGGATATAGTCAAAGGAAAAATTTCTGTCTGTGGCTGGTGGCCCTCAGATGCTCAGTGAGCCCTTGAAATACACTATTGTGGAGTCCGTTTCCTCTTGCTAGGAACTAACTCCTTTGGAATGTCAGACTGTCCCCTAGGCTGATAATTACATGTAAAAATTCGGCTTCAGGGAAGTCATGAAAATAAGAGTAAACAAGTTCTTGACTTTTTCCTTAGTGTTCTGTACCTAGAAAAAGCATAGTTTATTTCCTTTAATATCTAAAATTTCTAGATTCTAAACTTTTCTATTTTCTTTTGACTGTTTCTTCTGTTTCTTTCTAATTTGACTATAAGTCCATCAGAGCTGGAGACATTTAGTATTTGTTTTATACTACGTATCTTGTACCTAGAAGATATAAATATATGTTCATTGACTGAATAAATAAATTACTGTTCTGGTTTCAAAAAGAAAATGAAAATGCATTGGAGCTCTGTGTATTCAAGAACGTAAATAAGTAATAGACGGAGAAACTGGAATTTGGGAGACTAGAAACAATATCAAATAATGAATCAAGGAGTTGTTACTTTCAAGGACATATTGGCTAGTTTTTTGGGTTGAATTTTGTACCACCCCCGCAAATTTATATGCTGAAGTCCTAGCCTCCCGTATTTCAGAATGTCACCTTATTTGGAAATAAGACTGTTGCAGATGTAATTATTTTAAATGAGGTTTTATTGGAGTAGGGTGAATCCCAAATCCAATATGACTGATGACCTTATAAAAAGGAGAAATTTGAACAGTCAGGCACACAGGGAGCACTCCATGAGAGGACTGGAGATGTACTAGCACAAGTCAAGGAAGGCTAAAGATTAAAAACCACCAGAAACTAAGAGTCATGGAATACATTCTTCCTCACAGCTTTCAGAAGGAACCAATCCTGCTGACATCTTGATTTTTGGCTTCTCGACTCTGGAACTGTGAGGCAATGAATTTCTGGTGTTTAAGCTGTCTAGTTTGTGGTATTTGTTACAGCAGCCCTGGTAAACCAATATAGTCAGTCGCAGTCACCTTATTTTTTTTAAAGTTGATAGAAATGCTTAAGCCAAACTCAGTAGCTCAGACAACATTTCCCCTTTATACTCTGATTCAACTAATTCAAGAAAGAGACTCTCTTTTGACATATGATATTAGAAAAATTTAAGTAATGGCTGGCACATTTACTACTGAAATACAATGGGTGTGTGTGGGGGGGGGGGTGTGTGTTTGTGTAGGGAAGGGTTATGGAAGGGAAAGTGTTCCTAACTAAGAAAGCTGGGTGAGTTCATGAAATATTTCCATTTCAGAGGTACCAGTTGCCAGAACCTAACAGGTGCTACTCAAAGGTTTCACATGATGAGGTTATGGGTAACAAAACATGTTTTACCAGTGCCTTATCCACTTCACTAATTTTAAACTAAGAATCTTTAAATTCAGTGGGGATCCAGGGACATTCATACTTAATGTAAGACTAGGGGTCTGATAACCTTAAAAAATGGGAAAGAGTTCAGCTGCTGAATCTTGCCTGAAAGACAAAGGCTATGCCAACTGTTGGGAATACGTATTACCTTCATGCTTTCCAACATGGAGGGAATCATAAGATAGGACGGGGAACTAATCTCTCAGGAGGCTTAGTCCAGCAGAAACACCATCCCCATAAACAACTGAAGGATAAAGGGTGAACTAATTTTAATATGGTTTCTATAATGAATTTCTACAACAAAATTTACTCCCTCTGATACAGATGCGTCTTTGATGCCATAAAGCAATAAAGCACATGTCAAAGCTGAAGTGGTAGAGAAGGGAAGTATTTTATAATTCGTTGAAAGAACTCCATTGATGGTCAGTGTTTATTCTCTTCGCTGAAGATTGGGAAAGCAGCAGTGAGACAAAGCTCAGCATTTGAAATGAGGCAGAGAGTGGAAGCTGTTTACATGACTTTTTTTTTTTTTTTTTTGGTACTGTTGCCTTCCCACATCCTACTCTGACTCTTTTTAAACTTCATGTTGGCCATTCAGGGCAAGGGAACATTTTTAGGGACACGTTAACCTGTTATGGAGACGGCTGCCCTTTGGGGCTTGTGTGGGAAGGAATGCCTCAGCCACAAGCAATTCCTTTTGGCATTCGTACTAAGACAGCATCTAAGATCCTTCTACTCTTCAAAGTGTAGTAGAACATGTATTTTAAAAAGAGCGTACTCATTCATGAATACTTTGGAATAACCCTCCACTTAACCATTTAGGGCAGGGAGTTTGTACTTCACAATGCAGCAGGAAGATAAGTATATTTGTGACCAATCTACATTTGTATTCATTTTTGTTGAAACGGATATGACACGACCACTCTAATTTTGTAACTATGTGCTGGCAGAACAATTCTTAAGTTTTTAGCAAGATCTATGAAAAGAGTAAAGGTAGAAAAAAATGATATATGTAGAATCAAGAGTAAATAACATCAAAGGGAAAAACCACAGTAACATAGAATCACTGGCTTCAGTCATTGACCTGGAGAATAGACTGCCCACCCAAATGTACGGATTCATTTATTCTCCTTTTATGAAAATGTGTGAACTTTATTTTGCTTTGTTAATTTAAACATTTGGAATTCTTTTTTGTTTTTTCCCTCCAGAGATAAAAAAAAAATCAGTTATTCTGAAGAGTAACTAGAAATGAGTTAATAACCATACATTTACACAGACTGAAATTTATTTCTGTCATTCTGTTTGTCTAAATAAATTTAAAAAAGAGGTATCCAAACCGAATGTTTCCTCTGCTGTTATTAGTCATCCAAATATTTGCGTTCTTGTTGAGTTAGGGCTTTCGTCTAAATAGCTTTCAATATGCTAAAATAAGTAACAAACTATTAAGTCCTGGTAGAGTTTTTTAATTAAGAATGTTAATTTATCATGCAGTGGTATATGTTAATTAATAATTATTCAAATACATATTAATTGAAATGTTTTTCCAATAGTATCACATTTACTAAAGTATTTAGATAATAGTGCTGCCGAAAGTAAAAGAATTTCTCATTATTTTCTTACATTAAAAAATAAGAGCTTTAAAGATTCTTTAAAATACAATACAAAATAAAACAAAATAAACTCTTCCAGTTACTGCGAAGCATATAATTCTACATATATAGTAACATATAATGATTTTCTGCATAATTTTTACCAAGAGCCACTATTATAAATTCAGAGATGTGTTCTTCCAGAAAATGTTTGGCCTTAAACTTTGTATTGAATAAAATTGAATTTTAAATAAAAATGTCACCTGAAAAGATGCCAGTCCTCAATCTATTGATATTACTACATTTTTACCCTAGTATATTAATTGGTAAAAATTACAAAAATCTATACAAGGTTGAAGTTGCTTTTCGAAAACATGGACCAATGAAAATACTCAGGTGGTGGTGGGACCATACATTTATAGGGAGGGAACGTCTTCAGGCCTTCTGAAGAGGACTGCCCAGCTGCCATTCTCACACCTCTATCAAGGTGCTTCATTTTCCTGAACCGGCCCCCCCTACAGCCGTAGAGGAATGACCATCATTATCTGCCTTGGGACTAAAAGGCCAATTTTATCATGACCTTTATCTCTGAGATGTCAGCCATTTCTAATCTCCCTAAGGAGTGTGCACTACTATTCTATCACTATTCTGATTCCATCTCCTACTCCCTACTTCTACCTGTCTCACTCAGCATTATGTTTATCCTTCCATGGTTTTGTTGACACAGCCAAATTTCATATGTCCTCAACCTTTTTATAAGCGTTTTCTTCATCTTCTTGCTCTGAAACCTGGCTCATTGCTGATTCCATAACTTCTCCTCTTGTGGCATCAAGTGGCAGCTGTATGGCTCCAACAAACTTGGTTTCATGGCCCTAGAGATGGAGTAGGTGTGCTCTTCGCTACTTTTGCTTCTTTGAGACAATTCTTACTTCCTCCTTCTTAAATTCCCCCAGTTTAAATTTCAAGTCTTCAAACTAGAACACTATTTGCTTTTCCTTGGGCAAATGTTTACTGATCCCAGGGTAAACCCCTTCATTCCTTGAAGTATTAACCCCTAGGTAAATGTCACTCTCTCCAAAATACTCCTCTCATAATATTTGTGAAAAACAATATCTGTGTAGACCTTTCCATAGATGGGCCTCTCTGTTTTTGACTTCCTTTCCAGTTATCTTGTCCTCCACTTACCTCAGCCACTCACTCTCATAACCATGATTTTATTGTTAGCAGCAACTGCAAATTTTCAATACTATCAGTTTCAAGTGTATCACATTTTGGCCCTCACTTCCTACCTTTCTAGCTCCTTCCTTCCAGTATCCTGAATCCAACAATCCTTTGACCCTGTGTAGACTTACAAGCCATTCATTCTACTGCCTTTTCCTTGCCCCGTGTCCCCTAATGTCAGAATGGCTACATGTTCTGATTTGCGTAGAAGACTTTTGTTCAGATCTGTTATCTCAGCATAATAACTAAATGTGCTGTAGTTCAGACAATACAATATATGGTTACTCTACTTAGTGGTCTCACTTCCCTTCTTACTCAGCCTAAATTCTATAGTCAACTAAAAATATGACTTTGCGTATACTTTTCAACTACCTTGTCCCTCTTTCTCATAATCAGTACTTTGGCAAAATCCCAACCCTGGTTAGATCCAACTCTCCAAATACTTTATATCTGTACCTGCATCTCAATGTGGCTGGAATGAAACAGAGAACTGTGCTGTCTGATCTCATATTAAATTCATGATTCTTAATTTCAAGATGCCCCTTATTTCTGTCAAGTAATCATACTATATTACCCTGGCCCATTTATTCTTCCACTGTCCCAGATGATAATTGCATACCTTTTCTCTCCTTAAACTTCTAAATCTTCTTAACCCATCTTCACACTGAGCTGGTGATCTTCTATTTCACAGAGAAAAATGAACCAATCAGAAAAGAACTTCCACAAACATTTATACCCTAAGGGAGCACCGAACCCTTCACCTGTGCACTAGACTCCACCCCTTCTCACCTACGGGATTCTTCTTTTTCTGTCACATCTCAGGCACAATCTACTTACAAGCAGCATCAGCTTATCTTCAGAATAATCTTTCCATCTTTACTGCTTCTACTCTGATCCAAGACATTGACGTCTCTCAACTGGACAATGTGGAATCACTGCTTTTTTTCGCTCCAACACACATCTTCTAGACTGTTTGCAGCACAACTGTTAAGTGATATTGTTAAGATATGTTACATCATACAATTCCTCTTTTTGAATCTTCCAAGTGGCTTCACATTTCATTCCAAATGGAAGCCAAAATTAAATAATAACTTACAAGGACTTATAAATGTCTGTCTCCCCTCTTCCCTTCCTGATTTTAATCTTTCACTATCCAGTTCTTGTTTACTACTCCTCATTCACGTTGGCTTTCTTGCTGCTCCAAAAACTCTCCAGGAATTTGCTTACTTAGGGATTTTGCATTGGAAGTTCCTGTCTCTCAAGTAACTTCCCCTTCCTCCCAAATGCCATGGGACTTAACTCACAAGGACACCTTCCTTGTGAGGCTGCTCTAGTCTACGCTTCTTAAAATTGAAGTCCCCATCCCAAGCGATCTCCTTAACCCAATTCCTTGCCTTGTTTTTATCCATAGGACCTATTCTCTCTCTCCTTTCATAATCATTTCTTTTACTTAGATGATTGATAGTTACATAATTTGTGTGCATATATATTCTTTGTTTCTGGAATTCACTGATGACTTTCTATTAATTGAGGGAATAAAGAACATTATTTTTATGAACACAAAATCTGACAGTATCGTGGTGAGGAATATGGCCAGAAAACTCACCTCCTACTTACTAACCTTAAAACCTTAGAAAAATGTATGACTTCTCTGATGCTCAGTTTCTCCATCAGTCCAAAGGAGAAAAGACAAATATGCAGTTTATTTTTCCTTTGTTATTTGTAGATTAAATACAAATGTATGTATAATGTTTATCATAAAACTTGGTAGAAATTAGATTAATAGTAAACATATTTTCATTAATTGTTAAACATTATTACTGAAATTATTTTGACTATTAGTAAGATGATTAATATATTCAGCCTATAGTTCAACCTTCATAACATCTCTGAATCATTTCTGTGGCATTATTAGATTATGATTATAATGGATAAATCTAAAATTGGTAGAAAATCAAAGCTTAGCAAATTTAAAATTTTACTTTTATTATAAGCTATGTTGAAGTGTAAAATTTCAGTTGGTTTGATATCTGCAGAACACACTGGGAGAAAAAAATACATTCCTTGTATAACTAATTCAAACACCTTTATTTTAAGTATAAATAAATTGGCAACAATAATAAGTTCAGAAGGACAGATTAAAGCTCCAATATTTCTAGTAGTTTACTTTACCTGAATTCTCTGTGAAGTGGAGGCCAAGATTAAAGTGACTAAATCTTCAACACAGAGAGGGTAGTTAAACCCATCTTAGAGTTTTTATAAACCCAGATTCCAAAAGAATGGTAAAAGTCTGATTCTTTTTGGTTGATCTACATAAGTAGTTTAATTTAAGAAAATGATACTATCACAACATCAAGCCTTAAAAAAAGTCTAATTAATAGTTTTATTTCTTAGAACTACCATACGACCCAGCAATCCTTCTACTGGGCATATACGTGAGAAAAGCATAATTCAAAAAGAGTCATGTACCACAATGTTCATTGCTGGTCTATTTACAATAGTCAGGACATGGAAGCAACCTAAGTGTCCATCGACAGATGAATGGATAAAGAAGATGTGGCACATATATACAATGGAATATTACTCGGCCATAAAAATAAACAAAATTGAGTTATTTGTAGTGAGGTGGATGGACCTAGAGACTGTCATACAGAGTGAAGTAAGTCAGAAAGAGAAAAATAAATACCGTATGCTAACACATATATATGGAATCTAAAAAAAATGGTTCTCAAGAACCTAGGGGCAGGACAGGAGTAAAGATGCAGACGTAGAGAATGGACTTGAGGACATGGGGAGGGGGAAGGGTAAGCTGGGACGAAGTGAGAGAGTGACATGGACTTATATATACTACCAAATATAAAATAGCTAGCTAGTGGGAAGCAGCCGCCTAGCACAGGGAGATCAGCTCAGTGCTTTGTGACCACCTAGAGGGATGGGATAGGGAGGGTGGGAGGGAGACACAAGAGGGAGGATATATGGGGATATATGTATAACTGATTCACTTTGTTATAAAGCAGAAACTAACACAAGATTGTAAAGCAATTATACTCCAATAAAGATGTTAAAAAAAAAGTTTTTTTTCTAGTAACTGTGAATTGGATCTGAAATTCAAAGATCTGAAATTCTTGGAAATAAGACTCCTATAAGGGTGCAAGAATGTTAGTAGGTCACTAAATTTCTCTTGCAGAGAAACGTGAATAATAAAGAGTTTAAAATAGTTTACATTGTATAAATATAGAGTCAAAAATAAGATTTTCTCCCAAATTGTAGGGTAAAATCTTTCTGTTCATTGGTATGTAAAATTACAGATATAACTATGTACTTTTACACATGTAAAGAAATCTCTGTTGTAAATATAACCTTCAAAATGTCCTTTGTTAGGATTTGAGACATGGAAAAAAAACAAAAACAAAACGCACACACACACACACACACACACACACAAAAGAGAATGGTGATGGACTACATTTAAAAGAAAACATTCTTGCTGATGAAAAGCATTTTAAAGAGGAAGTCATCTTATCTTGAAAAGATCTATTCCACTGCACCTAATTACTCCTCAGTATAGCTTGGAATTTGAAACAGTCTTCCACTCCCACCTTCTGAATACCAATGCACTGTAAATCCACCCTTCTGCCAGAACTTATTGTTGCAAGGAATAATTTGAACCAGAAATACTTAAGTAGGGAGAATACATATCAATCTGGCCTTCTTTGTGAATTGCTTAGACCAACAGATTCTTGGCAGAATAACCCGCAAAAGTTGTCTTTACAGAAAGGATCAGTATCAGCCAATAATTCTTCCAAACTTCTCCAGGGTACCCAAAGGGTGGAAACATTGTGAAGACAGGTCAACACCCTTCTTGTAGACTTCAAATTACTGGCTGTTAATACTTTGTGAACTGCCTGCTTTTAATTATACACATCTATTGGCTAGTTAGCAGGTGAAATAACTTAACTCCTCAAGGAATACGTGTGGACTCAAATCGGCAATTTTAATTAATAACCTCTCCTTAGAGAAAACTTATATCAAGTGAACCTCCTGGCTGCCCCCATCTTACCAACAGAATGAATTGTTTTCATTCCTTGTAAGCAGTTGAAAGGCTACAATAGTGAAACCATGCATGACACCATGATAACTCTTGTCTGACAAGTTGAAGACAATACCAGACTACTACACGAAAATAGCCTGCTCAGAATTCTCTTCCCCGAAAGACACGGGGTTTTTCATCCCCTGGGCCATGAGCAGCACCAAGTTGAAAGAGATTGGGAAACATAATCTCACAAAAAATATCTACAGGGTAATGAAGCAGGCAACCAGGATTCACAAGCATTGAAATGTGCAGGAGCAAATCACACAGGGAAACATGGAGATCTCTGAAAAAATTCGGAAACTGAGGCAGTCCTGCTCTTTCCCTTGCCCTTTACCCTCCTGCAGCCTCAAAAGCTACAGGAGATGACAACGCAAAACAGCTGAGCAGTGAGCCCAAGAGGACAGTCTGGTATAATTCCCAGCACCCCCTCTCCACCCACTACTGTGTTTAAAGTTTCAGATTCTCTGCTAACCGCAAATTCATTCAAGCGAGGGATAAGCCCTCCTTTCAAATTACACCTAATCCTGGGAAGGTTTAACCAGTCTATATATAGCTTTATACACTTATTTAGCTATATATATATATATATGTAGCTAAGTATATATATATAGCTAAGTGTATATATATATATATATATATGTTGTATTTAAATTTATTTTATCAGATTGCTTTCCTCCTAATATCTACTTGAAATTCGCAGAAATTAGGAAGTTTTAATGAAGGGAAGAGAAAGAAAATGTGTTTCTAACCATGCAAACTCGGAGAAGGACAACTTTGGTGCCTATTTGCAGTCTATGGGCCTTGTAAATCTAAAAAGAAAAAGTAGAATGATGGATTTTAGACCTGAAAGGGTTGGTACAGAAGTACAGAGCAGTAAGGTTGGGCATTAAGGATTTCACTTGGTGCTAGAGGGCTAACTATTGCTACACTCTCATTTTCCCCTAACTTACACCTTGGTGCTTATATTATGAGAAAAAAGTGTCAAATAACTCAATTTATTAATGAAATAGTAGAATTTAATAGAAATTCATGGCATTTTAGATTTGTCTAGATTCACCAATGTCTATTTTGAGATCTGGCATCATTTATACTGTTTCCTAGACTTCTTTATTTTTGTTTTTGTTTCTTGAATTTTATTTTATTTTATTTTTTTATACAGCATGTTCTTATTAGTTATCTATTTTATGCATATTAGTGTATATATGTCAATCCTAACCTCCCAATTCATCCCACCACCAGCAGCCACTCCGCTTTCCCACCTTGGTGTCCATACGTTTGTTCTCTACATCTGTGTCTTTATTTCTGCCTTGTAAACCAGTTCATCTGTACAATTTTTCTAGATTCCACATATATGCGTTAACATACGGTATTTGTTTTTCTCTTTCTGACATACTTCACTCTGTATGACAGTCTCTAGGTCCATTCACATCTCTACAAATGACCCAATTTCATTCCTTTTTATGGCTGAGTAATATTCCATTGTATATATGTACCATATCTTCTTTATCCATTTGTCTGTCGATGGGCATTTAAGTTGCTTCCATGACCTGGCTATTGTAAATAGTGCTTCAGTGAACATTGGGGTGCATGTGCCTTTTTGAATTATGGTTTTCTCTGGGTATATACTCAGTAGTGGGATTGCTGGGTCATACGGTAATTCTATGTTTAGTTTTTTAGTCTGTCATAAGGAGTGAAGTAAGTCAGAAAGAGAAAAACAAATACAGTAACTAACACATATATATGGAATATATTTAAAAAAAATGGTTCTGAAAAACCTAGGGGCAAGACAGGAGTAAAGATGCAGACATAGAGAATGGACTTGAGGACACAGGGAGGGGGAATGGTAAGCTGGGACAAAGTGAGAGAGTGGCATGGACATATATACACTACCAAATGTAAAATAGCTAGTGGGAAGCAGCCACATAGAAAGGGAGACCAGCTCGGTGCTTTGTGACCACCTAGAGGGGTGGGAAAGAGAGGGTGGGAAGGAGACACAAGAGGAAGGGGATATGGGGATATATGTATACCTATAACTAACTCACTTTGTTATACAGCAGAAACTAACACAACAATGTAAAGCAATTATACTCCAATAAAGATGTTAAAAAAAGAAACCCAAAATACTGTTCTCCACAGTGGCTGTATCAATTTACATTCCAACCAACAGTGCAAGAGGGTTCCCTTTTCTCCACACCCTTTCCAGCATTTGCTGTTGCAGATTTTCTGATGATGCCCATTCTAACTGGTGTGAGGAGATAACTCATTGTAGTTTTGATTTAGATTTCTCTAATAATTAGTGATGTTCAGCAGCTTTTCATGTGCCTCTTGGCCATCTCTATGTCTTATTTGGAGAAATGTCTATTTAGGTCTTCTGACCATTTTTGGTTTGGGTTGTTTGTTTCTTTAATATTGAGCTTCATGAGCTGTTTATATATTTTGGAGATTAATCCTTTGCCTGTTGCTTCATTTGCAAATATTTTCTCCCATTTTGAGGGTTGTCTTTTCCTCTTGTTTATAGTTTCCTTTGCTGTGCAAAAGCTTTTAAGTTTAATTAGGACACATTTTTTATTATTTCCCTTACTCTAGGAGGTGGGTCAAAAAACATCTTGCTGTGATTTATGTCAAAGAGTGTTCTTCCTATGTTTTTCTCTAAGAGTTTTATAGTGTCCAGTCTTACATTTAGGTCTTTAAACCATTTTGAGTTTATTTTTGTTTATGGTGTTAGGGAGTGTTCTAATTTCATTCTTTTACATGTAGCTTCCAGTTTTCCCAGCACCAATTATTGCAGAGACTGTCTTTTCTCCATTGTATATCCTTGCCTCCTTTGTCATAGATTAGTTGACCATAGGTGTGTGGGTTTATCTCTGGGCTTTCTATCCTGTTGCATTGATCTATATTTCTGTTTTTGTGTCAGTACCATAATGTCTTGATTACTGTAGCTTTGTAGTATAGTCTGAGGTCAGGGAGTCTGATTCCTCCAGCTCGATTTTTTTTCCCCTCAAGATTGTTTTGGCTATTTGGGGTCTTTTGTGTCTCCATACAAGTTTTCAGATTTTTTGTTCTAGTTTTGTAAAAAAATGCCATTGGTAATTTGATAGGGATTGCATTGAAACTGTAGATTGTTTTGGGTAGTATAGTCATTTTCACAATATTGATTCTTCCCATCCTAGAACATGGTATATCTCTCCATCTGTTTGTATCATCTTTGATTTCTTTTATTAGTGTCTTATAGTTTTCTGAGTACAGGTCTTTTACCTCCTTATGTAGGTTTATTCCTAGGTAGATTATTCTTTTGGTTGCAATGGGTGAATGGGATTGTTTCCTTAGTTTCTCTTTCAGATCTTTCGTTGTTAGTGGATAGGAATGCAAGAGATTTCTGGGCATTCATTTCATATCCTGCTACTTTACCAAATTCATTGATTAGCTCTAGTAGTTTTCTGGTGACTTCTTTAGGATTCTCTGTATAGTATCATGTCATCTGCAAACAGTGACAGTTTTACTTCTTCTTTTCCAGTTTGTATTCCTTTTATTTCTTTTTCTTCTCTGATTGCTGTGGCCAGGACTTTCAAAACTATGTTAAATAATTGTGGCAAGAGTGGACATCCTTGTCTTGTTCCTGATTTTAGAGGAAATGCTTTCAGTTTTTCACCACTGAGAATGATGTTTGCTGTGAGTTTGTCAAATATGGACACTGTTATGATCAGGTAGGTTCCCTCTATGCCCACTTTCTGAAGAGTTTTTTTTTTTTTTTAAAGATTTATTTATTGATTGATTGATTGCTATGTTGGGTCTTCGTTTCTGTGCTAGGGATTTCTCTAGTTGCGGCAAGTGGGGGCCACTCTTCATCGCGGTGCGCGGGCCTCTCACTATCGTGGCCTCTCTTGTTGCGGAGCACAGGCTCCAGACGCGCAGGCTCAGTAGTTGTGGCTCAAGGGCCCAGTTGCTCCGCGGCATGTGGGATCCTCCCAGACCAGGGCTCGAACCCGTGCCCCCTGCACTAGCAGGTAGACTCCCAACCACTGCACCACCAGGGAAGCCCCTGGAGAGTTTTTATCATAAATTTGTGTTGAATTTTGTCAAAAGCTTTTTCTGCATCTATTGAGGTGATCATATGGTTTTTATTCTTCAGTTTGTTAATATGATGTGTCACATTGATTTGCATATATTGAAGAATCCCTGCATCCCTGGGATAAATCCCACTTGATCATGGTGTATGATCCTTTTAATGTTTTGCTGGATTCTGTATGCTAGTATTTTGTTGAGGATTTTTTGCATCTACATTCATCAGTGATATAGGTCTGTAATTTTCTTTTTTGTAGTATCTTTATCTGGTTTTGGTATCAGAGTGATTGTGGCCTTGTAGAATGAGTTGGGGAGTGTTCCTTCCTCTGCAATTTTTTGGAAGAGTTTGAGAAGGATAGGTGTTAGCTCTTCTCTAAATGTTTGCTAGAATTTGCCTGTGAAGTCACCTGGTCCTAGACTTTTGTTTGTTGGAAGATATTTAATCACAGGTTCAATTTCATTACTTGTGATTGGGCTGTTCATATTTTCTATTTCTTTCTAGTTCAGTCTTGGAAGGTTAAACCTTTCTAAGAACTTGTCCATTTCTTCCAGTTTGTCCATTTTATTGGCATAGAGTTGCTTGTAGTAGTCTCTTATGATGTTTTGTATTTCTGTGGTGTCTGTTGTAACTTCTCCTTTTTCATTTCTAATTTTATTGAGTCCTCTCCATCTTTTTCTTGATGAGTCTGGCCAAAGGTTTATCAATTTTGTTTATCTTCTCAAAGAACCAGCTTTTAATTTTATTGATCTTTGTTATTGTTTTCTTTGTTTCTATTTCATTTTTCTGCTCTGATTTTTATGATTTCTTTCCTTCTACTAACTTTGGGTTTCTTTGTTCTTCTTTCTCTAGTTCCTTTAGGTGTAAGGTGAGATTGTTTATCTGATATTTTTCTTGTTTCTTGAGGTAGGATTGTATTGCTATAAACTTCCCTCTTAGAACTGCTTTTGCTGCATCCCATAGGTTTTGGATCATCGTGTTTCATTGTCATTTATCTCTAGGTATTTTTTGATTTCCTCTTTGATTTCTTCAGTGAGCTAGTCAGTGATTTATTTAGTAACATACTGTTTAGCCTCCATGTGTTTGTGTTTTTTACGTTTTTCCCTTTAGTTGTTTTCTAATCTCATAATGTTGTGGTTGGAATAGATGCTTGATATGATTTCAATTTTCTTAAATTTACTGAGGCTTGATTTGTGACCCAAGATGTGATCTATCCTGAAGAATGTTCCACGTGCACGTGAGAGGAAAGTGTAATCTGCTGTTTCTGGATGCAATGTCTTATAAATATCAGTTAACTCTATCTGGTCTACTGTGTCATTTAAAGCTTGTGTTTCCTCATTAATTTTCTGCCTGGATGATCTCCTCTTTTATAGCTGTTAGCATTTGCCTTATGTATTGAGGTGCTCCTATGCTGAGTGCATATATATTTATAATCGTTATATCTTTTTCTTGGATTGACCCCTTGATCGTTATGTAGTGTCCTTCCTTGTCTCTTGTACCATTCTTTATTTTAAAGTTTATTTTATGTGATATGAGTATTGCTATTCCAGCTTTCTTTTGATTTCCATTTGCATGGAATGTCTTCTTCCATCCCCTCACTTTCAGTCTGTATGTGTCCTTAGGTCTGAAGTGGGTTTCTGGTAGGCAGCATATATATCAGTCTTTTTTTTTTTGTATCCATTCAGCAAGCCTGTTTCTTTTGGTTAGAGCATTTAATCCATTCACATTTAGGGTAATTATTGATATGTATGTTCCTATTACCATTTTCTTAATTGTTTTGGGTTTGTTTTTGTAGGTCCTTTTCTTCTCCTGTGTTTCCCACTTAGAGAAGTTCCTTTAGCATTTGTTGTCAAGCTGATTTGGTGGTGCTGAATTCTCTTAGCTTTTGCTTGTCTGTAAACCTTTTGATTTCTCATTCGTTTCTGAATGAGATCCTTGCCAGGTAGAGTTATCTTGGTTGTAGTTTCTTCCCTTTCATCACTTTAAGTATATCATCCCACTTCCTTCTGGCTTTTAGAGTTTCTGCTGAGAAATCAGCTTTTAACCTTATGGGAGTTCCATTGTATGTTGTTTGTTGTTTTTCCCTTGTTGTTTTTAATAATTTTTCTTTGTCTTTAATTTCTGTCAATTTGATTACTATGTGTCTGGGCATGTTTTCCTTGGGTCTACCCTGCATGGGACTCTCTGCGCTTCCTGGACTTGGGTGTCTATTTCCTTTCCCATGTTAGGGAAAATTTCAACTATAATCTCTTCAAATATTTTCTCAGGTCGTTTTTCTCTCCCTTCTCCTTCTGGGAACCCTATAATGCTAATGTTGGTATGTTTAATGTTGTCCCAAAGGTCTCTTAGTCTGTCTTCATTTCCTTTTGTTCTTTTTTCTTTATTCTGTTCTGCAGCAGTGAATCCCACCATTCTGTCTCCCAGGTCACTTATCTGTTCTTCTGACTCAGTTATTTTGCTATTGATTCCTTCTAGTGTATTTTTCATTTCAGTTTTTGTATTGTTCATCTCTGTTTGTTTGTTCTTTAATCCTTCTAGGTGTTTGTTCTTTAATTCTTCTAGGTCTTTGTTAAACATTTCTTTCATCTTCTCGATATTTGCCTCTATTTTTCTGAGGTCCTGGATCATCTTCACTATCATTATTCTGAAATCTTTTTTGTGAAAGGTTGCCTATCTCCACTTCATTTGGTTGTTTTTCTGGGGTATTATCTTGTTCCTTCATCTGGTACATAGTCCTCTGCCTTTTTATTTTGTCTATCTTTCTGTGAATGTGGTTTTCATTCCACAGGCTGAAGGATTGTAATTCTTCTTGTTTCTGCTCTCTGCCCTCTGGTTGATAAAGCTATCTAAGAGGCTTGTGCAAGCTTTCTGATGGGAGGGAATGGTGGTGGGTAGAGCTGGGAGTTGCTCTGGTGGGCAGAGCTCAGTAAAACTTTAATCCACTTGTCTGCTGATGGGAGGGGCTGAGTTCCCTCCCTGTTGGTTGTTTGGCCTGAGGTGACCCAGCACTGGAGGCTACAGGCTCTTTGGTGGGGCTAATGGTGGACTCCAGGAGGGCTCATACCAAGGAGTACTTCCCAGACCTTCTGCTGCCTGTGTTCTTGTCCCCACAGTGAGCCACAGCCACACCCCAGTTCTGCAGGAGACCCTCCAACACTAGCAGGAATTTCTGGTTCGGTCTCCTATGGGGTCACTGCTCCTTCCCCCTGGGTCCTGATGCACACACTACTTTGTGTGTGCTCTTGAATTGTGGAGTCTCGTTTCTCCCAGTCCTGTCGAAGTCCTGCAGTCAAATCCTGCTAGACTTCAAAGTCTGATTCTCTGGGATTCCTCCTTCTGTTGCTGGACTCCCCAGTTGGGAAGCCTGATGTTGGACTCAGAACCTTCACTCCAGTGTGTGGACTTCTGTGGTATAACTGTTCTCCAGTTTGTGAGTCACCCACCTAGCAGTTATGGGATTTGATTTTATTGTTATTGCTCCCCTCCTACCATCTCATTGAAGCTTCTCCTTTGTCTTTGGATATGGGGTATGTTTTTTGGTGAGTTCCAGTGTCTCCCTGTTGATGATTGTTCAGCAGTCAGTTGTGATTCTGGTGTTCTCACAAGAGGGAGTGAGCGCACGTCCTTCTACTCCTCCATCTTGAACCAATCTCTCCTAGACTTCTTAAAATTATCCCCATTCCACAGACACACTCCCACTTGATCAAATTAATGATATAGGAAACAGACTGTCATTCTTTGCTTCTAAAACCCAGATACATGTATGCTCTGGAGGGTATGTCAGTCTGCCAAGGATAAAAAAAAATCTGGACTCTGTGTCTACCATATTGTATTAGCTCTCTTTAATTCTGCCTGGATTTTTTTCTTTTTTATTGGTATGTAATACAAAACATTATTTTTACATTAAAAAGGATATGGGTACATTTTACATTGGCTGAAAAATTCATACAGCTCTAGAAACTGCCAAGAAATTTTCTGCTTCTTGTGAATCACTACCGTTTACATGTCTAGATCTTCAGGGTGTAAATTTCTTCTGTTTTATTTTATTTGTTTGTATTGAAATATAGTTGATTTACAATATTATATTATTTTCATAGTGACAGCTAAGTGATTCAACATTCTTTATATATTATACTCCATTTAAAGTTTTTACAAAATAACGGCTATAGTTTCCTGTGCTGTACAATATATTCTTGTAACTTATTTGTTTTATATATAGCAGTTCGTATCACTTAATCCCACACCCATATTGTGCCCCTTCCCCCTTCCCTTTTCCCACTGGTAACCACTAGTTCTCTATATCGGTGAGTCTGTTTCTGTTTTGTTTTATACATGCATTCGTGCTATTTTTCAGACTCCACATGTAAATGACAACATAGAGTGTTTTTCTCTGTCTGACTTATTTCACTAAGCATAATAGTCTCTAGGTCCATTCACACTGTTGCAAATGGCAGAATTTCATTTTTTTATGGCTGAGTAATATTCCACTGTATATGTATACCACATCTTCTTTATCCATTCATCTGTTGATGGACACTTGGGTTGTTTCCATATCTTGGCTATTGGAAATAATGCTATTGTGATCATTGGGGTGCATGTATCTTTTCAAGTTAGTGCTTTAAATTTTTTTGGATATATACCAAGGAGTGGAATTGCTGGATCATATGGTAGTTCCATTTTTATTTTTTTGAGGAACCTCCATACTGTTTTCCATAGTGGCTGTACCAATTTACATTCCCACCAACAGAGTACATGGGTTCCCTTTTTTCCACATTTTTGTCAAAATTTGTTATTTGCAGTCTTTTTGATGATAAGCCATTCTGATTGGTGTGAGGTGATATCTCATTGTGGTTTTAATTTGCATATCTTTAATTTTAATGGTGTTGAGCATCTTTTTGTGTGCCTGTTGGTCATCTGTTTGTCTTCTTTGGAAAAATGCCTATTCAGGTCTTCTACCCATTTTTATTGGGTTTTTAAGTTTTTGATATTGACTTGTAGAGCTGTTTATTTATTGTGGATAATAATCTCTTATCTATCATGTCATTTGTAAATATTTTCTCCATTCCATAGGTTGTCTTTTTGTTTTGTGGATGGTTTCCATTTCTGTGCAAAAGTTTTTAAGTTTAATTAGGTTACATTTGTTAATTTTTGCTTTTGTTTCTTTTTTGCCTTAGGAGACAGATCCAAGAAAGTATTGCAACAATATATGCCAAAGAATGTTCTGCCTATGTTCTTTTCTAGGTGTTTTATGGTTTCATGTCTTACATTTAGGTCTTTAACCCATTTTTTGTTTATTTTTGTATATAGTGTGAGGAAATGTTCTAATCTCATTCATTTACATGTAGCTATCCAGTTCCCAGCACCGCTTGGACTGGATTCTTCCAATCCAAGAACACTTGATGTTTTCCCATTATTTGTATCATATTCAGTTTCCTTCATTAATGTCTTATAGTTTTCAGAAAACAGGTTTTTCATTCCCTTTGTTAAGTTTATTTCTAGGTATTTTATTCTTTGAGATGTGATTTCAAATAGGGTTTTATTTTGGGGGGTTTTTCTTTCTTATAGTTAATTATTAGTGTATAGAAAAGCAATAGATGTTTGTATATTAATCTTGTATCCTACAACTTTACTGAATTCATTCATGAGTTTTATTAGGTTTTTTGGTAGAGACTTTAGGGTTTTCTATAGATAATATCATGTCATCTGCAAATAGTGGCAGTTTTAATTCTTCCTTTCCCGTTTTAATCCCTTTTATTTCTTTTTCTTGTTTAAAAAATATATGTTTATTTTATTTTTTTTAATAACTCATCTTTTAAAATAATTAATTAATTAATTTTTGGCTGCGTTGGGTCTTTGTTGCTGTGAGCGGGCTTTCTCTAGTTGCAGCAAGCAGTGGTGCATGGGGTTCTCATTGCAGTGGCTTCTCTTGTGGTGGAGCATGGGCTGTAGGCACACGGGCTTCAGTAGTTGTGGCACATGGGCTCAGTAGTTGTGGCTTGTGGGCTCTAGAGTGCAGGCTCAGTATTTGTGGCTCATGGGCTTAGTTGCTCCACAGCATGTGGGATCTTCCCAGATCAGGGCTTGAACCAGTGTCCCCTGCATTGGCAAGCGGATTCTTAACCACTGTGTCACCAGGGAAGTCCCTTATTTCTTTTTCTTATCTGATTGTTGTGGCTAGGACTTCCAATAGTATGTTAAATAGAAGTGGCAAGAGTGGGCATCCTTTTTTGTTCCTCATTTTAGAGGAAAGTCTTTCAGCTTTTCAACATTGAGTATGATGTTAGCTATGGGTTTGCCATAAATGGCCTTTATTATAATGAGATATGTTTCCTCTATATCAACTTTATGAGAGATTTTATCATTAATCAATGTTTTATGAGAGTTTTTAATCATGAATCAATGTTGAATTTTGTCAAATGCCTTTTCTGCTTCTATTGAGATGATCATGTGATTTTTATCCCTCCTTTTGTTATTGTAGTGTATCACATTGATTGATTTGCCAATAATGAACCATTTTTGTATCCTTGGAGTAAACCCCAGTTAATCATGGTGCATGATCCTTTTTATATATTGTTGGATTCAGTTTGCTAATATTTTATTGAGGATTTTTGCATCCATATGCATATCAAAGATATTAGAGTATACTTTTTTTGGTAGTCTCTTTGTCTGGTTTTAGTATCAGGGTAATTTTGGCCTCATAGAATGAATTTGGGAGTGTTTCCTCCTCTTCAGTTTTTTGGAATAGTTTGAGAAGGATAGGCATTAACTGTTCTTTGTATGTTTAGTGGAATTCCCATGTGAAGCCATCTGGTCCTGTAGTTTTGTATGCTGGGAGTTTTTTTATTACAAATTCAATTTCACTATTAGTGATCGGTCTGTTCAGATTGTGTTTCTTTATGATTCAGTCTTGGCAGTTTGTATGTTTCCAGAAATTTGTCTATTTCTTATAGGTTGTCTAATTTGTTGGCATATAACTGTTCATAGTATTCTCTTATGATTTTTTTGTATCCCTGTGATATTCGTTGTTTTTTATCCTCTTTCATTTCTTTTTTTTTTACATTTTAAATTTTTGTGGGGCCACAGTGCACTGCTTGTGGGACCTCAGTTCCCCAACCAGGGATCAAACCTGGACCTTGGCAGTGAAAGTGCCAAGTCCTAACCACTGGACTGCCAGGAAATTCCCTCCCCTCTTTCATTTCTTGCTTTGTTTATTTGGGTCCTCTCTCTTTTCTTCTTGTTAAGCCTGGCTAAATGTTTATCAATTTTCTTTATCTTTTCAAGAAACCAGCTCTTGGTTTCACCAATCATTTCTATTGTTTTTTTTTTTAATCTCTATTTTATTTATTTCCAATTTCCTTCTTTCTGTTGACTTTGAGCTTTGTTTTCTTTTTCTAATTCCTTTAGATTGTAGGTTAGGTTGTTTATTTGAGATTTTTCTTATTTCTTGAGGAAAGCATGTGTGCTATAAACTTCCCTCTTAAGAACTGCTTTTGCTGCATCCCATAGATTTTGGAAAGTTGTGTTTTCATTTTCATGTGTCTTGAGTTATTTTCTGTTTTCCTCTTTGATTTCTTCATTGACACATTGCTTTTTTCAGTACCGTGTTTTGTAGTCTCCACATATTTGTGCTTTTCCCATATTTCTTTCTGAAATTAATTTCTAGTTTCATACTGCCATTGTCAGAAAATAAATGCTTGATATATGTTCTATTCTCTTAAATGTGTTGATACTTGTTTTGTGGCCTAGCATGTGATTTATCCTGGAGAACATTCTATGCACACTTGAAAAGAGTGTGTATTCTGTTTTTGGATGTAATGTCCTGTAGATATCTATTAATTCCAACTAGTTTATTGTGTCATTTAAGACTACTGATGCTTTATTAATTTTCTGTATGGATGATTCTCCATTGATGTAAGTAGTGTGCTTAAAGTTCCCTATTACTATTGCATCATTGTCAATTTCTCTTCTTGTGTCTGTTAATATTTGCTTTATGAATTTAGATGTTCCTGTATTGGATGCATATAGGTTAACAATTACAAATCCTCTTCTTTTATTGATCCCCTTATCATTATATAATGTCCTTCTTTATCTTTTGTTATAGACTTTGTTTAAAAGTCTATTTTGTATGATACAGGTATTGTTACCCACTCTTTCTTGTCATTTCCATTTCCATGAGATATCTTTTCTCATCCCCTCACTCTAAGTCTGTGTGTGCCTTTAGCTCTGAAGTGAGTCTCTTGTAAGCAGCATTTATATGGGTCTTGTTTTTTCATCCAATCAGCCACCCTATGTCTTTTGATTGGAGCATTTAGTCCATTGACATTTAAAGTAACTATTGATAAGTGTATGTACTTATTGCCATTTTATTATTTGTTTTCTGGTGGTTTTTGTAACTCTTTTCTGTTCATTTCTTCTTCTCTTTGTTTATTACTTTGTGGTTTGATGATTTTCTTTAGTAATATGCTTGTGTTTCTTTCTTTCTAGTTTTTGTGTATCTATTGTAAATTTTTGATTTGTGGTTACTATGGAGCTCATATATGCTGGCATATAACTATATCTACTTGTTATAAATAGGTAGTCATTTAAGTTCAAAAACATTCTAAAAGTTCTATTTTTTTCACTCCCCTCCCCTACATTTTGTGTTTTTGATGTTACATTTTACATCTTCGTGTTTATCCCTTCACTGTTTATTTTAGTTATAGTTGCTTTTACCATTTTTTGTCTTTTAATCTTTATAATGGTTTATTTAAGGGATTGATCCTCAGCCCTTACTATATATTTGCCTTTCCTAGTGGTATTTTTCTTTTCCTATAGATCCTTACTTCTTGTGATAGACTTTTCTTATCCACTTAGAGAAGACCCTTTAATAGTCCTTTTAGGCAGGGTTTAATATTGATGAACTTTCAGGTTTTGCTTATATGAGAAGTTCATTATCTCTCCTTTGATTCTAAATAATAATATTGTTGAGTAGAGTACCCTTGGTTGCAAGTTTTTCCCTTTTAGTGCTTTGAATGTATCATGCTACTCCCTTCTAGCCTGCAAAGTTTCTGAAGAAAAATCAGCTGATAGCCTTATGGAGGTTCTTTTGTATATGACTCTTTGTTTTTATCTTGTTGCCTTTAGAATTCTCTCTTTATCTTTATCTTTTGCCATTTTAATTATGATGTCTTGGTGTGGGTCTGTTTAGGTTTATGTTATTTGATACTCTGTGCTTCCTGTACCTGGGTATCTATTTCCTTCTTCAGGTCTGAGACTTTTTCAGTTATAACTTCATCAAATACCTTTTTCATCCCCTTCTTTCTCTCTTATCCTTCTGGGACCCCTATAATATGAATGTTGGTACTCTTGATGTTATCTCAGAAAATTTGTTTTTAGCTTTGCTATTCTGATTGGATCTATCTTCCAGATCACTTATACATTCTTCTGTATTGCTTAGTCTGCTATTCCTTCATTCTGGTGTGTTTTTCATTTCAGTTATTGTATTTTTCAGTTCTGACTGGTTCTTTTTTATATTTTCTAGTTCCTTGTTAAAATTCTCACTGTTTATCTATTCTTTTCCTGAATTCAGTTAGCATTCTTATTAGTAATGTTTTGAATTCTTTATCTGATAAATTGTTTACTTCTCTTTCATTATTCATTTTTTCAGGGGTTTTCTCTTGCTCTTTCAATTGAGACTAGTTCCTCTCTCTTTTCATTTTGTGTAACTTTCTCCACCTCTATGAATTTAGGTGAAACCATTGCCTATTGCAGTCTTGAAGGGATATCCTTATGTAGGAGTGTCCATGGTCTGCATGTGCCCAGTGCATTTGGTGGGAGAGCTGGATTTGACATGAAAAGAAGACATCTTTCCTCAGGGTATGTTGTCAGCTATCACCTTGGTAGGAGGTGGAGCTAGAGATAGAGGAGCTAGAGCCAGAACCAGATGTGAGATGGGGCTTCCTCTGTGCTCAGAGGCTGTTACCACCCTACTGGATGTGGGGTCAGATCCCAAGTTGATGGAGCAGAAGCTCTGAGGGTCAGGTCTGAGCTGACTCTCTTTCCTTTAAGTGTGTGCTCTCTCATCTCCCAGCACCAGCACCCTTGTCCCAGAGGGAAGCAGTGCTGGAGCAAGAGGGGCCCATGCAGGCTCTCAGCTCATGATGAGGCATAGGCTGTGGTGGTTCAACCACAGACAGAGGTCCAGGCTGTGTTTGATGCAGTGTCTGTGCAATTGCCAGTAATGGCAGCCCCACTGCACCTGAGTCTCCTTTGTCCCTCACAGCCAATGAATCTCCCCAGTCTTCTCAGCCTCTGCCCTGTTGTGGAGCTGCTCTTCTCGGCAGGTGGGGCTCACTTGGGCTCTCAGTATATCAGGGCTTCGGCTGTGGTGGTCCAGCTGCTGTCAGAGATCAGGGCTGCTTCTGGTGATCTGCCTGAGTAAGCATCAGCAATGGCTATCCCCATTGCATCAGATGCCACCCCAGGTCCAAGTAGTCTCTCTGTTCCATGGCCAAGCTCTCTCCCTGGTCCTGGTAGCCCTTGCCCTCGTGCTGAGCTGTGAGGTGAAGTAAGTGGGGCTGAAGCATTTGCTCAACTCAGGTTTGGGCATGTGCCAGGGCAGTCACAGGAAACCAGGTAGCCACTGGAGTAGTCCTCAATCCACCTTATCTGCTCTGCCTTGGGAGCAAGCCAGCACTCTCATGCTCCTCACAAATGGAGTCCAGGCTTCCCATAGCCCTCCTGTTAGTTCTAGTGGCCCTCCAGCCAGCCAAGGGGGCTTTTCTGCCCTGTGTTGGATCCCAGGACTGGGACACCCAATATGTGGCTCAAACTGCTCAGTAATTAGGGCAGATCTCCACTGGTGTATTCTCCCTTTTCCTCTGAGTCCCCTCCTAGAGGTATGGTCCCAACCTGATTGCTCTGTTCCCTTCCTTCCTGATTCTGTGTGGATCTTTGTTACAGCCTTGGTTGTACTGTTTCTGACAGTTTCCAGTTAGTTTTCAGTGAGAATTTTTCCACATTCAGATGTATTTTTGATGTGTTCATTGGGGAAGGTGAGTTCCACATCCTCCTACTCTGCCATCTTGATCCAAAGTTCCATTCTTCTCTTTTAAATGTGTGTCTGTGGGAAAGATTTTAAAACTAATGAGTAGCATTTTTTTGGGACTAGTTCTGCCATTATTTGTATAAACCTAACACACATCTTCACTTCTCTAAATTTATTTCTTCGTCTGGAATTTTAAAGGGATTGAAATAATACTCTCTCAGTTTCCTGGTGGGGACATAATTGTAATATTGTATGACAACTTTACATCATTAGTTTTGATTGAAGGAGCTGGAGCTTTCAGAGACACATTTCATGACCCATGTTTGACACAAACTTTGTTAACAGATGTGAAGAGGAACAGTTTATGGAATTCCTTGAGGTAATGTTATTTTATACCAAAAATATCTACTATGGTTTTACAGAAATGTCAGACATTTTAGTAGAGTATTTGAAATTCTTGAAGAAATGCTTTACATAAGAGCTGTCATTTTTAATGTGCAAATTTTGTTGTGATTTCATCATGGAACATTTTATCCTTTCAAATATTTTTTTACAATACAACTTTGAGAAATATATTTTTCCATAAGATAATGAACCCTCATTATCAAGTATAGAAATTTCCTTAATTTCAATTGAAGAATAATATTCTAAAGTTTAAATATATAGTATATATTGATAATTTTAAAAGTTTTATGATTTTATTATAAAATTTCTTTAATTTTAATAGAAGAATAATATTCTAAAGTTAATTATATATATTGCATGAAAATTTTATAGTAAAATTTGTGATTTTATTGTATTATAAAATATACTATGCTATAAAGTTATTTTATAATAATTTTATAATAAAATTTTATATAAAATATATAATACTTTAAATTTTGAAAACAGGTAATTTATAAAACTTAATTCATTTAACTATTTCACCTAATTTAAAATAAATTCAGTTAATTTATTTAACTCTTTCACTAAGGCAACATAATCTTAGCATGATGCATTATTACTATAATGTTGCTTTTTTGTTGTTATTTTTTGGGGTATTTGGGTAAATATTTTGATTAATTAGATCTTTGAAAACAGATCGTTAGAGTTTGCTTTGCAGAGAAACCCAAGTACTTCCCTGAGGTGACTTGAAGGCTTGTGGTGAAACAGAAATAGTAGCAATCAATATAATGTTTAATCTGGACACCCCATCACTCTTAAACTAATAAACTAGAGTGTCAGTGATGTCATAGCCAAAGATTCTCTTCTATTATAAATGGGTCAATTAGCAACCCATAGAAACACCCTGCTCTAGGGCCAGATGCAAGCTTGTAAATGACATGTCAAAGCAGAGCTGATACTTTGCTTTCCCTTCACAATGGGTCATGAATCAGTGCTCATCACATTCTAGGCAGCCTAAACAAACAAACAAACAAGTAAGTTTATACCCAGTGTTGTACTTTCCAGATCCACTTCCTCTCAAATAAACAAAACCCTGATAATTATACCTCAGTTTTTAAAAAAGTTTAAAAAAATTTTAAAAAGAACCCCAACTTTTGGTGTGATGGTTAATTTTATGTATCAACTTGATTGGGTCACGGGACCCCAGATATTTGGTTAAACATTATTTCTGGGTATGTCTGTGGGGGGTGTTCATTTGTTGAAGGCCTGATTAGAAGAAAAGACTGAGTAAGGAATAGTTCTTTCTCTCTGCCGGACTGTCTTTGAGCTGAGACCTTGGTCTTCTCCTGCCTTTGGAATGAACTCAGACTAGAGCATACAGCACTGGCTCTTCTGGTTCTCAGGTCTTCAGACTTGGACTAGAACTATACTGTTGACTTTCTTGGGTCTCCAGCTTATTGACTGTGGATCTTGGACTTCTCAGCCTCCGTAATCAAGTGAGTCAATTCCTAATACTAAATTTCTTTAGATAGATAGATAGACTGATCTTCTGAAAATATTACTTATTTCTCACTAGGATAAGATTAATTGCAAACTTAGTGACTTTGTCAATCTTATATTGTAGTTTCCTTAGCTCCAGTTCCTTTAAATACCTGTTGTGGAATTTTGTTTGTTTGCTTTTTTAACTGTGAGCCAGTCTTTTGGAAATCCATGCTCTCTTTCAAAAATTATTTAGAACTATATATCAGATATCATACTTTCCCAGATATATAGCTGATTTTTAAGGGGAAGGAGATAAAACAAATGTGGGAATCAAAGCAGACAATAAACACAGATCATATAACTACAACTATAGAATTATCAGACCGGGAATTAAAAAGGTATGCTACTGTGTCTGACTTACTTCACTCAGTATGACAATCTCTAGGTCCACCCATGTTGCTGCAAATGGCATTATTTTGTTCCTTTTTATGGCTGAGTAATATTCCATTGTATGTATATGTATATATATACCACATCTTCTACCTTCTTTATCCATTCCTCTCTTGATGGACATTTAGGTTGCTTCCATGTCCTGGCTATTGTAAATAGTACTTCAGTGAACATTGGTGTGCATATATCTTTTTGAATTATGGTTTCTTTGGATATATGCCCAGAAGTGGGACTGTTGGGTCATATGGTAGTTTTACTTTTAGTTTTTTAAGGAACCCTTGTCCTGTTCTCCATACAAACACTATGAATTTACATTCCCACTAACAGTGTAGGAGGATTCCTTTTTTTTCACATCCTCTCCAGCATTTATTGCTTTTAGATCTTTTTAATGATGGTCATTCTGATTGGTATAAGGTGATACCTCATTGTAGTTTTGATTTGCATTTCTCTAATAATTAGTGGTGGATCTAGAGATTGTCACACTGGGTGAAGTAAGTCAGACACAGAAAGACACATCATATATATTGCTTATATGTGGAATCTAAAAAAAAAGGGTACAAATGAACTCATTTACAAAGCAGAAGTAGTCACAGATATAGAAAACAAACTTATGGTTACCAGGGGATAAGAAGGAAGGGATAAATTGGGAGATTGGGATTAACATATATACACTATTATATATAAAATAGATAACTAGTAAGAACCTGCTGTATAGCACAGGGAACTCTACTCAATACTCTGTAATGGCCTATATGGGAAAAGAATCTAAAAAAAAAAGAGTGTATATATGTATATGTATAAATGATTCACTTTGTTGTACACCTGAAACTAACACAACATTGTAAATCAACTATACTCCAATAAAAATTAAAAAATAAAAATAAAAAGAAAAATGAAAAACAACAACAACAACAACAACAACAAAAGGTGTGTTACCAATACATTCAAAAACTAGAGTAAAAGCTGAAGAATATCATCAGAGAATTGAATCTATTAAGAAGTATAAAATGGAAATTCTATAATTGAAAACAAATAAAATAAATGCTATGAAAAGAACAAAACAAAAATGTGGATTAAAATGAAAAGTTTTAGCATACATACAATTGGAGTCACCAAAAGAAAAGAAAACATATATATATATAAATATGTATATAATATATATATTTATATACATAATATATATAATATGTATATAAATATATATAAAATAAAATATATATAAATGTATATATATATTTTAAGAAATAATGGTATAGAATTTTCCAACATTCATTATAGACCTTGAGCTATGGGTTCAGAAACTTTTATGAACCCCAAACCAATTAAAAAAAAAAACAAACTGATACTTATTCACATAATAGTAAGATTACTGAAAACCATAAAAAAGAGAAAATTTAAAAACAACCAAAGGGAAAGAATACATTACTTTCAAAGGACCATAAATATGATTGATATCTAGCTCTGCAACAGAAACAATGAAAGACAGAAAACACTGATGCCATTTTTAAAGAGCTGAAAGAATATAACTATCAAACCAGAGTATTATTCCACAAAAGAAATATTCTTTGAGAACATAGGAAAGTAGAGACATTTTCAGACAAACAATGAAAATCTTTCATCTCTACACCCATACTGAAGAAATACTACATGGAATTTTTGGGCAGAATTAAAATTAGTTTAGGGCTTCCCTGGTGGTGCAGTGGTTGAGAGTCTGCCTGCCAGTGCAGGGGACACGGGTTTGAGCCCTGGTCTGGCAGGATCCCATGTGCCGCGGAGTGGCTGGGCCCGTGAGCCACAGCTACTGAGCCTGCGCGTCTGGAGCCTGTGCTCCGCAACAGGAGAGGTCGCGATGGTGAGAGGCCCGCGCACCGCGATGAAGAGTGGCCCCCGCTTGCCGCAACTAGAGAAAGCCTGCGCACAGAAACGAAGACCCAACACAGCCAAAAATAAATAAATAAATAAATAAAATTAGTTTAGATGGAAACACAGTAAATCAGTCAGAAATGAAGAGCATGAGATTGAATAGAGCATGAATTGATAGATACATAGGGAGATCTAAATTAAAACTGACTGCTTAATGTAATAATAAATTAGTAATAATAATATTTGTATTTTTTTAAACCACACAAATGCAGAATTAAAAGTCATAATAAAATAGTATAAAAATTAAGGAGAGTAAATGCCATAAGGCCATTACATTGACTAGAAAGTGGTAAAGTATGAATTTAATATGAAATCCAGTAAGGCATGGATACATATCATAGCTTCTAATATAACAATGAAAAGAATAATGATACAATTCAACAATAAAAAAGATAACCCATTAGAAAATGAGCAATGTACTTGAGTGGACATTTCTCCAAAGAAGACATACAAATAACTAGTGATCACATGAAAAGATGCTGAACATCACTAATCATTGTGGAAATGTAAATCAAAACCATAATTATATACCACTTCATACCCATTAGAATGGCTATTATCAAAAAAGCAGAACTAACAAGTGTTGATGAGGATGTGAAGAAATTGGAATCTTGTATATTGCTGGTAGGAATGTAAGATGGTGCAGATGCTGTGAAAAATGGTATGGTCGTTCCTCTAGAAATTAAACATAATTGTGTCATGTAACATATCTGTTCCATTTCTGGGTATATATCCAAAAGAATTGAAAGCAGAGACTTACAGATATTTGTACACTCATGTTCATAATAACATTATTAAGAATAGTCAAAAGGTGGCTGCAACTCGTGTCCATTGATGGATGAATGGATAAACAAAATGTGATGTATAAATACAATGAAATATTATTCAGCCTTAAAAAGGAAGGGAATTCTCACATGTACTACAACATGGATGAACCTTGATGACATTATATTGATACTAAGTGAGATAAGCCAGTAACTTATGTGAAGTACCTAAGGTAGTCAAATTTATACAGATAAAAAGTTGAATGGTGGTTGTCAGGAACCGGGTGGAAGAGGGAATGAGGAATTATTGTTTAATGAGTATGAAATTTCATTTTGGGAAGATAAAAAAGTTCTGGAAATGGATACTTGTAATGGTTGTACAACATTGTGAATATAATTAATGCCACTGAAATGTATGCTTAAAAATGGTAAGTTTTATGTCATGTATATTTTACCACAATAAAAAAAAGAACCTTAACAACAATAAAAATAATAATAGAATGTATTACTAGCAAGCTAATAGAGGATGAGAAGTGGAAAAATAAAAATACTTTATCCAGAAAGGGCAAGAAATAAAAAAAGAAGAAACAATGAACTGATGGGACAAATTAGAAAACAAATAGTAAGCTGGTAGAGATACATCTAAGTTTAATAGATAATATTAATCATAAAAATTGGATTAAAAAATGAAACAACTATACATTTTGTTGGTTTGCAGCATTGGGAGTTCCTGGGTAAAATCTGAAACTGGTCCTCTTGCAGGGAGGCAAGGAGAAACTGAAGAAAGAGGCAGGCTTCTCCAGATTGGTAGGTGGCAGCTTTAATAAGCAAAGGAACTGTGAGTCTTGCCCTGGGTGGCCACAAGATGAGTAGATCTCTGCACCGGCCCACCAGAATCTTAAAAGATTAAATAGGGGCCTTGACTGGGTTCAGTAGTGTACACAGTCCAGATGGTCTCAACAACACCTTGCTCTCTCAAGGTTGCATCCTTGGAACACTCCTAGTGTGGGAACTGTGGGTGGAATGTACATTCAAAGGACAGGGGAGAGGGTGAGGAGCCTCGAATTGCCAGGGTCCAGCTCACAGATCAACCAGAGGCCATGACCTCTCAAATACCTCCTCCAACAATGTTGCTTGCATAAGCTGCATCTTTAATGTAAGGATATAGAATAGTTGAAAGAAAGAGGGAGGAAGAGGTGAATACTACAAATAGTAACCAATGCAAAGCTGTAAAACTATATTAATATCAAATATTTAAGGAAATGATTATTAATAGAGATATTCAACAGAAAGGATACAAGGCCTAAATTTGTACACCATTAATTCTATATTCTCAAAACTGATAAAAAGGGACAGAGAGACAAATTCACAGTCATAATTTGATATTTATATATAACTTATTCAGTGAATAATAGGTGAAGGAGACAAAAATTCAGTGTGGGTATTAAAATTTTAACTACATAAACAACATTAAACAACTTGATGTTGTATATATACATTATATGTAATATATATAATATGTAATATATGTAATTCTCTCTACACACACACACGCACATGTGTGCACACGCACACACAAACGCTGCACTCAAACAACTGCAAAATTCATTCTTTTCAAGTGTACATAGAACATTTAGCAAAATAGGTCATCACATGCTGGACCACAAAGCAAGTCCTAACAAATTTCAAAGAATTTGAAAATGAAATCATAACAAGTATGTTCTGACAAAAATGCAATTAACCTGGAAATTAAAAACAAGTAATAAATATAGAAAGATAACTAGTAAAATCCCCAAACTTTGACTATTAAACAATGCATTTGTAAATCATCCATGTGCCAGAGAAGAAATTACATGGAAATCAGAACATATTTTGAGCTAAAATATAATAATAATATTACATAAAAATCTTTTTGAATGCTACTACAGCTGTGCTTAGAGAATAAATTAGTAGATATGCAATAATAAGAGAAGAAAATCTGAAAAATTAACACTATAAACTTCCATGTGAAGAAGCTGAAAAAATGAGTCAAATAAAATAGAAGCAAGGAAATAATGAAAAGTAAAAGCAGAAATCAATAAAACAGAAAACAAATTGTTAGGGAAAATAAACAAAGACAAAAATTTGATTGTTTGAAAATACTATTAAAATTGATAACCTAATAAAACTGTTCTTGATTTAAAAATAAAAGAGATAGTGCAACTTATTAAAGAAATAAAGGTTATATCTATATTTGATAGATATGGAAAATTTATTAAGCTTATAATTATATTAAATGAACCAATATCTTGAAAACCACAACTTACTTAAAGTGACACAAGAAAGAAAATTAAAGACAAGTTGTTCTATATCTTTTATTAAATTGAATTCACAGTTTAAACTTCCACTAAGAAAACTCAAAGTCCAAAGGACTTTGAATTCTCCCAAAAATTTAGGGAAGCAATATCATCATTATTACAAAAACCTTTGGGAATAGAAATAGAGAGGATATTTCCCAAAACTTCTTAAGAGCAAGCATAATTTGATACCAAAACAAGGCATGAACATTTCAAGTAAGGAAATTTGTAAGCAAATTTATTTAAAGAATATAGACAGAAAAATCTGAAATGAAATATCAGCAAAATTAATGCAGTAATGCATAAAGTAGTGTTTATTCTAGTAAGGCAAGTGGTGTAACGTCTGTAAATCAATCAATATAACTTACTGCATTAATAAGATAAAGGAGGAAATCACGGGGTCATCTGATTAGATGTAAAAAAATATTGATTAAATCATTGTCTACTTTTTAAAAAATCTATTGGCAAACTGGGGAAATAATGAGAAATTTAATTAAACTGATAAGGGGAGTTGTATCAGTTTGTTATTGCAGACTAAAAATCATCTCAAAACTCCATGACTAAAATTCATATATATTTTTTGCTCTTGATTCTGTTGGTTGGCCAATTTAGGATGGGTTTGAAATTAACAAATAGAAAATGAAATACTCAAACAATATCTTTTAAAATAGCATCAAACATAGCAAATACATAGGAATAAATCATAAGAAAGATGTGGAAAACCTCTACACTGAAATTACAAAACAAACATTACTGAAAGAAAGGAAAAAGAACAAGTAAAGGCAATAATGTACTATGTTTATGGATTGGAAGACTCATTGTTTAAAGACATTGACTATCAACTACATGCTCCTCAAATGGTACATACAACATAATACCAATCAAAATCTCTGCAAGGGTGTGTGTGTGTGTTTATTAAAAATGAATGTAGAAATTCAAAGAGTAAAGAGTAGCAAAGACAAGCCTGAAGAAGAACAAACACGAGTACTTAAACTACCAGATATTATGCTTTATTATAAAACTACAGTAAAACTGTGTGGCATTGACACAATCGGATAAATAGTCCAGAGAGACCCCAAAAAGAGTCCAGAATGATACATGCATGTAAAAAAAAATCACACCATTTATAACAAAAGTGCCACTGAAATGCAATGAAGAAAGGTTCATATTTTCAGTATATGATACTGGGTAAACTGGGTATCTCTATGGAAAACAAAATGAACCTTCATATTTTCAGTAGATGATGCTGGGTCAGTTGAATATCCAAATAGAAGAAAAATTGAATTAAACTTTTTCTCACATCTCACACCATATATAAAAATTAATTCCAGATGGACTGAAGATTCCAGATGGATTGAAGATCTAAATGAGAAAGGTAAATTATTCAAACCTCCCTCCAAAATTGGAGAGTATTTTCATGGCTACAACATAAGCGAGTTGCTTTATAAATTTGATTGTGAGAAGTAAGCATGTATACCGGACTTTCTGATCCCATTTATATAGGGTTTCAAAAAAATAAAAATAAAACCAATCAATGATGCTGGAAGTCACAGTTGTGGTTACCTTGGTGGTTTAATTACTATGAATTTGTACCAGGAGTCTTCTGGAGTGCTGGTTATGTTTATAATACCATTTACAATAGTATCAAAAAGAATCAGGTACCTATGAATAAATCAAAGATGTGAAAAACTTCTATACAGACACTTAAAATACAAAAAATTATTGAGAGAAATGAAAAAATGCATAACAAGACATTTTCATGAGCTGGAAGACCCATTGTAAATATGCCTACTATATTCTCAAAATAATAAAGGCAAAGCTATCACAATCAAGGCCTATTTTGTTACATTTCAATATCAAAGTATGTACGATATGTTTCAATAAAAAAATTAGCACAATAAAGGAAATAGGACATAAAATGAATTGTAATTACCTACAAGAAAGGAAAAAGAAGAAGGAAAAAGAAATATGTTGTAGCTGCTGCGTACTCTTGTTTTTTCACGTTTAGAAGATGAGGATGTATGACTATCTAGATATGGTGCTAATACATTCCATTCCTCGTGTCAAATTTCTCACCTTCTCAAATTGCATCAGTGTATACATTTTGGACCTTTATACCTGTGATATTCTGGGAAATGGCCTTACTATTCCTCAGTAATATTTTACAAGTGAACTTGATGTGGAAAGGATCACTGTCCTGAAATACATTTGTTCCATAGTGGAACCTTTGGCAGTCTTCTCAGTGACTATGGAACACAGTGAGATGCGTGTGTATAACTATTCTGAGGCCCATTATAATGCACTTCACTATCACGTGAGATGCAACATAAAGGAAAGTCAGACTGAAAGTGCTGTGTTATTCAACTGTTTCCTTTACAATCAAAATCTGTGTCTCAGCATAGCCTACATCAGGTCCATATGTAAAGAATTCATGAATGTGATATTATTTAAACAAAATAAAAGACATCCTATTTATACAACAATTTAATAATTTTATTGTAATTCTGCACAATATTTTATGGAACTATTGAACAGAAGATTTGTGAATCTTTAGAAATAAATTAATTCACCTTCTATTGGACAAAATTGCCTATGGTTTTCTAAGTATTCTTTTAACACCTCTAGAGATGTGAAGTTCGTTATCTTATGGGGCAGTTTATTAAATTTTTATAGACTTATATTAAGTTATTAGAAGACTCATACTAATCTAAAACCTGTTTTCCTGTAACTTGTATTTATCGTTTTTAAATCTTCCCTGGGGTGCCACATAGAATAAAAGTTTAATTTCAGGCAAAGCCGTGTATATTTTTAGATTGTTTACAATGTTTTTTTTCTTCTAGATAAATTCAGATGCAAAACAATCGAGTATATATTCAATGAACATTTCTGAAACATATATTTTGATTTTTCATAGATTGCTAATTAATTTATACTTTAGATATTCTTGTTTTTAAAGAAGAGCCAGTTGCCCTTTTTTTTTTTTTTTTTTTTTTATGGCTGTGTTGGGTCTTCGTTTCTGTGCGAGGGCTTTCTCTAGTTACGGCAAGTGGGGGCCACTCTTCATCGCGGTGCGCGGGCCTCTCACTATCGCGGCCTCTCTTGTTGCAGAGCACAAGCTCTAGACACACAGGCTCAGTAATTGTGGCTCACGGGCCCAGTTGCTCCGCGGCATGTGGGATCTTCCCAGACCAGGGCTCGAACCCATGTCCCCTGCATTGGCAGGCAGACTCTCAACCACTGTGCCACCTGGGAAGCCCGCTCTTTAGATATTCTTTAAGCTTGTCTTCTCCATCCAAAAGTATGACATCATCATTAAGTCATTTACTAAAGTGAGAAATTCTTGAATCCTCTCTCCCTCTAACCCTGTACATCTAAGCCATCTCCAAATACTATAGGCTGTACTTAAATGGTCTGCCTGAGTCTACTTTTAACCCCTATAGTCCATTCTTCACACAGAACTAGTAATCTTTCTAAATTATAAAATCATGATATTTCATAGTGGGCAGCCTGCTAAGATAGCCCACAATGATCTCCATCTCCTGATATTCATGCCATTGTACCATTCCCTCTCCTGAGGGTTGGTTGGACATATTGACATCTAATGAATAGAATATGGCAAAAGAAATGGGATGTCACTTCTGAGCTTAGGTTACAGAAGACTGTGACTTCTATCTTGTTTGCTCTCTCTCTCTCTCTCTGGCTCTTCTCAATTACACCTCCTAATGAAGCAATCTGCCCTGCTGTGAATTGCCTTATGGAGAGGCCCATGGGGAAGGGAAGCAAGGGTGGCCTCCAGTTAACAGCCAGTAAGGAGCTGAGGCTCTCAGTTCAATAGTCTACATGAAACCGAATTCTGCCAACAATCACATAAGTGAACTTGGAAGTTGATCTTTCCCCAGTCGATCCTTGAGATGCCTGTATTCCCAGCCAACACTTTGATTGTAGCCTCATGAGAGACCCTGAGCCAGAGGTCCCAGGTAAACTGTGCCTGGACTCCTGAAACTATAGAAATTGTGAGATGATAAATGTTGTTTGAGCCTCTAAATTTTGGGGTATTTGTTAGACAGAAATAGATAACTAACACATACTCCTTTGTTAAAACCCTTCAATCATTTTCAATACAAAAATCCCTCTGGCTAACAATGCAATCAACAGCCTACTGCCTACTTCTTTACTCTCCCCTTGTGCTTCTCTGCTGTTGACAGAGCTCCAGCTTCTGGAGCAAGTGAAGCTCTTGTCGACTTGAAGCTTTTGTTCATGCTGATCTCTCTGCTGTCATGTTCTCATGTCCTCTCTTCTCATGGCTGGCCTCTTGTCATCCTTTTGACTTTCTTGAGCCTGTATCTAATAAAGCTCTTCCCTAACTCCTAGTTAGATACCTTAACCCTAGATTATGTTCAGAGCACTTTTCTTAACTCATATAATTTCAATTATTGAGCTGCTACTTAAAAAAATCTGCCTCTCTTACTGGTCTGGTTATGCCAGGGTTCCAACCTGGACCCCAGGGATTCCCACTGTATCACACTGCCAACCACGTTGAACTGTCCTGGTTTGTAACATTCTATAAGTTAATTCATTTGTTATCAAAATTTCTTTGTAGCTTTAGAGGATGCAATCTAAATTTTTAAAAAGTTCAAATAGTATTTATAAGAAAGAGTAATAAGGAATTACAACAAAGAGCAAGACAAAATCGATGTCAGGAGCTAGCCATTTAATTTTCATTATAGAGCCTTAGTTCTGCTTATATGCTATTCTTAGTGTAGTTTTATTTTTATTCCTTCAATTTTACTTTGTGAAGAAACAATTTAGGATTTAATTTTTTTGTAACATGAAATGTGCATTACAATTACAATTTAAATGTGCCTCAAAAGATTGAATTGGATTCTTGGCTGATAAAAGAACACAGCATATTTTTCTCCTTTCACCAGCCATTGTGTCCAGCCTGAAGGACACTTGAAATTATTTCAAATACATTGGCATGAATGGTTTTATTTCAAAATCTTCATAGTCATGTATTAAAAAGAGAATTGTCTGGGATGAATGACTATTGAGAAAAACAGATCAGGCAGTAGTCATATTTCAGGATTATATTACTGCCTTTTCTTTAACAGTTGTGAAGACTCCACAGACTGAGTAAACGTCAATCCCAAAACAGTAAAAACTGAGAATCTGGAAGGCTTTAATGTAGCACTCACAGAAATCCCTACAAGTAGAGCCATGCATTAGTCCTCATTTCAATGAAACTATTTCATAGCATTCAAGATGAGAGTCTATTACTTAGTTTTTACCATATTGGGTACCCAACAGCCCAGTATCACTCTCAGTGTGACTTATTAACATGAATCAGGCTAGAAAATGAATTCATTCTCAGTTGGTCAACTTTATTTGCTCGATTTATTGAATGGTTCCCCAATCTACAAAGAAGGACAGTCAGCCCTTTCTTCCCTTTGAAAATATCCAAGCTTCCCTTTCTTTTTCCTCTCCTGCTTGCCTCAGGGACATTTCATGCTTAACAGCCTTGGATTGATTTCTGTGCCCATTGGTGCTTCCATTTGCCATCTGTTAGTTGAAGTATTTATATATTTAGAAACACAGGAAAGAGAGAACGTGAGAAACTGAAGACGTTTGAATAGGCAGGACAGGGCAGCTATCAAACTCTTTGTATGAACCGTTACTGATCCGTAATATGTGGATAGTTGGAATAAGATATGAGATTTCAAGAGTATTGAATTCCTAGATATTAAAGCACTGAAGCAAAGGAAAAAATAGGGTTTTGATAGCATTGGTTATAAGAATGTGTAAAGAGTGTTAATATATACTGGTATTTTTAAAAGTAGAGAATTAGAAAAAACAACTTTACTCATAATCTTCAAAGACTTTTTAACTTGTCAAGGATGTTATTATTGGAGGAGGGAAAATGTAGACATTAAACTTGACTGAAAAAAATTATAACCCTTTTTGGCATCTTGATCAGTTTATTGCTGCCTTGAGATCAAAGGGAGCTCTTTAATGGGGTACAAAAACTCTCATATACTGAGGAAAGGCAATGAGGTTAACTTGGCAAAAATGTTGTGATTTAATTGTGTAAATGCTTTTGTAATTTGTAAATTGTGTTAATTAACCCTTTTTAAAAGGGGATTGAAAAACAAGCATCTTAAAATAGTGTGAAAATTTTTCTCTCAAAGAGAATAACTTATAGAATATTTTGTTCCATAAATTGCTCTCTGAGCTTTTAACACACACACACACACACACACACACACGCACATTTGAACAACCAATGAAAAGCATTACTCATTTGTTTACGTGTCTGGACTTCTTGGCGTTCTCTCTCCCTTCTCCTCCTCTCACTGCTTCATATGTTTTTCCTTATTTTCTGCACTTCCCCTTTGGTTCTTCTGTGACTCTGTGTACCGCCTTATGGTGGAGCCTGGCCAATGTCAACCATCGTTCCCATGATGTTTACTACCTCAATTAAATCAGGCTGCAAATGGAATGTGCTTCCAAGATTTCTCTTCCCACAGCAGTCGCTGCTCCCACAAAGGATGCATTTGCCTAACATGTCAACATCTGTAAAATCTGTAGCAGTTGCAGCTTATGATCCACAGTCAAAGCCCTGACATCAGCAATGCATGAGGCAACAAAGAGGAAGGAACTCAGGACACCAGAAACAATACCCAACTCACCCCTATGACCCCTATAGGAATTTAGGAAAGATTTTCCTTTTCTTAATGATTGATCTTCATAAGAGAAGGATCATAACAGAATTATGGGAATTTAGAGCCATAGGGACCTTTGAGATCAAATGATTAATGTGCCCAATACCTTACTTTAGAGATGAGAACCTAGATAACCAGGACAAAAAAGATCTCTAAACTTGATGACTTTTAATTACCTGGAATTTTTATATAAATAGAGTTTGAAATTTGAATTAGACTTTTTTTTAACTAAACCATTATACTTACAACCTGGAAATATTACATGTTGGGTGTGTGTGTGTGTATGTCTGTGTGTGTGTACATTCATGAATATTTTTGATAATATCAATTTTAAAAACCCTTTTTTATCTACTATAAAACAGGATCAGAATTGTTCTATGATTTTTGTAGGCCTGATGCTATATAATAATGAATAGGTAATTCATTTAATAAAATTCACATCTAACTATACAAAATTGTAAAAGTCATGCTGTAGCTGTTAGTTGACACAAATTAATGTTGTAGAGTTATTAAATGGTATGTTTATGGATTTTGGTTTTGCACTTTTCTTAAATATTTTTAAGTCAATGAATATCCCCGACTCCAGTCTCAAACATTCTTACATGTCTTTGGAAAACTAGGGGGTCTCAGACAATGTGACTATATTGCCTAGTAAATAAAATAGTCCTGAGTTGATGTGTAGGTAAGAGATTTGAACCAAGAAAAAGAATTGTGTTCATGTTTGCCACTGACTAGATATACAGCCTTTGGCAAGTCCCTTTTCCTATCTGGCATCATTTGAAAAATTATGTGATTAGGCCAGTTATGTTTACGTTAGTTCCAGCTCTAGGAACTATTATGAACTCAAAATTTAAATCAAGGAAAGGAGGTGAAACATCAGTCAAGCAATAAATGTTGTTGAACTGGAGTGGAGTTAAAGTGGTCATCAAAATTTACAGGTAATATTCACTCCCTGAAATAAAAGTATTTCTTACTTCTCTCAAAAATAATCTCCATGGGGGTCAAACGTGGAAAGAAATCTACTTTATTCAAGTCTCATTTTTTCATGAACATGCAATTTGCTCAATTTACATGAGACAAAATATTGAATCTGAAGAGAAATTAGGATCCTACAATTTCAACTCTCCATCTTTTTTTGGTTTGTGAGTTTTAAGGACCCGATAAAAACCTTAGAAACTCTCTAAAGAACAGATAGCTTTCATTTTTTTTTTTTGAGATTTTTCTAAGATGATTGATAAATATCTTTACTGGTTAAAATAATTTAAAAGATATACCTTTTTTTGAGCACTTAGGTGGTCATATCATTATTGTTAAGGTAAACTCCTCAATTTTTATCATGTCCTTTAAGTCACTGCATGCCCTGGTCCAGTTATGCCTCTCCAGGTGTCTCCCCTGATTGTTCTCCCTGCTGACTACCTTTCCTAGTGCTGGGAATACTCGATGTTACACTCTGTCTCAGGTACATATATATATATTAGGTTGGCCAAAAAATTCATCCAGGTTTTTCCATAAAATGGTGTGGAAAAACCTGAACAAACTTTAAAAACTATATTTAAACCCAAACTTAAAAAAACTAGATTTAAGGTATATATGTGTGTATATATATATATATATATATATATATATATATACACACACATATATACCTTAAATCTAGTGTTTTTAAAAAAATCAAAATAAAAATGTGCATAGTGTCTAAAGTCAAATTGTTCTCTAGGGTTTATAACTTAAGTTCTGAATGTTATGAGAAAAAATAAGAATGTCTCTGCTGCAAACTTGATTCCCATTCCCCAAATGTGGCCACTTTCCAATCCTTTAGCTACTTCTTCTAATACTGTCCTACTGTCCATGTTTTATCTAACATGCTTATATGCTATTCCTTGAGTTTTCATAAGAGAGTATTACTGACTTCCCAATTTGAGAAATGGTTCTCATAAACCCACTCTGTCCTCCAAACACACACATCTATCCCCACCCCTCATCTTATCACAATGATATCATAATTTGAAAAGTCCAAAATTAGTGATTATAATGTATGCTTATACAAATGTGATTTTCAGGTGAGTCATGGTTATATTTTCTTTCTTTATTATATTTTCTTTAATTTTCTTGATTTTTAAACTTTGTCTGGTTTTGCATGTGACTGCCAGTAATTTAGTCCCAAATTACTGTACTAGAAGTTCAAATCTCCAAATAATGTGTTCAAAAATATCCAAGTCTTCTGAGGACTTCCCTGGTGGTCCAGTGGTGAAGACTTCACCTTCCAATGCAGGGGTGCAGGTCTGATCCCTGGTCAGGGGGCTAAAATCCCACATACCTCTTGGCCAAAAAACCAAAACATAAAACAGAAACAATATTGTAACAAATTCAATAGAGACTTTAAAACAAAGCAAAACAAAACAAAAATATCTGAGTCTTTAAAAAAAAATACTTTTAATTTAAAGATTGGTCTTCTGGAGGCTACTGTCTTCCTGCACCAACCTATATGGTGTGCACTTGGGCCCATTGGACAATTGTCACATGGAGTTTGCCTTTACGTAGTCCTAGAGCTACCCTATTCCTTTCTTTTCTTTGTTGGATCCTCTGCTTCTTGGATTCTAAGTCTTCCTCTTCTAAGTTTCCTTCCTTGACTACTGGAATATATACTCTTAGACTCATGAAAAGTGTGACTAGGGAAGGGAGTTAATTCTCTTTTTTGAGATCTTGTTTTTCCATAATTGTCTTTGTTGTACCTCCATTCTTTATTGAGAGTTAAACTGGCTAGATCATTCTAGATTAGAAGTAATTTTCTCTTAAATCTTCATCTTTAAATCTTCCTTTCAGATGTTTATTTCTACTATCATATTTTTAATTTTCAGAATTATTTCTTGTTGTTGCTACATGTTTCCATGATTTTCATGGCCTCCTCTTCTTATTCTAAGGATCTTTCTGTGGAACTCAATAACAATTTTTTTTCTTGAAAGTTCTTTTCCGCTCTATGCATTGTTTCTGTTTCTTAAAAAAACTTAAACTCATATTTACGGGTGAGGGTGCCACAATATGACTGGAAACTGTGCCCACTGATGGATTTCCCTGTCAGAAAGTCTGGATTGGCTGTTTTGCTAGGTGATGTATTTCTCCAGGAAGGAATCATCTCATTTCCTTGCTAAAAGTTATAACCCTGGTTGCTCATTTGGGGAGCTGTTTGTAAAGAGATCTAGTGTGGTCTTGCCTTTCAAGGTGCAGAGTTTCATTTTATTTAATGGTTCTCAGTATGTTACCCTACTTTCAACTATGACTAGTGTCCATGAGTCCAAAATTTCTCTGGTCTCTATAATGTAAATATCTAAATTTTGACAGGGCTGGGCAATGTCAAATTACTAGAACCAGAGTGTAGAACAATGGTTTCAGGGGCTAGTGGGTGGTGGAAATGGGGAAACTTTGGTCAAAGGGGGCAAACTTTCAGTTATAAGATATATTCTGGGCCTCTAATGTATAGCATGGTGAATATGGTTAATAATACTGTATTGCATATTTGAAATTTGCTAAAAGAGTAGATATTAAGCGTTCTTACCCCTCACACACACATGCAAAGAAGAGACTATGTGAAATGATGAATGTGTTAATTAACTTGATTATGGTAATAATTTCACCATGTATACTAGTACGAAATTATCATGTTGTATACCCTAAAGATATATCATTTTTATTTGTAAATTATACCTCAATAAAACTGGAAAAAACTTAAAAATAAAACAGAAGGTTTATTGCACACTCATACTAAATCATCAATGAGAATGAAACCATTCTCACTCAGAGTCCCTGACTCTGCCATCTACAGCATTGCTGGTTGTGGTAGGAAAAAAGCAAACATCTACTGGATCTTATTTATAAGTCACTTCCACCCATTTACACTGGCCACAACTTGTCATGTGTGACCACTCCCATCTTTAAGGTGGCAGGCAATTGATCCCCTTCCTCAGACCACCTAGAAATAGATGTAAACCTGACATTAGTGGCCACTCGTCATGCCTAGGGTCTGATGGATTCCTCTTAACCAGAGTTGAGAACAGACTGCCATATAGAAGGCAGGTAACTCTTGTGTATACTGGCCTCAAAATCCAATCCAACACTCCCCAAACACTATCCTCAAACACTACACTATGTGTGCCTGTCGTTGTCAGAGAGAAACCAGAAACCACACTGAGAAGGGGATTCTGGGAAAAGCAGTCCCAGTCTTTTTCTCTGTGATGCATAGGAAACAGAGCAGCTGGAGGTTGAAGCCTTGTTGTCCATAGACGATCTGAGCACATTCAGAAAGTTAGGTAACTCCCTTAAGGTTCAAACAACAAATGCAAACCAACTCTTTATGGGACCAATGTCCCGTGACTCCAAGTTCAATATAATTTTCATCATCATGGTGTGTCCCAGACTTTATACAATTATAATTTGTATCCTACCTTTGAGAGAACTTGTCCTGGTATTTATACCATTCTTTAAACAACGTATTTTCAGCTTGGAGGCATTTATTTTAAAAGAAAATCTATGCATAAGAAAAGTGGAAATTTATGAAGAACCATGGTCCTAGACAGGAAAAGCTGTTCCCAATATTAGAAAGCAGAATCTAGGTATACCAAAGCAGGACAGAGCTATGTCCCTGGTCCCAAGGGACTGAGAGGATATGCAAGTAGAACTTGAGAATAAACAGGTAAAGAGCAGACAGACATGGGGTTCCCGCAATCCTGCAAGAAAGGAAAGAGCTTGAAAAATGAGAAAGAAAGTTCTGCCAGGGATGAGAATGGAAATGAATGACTGAAGTTTGGAATTGAGGGTCTGAGGCAGTTATGGGCCTGTGAGAAAGAGAGTCAGAGTCTGAGGAAGGAGCATTGTTGGTGAAAAGATATATCCTGAGGAGGGGGAATAGAGGTGGGATTAAGGGAGAGGATTGCCTAGAGGCATGGGGCTGGAAGTTCAAATTACCATGGACAATGGTTTAGAGAAAGGTGGTTAAGGAGGAGTGAAGAGTGTGTATTGTATGAGTCTTAGGTTGAGTTTAGGGGAGGGAGGCAGAAGTGCTGCTCAGGAGAAGGGTAAGGAATGCCTTTGTGACTGGGGTGGGGCAGTGGGAGCTGCGGGAACCAAGGATGCTGACATGGGCTGGAAAGAAAGTCATGCATCATATCAAAGGAGTCATGGGTTGTGAGACCCTGCTGAAGTAGGCACCTCTGCTTTTCTGAGATAGGCCTTTGAATGAACCATCTTCTGTTAGAATTGGGCAAAGGAAACTGGCATGAATACCATGTTTCCTCTTTTATTTTGTCTTAATGATCCATGGTTCTCTTCCAAATCAACCTCCAGGCAAGGCAATAAACAGTGTAGAGAAAATGTCTTTTGATATATATTAATTTAATAACATGTGCTTCCTGATACAAAGGGAAATATCCTTTAGCATTTTTGTGGTTGCAGTAAATACATGGGGAAAATATTGAGGAGGTTCTAAATTGCCCACATTTTTTCATTTTTGTTTTTAGATTTTGCTTCATAATTTAAACAGATGAAAACAATCAAGAGCTTACATAGTGGGATGTAAATATGTCATAAATTAGTCAATTTATTTGATGCAAAATATTTTCAGAGTTTTTCCAATAAGTAAATGGTAAAGAACTCTTTTGCATTTTTTTTTAATATTTATTTATTTATTTATTTATTTATTTTTGGCTGTGTTGGGTCTTCGTTTCTGTGCGAGGGCTTTCTCCAGTTGCGGCAAGCGGGGGCCACTCTTCATCGCGGTGCGCGGGCCTCTCACTATCGCGGCCTCTCTTGTTGCGGAGCACAGGCTCCAGACGCGCAGGCTCAGTAATTGTGGCTCACGGGCCCAGTTGCTCCGCGGCATGTGGGATCTTCCCAGACCAGGGCTCGAACCCGTGTCCCCTGCATTGGCAGGCAGACTCTCAACCACTGCGCCACCAGGGAAGCCCTCTTTTGCATTTTAAACTAGAGAATCTTGCTCTTGATATCATTGCTTTTTCTTGGGTAGGGGCAGGGGGGATCAGAGGGTCTTTTCTTCCCTTTTCTTTTTTTTTCCAAGAAGAAAGATTGAAATTAGTCCTAAAATGTGTAGTAAAACAGTTTACAAATTTGCTTAGCTTTATAAAGTTTCCAAATACCTAGGCCTTGGGACCCAATGCCTTAAGACATCTTGTTTTATTCTGAAAGGCACCTCCTTTGTTAGAAAGCTTGTCCTTTCAACAAAAGAAAATCACTGGCTGGTAATCTAATCTTTGAAAAAGAATTTGGATTTTCTGGCAACAAAAAAGAGAAAAGCAGTACTGGAAAATAAACTACACTGGAAACTAAAAGCTTGAGAGGAAGGGGAAAAGAACTCCTTAAAAATAGTTACTCCATTGGCTGTTTCATCTGTTAAAATCCTTGGTACTGGGTGAAAGAGCTTGGGTATTGTGGTGTCCTGTCACCAGCTCCAACTAGGGACCAGTCCAGAGTTCCCTAGTGGGAGGAGGCAACCCACAAAAGACAATTTTTTCTTTTAAGGATATTCTTGCTCTTTTACTGACAAAAGAATGAGCTTCTTCCCCCTCTTCCCTCAGACTGCTATACTTTTAGAAGAAATAATGACAGCACAACAACCACATTTTTGATTACTCTGGAATAAAGCACGCTGCATTCTTCCGTTGAATGTAATCATGACGCTAAGAATCTGATTAGACTGTTGTTTTTGCTATTGTCACCGAGTGTCATATTGGTAAACTCTAAAAGCCAGATGTGTCAGGAAGTGACACAGAAAGGACCGGTTCTGCTGACCTTTTAGATATTTCCAAATTCTTTTCAGCATAAAGTTTGGATTTTTCAATCTAATATTTCTTAAATTACATTTTTTCTGTAGTTTCCTTTGAAGTATTGTGTAAGTCTTCTTGGGCTGCTATAACAAAATTCCCACAGAGTAGGTGACAAACAATAGAAATTTATTTTCTCACAGTTCTAGAGGGTAGCAGTGAAAGATTAAGGTTCAGCTGATTCAGTTTCTGGTGAGAGCTCTCTTCCTGGCTTGCAGATGGCTGACATCTTGTTCTGTCCTCATGTACCCTTTTCCTTGTGAGTGAGCGTGAAGAAAGAAAGAGAGAGAGAGAGAAATAGGGAGGGAGAGACTGTTCCTCTTCTCATGAGGCCACCAGTCCTATTGAATTTGGGCCCTCCTACACATATGACTTTAACCTTAATTACTTCATAAAGACCCAATCTCCAAATACGATCACGTTAGGGGTTCCCTCATATGTATGGAATATATATATAACAGATTCTTGTCAATGATGGAAACATGAAAGATGATCTCTTTTTTTTTTTAATATTTGATAAGAGTTTATTGCGCATATAAAAACAGTTTGCAAACTAAGAATTTTCAAAAACAAAACTGATATGGAGCTCAGAGGCGTGACATTACAGGATGGCTTATAAAGTGAAAATGAGGAAATACCTTAACCTTTACAATGATTGGTTGCTACAATCTGGGAGTTTCCAGATGGTAGGGGATTGGTTACAAATAATTATTTTATACCATTTTTAGGAAGATGATTTAAGTTTCTATTATTATTATCAAAGACATTTACAAGAAATAACCTATTTTTCACTTATGTTCATGAAGTAAGCTAGATTTAGTTTTGCTTACATCGCTCAGGGAATTGTCAAGTTTGGTCTCCATTTTGTATTGTACTTTAACAGAACAAAAGGAGTAGTATGTTCTCTTAGAAGTATTTCTCTTAAACTTAATAAACAGATAAATTGTCCTTCTTGACTCAAAAAACATTTTTTTACTTAAATATTTAGGACCAGCCATCTTAAGTCAGTATATTCTTTCCTCTGAGAACTACTGAGGAAACACTGGCAAATCATTTACGTCTAGATCTTTTCCTCACTATTTGTGCAGACCAAAGTCTATCTTTACCAAATCTCATCCTTAGTATTAATTCATGTTACAATTAATTAAAAAATACTCACCTTAATTATTTTCATTTTAGATCTAGATTGTGATTTCCCTAGGGAATTTGTAAACATTTTGATTTCTCAAAAACGTTTACAGTTAAATTTGCTTAGAGGAAGATTGCTTTTGGGAAGTATTTCCACAAGTAGCTAATCCCAGACATTTTATATTGACTCTTTTAACTTTAGATTTCTAGATATAAATTTTCCTGCTTACTGTTGAATTTTAAGGGTACATTTTTTGGGGTCTTTTTGCCTCCTGTAAACCATCTTTACCTACAATTATAGTGGGTTTTTTTGAATTTTATTTTATTTTATTTTTTTTTATACAGCAGGTTCTTATTAGTTATCCATTTTATACATATTAGTGAATATATGTCAATCCCAATCTCCCAATTCATCAGATCTCTTTCTTGATAGCAATGTATTATTATAAAAATATGAAAGTAACTCTAAAGTGAACACTTGAACTTGCATTTTATAGCCATTGCCAAGTTTAAAATATGCAACAGCTTCCATTTGGGTTACACTTAATATTTTTTCAATAAATTCCAGGTCAAATATTTTGTGTGATACTTACAATGCATTTTTGATAGAAAACCTGTCATTAAGCCTTGGCTGAGGAAACTGGGTCATAGCATAGTGGAAAGACCAGTAAACACACTGTGAAATTAGAAGATCAGGAGAGAAGTTCCAGTGCTTCTCCTGTGGGAGGCTGAATTAGTAGTTTAGGATAAGGGACCTTCTCTCTAAAATGAGAGCATTGTTTTTGATGAAACCTTAAAGTTCCTCCTGGCATTCAAGGTCTGTGTTTCTATGAAACACAAGGAAAATGAAGAGATTTGCTGTCAGCCACACAGAAAATTAATAAAAATTGTGGGTTTAAGACCCTGTTTTCCTGACTTGCAGTTAATGGAAATTTCCAGAAATATTAAAGGTCTAGTGTCAAGTGCCTTACCCTAATTCTCTTGACAACATTGGAGGCTTATGTTTTACTTACTTCAGTGGCTGAAAACACAGAAAGAACATCTCCCTTTCAGGTTTAATAGGAAAAAATACCTGCTTTATGTCCTACAGAGAGAGTTGCTCTTTTCCTTAGAAAAAAGAGAAAAAAATGATGACTGCAGATGTTTAAGAGGATGGCTATAAATTCAGTGAGCTATAAACAAGAATTGTGATGGGAATAAAACCCAATGCCCTTATAGGGAAACCCAGACATGCAAAGATTTGTACATGCGCCTTGCATTAGGGTTTGGTTTTTTAAAGAAGCTTGTGGTGGTACTAAGGGCTTGCCTGTAAAATGAGACATGAATGATGTCTGGCAGATCTGAGGCACAAAGACGGATCTGAGAGCTCTTGTGTTTACACTTGCACAGTGAAGGTTGTAAGCAGATCTTTCTAAACAAGACAGGGCAATTTAGAAGGATTAAGAGATCTGAACTTAGCAGAGTATGTGCTACAATTTTCCTCCTTTCTAAAACTTCATGAAATTAAGTTCCCGGTGCTGATAAACCTAGAACAAAGGGATTTTGAAAGTTCCTTTTAAGGAATTTGCTCTCTATGGCATCTCGTTGCTTGTCACTTGAGTTTATAATGTGGCTTCTTTTGTTCCATGAGGCTAATCCGTTTTGGTTATTTTCTGTGTAGTAGCAAATCATTTCAATGAAGTAACTCCCTAAGGCTAGGTAAGAAGGCACACAGATTTTCAGTTTCATTCTGAAGAGAATTGTTTACATATATTCAGAATATAATGGAAAATGCTCTTCAGTTCTTAAGTCATCCTTGTTTTGTCTCCATTCCAAGATAAATTTAGTTTGGGAGAAATTGCAATACAATGCCCAGTCACTTTTGATTTATGTTGGAATAAGAAAAAAACTCAAACACTGGAGTCTTTCTCTTCTGCTGTCCCAGGAGTTCATGTCTGAGGGCTGCTTTTCAGGTGAAATCACATCATGATTTAGTCCTTTGGCTACTGCATTAAACTAACACTCTCAAATTCTCACATTCACCCCATTTTGGGGAGAAATTTCAGCTGTATGGGAAGAGCATATATGTTTTGATACATTAAATTAGCAGTAACCCAGAGAATAGTCATAAGTTCATGACTAAGTTATATATCCAGATGGTTACATCACTGAGTACCTCACATTTATTAAGAATGCTGCTCAAAACATTACTCTGTACAAAGACGTGGGACTGATTAGCAGATTTTTGCTGATAGGAAATTTTACATATAATTATATACATAAATATGTGTTATATATTAACATCATTATATTCATAAAATATACCTGATATGTGAATATAATATTAATTCTATAAAATATTAACCATAAAATTATATTAACCATATGACTTTTATATGCATCTTATTCAATGAAATGTTTTTTGAGCAATTTTATGAATTCAGTACTCTTGTTGGTACTGCTGAAGGTACAAAAGAAGAATAAGATAGCTTCCTAAGTGTTCAGAGACCTTTCCGAAAGTTCTTTATTATTGCGTTTCCTAAAATGGATGCTCAGCTATGTGGATCCAGATAGTACATTTACCTTCTTCCATCAAATCTTTTTGGACCAGATTTCCAGTCTTTTGAGGAAAACCAATTTTCCTTGTTTCAGTGAAAACATCAGCCACATTCCCTGTGGATAGAGAGACTGTTAGGAGATTTATGACTTGTTTTGGTTTGAGGAGAAAGGAAAACCTAATCTTAATAAAATAAATTTTATGGACTATGACGTATCATCAGTATTTTGTACCAATTCTAAGGTAAAGAAAAAGCATTCTGAGATGGTGCTCTGATGACTGATGGCCAACCACGTCATTGACTCTACCTTTTTTGGGCTGTGAAACAACTGGAAGTTATCCCTGCCAGGCAGGCTCTATGAAGTGAGCTGGTGGACCTCCCATCCCACTCCCTGCTGGGAGGGTAGTGACCCCACAAATACTATTCCCAATAGTTTGAGATTGTTCACACACTCCAATTTTCTTCCATATTTAAGGTAAGACACATGATTTTTGTCCAAGAAGTATATTCTTACTATGTGGCTCACAATCATCATTTCTATCTTCTTTCTCAAGAAAACAGTTCAATGAAAAAGTGGGTTGGGTGGAGTGTTGGTTAGAAAGAGCAGGAACGGAAACAATAGAATTTTTTTCCTACAAAGCACAGTTTGACACTTTTAAAAAAGAGATCTCCAGTCAGTATATCAGGATCGATCAGTAAATCTTGGAGCTGCATTTGTTAGTTCTTTAGGACAGATACTGCCCTGTGTTTCCACTTTGCCCTGTTCCTCTTGCCAGTCCCAATTCCCCCACCTCCCTCAGGCCCATCATCCTGCAGTTTGCCAGGATTTCTAGAAAATGAGGAATGCAGAGTTGTGTCACCAGTGACTTTAGAGCAGCACATTCCATACCACCATGTGTTCCCAATTATCTCCAGGATTTGATTAAACGATTCCAATAGGCCGTAGACTCAATTTTAAGTTAAATCCTAAGATATGATATTATTAGAGTAATGCATTTAATGAACCTGTGGAATTCTCACATATGAATGAATAATATTGTTTTACCAAGTCTACTATGAGATTGTTAGTTTTTACTTAATATGTTTGAATTAATTTTTACATTAATGAAATAACCATTATAACTCTCATTGGGTAAGTTGTTCTATTTTTCTTTTTTTGACTTACAGTGGTTTAACTCTAAACTGATGAGATTTTGCTCATTTGTATAGATTACTTTATGCATTCACAATCACATAGGAAAATAATTTCCATTCATTCATTCAGCAAGCATTTATATCTGTTTTCTAAAGGTTATGCTTTATCAAATTAATACATATGCATGTCAGTCAATAACATGGAGGAGTATGAATCAGAGTATCAGCCTCCTTTCTTCCTGCACCAATTAGAAATTTATTTTCCAATGTGATCTTGATCTTTATACATCTTTTGCTTGGTTTCACCACTTTATCCAAACAAAATCTACCAGTTTCCCGGTATGAATGATACTCACCTTGCATCTCTTCCTCCAGATATTGATAGCTGTATTATTATTTTGTGTTTCTCCAGTGGTTAGCTTTGTAACTACTATAAGCCTCCAGTTCTTTTTTCTATTAGCTTTCTACATCTCATTTTAAGGTAAGAATATCATTTCCCCTATTCTTTCCTGCATACTGTCTCTCTTCTTCCTCATACCATTATTCTATCACTAAACCTTTATTTTCACACCCTCAAGATTTTTAACATTAATAATATGTCTAGTAACCAAAATCAATGAATCACCCCAAATTCTTGGTGTGAAAAGATCCAGATTTTTTGACTTGAAGGATAGATTTTATAAGGAGAGTTTGTTGAAAAAGCTATGGGAGAGCTGTGAGTCCCACCTGATTCACAAAACTGAAAGTCTGGGCCTCTACTGCCTAAATGAAGTGTAGTGAGAAAGGTTAGAGTAGTCTTGCTCAGAGGGCCTGATGGGTATAAAGCTGGATGACATGGGGCATCAGTGCCTGGTGTTTTCCTGAGAAAGTCAAGGATCCTGTAATAGACTTAGTGGGAAATTGCGCTGTCTTCTGGGAGCAAGGCTAAGGGTAAGTGAGTGTTTTTCACTAATTAAATGTGGTCCACGTGGGAGAACAAGCCAAACCAAAGCAGCTGTCTCTCCTTCTAAAGAGGATCTCCTCCAATAGAGAGTTCTGTGTAGAGTAGACTGCTGTAAAACTAGAGCTGAGATGCAATCAGCACTGCTTATGCCAGAGAATTTATAACTGGATGGGCTCAGCAAAGGAGTTCCAAAGCATTCTCAAAAGTGTCCATGAGATAAAGAGTAAGCTTTAAACTTCTGCCAAGCCTGGAGAGCATGAAGATTACTTACAACCATACCAGCCAAACAAAGAATTTTCTGACTCCCCCTTTATCCTTGGACCTTCTGATGCTCCAGACCCAAGGATTTCAGGAACAAGACACAGGGAATGAGAAAGAGGTGAGTGAGAAAGAAGACAGAATCCTATCTGCTCACCTTCCTGGATGCAGGTTCACATCTAAAGGTAGCTGCAACTGCTAGGTGGCATTGTTGGGGAGTAAGTCTTATACTGGAAAGAAAATTAACATGGTGATTATTGATACTATGAGCATTCTAATGTCTGGATTAAGATTATACATTGTGACTTAACAATTTAGAGGGGACTTCTGACTTTTATGCCTTGGGAGTATCCAAAGAAGTAATGATATTGTTACTTTGCATCCAATTACAAAAAAATTTTTTCCTCAATTTTTCAAAAGAACAGCAAAAAGAAAAAAAGTAAAATTGCATTTTGAATATATCCCTGAGTTCCCATTTTTAATGTACGAGTTGTAATAAATGCTGTTTAATTCTAGTCCAAGTATTTTCTAGCATTATGTATGGTTCTTTATGGGTATACTATCACAAATCCAGAGTCACTTAAAAAAGAATTTTTTTCAGGTCCAAATCAAATGTCTTCTCCTTTCTTATAGTTCATTAATTGCTCTAAATGATTCAGTATTTTAATTTGCTTCACCTTGAGATTCTACATTTGTGTGCACATTTTTAAACACGTTTTTCAAGGAATTTCTGATTACTTTTCTTTTTTATTATATTATTTGCTTACATCGTATTTTTCTCATACATTCCGTTACAAAGAATCCTGTTTCCCAGATAACGTCATCTCAGAATTTTCTTTTTTCTCCCTGCTCCGATCTGCACTGGTTACTCTTCAGTACAGCTATACTGCTGATGTTTTACGATATCGTTTCATTGCTCTTCTGGTTCAGAGTCACTGGTTTTTCATTCCATGTCTTTCCCTTTTTTGGTTTACTGCCTTATTTGTTGGGATACATTTTCAAGTAACTTATTTGTTGGGAGTAAGCTTTCTGATGATTTGCATGTCTAAAAACGTTTTATTCTACATCACTTTTCATCAGTAGTTTGAGTGGGAAGAACTTATCTACTTGATCAGCCATGATAAATTAGATTATGTTGCTTTAACAAACAGCCCACAAACCTCAGTGATTTAACATAACAAATATATTTTTTACTCAAGCTATGTGTCTAGTGCAGATTGATGTTCCTTATAGTCAGGGTCTGATCCAGTGGAGGCTCCATCTCAACAAATGCTTCCGCAGTTATGAAGGCAGGGATAAGGGAATAGTGGGCATTGGCTCTGAAAAAGGCCATCTGGAAGAAATATGCTGACCTCCATTTGTATTTTACCGGCCCAGAAAGTCACATGACCATACTTAAAGCAGGTAAAAGGGAGCATGACACATCATGCACCTTCCATCTAGAAGTCATATAGTATATGACTTTCACTCATATTTAATTGGTCCAAGTAAATGCCAACAGCACATTGATGTTAAAGAGGGAAGTGAAATCTGACAACATGCCTGGAAGGAGGGGAGAACTGGATTATTTGTGAATAGTCACAGTACTATACATTGCTTAACAATAGATTTCTCTTTGATTTTCAGGGCATTGTTCCATTGTCTTTTAGCATCCAGTGAACTTTTGACTGCCATTTCTTTGCATGTGACTTGTGTACCCTGCCAGGGTAAGACATTAGAATTTTCTTTTTATCTCTGGTGTTATAAAACTTTATGATGGTGAGATTCAGTATGGATACCTAAAAATTTATTTTACTGGGCATTGAGTAGGACATTTTAAGACTGAAGTTTAGAATCCTTCAATTCTGAATGAATTCTCAGATTATTTCTTCAATAATTTTCTCCCTTCATTTCTTTATTCTCTCATTCTGGAATTTTTACTAATTTACTTTACAGAGAAATAGAGCTTTGAAAATCTTATATGAGGATCAGAAAAATGAAATATAGTAGAAATTCCTATGAGCTTAGGTGAACAGTGAAAAAGAAAACCTCATAGGTAAGAAAGTACCATAAAGGAGTAAATGACTTATTCAGCACTACCCCTCTTGCTTTTTCAGCAGGTTCTATGATTCCATTGGACATCATCCAAAATCTTTCTCACCAAAATATTTTAACTCTAATTTTTATATAATGGGTATGAAGACTAAATCATTGAAAAACAATGAAAAGATACATTACTCACTATAGTGGAAATTATTGCTTAAGTATATCTATGCTATAAAATAAGAATAATCCATGTCAAATTTTAAACACAAAATATTTATAAGTGTAATATCCAAGAATTATATTAGATTTATTTATTACCTATACCCTGTGTCAATTAAGGATATTTTCAGATTCAAGTAAAGTAAAACCAAGTAAAAATGGCAACAGATGAAAGTAAAAGGATAATTATTATCTGCTTAATAAAAAGTGCAGCGGCAGAAGGTCTAGGATTGTTTTGAAAGTTCAGTCATATCATCTAGGAGCACAGCTCCTTATAGCCTTCCATTTCACCATTTTAGAAGGTTTATTTTTCTAGTGGATGTGGATCACTTATTATAATAGTATTACTTACATAGGTGGTAGCAATTAGGTAACTTAAGAAAAAACGGCTAATGCATTTTCCAGAAGTCAAAATTATAAACTTATGCTAAGGATTTTCATCTTAAACGGAAAAATGGGCTCATTTTGCTGGGCCATGTTTTGTTCAAGACCAACTGAATCTCAACTAAGTACAATGCTCTATAAGTGTCAGGTCTGAGGTGTATGAGGGAAACAGCAATCTTCTTTCCCTCCACCCTCCTAGTCCAGTGACCATTGTTAGGTCTTCTTTAGGAGTAGTATCATTTATCCCCTTGGGACCCAGCAGTTTGGATAAATGCTAACCCAAAGTTGTCAGATTCTATTCTCAATGTCAGATGACTTGAGAAAGGTTTAGTTTCACTCTGTTCCAGGACTCAATGCCAGGAAGAGGAGCCAAGTACAGTTGGATTGACATGAAGGAAATTATATTCTTGGGGCAATTTAGCAGAAATCAAGGTCCATGGAGCCTGGGATTGAATAAAATGCTAGAGATATGGTGGCAGAAGTTACAGAATGAATTTGCCAAGAAGAAAATAGATCGTCTCTTGTAAAGAATCATGTCTCCCCTTTTGCTTCTGTTTATTTGAAAACCAAATGAACGCAATGGTTCTTTTGCCCTTAATTTTAGCAATAACAGGGATAGACAAAACCAGATCAATAAGCACCACAGCAAGAAGGGATTATTACCAGGTTGAACAAGTGTGTTCTTTACATTTAAAGTGCTGCTTTGTTCTGTTATTGCATTTATAGCCACCCTATCCCAGAAGACATCGTATTTTCAACAGGTACATGCATGGACTTTTTGAGTGGTATTTTGAGAGATTAGTTTATAAATAAAGTCATTTGAGATGCTGGAAGTGTTTTTGTTTTTTTTACATACCTGGAATCTACTTCGGGAAAGAGAGTAGTCAAAGGAGAACTAAGATTAAGGATACTGGGTCTTTTGGCTGCCTCTGTCATAAACCGACTATGTAAATTTTGGCAAGAACACAAGCTCTCTAGACCTCAGTTGTAATGTGATGGCTTTGAACCAGACAGCTCTAAAGTCTTTCCAGCTTCAATAGCCTGTGATGTCAAGACGATGGATGCTCTCAGGCTTCCCTTTGGTACACATCCCATGAGGTCATACAGAAGCACAGGACACTGAACTCTCCTCCTCAGCCTGGCATAAAGCATAGCTTTGGGGGAAGAAAAGAGGTAGTTAGCTTTTACTCTGCCCTGCCCCTCTTACTTCACATGTTATCATTTCTAGGCTAATTTCATGCTTTAATAACTTCTGCATGAAAGTTCTTAGAATTCCCCTCAGGACTTTGGCTTGACTGTCAAGTGTGGGAATCTAAAATCCAGCTTTCTTTGCTCCTTTTGCTTTTCTTCTTCTTTCCCATAATGGTTTAGATTATCCTATGCTGTCATATTCTGTTTTCTAATTCCTCTTCAGTGTGACAATCCTATTGCATACATTAAACTGCACACAAGAGATATGTAAATACAGATTCCTCAGCTACAGACTTATTCCATCATACCCCAAATGACCTTTTTCCTCAAAACATGAACAAACTGGACTGTGCTTGGAAGAGCTCAACCAAACTGTTTTCCAATATCTCAGCTCAGAGGCCAAGAAATGGGAAGGCCCAACATCTAAGCGTATGCATTGAGATAAATCTCAGAAGACATATAATTAAAATTCTCCAGACCGGGGGTGACTCAGGTCACATGGAAACTCCTGTCATAACACCTTGATATCTGCAGCTCGGTATCACTTAATGGGCTCTTTTTCTTATTCCTCTCTCATTTTGTAGGCTTATCCTAAAGTTCCTGCTGACACACTGTGGCAATAGCTCAAGGTAATCAACGGTTTGTATTCTACATACATTTATTTAGTTTTTAATTTGTAAATTTTAATTAATTTATTTATTTTTATTGAAGTATAGTTGATTTACAATGTTGTGTTAATTTCAGGAGAACAGCAAAGTGAATTAGTTTTATATATTTATATATATGTATATACACACACACATATGTATTTTTCTTTTTCAGATTCCCTTCCATTATAGCTTATTATGAGATATTGAATATAGCTCCCTGTGCTATACAGTAGGTCCTTGCTGTTTATTTTATATATAGTAGTGTGTATCTGCTAATCCTGAACTCTTAATTTATCCCTCCCCCACCTTTTCCCTTTGGCCACCATAAGTTTGTTTTCTATGTCTGTGAGTCTATTTGTTTTGCAAATAAGTTCATTTGCATCATTTTTTAGATTCCATATATTAGTGATATCATGTGATATTTGTCTTTCTCTGTCTGACTTCACTTAGTATGATAATCTCTAGGTCCATCCATGTTGCTGCAAATGGCATTATTATTTCATTCTTTTTTTTTTATTGCAGTATAATTGCTTTACAATGTTGTGTTAGTTTCTGCTGTACAAGGAAGTGAATCAGCTATATGTATACAAATATCTCCTCCCTCCCGGACCTCCCTCCCCACCTCCCCATCCCAGCTATCTAGGTCACCACAGAACACTGAACTGAGCTCTTGGTTCTATACCGCAGGTTCCCACTAGCTATCTATTTTACACATGGTAGTGTATTTATGTCAAACCTATGACTGAGTAATAGTCCATTATATATATGGAATATATATATATATATATATATATATATATATATATATATATATACCACATCTTCTTTATCCATTCATCTGTCAATGGACATTTAGGTTGTTTCAATGTCTTGGCTATGGTAAATAGTGCTGCTATGATCACTGGGGTACATGTACCTTTTCGAATTAGAATTTTCATCTTTTCTGGATATATACCCAGGCGTGGGATTGCTGGGTCATATGGTAACTCTATTTTCAGTTTTTTAAGTAACCTTCATACTGTTCTCTGTAGTGGCTGCACCAAATTACATTTCCACCAACAGCTCTATATACATTTATGTTTGATCTGTGAAGAACAAATAAAAGTGGATCTTACTCCAAGAGTTCTATGTATTTTGTTGGAATTTCTTATCACACAAGATAGAACAAGTTCTTGGTAGATCAGCATCAATAAATCACTTTTACTGATTGCCTATTTTGTGCAAGTCACCACAGAGAAAGCAGAGAGTAATAAGATGTGCTGGTGAAGAACTCATAATCTAATAGGGAAATAATCAGCTCATCATAAAAAAAATACAAGGTACCTGTGGTTGGCAGAATAATGCCTCCTCCCTCAGAAAGTCCATGTCAAAATCCCTAGAACCAGTGAGTATGTTGTATCACCTGCCAAGGAGAAATAATTGTTGCTAATCAGGTGACCTTAAAATAGGAAGATTATCCTGGATTTTCCTGGCAGATCCAATACAATCATGAGTCCTTAAAAATGAAAGAAGGAGGCAGAAGGGGAGTCAAACTGATGTACAGTGAGAGGGATTTGACTTGCTGTTACTGGCTTTGAAGATGGAGGGAGAGGGCCACGAGCCAAGGAGTGTGGCTTACTCTAGATGCTAGAAAAGATAAGGAAACAGATTCTCTACAAGGGCCTCCAGGAGGAATGCAGTCCTGCCAATAACTTGATTTTAGCCCAAGGAGATGTGTCAGACTTCTGATCTACAGAACTGGAAGATGATAAATGCGTGTTGTTTCGAGCCACTAAATTTGTGATCATTTGTTACAACAGCAATGGAAAACTAATACAGCACCGTATTATTAATGCCCAATGAAAGGGTAAAACAATCAAAAGAGGGAGAGACAATGTGCGTGAAAGTATTTTTTTGAACTCGAAATCCTTATTTAAATGTGATTTCCATTCTTAGCTATTGTAAAAAAATAAATTTTAGAGTATTTCAGTTTTCTTCAGTATATGGCTAGGAGTGTAAATCTTGACCTATTTATGTGAGATAAAACTCTGGTTCAATCACTTTAGAGCTGTGGGATCTTATTAATTTTAAGCTCTCAAATTCTCTAAGCATCATTCTTTCTTCTCTTGAACATAAAACAAGTGTATAAGTCATATATATGCATGTATAGTGATATATAAATTCATATACATGCACAGTTGACTGTTGAACAACAAGGGTTTAAACTGGGCAGGTTTACTTACATGTAGATTTTTTTCAATAAATGTATTTAAAAAATTTTTGGAGGTTGGTGACAATTTGAAAAAACTCACAGATGAACCATATAGCCTAGAGATACTGAAAAAATTAAGAAAAAGGTATGTCATAATTGAATGAAATATATGTAGATACTAGTCTATTTTAACAGTTACTACCATAAAATATACATGAATCGATTATGCAAAGTTAAAATTTATCAAAACTTACACACATAAACACTGACAGACCATACATGATGTCATCAATTACACTAGGCAAACATAAAACAATTATATTGCTGCTTCTTCACTATCAGTGCCTGAATCATTATACCTGTAAATAAATATGAATATCTTTTTCACATTATTTTTTCATTTTTGATGTCTAGTGTTAGTAACATGTAAAACATCTACAGCATTTTGTATCATATAAGACAATATTGATGTAGATACTGATAGATGATTCATCTTGTAAACAGACGATGTAAACTTATGGTACGCGGTTGACTGTTTATGTTATCAATAAGGCTTCTGGTCAACAGAAGGCTATTAGTAGTTAAGTTTTGGGAGAGTCAAAAGATATACAGGGATTTTTGGCTGTGCAGGGGTTGGTGCCCCTAACCCTGGTGTTGTTTAAGGGTCAACTGTAAATACATATGTGTATATATGTGTGTGTGTATACATATATACACATATATACATATGTCTATAACACATATATACATATAATATATACTTGTATAATATTTATATGTATTGTATATATGGAAGTATATGTCAGTGTCCAGTTAGGAAAGCAGAAACATTCTATATAGATATAATACTGCCTTTACACAAGTACTAGAAAGGCTTAGAAGACAAACAGGAGCTGGTGAGGCGCCCTGGAGATTAGCCACAGCAGGAAGCCACCAACTGCCCCAGGGATAGAATGGCAACAGGAGGAGGTGGCGTTCCCAAACTCCAGATCCTGGGCCCATGGTGAGTTATTCTATGGAGGGTGCTGCTGGGTGGCACAAATGCGGTACCCAGCGAGAGCTGCAGTTTGAAAGGAGATTACTGCTGCCTGAGGCAAATGGAGGGAGAATTGCCTTGGCTGCACTTTCCTTCCACCCTCCAATCTCACACCAGTGCCTCCCACAGGCTGAACCCAGCCGGAAACCACGAAAAACAGTGCCTGGGAAATGCAGCCTTCCGGATAGGGCAGAGCAGGATGTAGGGGAGAGATGGATCTGTAAGCCAATGGCAATAGAGCTGCACATGGACACAAAGATAGTCCCTATGTTATTGGCTTGTTTGTGAGGATTAAACAATCTGAGCTGTGTGAGGCATTTCATGGCACTACTTGGCTGGCACACGGTATGTGTTCAATCGATGTTTGTTATTGTTATTATTGCTTTAAGTTTGATTGCATAATTAAAGTAATGAAGGTGATGCTGAAACGTCTCACATAATCTAAGATTGTAAACTATTCTAAACACTTTCAAATCTATTAATGTTTCCTCTGGGGAGAGATTATCAATGTGCTGACTTTGTAAGCTGACAAAATGTTGTTGAAGGATGCTCCAGAGAAAACTGGATGAGCGGACTGTGGGGAGAAATATATATCTGCTCTTCGTCTTTGATTCCCGACACGGAGCTTCTAAAACCCTTGGAATTTCCTGATTGATGGGGTGAGAGGAGTGTCTTTTGTTATTCATAATAAGCTCCTTTCAAACATACCTAAATTTATACTACTGAGGCAACTTTTGGTGGACCCCAAAATAGCTTCTGGATGGGGGCTGGTTGCTAGAGGAACCAACCACGTAATTAATTAAAGGCAGGGAGAGGAGTTGGATATTGCGTTCAATCACCAATGGCCAATGACTTAATCAGTCGTGCTCAGGAAATGAAACCCCCGTAAAAACCCCTGAACAATGGGGTTTGGGAAGCTTCTGAGCTGGTGAACATATCGAGGTGCTTGGGAGGGTGGTGGGCCTGGAGAGGGCATGGAAGCACCAAGCCCCTTCCCCCATACCATACCTGATGCATATTTTCCATTTGGCTGCCCCTGAGTTGTATCCTTTATAATAAACCAGTAATAGTAAATAAAGTGCTTTCCTGTATTCTGTGAGTTGTTCTAGCAAATTACCAAACCTGAGGAGAGCATCATGGGAACTCCTGGTGTATGGGAGCCCTGGGCCTTGCAGTTGGCAGTTGAAGGTGGGGCAGCCTTGTAGAATTGAACCCTTAAATCCGTGGAATCTGATGTTAACTATAGGTAGTTAGTGTCAGAGACTTGGAGAAGTGGTGTCGGAAAAGACACAATGTATTCGGTGTTTGAAGAAAAGAACCCTCTTATTTGGTGTTGAATTGTCAAGTGTAAACACAGGACAGAGGGACACAAAGCTAACATGAGGTGACTGGTGCAAACAAATCTTCCCCTTGCTCAGCTATACAATTTTTGCTTTGAACACATGTTGGTGAACTATAAAAATAGCTTTTAAATCATCTTTTGAAGAATATTTAATAATAGGACTATGGCTGTCTCTTAGGTTTATTTAACAAACTTATCTACTATATCGTTAACATGGAAAATTTAATGTCTTGCCAAGTAATATATACATGCAAGTCATTGGGAAAGTGTTTCATTTCTATCTTTTTGCACACTGCATCTAGTGTTTGCATTAAAAAAGACCCTTAGTGTCCTTTAATTTCAATCCATTTTTCATCTTTTTGAAAACATCGCATTGTGTCTGAGATCCTAGTTTATTTTAGGCCACTGAAAATTTGTGTATGTGTATACTGGCTACTGTCATGTCTATCTTTCTGTGTTTCTGCTGAACTCCAGACCCACTTTTAATTAGTTAATGGGCATTTCTACTGGATTTTCCAACAGGAAATCATCCCCCAAAGGCAACACAACAACAAAGGCAACAAATCATTTTTTCTGCTCTTGCAATTCATATCTTGGTGTATAAAACCATCTTCCTCCCTCCCAAAGGCAGACATGAAGCATCAAAATAATGTCTCTCACTCCCTCTTGCTTCCCTCCTCTGACCTTATCCAAACAGTCACTAAATTATGAGTCGACCTTGTTCAAATGTCTCCAATCTGCTTCACCTTCCGCTCTTGCAACCATCACCGTAATTCTGTCTCATGCCATCTCTTACCTGCCTGCCTGACTGTTCAAGATTCTTATCTGATCTCCTTCCTTCCAATCTGTCCCTTTTCCCACCTAGAACTATGCTGTCCAATATAATAGCCACTAGTCAAGTGTTTATTGAGAACTGAAATGTAGCTGGTCCAAGTCGAAAGGTACTATTCATGTAAAATACACATTAGATTTTGAAGACTTAATCCAAAAAAAAAAATGTGAAATATCTCATTAATCATTTTTATATTGATTACATGTTAAAATAAAATTTGGAATATATTGGATTAGGTAAATTTTATTGCTAAAATTAATTTCACATGTCCTTGTAATTTTCTTTAATGTGGCTTCTAAAAATTTTAAATTACATATGTGGCTCATGTTTGTGGCTCACGTTAAGTTTCTACTAGACAGCACTGACATAGACGATAACAGGTACTCAAGGAACATTTTCAAGTGGAAACCTGCCTCTGAAAGAACACTCTGAAAAAAGACTAGCTATATGAATGTGATCAGGGGTACAAAGTGAAGGAGAAGAGAGAAAGAAAAATAGATCACACACTCAGCTATATACTGGGGATTGAGTAACCCAAGAAGGAGGAACAGGAGCTCCCAATAATTTGCTTTAACCTAATCATGCTGGGGGATGAATCTGAATTTGAATTCTGAACCATGAGAGTTGGAGAAGGATTTTTGAGACAAATGTATATGTTAGTTAAACATGAACTAACTAAATGAATGCATAAATTGAATGAATGCATAAATTGGCCTGGAGTACCCTACAAACCCTTAAAAAATGTCAATCAAATAATTTTTTGAAAAACAATGATCAGACAAAGACAAATAGAAAGGGATATCAGATAAGAGCAATGTGATTTTGGAAAAGGGAATGAAAGAGACCAGCAATTAATGAGCAATATAATAGAAGAAAATCTCAATCTCAGAAATATGATTAGCATTCCAAGAGAGGTCAAGAAATGCATACTATGAAGCATTTCAGAAAATATAAAGGAGCCCTTGGAAGTTAAAAATATGTTGGTAGCAATGAAAAACTCAGATGAGTCAGAAGATAATATTGAGGAAATCTAGAAACTAGAGCAAAAAGACAGACATAAAGTGGGATTAAAAAAGGATAAGAAAATTATATGATCAGTTTAGGACTTCCAACATCCCAGTAATAGAGGTTTCAGAATGAGAAAATGGAGAAAATTATCAAAGAAATATATTTTTAAAATAATTTCAGCACAAAAGAACAGAGGTTTCCTAATTACAAGGGCTCACCAAATGTCCCACACCATAAATAAAAATAGACCCAGACCAAGAAAAAGAACTGTGAAATTTAAGAGCAATTTAGGCAAAGAAAATCCTCTAGAAGCTTCCAGAAAGAATGTTTTATGCAACAGATGAAGTATTAGAAGGTCATCAAAGTTCTTAATAAAAGGTTGGAAATCAGAAGACATTGGAGAAATACTTTCAAAACTCTTTGCAAAAATGATGTACAAAAGAACGTTTATACCAGCTAAACCAAATATCCAGTGTGTGAGTTCAGGGATAAGATAATTTAAGATATGCAAAACTCAAAAAAATTGTCTTCCATAACCATGAAACTTTTTTAAGACATTGTGTTCTGCTAAAGTCAGGGAGAAAACCTAGAAACAGGAAACCACTGGGTCCAGCACAAGAGGGAAGTAGTGAGAATTTCCAGGAAGGTGGGAAAGAAGTCCCAAGACTATAGCTTTGCACAGTCCTACATCAACCACTTTCTATTTGCAGCACATCAGAATGAGCTGAGAAAGATGTTTTTAAGATTACAGTTTTAAGATGATTAATGTGTTTAACTGTACCATACTGAGAGGAGATTCATATGTTTCGGAGAGCATCTGAAAATAAATCAAAGATAAGAAGGGAGTAAATGAAACAACAACAACAACAAATCAAGGCAAATATGAACTTCAGGGAAAGAAAAATGTTTTTCAGAAAGAAAAAATAGTTACTGTGTACATTACTCACCTTATGATAGATAATACCATATTGATCTAAACAAAATTACAATGCAATTCTCATGGATTGTTGGGGGCAGAGTGAAGTTTGTGTGTGTGGTGGGCTTATGGGGTGAATGAATATGAACAAAGTAAATCTTTGTTTTTCACAGAAAGGCAATTAGTTGAAAACATCTAAAGCTTAACATTTAAACATACTATTTAGAGACATAGATGCAGTATTACGGTTCCCTAGAGAAGCAGAACCATTAGAAATATATATATGTATATATTCCTATATATATATATATATATATGATTTATTATAAGGAATTGGTTTACATAATTATGGAGGCTGAGAAGTCCCACGATCTGACATCCCCAAGCTTGAGACTAAAGAATGCTGGTGGTGTTCCAGTCCCAATCCGCGGGCCTGAGAACGAGGCCTGCTGATGGTGTAAGTCCCAGTTTGAGGGCAGGAGAAGACGGCTCATCAGTCAGGCAGAGAATGAATTCTCCCTTCCTCCATCTTTTTGTTCTATTCAGGCTACACCCACATTAGGAGGGAAAGCTACTCGACTTTACTCGGCCTTCCAATTTAAATGCTAATCTCTTCCAGAAACAGCCTTACAGATGCACCCAGAAATCATGTTTAACCAAACATCTGAGCAACCCCATGACCTAGTCAAGTTGACACATAAAATTAACCATCACAGATGTAAATATAAAATTTATCCATTAAAGGATATTTTCCATATCCTCTGGAAAGTATTAAGCATCTACTCTTTCTCATAACCAGTCTTGTAGAACTGTTAGAGCTTTAAAAAATGACTTAAACAATGTGCATGAATAAATACAATTAATTAACAAAGTGTTTGAATTTGCATGCAGAGAACCACTGCACAGTTAGAGCATACAGACACAGTTAAATAGGGACAAAATCTATAGACAAAGCTCAGTTCACAGCCCCTGCCAGTGCCTGCCAGAACAAACAGTCCCAACATGGTGACACAAAGCCCCAGCCTCAGATTTTAGGGAGAGCCATGGTTCAACTCTCAAACTTCCAGTGATGGGGTCCAAGACATCTTGCTCAATTTTTAAAATACGCTTTAATGACCGAATGTACCTATATGAGCTTTTACAGAGTTTCTAATTTGTACAAATTTGATACAGTGTCTATGTGAAGTATGACTATAAAGTAACAGGGTAGACCTGAGAGTAAGCCTGCTGCAAGGCACCTATTATCAAATAATAATAGGGAGCATTACTGAATACTTTGTAAGTGTGAGACACTGTCGTAAACCGCTAATATATATTTCCTCACTCAGTACTCACGTGAGAAAAAATGAGAGGTGTATGCAATTATTTCCACTTTATTGATGAAGAAATTAAGGCTCAAGATATAAAATAATTTGCCCAAAGTTCTACATGTGCTTTTAATCCTTGAACTATAATAAGTGGTGATTTTTTTCAGAGTACTAATTTTGAGAGGTGTTACATTTACTTCATTGATACTTCTGCCATTTGCTAAAAGAATTAAAAAGTAGATGAATTCCCACTTCAGATTTGCCTTTCATATCACTCTTGAATATTCTCAACAAGCAGATATTTTGTTTTTCAAGAATGGATTGATTTTCCTTTATATACAAAGTCAATTGGAGCCAAGCTTGATAAAGTAAATTGATAGTTCATTTGGATAATGCTATTTTTTTTTGGTCAAAAACTACATTTGTGAATAGAAAGCATGTTTTGTGACTAATAAATCTGCTTGCGAGGAAGTTCTCAAAGAAAAGTTCCAAATGTGTGGTTAGCAGACACTATCATAAAAATATATACAACCTCAAGTGACAATGTTTTAAATGACAATATACATTTGAATGCATATCTATCTATCATCTATCTATCTATCTATCTATCTATCTATCTATCTATCTATCTATCTATCTATCTATCTATCTATCATCTATCATCTATCTATTTATCTATCCATCCATATTTGTTCAAAATTCCGAAAGGGAAACTAAGGAGCAGGTACACCGTCACACTTTTCAAAGTCTTGACTTACGATCTGTTTCTGGAGGAGCCATCTTTTCTGCCCAGTCTCCTGGAGAGCAGGACATGGTCACCCTCACTTTGCCTTGCATTCCCTAGTACCTAGCTTTAATGTAGTACCAAGTGCTTGATCAATAAATACTTGCTATGACAGGCATAAAACATATTCTATGCTTTTACACTAAAAATATTGTAAAACATTAGGAAATGCATTGCTGTTGCCCTTCAGTAGTTAACATACCTAAAAAGGAGTGAAGTTATATAGTCCAGAGGGCATTTCCCAGCATCTGGCCCTCTCTGCTTACAGCTTCCAAGTTCTCCTTAAAGAGAAATATTATGACTGCTGCATTGCCACATTCTAAAGTAGAATCTTAGTTTTGAAATTTCTTAGTCATCTTGTTTTCAGAGTTTAGTCTACTGACCCGTAGAGTTCCTACAGATCATGTCTTTTGACTTGTGCTTGTCAATAAATATTAATGAACTTGTTTCCTGGGATGATTATTTTAAAGAGCAAAACTGAATGAATCCATTAAACCCTAAAATCATTATTCTCTGAACACAATAATATTTTACATGGTTGATTGAATGAGATACAACTAAAGCTTTAAGTACAAGTATTGAGGGAAAAAGTGAGGTACCACCATGAAGCTAGACTTACTTCCTAGAAGTTGTTTGCTTGCTGATTTTGCTGTTTCATCTGCAGTTTGGTGACAGGTTACTGGGTCTATTGCTGTGTCACCATGACTGGAAGGTGGCACGTGAATTTTGTTCACTGTGGTAGTCATCTTATACTGGTTAATGAAGCAAATAACCTCACTCTGATGAAATGCTAAGATTTAACTAATTATTTCAATGGTGATACAGAACCTGTCTACTCGTCTCCTGGGTGGCCCATCCCATCCTGGTTTTCTTTGTCAGATGTATTATTGGCTCTTTCAGTTTTCTGTAAATGAGAAAGAATCTTAGGTTAGTATCACTCCAGTTTTCAATTCTCAGCACAAATTTCCAAATTATGGCTAAAAGTTGGTGAGGATGGCTAAGTGCTTGCTGTGTGTTTTTAGTATTCTCTTCTGGACCTATATGCTTGTTTCATTTTGCTATCTCTAGTCTTAATCAGATGCTGAGTGGTTGAGAAGCAACCTTAACTATAGAGCTCATTAATAGTAAGAAAGAAGGTCTTGCTAGAAAGACTAATCATTTAATAAAGGTAGTTGTCTCTGGTTCTTTATTAGCTTTAGTAGTCTGAATTCTTGTTTACACCTCATTGATTAAACCTCACACAATCCCTCCTCCAAATCAACAAAGACATGAATGATGTTGGAGAGAACATTGAATGGCTAGAAGAATGAATCCTTGCACCCTCATGTATCAGGGATAAGACAGTACAAAGAAAGAGACAAGAATGTCTTGGGTAGAGATGAATTATCTTATGTAAGAGAAGTCAAAACATTCTACTCCAACTCTCATTTCCAAATCATATAGAAGCCTGGGCAGAGACAGAAATATTTGACTTGGCTGAAAGGCAGACTGACCTAGGGAATATGATTAAGCTGTGCTTTACACGATGTGGTTTAAAGCCATTATTAAAAGCTGGTACAAATAAATCTCATAATATGTAAGAGACTGGAAAATACAAGCAAGGCCAGCCTTGGGCAAAATGCTCAGGCAGAGACCTTTTTGATCTTGTAGTTCTCCTCTTCAACTGCTTCTGATAATGGTCTTGCCTGGTCCCTGCCGTCTATCACCAATGGGTCATGATCTGTAATTGACACACTAAAATTTGGATGGCCCCAAAGACTTAATATAGTATTCCTCCTGCACAATTTTTGGAGATCAAGAATAGGGTTCTTCAGCATCTTAAGCTAAAAGATGCCTCCGTGGACATATCAACAAAGATGAGGAGATTCTTGGTCAGGATTCTATTTTATTTTTTTACATATTAAGTCAAAACCACATAGACATTTATTACATGTCTTCTAATTGCCTTCAGAGAAAAGAAATTCCCTCTGTTTCTCCTTGTTTTCTGAAGTTCCTTCCACAAAGGGGTTAACATGCCCGAAATAGCTTGCACTTTATTGTTACTTGTTTGGGAATAAAGAAAACACGAAAAGAATAAAACTCACAGTCTCTTTACTTTTAGAAAGTTATTTGTGGAAGTTTATTTGCTTCTATTTTGCTCTTCAGGAGCGTTTATAGTCGCTGGAGATTTGCTGTCTGGTTTCATGGACAGTTACTTGGTTTAATAATCAGGGAGACGAGGGACTGAATTGCAGCTCAGTTGCTAACTGGCTTTGCACTGGCTCTCGGCTTGAATGTTCTCATCTGTGATGAGGGGGCCATAGAGCCCTCCTAACAGGGTCCGTCTGAGCATCTGCCAGTAGACAGCCTTCAGACTTGAACTGCAGCCTGGGTTCTTCCCTGGGTCTCAAACCTGCCAGCATACCATGCAGATTTTGGACTTGCCAGCCTCCATAACTGCATGAGCCAATTCCTTGAAACAAATCATCAAATCATTCTCTCTCTCTTCATGTATATATAAATATGTATGTTCATAGATATATCTCCTATTGGTTCTGTTTCTTTGGAGAATCTTGACTAATACAGATTTTGGAAGTAAGAAGCCTGACATTTGGTAAGTCCTCTTTAAACCCTCATCCTGTCACCTTATTTCTATATGAGAAAAGGATGATAGTTACCCTTTTTCCATTGCTCATTTTCATCTTCTTGGTTTAAGTCAGAGAGGCAGGAGAACTAGATAAACACTAAAATTTTAAATGTCTTAGCAGTCAATAGCAAAGTATATGAAAGATTTATTGGGCACCAACCAAATATTTGATTTCTGCTTGTTGACTCAAAATTTTGGTTGATTTGTTTATCAATTATCTCTCTCATATACTCAACAAACGTATAATGAATCAGCATTATGTGCCAGACAGTGTGAAACTTGCAGAGAATGCACAAATAATCCTCTAGTGGAAAGATGCATATGCAAACCTTTATGATATTCATCATAATTAATATTTAATGAGTTATTTTACGTGCTACACACTGTGTTAATCCTTTTACATGAATTACACCTCAGAATGACTTTATGAGGTAGGTGGCATTATTATATTAATTCTACAAATGAGGAATAAGATGCAGAGATTAACTAACTTGCTTAAGGTCAAATAACTGTTAAGGTCAAACAGCCAAGATTCTGAAGGCCCTTAGCCACGTCAATCTCAGCTGGGGGATATGGGACATATGAGCAGTTCTAAGCCTATGAAGATGAATCAAGTGTCACAGATGAGATCATCTTTGAGCTGAGATGGTTAGAGGAAATAAGGATGGACATGTTAATAAAGCCCTGGCCAGAAATGGCTTTGTGTGCTGCTGTACCATCTTGTGAGATGAGAAGACATCTAAACCTTAAAAAAGGTTTTTAATGATAGAAATGAACTTATTTACAAAACAGAAACAGACTCACAGACTTAGAGAATGAATTTAGGGTTACCAGGGGGAAGGGTAGGGGAGAAAGGGGTAGATTGGGAGTCTGGGATTGACATGTACACACTGCTGTATTTAAAATAATATGTCTTTCCATGAAAAAAAAAAAAAAGACTAAGTTTCAGAACTTTTACAGAAACTATTGGGGGGAAAAAAGCTCTTTTTTTCTGCCAGACTCCATGCTGAAGTGATGTGTGGAAATACTGGGACCCACCAAGGAGAAAAAGTCCCAATGACATTACTGAACTTCTAGATCCAGGCTTGCCTGAAGTCCTTGAAGTTTTAGTTTTATGAGCCAAGAAGTTTCCTTTTCTTTTTCCTTTATTTTTTTTAAAGTCATTTTAAATTTGGGTTCTATTACTTGCAAATGCGAATCCTGACAATACTTCAACAGTACATACTGGTTTTGTTTATTTGCTTGTTTTTAACCTTGGTCTGTAAACTAGATGTGCTTTAGGGAGTAAACATTTATATAGCAAAACAATAAATACAAAATAAAAAGTTTTTACATTAAATTCTCTGATCTGATTTGGGTTTTAGGAAAGTAACTCTGGCAGCAATAGAGAAGGAGAATCAGACAGGAATTAGACCAGAGACAGGGAGACAGGTGAGGGAACTCCCAATTGTCTGGGTAAAGTTGATGAAAGGCTGAACTCAGGCTTCAGAACGGGGAGGAGGAATGAGATGTCAAAGGGATGATGAGTGGCTGGGATAATTTATTGGTTTGGGGGCTTGCAGGTGAGAGAGGAATCCTGGATGACTGCTACTCCTCCAGACCATCTTTCTACTTGGGGTGCCTAGAGGAATGATGATGCCTTTCTCTGTAATAGTGACTGGGGACAATGAATAATCTTTTATTGGGCAGATGGTTAACAGGATTTGATAAGGAACTCATAGACACCGAGGCGGAGATTCCATTGGTCTGTTGACTATGTAGATCCAGACCTCAGAAGAAAAATTAGGGCAGGGATATTAATGTGAGAATCATCAGCATTTAGGAGGTGGTTGAAGTATATGGAAATAAATGGGGCCAGGGAGTGTATGGATGGAGGGGAAAGAAAATACACAAGGTCAGAGCCCTGGCAATCCTAATATTTTAAGCGTGAGGAGAAGGAGGAGGCAACAAAGGAGACAATGAAGCGGGAAATAAAACAGGAAGGTTACTGTCCTAGAACTTGAGGAGTGAGGATGTTTCAATAGTAAAAATTATTAGTAATCTATTAATTACATTAATAATATTTACAAAACCATCAGTAATTATTGCAATTTTGTGCCATGGACTGTAACGGTGGCTTTACTCACGCTGCTTCATTGAATCTTCATAACCATCCTACTTGCTTGTAATTATTACCTCTAAGTTGAGGCTCCAAGAATTTAAATAATTTGTCTAAGATCACACAGAAAGCAAGTATCAGAGCCGGGATTTGAAATCTAGGGAACTACTGCTAAGACTTTTGCGATTGGCCACGGATCAGAAACTCTAATACAAAAAAGTTAAGAACTAAAAATAATTTGATACATAAGAAATGATGGAGACAAAAACCAGATTTCAATTGGTTGAGGAGAAAATGGGAGTTTTAAAAAAGTGATAATCCAAGTACTCTTTGTAGAAATTTGATTGTGAAAGTGTGAAGGGAAGGGAAGAGAGTTGTTTTTTTTTTTTTTACCTTTTTAGAGTAGTAGAGCTACTGCAAACTAAAATGCAGTTAATAAACTGAGGAAATGGGAAGTTGTTTCAGAGGGAGATATTAACAGTTTCTGAAAAATGGAAGTTGATAAAATTCATAGAAATAGCGAATGGCATAAAACATCTACCATGAAAATAATACTGAATTTTTCCTTCTGTATTTCAACTCTATTTGAATATTTAAAAGGACAGTAAGTGGCTTTTGATCACTTTTATGTTTTTGCTTTTTTCTGTTTCATGATTCTTGATCCTGTGAATGATGATATATATGACTGCATTTTCATTATTTATAAAAAGTTATCCAAAAACCTTCTTACAGTGCTTGATCAGCTGTCTCCCAAGTTTCATTTCTGTATATACAACTTTGCATTTTGCCACAGTGGAGAGATTTATGAGTGCACATCTTTCCATCCAGTGCTTAGAGACGCTTCTCACATTTTAGCAGTTTCAATTGACAAAATAATTTCTTTTCCTCTTAGATTTTCCCCAACTGCTCAAGACTTTGGAATGGCTATATGGATGAAACAAATGACTCTTCTGGCGTTGGATGTTGAATGGCTTTACTTTCTCACACATTCTTGGACCTTGGAGTGTTTTTCCCGTGCAGGGCCTGTGACCTACAGATGGCTGTGGTATATTCAATACATTGAAAAAAATACAAAGATGTTCATTATTATATTATTCTACATTTTTCCTTCTTTTCTCGTGGGATTGTTTCACAATGGCTAAATTTAGTGGTCAGCATTTACTGCAAAAAACTGGTGACACAGGGACTCAGGGTCTAGAAATTTATCTCAGCAGAATGGACTTCTAAAATGCCAATCCATATAAACAAGGGAATCATAAATTTTAGCAGAAAGTTGATACATATATATCTCAGAAGGAAAAATGTTTCATTAGACAGTGTAAAAACTTTTCAAGTAAAAGTTATTAAGAAATGTTCTAGATTTGAGAGTGAACATATACAGTAAAATAATATTTTACATCAAATAAGTAGGAAATTATATCAGAAATTGTGATTACTCTAGTAACAAAAAAATGAAAACAAATACATTTCACTTTTAAAATTATTTTTATATTTCTGGGTGAGCCGATTGTAACATATACTTGGAAACCAAATATTAATGTTGATCAATTGTGGAATAGAAGCAAATAAAGTTTTGTGTTGAAGAATGCTGATATCTTCAAAAAAGCCAGTTTTGACATTACTTAGTTTTCTATTTTGGGAAGTGATAAAATATTAGAGCATCAATATCAGACTTGCCTGATACAATATTTTCTTCCTGTTAAATAATCACTTACTAACACCAAGCCAAAATTTTTCTAATTTTGGTTTGGTTTTGAAACACATCTTCACAGCTAATGGGTGTTATAGAAGGACTCAAAATAAAACATACTCCAGAATGAGGAGAAAGGTTAAGGGGAGGTAAGATAGTGGTTAAGTTCAAGGGTTTGGAGTTAAATAAACATGGCTTCAAATCCTAAGTTTTACTGTGTGACTTTAGGCAGGCTTTAGTTTTTCTATTAAACTTTGCAAAGACTTGGTTTCTTCACCTGCAAAATGCTGATGTAATACTGCTCCAAGAACTAAAGTCTACCACCTTAGAAAGAACTCAATAAGTGGTGTGGTTGCTTTTGGTGAAAACAAAATGGTCCGAGTTGTGGAATTGTGTTCATCAAGCTGATTGCGGTCAGTTATTTTGGAGTCCTCGGGGGCAGGGCTGAGGTAGGGATGTAGGGAGGCACACAGCCTTTTGTGGGAGGTGGGTGGATACAGAGTGGGGATAAGAACCTTCCCAAGAAAGCCTGACTCTTTGGTATTGGGTGGAGAGTTGGCAGTGGAGTGCTGGTTGAAGGAGAACTAGTCATTAAATTGAATGCTCTTGCCCTGTTCCAATGACCACATAAATGAAGAAATGGGAGGAAAAGTAAAGAGATTAGTACCTGGGAAGATGGTAAATAGGATGAATATGGACAAGGGGCTTGGAATTAAGGTGGTGGTGAAAGCAACTACCTAATACGCACATGGGGAAAGCATGTGGGGAGTCGACAAATGTGAACTAGGCCGCTATAAGTTATAAAGTTTACAAATGTGTGTTATTGGCATTATGATGTTGAGGAATGGGGTGGAATAATGTAGCATCAGAGCCAATGTTGTGAACTTATGACCTGTGCAGTCACATAAGACCTTGTGCTTACAAAGACCCGATGCTTAGTTTAACGCTTTGCTGCAGCCATCTTAGAATTCTTAATATTTTTGAAAAAGGGGCCCACATGTTTATTTTACATTGGGCCCCAGAAATTATGTAGGCATTCCTGTGTAGCAGGCCTATTTTAGATAAATGGGTTTTTAAAATTTTGGGTTTTTTTTTTTTAATTGAAATATAGTTGATTTACAATATCGTGTGAGTTTCAGGTATACAGCACAGTGATCCAGTTATATATATATATATGTAATGAATATATATATATTATATAAAATGAATATATATATTATATATAATGAATATATATATATATATTAGGTTATTACAAAATATTGAGTAGAGTTCCCTGTGCTATACAGTAGGTCCTTGTTGGTTATTTGTTTTATACACAGTAATAGTGTGTATATGTTAATCCCAACCTCATAATTAGAATAACGGTTTTTAATCAGAGTGATGTTCCCTCTCACCCTGCCCAGGGACACTTGGCAATATCTGGAGTCATTGTTGATCGTCATAACTGGGGGAACAAGACTGACATCTATTGGATAGCGCCCAGGGAAGCTGCTAAATATCTTTTAATGAGCAGTGGAGTACCTCACAATAAAGAATTATCTGGACCATAAGTGTCAGTAGTGCTGAGGTCGAGTAACCGTCATTCAGTCTGATGGCAGTTTTATTAAGGGCAGATTTATGTATGGATCTCTGGGCAATGTTATTGTTACCTAATTGGGAAGGTGCAAAGTTAGCTGGTAAACATTAGGTTTACTAACTAAACTCCATACAGTACTGAGTTGCGCCTTTGGTATAACATTCCTGCTAATGGAAGGATGTATTTTTATAACTGAGTCAAGACATCATAAAACTGAACTGACTTAATGCCAAAGAAGACTCATTTGACTTGGCACCTATAATTAGCCCACCAGCAGCACCTGTGTAACTCTTATGATCCTTATTTTTTAAATCGGCAATGAAAAGATGGATTCTGGCTGACTGGTGAGAAAGTTTCTTTTCTAAGTGCCAAATCAAGCTTCTTGCTATAGTTCACTACTGGGTCAGTTTCCTCTTAGCTCAGAGAAAACATCTCACTCCCTTATGTTCATTGGTTAAAGCAATGCTCTGCAGAAAGTAGGGTTTTCTTAAAGACTTTTGGAATAAATATTGCAGCATGTAAAGAGGGCTTTGTCAACTACTGCTCTGATGTTTTTGTTCATTTGTTCTCGTGGATTACAGAGATTGAGCCAAATAGCCTTGCACATTTGAGATTATTTTACATGAATCATAACTGTGGGTTTCCTCCCTACATAGGCAGGATTGCTTCAGCCACAGGGAAATTATTTTATGGTCACAGATCTGACACCTACATCTAAGGGTCAGGCCAGAAATGTGGATATGTATGGCCAGGGACATAAAAAAACGGAAACAGGTGATGGGAAGTGGATTGATTTATTAAGAAGACTGGGAAAGAAAAGTAAGATGCGTGCCATAATTACTGTGAGACAATCACGGTGGATTTATGTAAGAGAGTCAGCAAGGTTGTTTTTAAATTTTAATTTTAGACCGTGGAGTTTTTCTTAACATTTCTTTCTCAGATGTTTCTTCCCACTTGGCATGAGAGTTCTTTATCACTCTTCTGGAAAGACTTAAGGATTAATTGCAATTAAATTACATAATATCTGAGGGAAATTTAAATGTAGTCGTGGATTCTAAGTCTGATTTCTCTGCTTTCCAATCGTTTACACATTGGTTGTATGGACGTTGCAATCCCATTTGAATTTTAAAAAGTGATTTTCATGTTATTATTATAATGACTGTATTTAATAGCTACCCTAGAACTCCAGACCACAGAGAAAGTTCACACAATCTGGAGTCTCTCAGGCCCTTCAATATCTGAAATGTTTAACATGAAGAGATATTTTACGTATTAGAAGCACTTATCATCCCTGATAAAGTCTTAGGACGTCTACTCTTTACATATAGTACAAACTAAAAGGAATAAAACCAGTCCTCTTAAACTGAGTAATTTTAGTGTATTATTTATTGTCTTTTTCCTATGTGGACAAGCCAAACTTTGTTCTTTGACATGTTTACGCTGTTTTAATAGTGTTTTTTATCCCTAAAGGTATAGAGGAAATAACTTACATTATTGTTGATTATTTTTTTCTAAGTTAATTATTGTTTAATTATTCTTATCTAGGGGGATTATTCCTAAGAAATTTTTTCTCTCTGATTAAAAAAATAACTTCAGAAGTGTATTAGTCAGAGCTCTCTGGAGAAACAGAACCAATAGGATTATAGAGAGATATATAAGAGAGGAGATTTATTGTAGGAATTGACTCACATGGTTATGGAAGCTGGTAAGTCCCATGATCTGCCATCTGCAAGCTGGAGAACCAGGAGTCCCAGTGGTGTAATTCAGTCTGAGTCCTAAGGCCTGAGAACCAGGGTAGGGGGAGGAGGTGGTAATGGTATAAGTTGCAGGCCCAGTCAGATTCTGAAGGTCCAAGGACCTGGAGCATCTGTATCTGAAAGACAGGAGAAGACGGATGTCTCAGCTCAAGCAGAGACACCTCTTCCAGAGATACCCTCACAGATACACACAGAAATTATATTTTACCAGCTATCTGAGCATGCCTTAGCCCAGTCAAGTTAGCACATGAAATTAACCATCACAAGATGTTAAACTTGGAGGGATAATTCTTATAAACCATTCCATGTAGGAAAAGGAATAAGAAAAAACTAAAACATATTTTCTAAGACATGTGTTCCCCCCAAATTATGTTGAATTCCTAACCCCCAGTACCTCAGAAAGTGACTGTATTTGGAGATAGGGTCTTTGAAAAGATAACTGAGTTAAAATGAGGTCTGGAGAGTAGACTGTAAGCCAATATGACTGATGTTCTTACAAGAAGAGGAGATTAGGACATGTACACAGAGGGAAGACCATGTGAAGACACGTGGAGAAGATGGACAATTGCAAGCCAAAGAGAGAGGCCTGGAAAAGCTCCTTCCCCCATGGACCTCAGAAGAAACTAACCCTATGGACACCTTGATCTTGGACGTCTAGCTTCCAGAACTATAAGAAAATAAATTTCTGTTGATTAAGCCACCCAGTCTGTGGTATTTTTATGGCAGCCCCAGCAAACTAACACAGCATATAACTAGTGTTCAGCATGGACCATGGATTTTGTTTTTATTTGGTATTTTTAGCATCCATTGCAGTACTTTGCAAATAACAGAACTTCAATAAGTGTTTTTGTTGTTGTATGATGGCTTGGGATGAGATAGGAAGAGGTATTTGTCACATAAATGACCAGATATTTATCAAAACTTCATGTCCTCACCCACAGTTGCCTAATCAGGGTCTACGTGCCTCAGTTCCCTTGCATCTAAGTGGGACATTTGATTATTTCTCCTTGTCAGAGTATGCTAGGGTGCGTTTTCCTGATCAAAGATGGAAAAAGCACATGTGCCTTCTCCATTGTTTTTTCCTTTCTGCATTTTGGATGTCAAAGCCCAAGGCAACATCTTACTGAAGATGATGGATCTTTTATCCATCTGAATCCCTAGGTGACTGAATGTAGCAGAAGCACTTTCCTCACTCAATTAGCCCTCATGATAAAGCATCTTCAGGGGACTGTTACTTAACTGAGAAATAGCTTCTCCTGTGTCAAACCACTGAGATTATGCAGTTCATTTGTAAAGCAGCTAGCATTACTCTTAAGCTGTATACAAATTGTTGTATTTGGTGGGTGCTGCTGTAATAAAAACCTAAAATATATGGTACTGATTTAGCAAATCAGGCAGCAATCAAAGAGAAAACTTATGCTGCAGAAAGAGCCATGTACTGTAATGGCAAAACATTAAAAATGTTGCGTAAAATTTTGCCTGTAATACATTGGAATGCCAACTAGTTGTTTACTAAGCTTGTAGGGGAAAAAGGTTGGAAAGTCAGCTATTAATAGCTTATGTTGGTTGTCAGTTGCTGAGTTTAGCAAATTATCACAAAGAAAGAGATGAGTTCAAGCAATAATTGGTTTGATTGAGAGCATACTTAGAAGAGATTAAAATTGTGCAGGAATTTGGGGCCTCTCATACCGGAAAGGCCTCTATTGTCCAAATGGGAAGAGAGAGACCTAAAAACCTTTTGGTTTCAAGGACCCATTAAGACTCAGCACTATATCAAAGATCATATGAATTGTGGATCTTCCTTTCCATCCTATTGGTATAGTGGCAACGTAGCCCCCACGGACTTGAAAGGGAGAACTCTTAGGCCTAAGAAACCAATGCACGAATCAGGTTGAGGACAGTATCTAGAAAGAACTTTGGGTTTTATTATTGAAACATGAACACAAAGAATTCAGGGTAAGGTTGCCAGATTTAACAAATGAAAATGCAAAACACCCAGTTAAATTAAAATTTCAGGTAAATAATAAATACTATTTTAGTGTAAGTATGTCCCAAATATCATATACTATATTTATTATAGAAACTATTACAGGGAGCATGCTTATATTAAAACATCATTTGTTGTTTATCTGAAACTCAAATTTCACTGGGCATCCTGTATTTTATCTGGCAACCTTAATTCAGAGGCCTTCAGTCTTTTGAAGGGAACTCTATTATGAAGAAGCCATGAGCCCAAATGAAAGAAATCTTTGAGTACTGGAGCCTTTAAACCAAGACTTGGGCTCCAAAAATTGTATGAGAACGAAGGGAGCTGGGAAATCTGAGAAGCCCACTAGGAAGGCATTACTTCCTAATGCTTACTTTAGATGTGACCACAGAGAATAATGCTTAGGAAGAACCTTCCAGAAGTCAGAGCCAAGGGCTGCAGAGAACAATGGACAAGGGCATTCCTTGGGGTCTACTTAAGGAAATGCTTCCAGTGCTAAGGCATTAATACCTACAGGAGGTTTTCCATTATTTCTCTGTATGTTGCTGTTGAGTCTCCTGTTTTTCCTTGTCATGGGTGATAATGATCGTGTGCAAACCTTGCTTCATCATTTTATTCTGATTGTGAAGAAATGAGTGGATGTGAGATGATAACTTGCACTTTATGATTTTCTAGAGCAAGAGGAGCCCTATCTGGACCGGAAAGTAGAAATCCTAGACTTTGAGCTGGATGCCATATCTGGGTAGCACTTAAGGTGGTTCCCCTAGAGAGAGTGTAGAGCTTCTCTGTGTGGGAAAGGTCTACACATAGGAATTTGGAGTCCAGAAGGGCTGAAAAACCTAAGTCAGGGATTTTTTTTTTTCACATAGTGTATGCCAGACTCAGCAGATTTTTCTCTCCAGATCCAAATGGTAAATATTTGATACTTTACAGGTCCACAGGCAAAATAGAGGGCATAATGTAGGTACTTATATAACAACCATTTAAAAGTATAAAACATATTGTTAGCCTGTGGGTCCCACAAAAATAGGCAGTAGGCTGGATTTGGCTCAAGATATGTTTCTGACCCTCTATATAGAGCTGATGTTAGAGAACAACTTCCTGCCCAAGGATTTTATTCCTCAGGTTCCTTTGCATTATGGTAGGGTCATGTGACTACTTATGACCAACAGAATGTGAGCAGAAATAAGTGTGGGTTATTTCTGGTGTAACGGTCCACATTTTCTTTCTTACTCCATCACCTGATTGTCACACACAGGATAACCTGAGACGTCAACAATTAAAAATGCAGAACGAAAATCAACTGGCCCCCTAATAAAAAGACAAAGCAGATGTCTACAACCCAGGAACAAATGCCTTGGTATATTATGTGAAAAAGTAATACTTTTCTATTATTTAAGCCATTGAAATGCTGGGTGTTTTATTTATTACTGCATCTGGTGTTGTGCTACTTACAACACTGCTCATTTCATAGATATGTTCCAAGATTGAGACTTTATTTAAATACTGTATCCCCCCCAGAAGCCTAGAATTGCTATCCATTAAAAGCAATTTTCTTCCCCATATTAATTTTGACAGATCCTAAATAGTGTTCACTTTTTTTCACTAGTACATTTTATCCATTCTCAGTCAGATTAGTTCATATCACATTTTAACTGGCTTTTGACTTACTTAATCAGAGATATTTTTTTCCAAATCAACACACAAATTATAAAGTTATGTCCTAAAAAATATGTTTAAATGACATAATAATTAGCTGTTAAGAGAGGAGTTGATGAGCAGTGGAAACTTTGAAGCTGTATCTGGTATCTTGTTTTGTATATGCGTCCCTTATCACTATATCGATGAGAAATAGGTCACCATATAATATCCCCCATGATCTGAATAGAAAACACAAACTGAAATGAACAGGAAGATAATTTTTCTGTACCTTTCTAATTTATACACTTGTATTCTCATTAACTCGAAAGAGGAGAAGAAGACCCTTAGTGAGGCATCTTCTCCTTCTAGCATCTCCACTGCTCTACCAACTTGACAAATATGAAGTAAAATTTGATGTCATTTGTGTAAAACTGAAATGATCAAATATTCATTAAAAGTATCAGAAATCATTGAACCTTAGAAGGGGTGCAGACCCAGTACAGAAGAAAGTAGAATGATGAAGTTAAGGAAACTGAGATGTTCCTAAAGTAACTAAACATATTTGTTGTATCATCAAACAAAACAGATCAGAGAATTAAGGATGTCTTAAGGCTCATTCAATGCATATGGGAAAATAAGAGCCACAGTGAAACACAGGGCCTGTATTTTCAGCATCTAGCTCTAAGCAAGAAGTAGTTTCCTGGTACTCTTCCACAGCTAAATATCACTTTCCCTTTGCAATATCAGACAATTTGATACACATGATATTTTATTTTATATTGTTTTTTTATTGAAGTATAGTTAATTTATAATATTATATTAAATTTGGGTGTACAACACAGTGATTCAATATTTTTGTAGATTATACTCTATTTAAAGTTATGACAAAATAATGGCTGTATTTCCCTGTGCTGTACAATATATCTTTGTTGTTTTATACACAGTAGTTTGTACTTTTATTTATTTTATACATAGTAGTTTGTACTTCTTAATCCTCTACTCCTGTCTTGCCCCTGCCTCCTACCCTTTCCCCACTGGTAACCACTAGTTTGTTCCCTATATCTGTGGGCCTGTTTCTTTCTTTTTTATGGCTGAGAAATATTCTATTTCATACACACACACACACACACACACACGCACACACACACACAACAACTTCTTTACCCATTCATCTGTTGATGGACACTAACTTAGGTTACTTCCATGACCTGGTTATTGGAAATAATCCTGCTACAAGCACTGGGGTACATGTACCTTTTCCAATTACTGTTTTCTTTTTCTTCTGATATATACCCAGGAGTGGAATTGCTGGATCACATGGTAGTCCTATTTTTAGTTTTTTGAGGAACCTTCACACTGTTTTCCACAGTAGCTGAACCAATTTACATTCCCACCAACAGTGTACTAGGATTCCCTTTTCTTCACCTCTTTGCTAATATTTGTTATTTGTAGACTTTTTGATGATAGCCATTCTGACTGGTGTGAAGTCATATCTTTCTGGATCTGTCTCCTATGGCAACAGAAACAAAAACAAAAATAAACAAATGGGACCTACTTAAACTTAAAAGCTTTTGCACAACAATGGAGACCATCAGCAAAACCAAAAACAACCTACTGAATGGGAGAAAATATTTGCAAATGATACAACCAATAAGGAGTTAATATCCAAAATATATTACAGACAACTCAATATCAAAAAAACAAACAACCAGATTAAAAATGGGCAGAAGACTTGAGGAGACATTTTTCCAAAGAACATATACAGATGGCCAACAAGCACATAAAAAATGCTCAACATCGCTAGTCATCAGAAAAATGCAAACCAAAGATACACAGGCTATTTTAAAATAAAATTTAAAGTTATGGGTTTTTAAAAATGTATAATATATTTGAATGATCACTCTGTGTAGTCCCAGAGTTTCAAGGGGTGTTATTTTTCTGATGAAATATTTACTTCATCATCTGTAAAAGTTATAAAGGGATAGACCTAGAAATAAGCCTCAGAAATATGGGTAGATATGTCTTGCATAATCATGTGAATATTTGTTGATGTAATTAGTGAAGCTCAGACCAATATAAATCATATATTTCAAAAAGAAATGATAAATACTATGTTCCCAAAATGGTAGGAAATTTCAAACAAAATTCCAGCTGGTAGCTACACTCCTGAGCTTTTCCACCTGTCTGGTGTCTTCAGCTTCTGAGGCTTTCTGGAGCCGGGCCTCTTAAGGGATTTCACATCACCACCTTGGTGTCCACTTTCTGTGGCCTGCTAATTCAGTTACCATTTGTCCATGAGTTTTCCAACTTCTTGAATTTTATTGCTATTTTATCCTTCTCGTTACTTTTATTTTTGTGGGTGCATGACCTTTTTTGGGAAAAAAACCCAACAACTTTTGTTGACATATTTGTAAGGTCTCAGGAGAGTGTGGAATCAAGTATCTATCAAATCCACCATGCCCATTTATAACTTCAGAGTATTCTATAATAGAGGATAAACACAGTTTGATGATGCTGGAACCTGAGTTTTGAATAGGCAGAGTAGTTTTTCCAGAGGGAAGTGTCTACATTTTATCAAAATAACAACAGTCCTCTTAGGAATGATCAGTATCTAACCACCAAGCATTGGTCCCTAAATTACTCATGTCATTAAAGTAGAACAGAGCACGGTGAATAGAATCCATCCAGGCTTGTTATAAACAGCCAGGATCTTACATGGGGAATTTAATCTCATTCTCCTGGAATCCAAATCTTGTACCAATTTACTCTAGGCTAGGAATGTCCTTTTGTTTTTCTCTTAAGAAGAAAAACTATGAAAATGTAATTAGACAGTTTGTTCTTGGATATTTTAGATTTGGTGGAGACAGCAAACTTTTTCTCTAGAGAGCCAGATAATAAATATATTTGACTTTGTAGGCCCAAATGGTCTCTGTCTGTCATTCAAAAGCAGCCAAAGTCAAGAGACAAACAACTGACACTTCTGGGGTGCATTGTTATAGGCTGATGGCTACACAAGACCATGGATGCAATTTTTTTTTTAATTATTTATTTATTTATGGCTGTGTTGGGTCTTCATTTCTGTGCGAGGGCTTTCTCTAGTTGCGGCAGGTGGGGGGTCACTCTTCATCGTGGTGCACGGGCCTCTCACTGTCGCGGCCTCTCTTGTTGCAGAGCACAAGCTCCAGACGCGCAGTCTCAGTAGTTGTGGCTCACGGGCCTAGTTGCTCCGCGACATGTGGGATCTTCCCAGACCAGGGCCCGAACCCGTGTCCCCTGCATTGGCAGGCAGATTCTCAACCACTGCGCCACCAGGGAAGGCCCATGGATGCATTTTAAATGAAGCATTTCAGAAGCCACATAACAATGTAAGAAGACAAATTTTTATCTTGATTATCACTGCCATCTAACAAACATTAATTCCTGAAAAATAATTTTCAGCTAATTGGGAATTTCCTGTTACCCAAGAGATTCCCCCACAGCTGCTAAAACACAGGTACTTTTGTAAACCATCTGTCATAAGAGGGAGCTTAAAAGCATGTTTAGCTAAAGATAAAAATAATAGAAGATGCTTTGTATCGGTATTTCCTTTGTTTTCATTATTTCATCTTTCTGAGTTCATGTAGCTCTATGAGATAGCATAAGGTAGTGATCATCAAATGTTAGCATGTATAAGAATCACAGGGAGGGTTTGTTAATATACAAATTTCTGGATCCCACTACTAGAGACTCTGACTTGTTAGGCCTGGCGTGGTGCCTGGGAATTTGCATTTACAATGTTCCAAGTGATTTTATTTCAATTGAATCACACAGGGAAATCTTCACTCAGCACCTACTCAAGTAAATTCTCTAGGATTGGGATCTGGGCCTATGAATTCTTAAGAATTCACCTTATGAGATTTCAGTATTCAATTGGGTCTGAAATGAGTGGCTAGAATATACAAATGTGTTTTCTCCTTGGTGCTTTTGTAGAATAATTCTATTTTTGAAATCTTGCTTGTATCTGGCTATCAGTAAGTCTGATTATTAATCATTAGAAATGGATCTCAGAAAGGAAACTATCTCCATCTGAGAAGATCACAAACATGGACAACTGCTTTTGATCTCAGAAGACTTTAAACCTCCACCATTCTTCTGTCTTTCATGGGTAAGGAAAGTTGATGAAGAAGTCAGTTTTCCAAGTTCCTTATTGAATGATGATGATAATAATAATGATGATAATTAACAAACAAATAAACTGATGTAAAATAGTAATTTCTATTTACTAACACTCTCTCAGCCTGGATAAGTAACTTTATCTACTGAAGCATTGAGTTCATTTTATAATATGTCCCATATTGGATTTAATACTGATGCTTTATATTAGATTTTTAGTTATGACATATTTTTTCTTCTGCTGCTAATGTAACTGGGAAGATCAACTGTGATTTCAAAACAGAGTCACATTAAAAAAACATGTGCCTTGTAATACCTGTGGATTTATGGGAAATGGTAAAACAGAAGATAAAAAATTGCCTAAGACTGGACTGTGCAATTGCATAATTTTCCTTAGCAAACAGCTGTAATTCTTATTTTTTGATTACAAATATCATGTGATTTTGGGGGGAGGAATTCAGAAGCTGTAAATTATTTTCAGTGTTACTTTATAAATTACATTTTAAAAAAAAATTATTGTCTTTTATGAGCATATTCCCTTGTTCTTTTTTTTTTCTTTTTAATCGTTCTCTTGAATAAGTTAGGCTTTTAAATGTTTTCTTTGGAGTTCAGAGTTTATTCTTCAAATGTTTAAGACTTTCCTCTTTATCTTTTTTTTGTCTGCTTACCTCTACTAGGATTCAAAGTTGAGTGGAAAAATACTGGACTTCCTTTGTAGGAGGTTTCTGTTTACAGGGTCCATTGCCCCCTTATCTATTTGACTTTGCTCTGACATTCCATTTGGGAGCAGAGTTATAAAAAAGCATGAGAACCTTCTGGACTTTCTTTCTGATGCTTTTTGATAATTCTGACTCATATTTTGACTGATAATAGAAAAGGACAATAAGAAAATACTGCAAGCAAGTTATTTATTATTTTCAATGATCACAATGATCTGGTATCCTTTAAACATCATCTGAGGGAAAACAGGAAGCCCGTTCTTGCCCAGTTTGCTACTTTTCTTACTGAAATCATGGAATCATGTAGGTGGAAGTTTGGGGAAGTCTTTCAGCATTACAGTAAGTTGAGCATTAGACACTGATTACTTTTGGATAAATATAATTTTCAAAGGCATATTTTTAATTTTAATTCCTTGTCCTGACCTCCCCCAAATCATTTGGTCTGCAGACAATAGAACTGTTAATAAACGAAAATATGAAAGCCATATAAAAAAAGGGAAAATATAATGCTTTTGCAGAAAATGCAAGGCAATTTAGTCCTTTGTTATAGAAAAACAATTGATAATGAGTATGCTACAGCATTATGGTTGTGGATTATACCACCAATTGTTATCCCAAGGGACAGAATCCAATTAGGAGAGAAAACCCAGCATGACTAATATCTTATGTCTCACTTTTTCTGTCTTGATCAAATGTCCCTTGTTTAATGACTGCTCAGTTGCTATGAGTTTTACTGACCTTTCCCATGTGCTTTGGAAACCCATACAAATTCCCTTTGTCACTTGCAGTTTCTTTACATAGCATTTATTTCACTCTACCTAAATATCTGCTATTTTCTTTTCCTGTTCTCACTTCTTTTTCTCACTGTCTTTCCATACAGGTGAGATTACTTCTTCACTGCTCAGGCCGTATATTTTCTACTCTGCTCCCATTTTTGGCCGGTGTGTGCTCCCAAAGATATGTTCTAGGTCACCAGGTTTACAAAAGGATTCCATTCTGGGTATCTGGTCCCTCTGATGACTGACTTCAAAGATCTACTGACTAGTAGGGTTGAGAGTCCTTCATTGGACAGATAACAAACCTGGAAAAACTATTGTTTAAAGAGGAGAGAATTGGTCTCAGAACCAGATAATCTGGCAGAACCCCAACCGATCACTGAAAGGTTGTTTCACCAGTTCCTTACCTTTAAATGATTATAAAGTCTTGTTTGTATGGTTGTGAGGACTAAATGAAATAATGCTTGTAAAGTGCTTAGCACAGGTTTTGAATCACTATAGGAGATAAATATCTATTGACTCTCAAAAAGGGAAGATTGCATTTTACTAAAGGCCACAGGCTGAAGACAATCTAGGATCTAAGGAGATTTTATCTAAGGTGTGTTTACCCAAGAGGAATAGGTTTTTTCAATCACTCCTTTATAGAATTGCATAGAACATAGGAGTTAAGGAAAATAAAGCGTAATATGTGCAGACAAAAAGGAGAAAGCAAAATGATATAAGACTTCACTTTGGGTTTCCAGCCAACTAAAAGAAATGAATGATGGGACTTCCCTGGCAGTCTACTGGTTAAGACTCTGCACTTCCAATGCAGGGGGCAAGGGTTCGATCCCTGGTCGGAGAACTAAGATCCCACATGCCGTGGGCCGTGGCCAAAAAATAAATAAACAAATAAATAAATAAATAAATGATGCCTTCCTGATACAGATAATAACCTGGTGCAGAAATGAATTAGAATTCTGTAAAAGGAGTTTCAACTAAGCTTATTTACACAAAATCTCTTTCAACTAAATACAGAGGGATTGAAAACTTCTTGAGTTTTTCCAATCCTATTTGAGAGAAAACAGAAGAAAGAATTAGAATGATTACATCAATTTATATGATTCTCATCAATAGCAAGTAACTGGTTGGTTCCTGGTTAGAAAAGTATGATAGAAACTTAGGGAGAAGAAGCCATGCCATTTCATTTTATTGTTTATAATAGCAAAGGGCTGGAAGGAAGAGTCCAATGTGAGCTGCCATCTTTAGGAAGACAGGCTTTAAAATGTTCAGAATAAAGAAATTCCATAGCTTGAAATTCTGAAAGGTAGAATGTTTTGAGAGAAGGGAGAAACTTAAAAATGCTATAATTCTAACTATACTCACAGATGTTACCAATCCTAAAATAAAGGGAGATGAATATTTTAAAAATGGTGTCTCTATAATGAAGTTATAGAAATAAAACAACATAGCAGTTAGGAGTTTAGGCTTTGGAGCCAGATTGCCTAAGTTTAAATGTCAACTGTTGCATTCACACATGGAGTGATACTGTCAAGTTACTCCACCTCTCAGAGCCTCAGTTTCCCTTCTAAGAAGTAGAAGATATACTTTTACCTACATTTTAGGATTTTGTGAGAATAAAATGAGTAAAGAACTTACCAAACTTACCAGAGTTTCATATGTAGAAAAAAAATAAATTATAGGTATCATTATTAGTTTTTTTTTCCTCAACTCCATGTCCCCCTATTCATAATACAGACTAGGCAAAGGACGTGGGCTGAGGTGTACATAGAATAGATTTATTCTGCCTCCTCATTCTGTACGGTTATTGTAAGCAAACAGCCTGTGGTAAGCACTGAGAAGCCTCAAGGTATTATTTAAAAGGAAAAGTTATAGAATACAGATAGCAAAGAATGTTATAAAATTACTATGTACATACTAAGATAGTCAAAAGGGAGGCATAACCCAATTGAGCAGAGTCATACGAACAATATGTTTTTCCCATTACAGCAATATGATGAACTAGAAAAAGATAAACTTAACTATGTTCAGTAATGTAACACTGAGGGATAAAAAGAAAAGCAAATGGACTCTCATTTTTCTTGTGAATTATCTGATAAGAATAAGCTGCAGAAGGAAAGGGGTAGGAATGAACATAAATAAAACCGAAGATAAATGAACATTGGATGAGCAAACATCTAAGATGCTTTAAACAACTAAAAGTCTTGTCTTTAGAATAAATTGTATATGATTGGATAAAGATTTTTATGAAAATGTAGAGATTGAAAACGTTCTGGAAAACTGGAGAGAAACAAATGTCTTCCAGCATTCCAAAAACGAAAAGAGTGAATTCCACACTTAGCAGTATTATTAGTGGTAATAATAGTAATTGTGGTAGTAGCAGCAACAGCAGCAGTAATAATAGTAGCTAATATTAATTGCATACTTACTATGGACTAACCATAGTACATGAAATACTTAAATCGATTTTAACTTCAAAAAATTGTATAAAATATGTATTATTATTATTATTCATATTTTACATATAAGAAAAATAAGGCTCAAAGAAGTTGAGTAACTTGACCAAGGTCATGAAACTATGCAAATGTGGAGCAGAAATGGAACCCAAGCAGCCTGACTCAGGCGTCCTTGTTTTAACCCTGTTCAGTACTGAATATACTACATTTTTGAAGTGTATTTAACTTTAGTTTGCTGAGGCATTATGTTATAGATATCTAAAGTAAATAATATGTAGGCTTTATTTGACAAACAATTTTGAGAGAAATAGAATGCATCGTAACTTTTCAATCTGTCTGTTCTATTTCTTGCTAAGAAATAATAATAATATGACATTTGGTCAAGGTGATTTGACTTGCTGACCAAACATTTGCCTGGTGTCTTTACTGAATTTTGTGTTGTTTTATTTTCCAGCTAGTTGCTTCATGACTCCTTGGCATCTCTAACAAAAACTAATAGCATGAAAAACAGTGATAAATTGGGATCGTCCAGCACAGTACCAAAGTTGATGCTTCAGCATATTTGTTGATGGTGTAAAGACTACAGTTATAATAAAAGAGCTCCACCCATTTCTTATGTAAATTATTTGATGACACAAAGACTAGGGAACTACTACTATATTGTTTGGAAGTTAGTGGCCTATTTTTAAAAAAATTTTTTCTCTGCTTTCCTTCTCTACTTACGTTGAAGTCAAAGGATCCCTTCCAGGTGTTAGAAGGCCTGACTTCTATGAGTATGGAAGATTGGATATAGAATTCTAAATTAACAGTCTTTTACTCTCTGGATGTTAAAAATGCAGTTCATTAGTATCTGTTGAGAAGTATGCAATTATTTTCATGCTTATTCATTTGGAGGTAATGTGTCTTTTATCTCTGGATTCTTTTAAGATTTACTCTTTATAATAGTTTTTAGTAATTTGATAACAAGGCTCAATGGTTTCCCCTTCCTTTCTTCCTCTCTCTCTCTTCCTTCCTTCCTTCTTTCTATTTATTTATTTATTTATTTAATTTTTCACCTTATCTTTATTATTGACTAAGGTATAGGGTTGTAATATGGAACATATTTTCAAACTCATTTCATCATATATACTTTCATTTTTGTTCTATTAATAGAGCCAACTTTGTCAATTTCACATAGTAGGTTTCCAAGGGATTAAACTGAATCAGCCTGCGAAATATATTTCCTTACTCAGAGATACTCCTATAAACCAATTCAAAATTCCAAAGAAATATATAGAAGATTATAGGAGATTATACTATAAAAGCAAATAATAGAAGTTAAAAAGCATGTAATTACATATTTTTTAAAAAATTAATTAATTAATTTATTTATTTATTTTATTTTTAGCTGTGTTGGGTCTTCATTTCTGTGCGAGGGCTTTCTCTAGTTGTGGCAAGCGGGGGCCACTCTTCATTGCGGTGTGCGGGCCCCTCACTATTGCGGCCTCTCTTGTTGCGGAGCACAGGCTCCAGACGTGCAGGCTCAGTGGTTGTGGCTCACGGGCCCAGTTGCTCTGCGGTATGTGGGATCTTCTCAGACCAGGACTCGAACCCGTGTCTCCTGCATTGGCAGACAGATTCTCAACCACTGCGCCACCAGGGAAGCCCTGTAATTACATATTTTACCTGAGCCAATTTTCTGCTGGATTTTTGAGAAAATTCAATACCTTATCTCTTGCAGAAACTCTGAATTTGATCTCTGCCGTGCATTTGATTGTTCCTTCAATAAGTTGCAAACATCACTTTTTATCTTATGAAATTTGTACTAATGTACTAACACTTTCTTTCCCACATTTCTTTTGTTCAAAGTATAGCAATACTTCACATTAAAATCAATTTGATTAACAGAAAGAAAAAATTCTACTCACTCCACTGAGATTTAACCTGTATCACTATCATTACCAGTAACATCACCAAAGTGTCAATGAACTAGAATATAATATTAAAGTGCAACTTAGCATTATATGGAAAAATAATTATTATACTCAAATAAGGAATGTTTTAGATAGAGAAAATAGCTTTATTCAATAAGGAAAATTCTGTAGTAGAATGTACTTTAGACTTTGAAGTAAGTCAATGAAGTAATTTCTTACATTATAATTCAACTCATGGGCATAGGTAGACAATATCTCTTTCAGAAATTCAAAAATTTAGGAGTTTAATTAAAAACATTTTCATTTGGGGTCATGCAGAATCTGATTACTATTTTTCTTATTCATCACATAAAGAAGGATCAAAATTTATCATCTTACGGAGTGAAAAATTATTTTGTAAAATAATTATAAATTATATCTTACTTTATAATTTGTACAATCTGCTCACACATTAAAAAATATGACACTTATGAAACACAATATTCTCAAGAGCTATATCTATAATGCTATATCTATTATAACTGAACTATTTTCTTGACTAAGTAATTGATTTTGTGGTTTCTTTCTTTCTTTAGTCATTTTTTTTCTAAAAATGTAGTTCCAGCTACAAACATTCTATTCATATGCCAAGTTCTGGAAAGATATCTAACACATAAGCTCATACACAGCCTTATGAAAACATATGTTTCATACAATACGATCTGTGAAAAATATCACATTTAAAATTCTGCATTCCTGAAATCGTTAAAGGAACAGGTTTGTAGAATAGAATTTCTAGCAAGAAATAATAGCATGGAAGGAGGCCCAAATTGGCTGAAATTGCTAATATAATCTAAAAATATGTACAAAGTAAGATGAACTAAAGCAAGATTAAAAGGGCAATATTTTTATTCATTTTTTTCCTTCATACTTTTTAGAATTTTCTCATTTGTTTGAAGCAAAAGAAACTTTTTGGACCATGTCCTTTAAGGCCTGTTTCACTTGCTGGTTCCTTAGGCTAAAAAGGAAGGGATTCAATAAAGGGGTAACTGAGGTATTGAGCACAGCTACTCCTTTGCTTAAAGTCACTCTATCATTTGCTGATGGTTTTATGTACATGAAGATGCAGCTGCCATAAGAAATGGAAACTACAATCATGTAGGAAGAACAGGTAGAAAAGTCTTCAGTCCTTAGCTGAGCAGGAGGGAATTTGAGAACTGTATTGATGATATAACCATAGGAGAGAATCACTAACATCAGTGTGACCATCAGTGCCTTTCTTTTTTTCTTTCTTCCTTCCTTCCTTCCTCCCTTCCTCCCTCCCTCTTTCTCTCTTTCCCTCTCTCTTTCTTTCTCTCTTCCTTCCTTCCTGCCTCCCTCCCTCCCTCTCTCCCTCTTTCTTTTTCTTTCTTTCTTTCTTTATTCCTTCCTTCCTTCCTTTCTTCCTTCCTTTCTTCCTTCCTTCCTTCCTTTCTTTCTTTCTTTCTTTCTTTCTTTCTTTCTTTCTTTCTTTCTTTCTTTCTTTCTTTCTTTCTTTCTTTCTTTCTCTGTGCAAGATACGTATGTACATGCACACAGACAAAAAGTCTTCAGGCTTGCATAGCCATATCTTCTTTCTTTTTTCTCTGTGCATGTAGGTTTATCCTGCTTGGAGTTTGTTGAGATTCTTGGAAATGTAGGTTGATAGTTTTCATCAAATTTAGAAAAAAATTAGCCATTATTTCTTTAAATATTTTTCTGGCTCCCTCCTCTTTCAGGCACTTCCATTACACAGATGTTAAACCACTTATTATTGTTCCAGAAGTCACTAAGTCATTTAGTTTTATTAAACTTTTCTCTCTGTATTTCATTTTGGGTGGATTCTGTTACTATTTCCACTTTTAAGTCTCTTTTTCTCCTCTTCTCTCCTCTTTTCTTCTCATTATGCTTATGCTTTCCTTTAAATAATGGAGTACTTGAATATAATTATAAAGGCTGTTTTGACATGTTTGACTGCTAATTACATCATCTCTGACATTGTTTTAAAATGTAAGTTCTTATTATTCAGTTATGACAAGGCCAACGGATCAAGAGACAATTGCCATTGAAAAGATAACTTGCTCAAGAGGAGGAGGCATACCACTCCATGAGGGGTCACACAGGGTCAGTCAGGAGGCAGTGAGAGTGAGGGGAAAAATGTGGGCACCTTTGTTGTGGTTTTTGTAGGAAATATAGGAGAGTTGGTGTAAGAAGGTTTGGAGTTGGCTATTTTGAATAATTTGAGTTTGGATGCATAAGGCTTGTCTCTAGTTGTCTGGTACCTGGCCCTGGGTTGATTAGGGCAGAGGAATAGTGGCCCTGAGTGAGAGAGCCTGAGAAAAAAGTTGGTTGGGGTGTGCACTCAGGATTTGTTAGTTTGCATGTGAAAGGTGTGTTTCCAGATGAGTCCTTTACTGTCTCTATGAATTGGCTGACCTTGGGAGGGCCAGTCCCTCCAGGGTCAGCAAGGCCCCAAGACATCAAAGCATCAAATACAGAAACTAGAAAATGTTGTTGTTACATATATCTCTGTATCCACATTTATACTGATTGATTTTTCTCCTAGTTATGGTAGTATCTCGCTGCTTCTTGGAAAGTTTAGTACTTTTTGATTAGATGTTGAATATTGTGAAATCAGATTGTTGAGGGTCTGGAACCTTTTGTGTTTCTTTAAGAGTCTGAGTTTTGTTTTGGTAGGCAGTTAAATTACTTGCAGATTAGTTTTATCCCTTTGATTTGTGTTTTAAGTTTTACTAGAATGGGTCTGAATAGATGTCACTCCAAGAAGGTGCTTTCAGCCTTAATACCAAGGCAGAAATTTACTTTTCTTTATGGGATCATTTTTTTTTCTTTATTAATGAAAATCATGAATGCTTATAATACACTAAGAACTGTACTAGAACTGTGCAACAAAACATGGAAAAGGTGAGACACTATTTTCTCATAAAACTCTTAAGTAGAGTTAAGCATGTGAACTAAATGTTTGACTGACAATGGCATATGAAAAGTGTGATACTGTACAGATTTTTGACCAATAATAAAGTACATAAATATGATAATACTTAAATTACAATGGATTCAGAGTAGTAAAGCCTGGAATAGTCTGGTAGGGCTTTACAAAGAGGTACGTGCTTTAGAATTTGAGTGTCTCATGTGCTGCTGGCCTAGTATTATTCTAGGTTGTAGAAATAGCATGACAGAACACATCCCTGGCTAGAAGGAGCTTATCATCTTTTGAGGGAGAAAAACAAGTAAATAGTACTACTAGAAGGATAATTTTTTGTGCTATGACAACAGTAGATATGTAAACTAGTTATTAGGCATCAGGGAAACCTTCCAAGAGAAAATTGTATAAGCTGAGACCAAATGATTACTAAAATTCAGTAATATAAAGGAGCAAGAGAATAAGGAGAAGAGTTAGAAGTGATTCATAGCAGAGGAGATGGCATGAGTAAAAACTTAGTGGCACAAGAATAGTGAACATTTGTGGAATGAAAAGTGTAGTAGTTTGGTACTGCTGGAACATGGTAGTTAGAAAGAATGAAATGTGGTCCATAGCAAGACTAGATAGGTAGACAGGGGCCAGATGATGGAGTGTTTGCAATATAATATGAAAGGGTTTGTATCTTGACCTGAGAGCAATGGGGTCACTCAAATTGTTTTCAGTAGTGAGTGTTATACATATGGAAAGATGCATAGTTAATAAATCTATGAACATGAAGCTTAGGAGAAAGAGCTGAGATGATATTTAATGCTGAACCTTGAAGGATAAAGAGAAGATGCATCATGTGTATTACGTTGCTAGGGCTGCCATAGCAAATACCACAAACTGGGTGGCTTAAACAATAAGAACAGTTACAAAAGCTAGTGGTTTGAGAACAAGGAATTGGTGGGGTTGGTTCCTTTTGAGGGCTCTGAAAAGAAATCTGTCCCATTCCTCTCTCCTTGGCTTGTAGATGACTGTCTTCTCTCTGTGTCTTTACATTGTCTTCTCTCTCTACATTTCTATGTCCAACTTTCCCCTTCTTATAAGGACATCAATCATATTGGATGAAGGCCCAACTTAATGAACTCATTTTATATTGATTACTTCTGTAAAGACCTTATACCCAAATAAAGTCACATTCTGCGGTGAGAAAAGCTAGGGCTTCAATGTATGAATATTTAAAGGACACTATTCAACCCATAAGACCATGCATATAAGAGTTGGAAAGGGAGAGTGACTAAGCTGTCCAAACACACATAATGGTTGGAGATAACTAACTCACGTTCCTGTAGATGCAACACGTATGAAGGAAAATAAAACAGATAAACATAGGAAGTAAATAATGCTGACAGTCGTTATAACATAATGGATTAGCTCTGAGAAAGTTACGAAGTGGAAAAATTTTGCATTGAGACATCTTTCTCTGCTGTGTTGAGAAATGATGATTTTTAGAATTCCACTGCCCATTTTGGTTTATAAATTCTCCATTTAAAAATGAATTACAGTTTCATCCCTCTAGGGGTTGGTTACTAGGCTATAGGACCACTGATATTATTTTTGCCTTGTTACCAAATAAGGATAATGGTCATTTTTATCCACTTCTTTTAGCCTTTAAGTCAGGGTGTGATTAAATAAAATTCCATGAATAACTTGATCACTATGAAATGAGATCTGCCTCACTATGTTTGCATTCAGTTGGTTACATCAGCTGCTGTTTCAAAGTTCTTTTCTCAGCAACAATAAAATACTCAGCCTTGATATTCCCATAGAGAATAGAATGAATTCTTTTGACCTGGAGCTATAACTAATGGCAAAGTTGTAGAAAAATCACACCCATGTTAAAATAGATGCATTGCTCTTACCTCTAAAGAGACAAATACTGGAAGCATTATTAAAAATGAAGTCATGTTTTAATATTTTTTCAGCTCAAGAATTAAGTGCTAATTTATTTCTTCCCTGAATTTGTTGAAAACTATTTTTATTGCTTGAGGCACTACTCAGGAAATCAGGATTCTGGATTTTGACTTGAGTCCACCATTTTGTATTATGTTTTTTAGGTTTTGGCTTCATTGTGTTTTCCCACAGCTTCCTAGCTTTCTGCATAAAATAGGCCAGTTAACAGGAGCCTTAACTATCTAAACTTTAATTACATAAGGAGAGACAGCTCGACTTGCTACCGTTCCTAAAAATTCTAGGTTAGGACTGATGTCCATTCCCCATCAATTAACTGTGTCCAGGTGTGGAATCTTGGAGAAAGAGACTGCCCATCTTGGGTCAGATAATGATTGCTAGACAAAGCTATTATGGACAAGAGCTAGGGAAATAATTGCACATGTGAGCGCTTGTAGGAAACATATGTATGGATTCAAAGAGAGGTGAAATATGAAGGAGCAAAGCAATTTTCAGAAAAATGAATGTGCTGAGTAGATATCTCCTTAAATAGGTATCCTACAATTTTGTTTCTTTAAACCTTGATTAAATTATATATTCATTCCTAATTAATTTTCAATAAAACCTTTTTGAGTATCCCTGTGCCTGGCACTGCTCTAGGGTTTGATATAAAACAATAAATAAAACAAAATCCATGACATCATGATGCTTACTTTCTGGTGTGGGGTTAGGAGATGGGCAGTAAACAAATAAAGACATGAATAAATACCTGCCCAATGGTGTAAGAACCATAGAGAAAAGTTAAAATAGTAAATGGGGAGAGGAAAAACTAAATTGACAGTCCAGATGCTGTGTTATATTTGTGATTAGCAAGACCTCTCTCTCTGATAAGATGATATTTAAATAAAGACCAGAAAGAAGTGAAGGAGTGACCCATGGGGCTCTCTGAAGAAGGAACATTCTTGGTTCAGGAAATGGCATATTAAAATCACCTAAAAAGAACAGAATTTTATTTTGTTCTTCATTTTTACTTCCTTTCCCTGTTTTATTTTTTTTGATGTCTTATTATATCATTTTTACTTTGTGTACCCCTTTTTTTTTTCAGCTGAAAGAAATCCCTTTAAAATTTATTGTAAGGCTGGTTGGGTGTTGATAAACTCCTTAAACTTTTGCTTTATGGGAAACTCTTTATCTCTCCTTCAATTCTGAATGATAATCTTGCCAAGCAGAGTATTCTTGATTGGAAGTTTTCTCCTTTCAACACTTTAAATATATCATGTCACTGTCTTCTGGCCTGCAAAGTTGCAGCTGAAGAATCAGCTGATGGTCTTATAGGGGTTCCTTTGTACACAACTAGTTTTTTTCTCTTGTTTTTTTTTAAGATTCCTTATATTTAAAATTTGACATTTTAGTGACAATGCGTTTTGATGTGGATCTCTTTGGGTTTATCTTGTTTGGGACACACTGTGCTTTCTGGACCTAGATGTCTGTTTCTTTCCCCAGGATATGGAAGTCTTCAGCCATTATTTCTTCAAACATGCCTTCTTCCCCTTTGTCTCTCTCTTCTCTTTCTGGAACCTGTAAAATGAGAATGTTAGTATGCTTGATGTTGTCCCACAGGTCTCTTAAATTTCCCTCTTTTTAAAAATTCTTTTTTCTTTCTGCTGTTCTATTTGGGTGATTTCCACTACCTTGTCTTCCAGGTCACTGATCCATTTTTCTGTATCATCTAGTCTGCTGCAGATTCCCTCTACTGTATTGTTCAGTTCAGTTACTGTATTCTTTAGCTGTGTGAGTACTGTTTGGAACTTGCTTATATTTTCTATGTCTCACTGTCTTCATCTTTTATTCTTCTGGGATCCATGAGCATTTTTTCATTTATTTTAAAAATCTTTATTGGAGTATAATTGTTTTACAATGGTGTGTTAGTTTCTGCTTTATAGCAAAGTGAATCAGCTATACATATACATATATCCACATATCTCCTTCTTCTTGCATCTCCCTCCGACTCTCCCTATCCCACTGCTCTAGGTGGTCACAAAGCACTGAGCTGATCTCCCTGTGCTATGTGGCTGCTTCCCATTAGCTATCGATTTTATATTTGGTAGTGTATATATGTCCATGCCACCCCTTCATTTCATCCCAGCTTACCCTTCTCCCTCCCCGTGTTCTCAAGTCCATTCTCTACGTCTGCATCTTTATTACTGTCCTGCCCCGAGGTTCTTCAGAACTATTATTTTTCTTCGCATACAGTATTTGTTTTTCTCTTTCTAACTTACTTCACTCTGTATGACAAACTCTAGGTCCATCCACTTCACTACAAATAACTCAATTTCATTTCTTTTTAAAGCTGAGTAATATTCCATTGTATATACGTGCAACATCTTCTTTATCCATTCATCTGTTGATGGACATGTAGGTTACTTTCATGTGCTGGCTATTGTAAATAGAGCTGCAATGAACATCGTGGTACATGATTCTTTTTGAATTATGGTTTTCTCAGGGTATATGCCCAGTAGTGGAATTGCTGTGTCGTATGGTAGTTCTCTTTTTAGTTTTTTAAAGAACCTCCATACTGTTCTCCATAATGGCTGTATTAATTTACATTCCAACCAAAAGTACAAGAGGGTCCCCTTTTCTCCACACCCTCTCCAGCATTTATTGTTTGTAGATTTTTTGATGATGGTCATTCTGACTGGTGTGAGGTGATACCTCATTGTAGTTTTAATTTGCATTTCTCTAATGATTAGTGATCTTGAGCTACCTTTCATGTGTTTGTTAGCAATCTGTATATCTTTGGAGAAATGTCTATTTAGGTCTTCTTCCCATTTTTGGATTGGGTTGTTTATTTTTTTGATATTGAGCTGCATGAGCTGCTTGTATATTTTGGAGATAAATCCTTTGTCAGTTGCTCCATTTGAAAATATTTTCTCCCATTATGGGGGTTCTCTTTTTGTCTTGTTTTATGGTTTCCTTTGCTGTGCAAAAGCTTTTAAGTTTCATTAAGTCCCATTTGTTTATTTTTGTTTTTATTTCCATTTCTCTAGGAGGTGGGTCAAAAAGGATCTTGCTGTGATTTATGTCACAGAGTGTTTTTCCTATGTTTTCCTCTAAGAGTTTTACAGTGTCCAGTCTTACATTTAGGTCTTTAACCATTTTGAGTTTATTTTTGTGTATGGTGTTAGGGAGTGTTCTAATTACATTCTTTTACATGTAGCTGTCCAGTTTTCCCAGCACCACATATTGAAGAGGCTGTCTTTCTCCATTGTATAGTCTTGCCTCCTTTATCAAAAATAAGGTGGCTATATGTGCATGGGTTTATCTCTGCGCTTTCCATCCTGTTCCATTGATCTATATTTCTGTTTTTGTGCCAGTACCATACTGTCTTGATTACTGTAACTTTGTAGTATAGTGTGAAGTCAGGGATCCTGATTCCTCTAGCTCCCTTTTTCTTTCTCAAGATTTCTTTGGCTATTCGGAGTCTTTTGTGTTTCCATACAAATTGTGCAATTTTTTGTTCTAGTTCTGTGCAAAATGCCATTGGTAGTTTGATAGGGATTGCATTGAATCTGTAGATTGCTTTGGGTAGTACAGTCATTTTCACAATGTTGATTCTTCCAATCCAAGAACGTGGTATATCTCTCCAGCTGATTGTATCATCTTTAATTTCTTTCATCAGTGTCTTATAATTTTCTGCATATAGGTCTTTTGTCTCCTTAGGTAGGTTTATTCCTAGGTATTTTATTCTTTTGGTTGCAATGGTAAATGGGACTGTTTCCTTAAATTCTCTTTCAGATTTCTCATCATTAGTGTATAGGAATGCAAGAGATGTCTGTGCATTAATTACCAAATTCATTGATTAGCTCTAGTAGTTTTCTGGTAGCATCTTTAGGATTCTCTATGTACAGTATCATGTCATCTGCAAACAGTGACAGCTTTACTTCTTCTTTTCTGATTTGGATTCCTTTTATTTCTTTTTCTTCTCTAGTTGCTGTGGCTAAAATTTCCAAAACTATGTTGAATAATAGTGGTGAAAGTGGACAACCTTGTCTTGTTCCTGATTTAGAGGAAATGGTTTCAGGTTTTCTACCATTGAGAACAATGTTGGCTGTGGGTTTGTCATATATGGCCTTTATTATGTTGAGGTAAGCTCCCTCTATGCTTACTTTCTCTAGGGTTTTTATCATAAATGGGTGTCAAATTTTGTCAAAAGCTTTTTCTGCAACTATTGAGATGATCATATGGTTTTTATCCTTCAATTTGTTAATATGGTTTATCACATTGATTGATTTGTGTATGTTGAAGAATCCTTGCATTCCTGTGATAAACTCCACTTGATCATGGTGAATGATCCTTTTAATGTGCTGTTGGATTCTGTTTGCTAGTATTTTGCTGAGGATTTTTGCATCTATGTTTATCAGTTATATTGGCCTGTAGCTTTCTTTCTTTGTGACATCTTGGTCTGGTTTTGGTATCAGGGTGACGATGACCTCGTAGAATGAGTTTGGGAGTGTCCCTCCCTCTGCTGTATTTTGGAAGAGTTTGAGAAGGATGGGTGTTAGCTCTTCTCTAAATGTTTGATAGAATTTGCCTGTGAAGCCATCTGGTCCTGGGCTTTTGTTTGTTGGAAGACTTTTAATCACAGTCTCAATTTCAGTGCTTGTGATTGGTCTGTTCATATTTTCTATTCCTTCCTGGTTCAGTCTTGGAAGGTTGTGCTTTTCTAAGAAGTTGTCCATTTATTCCAGGTTGTCCAATTTATTGGCATATAGTTTGTTGTAGTAATCTCTCTTCAGTGTCAGCTGTTACTTCTCTTTTTTCATTTCTAATTCTATTGATTTGAGTCTTCTTTTTTTTCTTGATGAGTCTGGCTAATGGTTTATCAATTTTGTTTATCTTCTCAAAGAAACAGCTTTTGGTTTTATTGATATTAGCTATTGTTCCCTTCATTTATTTTTCATTTATTTCTGATCTGATTTTTATGATTTCTTTCCTTCTGCTAACTTTGGGGTTTTTTTTTTTTCTTCTTCTTTCTCTAATTGCTTTAGGTGTAAGGTTAGGTTGTTTATTTGAGATGTTTCTTGTTTCTTTGGGTAGGCTTGTATTGCTATAAACTTCCCTCTTAGCGCTGCTTTTGCTGCATCCCATAGGTTTTGGGTTGTTGTGTTTTCATTGTCATTTGTTTCTAGGTATTTTTTTATTTCCTCTTTGATTTCTTCAGTGATCTCTTTGTTATTTATTAGTGTATTGTTTAGCCTCCATGTGTTTGTATTTTTTACAAGTTTTTTCCTGTCATTGATATCTAGTCTCATAGCGTTGTGGTTGGAAAAGATACTTGATACGATTTTAATTTTCTTAAATTTACCAAGGCTTGATTTGTATCCCATGATATGATCTATCCAGGAGAATGTTCCATGAGCATTTGAGAAGAAAGTGTATTCTGTTGTTTTTGGGTGGAATGTTCTATATATATCAATTAAGTCCATCTTGTTTAATGTATCATTTAAAGCTTGTGTTTCCTTATTTATTTTTATTTTGGATGATTTGTCCAGTGGTGAAAGTGGGGTGTTAATGTCCCCTACTATGATTGTGTTACTGTCAATTTCCCCTTTTACGGCTGTTAGCATTTGCCTTATATACTGAGGTGCTCCTATGTTGGGTGCATAAATATTTACAATTCTTATATCTTCTTCTTGGATTGATTCCTTGATCATTATGTAGTGTCCTTCTTTGTGTCTTGTAATTGTCTTTATTTTAAAGTCTATTTTGTCTGATATGAGAATTGCTACTCCAGCTTCCTTTGATTTCCATTTGCATGGAATATGTTTTTCCATCCCCTCATTTTCAGTCTGTATATGTCCCTAGGTCTGAAGTGGGTCTCTTGTAGGCAGCATATATACAGGTCTTGTTTTTGTATCCATTCAGGCAGTCTATGTCTTTTGGTTAGAGCATTTAGTCCATTTACATTTAATGTAGTTATTGATATGTATGTTCCTATTACCATTTTCTTAATTGTTTTGGGCTTGTTATTGTCTGTCTTTTCCTTCTCTTGTGTTTCCTGCCTAAAGAAGTTCCTTTAGCATTTGTTATAAAGCTGGTTTGGTGGTGCTGAATTCTCTTTGACTTGCTTCTCTGCAAAGGTTTTAATTTCTCTGTTGAATCTGAATGAGATCCTTTCTGGGTAGAGTGATCTTGGTTGTAGGTTTTTCCCTTTTATCACTTTAAATATGTCCTGCCACTGCCTTCTGGCTTGCAGAGTTTCTGCTGAAAGATCAGCCGTTAACCTTAAGGGGATTCCCTAGTATGTTATTTGTTGTTTTTCCCTTGCTGCTTTTAATATTTTTTCTTTGTATTTAATTTTTGATATTTTGACTAATATGTGTCTTGGCATGTTTCTCCTTGGATTTATCCTGTATGGGACTCTCGGCACTTCCTGGACTTGGTTGACTATTTCCTTTCCCATATTAGGGAAGGTTTCAACTATAATCTCTTCAAATATTTTCTCAGTCCCTTTCTTTTTCTCTTCTTCTTCTGGGACCCCCATAATTCGAATGTTGGTGAGTTAAATGTTGTCCCAGAGGTCTCTGAAAGTGTCCTCAGTTCTTTTCATTCTTTTTTCTTTATTCTGCTTTGTGGTAGTTATTTCCACTATTTTATCTTGCAGGCCACTTATCCGTTCTTCTGCCTCAGTTATTCTGCTATTGATTCCTTCTAGAGAATTTTTAATTTCATTTATTGTGTTTTCATCATTGTTTGTTTGCTCTTTAGTTCTTCTAGATCCTTGTTAAACACTTCTTATATTTTCTCCATTCTATTTCCAAGATTTTGGATCATTTTTACTCTCATTATTCTGAATTATTTTTCAGGTAGTGTGCCTATTTCCTCTTCATGTGTTTGGTTTTGTTGGCTTTTATCTTGATCCTTCATCTGTTGTGTGTTTCTCTGTCTTCTCATTTTGCCTAATTAACTGTGTTTGGGGTCTGCTTTTCGCAGGCTGTAGGTTCATAGTTCCCATTTTTTTTTTTTGGTGTCTGCCCACAGTGGCTAAAGTTGGTTCAGTGGGTTGTGTAGGCTTCTTGGTGGAGGGCACTGGTCCCTGTGTTCTCGTGGATGAGTCTGGATATTGTCTTTGTTTGGGTGCTGCGTTTTGGGGTGTCTGTAGACTTATTATGATTTTAGACAGCCTCTGCTAATGGGTGGGGTTGGGTTCCTGTCTTGTTAGTTTTTTGGCATAGGGTTTCCAGCACTGTAGCTTGCTGGTCATTGAGTGGAGCTGGGTCTTAGTGTTGAGTTGGAGATCTCTGGGAGAGCCTTTGCTGTTTGATATTATGTGGAGCCGGGAGGTCTCTGGTGGACCAATGTCTTGAACTTAGCTCTGCCAACTCAGAGGCACAGGCCTGACACCAGCCAGAGCACCAAGACCCTGTCAGCCACACGGATCAGAAGAAAAGGGAGAAAAAATGAAGGAAAGAAAGAAAAAAATAAAATAAAGTTATTAAAATAAAAATATTAATAAAAATAAAATAGTTAAAAAGTAATAAAAGAAAGAAAGAAAGAAAGAAAGAAGAGATCAGCCAAACCAAAAAACAAATTCACTAATGATAACAAGCACTAAAACAATAGTTAAAAAAAAAAAAAAAGACAGACAGAACCCTAAGACAAATGGTCAAAGCAAAGCTATACAGACAAAATCACACAAAGAAGCATACCCATACACACTCACAAAAAGAAAAAGGAAAAAAAAATCTATATATTAAAAAAATGGAAGAAAGCAACCAAGTCAATAAACAAATCTACCAATGATAATAAACTCTAAATACTAAACTAAGATAAACATAAAACCAGAAACAAATTAGATGCAGAAAGCACACCCCAAGTCTACAGTTGCCCCCAAAATCCACCACCTCAATTTTGGGATGATTCATTGTCTATTCAGGTATTCCACAGATGTAAGGTACATCAAGTTGATTGTGGAGATTTAATCCGCTGCTCTTGAGGCTGCTGGGAGAAATTTCCCTTTCCCTTCTTTGTTCACACAGCTCCTGGGGTTCAGTTTGGATTTGGCCCTGCCACTGTGTGTAGGTCACATGAGGGCATCTGTTTTTGCTCAGACAGGACGGGGTTAAAGTAGCAGCTGATTAGGTGGCTCTAGCTCACTCAGGCCATTGTGAGGGAGGGTACAGAATGCTGGGTGATCCTTCAGTGGCAGAGGCCAGCATGACATTGCAACAGTCTGAGGTGCACCGTGTGTTCTCCTGGGGAAGTTGTCCCTGGATCACGGGACCCTGGCAGTGGTGACCTCCGCAGGCTCTGGGGAGGGGAGGTGTGGATAGTGATCTGTGCTTGCACACAGGCTTCTTGGTGGTTGCAGCAGCAGTCAGCGTTTCTTGTCCATCTCTGGTGTCCGTGCTGATAGCTGCAGCTCACGCCTGTCTCTGGAGCTCGTTTAGGTGGTTCTCTGAATCCCCTCACCTCACTTACCCTGAAACAATGGTCTCTTGCCTCTTAGATAGTTCCAGAGTTTTTCCTGGACTCCCTCCCGGCTAGCTGTGGTGCACTAGCCCCCTTCAGGCTGTGTTTACGCAGCCAACCCCAGTCCTCTCCCTGAGATCTGAACTCCGAAGCCCAAGCCTCAGTTCCCAGCCCCCACTCGCCCCAGCGGGTGAGCAGAGAGGCCTCTCAGGCTGGTGAGTGCTGGTTGTCACTGATCCTCTGTGCGGGAATCTGTCTCTGCACTCCTGTTGTTGCAATCTCCTCTGTGACTCCGAAGCTTCCCCCCTGCCACCCCCCTGTCTCCACCAGTGAAGGGTCTTCTTAGTGTGTGGAAACTTTTCCTCCTTCACAGCTCCCTCCCAGAGGTGCAGGTCCTGTCCCTATTCTTTTGTCTCTGTTTTTTCTTTTTTCTTTTACCCTACCCAGGTTCATGAGGAGTTTCTTGCCTTTTGGGAAGTCTGAGGTCTTCTGCCAGCGTTCAGTAGGTGTTCTGTAGAAGTTGTTCTACATGTAGATGTGTTTCTGATGTATTTGTGGGGAGGATGGTGATCTCCACTTCTTACTCCTCTGCCTTCTGCCATCTTGATTGTTTCTTCCCCGTGAGCATTGTTATGACCGTTATCTTGAATTCTTTATCAGGTAAATTACTTATCTCCATTTTATTAAGGGTTTTTTTTTTTCCCCCCTGTGGTTTATCTTGTTTCTTCATTTGGAACACTTTCTTCTGTTTCTCAATTTTGCTTGATTCTCTGTGTTTGTTTTTGTGCATTATACAAAACAGCCATCTCTCCCTGTGTTGGAGCGGTAGCCCTGTGTAGGAGATGAACCTTATTGTTTAACGTTGATGTAGTTTTTGGTTGTCTCTCAAATTATCTCTCTCCACTTATTTCAGCCTCATGGGGTACAGAAACATGCTCCAGCTAAGCCTGGTGATCAATGGGGTGTCCCCTGTTTGGGCTGTGTGTGCCTGTTGGCTCTGACAGGTTGTGTGTATGACATTGGTAGGGGCAAGTCTCCTTGCCCATTGGTTATGGTGGTGTCACACAAGTGGCATGATGGGGGCGGGCTGTTTGCCTTTTGCAGCTATCACTGTCAGGTGCAATGGGTGCAGGTGGGGGGCAGGGGCTGCTCACCTACCACCTTTATCAGGTTAGAGTGAGATGGCAAAAATGGCGCCCACCAGTGTCAATGCCAGCAACACTGAGGGAGTCCGTACTAATGGCATCAGTCAGTTTTCTGTTCCTGGAGAGTGAACCAGGGGATTTCTACCCCTCTGGCAGATGCTTTATTAGTAAGTGAATCTCTCCTTCACATAAGGTCTAGGTTCTTTTCAAGTTGCTGCTTTTTGTGCTGGGTCCTGGGGCAAATGGGTCTCTGTGTGAGCCCTTTAAAAGCAGAATCTTTGTTCTCTATAACCTTATGTTTCTCCTGAACATAAGACACATTGGTTTTCAAAGCCAGACATTTTGGAGCTCATCTTTCAGGTACAGGGCCCAAGGGTTCAGTTGACTGATGTGGGGGAGAAACTCCATTTTATATATGTGTGTATTTATTTATGTTTGACATCTCTCCAGATTGTGAGTTGCTACAGCTGGGGTGGGTTTTGATAAGCGTGTGTCTCTGCCTCTCCTACACATCTCCCTGTGGCCCTTTTATACTTACTTTTAGAGCAAGTGTTCATCTAGTTCTCAGGATTTTTCAGAGGGATTTGTTTCATACATAACTGTATATTTGTTGTGTCTGTGGGAGGAGGTGAGCTCAGGATCTTCCTATACAGTTATCTTGAACTGCCTCATGATCTTATTTTTGATGATTGGCAAATGAAAAAAATCACTTAGTGAAGAAATTGGAGACTGCAGGTATGGAGAGTTGTGGTCATTACTTGGGTTTTGTGACTCTTGGCTGAATGGCTTACCAGGCAGCATAGAAACAATATTTGAATTTCCCTCAAGTTTCCCCCCAGACTACCATGAACACAGAGTCTGAGTCATGCTAAATAAATATGGTTTAAAAAAGACTGACAATAAAAAGAACCAATCATTAAAGAGAGTGTGATTTAAATATCTTAGGAAATAAAAATTTTGCCAGCTATTGGCAGTAATGCCTTTATTACTATTTTCTCATCTCTTCTTAAGAATGAGATGTTAATGTAAATACCTGACAGGTTCCTCTAGTAACTAACTGCCCAGGGAACTATGTAGACTGGGGGAGACAGACTGTCAAAGACCTCCCCTCCTTTCATTCCATTCATTCCTCCCTCATGCCTCCCTTGCTGGAATTCTACCAACATGCCCTTTTGACATTGTTAACTTGAAATGTCTGTCATCCATCACTGTTAGTTCTAGAGAACTTTGATTTTAGATTCAGGGCACAATATAATATTTACTAAGGCTAAATAAGTGTTTGGTTATAATACTATATATATGTGTGTGTGTGTATATATATATATTTTTTGTTTTACCAAATAAATATTTGTTTTACCATGTGCAGTGCTAGTGTATCATTTGTTCTATGGGCAAATATAATTTGAAAAAAAATATTTTAAATAACTTTTAGTTTAAAATGATACCTTCAATGTACATTTTAATTATTTATCACTGTTATTAAAATTGCTTAAGGTCAAATAACTAGAATGTATAAAGAAAATAATGCAACGTGAAGTTTATACAGTGTTCTACTAAATGATAATATATTCTTTAAATTCCCATTTGTTCCTACATCAGATATAATCTTATATGTTATAAGACAACATCTAGGTTGATTAATTTTCTAATAGTAATTTTCTATTTACAATTAAGTTTTGTTTGCTGCATACACAGTGGATTTGCACCATACCTGAAGAACTCCAAGTTTGGGACACCCACATCTTTTATAATGGGCTGCAAGCAAACCTGTCTGGCCCTTGCCCCAATGGGAGACAATATCTTTATTTTACTGGAAAGCAAACAAACCTGTCTTATGATCCATAGGGAGAGACTATATCCCCCAAAGCTGTTTGCAAAACTTAACTCTTGGAGAGAATGATCTAGAACAAAAGCAGTCAGTGCCCACAAGACATGCAGAAGTGTAAGAGATTCATGGAGGTTTGTCTCCCAACATGCTACTTCCTTGCTCAGTCTTTCAAAATACACCTCACATTCTACTCCTTCATGAATTCTTTCTTGATTCCACCAATTAAGCCTATTTTTCTCCTTTTAACTCTGCTGCATTTTGTGTTTCTCTTTTAAGACACGTATTGATTTGCACTTCTTCATTGCATCTGTATTTCTTTATCACCCTATACTCTATGGATTGAACTTCTCTTGATAGCAGGGAGTATATTTTATTCATCCTTACATCTCTTATAGGAGATGAGGCATGTTTTACCTATTTCTTATCCCTTCTTTTGGAAACTGTTTTGCTAACAGGATATGACAAAGAATCCTTCCTTATGAATCAGAAAAACAATAAGCTTACAGTGAAATATGGTCAATAGACCATGATACAAAAAATACCTAAAATGCCTTTTAAATATATAATTTACTTCAGTCAAATGATATCCCTGAAATATTCAAAATAAGAGATATATTTATATAGTGTAACTTTGAAGAAAATCTAGATTATTCTGTAATTACATTATATATTATAATTAATGATATGAAGTGTTTTTCTCTTACTACCATTGTTGCTTCTACTACCAGCAATACTACCTCAGTCACTTTTTACTGGTCTCACCATTAGTGTATGAGTATTCTGTCATGTGCTAGAACCTATGTTAAGCACTTTATAACATTGGCTATTTTATTATTTTTTCAGATTTTTAGGACTTAGGGATTTTTATCAACCCGATTTTCAGATGAAGAAATCTAGGCTTCTAGAGTAATCTTCCCAAATTCACATAGCATATAAGTGGTACAGTTGAGACTCAAATCCCCTTTATTTAATGCTGAGGTCTGAGTTCTGAATAATTTTACTATCATAATGGCCTGGGATCAACTTATAGAGACTCACAGTAAGTTTACAATCAACCAGGAAAGGAATATTCTCTCATATTGATTAAGTTTCTTAAAAAGTATTCCATTTAGTTCAACAAATTGTAGTACCCTATTCTATTCTCAGTTACTGAGGAGGGAACTCTCATGATATGTGACTCTAAGTTACCTTCACTCTTTTGCTATTTCCAGTTGTGTACATAGAGTATTAATTTATAAACTGACTATCAAAACAAAGAGAAATTTTAAAAAACAATCACTGATTCCTGGAAGAAGTCCCAACCCTGAGATAATAAATTACATGTATTTTGAGTAGGTTTTTCCAAATGCCAAGCAATGTAGTGTTAATTTTAGGATTCTGATAGTTGAAGTCAGACTTTTGGATTCAAAATAACTACAAAATGATTTCTGAATTATCACCTGTTGCTCATGGGAAAGGGATGGAGAAGGTACTTGGAGACTGCTTTCTGGTGAGTGCTATCAGACACCTTAACTAGTGTTCTGATTTATACAGCCATCTTTATGGCATCCTAAACCATATCTTCTAGTTACATTACCATTCACTGAACCATTATAAATGGAGATAACATTTTTTAATGGAGGAAATTGTGGCCCCTCTCACTGCAAGACATTCTATTTAAATCTGGGTGACTTTAAAATATGAGACAGTTTTTCATTGGATTTGACTTTGCTTGCTTTTTTTGTTAATCAGACTCTTCCACAATGCCAAGTTTTGAAGTTTGCATGTTCAGGTTATTGAGAGTGTTGTTTTTCTGAGTGCAAATAGAGTTCAGGTTTCTTAAAATAGGGAAAATTATTGCTCCCTTCCCCCTCCAGCTTAAAGAGGAAAATGCTATGGTTCAACATTATTTGATTTAGGTCAAAACTAAAAATAAAATTCTTCCAAGTTGTGACTAAACAAGGAAAACTTCTCCTCAAAGTACTTTAAAAAAAAGTCATAACTGAGCATAAAGAAGGTAGATGAAGAATGACTTCTACTTTTAAAATTTAACCCTGACCAAGTATTTTCTTCTGGAAAATAACTTCAGGCCCAAACTGCTAAGGATTTCTAGATCTGTGAGCCTCAGCAAAAACCTGACTTTGCTGTTGATTTGCAAACCTCAGTCAGCACATTAGATTTTTAGTTTTCCAGTCTTCAAAATAGGGTGTTGCTTGCTTTGCACAATTCTTAAGAAAGTAAATTACCAGAACTCTTAGAATAAGACTGTATTTTGGGAATGCTTTCTCATAAATATTGTCAGATTTTTTTTGTGTGTGGGGGGGTGCTGTGCCATGAGGCTTGAGGATCTTAATTCACAGACCATGGATTGAACCCATGCCCCCTGTAGTGGAAGTCCTAACCACTGGACTGCCGGGGAATTAACAATATTGTCAGATTTTAATAAAACTGTACCCATGAAAGTATTGTGAGGGGGATCAAGCATTTTAGTTCCCTCTCAATTTCCGTTTCTGCAGCTCCTTCTTTCCTGAGGTCCTAGCATCTGCCTGTTCCCTGCTTCTGCATCAAGACCTCCTTATGGAGGGTCCTCAACTAGATTATGCATAGCCTCAGGAAGTCTCCTTCTCTCCAGCTTTTCTTTCCATGATTTCCAGTCCCCTGTCTCTTTCACTAACTCAAATATATTTTTGAGTTAGTGAAAGGAGATAGAACCAAAGAACCACTCAAATATATTTTTCTATATTTCATTCAGCACTTGTCACTATATGTTCATTGTCTACTGTGGGCCAGACACTATCATAGACATTAAGGATATGGAGATATATACAAGACAGTAGGTCCCTGCCTTAAAGGAGTTTATATTCTAAAAAGGATAAATAAATAACCTAAATAAATAACTAATTAAAAATGAGAGAGGATTGCTGATTACAATGACTGCCAAGAAGAAGGTAACCATGGAACTAATGGAAAGTGATTAGGGTTGGTCCATACGGTGGGATATTAGTTAAATATTAATATTAGCATATTAGATAGGAAAGTCAGGGAAGGCCTCTCTCAGATATTTTTCTGCTTAGGTTTGAAGGTCAAATAAAATTCAATTAGGTGAAGAGTCATGGGAGAACACAGCTCCACCTGTTGCAGGACAGTGTGTCCAGAGAATGATCCACAAGTGGTAGAATGATGTGAAATAGGATGGAAAGGTAGGAGAAGCATACTTTTAAAAATGTCCTTAAACCTTCAAAACATGTTTGGATTTTGTTCTAAGAGCAAGTGATGTTATTGTGAAATCTGCAGTTTGCTCAGTTCTGAAGTAATGTTTTGCTCTGACACAGTATGAAGTCAAGAGCATGTGTTTGTTGACAATGTAATACCTTGATCAAGTTAGTGGTTCCACAAGAAAAGAAATTTCAGGCAACATGCAAAGCCCTGTCTCACACTGAGGTAAAAGGAAGACTTTGGAACGTGTTCCTCTAAACCCCGTTAAGTAGCCAAGTACCTACTCTGCCTAAATCTGAGGTGGTCTCTTGACATTGTTTTTTTTCCCCAGAAGTCATATTTTGGGGATAATTTAGGAAATACGGAACATGCATTAACTCCATCAGTGATGTTTGCAGTACCCACGTGATGTGAAAAAGTTTGTATAAGCTTCCAAAATTTCTAAATTATTCATTTGGAAGATTTGGTTATCAAATGCCTTTCTCAGTATAATACATTCTAGGTTGATATCAATCACGCCACAGAAAGAATTAAGAATAAGAGAGTTCCGAGATAGCCTCATCCACCAGAGGGCAGACAGCAGAAGCAAGAAGAACAGTTCGCAGCCTGTGGAATGAAAACCACATTCACAGAAAGATAGACAAAATGAAAAGGCAGAGGACTATGTAACAGATGAAGGAACAAGAAAAAAACCCAGAAAAACAACTAAATGAAGTGGAGATAGTCAATCTTACAGAAAAAGAATTCAGAATAATGATAATGAAGATGATCCAGGACCTCGGAATAAGAATGGAGGCAAAGATCGAGAAGATGCAAGAAATGTTTAACAAAGACCTAGAAGAATTAAAGAACAAATACCTGGAAGAATTAAAGAACAAAGAGGGATGAACAATACAATAACTAAAATGAAAAATACACTAGAGGGAATCAATAGCAGACTGAGGCAGAAGAACGGATAAGTGGCCTGGAAGACAGAACCGTGGAATTCACTGCTGTGGAACAGAATAAAGAAAAAAGAACGAAAGGAAATGAAGATAGCCTAAGGGACCTTTGAGACATTAAACGCACCAACATTTGCATTATAGGGGTCCCAGAAGGAGAAGAGAGAGAGAAAGGACCTGAGAAAATATTTGAAGAGATTATAGTTGAAAACTTCCCTAACATGGGAAAGAAAATAGCCACCCAAATCCAGGAAACACAGAGGGTCTGAGGCAGGATAAACCCAAGGAGAAACATGCCGAGACACATAGTAATCAAATTAACAAAAATTAAAGGCAAAGAAAACTTATTGAAAGCAACAAGGGAAAAATGACAAATAACATACAAGGGAACTCCCATAAGGTTAACAGCTGATTTCTCAGCAGAAACTCTACAAGCCAGAAGGGAGTGGCACAATATATTTAAAGTGATGAAAGGGAAGAACCTACAACCAAGATTATTCTACCTGGCAAGGATCTCATTCAGATTTCATGGAGAAATCAAAAGCTTTACAGGCAAGCAGAAGCTAAGAGAATTCAGCACCACAAAACCAACTCGACAACAAATGCTAAAGGAACTTCTCTAAGTGGGAAACACAAGAGAAGAAAAGGACCTACAAAAAAAAACCCAAAACAATTAAGAAAATGGTAATAGGAACATACATATCAATAATTACCTTAAATGTAAATGGATTAAATGCGCCAACCAAAAGACACAGGCTCGCTGAATGGATACAAAAACAAGACCCATATATATGCTGTCTACAAGAGACCCACTTCAGACCTAAGGGCACATACAGACTGAAAGTGAGGGGATTGAGAAAGGTATTCCATGCAAATGGAAATCAAAAGAAAGCTGGAGTAGCAATACTCATATCAGATAAAATAGTCTTTAAAATAAAGAATGTTACAAGAGACAAGGAAGGACACTACATAATGATCAAGGGATCAATCCAAGAAAAAGATATAACGATGATAAATATATATGCACTCAGCATAGGAACACCTCAATACATCAGGCAAATGCTAACAGCTATAAAAGAAGAAATCATCCAGGCAGAAAATTAATAAGGAAACACAAACTTTAAATGACACAATAGACCAGATAGAGTTGATTGATATTTATAGGACATTCCATCTGAAAACAGAAGATTACACGTTCTTCTCAAGCGCACACAGAACATTCTCCAGGGTAGATCACATCTTGGGTCACAAATCAAGCCTTGGTAAATGTAAGAAAACTGAAATCATATCAAGTATCTTTTCTGACCACAATGCTATGAGATTAGAAATCATTTACAGGGGAAAAAATGTAAAAATCACAAACACATGGAGGCTAAACAGTATGGTACTAAATAACCAAGAGATCACTGAAGAAATCAAAGAGGAAATCAGAAAATACCTAGAGACAAATGACAATGCAAACACAATGATCCAAAACCTATGGGATGCAGCAAAAGCAGTTCTGAGAGGGAAGTTTATAACAATACAATCCTACCTCAAGAAATAAGAAAAAACTCAAATAAACAATCTAACCTTACACCTAAAGGAACTAGAAAAAGAAAAACAAACAAAACCCAAAATTAGTAGAAGGAAAGAAATCATAAAAATCAGAGAAGAAATAAATGAAATAGAAACAAAAAAAATAGCAAAGATCAATAAAACCAAAAGCTGGTTCTTTGAGAAGTTAAACAAAATTGATAAACCTTTAGCCAGACTCATCAAGAAAAAGAGGGAGAGGACTCAAATCAATAAAATTAGAAATGAAAAAGGAGAAGCTACAATGGACATCGCAGAAATACAAAGCATCATAAGAGACCACTACAAGCAACTCTATGCCAGTAAAATGGACAACCTGAAAGAAATGGACAAATTCTTAGAAAGGTTTAACCTTACAAGACTGAACCAGGAAGAAATAGAAAATATGAACAGACCAATCACAAGTAATGAAATTGAAACTGTGATTAAATATCTTCCAACAAACAAAAGTCAAGGACCAGATGGCTTCACATGCGAATTATGTCAAACATTTAGAGAAGAGCTAACACCTATCCTTCTCAAACTCTTCCAAAAAATTGCAGAGAAATGAACACTCCCAAACTCATTCTATGAGGCCACAATCACTCTGATACCAAAACCAGAGAAAGATACCACGAAAAAGAAAATTACAGACCAATATCACCAATGAATATAGATGCAAAAATCCTCAGCGAAATACTAGCAAACAGAATCCAGCAACACATTAAAAGGATCATACAGGGGCTTCCCTGGTGGCGGTGGTTAAGAATCCACCTGCCAATGCAGGGAACACGGATTCGAGCCCTGGTCTGGGAAGATCCCACATGCTGCGGAGCAACTAAGCCCGTGAGCCACAACTACTGAGCCTGCGCGTCTGGAGGCTGTGCTCTGCAACGGGAGAGGCCGCGACAGAGAAGCCCACGCACCGTGATGAAGAGTGGCCCCCGCTCGCCGCAACTGGAGAAAGCCCTCGCACAGAAACGAAGACCCAACACAGCCAAAAATAAATATAAAATAAATAAATTAATTAAAAGAAACGTTTAAAAAAAATTAAAAAAAAAACAGGATCATACACCATGATCAAGAGGGATTTATCCTAGGGATGCAAGGATTCTTCAATATACACAAATCAATAAATGTGATACACCATATTAACAAATTGAAGAATAAAAACCGTATGATCATCTCAGTAGATTCAGAAAAAGCTTTTGACAAAATTCAACACCCATTTATGATAAAAACTCTCCAGAAAGTAGGCATAGAGGGAACCTATCTCAACATAATAAAGGCCGTTTATGACAAGCCCACAGCAAACACCATTCTCAATGGTGAAAAACTGAAAGCATTTCCTCTAAAATCAGGAACAAGACAAGTATGTCCACTCTTGCCACTATTATTCAACATAGTTTTGGAAGTCCTAGCCACGGCAATCAGAGAAGAAAAAGAAATAAAAGGAATACAAATTGGAAAAGAAGAAATAAAGCTGTCACTGTTTGCAGGTGACATGATACTATACAGAGAGAATCCTAAAGATGTCACCAGAAAAATACTAGAGCTAATCAATGAATTTGGTAAAGTAGCAGGATACAAAGTGAATGCACAGAAATCTCTTGCATTCCTATACACTAACAACAAAAGATCAGAAAGAGAAATTAAGGAAACAATCCCATTCAGCAAGAAAAAGAATAAAATACCTAGGAATAAACCTACATAAGGAGGAAAAAGACCTGTACTCAGAAAACTATAAGACACTGATGAAAGAAATCAAAGATGATACAAACAGATGGAGAGATATACCATGTTCTTGGATTGGAAGAATCAACATTGTGAAAATGACTATACTCCCCAAAGCAATCTACAGATTCAGTGCAGTCCCTATCTAACTACCAATGGCACTTTTTACAGAACCAGAACAAAAAATCTGAAAATTCGTATGGAGACACAAAAGACCCTGAGTAGCCAAAGCAATCTTGAGGGAAAAAAATGGAGCTGGAGGAATAAGGTTCCCTGACCTTAGGCTACACTACAAAGCTACAGTATTCAAGACAATATGGTACTGGCAAAAAAACAGAAATATAGATCAATGGAACAGGATAGAAAGCCCAGAGATAAACCCACACACCTATGGTCAACTAATCTATGACAAAGGAGGCAAGGATATACAATGGAGAAAAGACAGTCTCTTCAATAATTGGTGCTGGGAAAACTGGACAGCTACATGCAAGAGAATGAAATTAGAACACTCCCTAACACCATACACAAAAATAAACTCAAAATGGATTAAAGACCTAAATGTAAGGCCAGACACTATAAAACTCTTAGAGGAAAACTCTCTTTGACATAAATCACAGCAAGATCTTTTTTGACCCACCTCCTAGAGTAATGGAAATAAAAACAAAAATAAACAAATGGGTCCTAATGAAACTTAAAAGCTTTTGCCCAGCAAAGGAAACTATAAATAATATGAAAAGACAACCCTCAGAATGGGGAAAATATTTGCACATGAAGCAACAGACAAAGGATTAATCTCCAAAATATATAAACAGCCCATGAAGCTCAATATTAAAAAAACAAACAACCCAAACCAATAATGGGCAGAAGACCTAAACAGACATCTCTCCAAAGAAGACATACAGATGGCCAAAAAGCACATGAAAAGCTGCTCAATATCACTAATTATTAGAGAAATGCAAATCAAAACTACAATGAGATATCACCTCACACTGGTTAAAATGGGCATCATCAGAAAATCTACAAACAACAAATGCTGGAGAGGGTGTGGAGAAAAGCGAACCCTCCTGCACTGTTGGTGGGAATGTAAATTGATACAGCCACTATGGAGAACTGTATGGAGCTTCCTTAAAAAAATAAAAATTGAACTACTATATGACCCAGCAATCCCACTACTGTGCATATACCCAGAGAAAACCATAATTCAAAAAGACACATGCACCCCAATGGTCATTGCAGCACTATTTACAATTGTCTGGTCATGGAAGCAACCTAAATGTCCATTGACAGACAAAAGGATAAAGAAATTGTGGCACATATATACAATGGAATATTACTCAGCCATAAAAAGGAACGAAATTGGGTCATTTGCAGAGATGTGGATGGACCTGAAGACTGTCATACAGAGTGAAGTAAGTCAGAAAGAGAAAAATATCGCATATTAACACATATATGTGGAATGTAGAAAAATGGTACAGATTAACTGGTTTGCAAGGCAGAAATAGAGCCACAGATGTAGAGAACAAACGTATGGACACCAAGGAAGGAAAGTGGGGGTGGTGGTGGTGGTGGTGGTATTAATTAGGAGATTGGGATTGACATATGTACACCAATATGTATAAAATAGATAACTAATAAAACCTGCTGTATAAAAAATAAATAAATTAAATTAAATTAGAGAAAAAGAAGAGACACACATTTTAATATGTTAAAAATTCAAAAAATACAAAAAAAAACGTATAACAGAGTTCCTGTCCCTATGAAATTTTCAACTTAAGGTCGTCTACATATAAATATAACTAAGAGCAAAGTCTTATTGGAAATGAATGTTAAGATTAATTACAATACCTGTCTAATATTCGATTCTATTTTTGGAATCTTTTTCAAGCTTCATCCAAGTGCATCATATATCCCCTAGTATAAAATTGATCTGTTTTAGTTCTTCCTGTAAGCGTTCCCTAGATTTTGCCTCTCCATTTTTAGGTAATATAGGCAAATAGTATCCGAGGAGTTAAAAGAGAGATCATTGGATCCAAGACCGACTCCATAGGTGCACTATCTGTGCTGTCACACATGAACCCCGCCTCAGCAAAGCTCTACTCTGCTGTCGCTATCTTGAATTCTTAATGTTTTTCTTGAGCTTGTGTTTTATAAGTGAACTTTTGGCAATGGAGCACACATGTTTCTTCTTCTTTATTAAATTTTCCACTGACCTTTAAAAATTATATAACACATCCTGATTGGACCAACTGCACGCATGCCTATGGTCATTGATCTCTAGGAGCCATAATTGCCTCCATTTCTTTATCATCATCAGACCAGGCAACCAGCTGAAGTAGCAGCTGGCCATCAACAACTTCAAAGGTTTTGAGGTATGAGATAAGCTTCCAAGGTGGGTGCCAGGATAGTAAGCTACAAGGAAAATATTTTCTTTTTTGTAAACTGTGGTAAACCTGTCTTAAAATTGTAAAACTTTTTCTAAAACTGTGTTGCTAAACACTTATGTTTTTAAAACCAAAGTTGCCAACTAAGGGTCAGTGGGTCAAATTCAGCCTACAATTATGTTTGACCAGCAAACATAATTTGTTTGACCAGCATAGAGATTTACTAAATGTGACTGTGAGTGCTTTTATTATAACTGGGACCCGAATTCCAGGCATCCAATGGCTCAACCATTTAATTGTCTTTGCAAGCCAGTTACACAGATTGATTTACTCTTTTTGGTCTTTGAGAGCGTTAACGGTGGTTCTCAAACTTTAGCATACATCTAAATCACTTATAGGGCTTGTTAAAGCAGATTGCTAACCCCACCCTCAGGGTTTCTGAAACCGTAGGTCTAGGGTAGGACCTGGTAATTTCTAACATATTCCCAGGCGATGCTGGGGCTTCTAATCCGGAAAGCACAGTTTGAGAACCACTGGTGTAAAATAGTAACTGCCGTTCCTGCTACTTGCTCTTAACTATAATAAACTTCACTTACTCAGTTATGACTGAGATTATGTAAATAAAGCACATATACTTTAATTATTCAAGCTAACTGAATAAAAAGCATAGCTGTGACAGCATACATTAGCTGAAGCAATTAGCGAGTTTGCCAATTTTTTATCTCCTAAAGGGAAAACTATCTTGCTGTTCACTAGTCATATCACAATCCCATTTCAGCGTTCTCCATATTTTTACCAACGTGCTTTGCTTTTTCCCCAAATAGTTAAACAACTTTAAAGTAATCCAATTTAAAATGTTGTAGAATTTTGTCACCCTCTGTAAATATCAAAAGCAATGAGGTAATGGAATAAGATGGTTGGGACTGCTGATGATCGATTCACAGTGGACAGGCTCTTATTCGACTGTCTAGGAGCTGTAAGTGCCCTGAGACAACAATGCCAAGATTGTCCTAGATATTTAAGAAACTGGTAATATCCTTCAGATAGATGCAGCTCTAAGCTGGAAGCCCTGTGGCTCAAAACATTCTAATGGAATAGAGAGTTCATACTGGAGTCATTTTCCTCCTCAGTCTCCTCTTTGAGACTTAGAGGGTCAAGTCACTCAAACAAGGTTGCTCCGTGACCATAATCAGCCATCAGCTTCAACCCATACCTTTTAGAGGATATGTGATATGGCAGTGTGGTGACTAAACTGGTTTTTCCAAAGCTAGTACGTTCCAAAATCCCTCTTTATGTCTGCTTTCCATTTGTTTAATAACTTTGCTTGGGTAATGGAATGGGAGATGACTGAAAAAATATTAGCATCTAAATTTTACCTTTTTGTTTCCATTGTTTTTCTTTGTGTGTGTGTGGAGTAAAGGGGAATTATTAGCATGCTTTTATTTGAAGCACCAGTGGAATTTTCTCTAAGACTTGTTTTTAATGGGTTTATTAATTTGACTTATTCTTTTAACCATCATCAGGCATAACTACAGTTCATTTAGTTTTATATTCAGATCATCCATCTTCCATAATAAAGGGAGATTTTGAGAATGTGAATAAATTACATCCACAGTCCTGTAATTATGTGCATGTCCCTTTAACCCTCTAGACTACAAATCACTTGAGCTGGGGACTGTGTCTCATTCATCTTTGTCCCATGCAGCAATAAACAAAAAGTTGCTATGTATTATGGGTAGATATTCAATACAAGTGGATTAAATAGAAATGACTTTCCCAATCCCCCACTCCACCCACCCCCACACATACACACGACTTTTTGCTTTAGTTTCTCATTTATGAAGAAGGGATAATAGTTTCTATCTGACAGGTTTCTCAAAAGGACTGAATAAAATACTGTATGTAAGCACTTAGCTCCATGCCATATAATAAATGAGCATTTGATTCATGTTTGTTTAAAATTATTAATAGCTACTTTTACAGCCTTCCTGATTATTATCAGTATTAATGGTTTCAAGCTCTCCTATGGTAAATGCTTTAATGAAAGGGTCATTTTACCGATCAAATTGGACTGAATTATCTTCCATCTTTCTTCTGCTCAACGTTTTGTTAATTCTTTCATATTCATGTAACTCAGATTGACTTTAAATTCTGACATCAACAAAACAGTGTAATCTACAGTACAGCCTCAAGGCTGGGGGATATAAAATTACAATAGAGCAAAAGGATAGTTGAAAAATAGAACATTCCCTCTTCTTGAAAGAAAATTTCCTCTCTGAGGTAAAGGGGGATGCATGTCCCCGGCGGTGTCTGGACTAAGCCTGTACTGTAGCCTGAAAGAGGATCATCTGTTGTCCGAAGTCATATTTCAGTCACTTAGTAATTTGTGCTCATCCTTACTGCATATCATATTAATATGTGATACTTCATTAAGTTTCCTTTTTCTCCGAGGGTTTAGTCAAAAGATAATGCTGGAACAGGAATCAGAAGACCTAGACTATTTTCTGCTCTCTCCCTTTTTAATGAACAAATCATTTAGCTTTTTCTGGATACGAATCACCTCACCTGCAAAGTAATTTCTATCACAGACATAATGTTGGCCACAGGGACTGGTACACTTTCTTCCTAAGAGTGCCCAAAAGGCTGCCCAGGTTGTGCACTGTACAAGTCAGGGGTGCAATTCATGGAGATCTACAACACGGCTATTTCTTCCACCCCTTTTCATCCAGGAAGGACTGAGTTAAGCAAACAGATGTGGGAGCCTTTGGTAGTCATGCTGTCCTTTCCCTGACATGAAGAAGGATGGCTTATTACATCAATTATTTGTGCACAGTACCAAAAACAACCAAGAGAACAAGGAAGACATTAGCCATATTTAATCAATTTACTTCTGTTCTCACCACTTAATCTTTAAATGGGCTGGCGTTGGGGGATTCCTTAGAATCGAGGACTTACACGTAGCCATAAAGACTGTTTACTACAAGATTCTAAAACTAAAAATATTATCAAAAAGCTCATTCATTTAAACACAGTAAAATGAATGAGCTTTTTTTTTTTAATTTTTTTTTTAAATGAATGAGCTTTTTTTTTTTTTTGCAGAAGGAGTGTAATCAGTCACCTTTACATGCAAATACATCAGGCAGATCCAAGAAAGCCATCTCTGTGTGTTAGCTACTTCACATATAGAGAATGTGGGGCTGTCCAAACCTGCACAGCTGTTAGCAATAAGGGGCTGTCTATGGAATTCAGGACTGAGGCCAGATTTGCCTTTGTAGCACATCTTTTTTTTAAGCACACAATTCCATATTTCACTTCTCGACTTGATTTCATGGAACTCAGACATTGCTACAGAAAAAAAGCATCATAAACTCTTGCTATTCATTGGAATGGTGCCAATGGAAAATTAATGGACTTTTTTGTAATTATGGAATTGTCTCAATTGATTAATTATTGGGTGCTCTGGGATTTCATACAAAAAGACCCATATGGCTATAGAATCCTAAAATTGGTAAAAGCCTTAGACATCATTTCATCTGTATTTGACCCAGTGTAAGCCTACTCCCAGCTTCTCTTGCCCTGCTTCTGGCCCCTGCCATGGCCAAGACATCCATTATCACCATCCATCTTCTAATTCTGTACCGGACTCTGCCTCCCCAGGAGTGAGGCTGCTCTTCAATATGGTCCACGCTGTTCCTGATGATGTGGGAGCTGCATCGATGCTGGGACCCCAGTCTGACCCCACTGCACCACATTGGCTGTGCTTCTTCTATTCATTTCTAGGGTCAGAAGAATCCCTGGGCTGTGAGATCTGACTTCCCTAGTGGCAGCTCTGAGGGACTGGGGTTGAGAAACTAAAAGTATGAGTGATATTAGTGCCCCTTGGTGTAAATTTTCACTAGTCAGAGACAAAAAACTGGAAGGATCCAGCCAATGTGTTCTCCTCCCTTTTTTTTTTTTTTTTTTTTTACCAAATAGAGTATTCTGAAAACTAAAGATATGATCTCTCTAGAGATGCTCCTCATGTCTAAGCCACAGACTGTGTTTCTCTTTTAAAGGTGTGGCCAGTTGAGCAACTTATCACCTTTCATATATTTCCTTCCTTTTCTGCCTTGTCCTTCTTCATCCCTTACTCTTGTGGCTCTGACATGGCACCTCCCACCCCTCATCCCCAACCCCAAAGCATTAGTGTGTAATCTTCACATTAGGCTCTGTTTTTGGAAGCTGGGTTCAGCCATGTTTTAAACTCCTTGTCCATGGGTGACGAAATGGAAACTCAGAGCAATTAAATTAATTTCCCATGGTCAAAGAGTGCAAAGCACATTTTTTAGAAGTTCATTTCCTTTGCTCTCCTTATCAAATATCGATGATGGTAAAACTAACCTGATATCTACATCCAACTTAAGCAATCCTCCAGCCCCGCTGCCTTCCGAACCCTTACGACTCAGGCAGATCATTCTCCCTGTTACATAAAACACATACTTTTTGATTTTGCTGCTATTTGCATATTTTCATCTCATAATTTCAAATGGAACATGCTTTATTTCCTTGTGAGCTAGTCAGTTCCCTGAGAGCAAGAGGCTCATTTGAATTTTATTTTTCCCTAGAATTCTGCATACAGCAAGGACTTTCTGTGAGGTTTACGAAGAGCTCTATTACAGCTAAAGAAGAATGCTTCTTCTTCCTCTCAGGGACTTTTACAATCGCAGCCAGACTCCTGAGAAACCCTCCACCACAACCTGTTAAAAACACCACTGGCAAATTTTTCTTGTAATCCTGGATGCCCTGCTTGCCCTCCTTAGGGACTACATTAACTCCCTACCCCATTATTCCCCCTACTCCATGCTCATCACAACCAGAACAATAGCTACTACCACAATTTAATTAATTAGTATCCCAAATCAAAGCTTCTGTCAGATGTGGTATCCTTATTAAAGCAGATTAACACAGCTTCTGGTGTGGCTATTGATATGGTGAATGCATTCTTTTTCAAAGTCATTGGAAAGTGAGATTAGAAACAATTCACAAGTAATAATTAATGGTGTTTATCCATTGTCTTGCTCCAGTGCTATGTTAAGGCTCCTACTCTTGGTCACAATATAGAGTCCGAAGGGCCTTGGTCCATCTGGATATTCTGCAGAACCCTCATTAGTCCACAGTGTTGATGATGTCATGTTGATTGGAACTGAGAGCAAGTAATACCAATTCTGGAGGCTTCGGTAGGAAATACACACTCCAGAGGATGGAAAATGAACTCTAAAACATTCAGGAGCCTACTACATCGGTGTTATTTTAAAGACTCCAGTTGTCTGGGGCAACATGTGATACCTCTTCCAAAGTCAAGGACAAGTTATTGAACTTTGCATCTCCTTCAACTAAAACTGAAGCACTTGCCAAGCGGCTTTGTGACCAGAAGTACCCAAGAGGAGCTAGATACTTTCAGAGTCCTCACGTCATGAGTTTGGGTGACATAGAGAGCTGATGATTATTGGTGATTATTTGTTGGTAATTTTTAAAAAGAAAAAAACACACAGAGAACTAGAAATGAGAATTTTTGTATCTTTTCCTCTTCATATTTTGGAAAAAAATAAGACTTCTTATACATATTTGATATTTGAAGCTCTAGTGAGAGATATGAAGCAACTAGATCTTTTATTTTTTAAAGTATAGTGTTCTAAAATAACTGGACATCCCTTCTACGCTGTTGGTGGGAATGTACATTGGTGTAGTCACTATGGAGAACAGTATGGAAGTTCCTTAAAAACCTAAAAATAGAGCTACCATATGATCCAGAAATCACACTCCTGAGTATATATTTGGAAAAGATGAAAACTCTAATTCAAAAAGATACATGCATCCCAATGTTCATAGCAGCTCTATTTACAATAGCCAAGACATGAAAACAATCTAAATGTCCACTGACAGATGAGTGGATAAAGAAGATGTGGTTTATATACAAAATGGAATATTACTCAGCCATAAAAAATGAAATAATGCCATTTGCAACAACAGAGATGGACCTAGCAATTATCATATTAAGTAAAGTAAGCCAGACAGAGAAAGAAAAATATCATATGATATCACTTATCTATGGAATCTAAAAAATGATACTTATTTACAAAACAGATGTAGACTCAGAGACATAGAAAACAAATTTATAGTTACAAAGGGAAAGCTGGGGGATGGGAGGATTAGGAGTTTGGGATTAACAGATACACACTACTATACATAAAATAGAATAGAATAGAATAGAATAAAATAAAATAAAATGACATTATTGGAAACCACTCATTATCCACACTATTACACTCCATTCTTACTCTGTAAAACTTGTCTCCAAGGCAAAAAGGATAACTTCAAAGTGGTCTTCAACTTATTTTCAGTTATTTCGCCCAAGGAAATCTAGACTAAGTGATGTAAGCATTTGTCAATCCAAGGAAGATGACAAATAATATGAACCCCCTCTGAAAACAGTTTGGATCCAGATAGGATATTTAAAATGAGTTTGTTCTCCCTTCCCGATAGGGAAGATCCAGTAAGTAAGAATAACGGTTCATATGAAAAAAAGTGATTCATTATGATACTTTTCCCCAAGGCACAATATCGAAAACTATCTTTGGTCCCTAAATATGGGTTTTGAAGGTATTGGAGGGGGCTGGAGTTCTCTAGGAGGAGCGTTGACTTGCATGAACAAGTGCATGAACAACAATATCAGACATCACATCTGTCTGATATTCAGCAAAACTAATGTTTTCATGATCTATGAGCTGTATGCCTGTACATTCTTAACAAGTAGTCAATGTCTTTCATTTAATAATTCGGGAGTGAATAGTGGAGGTTTTTGCATATATAACCTTACTTCAGGTTGTTTGAGAGGCACCTCGGGGCTCCTAAGGAGGACAAACAATTGAATGAATGTGCCATGAAAACTGAAGACTATTGAGTAACAAATGTGAAACTGCAAGTTGTGTTGGTAATTAAATTGTATTGTGTGACGATCACAAATGCATTTCTTGTTAATATTCAGTCCACTGAGCTCTGTTTAATTAATTTATTCTGTTTAAAATGGAGAAAAGCAAATGAAAGTAGTAAATAGACCATCAAAAACTAAAAATGCCTCTAATTGTTAGCTATTTAATTTGCTAATCAGATCACATAGTTAATTTATTTTTTTAAAAAAGAAACAATTGAAATTGTGCACTGTTCTTCAATAAAATAGCCCATTTATTTATTTACTTACTCACTTTTAAAGAAACTGCTTTGGATTTAATTGACTCTACCACTGAGATAGAAAACAACCAAAACTCTAAGAGTACATAACACTAATCAGTCAGAACACTTTCTGGAACAGGATAATTCCCATTCCTTCACAGCTAATTATACATGATTCAATATATCTATTTTAAATGATGTTTCCTGATAAAAATATTTATTATATCATGTGTAAATTATGTATTTCACAATATAGTCAAATTATTTTATAGTCTGTATCAGGAATTAGCAAACTATGTCTCATGAACTGGTCAATTCTCTTTTGTAAATAAAGTTTTATTGGAACATTGCCACTTTCATTTGTTTACCTACTGCTGATGGCTACTTTCCTTTCATGCTACAACAGCATAGTTGATTAATTGCAACCAATACCTTATGACCCACAAAGCCTAAAATATTTACCATCTGTCCCTTTACAGAAAAATCTTGCAGACCCCTATACTAGCACATAAAATAAAGTAATATATGGCATGTTTTATTACTTACATTGTATACATAACTGCATCGTATTTTAAATTAGCAAGTAGCACCTGCTTTAGAAATCTCACTCTATCCTCATAATAGATACAGAAACGTTTCCTGTTTTCACTTAAAGCATCTGTAGAAAGTAGGAAACAAAGAGTATGTTTGTTTTTTTCTTTCTTTCCTTCTTTCTTTTCTTCTTTCTTTCTTTCTTTTCTTTTTCTTTTCTTTCTTTCTTTTCTTTCTCTTTCTTTCTTTCTCTTTCTTTCTTTCTTTCTTTCTCTCTTTCTTTCTTTCTCTCTCCCCCTCCCTCCCTCCCTCTCTCCCTCCCTCTCTCTCTCTCTCCCTTTCTTTCTTTCTTTTTTTCTTTCTCTCTTTCTCTCTCTCTTTGGTCAGTGTCTCTTTAGCAACTCTGGAGAAGATTCTAATAATAGTCAAGATCACCCAGTTCCTGCTGCTGAGTTGAGATCTGCTCCACCAGTTCCTGAGAAGTGTCCAGAAGGATTTCAAAGGAGGCTCTATCTGGTGATGCAGAATCTTCATGCTGTGACCTTGAAACTGCTCTCAGGATAAACTTCAAAGGAGATTAACACAAATAGTTTCCATACTTTAAAATGAAGTGAAAACTTGACCCATTAAAATAATTTACCTAAATTATTTGAAATAAATATATCTGTATTTATTAATGCTATAATATAAATATATACGATAAATTATATAATATTTAATTTATATAATTATGAATTATAAAAATAGTTATTTTTATTTTAATGAACAAAGAAGGCATTTCTCCTAGAAAATGATCATTTAGCACTTTTAGGCTATGACAACATGTTAGAAACACAACCCGAAGAAACTGTGTCTATGAGTGTGTATGTGTGTTTTTCTTTTTTTTCTTTCCTTCTCTTTGGCTCTAAGCATAAACTAGAGCCTTTGCATGGGGGTAAAACTTTTAAAAAGTCAATTGGCTAGTATAAGTTGTGGGTGTTGGAAAACTTGATCTTGACATAGAGGGTTGCTTGGGAAGGAAGAGGATCACGTGGGGGGCCATTTTAAGAGGTGGTAAAATGGTTTCAGAGTTAATTCCAGGAACAGTCAGAACTGGGTAGGTCAACCAGTTTTGCGGGTGGGTCATTATACACAGGAATTCAGTCAGTATGCATGAGGTCAGGATTCTGGGAGGTCTGTCCATGCAGGAAAAAGAAGCCAGCAAGTAGGTTTGAATAGGCAGGATCTAGGTCCCTGGGTGGTAGATGGAAAGAAGAGCAAAATTATATACTTAGGCATTGGTTTTCCCATCACATGAATCGGGCCTCAGTGCAGGAATCCAGTCTACAGAGGAAACGGGGTACTACTGAGTGGAGTGACAACCTTTTGGATTCCAGAAGGAACATCAAGACATTTGCTCTGAACCATCAGGAAGTTAACAAATGATGGTAAATTGAGGACTGACCCCAGGAAGAGATACCTCGAGCCTGAAGGACAGATATATTTGAGGGAAACTGTGCCTGTTTCTAGGTCCTATAACTATTTGAACTTCTATGCCTCTTGGAGGATATGATGAGATGCTTCTCCCAGGATAGAGCTTACAGTTGTGGCTGGTCTAAGCTTTGGAGTTGGCCAGAAGACAGAAAACAAGGCAGGGTCTGATATATTCTCTGGAGCTTCCTTTGGAGCCATCAAACCCATCCAAATTATACAACCTAAGCCATTCAACCTGGGAATGGAAGAAGAGTAGGGAGAGTTTGCTGACAAATTTTAAAATATACTTATTGAACCAAGATGTAGTAGCCAAAAGATCCTATCATGAGATTTTCTTTTGGGGGGCGGGGAAGGGGGTCATTCTCAGATCAGAGTCAGGTATCGTGCAACTCACATAATGACTTTGATTTGGCTATCTGATTCATATCTCCTGTGTTTTAGCTGTCAATTCCTGATTACTGCATCTATTTCATACAAGATGCTGATTTCAGAGTTTTTCATACTAGCATAATGACCCTTGTTTTTGCCCAGGAATTGACAGTTCTTGACCTGTGGTGTACTCTGCCTCCAATGAATCTGATTTAGTGACTCAGCAGGAAAAGCTCAAATCCCTTCCACATGCCAAATTGATGATCTTGCTATTTTCCACACTAGTTCTTTCTAGTGAGTGAACTTTTCCAAAATCTATCTAGCTGCATTGTTGCCTGATAGCACAACTGGATTGTTGCCTGATAGCTTGTCAATGCCACTTTACACAGGGGACTCTCTCAGAGTAAGTTTTTCAAGAATATTTGTCTATTGAATTATGACAATCAAAGGTTTTTAGTAATTATTAGATTAACTTGTATCATTATGGGAAATCTCCAGAGAATTTCATGAACCCTAGCTTTCAAATCTCAAGTTTAAATGAGTGTGTGTACATTTATATACACAAGCTTCAGAGAATTTACATGTCTACCACTGGTTCTCTAACATTTAAAATGGATATCTAGAGGATGGAAACTCAATTATGAATAATTAAAATGAGAAATTAGTAAGGGTGATATTAGTATTGAACCCATGCTTCAAATTCAAAGGAAAGCTGTTTAACATCTTAGTTTTATATCACTTTTCATAGTCTTAATTGAGAGAGACATACATTTTTTTTTTAATGCTAGGGAAACATAAGGTTGATTTATTTTAGGTTTATGTCTAGTTTGTCAAAACATAAGCTAAATAATTCTACCTATTTCAATTATGCACAAAATCATATTGTTTTTGAGAATAAAGATTGACATGTGAAGAACCACAGGGAAATTAGAGATAATGTGGAATATAATTTAGTAGCAAATCAATTGGCCATTACTAGAGAAAATTTTAAAAGCTGATAGGTTGCAAAGATACATAAGAAAGGAAGTCAGGGATTTCCCTGGTGGTCCAGCAATTAAGAATCCGTGCTAAAGAAAAAAAAAAAAAAGAATCCGTGCTCCCAATGCAGCGGGCCCAGGGTTAGATCCCTGGTCAGGGAGCTAGATCCTGAATGCCACAAATAAGAGCCTGCATGCCACAACAAAAATAAAAAAGATCCCGCAGGAGGCAACGAAGATCCCGCTTGCAACAACTAAGACCCCGCGCAGCCAAATTAATTAATTAATTAATTAATATTTAAAAAGAAAAGAAGGAAAGTCAGATTACGTGGTTCTTCCCAGCATTATAGACATTGAAAGATATTTTTCAAAGCCCAAATTAAAAAAACAAGTCATTGAAATTGAGAAAAGAGAGATAAAAATAAAGTGGAGGGAAAAAACTTTGGGTTTGACCATAGTAAGAGTCTGCATCTAAACTTTGCAGCAGCATAAACTAAATTTGACCTAAAAATCCAGATTTTTTAGGTTTTTGGTAATTCTAATTTACCAATTATTGTGTAAGGACACATTCAATACACAATGGATTAATGACTAATTTATAGACCTTAGCTGTGTTTTGCAATGTGTGCTTTGCAGCCAACTGGTAGTTCCTGGGATGATTTCAGATGGTAAATTAATGAACATTAAAAATAATTTCTATTTAGATATTAAATATGAATTTGGAAATGTAACAGGCGCATAATAACCATGATTTAGGTAGTTGCCCAAAGTTTTTGTTGTTGTTGTTTCCGATAAATTATATCAGTTAAAAATGTGAGAATTTTAAAATGAAATATTAAATATATAATAAAATGTGACATACAGATTTGGCAAAATGTGTGAATGTAATGTGAAATTAACTGATGTTTTGGAAACCCTGAAATAGAATCCCAATGAGACTAGACCTTTTCAGGAACTGAAGTGCTCCCATTCACCACTGGGCTACTTTGCTCCTAGTTAAGGTTTTTATGAAGTCAAACGAGATCAGAAAGTTGATTGGTAAGCACAGACTCAACAGCAAAGGTATTTGTCTAGTTTTGATAACTCTATCGGCAAAGTCAAGAAAAATCTGGAATCCACTTTAGAACAATGTAGTCTTGTCATAGCCTATGATATTAGAGATACTGTAGTTATTATTTTTTACAATGTGCAAGAGTTCGCTCTATTATCAAGGGATAGTCTTTATGAATCATTTTGTAAGAGAGCCCAGAGAGGCTCCTAAAATATTAAAATTAACAACCCTGAAGAAAAGAGTGTGTGTCAACTTATAAGGCGGACAAAAGCCCTGGGAAGGCAGGCCTTCCCCTTGAGGGAGGCGGCTGCTGAAAAATGTCACCCCAGCAGGAAATACCAGATTCTAGTCAATGGAGAGGTGCTTTTGTTGAGTTTGAAATAAAGTTCCACTCAATTTCTGCCCTTATCTCTTAACCCTCTGTTTCTAATCTGTAAAGTAACTTACAGAATTGCTGAGAAGAGTAAGCAAAATGATGCCACATGGCGAGCATGCAATAATAATATTATGATTTTTTTTGCCCTGAGAAGCTGGTCGTGGTTTTTTCTTTCTTTCTTTCTTTCTTTTTTTTTTTGTGAGAATGGTGATTGTGAAATTGAAGAAACCATATTATTTGGAGGGACATGAGGGGAGTATGGGCAGTCTTAAGTATAGACCTGAAATCACTCAGAGGGAAAACTTTCTTTCCAACCCGAAGCTCTGTCAGTACTGGCTACTGGGGTGGCAGCAGCAGCGGTGGTAATAAAACAAGCCATGGAAGCAACAAGGTTGACCTGGCAGCATCAGTGGGGAGTTGACAGCAGCGTGAGTGAAAGAACACTTTGAACTTCCGGGGAGTATCTGGGGAAAGAAACGATAAGCAATGTTAAGTTCCAACACAAGGAGGGTCTTGGGAACAGAGGGACATGGTGGTAAAATGATGGATTCTGAACTTAAATAAGTTCAGTACCAGTTATGTGCCTTTAGAAAAATTATTGATCCTCCTAAGGTCTGTTCTTTCATCTGTAGTAAGGATGATTACTGAGCTAGGCATTGATACCTAGCTCAGAGCACTGCTGGGAGAATTTAAGGAGAAATCTAGGTAAAGTGCCGAACACAGCAAAAGCACTCTGTAAAAACTGGCTCCCAAGGAAAAACAAAACAACAACAACAGAAAAGACAAAACAAAGGACTAATATCTCCCATGTTGTAGTGTTGAGAAACAAAAGAATGGATTTTTATAACTGAAGACACTTATCCTGAGCCTTGACACCATGCACACAGTGAATCTATGATCACATATGATATGTGTGTGTGTGTTTCTTTTTTTTATACTGCAGTGATACGTTTCATACTAAACCTTTTGATTTGGGCACTTACTAAGAAAGCTAAAACACCAGGTACTTCTTGTACACATTTAAGATAATTACATTTTCATTTTCAGAGTATCTTTTGTCAGAATGCCAGTGAGTCCCATCTCTGGACATACTTTTGGAATAAAGATGAGCAGTGTTTCTTGTCAACATTTAAAATACGGTGTCCTTTATTTCCTGGGAATTAGTGACAAGCTACTATCTTTGAAAATACCCGCCCTAGCCTATAGGAGAAAATGTGCCGTAGAAATGGGAAAGCACCAAAGTAAGGAGAGTAAGTACCAGTAGCTTTAAAAAGTCGTAGCCTGAAGTTATGTGGCCCTAGGGAGACCCCCCTGGAAAATTGCTGAGCAGACCAAAGTCTTCACTTGGAGCAGGATACCAAGGCTCCCTAAGGGTTTGATTGCAGAGATTAATGGAATGTACCTCCCTTCACAGGAAGGGAGGATATGCCTGTCTTCCTATCCTGGGGTCCTCAGAAGACAAAGAAATAACATTGAAATGTTGACACATCAGGCTTGGATACACTAATATTGCTCTTTTTCTGTTTCTGTTTCTAGAAATTGAGTATTTAGTGATGGGTATCCCCAATGCAAAAGTTAATCCTTAGACTATGAATGAGAAATTTGCCTTCAACAGTGCAAAGCCATACAGAAAAAGGAGTATTAAGTTTACTACAAGAGGGCTGTTACTTAAATGTATCATTGCTTTTGTGCATGCAACACAGGAAATAGTTATGAAGATTGAAGAACCAAACATGGGCCCTTTTTGTTTGCATTTGTCAGATCTGCTGCCTCTCTGAACTCACTAGGCAGAAATACCCCTTTAAACGTTGAGGGGATGAAGAGGGAGTGCTTTCTAGTTCTGATTATTATCTCATCGATTTCATGAGGGATTAAATGAAAGGTAATGCCAGGCCTAAATACCCCACATATAACTCATCAGTCTCTCCAAAAAAGACATTTATAACTGAGAGAGAGAGAGAGGGAGAGAGGGTGGGAGAGAGAAAGAGAGAGAGAAAGAAAGAAAAAAATACCTATTTGAATCCTGAAAAGGGAGAGATTAATACTATCTGAAAAGGTGTGAATTGACTTCCCGAAGTTGGCCTGGTTGAGAGTGGAGTCTGGCTTCAGATGGCCTCTGTTCAAATCAGACTCTACTAGTGCAGACTTTGTCAAATTAGCATTTGGTACGTCAACTTTTTCACTGCTCAGAAAGCAGTAATAGGGCTTCCCTGGTGGCACAGTGGTTGAGAATCTGCCTGCTAATGCAGGGGACACGGGTTCGAGCCCTGGTCTGGGAAGATCCCACATGCCGCGGAGCAGCTGGGCCCGTGAGCCACAATTACTGAGCCTGCGCGTCTGGAGCCTGTGCTCCGCAACAAGAGAGGCCACGATAGTGAGAGGCCCGCGCACCGCGATGAAGAGTGGCCCCCGCTTGCTGCAACTAGAGAAACGAAGACCCAACACAGCCAAAAATAAATAAATTTAAAAAAAAAGAAAATAAAAACCGCAAATGAGTTTAAAAAAAAAAAAAAAAAAGCAGTAATAATAGAACCTACCTCATGCGTTGGAGATATTAAATAAATTACTAAATGGAAAGCACTTAAAATACTACATGGCGTTCAGTCAACTCTACATGAATGCTAGTTGTCATTATTGTGGAAAAATATGCATGTAAGTTAGGCATTTGTGCTCATGTTTCCCTTGTATGTTCTACCATGAACTTGCTTCCTGACACTATAATTCTAAGATTACAGCATGAACTATCATGTCCTTCCCATCTTGTATACATTTGTAAAGATGCATATTAGTCTTGGCTCCCAGCCATAGCATCTGACTCTCATGGTTAAGGAAACTGAGATGTCATTTTGAGGAGATGGATTTATTTTTTAAGTCTTCATGAATTAGGCATATAAGAACTAGTGACTTCTGAATCAAATTATGAAAGTTAATGTTTGGAATAAAAATAGCTAAAGATGTTTAAATATGGACATTTCTGAGGTAATCCTTTTAACTGTGTCCTTTACCTAAAGTAACGGAATGAAATGTTGAGACTAATTTAATTTTGATAGCCTGAATTTCTGTACTGTTTTAAATATAGTTTAATCATAGCTTGGTAGGGACATCTGCGGTGTAATGGAAAGTTGATTGGATTTGGAATTAGAATAATGCTTTCCAAACTCTTGTTTGTAGGAAACAGGTTCTGTCAGATGTTTACAAGTGTTCTGTGAAGAGATTTCTTTGGCCAAATAAGTGGGAAAATGCTGAACTAGCAGATCTGAGTTCAGAATCCAGCTCTTCTATTTATATAAGATACATACTTTAGAAGTCACAAGTTTTCTGAACTCCACTTGTAAGAAACCAACAGTGCTATCTCACAAGTTTTGTTTTCTTGTTAGAACAAATAAAATAATTTTACATGAAAAGATCCAAGAAATGCATTCTTGGTGTATGCTGATGAACTCAGCTTTAGAGTTTACAAGTGGGCCTGAAATTGAACTTTTTTTTAAATGTGTTTGACATTCAAATTAAGAGACAAAGTAACTCCCATTGGAAATGGAAAAAATCCTTTGCTTATTCAGAAAAATACTATCTGCAATTTCAGACTTAGATATGAATAAAGAAATCGATACTATTGATGATTTTTAAAATATTGTTTGCTGCACAGCTATGTTTTCTCTTTGAGGCTTTTTTCTATATAATATTTCTTTAATATGTTTCATCATTGGGGAAAACAAAAAAGAAGTGTGGAGAAAGAATCAACAGCAGAATGGGAGTTGAAGAGGAAGCAGAAAAACTTTAAAACTTTACCATGCTAAACCCATCAGTTAAAATGGATGCAATTATAAAAATAGTTTAGTGTATATATGTTTAGAAAACCTATGAAAAATAATAGTTGGAAAACTTATGGTTCCAAAAGAAAAACACAGACACTAACATATATTAGAAAGAAAGTGGAACAATCGGAAATGTTACACACTGTTGGTGGGAATGTAAAATGTACAGTCAGGCACATGGAAAATGATTTGGGAGTATCTACTAAAGCTGGACATAGACGTACCCGATGACTTATAATTCCAGAAATACCTGTTTGCCAAAATACATGTACTAGGATCTCAATAGCAGCGCTGTTTGAAATAGTCCCAAAGCAGAAACTGTCCAAATGACCATCAACAGTAGAATGGACAAGTAAGCAGTGGGCTATTCACACAACTGAATCTACAGAGCAAGAGAATGAACCACCTAGAACGTAAGCAGAAATACAAAAATGTATTTCACAAACAAATTTGGGTGACAGAATCCAGACATGAAAAGTACATACTGAATGATTTTACTTTTGTCAAACAGGCAAAAACTACCTATGTTAGAAGTTAGGATAATGATTACCTTGGAGAGGCAGTGACTGGAACAGGATTCAACAGGCCTGCTCAGGACTTGGACTGGTTCAATTTCTTGATCTGGTACTGGTTTCATGGATGTGGTCAGTTTGTAAAAATGTATTGAGCTTTATACTTAGGCCGTGCATACCTTTCTGTGGTCTATTTTACTTCAGTAAAAAGGTAAACAAGAACATGTACATGTTTTAAAATTTTTGATTAAAATTAAAAAAAAATATAGCCCCCAAAGAGACCCAATCCAACTTCAAAACTGAGAATTACCTCTAGGTGTTATATGAAATGCCCATTGACAGGTTTCTGCTTTATATAAGATGCTCATTTTTTTTTCTTTTTATGCACAATGTTAGTGTTGACCCACTAGAGAATAATGTTCTTTATTTGTTATTGGCTAATGAACCCTTCTATCTTTAAGTTGTTTCAAGGACACTTCAAATACCAACTAATAAGAGCCTTAAGACCAGGTTGTATAAAACACCATTTTTAGGGCAAGTAGCTGTCCTTGCTCTGTGACTTAGCCCAGCCTATCCTATCTCTGGTCACTACAAAACACAAAGAATGAACAAAGAGAACAATTATTACTCTATCAAATATAGTTAAGTCAAATCCAGAGAGTTTCACTATACAAATAACCATGAATCTTTGCAGTTGGTGCTGACAAGAGACTTTAGCAAGTAGAAAAGGCATTCTGAAAATTCATATTATGGCTATTTTGCAGTGAAATCTCAAGAAGAACTTAGCAATCAATAAAATTATTCTGCAAACTGAAAATAATCAGTACCTGGGCATCAGTTATGTATTTGAATAAAATTATGAAGTTTATGAGCATTTTTCTAACATATATATGCTTCTGGCCTCCTATTCTAAAATGTTGGGGCTTTTCCAATATTACTTCTCTTTATTGTCTATTTTAATTTCTCACGGCTCACTTAGATAATATAGACTTACAACATTAAAGTAGGTAGGATATGATAGTAGCACTGAGATCATTAACATGTATATTCCCAGAAATTTACAAGTAAGGAATTGAATAAATGAGCAAAGAGCTGACCAGGATTTCAAAGATTCGTTTTCCAGTTTTACCGTCTTTCAGGAAAATGAGAGTGATTGCTTTTTCTTCAGTAGTGGCACACGCTGGCTGCTAAATTAAGTTTAAATACATTAAAATGTTGCTAATTCTGAAAGTGTCTAAGGAAACTTTAAAATATTAAGAAATGAATAGATTACCACATGAAGAAAAATAAATTTATAGCAGCATCCTTGTAACATGCAAGATTAAACTGTTTATGTCTGATACTTTAGACTCTCCAATCAGTGATTTCTAAAGTTTAAGATCATGAAAAGACTTTTTTGAAATACAAAGTGCCATAAATTTTCCTTCAGTTCATGATGGTGCCATGGCATGTCTTTACATTTAGGGTTATTTTTGAAATAAAAATTGAGTCAATGAAAATACGTAAAAGAGAAGACAGTGAAAAACTTTTAAAAAATATGAGAACAAGTAACTTGGCTCACAGCATGATTTAGATAAGAGAGCATCTCTTAAGCCATCAGTGGATAAATATTCCATGTTCAATTATACTCTCAGTAGCAGGTTATTGTTATTAAATTATACTTTGAGTAGTTAGTTATGCCAGTTTTACTTCATTGCATCTCCTCATTAAAGTGATGCTTTTTCTGGTGAGGCTGCTGCTAAGTAACAAAGTAACAAAACAAAAAATTTATGTTAGAACCAGTACAAGATAAACCAACAAATCATTTTCATTGTTCATTGATGAATTCTACCTACTGGTCTCAAAATATTACAAGGCTCCACATTCTCTTCCTATAATGACTTATGGTAAATATAAATAAATGACGTGTGTGTGTGTGTGTGTGTGTGTGTGTGTGTTTAAATTTTTATTGGAGTATAGTTGATTTACAATGCTGTGTTAGTTTCTGCTGTACAGCAAAGTGAATCAGTTACACGTATATCCACTTTTTTTTAGATTCTTTTCCCATACAGGTTACTATAGAGCATTGAGTAGAGTTCCCTGGGCTATACAGTAGGTCCTTATTAATTATCTATTTTATATATAGTACAGTGTGTATATCATACTGAGTGGGGTGGGTTGGACGAGAAAGACAAATACATGATTTTGTTTATATGTGGAATCTAAAAAGGCGGTACAGGTGAACTTGTTTGCAAAATAAATGAGTTTTAACAGTGAATTACTCAGTGACTCACAGTCAAGGTGATGTATAGTAAGTATACATTAACACATTCCTCAATGGTTAAGTCATAGAAATATGGATTTGACAATTAACCAACAAACTGAGGAATAATATGCTAGAATAACAAGTGTTGATTCTCTGTACCATTTGGGCATATAACACCCTTCCTATTTCATTTATTTTAGAGAACTTGCCTATTACTGAATCCAAAATATTTCCTTAAATCAAAGTCATTTCTTTTTAGATTATTTAATATTTAGAATAGATATATTACATTTTTATTAAATTCTCTTTTGACCATTCATAAATGGATAACTTTGGAAGCTTATTTAGAAACTCCATACCCTTTTAAATAGTTTACATAGTAAGTTGGAATAGTAAGTTGCTTATCAAGTTTTTCTGATGTCTTTTAGTTGATAGACTAAATTTTAAGACCTGATTCAGAGGATCCATGTTTTTTATTAAAAAAAAAACAAAAACAAAAAAACTCTTGCTTATCAGGCTTTATCCATTTGAGACTTTGAAAAAATGTAAACATGAAAGAATTTGAAAGGATTTTGATAGATTTTATTCTCCATATTATGTTTCTCAAATGCAGAGTGCATAAATAATTGTAGATACTTTACAAAAAGTGTCATCATGAAAGTATATTATGATTATTACAATAGTAAGCTTATGGTGAAATTGTTATCCAGCATCATAGAGGACTGACTATCCTACATAAGTAAGACTTTGCTATAGCAAAGTTTTCATTTGTCTTTATTCACACTGAATGCCAATTTTTCTATGATGCATTCCATATGCGCTGCTAAAGAGAGGCTTAAAAACTCTCAGGTTGTCATGATGACTCCAGTTATGCATAAGGTCTGGAGCCAAAGATTTTCAGACATGGACTAAATTCTTGAGGTCACCTAATCTAGTTAGCCATTTGATGCCGGTTTCTTATCAGCTGTTTCCTCCCAAATATAAATGAGTAGCCAGACCAAGTATCCTGTGTGATAGGCTTGAATTTCAGATCTGACTCTTTAATTTCCTCTGCTATTTTGGGTAAAGCATGTGGCCTCCCTGCACTTCACATTCCTACGTATAAAATGAAAACAATAGCATTCACTAGCATTGGTATAACAATTCAATACAATATGATATGATGAAGCATAGTAAACAAAGATTCTATTATGTGGAACCTTACAAGAAATGGATGGGAGAAATGTTTTTGCTTGGCTCCCAATATCTGAATAATAGATAAATACAAATATATTTAATATAAAACATAAATTATATGCCAATTGTGACTTGAGGTTTTTAAAATTGCTGCATGTGAATTTGCTTTTAAAAATCACACAGTCTTTTTATATTACTCAAAGCAAATCACTTTTTATTTAGATGAAATTCCCTCTCTGCTATTCTTGGAATTTAGTTTACTGAAACATATCAGAAATACTGCAGGCCTATACTTCAAGTGACATTTTCAAAAGTCGCTTTTATTCTGACAAACAACAACAGTGGGGAGATGATAAAATGGCTTCTGTGTACAGTTAGGGTTACTGTGAGAGACTACTGGCCTGCCTCTGCTCTTACCTTACTTTGAAGTCTTGAAAAGCTACTATATTTCTCTGGGTCTCAGACTCTCCATCTGTGAAATGGGCCAATAATCCAAAAGAATCATATCTGAGCTTATATACATACATGACCTTTACTCAAGTTCAAATAAAAATTTCCAGCATCCTTTTCTGTGGAATTTCTTCAGGAATATGGAAATCTGATATCCAATATTAGAGTTTTCACACTTACAGCACCTGAAGCTATTCATAGAGTAAAAGATGGCAATAAAGGTAAATATTAGGCTTTTGAGAAATGAAATTTATAGATTTTCAATACATTATGATGGCAGACACTGTTAGCTATCAACTCTATAGCATTTTACCACCCTCCTTCTTTCCTTCTTAAAATAAACCCTTAGTTTTATCAGGAATCTGATCTGGTACATATATTTCAGGGAAGTCTGGCTCCTCCATCCTTTGTCAACAATCTTAATTAGTTTATTTAAATAATGGTAACTCTATACCCTCTGACTGGGATTGATTTAGAAAGGTCATTGTGACATAATTCTTGCCAATGACGCACTAGACAATATAAGCTTGGTGATTTCTGGAAAAGATTTCTTCTTTCTTCAAAAGAACTGAGAAAGGAAATTCTCTTTTGGTCATAGGGAATTGTGTAAAGATTTGGAACTGGGCTTGAGGCAGCCATCTTGTCACCATGAGGGTAGTATCAGGTAGGGCCCAGTAAAGAATCAGAAAATACAACGATTATTTTAACATAGAGGATTTAGTGTAAATAATTATTAATCACATATTGGAGAACTGAAAAGGCAAAAAAGAACATAAAAAAAAAAAGAATACTGAGGTATCATGGTTGTGTTCACTATAGGGAAGTATCTGCCACTCTTACAGTTGAGGAAACAGAGGAAAAAGTTGAGAATTATTAAATTTTGGAGCTGGAGGAAGAGGTCCAACAGCTATGATTCTGACTTCTGAGGAGGGAACACTGATTGGCTGGCTCTGAGTCTCAGAGGGTGAAATGAAGCTTGTGGAGGGACTATTGGAGCACGTGCAAACTGCAGTCATCTGGTGGAACTGGACGTAACCACTGGTGCCTGTGGGAAAAGTTACTGTTTGGTTCACCTGACAAGACAGGAAGCTGAGAGGAGTCTGGCTCTTCTCTGCCCCTCTGTCCAGTCTCCCTCTCGCGCCCCCTACTGGCAGAGCCTAACAGAGAGTCACCTGGCTCTGTGAAATGTGCTTTGCAGGACATCAGCCCCAGCGTCACAAGCAGAGTACAAAAGCGTGGCTCTGAAGCTGATAAACAGTTGCCTAATGGCCAGCAAAGGGTACACGTCTGAGGACAAAATCATCATTATGAGGGTAGAAGTGTGTGAAAAGACAACACTGAGCTCCTAAATTAGCCACCTCTGGAAAACCTCAATGTCATGCTTTATGTGTATATCATAAACTCATTATTGTTTAAGCCCATTGAGTTAGAGCTTCTTTTCCTTGTACCTGAAGTATCTAAATTGGCAAATATGCAGTAAATGGTTGATCATAGCAGTAAAAATCAGCATAACAAATGAAGACAAGTCTAAGGTTAAACAATTTTTCAAAATGTCCTTTTCACAGAAGAATTATTTGCAAGAATGTATGTGTAATTATATTCTTCTCAGTGTCATTTTAACAACATAATATGAAAAGTTTTAAAAATTGTTTTCAAAGACTATTTGCATAAAAACGAGACTCGCAGTGTTGAAATTGAGTAGTGTCCCAATTCTCTAAGTAACCTAAATATTCTCTATCTCTTTCAGTTCTCTCTCTCTCTCTCTTTCACACACACACACACACACACACGCACACATACATTAAACCCAGTCATACCTAAAGAAAAACTAGGATGAATCTATACCAACTTTTAAATAAAAATTAACTATGAATGACAGAATTGCAGATGGTTATTTCAATTTTCTCTGGGATTTCCTGAGTTGTCTTTTTCTTTTCCCCTTCAATGACTTTGCATTCTTTTTGTAATTACAAAAATATTTTAAAAATACTTGTTCCTTTAAGTCATTTTTAAAATGGTATCTTCTCATATAGATTTTCCTTGGTATGTTATCTAAGATTGTAATCTAGAGACTTTAAATTTCCCTTTCTCTACTTTATTTTTCATTTTAGCACTTAACACTATCTACCATATTATACATTATATTTATTTAGCACATTTATTTTGTCCCCGTTGTTAATATATATGCTTCATGAGAGCCAGGATTATCTCCTGTTTTGTTCATTGATGTGTCCTTGGCACCTACAATGGTCCTGTACGTACTGTAGCATGAGCTCAATAAATATTTGTTGAAAAAGGAATTAATTTGCTAAATACACATCTGTGATACATGAATAATACTAAGGCTATTTATGCTATAAGCAAGCAAACAGTAAAGGAAATAAAATATCATTCTCATGCATGAGAGATTAAAAGTCAAAACTTTCTAATGAGATTAGGAAAATCAAATAAAATACTATACACAGAGGCTTCTCTCTAGTCAATGTGATAGACATCTAGAAATACCAGTGTCTTTGTTAATGACTCTCTTAGTGTTTTGCTAAAGCTGAGAACCTAAATATTCCTGTGTAATGGTTTGAGGGCAGCCATCCTTGGAGGGAGGCTTAATACTCAGGGTAGAGGGAGGCAAATGATCTTTACAAAGAATAAAAGTTTACTTTTTAATGCTGTGGAAAACCAATTCTAAGAAAGTCAGCTTTTAAGTGTTTGGACAGTTCTTGCACTTCTGGTTATGCTTGTATAGAGACTAAAAGGGTGGTGGCCTTGTAGCTGTTCCTACAAAAAAACTGGCTGGTGCCCCAGCTGCTGTTGAGATCCATTGAAACCTGGCAGGAGAACTAGCTTCAGTTCTTTCATCCCCTTTCTTCTGCTGCTTGTTTGCTTTGGACTTTTGGACCGCTCTCGTTAATGAGTGTTAACAAGGCCTTTTAAAAGGATCAAGTAGTAAGGGGAAAAATAACAAGAGAATGAAGGAGAGAAGTCAAACCAAAAGCAGGAATAGAGTAGAAAGCAAAACAGAAAGGAGCAATTCAAAAAAGTTTCAAGTGATTATATTCAAATATGGAAGCATATCACGATCTGGTTCCTTACCAAACCATGGAAATAGCATCTTCCAAAAATCCATCATTTCCTTTCAACTAAATTTCCCCAGTGTGCAATTTACTGAAAGTGAAGTCACATCAATGTAAACATCATACTAAACCAGATTCAATTACTGAATAGTAGTTTTATCCCAGTTTTTAGGAACATTGAGATGTCTGGACCACCAACATCCTTGTCAATTTTATTTCCTTAAAAATAAACAGTTTTGGTGTCTGAAGCACTTGATATTAGTGACTAAAAAATTAAAAGAAACCAAACACTTGGTTTGTTTTATGTGGATTTCATTTGAATAAACTTATTAAAAAAACACTAAAACTCTTTTAGTTTATTGGAATGCTACTTAGTATCCTGAATACTAATTTACTCAGTGATATTTGAGTGACTTGAAAGAGGTTAAACAACTGTCTAAGTACCTAAATTAAACCTAGAGAAAAATGGGTGCACCAAACACAATTATGATAGTACTAAAAGGTTAATTAGAAAGTCATTTAATTCTAACTTATTGATTCATTCAGGTAAAATGAATGTGATTCACTAGAATAATTTTTATCGAGCACCTCCTATGTGTCAAGCACAGTTCTAGGTACTTGGGATATGCATCAGTCAGCTTTTTGCTAGGGATGTGTTACATAACACACAACCCCTAGTCCCAGTGGGTTACAAGAACATTTAGGTCTTGCTTCTGGATCTGTAGACTGTCTGTAGCTCTGCTGGGCTATGCTGGGCTAGGTTGAGTTTGGATTTAGGCATATGTAGGATTCAGGTCCTCAATGTATATCATTCTAGAAACATACCCAAAAAAGCAGTAGCTACCACAGACATGTTTTTGTCATGGAGGAAAGTCTCCATCTAAAAGTGGCATGCTGTCATTTCTGCCCACATTTCACTCACCAAAACAAGTGACAGAGCCAAGTTCAACATAACTGGGGAAATAAAGTATACTCTTCCTGTAGAGGAGGAGTATTACATAGTTGCTTAAAAATTTAAAAAGAAAAAATATCTGTCAGAAGTATAGAATGAGCAAAAGTGAAAAAGATACCTGCACTCATGGTACTTACATTCTTGTGGGAGATAGATAACAATAAAATGATATAATACAAATACATTAATGTAATTTAGAATATAATGTATTAAATAAAGCAGCATAGCACTCATTGAAAAGGTGAGCTTTGAATAAGGAGTAATGGATTAAGCCATGAGGATATTTAGAAGAAAATTATTGCAGGCTGAGGGACTAGCCTTTGCTAAAGTCCTAAACAGAGAGGGTGCTGGGCATGTCAGAGAAAGAACAAGGAACCGAGTGTCTGGAGTGAGATAGACTAAGGGGAGAGAAGTAGTGGGTGAAATCAGAGATATGATGGGGCGAGGCTCCCTGAGAGACTGATTAGGTAGGTCATTCAAGGCCATAATAAGGCTATCACTCTAATTGTATTATGGATCCATTGAGGCAACGAGTGTAAGTCTGGGGATACCCAATTCAGAGTCACCAGTGTCTAGATGGTTTTTTGTTTTTGTTTTTGTTTTTGTTTTAAGATTTATTTATTTATTGATTGATTGCTATGTTGGGTCTTCATTTCTGTGCTAGGGCTTTCTCTAGTTGCGGCAAGCGGGGGCCACTCTTCATCGCGGTGTGCAGGCCTCTCACTATCTTGGCCTCTCGTTGCGGAGCACAAGCTCCAGACGTGCAGGCTCAGTAGTTGTGGCCCACGGGCCTAGTTGCTCTGCGGCACGTGGGATCCTCCCAGACCAGGGCTCGAACCCATGTTCCCTGCATTAGCAGGCAGATTCCCAACCACTGCGCCACCAGGGAAGCCAGGGTTGCTAACATTTTAAACCTGACTTTGAGCTGATGAATTCCTAAAGACATTTATCTGTTTTCTCGTTTAGGTTCCCAACAACAGAGCAAGCTTACTTCTATATCAGGGAGTCTGTGACTTTGACTTTATTGGGCCATCTCTAGTCGTCAGGAAATTCTGCCTTAGAGTTATCTGATGTTGCTCTCCCTATAATTTCTGGTCTTTTGTTCCAGTCCTGGCCTTAGGAAAGTCACAAGGTAAGTCTCATTATTCTTCCATTTGCCAGTGGTTCAAATATTTGACAGAAGCTCTCTTCTTAACTCCTCCAGACAAAACATTTGAATATCCTTCACTGTATGGTGTAATACGGTTAGTTAAGCCATACACTATCCTGATCACTCTCTTTTGGGTATTTTCTAGTTTGTGGGTTATAACCAAAATGATTTAAAAGAAGGATTTCCCATTATAGAAAACAGTGATCCTAAAGATGCTACCAGAAAACTACTAGAGCTAATCAATGAATTTGGTAAAGTAGCAGGATACAAAATTAATGCACAGAAATCTCTTGCATTCCTATACACTAATGATGAAAAATCTGAAAGTGAAATTAAAAAAACACTCCCGTTTACCATTGCAACAAAAAGAATAAAATATCTAGGAATAAACCTACCTAAGGAGACAAAAGACCTGTATGCAGAAAATTATAGGACACTGATGAAAGAAATTAAAGATGATACAAATAGATGGAGAGATATACCATGTTCTTTGACTGGAAGAATCAACATTGTGAAAATGACTCTACTACACAAAACAATCTACAGATTCAATGCAATCCCTATCAAACTACCACTGGCATTTTTCACAGAACTAGAACAAAAAATTTCACAATTTGTATGGAGACACAAAAGACCCCGAATAGCCAAAGGAATCTTGAGAATGAAAAATGGAGCTGGAGGAATCAGGATCCCTGACTTCAGACTATATTACAAAGCTACAGTAATCAAGACAGTTTGGTACTGGCACAAAAACAGAAATATAGATCAATGGAACAGGATAGAAAGCCCAGAGATAAACCCATGCACATATGGTCACCTTATCTTTGATAAAGGAGGCAAGCATATACAGTGGAGAAAAGACAGCCTCTTCAATAAGGGGTGCTGGGAAAATTGGACAGGTACATGTAAAAGTATGAAATTAGAACACTCCCTGACACCATACACAAAAATAAACTCAAAATGGATTAAAGACCTAAGTGTAAGGCCAGACACTATCAAACTCTTAGAGGAAAACATAGGCAGAACACTCTATGACATAAATCACAGCAAGATCCTTTTTGACCCAGCCCCTAGAGAAATGGAAATAAAAACACAAATAAACAAATGGGACGTAATGAAACTTAAAAGCTTTTGCACAGCAAAGGAAACCATAAACAAGACGAAAAGACAACTCTCAGAATGGGAGAAAATATTTGCAAATGAAGCAACTGACAGGGGATTAATCTCCAAGATTTACAACCAGCTCATGCAGCTCAATAACAAAAAAACAAACAACCCAATCCAAAAATGGGCAGAAGACCTAAATAGACATTTCTCCAAAGAAGATATACAGATGGCCAACAGGCACATGAAAGAATGCTCAACATCATTAATCATTAGAGATATGCAAATCAAGGCTACAATGAGGTATCATCTCACACCGGTCAGAATGGCCATCATCAAAAAATCTAGAAACAATAAATGCTGGAGAGGGTGTGGAAAAAAGGGAACACTCTTGCACTGTTGGTGGGAATGTAAATTGATACAGCCACTATGGAGAACAGTATGGAGGTTCCTTAAAAATCTAAAAATAGAACTACCATATGACCCAGCAATCCCACTCCTGGGCATATACCCTGAGAAAACCATAATTCAAAAAGAGTCATGTACCAAAATGTTCATTGCAGCTCTATTTACAATAGCCAGGACATGGAAGCAACCTAAGTGTCCATCATTGGATGAATGGATTAAGAAGATGTGGCACATATATACCATGGAATATGACTCAGCCATAAAAAGAAATGAAATGGAGGTATTTGTAATGAGGTGGATGGAGTTAGTTAGAGTCTGTCATACAGAGTGAAGTAAGTCAGAAAGAGAAAAACAAATACAGTATGCTAACACATATATATGGAATCTAAGGAAAATAAAAAATAAAAAAGGTCATGAAGAACCTAGTGGCAAGATGGGAATAAAGACACAGACCTACTAGAGAGTGGACTTGAGGATATGGGGAGGGGGAGGGGTGAGATGTGACAGGGTGAGAGAGTGTCATGGACATGTATGCACTACCAAATGTAAAGTGGATAGCTAGTGGGAAGCGGCCGCATAGCACAGGGAGATCAGCTCGGTGCTTTGTGACCACCTGGAGGGGTGGGATAGGGAGGGTGGGAGGGAGGAAGATGCAAGAGGGAAGAGATATGGGAACGTGTGTATATGTATAGCTGATTCACTTTGTTATGAAGCAGAGGCTAACACACCATTGTAGAGCAATTATACTCCAATAAAGATGTTTAAAAAAAAAAGAAAAAGAAAACAGTGGATACATATTCTGCCTTTTATAGTTATCAATATTTGATGCACACTTTAGTTTTATAGCAGTGCTTATAAAATTAAAATTTTATGAATGCTTTACTTGTATAATCTCCTTATAGACTGTGACTTATTTGTATTAGGCAAATTGTAGAAAATACTCTAAATAACATTAGTTACTGCCCATGAAAATAATATACAGATTCAAATCTACATTTTTTTTCCCATTTTTGAAAAGTTTAAACATCTTTATTGAGATAGCCTTTTAAAAATCACTCTTGTTTTAAGCGACCTTAAATGCTCCCAAACTCCCTATTTACTCACCTTAAGACCTTTCTTTTCTGCTTCTTTATGAAAATATGTAACTGTGTAAGTGAAGATTCACTTCTGAGATGTTCCCTTACATTCTGAGTGATCTTAGCCTTAATCTGGTCATGGGATCTCCCCCAAATTGGTTAATTCTCCAAAGCCTGCCAGAAAATGCAAACTCCTCCTGGCTATTTGTATGGTCAGGGTTTTCTTATCTCAAAGTTCTTGTCATTTCCACTTCACCAAGCAGATAACTCAATTTTCATAGGAACAAAGTAAAAAACAAACTTCTAATAACAAAATAATAGTAATAACATTTATTAAATGCTTCCTATATGCTAGAACTGTTCTAAATGCTTTACATTTGTGCTTTACTCCTTAAATTATGACAAAAATATTTTCATTTTAAGAATGAAGTAGCAAAAGCAAAAAGAGATTAGAAACTTGCCCAACATAATTAAGTGGATTGGACAAACACCTAGTAAGTGACCATACTGGGATTCTACCTCTGGCAATCTGCTTTAGAGTGGACACTACTTGACCACTAAGTAGCTCATGTGTGGGTTGAGTTTTCATATCAATTTTATTTAAAATTCCGTGGATCGGCTGCTGAAGCTCACATACATAGAGCCCGTGCTCCGCAACAAGAGAGGCCACCGCAGTGAGAAGCCCGCACACAGCAACGAAGAGTAGCCCCTGATTGCTGCAACTAGAGAAAGCTCGCACGCAGCAACGAAGACCCAACGCAGCCAAAAATAAATAAATAAATAAATAAATAAATGTATTAAAAAAAAAATTCAGTGGATGTTAATGTTGCACCTTTTATGTTTGTGGTACCATTCTATTTATTTTGTACTCTATACCAGGGGTCCCCAAGCCCCGGGCTGTGGACCGGTTCTGGTCCGCGGCCTGTTAGGAACTGGGCTGCACATCAGGAGGTGAGCGATGGGTGAGCGGGCGAAGCTTCATCTGCTTTTCCGCATCGCTCCCCATCGCTCGCATTACTGCCTGAACCATACCCCCCCCACACACACCCCTGTCTGTTTCTTCCATGAAACAGGTCCCTGGTGCCAAAAGGTTTGGGGACCGCTGCTCTCTACGGCATTATAGAAGAATAGAAGAAGGAGATGTTACTGAGTCTGCAGGTCTGAGAGTGTGTAACAATGAAAGTGACATTGCAATGGTCCATAAAGGTGAGTGTAATTCCACCACTGTGGAGCAGGGTATATGAAGAGGGGACTGTCTGTTAGAAAGATATCTGATACAAAGGGAAGGAAGAAGAAGGTACATGAAAGAAAATAAAGTGTAATGGAAATAGTGCAATTGGGGCATAAGATGCTTTTGAGGGTGTAGGAGAAGTAGCAGGAGATAAGGTGCCAAAGACAGTTTGGCTGTAAGTCTGTGTGATCGGGAATTTGGATCTGTCCTGTAAGCAACGCAGTCCTCTTTAAATGTTTCAAAGCAAAGGGGAGAGCTGAACATCTATAGATTTAGAAGGATACCTCTGGCAGTGTTATGAAAATTTATAAAAATTTGAGGGACAACTTATAAAATAAAGTATATGTCTTTCTAAAAATGTTACTTTCAGGTTGGAGGGGGAGGCTCTCTCCTACTTTTAAAGTTAAAAAAGAAACGTGTCTTAATCTGTACCACATCCTCAAATCTATCAATCTGTGTGATGGAACTCAGTGCATATGGACCATGGATTTTTTTGTGGTTACTAATTTACTCTGGTGTTTGCAAAGCTCATTAAATCTGAACTCAACTCCTCAATGCCTTTGTGAATAGCGATAGCTCCCCAATTATAAATACAGGAATATGAGGACAGATAGATATTTGGTTAGTAGCTACCCAAGCATGTAAAGCCTATATAGAGGTAGATCAAATGAAGTTCAACTTCACTTGAACTTCTTTTGAAGTCCTGACTTCTCCAGTTATAGGATATAACTATCCTCTAGACCTACACTTCAATAGTGGTTCACTTTTCAAGAAATTTGAAAACTACTGTTTTCATCTTACTGCACTATGAAACAGTGACTAAACATAGTCCTGAAACTGTTACCGAGATGAATCTCTAAGAATAAATCGGTACTTGAGATTAGATTGTGTCTCTGCAAGTATTGTCACTGTTGAGTACATATTCTTGATCTCCGTCATGGTAGAAGAGATATAATAAATTGCCCAACCTTCTTCTAATATAAAAATATCTTTATTGTTTATAGTCCTTGAAAGTTTATTAAATTATATTTTATATATTATTTTGTATAAGACAACATATGTTAACAATATTAAAGAATATCACACGAGCAATATGATTGCTCAAACAGCAGTTTCTTTTTAAAAAGCATTTTAAAGTGAAATTGATCTTGAAGTTCATCTAATCCAAGAACTAATCTAATCTAAGAACTAATCCATAGTTCTTCTTTTTTGGATGAGAAATTGAAGTCCAATGAAGCAAAAAACTCACCTAAATTAATAAATGTACCCAGATTTTCCGTATTCAAGTTCACCGCTCTTGCCACACACCACACAGGCACAGAACAATTTTGTGACAGTCAGGTCCCAGAAGTAAGAGTCTGTATTTTGCAGACAAATTTGAGGCTCCCATAAGAATCTACTGGCTTTCCTAAGATCAGGTGACCAATGAGTGGCTTTACCATGGGCATATTTTGAACTCTGAAGGTAAGTAGTATTATCTTAAAATAACTGCATATTTTATTAATTAATCAAGCTCTTTTCAAACAGGATATTACAGTTCACAAGTGGATCTTAGTAAGTAATTTTATTTTCAACAAAAACAATTTTCAATCAGTATTTGATAATCCTTAAACTGGTGATCCATAGCATGGCAGCTTACGTGTAGAATGCCTTGACTTGCTTCTTATTGCCCTTTTCCATTGCACCTTCACTAATTTGGACTCAGAAAATGCACAAAGAAAAAATGAAATCCAGATTAAATTGGATATTACAAAAACTAAATAATTTTTTTCAACTGAGTTTTTTAGTGCAGTGAAAATTGCATAAAATGTTTTAATTAGTTATTTTATCTTAGTAAGTACAGGCTAAAAAGTATAATTGAAGCTTTCTTTGGTGATCAGAGGAATTTATTGTCTAAAGCTAATTTTTTAAAATTATTTTCTTTCTGTAACACTTTTAAGTATCACAATTAGAGAGATGCAATCCACTGGAATACCAACTCCTAATGTTGACAATAGAATTGATTTTTGTTTAAAAATTTGCAGTGACATGTATTCAGAAAGGCACATTTATATATATATATATATATATATATATATATATATATATATATACACATGAATGTACGTGTGTATAAATGTATGTATATATATATTATATATATGGCAGTGACTAAGTTGTTTTACTTTTATTTAATACTATCTTCTTGAGATAAAGAAAAAAATTAGAAAGCGTGCACTATTTTCTGGTTAAGTGGGTACCGATTAGCTAAGGTGTCACAGTATTGCCAATAAAAATCCTATGTTTCTTGGTGGCATTAAGCATATCATAGACTTTTTAAAGTAGTGGGAACACAGTTTCAGTGGTAGAATTTCATAACTTTTGAATAATAGATTAACAAATACCCACCAAGAAGCAAAAAGAAAAATGAGGAAATGTAATCCCATACTATTTTACTCAATAATAATGTTTTAACAATATAACTTGAGCTATATAATTGCTTGTAAAATATTTTCTTATGCTTTCATTTCCACTTCCACTTGTTCTGCAGATTTTTTTTTTTTATTGTATAATAAGTTCTAGGTGTTGTCATAGGCAACAAGGACAAGAGAAAATAGAACATGACCCTTCTCATTAACGAAAGTAAATCTATTATAGGAGACAGGTCAAAGTATTACCGTGGAATTTGCATAGAAGTTTAATGATGGAGATAGACACATTTTAGAGCAGTAATATTCAATAGAATATTGATCCACATATGTAATTTAAAATTCTATTAGCCATGTAAAAAGGTGAGAATGGATAGGTGAAATTTATTTTAATGATATATATCATGTAACCTAATACTGCAAAATATTTTCATTTCTATATGTAATCAATATAAAAAAGGATTAATGAGATATTTTGCCTTCTTTTTCTCTGTTAAGTCTTTAAAATCTGGCATGTATTTTATACTTATACAGTGTACCTCAATTTGGACCAGCCAAAGTTCAAGTTCTGTTTAACTGTGTGTGGCTGGTGGGTAGAGCAGGTCTAGATCAATAAAGGGAGTGATTAGTCATACTGGAGAAAACCAGGGTTGCCTCACTGAAGCAGGAACTCAGGAATCAGGACAGAGAATGTGCAAAGCCTTGAGAAGTGGAACAGTATGAAGAGTTTCAAGTCATACCTTAGGGCTAGAATGAAGGACTAACAAGAGAAGTGGATGGAGAGACCATCAGGGACCAGACTCTGGAGGGTCCTCATAGATAACTTCCCTCCAATAAATTCTCTGCCCTAGAATGAGCCTGTGGCATTAAATCTCAATGACCTGACCATATTAGAAAAAAAAAAAGTTTAATTAAATGTCTTCTTTATGCCAGAAAAAAATTCATCAACGAGTAAATGTCAGTCTTAAGAAAAAAGATCATATGTCTTCATTTTGAGGCTGTTACTGAAACCACCAGCCCAGTCTTTCACCTTCCTGGCTCTTTCTTACTTTGAAGGCAATTTTGCAAATGAACGGGAAACCTACAGGATTAGCTCATGTTTTTCTTGGCCTCTTGAGATTTTGCTCTTCAGATGCCCACAGTGCATGTCTGAATCCTATGCTGGCAGAAGCTGGTAAAATATTTGGATTCAACGAGAGGAATGGGAGAAAAAGTGTTAAGAAATGTTTGGTGCCTTTAGTTTCCTTTTACATGACGTTCTTTCACACATTCATTTGTTAGGACCAACGATTCCTAACACTGCAGTTGCAACCACAGACTTCTGACCTTTACCTAACAGAGAATATTTATTTAAATATAGACTCTTGGGCAGGAACAGAGTGCCCTAGAGAGAAGTCATTCATTTTTCCTTGGGATAACCTACGCTTGCACTTTTCCAATTGAGGAAATACAGAGCAACAGTCTATGATCCCTAGAAAGTGTGTGCAGCAAGCTGCATCCAGGAATATTTGCTAAGTTTGTTTTGTGGGTATTTAGCTTGGTTTTGTTTCCATTTAATTTTTAAAAGAAAAAAGGAGTGTCAAATCATGTAACTTCTCCTTTAAGAAAAAACAATTTTTTTCTCCATCAAATGAATGTGAGAAAATGTCACATGAAAAGTAACTATAGCTTTTATGTTCATTTCATTTCTTTCTATCCTTTCTTCCCATATTGGATCTAAATTTGAAATATGTGTGTGTTTATATATACCTATATATTTCTAATTTGTGAAGCTGTTAATTACATATTCATTTTTCTTCCTCTCTCTTTCTCTTTAAAACATGATTTTCTCCAATGCTCTATTTTACAACAATTTCTCTCTCGGTTTTTACCCTGTCCCACAAACCACACTTCTGAATTCAGCTCTTTCATATGGTGTTTGTATGTGTTTCCTGCTGCTGCTGTAAGAAATCATCACAAATTTAGTGGCTCAAAACAACATAAATGTATTATCTCATAGCTCTGGAAGTCAGGGGTCCTAATATCGAAGTGCTGGCCGGGCTGTATACCCTCACCTCTTCCACGTTCTCGAGGCTTCAAGGCCAGCAGACTAGCATCTCCAAGTCTCTTTCTTTCTATTCCTGTCTCCTTCACAGCTCCTTCTTTGACTCTCCTGAGTTCTTAGTTCTAAGCTTTCCCTATAAGGACTCCTGTGATTAAGTTCTGCCACCTGGATAATCCAGAATAATCTCCCCATCTTGAGATTCACAGATTAATCACATCTGCAAAGTCTCTTTTGCCATATAAAGTAATATGTTCACAGGTTCTAGAGATTTGGGGAGGAGGAGGTATTATTCTGCCAGCATCAGTGATGACTCCTAACCTTTTCTAGCCCCCTCATCTCCCTTATTTTTCCAACTGTATGTACGTACACCGGCATATCAAACAAAACAGGCTCAAAGATGAATGTTTTTTCTTCTCCCACTAAACTGAGTGCTTCAGTTCCATCGAAACACCATTGGTGCATCACGTAAGCAAAGTCACCAAGCTGGAGAACTAGGGATGGTCTTGGCCTGAGTGTTTTCACCCCAACTTGTGCCAAAGTCCAGGCTTTGACTATTTTTTTAGCTCCTACACCTCTCTAAATGCATATCCTCTGTTTTATTTCTACTACCTCTTTCCCGGTTCACGTATTGTTTATTCTCATTTGAACTTCCACAATAGGCTGTGTTCTCTGCCCTCATCCTGCTCCCCCAAATGTATTCCCCAGGGTTCATTCTAAAATGCAAAATATGGTTCCTACAGTTAAGCCTTTTAATGTCTCCCCACTGCCTATGGTCACGCATTCTTTCACATTGCATGTGATCTTGTCTCTGATTATTTCTTCAGCGGTATATTTTACAACTTCCCATTACACGTCACAGGACTCGGTTCCTTGCTTGTGGTTCATTTGCTCTCATTCACATTCCTTGAGCTTTGTTGATTCTCCTAACATAACCCTGGCTAGCTCTGGCTTTGAATCAACATCTATTGCACTGTGTGGGTATCGTCCATGTATGTGTTTTTCTAAACTGTAAGTTTCTTGAAGACATTTCTTATTTGATTTTATGTCCCCAGCACTTAACTAAGTCCTTAGCACAAAGTGCATTTTGAATAATAAAGCCTGTTATTTTGGTTTAGTCAATTCATGAGCCAGAGGCTTTTTAAACTCTTTCAAATTATAAAAAAGGATTAGCTTAAGTGTTCCGGGAGATCTGATAATTCATGAGAACTTTGGCCTAATGCATTCCTTGGGGGATGTGGGAAAATTAAAGAGAAGTATTAGGTTTTATAATAAAGCAGGAAATTATACTGACTACCTGGAAAGCATGTGAACTTTTGGTGAAAGAAATATATAAACATATTTTCCGTAAAATATGCTTGTCCAGAATTTCCATGTGTTTGAAATGCAGGCTGTGTTCTTTTCTCTTTTTCCTTCTTTCTTTTTTCTTTCTCCCTTTCTTCTCCCTGCCTCCTTCTCTTTCTCTCTCTCTTTTAATATCGCTCTTTCTTTCCTTTTCTTTTAAAATAATGTGCTTGAAATTTACCATAAGTCATTGTTCTCATCAACGGCTTGTTTTGGGTGGTTTCAGGCATAAGAATCTATTTTTAAAAGATCCTCTTACAGTCTTTTCTCTCCCTTCCTTCAGCCTCATCCCTGTTTTAACCTAACCATGACCTGAGCAGCTCTCAACTTCAGCTGTACCTCTGTCCCTCACATATGTCTTTTTTTGTTTTTGTTAAGTGTTAGTTTGGCATATAAGACTCAAATGCTGCTAGCTCATTTTGAGAGGTCTGAGATACCCTACCAATCTTACCCAGTTACATACAATTCCTGAAGCAATTATTCCTGCCATTGACTTTTCTTCTACATTAGTTCATGCAGAGAGGAAAGAACAAGAGTTTGGTCACTAGCTGAAATTTTGTATAAGAATCTTTATCTCCAGCCGTCCTGGCTGTTTGTGTTTACATGTTTGTACATAGGTATGTGCATGATCTTGTTTTACCCATAGCTCACGTGGAAAGGTCTGACAATATGGGTAGGATGAGAGGAAGTTGGAATTCCTTTCATAAGAATCCAGTATTTAATATCACTGCATACACTAAAATAAGATGCACCACGTGGCAAGTTCTTCACTGGAAATGGCTATCGTGAATACAGAGGACATTGGTCTTTCCTTAGCTACACACTATATCAAGCTTTCTATCCTGGGAAGGAGGTATGCCCTGTCTTGATCCCTAGCTGCCAAAGTGTGGCCATTTGACCTTGTGTTTGTCAAGCAGATGCCCCCACTGAGAAAATGGCACAAAGATACAAAAGCAGACATAACCAATGAGAAGCTGGCAATTGAGAACCCAAGGTGCTAGAGTTAGTTTCTAGTGATTGGGGCTTTCTAAGTAGACAGTTTTTAATGAAGAACCATGACTACGTTCTCACCACTCATGTCTCTTTGCTTCTATCATTTTCTAAGCCTAGTTCTCTAGGCTTTCATTCATTTCTGGAGGCATCTGACAGCCTTGTTGCAAATAGCCTCTACCTGTTGAGGAAATAAAATTTATATTTTAAGGCAGGACAGGAAAAAAATTAAACATAAAGTTCTCTCTGTGTGTTTGTTTGGGTCTCCTCCTTTCCTCCCTAATATGCAGTGCGCATCTGCATTACACATTAACCAGAGCTCCTCAAAGACGGCAGTGTCTGCTCAACCATAAAGAGCAATTTTTTTTTTCTTAATTCTGACGCTAGCAATGTAACTTCTTAAAAGGATAGTGTTCTTTCCCAACTCTGTAGGAGGTCATGGTGACTCTCCTCGCTTTGTACGTGCTTACCTGGACTGTGGATCCTTGATGACCTTTATGTAAAATGTCAGTTTGTCATTTTGATGTACAATCCTTTGTCTCAAACATGTATATGACTATGCCTTTGACTTCTAACAGGCGAAATAGTTCTCAGAGCTTTCTGAGAATTTGCTTCCTGGGTTACAATCCTCAGTTTGGTTCAAATAAAATTCCCTTTTACTTCTTAACTTGATAGTTAATTGACTTTCATCAACACTGTCAAGTTCACTAGAATTGGTTTGTGTTGTTTGCAACCAAGAATGCTGACTAATTTGGTTAGGATTTGGTGAGAAAAGAACACTGAGGAAAGGTGTTGAAGTTCCATTTGTCACTGACTGAGGGCACTTCCTGGGGATGGTAATTCTCCAACTTTTCCATACTGTCCAGCTCACAGACTGAGAAGAGACTCTTGGTCTTAGAGCCACAAATGCTTACAGTGGGACATTTACTGCCCATGTGGCAAGAGCGAATACTGTTGTAAGGGCTTACACAGAGGGCACTAACATTGTGATGGCTTTTGTGATGTGTCAACTTGACCAGGCTCCAGTTCTCAGTTACTCAATCAAACATGAATCCAGGTGTTGCTGTGAAGGTACTTTGTAGATGTAATTAAAGCTCCTAATAATGTGTCTTTAAGGAAACAGAATTATCCTGGATAATCTGAGTGGGACTAAGTCAATCAGTTGTAAAACCTTAAATAGAGGGCTGACATTTCATCAAGACAAACAGAAGAAATTCCTCTTGTAGGCAACACCTTAGACCTCTGCCCATGGAGTTCCATCTTGCTTGCTATCTTCCCTTCTCATGGATGACAGTTTCAGCCTGAACCATGGTTTCAAAGCTTCCTCTTTCTAAACACCTACTCCATGGATTTCAGACTTTGTTGGCCAGTTCCCACAACCATGTCATCTATCTATCTATGTATCTATCTATCTATGTATCTATCTATGTATCTATCTATCTATCTATCTATCTATCTATCTATCTATCTATCTATCCATCCACCTCCTATCTTGTTTGTGCACAGACACACATGCTCTACAGGTTCCACATCTCTGGTTGTATTCTGACTTGTATAGACAATTTTGGTACTTGGCAGTGGGTACTGCCATAACAAAGACATAAAAAATGTGAGGGAGGCTTTAGAATCAAGTGGGTGGAGTCTGGAAGACATTTGAGGAAAATTTTGAAAGCATGGTAGAGAATGCCTAAATTGTCTAGCAGGAAAATGGGGATGTCAATCCTACACCTGCATGGAACTAGATTCTGTGCCAACAACCTAGATAAGCTCAGAAGACATTCTTCCCCAGAGCCTCTAAATAAATGACCAAGTTGTCCAACACCTTAAATTTGGCAGGCTTCCTGGACTTCTGACATACAGAATTGTGAGAGAGTTTTTTAAAGCCTCTAAGTGAATGATGATTTGTTACGTAGGAATAGAAAACTAATACAAACACTATATACTAGCGGCCAGTCACAATTAAAGCCTTGCAAAAGAAAGATTAAGTAAAATAAACTACACTCTCCACCACTGCAGTTGACCCCAACCTCATACTGTTTCTCTTCTTACTAACCAGTCTAGATTTTGTTATCCTCCAACAGCACTTTTGTTTGTCCAGTTTGCTTGCACATAGCCCTGAGCAGGGAATCCAGGTAAGATCAGGTAGGTACAGAGGGCATGACTCCCATGCTACCTACTTATGTTGCACTTTCTTCTTTCCTTTTCTTTTATATCTTTTCTTTGAGTTTCAGAGAGACACTTTACAATGACCCAACAGAGAAGGAAAAGACTTTGGCGTGCTTCATGAGCCAGCCTAGTGTGTTGATGAGGGCTACAAATGGATGGCTGTCACACTGTTATGGAATGAATGTTTATGTCATCCCCACCACCCTCAGTTCATATATTGAAGCTCTAACCCCCACGCTGGTGGTATTAGGAGGCGTGGCTTTTGGGAGGTAATTAGGTTTAGATGAAGTCATGAGGTTGGAGCCCCATGATGGTATTCATGCCCTTATAAAGAGAAGTAACACCAGAACTTACTCTCTTTGTCACGTAAGGACACAATGAAAAAGTGACTATCTACAAGCCAGGAAGAGGGCTCTCACCAAGAACCAAATCTGCTGGCACCATGGTCTTGGACTTCTCAGTCTCCATAACTATGAGAAATGAATGTCTGTTGTTTAAGCCACCCAGGCTATGGTAGTTTGTTATAGAGGCCTGAGCTGACTAAGACACACACTTTAGGTCCATTGAACGTGGACCTCCTAAACAGTAGTGTGGTGAAATCTTTCCATGGGCAGATCTTCACCTTTGAGTGAATTCCTGTTTACTGATTTCTTATGTAACTGTGTTTTCTACCTTGCCCACTTGTGGTTGTTAATGGGTTAAGATATATCTAAACATGCCTCAGTGCATCCCCTGATGCTTATGCCTCTATTTTTTTTTTTTTTAACAGCAATCTAAGTGTCTCACAATACTCAGGGTTGATTATACCTGCCAGTACAGTAACTTGCCCCCCTCCCCAGGTCTACTGGCATGAAGAGCCCAAAATGATCATGCAGAATTAGTAATTTTAAAGTTCAATCTTTATTATTTTAAGTTAAATCCTTACTATTTCTCTTGGTCAAAGAGTCCTCCCTACCCCATCCATCCTCTACCTGGCATCTGTACTTCTATCTGTAGTTCAGCAGGGCCTAAAGTCATTGGAAAGAGAGGTATAAATTTTTTTCAGTGGGTCCCTGAGAATGATGGTGTGAGGGGTCACACTTTTTTCTACCTCTTGATTCCCAAGCCTATGTGCTCTATCTGGGTTATTGTACCATGCCATGGCTGTTGACTTTAAGTATGCACGTTGTCTTGAATGAGAATGCCCCAACCCCATAGACTGTCCCACGTAATCAACAATTTAGCTGTGCTTTTCAAAAGCTGTTTCAATGCAACTTCATGGTGATGAAGTACATACTACAAATTATTAGTCCTGTGGCCATGTGCCCAGGGTCACAGATCTTTCCTATCAATTTGGTCGCTTGGTTCAAGGTAATATTTGCTGTTAAGTGGAATTTTTAATGAGTTTGCATATCGGTGCTGGCCAAGACACTGTGAGCATGACAGGCAAACCCATATTCAGAAAACATACCAATCCCTGTAAGGGAAAATTGCTGGTTCCCCAGCCCCAGTGTTGAAGTATGCAAATGTTTTGTGTCTCACGTTAATGCCCATAAGAGAGGGATGGTTGGTCTCAGAGGTTTGTTTCAGTCTGCTCTTGATAGGTTAAACATTTAGCAGCATTGAAGCTTGATCAGGGTTGGTGAAGAGGAGTAAAGGATTCTATTCTTGAGCCCATGTGTACCCCTTCTATCAGAGTTACTTATGGATAGGCCCACTGTGCAAACACTGGGGTGGCAGATGACAAAGTTTTTCTTACTTCCACTGGATGGGTCATCCTGTGTATAGGTTTGTTTAGTGCCTTATGACTTTTGCTGTTTCCAGACACTTAACTATGCAGCCAAGCCATTAGGCACTGCTCAGGATTCCCTTAACTTAGGCCACTTCTCTTTCGCACAAAGTTTATGACCACAAAAACTTCTCAAAGCTCTGCCCACTGACATATTTCTCTCTCATCAGTGACTTTTATAGTCATTCCTAAATGGAGTTGTATTAGTATGACAACAGTCCATTTTGACTCACAGCAACATATTAAATCGATCCATCCATAAACTAGGACCAGATTTTCTACTCTCTCTATCATCTGGTTGTAGGGAGTCCTCCACAAGATCATAGATTTGAGCTAAAGATAGGAGTCAGGGAAAGAGTCATAGGTGACTTGAGATCTTAGTCATCTATTTCACATAATTTGTTCATGCCCTTTAGAATTGGTTGGGCCCAAATTCGCTAGTTGTATCATTTGATAGATGTTAATGTGCTCAATCTAACTTATGATTTGATGGATCAGACAATATCCAGCTCTTGATGTGTGTCTTTTACCACACTGCCACTTGATATCATGTGCTCGGTTGCTCAGTCTCTAGTAGGGCCCAGTAGCATATAAGAAGCTGTTTTTCAAATGGTGACTTGTTCTTTGCTAAAGATGGTATGGGTTTGCTCTAATATCTAGAGCAAGGTCATTTTCTCTGTGGCTTGCCAGAGATGAGATATAATGTCCTATCTACCAAAAACCCTCCTGCACCGTGGAATTGGCTAAATCATTTGAGTCAAGTGGAAGGGTTACTTGTACTACAGCCTGAAACTACTGCAGAATCATCTCTCTCTGGGGCACATTCAAGACTACCAGCCTTCTGAGTCCTTCAATACACGGGTAAAATGGTATTCTCAAGGGTGGTATGCATTGTTTCCAAAATCCAAATAGGCTAGTTGAACTTTTCAACACCCTACTTTTCACCACCTGTGATGGATTGGAGTACAAGTGAAGAAATAATGATTTGTTTTGTAATAGCTCTTCACAGGAAATACATGAAATGAATAATAATTATCAAGATTATTAGATTGGTTAGCTGTTGTTAGTGACCACATAGGCTCTGAAGGAAGAAAATAGAGGTTATCAAATAGAGTCGCAGAGTGAAAGCCAGAAGCTATTCTTTGCAGCATTTAAACAGGCTCACACCTCCTTTAGCTGAAGAGCAGAATGCATGGAAAACCAGCCTTGAGATTTGATAGTAAGAGAGTTACAGTTGAAAGGAGGCTAAATTTGTATTTCCTGGCAAATTTTTCTATATTGAATTCTGGGTCCTGCTAAGGGAATACTAGAATACTGAGCCTAGATGGAGACATTTGGGAGAACGCTCTTGGACCCTATGAGCCAGCAAGGATCTATCCCCTCCCTCCATCTTGATAGCCCCAAATTGACTAAAACTATGCAAAGAATTCACCTAAGATAGATGCCTCTCAAGATAACGTTGTTCTCACTATCGACTCCTACTTCTCTTCATTGCTTCTAAAACAATCATACAGATTAAGTCTTAACCTGGCGTGACCACGAAAATCATGTTCCTGCTAAGGGAAGAAAGGGACTATTCAACATATAACTGCAGATCAGGCTAATATGTACCAACAAGAAATGGGTGCACCTGCCTGGGGATGGATCTTGAAGGCGCTGTATTAGGGAGAACGGAACACATGCATGGAGAAAGGTGACTCCATTCATATGGCCACAATCAGGAAAAAAAAAATAGCATTCATCCATTGTAGCTACAGAAATTTACTGCATATGTGTACGTGGGTATCTATTTTTTCTCCAAATTTGCCTTCCTAAAATATTATAAATTCTTTGAGGCCCAGGACACCATCATGGTTGACTTGCCCCTCACTTTCTACAATTTCAATAAATATGCATTGAATAAATGATGTAGGAATGATACAGGAAGAAAGCAGTAAACCACTGGCCTGTCATTGATTCTGATTTGCATCAATTATGCCTGAAAGTAGATGTTTTGCAATATGAGGTTGTTCTAAGAAAGCAGCACTCATGAGATTCTTCAAGAGAAAATTGCACTTAATTTGATTTATCATTTTGATTGGCGACTACAAAGTTTTCATAAAAGTTGTAAGTTTCTACTCTTGTAGGAATGTCAGATGATAAAAAAGAGGGGGTGCAAACCGAACTATATGCAAGCAAAGTGTCACTGTTAAAAAGAAAAAAAAGGAAAATACTCCTAGATTCTAGAAATAATTGACAGCTTGGAAAAATCCACCTGGCCAGTTAGCTTTCCTCATTCTGCAAACACTGAATAGCATATTTTCATTATAAACTCACGGCCAAAGTGTAAGACTAAACTCTGAAATGCCTGTGATTATTCGTGTGGGCAGGAACTGTTTTGATTGGCTGGGTTTCAGGTTTGAGTGTCTGTAGACAGAGCAGCGCCAAAAGGTATTAGATCAGAGTCAATCTCCTCCAAACATCTTAAAGGGGGACTGAACTAGGGGCTCCAGGAGTCTTCATTTGGTTTCACCATTGAACTTGCTTCCTTCTCTATGTGCCTGGACTTTGAAGACCTCCCCACCCATGAAACTAAGAACCAATGCTTCCCAAGAGTCTCACAGAAAAAAGAAATAGAATTGCAACCCATGGAATAAAGTGTACTTAGTGGTCATTGGGAACAGCAACTGTTTTTCAGAAAAGTTTATTTCCTCTATTCTCAGAATTTCTAATTTTTCTTTGGCTAAACAGTCTCTTTAGAAACCCATCAATTTAATTCTAGTGTACATCTGGCATTATACATATATTTTTCATTTTTCCTAGGAATACATCTTCTGCAAACCTAAATTAACAAATGGAAGGAAGCAGAGTATGCTGCTTTTATGGCTTGGGTAATTTCTCAGTTTATTTATACACCTGAATCTTAACTGCAACAGCACACCATTAGCTAGGAAAACAGAATCATCCTTTAGGCAGTGAGAGGAAAATTAGAAAACATATTTGGTTGTAACAGGTTTCATTTATTTATTACAACATGGTCACAGACTGAAGTATAAAAATAGCACTGTGATATTGTGATTTATAATAAGAAATATTTATTTGCTCTTTGACCCTATTTCTGTCACAGAGCTCCGAAAACGCTTGGAATTTCCTAAATGTTGAGAGCCTTAAAGGTGTCTTTTGTTAGGTTAATGAAATGAACGGGGTGGTGGTGGTTGCCATGACAACCAAGGGACCGATTAGAGGGGTTGAAACTTTCAGTCTCACCCCACTTCTTTACCCAGCCCACCTTTGGGGGAGGAAAAAGGGGGAAATCTCCAGCTGCCAATGATTTAATCCATTGTTTCTAAGTAATAAACCTCCATAAAAGCCCTAAAGGACAGGGTTTGGAGAGCTTCTGGGTTGGTGAATATGTAAAGGTGCGGAAAGAGTGATTCTCAGAGAGGCATAGAAATTCCTGGCTCTTTCCCCATGCCTTGCCCTGTGCATTTCTTAGATCAGGCTGTTCCTGAGTTCTATCCTTTTATAATAAACTGGTGATCTAGTAAATAAAATGTTTCTCTGCGTTCCGTGAGCTGCTATAGCAAAAGAATCGAACCCGTGGAGAAGGTTGTGGGAACCTCTGGTTTATACCCAGTTGTTCAGAAGTACAAGCAATAACCTCGCCTTGCAACTGGCGACTGGTACCTGCAGTGGGGGGAGAAGACAGCAGTCTTGTGGGTCTGAGCCCTCAACCTGTGGAATCTGATGCTAGCTTTGGCTAAATAGTGTCAGAATTGAGTTGAACAGTAGGACACCTAGCGGAGTCTGGAGAATTGCCTGGGAGTATGGGGAAGCCCGCCCCTATGCACCACACACTATGCACATTGAAGTTTGGGTGCAGAGCACAAATAACCACAAACTGATTACCTTCGATTTTTCTTTTTTAAAAAGTTAGAGAGTTTATGTGGTCTGAATTCTTTCTCCATCACATTCCTCCTGGTCCCTCCCCATTCCACCCCATCCCCCCCAAACCTGGCCCTTTCTCCCAGGCCTTGAAGCAACTTCTTAAGGTAAGTCTACAGAAGAAAAAACCTATTTGTGAATAAACTAAGTTTGAAGTGTTGATTAAAACTAATTCTTGATCGTCGGCTTCTAGCTCTCTTGAACGTTTTATGGCCAGTTTATGTCATTTAACATAACTTTGCTTCTTTTCATAAAAAAAGAAAAAACAACAGCATCAAATTAAAAGCTCTCACTTCTGCTGTGAAGCTTGTGATGTCATCAAAATCCACTCTACTGGATGGTATATATTTATCATTACAAAAATATTGTATATATTTAAATTGTACAACGAGAAGATTTGATGTACATAAACACTGTAAAATGATTTGCACAATCAAGTTAATTAAGACATCCATCAACTCATATACTTAACTCAGTTTTCTTTTTGGGGGGATGAGAACACATGATTTACTGTCAGCAAATTTCAAGTACACAATACCGTATTATTCACTACAGTCACTATGCTGTACATTAGATCCTTAGAACTTACTCATCTTATAACTAAGTTTTTACCCTTTGATTGACCTGCATCTCCCCATCTCCCCCACCCTTACCCCTGGCAATCACCATTTTATCATTTCACATTTTTCTCCATGATATCATTATTTTTGGAGTTGTTTTTTAAGATTCCACATAAAAGTGATACCATGCAGTATCGGTCTTTCTCTGTCTGGCTTATTTCAATTAGCATAATGCCTTCCAGTCTCATCTACGTTGCCCTGAATGGCAGAATGTCCTTCTTTGTCATGACTGAATAATATTTCATAATATATAGCACATTTCCATTATCCGTTCATCCCTTGTCAGACACTTAGGTTGTTTTAATGTCTTGGCTATTGTAAGTAATGCTGCAATAAACATGGGAATACAGATGTCATTTCCTTTGGATATATACCCAGAAGTGAGATTGTTGGATCATATGAAAGTTTTGTTTTTAATTTTTGAGGAATCTCCACACTGTTTTAAAAAATGGCTGTACCAATTTATATTTACACCAATAGAGCACAAGGGTTCCCTTTCTCCACCTTCATCAACATTTTTTACCTCTTTTCTTTTTTATAATAGCCATTCTAACAGGTGTAAGGTGATATTTTATTGTGGTTTTTGATTTGCATTTCCATGATGATTAGTAATGTTAGCACCTTTCCATGTACCTGTTGGCCTTTTCTATATCCTCTTTGGAAAAATATGCCTGTTCAGGTCCTTTACCTATTTTTTAATTGGATTGTTTATGGTTTTGTTTTTGAATTGTATGAGTTCCTTATATACTTTGGATATTAATTCCTTATCAACTATGTGACTTGCAAATATCTCTACCCATTAAGTAGGTTGCATTTTTATGTTATTCATTGTATCCTTGCTGTACAGAAGCTTTTTAGTTTGTTGTAGTCCCACTTGATTATTTTAGCTTTTGTTGCCTGTGTTTTGGCAACATATCCCCAAAAACTTATTGCCAAGACCAAAAACATGAGATACCTTTCCATTTATTTGTATCATCTTTAATTACTTTTATCCATGTCTTACAGTTTTCAGTGTACAGGTCTTTCACCTCCTTGGTTAAATTTATTCCTAAGTATTTTATTGTTTTCAGTGCTTTGTAAATGATATTCTTTTTGACATTTCTTTTTCAGATAGTTTTTGTTAGTGTAAAAAATGCAACTGATTTTTACATGTTGATTTTGCACCCAGCAACTTTACTGAATTTGTTTATTTGTGCGACAGGTTTTGTTGGAGTCTTTAGGGTTTCCTGCATATACAATCATGTCACCTACAAACAGAGACAATTTTACTTCCTCATTTCTGATTTGGATGCCTGTTCTTTCATTTTTTGTCTAACTGCCTGGCTAGGACTTCCAGTACTATGTTGAATAGAAGTGGCTACAGTAGGCATCCTTGTCTTGTTCCTCATTTTAGAGGAAAATCTTTTAGCTTTTCCTCATTGAGTAGGATGTTGCCTGTTGGCTTGTCATATATAACTTTTGTTATGTTGAGGTACATTCTTTCTATGCCTAGTTTATTGAGAGTTTTTATCATGAGAGGATATTGAATTTTGTCAGAAATTTTTTTGTATCTATTGAGATGATCACATGATTTAAAATCCTTCATTCTGTTAATGTGGTGTATCACATTTATTGATCTGTGTATATTGAGCCATCCTTGCATCCCAGGGATAAATCCCACCAGATCATGGTGTATGATCCTTTCATTGTGCTTTTGAATTTATTTTGCTAGTATTTTGTTGAGGATATTTGCATCTATTTTCATCACAGATATTGCCCTGTACTTTTCTCTTCTTTGATATCCTTGTATAGCCTTGGGTAATGCTAGCCTTGTAAAATATGTTTGTTTGGAAATATTCCTTCTTTGATTTTTTGGAAGAGTTTGAGAATAGTTGGTATTAATTCTTCTTTAAAAGGTTAGTAGAATTCACCAGGGAAGCCATCTGGTCCTAAAATTTTATTTCATGGGACATTTTGAATTATTGATTTAATCTCCTTGCTTTTTATTTGTTTGTTCAGATTTTCTCTTTCTTCATGATTCATTATTGGTAAGGTATATGCTTCTAGGAATTTATCCATTTCTTCTAGCTTATCTTATTTGTTAGCATATAATTGCTCATATTAGTGTCTTATGAGCCTTTGCATTTCTGTGGTATCAGTGTAATGTCTCCTCTTTTACTTATAATTTTACTTATTTGAGTCATCTCTTCTTTTTTTTAGTCTAGCTAAGATTTAACAATTTTGTTTATCTTTCCAAAAAACCAACTCAGTTTTGTTAATCTCTTCTATAGGCTTTCTAGCCTCTGTTTCAATTTTTTTCTGATTGCATCTTTATTATTTTCTCCCTTCTGTTAATTTCGGGCTTAGGCTGTTCTTCTTAGTTAGTTTCTTGAGGTGTAATACTAGGTTGTTTATTTCAGACTTTTTTTTTTTAATGTGTAGGTGTTTATCACTATAAACTTCCCTTTTAGAACTGATTTTGTTGCATCCCATAAATTTTAATATGTTGTGTTTCCACTTCCCTTTGTGTCAAGGTATTTTCTGATTTTTCTTTTAATTTCTTCTTTGATCCATTGTTTGTTCAGATATGTGTTAATTTCCATGTACTTGTGGATTTTTCAGCTTTTCTCATATTACTGAGCTCTAATTTCATGCCACTGTGGTCAGAAAATATTTGATATGACTTCAGTCTTCTTAAATATGTTAAGACTTAGTTTGTGGTCTAACATGATTTACCCTAGGGAATGTTCCATGAGCTCTTGAGATGAATGTGCATTCTCCTGTTGTTGGATGAAATGTTCTATATATGTCCATTAGGTTCATTTGCTCTAAATTGTAGTTCAGGTCTATTATTTCCTTATTGATTTTCTGTCTGGATGATCTATCCATTGTTGAAAGTGGGATATTGAAATCCCCTACTAGTATTGCATTATTGACTATTTCTACCTTCACATGTTAATAATTGCTTAATACATTTAGGTGCTCTGATGTCGGGTACATATATATTTACAATTATTGTATCCTCTTGATAAATTGACCCATTTATCATTATATAATGACCTTCTTTGTCTCTTGTTACAGATTTTGAGTTAAAGTCTATTTTGTCTGATATAAGTATAGCCACCCCTACTTTCTTTTAGTTACCATGTGCATGGAATATCTTTTTCCATTTCTTCACCTTCAGCCTATGTGTGTCCTTAAGCTAAAGTGAGTCTTTTGTAGGCAGCATATAGCCATTCTATACCTTTTGGTTTAAGAATTTAATCCATTTACATTTAAAGTAATTATTGATATATAAGAAATTACTAATGCCATTTTGCTGATTGTTTTCTGACTGCTTTGTAGTTCTTTTGTTCCTTTTATCTTTTCTTGCTGTCTTCCTTTGTGAATTGATGATTTTCCATAGTGGTATAATTTGATTCTTTTATCTTTATCTTCTGTGTATCTACTCTAGGTTTTGATTGGTGGTTACCATAAAACAACTTATAACAGTCTATTTTAAGCTGATAACAACTTAATTTCAGTTGTATACAAAAGCTCTACACTCTTACTTGCTGCTCCTCCACATTTTATGATGCTGCTGTCACAATTTAATCTTTTCTATTGTGTATACATTAACAAAATGTTGTAGCTACTACTTTTAATTTTTGTCTTTTAACTTTTATACTAGAATTTAAAGCAATTTAACACCACCATTACAGTATTAGAGTTTTGTGAATTTGACTATACATTTACCTTTGCCAGTGAATTTTATGCTTTCATATGTTTTCATGTTACTAAGCATCCTTTCATTTCAGCCTGAAGAACTCCCTTTACTTTAGAAGGCAAGTCTAGTACTGATGAGTTCCCTCAGCTTTTGTTTGTCTGGGAAGTCTTTATCTCTCCTTCATTTCTGAAGGACCACTTTACCATGTAAAGCATTATTGGTTAACAGTATTTTTCTATAAGCACTTTGAATATATCATCCCACTGTCCTAGCCTGCAAAGTTTATACTGAGATATTCACTAATAACTTTATCAGGGTCAAAGCCCTGATTTAGGACCCAGAGGGTGGTTAAGCCTTCAACTTAGGACAAAGTGGGGGGGCAGGTTGAACATAGTGGCAGCTCCAGTCTTGTAGATGGTAAAGTTTTGTGGTGTCCCAGTCCTGGATAGCCAGGTGTGGCAGCTACTACAACCTCTGGGGGCAGGTCTCACCACAGTGACAGCTCCAGCCCTGGGGAGAGGATGCATAGAAAAACTGCTGGCAGCACTACAGTTGAGTACAACAGTGGTGGAAACTGTGCAGGTTCTCTACAAAGGCTGCAGATGTCCACCGATGTCCAGGATTGCTGGGTCCCACCTGTTCTCCTTTTGCATCTATTTGAAATCTCTCCAATGTCATCTCTCTTGGTGTTGAGCTGCTCTGGACTGGAGTATGGGGTGACACAGGTAAAATGCTCCCTGTGCTTTTCTATGCGGGCACCCTTTTTCTGTGCTCCACAGGTTTTTGTAGAACAGAGCTTTCCCAGAGCTACTTTTGTTGCTTTGTAGTCATTTATTGTTTGTGTATGTGTGTATGTGTAAGAGAGAGAAGTGTTGGACCTCCTACTCCTCCATCTAGCTGACATCACCTGTCATGGTACAAATTTAGAAATAACCTCTCAAAATAGAAAAAAAATAATTGATTAATTTATTTTTTATTAAAACGTATATTATAGAAAATTATGTGCCCTCATAGTATGATATAATATTGTTGAAGCTTTTATTTAATTAATAACTTCATGTTTAATGATGAAACTTTTTTGTTAGTAGAATTTATTTGAACCTTTTTTTTTTCTTTTGTTTTCAGGGAAAATTGCACCATGCCATGCCATATCTGAATACTACCTGTGCTATTTTCTAAAGTTTTACATGTTTGTCATAAAGATCAGTAGAAGAGTTCATTTATTCCTAAATGAGAAATAGATAAAGAAAGAATCTGACTTCTGGAAGTTTGCCAGTTCAAGTAAATTTGGGACTAGCCACTTTAACAAAGAGTCTGTCTCATTCTTTTCCTGCATAGTCCAAAGGTATATGTGGAAAATATGTATTCGGTAGCATAGTCTAAGATATTCAGTAGTATGAGAACTTTGAAAGTATAAAATAATGGAATTGGCAAAGAGAATCAGATGGTTTTTCTTTTATGACCAACTACTGCAGGAGCCAGGATACTAGTGCCAATAGCCCCAGTAGAATGCCCAGGCACGTGAACCACATACTTGATTGGGTACTTTACCCCTTGAATTACATACATTAAGGTCAAGTTGCTAGTGTAATAGGACCTCGTGACATTTTATAAGGTAGATAACAATAGTAATCCTTTATAGGTTGACATTCTGAGAGTAGAATTTTTTTAAAATAATGTTTTCTAGCCATTCTTTTGGTTTATAGAAACTTAAATCGATGCTAAAGTAGCTAAATCATGGTAGATTTTAGGAAACAGTCTTACTGTCTTTCAAAGGTAGCTCTGGAGACAATACGGAGACAGGATTTCATGTTAATTATCAACTCACTGAAATCTCACAATTCAAACAAATCACTTCTATAGTTTGCACTGAAAATGTCATTCTAACTTTCATTTGGGATGATGAAATTTTTAACTCAAAATTCTCATTGATTTCTAAAACAATATTTCAAAGAGAAAAGTTAATTTTTAAAATAAAATAAATTTGAAAGAGTTGATACTTATTTATCAGCTGATTAAATTTAACATTTCAACATAAATATGTTCACTGAAGAGTCTCTAAAATGAGATATTAGGTCTTTCTGGAAACTAGCTTTTCCTAGTGTTTTTCCTTACTTTTTTTCTTCTCTTTGACATGTTCTTTTTTTGTCAGTACCTTCATGAAATACAGCTTAGGTGACTGTAGAGGGGATGGATAGCATCATCCACATTTCCTACACTTCTCTGAAGTCATCTGCAGGCCTCCTCAACCTTCCACATGCACATCTCCCTCTTGACCTAAGTAGCTTTCCACAGGACAAGGAGTCAGTATGGCTACAGACTTTTATTATGAATATATTGAAGAGATCTATGTAATATCTTTTTTTATTATACCAATCAAGCCAGCATATGTTTGCTATTGTTGTAGTTTGGTTGTTGGTTGTTCAGAGTGCTTTTCTATAGGTGGTGAAGGAAATGGAACTTTCAAATTGTACTGAAATCAGTACTTACAGGTTCACCACACAGTCCCAATGACTTAATTACTACTACTTAGTAGACAGTGCTCAGTGGGTTAAGGTCTGGTACCTTTAACCAGATTTCAGTTTCTAGACTAATTCTAGTCTAGCTCCTATTTTTCAGCTTTCTTTCCCAGACCATTTCCAGAGTCACTAATTATTTTTTTGCACATTGTATAATGTTAGTTATGCTAGATGCATATTTGTCATGGGGCAGACATATCTTATTAGTAGTTGCCATCGGAATTCCTTTTTAGAAAAGCTAATGTATTTATTCAGAGAAAAAGAAAAAACAAAACAACAACAAAAATACTCTTGACAAGTGATTGAGAGAAGGCGAGATCTTCAGGGACCTTGAAGTTGATGAAAATGTTTTAAGTGAGATTTAAAAAAATAATAAGGTACCTGTTGATCTAAGAGAAAGAGAGATAAACAAGGGAGTGGAGCTGTGGTAGAAAGCTGTATGGAATTTAAAGTCCCTCCACCCATTATTTCCCAGATGTTGACTGAAGTTGCCAAACTCAGAAATGCTTGTCATTTGTAGGTGTGAGTGTGTATATGTGCTGTGAGACTGTGGGTGTGTACATAAACCAGTGATGGGTCTGGTATTGTACTGACACAGGACAAGCCCACACAGACCGGCACATACTTAGAGGAAACCCTGAAGATCTTAGTCTCGGCAGCTTCCAGAAACTGTGAGGAGGGTTCTGGACAATCACATACTGTGAAATTGTGTTTCAGGCCAGGTTTAACTAATCTCCAAGGATCAGAAGGATTCAAGATAGCATATGTTTCATTTGAGACTGATAAATAAATGAGGAATGATTCCTTGGAAAGAGAACAGAACTGGGAGTCAACCCTTGGTTCTGGCTTTTCTCCTGATTAGGGAGAAATAAACATCATTTAAATTGTAAAATGAGAACAGTTTTTGGACTAGATTAAGCCAAAAAATTCTTCCCCCACTCTGAGCCCACAGATATCTTCTCTTATATTTTCTCCTATTAGCTATACAATTTTCTTTTTCACATGTAGATATTTATTCCATCTAAAGTTTATTTTGGGGTGTCGTGTGAAAGGACCCAAATCTATTTTTTTGTTCTTATAATGAGCTGATCTTTCCAATATCATTTAAAAATAACGCATCTTTTTCCCAGTGGTTTGTGTCGCCCCCCCCCCCAAATGCTTTTCATCTAATCATAAATTAGTTCAAATCCATTATCTGATAGCCTTTCTCATGATTTCATTGTAGATTTATAGCTTTTTTTTTTTCTTTTTCCTTTAAAAAAATTAGTAGGAAGTAAATTTCAGGGAATTTAAAAGGAACTGAACGTGATTCATGTAGCATCTTTGACATTTTATGAAATAGAAATACCAAAAACATTAAAATTAAACTCAAAACCACAAGGTCTTAGTAAAAAGACTCATAGAAAAGTATCAGTTAGATTCATGTATTAAACCTTCACTACAGAAACATTTATTGAATGCCTATGTCAACTGGGAAAACAAAACAACAACAACAAAAAAAGTGAGCAACCTAAAAGTTGAAAGTTATGTTCTATTCGGTGGGAATTTTTAGGACTTCAAGCCCGGAGGCAGCATCTCCAGTAACCCTGAGAGAAGTGCTCTGAGGAGGCGAGAGGGGGAGCCAGGATATATAGGAGTTTTGCAATGAAGGGCAGGTAGTAGAAACAAAAGATTACTGTTAATAAAAGAAAACTAGATATCTCAAGTTAAGGAATTTGGCACTTTTCTATGCATGGGAAGATGCCAGAGTCTGGGCTCACTGAAATCATTTCTTTGATATGCACCTCAGCTATCTGGGGCCAGTATCCTGTATTTTCACATCCTGAATTTCCTCAGGGCTCACTGTGGGGAGTGGCTGCAGTCTGATGGCTGCTAGATGGCAGGTATTCTTTTCCTTGCTGAGTTCCCTCAGGGCTCACCAGCTCACTGTCTGGTGGTGGCTGCAATAGCTGATGACTGTGACATCCTTTGTTTACTGATATGGCAGGAAATATTCTATTTATTACCTACCATTTGTCAGACACTGACTGAGACTCTAGGAATACAGAAATAAATGAAGACTGAGGGCTGTCATTTGTGTTACTTTATTTACCTTTATTGGTCCAATGTCCTCTGTCAAAGAGCTTTCACATATACAGCTCTGTGCTAAGTGCTCATTGTCATTAGATGTTAGCTGGATCTTAGAGTTTAGAGAAAACAGAAGAAATAAAGTTTACTTGTTCAGCCCACTACAGATCAGAAGCAGAAATTAGAAGTGTAAAGTTGTAAAACAGTGGTAACCACTAGAGGAAGACAACTGACATTAGAATTCTAGCATGAAAGATGACCTGGGAGTCAGAAATTCAGAACACAAAAGAGCACAGCAAAGTAAAACTCTGCATTTAGCATGATGGCAAATGGTCCTATGTCCCTTCTTCATTTGGCATAATGGTGTGTACCCTCAGCCTTGAAGAAAAGGTACATTTACACTAAGTATCTTTGGCTAAAAGACAGATACACTTGATTTTTGTTTTAGAATAACTTTTTTTTTTTCTGAAAATGAGTTAAGTTTTAGAAAGAAGGGAGATATACATATATCAGATTCAACTCTGCTGCCAGACACTGTGATGGATTTTTCACAAATGTTATTTCATTTACTTTGATACTGCTGACTTAAAAAAAAAAAAGCACAACATGAGCCTTGAGAGTTAAGTTTTATTTGGGGCAAAAATGAGGACTACAGCCTGGGAGACAGCATCTCAGGAAACTCTGAGAAACTGCTTCAAAGAGATAGGGGGGAAGGTCAGTATATATGTGATTTTGGTGAAGGGGGAGTACATGCAATCAAGCACATATTTTTTTGCAGAAGGTTTCTGCTAGTCTTGTGAAGGTTACTGCTAGTCACGAGGAGCAGACATCACCAAGAAGGATGTTAGTGTTTTTCTAGATATGAGGAGATACAAGAATTGGGCTCGTAAATTGGTCTTCTGAAAATAGCTTACTATCTGAAGACATGTTCTGCCAGTTTTTCCCAGAGCACAGAGTGCCTCATTCCTGATCTCCACTCTGAACTCCTTTCAGGGGGTGTTGAAAGTAAGCAGCTGCAGCAGCTCATAATTTAATCCTTGTAGAGGTAGATGACAAGTGCCAATGGCAAGAACCAATTTGTAGTTGACAATGTATACATGGTAATAGAGTATGCATTATTGTTCATACTTTTACAAACTAAAAAACTTACCCTGAACTGTTTCAGTGACTCACTCCAAATCACACCACTAATTAGTGACTGCCCTGGAATTGGAATAGGTCTGCTGTTCTGACTTCATGTGATGCAGTATAAAATGATGGCTATGACCACTATCAAGTCAGAGATCCCTAAGTTGGAATTTCACATTTGATGTTAGCCATTTGGCCATCAGAAATGATTTAGTCTTTCTGAGACAGAACTTCCTCATATGTAAAATGGAAATAGTAAAGCCCAGGTCAAATAGAATAGTCATGAGGATTTGATGAGATAAAGAACATAAAACACTATACACTGTGCTAAGCACTTTGTAATCACTCAATATATAGAGCTATTCTATGCCTCTTAATTGGAGAGACTTCCGTTATCTGAGAATGCAGATTTAAAGATAACTTAGAAATCAGAAATTCAAAATAAATTACTATATTTACATTAGATTTAATATATGACAAATAGTAAGTGCTCATTTTGGTATAATAGTTGGCCAATGAATGTACTTAAGGTGTTTTTGTCCAAGAGTCATCTGTTTTCCTACTCTTTAACTTTGTAATCCCTGTATTTCCAAACCCTACAAGTCATATTTCAAGGTCTTCCTATTTGACATCAAAGGAGGTAGTTGAGTGTGTGTTGAGAAATTAGTATAAAGCTAATCCAAATAGTCTGAGGAGAAAAATCAAATCATATATTGTAAGTGGCATTATATAAATATGCTGACTAGAAATAATTAGTTTTAAAATAATGGGATTCATATAAATTTTTATATCATATCTCTTGTTCAAAATAGACACCAGCAAGACAACCTGATTTTCCAACAACTGATAAATTCCCAACATATTTTCCTTGTTGTTCCACACTCTTTTCTATTCTCCACATAGAATCTAGAGTGATCGTTCAAAGTAGTTCATGTGACTTTCTATTAAAAACCTCCAAAGGCTTCACATTGCATGTACAATAAAGACAATCTTCTTATGGCCTACAAGGTACTGTATGATCTGGTTCTTGACTTTCTCTGAACTCTTCTTCCTTCTGTCCTTTTCCATGCTTACTCTGCAGAAGACCTAATGTTTTTTTCTAATGATTCTTGAATGTGTCCAGCTCATTTCATACTGAGGATCTTTTCACTGAGGGCACCTTTCCATTTATTGCTGGCTTATTTTCATTTGGCACAATATTTTAGTTTCCACTCAGAAGTCCCTTCATCTTCCATGACTCCTGCCTGATTATGTTCTGTCCCATCATTTTCTGTGCATAACACTTACCAATACCCACAAGTATATTTGAACCAGAGTATCGAGTGTGATATACTTGGTGCAGTACTATCAGGAGAAGTTTTTGTTTTCTCCCATTTCTGCCTAAAAATATTCTCTGTAGTACTTCTCTTCACTGTCTTTTGTTAGCATCTTGGGCATGGTCCTTAGCTTTTTGGTCACTCCCAAGTGTTCGTTCCATAATTATGATTCTCAGCTTCATTTTTCTCTATTCCCTCTTCTGACATTCCTAATAAGCTAAGATCAACTTTTGATATCTACTATCCATAGCATTTCCAGACCACCAATTCTTGCTTCATCTATAACCATTATTTTATTCAGCCCATATATTAATTAAGTTTTTTTCCCAACAGCTATATTTACCTCCAATATCTCTAAAGGATTATTTTTATGGCAAATTACCTTCTGTTTTTGTTTCACAGATGCAACTTTTACCTTTATTAATTACACTTGTTTTCAAGTCTTTTTCTGATAGCTTTAGTACTACTGTTTCGTGTGTCTGAGTATTTTGGTCTGCTATCTGATTTTATGGTCTCCGTGCTTTTCAGATAACTTGGAGTCTTTTTGACGGCTTCAAATTCACAAATCCTTAACAATTGCCTGCTGCCTCTTCTTGCAGTAGAGTGAGAGGTAGGAACTTCCAGAGTTCATGTTCCTTACTTTGTCCATAAGATGAGAAAATGATGAGACAGTGGCTTTACATCTGCTATTCCTTATCTTTTCTCAGTTTTGATTGGTTTGGACCTTTCACTGGGTGGTCCCTGTCAGTTGCCTCTCCCTCACCCTGAGCATCTACCATCTTTAGGCATAGAAATCCTTGTGACAGTTCCCACTTTATTTGGTATTCTCTTCCACAGGGTCTCACAAGTGTCCTAAGATGTCATTTTCCTCTTAGTTTGAATCTCATCTGCTTTATGTTTTTCAGATATTCTTGAAAGTAACTTCTCTTTTGTGTTTCTGAGAGAATCCATGCATTCACTCTATTTAAAAATATATTTTCCAATATTTTTATGATCTGATCAAAGGAAAGGGATTGTAGAATTTGCTCACAATATGACTTAAAAGCAGAATTAAAGGCATAAGTTACTTTGGAATAGAAATTTTAATTAAATGTAAAATGCAGCTTTTCTTTAAAGAATCTAGTGATATCCCTGGTAGCCCCTGAATATATATGTTTTCTAATAGAATTCCAGAAGTATTCTTGAAAAACTCATTCTTAGCCTAATATCTCTTTTTGCCGAGGTACATGCTCTGCATTTGCATGATGTTTTATAGTTTGCAAAGATATCATTATTGGCTAGTCATGGTACTGATTGTTTTTATATCTATAATGTCCTGTAGTACTCATATTTTATTGATATTCATAATATACTGCTAAGAACCCATGTAATTTTAAGAATCCATATTTATTTTGGGATGGATAAGAAAAATAAAATATTGAGAGATTAGAAAATTAAGCCAGAGCTATAAACATGTCTGAACCAGAAATAATAAGTTGCTGACCATTTTAAGACTAAGAAAATATATTGCTTTTTTCCTTGAAAACGTATGACACAGCAACATGGGTGCATGTCAGACTTATTCCCCATTTCCTAAAGTACATATAAGTCAATCAGTGTTTATTGGAAGACTACTCTGGTCAAAATACTGTCATACAAGAAAAAAAAAAATCTCTTATCTGAATTTACCTTATAGATAGAGCCTAAGAACAATGATTATTTAAAGAACTGTTTTAAGCATATTCCATATGAAAAAAAAAGTTGTCAGTGTTTTTTCATCTACAAAGGTTCACTTCAATCCCATCTTTATATGGCTTGAGGGGATAGATGATGTCAAGATTAAAAGAGGATATTCCTTAGGTTCTACTAGGGCAAAAAATGTTGGAAAAGATTTAAGTAAACTCAGGGGTGGTGGTGGTGGGATGAATTGGGAGATTGGGATTGACATATATACACTAATATGTATAAAATAGATAACTAATAAGAACCTGCTGTATAAAAAATAAATTAAATAAAATTCAAAAATTCAAAAAATAAAAGATTTAAGTAAACAGGAAGCTACTTGACTGTTAGCAAGATTATACTTTCAAGAGAACTTAGTTTTAAAGACCACTGAGTAGCAAAATGTAGACCTATAATTTAAAAATTCTCTGCCATTCCTATCAGGAAAGAAAGCTTACTTTGGTCTCTAAATTTCAGTACTTAAGCAGAGTTAATAAAATAATGACTTTCCCCACCTTTAACTTGTGTTTATGAACCCAACCAGTGTAGAAGTTTCCACTGAAATTGTTGGGTTTTTTTTTTTTTTTTTTTAAGTTCTTTGGATATGATTTTTGGCCTGTTTTTGATGTTACTCATTTGTTTTTGGATCAGCTTTTACCATGTGGCTGGGATTTTCTGTGTTGTAATACCAAGTTGCTTGCACCATTGCTATTCTAAAAAGTGGAACTGAATTGAAATTAAACCTCAAAAAAACACCATGTTAGAGCAATGTTAAACGTCTCACTTGAACTGACAAGGGCAGGGCAGAGCAGAACATTTCTTGTTGTATCTGATTCTTTGTGTTAGAAGCACTGAGTTAGGAAGCAGTGGGTTTTCCCATACATATTATACTCAGCACTAAAATATATGACAAAAATCCTGAGTTGATCTGGTTTTTAAATAAACATCAGCTGTAAAATGAAATCTTATTATGTAAATGCAGTTTATTTTATTTTAATTTATCGGTAGAAGAAAAAAAAACTTTATTTTGAACCTTTAATTAACTAAATAAGAAGATTTTGACATCTTAGAGGAACATATTGGATCCAGTATGATGCTGAATCTTCCTGTTCAAATATTCTGTATTTAATTAGTCTTTGGAAAAAGTTATGTGTTATAATTTTCCTTGAAAATACTTAACTCCATGAGGCGCTCTTATTTAAAATTGCAGATGAATTACTAGCATATATGTGACAATTTTGTTTTATTACTGGCATATATGTGACAATTTTGCTTTATATGCTTTATATAGAAGTTTGAAAATTTAAGAGTACTGGCATTAAATGGGTATTAATGTTGCAAAAAAGGAGTTTCCCATAACATAAATGCAAGATCTGACTTCTGCTTCCTCCCTACCCCCAAAGAGTGGAAAGTTGTTCATTTTGCTAACACTATATAAATTTTAATCAGTACCCTGTTAGTATTGAATGGAATTCACACTAAAAATAACCTTATTAAAACCTTAGTTTTAACCTTAAAAACCTTAGTTTTTATGATAGTTTAAAGCTCTTTTTCTCATCATTAAAGCAAAATACCATTTTTAAGTTAAAAGTATTTGGAAAAAGAGTTCTATTATTTATCTATAATTGGTGCAATTTCTTTTAAAATCTTTTATTGGTATCTACTAGGTAAAATATAAAATGGAACTAATAAAGGAAATTAAAAGAAATACCGTGTGCTAGAGCACCTCAAAATCAAAGGAAATTTTAAATTGATCATATAGTTCTCTTTTTGGTAAAAATGTCAATCGTTTGATTGTCTTCCAAAAATACATGATTGCCCAGGAGGCCAGATTATTCTGTGGAAATATCACTGGATTTTGAAACCAACAAAAAAATGACCTGTGAAAATAGCCAAGCCAAAAAATTTGATGTTGAAGTAGTTTTCTCATAATTCACACCCATGAAATAGCTTTGTCATGATTTTACATTGGCAAGCATTTTATCAGGATCATAATGAGGTAAGGAGATAGGCATTGTGAGCTACCCTAACCTTATAAACCAACGTCTTTCTTTTAGAAAGCATGATCAGAGAGTTTACAAATCCTCCGTTTAACATTCTTAGTAAATACTTGACATGTACAGAATTTTAGGTTGGGAAAGGAATTGAAAATGTTTTGGTTTCTTTATGTGTACAAATTACTGTTTTTCAGAAAACATAATTGAGACATGGTGAAATAGCTCTCCTCAGTGCTTTACACGCATTATGTCATGTAGTTCTCAGGACAACCCTAGGAGACGGGCAGTTTTACTATCGTATTTACAGATGCATAAACTAAAGCTTAGAAAAGTTGAGCAACTTGCCCATGATTGAGCAGTTGATGAGGGTGAAGTGGGAGAATGAAGTGAGTAACCTGTCTCCAGAGCCAATCTTCTCTACCATGTCTACACTGCTTTCCTGTGCCTGGGTTCATGACAGCAGTAAGAGGGAAGGTAAGAGTGGTAGTATGTGCCGTGTGTGTGTGGGAGGGCTGTTTGATCTAGGGACAAGCAAACATAGTTTGGCATGGAGGGATTAAAATGCCTAAGGCAAGAATTTTAAATTTAATCAATATCCTGTGATAAACCATAATAGAAAAGAATATAAGAAAAAAGAATGTCTATATGTGTATAATTGAGTCATTTCGCTGTACAGCAGAGACTGGCACAACATGGTTAATCAAGTATATTTCAATTAAAAAAAATTAATTTTGTAAGCAAAGAAAAGGAAGTCTAAGGCTGTCTCTGAGCAGACAGAGTTGACTTTATTTTAGATTTGGGACTAGGTCTTCAGCAGATTAAAGCAAATTAAAATTGATCAGTAGGGACTTTAGACAGAAATACACAATCATTTGTTTATTCAAAAGGTATTCATTGAGTATCTCTTGCATGGCAGCCATTTTTCTAAATTTGGGGGATACAATGGTGGACAAGGGCAACAAAGGCCCTGAGCACATAGAACTTACTTTTTATAGTAGTAGAAAGCAAAAATAGACAGTCAAACCAATAAATAAATAATGTAATTTCAGGTAGTGAATAAGCTGTGAAGAAAGTAAAACATGATGAGGGGATGGATAGGAAAGGGGAGGAAGGATATTTTACCAATGGTGGTCAAAGGAGTCTTATCAAGAAGGTGATAATTGTACCGAGACCAGAACGTTAGACCAATCTATCCACGTGAAGAGCTGCAGTAGTAGTTTACTAGGAAGAGGAATGCACAAATATAGGATCCCGTTTTAAACAAATGTTCAGGAACAACAGAAGCTGGGTGTGAGTGGAGGAATAGTTGGTGAGTGTAAGAGTGATGGGATGTGAACTCAACTAAGTGGAAATGGTCTAGATTATGTAAGGTTTTGTGGGTCAGAATAAAGAGTATGAAATTTAAACAAAATGGAAGACTTTACAAAGATTTGAACAGAGGTGTTATGTGGAAAATTGACTGGGAGTTGGGGCGGGAGGAAGGGTTAATGGGAAGTTCAGTTAAGAAGATGTTGCAGTGCAGCAGGCAAGAGATAATGGTAGTTTGGACTAAAGTCTAGGGAGATGGGGAGTAGGTTTTTTGAGGTAAGTAAATAATTCTATTTGACATTGAACATGTTAAGTTTGATAAGCCTAACAGCATGCAAGTGAAGTAGAATGGGCATTTAACTACTTGAAAGTGGAGTTCAAGTTGATGTTGGGGATGGTGATATAATATTTATATAGGTGTTAATAAATATTTAGCAGGACAGAATAGGACAGGATCCTAAGGGCTACAAAATATAGAGGTCAGAAAGAGGAGATAAACCAATTTATCTATTATAGAAATTGAAAAATAAGAAAATCAAGGTGTTCTTGAAGTCAAGAGAAGAACAAGTTTCGAGATGGTTAAGTGCCAAGCATATATAATTCACATAGATGAGAACTCAGATAATGTGCACAACATTCCTTGACAGAAACTTCGACATGTTGAAGTTTGGTATAATTGTCTGTGTCCATGTGCCAGTATCAAGTTATTTTTTCAACTCTTCCACACACTCATTCAAGTTGTTAAATATCTAAAGATTAAAATAGCTTTATTATATTATTATAAAATAGTATATAATTATAAACAACAATCAGTAATGTAAAGAAATACAAAATGATAGAAAAAAATTACCTAAAATCTCCATACTCATACTTAAACACTCTTGGTATTTTGACAAATAAATTCCTGACATCATTTTTTGCATACATAAAGAGAAATAAACATATATACATAATTTATATAAATGGTTGATTCTTTGTATCTTTTAAACTGCTTCTTCATTCAACTCTGTTATAAATATCAATTAAAATATTTCCATATGAAATATTATGTCTTCATAATATCTTATTTTATTTCAAAAATTTTGTGTTGATATTCATTGAATTTCCATGATTTTGATAATATAATAATGCTATGATGACTATATTTAACCAATCTTTAATGTACATGTTCAATTATTGTTTAAGATAAATGCCCAAGATGAAAGTGCTGGGTCAAGCAGTATATACGTTTTACAGTTGAATCGTGATATATTTAACATTTCCAGATGTGCAAAGAACTCAGTACAAAACTGTAGCTTTTGAAAGCAGTATTTTTTCAATCAAATTGTGTTTTTGCAATCTCAAATATAATTAAGTTAAAATATTCCAATAAGCACTTAGAGTGGGGGTCTTTGAAATTAATAATTCTGTATTTATTCTTGGACATTAACTTTGGTCAAGTTGTAGTCTACACATTCTTCTTGCTATTTTTATTATATATTTTATTATTTATTTTTATTATAATTCCAGTAATAAGAGACTCCCCGCCCCCCAAATTCTATGATTGTGGTCTCCTGAATGGAAAAATAAATCCAAAATTATTTTAAAAATTCCAGAACTTTTCACGTTCACAGATTGCTTAAAATTTGACAAATCTGTTTCAAAAATGAAAACATTTTGAATATTCTTCTGGGTGATTTTGCCACAGACATATTTCATAATTCTGTACTAAGTTCAAAAGTTATTTCTTAGATTCCAGTGTTCAAAGTCTCCCTTTGTAGCTGCAAATGATGACCTCTCAGCTGCCCTGATGAATTTATGCGAGTTGGACATGAGAAGGTAGCTGCCAACTGGTTGGATCACTGTTCAGTCTAGATAAAAACAAGGCCTGAGAAAAAGATAATACAAATGAACTTATTTACAAAACAGAAATAGACTCACAGACATAGAAAACAAACTTATGGTTACCAAAGGGGAAAGGGTGGGGGGAGGGATAAATTAGGAGTTTGGGATTAATATATACACACTACCTTATATAAAATAGATAACCAAAAGGGCCCTACTGTATAGCACAGAACTATTCTCAATATCTTTTAATAACCTAAAATGGAAAAGAGTCTAAAAAAGAATAAATATATACATATATATATATATAACTGGATCACTTTGCTGTACACCTGAAACTAATACAACATAGTAAATCAACTATATTTCAATAAAAAAATTAAAAAAAATAAAGTTCAGGGACAGTAATATAAAATTCAGTAATATAAAGAAGTTAAACATTTGAAATATCGATAACATGGAATTAAGCCTTTAAAAAAAATGACTGAAAAATTTTATAAGGCTTCTGAGAAACAACTACAATGGACTTGACTCTTGATTATTACTAATACCTAATTTGTCTATTCTTTCAATTATTCCTCCCATCCTACACATGTATACTCACTTATAAAATACATAATATATAACAACAATTAAAGATTATTTGGCCAGCATCATACAGTTATTGTGAGGATTAAAGTAATATTTAAAAGTCTTAGCACAGAAATCCCTCAATATATGGTATTCAAATAATAACATTAAAAGTCACTTGCACAGAGGCCAAACCCATGGGCTCCTTGTTCCATGTTCAAGGCTATTCTCAGTGTTCTAGGACCTCTTCTATTTGTATGGCATCAAAAATGCACAAAGATGATTCTTTATTTCAGCTTGGTTAATATTTTTCTCTTTACCAATTTAAAAAATAAACTCTAGTTCCTAATATAAGCTATTTATTTTTGAGTATGAAATTAGATCTTTCCTTATTTTTATCATTATGCCATAGTTTGGATAAGAGAGAAAAAACACTTTCATATCCTTTTTAAGCATAATTGAACGTTATTTTGAGTCAATTAGACAGGACACCTGTTAGCTAAGCTTTTAACAAACAGCTTATTCAAGTTATCTGCAAAATAATCTTCCAGGTGAGATACTTTTTGTTGACTTTCTCTTTTCTTTCTTCTCGACTAATAATTTCTGTAGTCATTCTTATTGCTTTGAAGTTAAAAAGTAAATTATCTTTTTATAATCTTTTAGATACCCAAAGTTGCTTCAAATTGTATATAATTGCAACAATATAGACCTTTTAGATGGAGTGTTTCCAACAGATGTGATTATAGTAAGTGATTTTATTTTTCATCCTATATAGTATTGAGAAATGTGTTTTAACTGCCCTGGTATTTAACATAATAGAATTAAAGTAATGATGACAATTTCAACCATAACAACAACAACAATAATAAATAAAACAATTTCTAATTTTTGTCTCTTTAATGTACTCACTTGGAACATTTACTTAAAAGTAGAATAGTATAGAAAAGAAACCTTGAACACATATGTTAACACTGCCAAATTATGTTCATTTTAAATTGATTACTAGGTTTAAGATTGATAATTTTAATTGCTATCAGTTTCAGCCTTTATCATTACACGTTGTGCATCAAAACTTTCTCAAAATGATCACTATTTTAATATGCTATTTGTAACCAGGAATACAGTGAGGTGGAAAAGTATAATAAAGTGGACATCTGTTCAATAAATATATATATATATTTTTTTACAATTTCACTTTTTAAAATTTATTTATTTATTTATTTATTTAGGCTGTGTTGGGTCTTCGTTTCTGTGCGAGGGCTTTCTCTAGTTGCGGCAAGTGGGGGCCACTCTTCATCGCAGTGCGCGGGCCTCTCACTATTGCGGCCTCTCTTGTTGTGGAGCACAGGCTCCAGACGTGCAGGCTCAGTAGTTGTGGCTCACGGGCCTAGTTGCTCCGCGGCATGTGGGATCTTCCCAGACCAGGGCTCGAACCCATGTGCCCTGCATTGGCAGGCAGATTCTCAACCACTGCGCCGCCAGGGAAGCCCCAATAAATATTTTTTGAATTAATGTCCCTGAATATTCTCCACAATGTATCTTGAGGAAAAAAACCTGAGTTTTTGTGGCTCTTCCCTGTGAGGCCATTGAGCAAAAGAAAAAGAAATAATTGACATTACCCACCCCCCCCATCCCCTTTTATATGTCTTGTTTTGGAGAAAATAAATTTTGAATCTATTTCATGAGTTCATTTTTATGTAAGAGATGAACTCTATTAAGTCTAGGTAAATTAGTCAACCAGGTAATGTGGGCTTGAAATGGGATAGATTTACAATAGATAATGTTTTAAAGACAAAAATATCTTGCACTGTTGAGTCAATAGGTACTTTCTAAAATTCCACGCTGATCTTAGTGCTGAATCTCTGCATCGTCAGTTTCCTTTTACCATGATGATTTCTCTTGCTCTTTGTAGTGTCTGCTCTTTTTCTCTCCCAATAGTTTCTCTGTTTTAATATAATCATGGCTGGAAAAAAGTGAAAAATAATTTGAATGAGGTTTTCTTTTTTACCAAAATTGTTATTGAATTTCTATGCGTAAGCTTTAACAATAAACCTTAACAACAGAGACAAGATAATGTGTTTTTTTATCTGTTAACCCTTTTACCACTGAAAAGGTTATTGCTACAGTTTCCAGAATAGCAGCTAAAAGGGGAAGGAAAAGTAATGGAGGATTTATTTAACTATTCTTCTATTGGATTGTTCTTTTTATCTAAATATGATTCTTGCAGTAAAATTTAACGTGCTGTTTTATTAAAACATGTATGCATAAAGTAAGAGAAAATAAACAGCAACAAACAGGATTGGTGACATTTTGATAGATATACTTAAAGGAAATTACACCAACAATGTTATGTAGAATAAATAGTAATGGGAGTTGGATAAAGTGAGATAAATCAGTATGGAGGTTTGGGGAATAAACTAGTCATAGGTTATCCAGCTATCCTTTTCCAGTCCCTTTGCCAGACCATCTTTTAGCCAGTCTTTTTTTTTTTTATTATCTTCTCTGTGCTCATGAATTTACAACTTAAACATTCAGATGATTCCCAAATTTTTATGTCCAGTTCACAGAATCTAACTTTCTACTAGACTTGTCCAGTTGGGTATCTAAAAGTCACCACAAACCCAATAAGTCCAAAATGGAACTTGTGGTCATCTTTCCTCAACCCGGCCCCCCTCCAGGGCAGGATTTCCTGTCTTCATCATTCCTAAACCTGGGCCCCCTCCAGAGCAGGGTTTCCTTATGATGTGGGGCTAAAAGTCAGACATTATCCCTGACATAACCTTCTCTCACTCACCCCCACATCCAGTCAATCACCAATCCTACTGATTTTACCTTCCAAGTGTATCTTTAATTCATGTACTTTTCTCCATCTTTGCCATCAGCATCATTTTAGCCCAAACTACTCTCATCTGTTACTGCTTCTTTGGTTTCCTTAAAAGGCTTACCCACATCCACGCTATACTTTTTCATCTATGCTATGCTTAGCAACCTTAGGGAGATCTTAAAATTTGAATCAGATCATGTCATGCCTTTGCATAAGAAATTTTTCATTGTCCTTTGCAAGACAGTGATAATTACAAAAAGTTTAAAACAGTTTAAAAAGAGATTCAACTTCTGGCCTCTTGATATCTCTCCAGGCTTATTTGCACACCCTCCATTTCTTAGCTCTAGTCACTTGGTCTTTCAGTTCCCAAGGTGTTCTGCCCTTCCTGCTTCTTGTGGTTCCTTGCCCACATTGTGTTCTCTGCTTGAAAGTTTTATATCCTGCTCATTCTCCCTCACTTCCTCAAGAAACATTTTCAATAGTTGAAATAGTCATTATATTTTTCTTTTGTAGCAATTATCACAGTTTATAACAATATTTTATCTGTACACTTATTTACTCTATAACGTTTTTCACTGAACAGTAACTTCTATCAGATAAGGTCATAGAGTCTACTGGTTAAAGAACATGGATTCTAGAACAAGAGACCAAGTTCAACTCCAAGCTCTAGAATATAACCATGACATGTTACTTAATGTTTATAGATCCTTGTGCTGTCATCTGAAATATCTTCTTAGAATTCCTGTGAGAAATAAGTGAGTTTATGTTAAATGCCTAGAATAGTACATGACACAGGGTAACATATAAATATTAGCTATTGTTGTTTGTTTTTGCTTATCATTGTTCAACATTGAGCAGAGTACCTGGGATGTAGTAGGTGGTTAATGAATTTGAATTTATGATATTAATAAGGAGGATTTCTCTGTGATGGATAAAATTATCCATGAAAAGGATGAATACAGTTGTTACTTAAAAGGAAATCTGGAAGGACTTTGTGAATGAAATGTATGAAGCAAAATGAAGGTTTACGGATTTCTTGATTAGAAAACTAGCCATTGGTCTTTGGTCAAGATGATACATTTAGAAGATAACTTTGGTTTAGGAGAGAAGAGCTAAGATGAAATTGATTTGTAGCTTATTGATCTTGGGCCATGAGAAATCCAAACTGAAGCATGTGGATGGCTTCTGAAGCTGTGCGGTGAGGTGATGAGAAAAGCTCATGACTGATAGCCAAGGGCATAGAGATTTCAATGAAATCACATGAATTTGTGTTGTGGTGGCAACACTCAACTATCCATGGAAGTTGCCTCCTTTCTTCATTGATAATAGAATGAGAACTGTGCACGTGGTTGCCTAGCTGGACTCCATTTTTCAGCCTTCTTTCAGTTTACCATTCTATAGGCACAAATGTATGAATATGGTTCCTCCGTGTTCTCTCTTCTTCCCTCCTGCTGAGAGTTCCTGCTGATAGCTCCACTTAGACCATGCATCAAGGCCTTAAGGATGGCAGAACCACAAAATGAAAGGGATAGGCATTCATGATCGAGGAACCATTTGACCATCTGTCATGCTTTTCTCGAACTTTTTGTATAAGAAAGAAAGATATTGTCTCATTTTTTTCTTTAGATTGCTGAATTTGGAATCCTTTGTTATAGTAGATTGGTCTCTCCTACCAATGTTAAGAGGAGAGTTTATATTAAAAAATCTATTTTCTGGCTCTAAGATTTACTCGAGATGTGACCTGGGATAACTGACATAATCTCTTTGATTATATTCACTATAAATAGAAACAGTTGATAACAAGTTGTTTAGTGATAACACAGGTCACTCACTGAACTGCCTGACCTAGGGTAAGTGAGCACTAAATTATAGCAGTTATTATTATTATTATTGTGTTTCTATTTCTACTTCTTTCTTCTTAAATGAAATATGAAGTGCATAGGTTAATTATAAACCTACCAATTCCTTTGATCATAATATGGCTTACTGTTTATTTTTCAATAAAGATTTGCCAAAGCTGTAGTGTATTAAAAAAATAAAATATTAAATGTGATACAGAAAGTTCATTTTCCTGCTGAATGCAACATTCTCATTATTATAGTTTACATTGGAGGTGATCTTTTATTAAAAAATTAAAACTCAAGAATACCATAGATGGTATGTTAAAAATGTATCCTCAGCTAATGTAAGATACTAGAAAAAATGAATACTAAAAACAAGTAGCTTGCCTTTGCAAACTAATGAGGGTAAAATTCAGTATAACCTGTTTCCTTATTTATCACAATAATTATCCTTAATTTTCACATAGAAAATATGAATTGCATTGTAAATAATTTTTATGAGTATATGCAATGAAAAACAGGTAGTAGTAAATTTTTTTTTGGCCATACTATGCAGCATGCAGGATCTTGCCCCCTGCAGTGGAAGCGCAGAGCCTTAACCACTGGACCGCCAAGGAAGTCCCAGGTAGTAGTAAATTTTTTTGAGTTGAGCTAGGTACATTTTATATAGTTTTCAGGTCATCAAGAGTAGTTTCTTCATCTTGAATAAAAGGAAGGGCATATTTCATTCAAATATATTTGAAATATAAATTTATTGAAACAGTGACAATGCATTAATAGGGTCTTTTATTTTTATTTTTTCTTTTTGGTACTAACATACAGCCTCATTTTCTTTTCCCTGGAAGAGAATTTGTTTTCTTCTGACTAAAGGAGCACCGTGTTAAAGGATGTAACAAATATTACAGACATTTCCATGGCATTCTCTAATGTGGATAGAAAATAATTAGAAATTTGAAGGTTTCACTTTCAAATTGTTTAAACACAATATCTCTATTATGAATGGGACTAATTTTCCTGACTATTAACTGCAATGCTCAGAGACAGTGAATAAAGTAGGGAATGGCTTGGTTTTTAGCTAACTTAGTTTAAACCGTGATTAAAACATTGACAGGAGATCTGAAGGAGCTATACCTCAGGCTTAATTTGGGCCCCATTGAGCAGGAGGGGCACAACTTTCCCACCCCCAGAATCCTCTGGAGGGAGGGTGGCCTTGTGGTAGAACGGAAATGTAATGGAGAGCAAAGGCATATCCCCCTGACTTTGAAGGAAAACTTTTCAAAGCAGTGAAAAGACAACTTTTCCATTATATGATAAGGAGCATTTTCATGTTGTAAAGAACCTGAAAATCTTTATATCATTCAATCAGTAAAAAAATTCAAATGCTGTACAAAATACCCCCACGACATTTATGATGACTTAGGAAAACACTTAGAAGATGGACTTGTATTTTGATGGCATTCTCAGGGAAATTGACTCACATATCTGTGAAGAACACAGCGAAAGCCACTTCTTCAACCAGAAAATCATATTGATCTTTAAAAGACTGAAGAACTTTTCTAAACATAAAAAGAGAAAACCGTTCAAAAACAACGCGTCAGAGGTATACAAGTTTTGGTAAAAATGGAGACTGAATTTAATATAATTCCCTTAGGGTTACGAAAAATTGAACAGATGTACACTAGGATTTTCTAAGTTTAGTGGTGTTTGTAAACATCTGGCATTACTGAAAAGATAAAATATGAAAAAGTCTAGAACCTCCAGTTTCTGGTTCTTCACGTCAAGAGCTTGGAAGTCCCCACTCCGTTCTAATAACGAGTGAAAAGCTGGATAGACTGAAAAAACAACAACTCTTCTTGGATCCTTAAGAGAGGGGAAGATGCAGGGCAAATGACTGCCCCCAAGATTGGAGAGACAGACAGGTGAATAGGAGTCATGGCTTCCCAGAGCAGGGACTCTTGAGCAGAAAATACCTCGGAATTGGTGCCAGGGAAGAAAAATCTGAACTGTCATCAGCAAATTGTTGGAGGCTCAGCGTAGATAACGTGGAGAGTTAAAAATTCTAGGAAAATTGTGGGAATCACACCCAGGAGCTCAACCAGGTTCTGACAGTAAATACTGGAGAAAAATTCTTTCCTGGGAATAGAGTTATTCTTCCTAAGAAGGCCTGCCTTCAGGGACAATGAATTAGCAGAGCTTAATCTTCTGGTGTGTTATCAGAGTCTAACTGAGCTGGGGAAAGGCCAGCCCACTCTAGCCATCATGTTCCACATATGGGGGTGGAAGGAAACCCTGAGAAATTCTTGTGACATTCAGAGTCCAAGCAAAGAGTCAGCAAAGAGATGAGTTTCGGTGCCACTTCTGCTACTAAAAGCTTGGGGAATGTTGGTTGGGCATGTCACTTAAACTTTCTGAGTTACAGTTTCTTCATTTGTTAGGGGACATATTTATACTTGATATCACTAAGATCTTGCTGGCTATGAAATTTTATTTTTTATAATGTGAAATCTATCTGCTAAATGCATTCACTTATAAAGGAAACACAAACTATTGTTATTCTCCACTGTGTACTGTGGAAAAAATATCATTTCAAAGTTAAAATAACAGATGTCTTGCAGCTTTTAAGCAATGTGATTAAATACACTGGTATAATGGGGATGAAGATTAATATATGCTTCACAATTTGTTGAAATATAACAAAGCAAACTCAGTAAGCTTAGCTCAGTCTTTTCTGAAACCTCTTACTTTCTACTTTCATAGGAGCCTTACAGTAAGACAGGTACTTCCCTCTGGGTGGGCAGCCAGGAATTTGGGGGATAAATTAAATTGTTGACAATGGTGTTAGGAATTCAATTATGGCCATGCATCTAAGCCACCTCTTCTGATCCAATTTTTTATCAGTAGTAACTGTGATGCTCAGGGACCCCCCATATGCATGTTGATTCTTGCGTCCTTTTGGCTGTTTCTACATTTGAGAAGAAAAACATGGCTATTGATAAGGCACTTAAAATCAAAACAGATACTCTTGTTAATTCTCCTCTTTTTCTGTTCAAGATTTCAAAAGTCATTAATAACACATTCTATGAATATCTTATACCAACTTTTACAGAAATTTATAAAAAATACCCAAAAGAACAATCTGAAACTTTACATTTGCTCATTTTTTCACTAACATAAAAGATACTTGGCTATAGTCAGTTCAGTTTCAATTTACTTTTGAATGTGAGCTAAAGGAGTGTAAAATTTTTGTTCCTGTCACAGTTTTATGAGTTGTTGATCATCACAACTAGTCATTGATGTTATTTCAAGCTAAAGCCAGAGAGTGAGGGCTGGTTAGTGCAGTATTTTTGGTGATTTTTCTTTCTTGCATCATCAGGAAAATGACTCTTCCCCTAATATATAATAAATAGGCTTGGAAAAATTTAAGATAGGATTAAAAATCTTAAAATCTGAATGAGTTTGGTTTGGTGGTCTTAGAGAATGGTCCTAATTTCCCGTGAGTTTTATTACTGATATTTTCTAGTAAACCCCAAATATAGATAAACATCTATATAAAACAGAAAACATCAAAAAATATGCTTTATATGCTTGTAAGACTTTTCACATCTGTGTTAACATGTTTTTACAGGACCAGTTCCTGTGCAGCAAAAAATATAAAGTGATGGATTCCTTGTGTTCTGTCCTATTTTGCCAGTAGATTCCAGTAACTGCCAAGACCACATTGGTGGGCTTATGAAGGGTGATATCCACACTCCCCACCCATGGTGAATCATTTCATGGTGAGACTCATAAAGGGTGGAGAAAGTCTCAGTGTTCTGAGGCCTCATGAAGAAAAACATACTGTGAAAGTGCAAGTCTCTTGTCCTAAAGACAATACAAAATTTGCAAAGATTCAGTGACACCTGGTTAATCCATCTTGAACTCATTATTAGAAACTTGAAAAAATTAGTGTGGTTTCTGCTGCAGAGTGTTTTTTTATTATGATTAAATGTATGATTGTTTGTCTCTGTACACCCTTTTGATTTTGGTAATCATTATAAGTGGTCTAAAAGAGAAGACATGTATTCCATTTTATAGTAGGAATGTAAAATTCTTAAGAGCTCTATGCCCATAAACTTTACATGCACTGAAATCCTAGCTAGAAAAATAGCAGTTAGGGAAAACTGTCAAGTGCACATATCTTTTCCTTATTTGTTTCTTTATTCTATTTCATTCTGTGCCCTCTCTCTCATATATATATATATATATATATATATATATACACACATGTATATATACATATATACACATATCTATGTTTGTGTGTGTGTATATATATATATATATATATTAAATTTCTGCAAAAAATTAGAAACAGTGTGATAAACTGCATTTTTCCTTAAATTGTTACCATTAAGCAAAATAGCATGAAAGATATTAATTCATTTTAATTTCAAGGTTTGCTCCTGAATGTCATGGGATAGAAATGTTAATTACTTTGGAGGGTTAAGATACTTAGTAGAGCAGAGGCTTACGTTGATTAACTTATTGAGAACTGGAATAAAGTGATGCTGCAGATACTAATATTACCACAGCACTGTGATATAAAAATAATATTCTCTCTGTGATTATATTATGGTATCATATTAAAAAGAAATGGGACTTACACTCTCAAACAAGATGGAGTAACATGAACCAGATTTACTCTCCTGCATGAAACCATCAGAACATAGATAAAATATGTGAAATGATGGTTTTCAAGGCGCTGGACCTAGACATAATATAATTCAAGAGAGTAACCATTTAGAGGAAAAAATGGGAAGAACACTATAATTGCCCCAGCATACTGCCTTGAGGGGGTTTCATGCCACAAGGTAGGGAGAAGGAACACAGGCAGGTTTGGTGGACTCCCTGAGTTCAAGAGAAAGAAATGAGAGTACAAGGATCCCAAAGGGAATAGAGTTTGCAGGACCAAGTACTAGAGAGGAGATTGCTGGACAGAAAGGGAATCTGAAGGTTTTGCCCCAATTACTCATCTGAATATGGATCAGTGCATGTATGTGAGGAAACTCCCTGAGGCTAAGGAAACAACTATAGGAAGAGATTAGAGTTACTAGTGCTAGGTACTCACAAAGGACCCCCAAAAACCAGAAACACTAATTCATAAGGATACATGATCCCAATGTTCATAGCAATGTTATTTACAATTGTCAAGACATGGAAGCAACCTAAGTGTCCATTAACAGATGGATGGGGCTTCCCCGGTGGCGCAGTGGTTGAGAGTCTGCCTGCCAATGCGGGGAACACGGGTTCAAGCCCTGGTCTGGGAGGATCCCACATGCCATGGAGCAACTGGGCCTGTGAGCCACAACTACTGAGCCTGTGCGTCTGGAGCCTGTGCTCCGCAACAAGAGAGGCCGCGATAGTGAGAAGCCCACGCACCATGATGAAGAGTGGCCCCCACTCGCCGCAACTGGAGAAGGCCCTCACACAGAAACGAAGACCCAACACAGCCAAAAATAAATAAATAAATTTATTAAAAAAAAACAGATGGATGGATAAAGAAAATATGATATATGTATATAAACACACACAATGGAATACTACTCAGCTGTAAAGAAGAATTAAATTTTGTCATTTGCAGCAACATGGATAGACTTGGAAGGCATTACGCTAAGTGAAATATGTCAGATAAAGAAAGAAAAATACTGTATGATATCATGTTTATGTGATCTAAAAATATAACAAACTAGTGAATAAAACAGAAAAGAAACAGACTCTCAGATACAGAGATCAAACTAGTGGCTACCAGCAGGGAAAGAAGAGGTGGGGAGAGCAATATAAGAGTAGGGGAAAAAAGGGTCATTATGGGATTATATGAAATCATGTGTGTGAAACTTTCAAAAATTGTAAAGCACTATAGAATTTAAAGAATCTTTCATTCAATTAATTTTCTTTTTTAAAAAAGGACAAGGAATAGTGCCTGTTCCTGCTAGATAGATTGGAGAAACTCATGAATCAGGGGTTATTTGGTAGAGGACTCAAAAGGCAGTTACCTCAGTAGTGGAAAGTGCTTATTCCTAGTCTAAGTACTTTTCTAGTTGTGCCTAAAAAAAAGTTTAAAAGCAAAACTTGAAAAGATTGAACTGTTTCCAAACAACTTAAATGCATCTGCAATAAAGCTGAGTTGATTTATCAGAATATAAAAATGCTCAGCATAAGGCAAAATACACAATATCTGGAATTCTCTCAAAGATTATTTGTCATACAAAGAATAAGAAAATACAATGATGAGGAGGAAAGTAGAATTAAAACTTACTGGAACTGGCATAGATGATAGGATAGAATTAGCAGACAAAGACATTCAAATAATTATTTTAACTGTATTACTTACGTACAAATGTTTGTGAAGAGACCTGGAAGATATTTTTAGAAACCCATATCAAACTTTTGGAGATTAAATGAAGCCTAAATTGAAAATTGCATTGGATCTGATAATATCAAATTAGACCTTGTGGAAAAAAAATTAGTGAACTTGAAGACACAGAAAATGTTCACAATAAAACAGAAAAAAGAGAATAATAATTTTAAAAAAATGAACAGGATATCAGTAAGCCAGGGACAATTTCAAGCAGTGTAATATATATGTAATTGGAATATCTGAAGAAAGAGAGAAAGTAAGGGAGAGAGATATTTGAAGAAATAAGGCACAAATATTTCTATATTTGAGGAAAACTGTAAATCATCAGATCTAAAAATATTAATAAGTCATCAGGAATAGAAAATGAAGAAGACTGTGCCAAGGAATACCATAATTAAATTTCTCAAAATTAGTGATAAAGAGGAATCTTGAAAACAGTTAGATTGGGGAAAACCAAATAACAAAAAACAAGAACATGTAGTATGTACATAGGAAGAAAGATAAGAATGACATCAGTGTTTCTCATTGGAAAGAGACAAATCTAAAAGAATGGATCAATATTTTAAAGTATTGAGAGAAAATCTTGTCAATTTAGAATTCTATACCTAGCAAAAATTATTTTTTTCAAAAGTAAAAACAAAATAAGAAGGTCTTCATATCTATAAAAGCTGAACAATTTAATCACCCATGCACCTGCACTACAAGAATGTTGAATCCCTTGAGACAGAAAGAAAATAGTACTAGTTACAAATCTGTATCTACACAAAGGAATGAAAAACAACTGAAATGGTACTACCTAGATAATTATATAAGAATTTTTTCTTATTATTTAAATATCTTTGAAAAATAATTGAGTGTTTAAACAAACAAAAAAAATCAACATTGTGTGGAGTTTATGAAATAAGTAAAAGTAAAATGTATAAGAAAAATATCACAAAGTTTAGCAGGAGAGAAATGGAAGTATACTGTTGTAAGGTTTGCACAATATATATAAAGTATTGTAATACTACTTGAAGCAGATAACTCTAAGTTAAAGACCTACACTATAAACCTTCAAGCAACCACTAAAAATAGAAAACAAAAGAAAGATTTATAGCTAATAAGCCAACAAAATAGAATCATGAAAATATATAATTAATCTAAAAGAAAGTAGAAAAAAAGAGGAAAAAGGACAGATGGGTTAAGAGAAAATATAGAGCAAGACAAAAGATTTAATCATAAACATATTGATAATCACATTAAATCCAAATTATCTCAATAACTCAGTTAAAAGATAGAATTTGTCAGTTTGTATAAGAAAGCAAGATCCAGCTATATACTGCCTAAATGAAATATACATTAATTGTAAAGAAATGAATAGAATAAAAGTAAAAACGTGAAGAAGTACACTGTACTAACACTAAAGAAAGCTTTATTAATATCAGATAAATTAGATTTCAGAACAAATATTATTAAAGTTAAAAAAGAAATTTCATAATGAAAAGAAGCAAGTCATCAAGAAAACAATTCTAAATATTAACAAATCTAAGAATAAAGCTTCAACACACATAAAAGCAAAATTGATAGAAATGCAAAGAGAAATAGACAAATCTATATTTATAGTCAGAGGATTCAGTACACTCTCTCAATATCTGATAGAACTATAAGTAGACAACCATCAAAAATATAGTAACTTGAACACCACTTTCAACCAATGTGACCTAATTGATATTTATAGAGCACTTCACCTAGCAACAGTAGATCACCTGTTGTTTTTAAGTGGGCTCCTAACACTCACTGAAATAGCCTATATTATAGGCCATAAAAAAAAATCTCAATAAATTTACAAGTATTCAAGGAATATAATATGGACACATAAAGTTGAAAGAAAACACACCATATTATCTAAACACAATAAAATTACGATAGAAATTGACAGAAGAAAGACAACTGGAAAACCCTCAAATATTTAGAAAATGTAATTTAGTTTCCCACGTCTAAATAACCCATGAGTTAAATAAGAAATCAAAAGAGAAATTGGAAAATATTTAGAATTGAATGAAAATGAAAACTCAGCATATCAGAATTTGGGGAAAACCATTAAAGTAATATTTAGAAAAAATTTTCCTAATATAAATATTTGTATTATTATATAACATGTTAAACACATATTAGAAAAAAAGGCTCAAATCAATGACTTCAGCATCCATCTTGAGAAACTGTAGAAAGAAGGAAACTTTAATCAAGTAAGCAAAGAAAAATAATACAGGTCAGAGCAAAAATCAGTGAAATAGAAAACATAAAAGTAATAGAGAAAATTAGTGACACCCAAAACTGTGTCTTTGAGAAGATCAAAATTCATAGCCAAATAGATCAGGAAAACATGAGAGAAGACACAGAATACAGTTATCAGAAATGAGAAAAGAGAAATTTCTACAGATTCTAGAGATAACAGAAGGATAAAAAATTACTACTACTAACAATTTTATGCCAATAAGTTTGAAGTTAGATAAAATGGACAAATTTATTTAAAGACACAAATTACCAAAACTCATTCAAGATTAAATAGCTAAACTAAATAACCTATATGTATTTTAAAAATTGAATTTGTAGTTAAAACCATCCCACAAAGAAAGCTGCATGTACAAATAGTTTCACTGGTGAATTCTACCAAATGTTTAAAAAAGAAATAAAAATAATTTAACCTACGCTTTTTAATTATCATATTAGCAAACTAAAAATGATAAAATCATATAATTATCTTAATAAATGCTGGAAAAGCGTTTTACAAAATACATCCATTCCTGTTAAGAAATCTTTCGTGTGGTGTGATGAATTGGAGATTGGGATTGACATATGTATAAAATGGATAACTAATAAGAACCTGCTGTATAAAAAAATAAATAAAATAAAATTCAAAAAAAAAAGAAATCTCGGAATAAAAGGGAACTTTCTCAAGCTCATAACAGATGTATGCACAACACCTGCAGCAAGCACCATGCTTAATGATGAAACTAGGTGGTCTTACCACATCTATATAATATTATAATGGAGCTTCTATCCAACACGAAAAGATGAAAAAGAAAATGGAAAGAAGTTGGATGTGAATGAATAAATAAAACCACCTTTATTTTCAGAGGACAATATTATCTATACAAAAAATAAAAGAAATCTATGAAAAGGCTGCTAACTAAATGATTTTAGAAAGATTTCAGAATACAAGATTAATATACAAATTCAAATGTTTTTCTATATATCAGTGACAATTAAAAAGAAATTTACAAATACCATTAAATATAAGAAAAATATAAAATACTTAGGGAGAAATATAACAAAAATTTGAAAGATCTGTACACAAAAATGCTACAAAACATTGCTGAGATTAAACACAGAATATCTAAATGAATTGGAAGATATACCTGCTTTTCTTGTCTCAGAAGACTCAATATTGTTAAGATGTCATTTCTTCTGAAAATGATCTATAGATGCAATTCATTCCCAATTAAAGTCCTAGAAGGAATTTTTGGACAAATTGATTCTTAAATATATATGGAAATGTAAGTGACCTATAATAAGCAAAACAACTTTGGAAAGAACAAAAATGGAGGACTAACATTACCTGATTTCAAGACAATATAAATCTACATTAATCAAGACAATTTATACTTAAAGACACATATACAGATCAATTGAGCAGTATAGGAAATTCAGAAACAAACCCACACAAATATGGACAAGGACACACATACATAGATAACTCAGTGGAATAAGTTTTACTTTTTTCAACAAATATTACTGGAACAAATTGATATCAGTGTTGGCTTGCTATGGCTGCCAAAATAAACTTTCAGAAACTGAGTGGCTTAAACAACAGAAATTTATTTACTCACAATCTGGAGCACATAAATCCAAGGTCAAGTTGTCAACAGGGTTGATTTCTTCTGAGACCTCTCTCCTTGGCTTGCAGATGACTAACTTCTTCTGTTGTCTTCACATGAACTTCCCTTTATCTTTGCTTGTCCTAATCTCCTCTTCTTAAAAGGACACTAGTCATAGTGAGTAGGGCACAGACTTATGACCCTATTTCACCTTAATTACCTCTTTAGAGACACTATCTCCAAGTACAGTCACATTCTGAGATACTGCAGGTTAGGACTTCAACATATGGATTTTGGGGGAATACAATTCAGTCCCTAACAATATTCATATGTAAGCAAACGAACTTCAATCCATACCTCAATTTATGTCTACAGAAAGATTTGCAGGTGAATGTTTATAACAGCATTATTCATAACTGTCCAAAACTGGAAACAACCTAAATCCTCTTCAATAGATAAATGGATAAAAATTTTTGTTATATTCATACAATGGATTACTATTCAGCAATAAAATAAATGAACTACTGATACATGTTACATCATGGTTGACCCTCAAAACCAGTATGCCAAGTGAAAGAAACCAGGCACAAGTGATCACATATTTTATAACTCCATTTATACTAAATGTCTATAAGAAGCAAATTTATAGAACAGAAACTAGATGATTGGTTGCCTGAGGCTGAGGGTGGGAACAAGGATTAATTGTACATGGGTATGAGAGATCTTGTTAGAGGGGATTGTAAAAATGTTCTAAAACTGATTTATGGTGATAATTGCATCACTTGATAATGTTCCTAAAAAGATATATTGATGATGGATGTTTAATAGCTAAGTGTATTACTCATAGGAAAATGATAATTAAACCTTAATGAGATATCACTACACACCTATTAAAATGGCTAAATTTAGAATGACTGGCCATACCAAGCATTGGCAAGGTTGTGGAGGAATTGGAACACTCATACGCTGCTGGTGGAAACAGAAGATGGTACAATTACTTTGGAAAACAGTTTGGCAGTTTCCTTAAAAAAATAGACAAAGAGCTATTACAAGATCCAGCCGTCCCACTCCCAGGTCTCAAGGAAATGAAAACGTATGTCTGTACAAAAATTGTATGCAAATGTTTGAATAGATTTATTTGTAATAGCTAAAAACTGGAAACAACCCATCACATGGATTAACAAATGGTGATATACCCTAACAATGGAACATCACCCAGAAAGAAAAATAAATCATCTATTGATACATTTAACAACATAGATGTATCTTAAAATAATTATGCTGAGTGAAAGGAGCCACATAAATAACAGCAACAACAACAAAAAACCATACATACTGTATAAATAGCCATACTATGTTTATAAAATTCTAGAAAACTCGGTCTAGTCAAGTGAGAGAAAGTAGGTAAGAGAATTCCTGAGTTGGGGGGAGTGAAGTCAAGAATGATGAGGTAACTTGTAGGTGATGAATATGTTGACTATCTTAATATAGGATGGTATATTAGGCAGGGTTCTCCATAGAAACAGAACCAGTAGAATATGTGTGTGTGTGTGTGTGTGTGTGTGTGTATAAGAGGAAATTTATTATAGGAATTGGCTCAGACAAATATGGAAGTTGAGAAGTTCCACAGTTTGCAGTCTGTAAACTGGAGACCCAGGTAAGAGGATGGTGTAATTTAACCCAAGTCGGAAGGCTTGAGACCTGGGAGTGTTTGTGTCCAAAGGCAGGAGAAGAAGAATGTCCCAGCTCAAATAGAGCAAAGCATCCATCCTCTGCCTTTTTGTTCCATCCAGGTCCTCAGGATTGGCTGATGCCCACCTGCATTGGTGAGATTAGATCTTTCCTCAGTCTACCAATTCAAATATTAATCTCTTCCAGAAACACCCTCTTAGACACACCCAGAAATAATGTTTTACCAGCTATTTGGGCATCCCTTTGTCCAGTCGACACATAAAATTAACCATCACTGTTGGTTTTGTGAGTATATAATACACTAAATGTATGATATTATACACTTTAAACAAATGAAGTTTATTGCATGTCAGTTATATCCTATTACATCTGTTAAAAGTAATACAATTAAAAATCTAGATGTGAGATATGAAAAAAAACATAAGTAGGACATCTGTTGCCATCTTTACTTAGATGAACAATGTATTATGTAACAAAAACACTCAAACATAAACCTAAACAAAGTATACATTTCAGCTTTTTCATTCTATTATTATACAGAAACTTACATTGCACTCAGTCTATGCCAGTGGCCATACTAAATACATGTAAAATGCAAACTTACCTAAGCCTTAGAGCAACCCTCTGAAGTTTTTTAACCATATGATTGAAAATCCTTTCTAATGGTTGTTTCCACCAGCTACCACTACCACTTCATGGTATCAAATACCCATATCTTCCATACTTTATTTAAACCCAAATAATATAGCATATAATGCTACTAAATATTTTTATTCTCTTCTTAAATATCTGCTAAAATAATAATCTATTAGAATGTTAGATAAATGAGCTTCTAATTGAATGCTATTTTAAAAAAGGCATTTACTGGGACTTCTCTGGTGGTCCAGTGGTTAAGACTCCCTGGTTCCAATGCAGGGACGGAGGGGGCAAAGGTTCGATCCCTGGTCAGGAAACTAAGATCCCACATGCTGTGTGATGCAGCCAAAATAAATAAATAAATAGATAGATAAATAAATAAATAAATAAAAAGGCATTTACACACATGGACCGTTCAAAAGCATACATACTGATTATTTGCTGTTTTCAAACTCACAATTTTTTATCTAATTTCTATCTGATACTCTATTAGTCATTCATTAATATTTCAATAAGCTGTATGGATTTCCTTTTTTTAAAATGACTGATTCTGTGATTTGGGGTTAAGTATCAGTCCACATAGTTGTTTACTTAATTTTATATATCAATGTAAGAATTCAATTATATATTATCTGAACAGTAAACTGGATAAAAATGACATTCACTAAATAATTGTCAAAATAATGTAATATTTTGCTGTTCTACTTTTTTTTCTTTACATTTAATACCTCTATGTCAAGTGAGATATAAGAGAATTAGTTTTCCTCTTTATGCCCCAACCAGTGCCGTTCTAAATCTGTGTGGATTCTAAGACTATCTGCCAATAGCTCTAAGTAATGCTACTCACCACAAGGCAGGCAGTGTGAGTACAGTCAGGCAAGGTCCTTGAGAGTTAGGGCTTGAACTCTTACTCTCCTGCAACTGACTGAGTTTAAACTACTTTACCCCTCTGGCTCAATCTCCTTGTCACCAGTCGTATGAGGTTAATACCTCTCTCTTTCCTAGGTCTTTACCAGAATCCAATAAAATAATATATTCACTGATTTTTAAGTAATGAATGAAGTGAGTGTGAAGAAAGAGGGCTACAGGGAGAATACGATGAGCAGGTCCTGTCTGAAGTTTGGATTCTAGCAGGGAATACAGAAAGACAGGGAAAAAATGAATCACAATTAAATGTAGCTTAGATTGAATTCACACTCTAAGGAAACAGAGTGTTGTGTCCGAGACCAGCAGCAAAGACTAATTTAGAAATGTAAAAGTCAGGACACATTATAAACAACTGTATTTAAAAGATATTAAACAATTGAATAAAACAAGACAATGTTACTTTGCTCTTTTAGAATACCTAGGCATTTCAGTTGTACCTTCATTCTAGATTTTTAATATTTTTGCTTGAGTTTTTCTTACTTGTGTCCTTTCTACTATCCTTTGCTACCTTTAAAATTTGGGGGAAATGTGTAATTACTACCCTAAGGCCTTGGTATTCAGTAACTACTCTTTTTTGAAGAACTGAATGAAAGATTAAATGAAGGATTATTCATTTGTTGTACAAGTTTGTTGTACAAGTTTGGAGAAGTTAGCATCAGTCAGGGATAGAGACCCTAAGGATTTATGGAGCTGTGGAAGAATTATTGCTCAAGTCCAGTAAGAAGGAATTTTATGGGGTATCAGAACAGGTTTAGCAAGTACAGATGACTGAAACAGATGTGGAGCCAAAATTCATGAGCTTCCGTTGTGCTCAGTAACTTAGATAGGTGTCATCAAAAAGAGGTAGCCTAAGGAAGAACTGGTGGGAGTTTCTAGGTCTTTTCGTTCCCTCCCTTCCTCCCTTCCTTCCTTCCTTCCTTCTTCCTTCTTTCCTATTTTCTCTTTTGCATTGAGTTTGTGGTTTAAATTGCTATGAATTTTATTTGTCTTTGTTTCCCTGAATGAAATGTATACTATTTAAAGAAAAATAGCACAATCTGCAGTATCTCAGAGAAACATAGGGGATTGGACCTCTTCCGAAACAGAATTTTGTTTTCTTATTCAACATTTAAGACATTCTTTGGATATGAGAAGACATTTCTCAAAAATAGACATACAAAAGGCCAACAGGTACATGAAAAGATGCTCAACATTACTAGCTAATGAAAATTAAAATGACAATGAGATATCATCTAATTCTTGTTAGAATGACCATTATCAAAAGGACAAGAGATAACAAATGCTGGTGTGGATGTGGAGGAAAGAGAACACTTATGCACTGTTGGTGGGACTGTAAGTTGGTACAGCTGTTATGCAAAATAGTAGGGAGGCACCTCAAACAATTAATAATAGAGCTACCATATTATTCAGCAGCTCCAATTCTTGGAATATATGCAAAATAATTGAAAACACTAATTCAAAAAGATATCTGCACCCCGATGTTCATAGCAGCATTATTTACAATAACCAAGACATTGAAACAATGTAAGTGTCCATTGCTGGATGAATGGGTAAAGAAGTTGTGATTATATACATAATGGAATATTATTCAACCACAAAAATGAAGAAGTCCTGTCGTTTGCAACAAAATTGTTGGACTTTGAAGGCATTATGTTAAGTGAAATAAGTCATACAAAGACAAAAACCATATGATATCATTTATATCTGGAATCCAAACAAAAACATAAAACAAACAAACAAACAGAAAACCAAATTCACTGCAAAAGAAATTAGACTTGTGGTTACCAGAGGTGGTGAGTGATTGAAGGAGAATTAGAGGAAGGTGGTCAAAAGGTATGAACTTCTAGTTATAAGATAAATAAGTATCAAGGATGTAATGTACAGCATCGTGACTATAGCTAACAATGCTGCAGGATACACAGAAAAGTTGAGAGAGTAAATCCTAAAAATTCTCATCACAAGAATTTTCTTCCTTTTTTCTTTCCTTCTCTTTTCTTTTGTATCTGTGTGAGAAGATGGATGTTAGCTGACCTACTGCAATCATTTCACAGTATATGCACATCAAACTATCATACAGTATGCCTTAAATGTATACAGTCAATTATTTCCCATTAAAACCAGAAAAAAATCTCCGATCCATCACTTGAAAATATCTGAATTCCTCTAGTCACTGGTATATTTATTGCATCTCTGCTCTCTTTTGGGTGAACTATGATAAAAAGAAGTGGATTTTATATTTATGTGTTCACTGATTTACTTTTTAAATAAACAGGAGCTAAATTTCATATATATCAGGCTTTTTGAACAAGGCACTGGGAAAAGAATTGTGAATTCAACAGCCTATGTTCCTAAGGAGTTTGATGGCTAATAGTTTGGACAAATCCTTAGATAGTTACCTGTAACAAAGGTCTGGAGTACCTGTTATGGAGCACAGAAGAGGAAGTGGCTAATTCTATATTGAAGTATGGGTTAGAAGAGTGGGTCTTGCTTAGAAAGGTTTGAGGAGAAGTATGTGGTTGAACTGACTCCTAAAAATTGAGAGAATTTTTACCAGATGGATGAAGGTTTGAGGGGGGGATCAACCAGTGAGGAAGAAAAGCCTTACAAAAAATAGAGGTATAATGGCTACTGAGATGCTTCAGGGACCAGAGTTCAGGGTATTAGATGGGACAGTGGTGTTTATTAAAGTCCCCCAAAGTAGGCAGAGAATACATCCGAAATGGCCCTGTATGTGACACTAAAGGATTTGAAATTTATGCTTGGATAGCCACTGGAGACTATAATGAAAGTAAGAAGATGGGTTCAAGAATGAGCTCTGGGTGACATGTGAAGATAAATATAGGGTATGGCCAGAAAGAATACAGAAAAACCTACATAATAACTATTTTATTAATCTAAGGACAATTAAAATAGTGGCAGTGAGAATGGAGAGTCGGGGTTGGATCAGAGCTATTTTAAGAATGTAGAATCAGTAGGTTGGATTGGTTGGGCAGTAGGGGATTGAGAAACCGTTGAGGAATAGAAGGGAGTCAAGGATGACCCCTAGATTCCTGATTTATGAAAAATAGGTGTAAATGAAATATATGATATGAAGATTCATTTGGTTTATGTCTTTTTATTGAAGAATTTACTGAAGAATTCTTGCTTTTTCTTAACCCACTCTTTATACCAAGCTATTCAATTCATTGATTGAAAATCTAAAGCAGAAGAAATATATAAAGGTTTCAAAAAGAGTCACATTAAAATTGCAAGCAAATTGGTCTCTGCATATAACAGTATCCTATTATGTTCATTATCTTGTCCTAAGCTGGAGTCATTCTTTATCTAAATTCCCAAATACTATTTTTTTCTGATTCACTTTATATAGTATTACTATACATATTAGAAACCTTAACTTTGGAATGAGTAGATAGAAATTACCCTCAAATATAACTTGCATGAATTTGAGGACTATATTCCAGCATTAAGCACAGGGCTTCACATAAAAACTCAATCTTGTTGATGGAATGAGTGAACAAATGAATGAACACAAGGATTATACAATAACAAACTCATTGTTTCAAAATGCCAATCAGTTGTTCAATCTGTTAGGAATGATTTAGAAGTGAAATTTCTTTACGATAATATAATAGCAGAAACGTTCAGTTCAATTTAGTTTCCCAGCTACCAATTCCCTGCTCTCTAAATGCAATCTAAATCAGTTCTGTAACCAAGTATTCTTTATTCATCAAATAAAAATAATGTCTTTAGAAATTGTCTGGAGGTGACCCAATGGGTAAGCATTCAGAATTACTTTAGATAGGACCTCATTTTAAGAAATGTACATATTAAAAGTAGATAGCACATTTCCTCCTTTATTTTGTCCTGTCACCCCATGGGCTGATGCCTGGAGGGATCCCAAAGCAATTCCAAATTCTAACATGCAGAATTTTATGTGAAACTTACCTAGGACAAAGGCTGCTTGTATTTTTTCAATGATCACTTTCTTTCATGGCCTGGCACATAAAAGATGGAGACTTTTCTCCTCCTATTCCTGAATAACGGATTTAAAAAACGTATTAGACATCTCCAACATAATATAAACCCAGGGAGTATGTGATGGAATATCTTAGAAATACCCTGCCAATAAACACAAAGAATTAATCATCCCACACATTTATTAGCCTACCCCACTCCCATGAGATACAGCAGTAGTAAACGTAATTCATCCAACATTCTTTAATACTTGCCAGATAAGAAGGGCTCCTCGCCCTCACTTCAGTGACAGGTTGATAGTTGCGTTTTGGAAACATTTGTCCAGATCCAAGAGCTTGGGTTCAGTGCAATTTATTTACTTGGGAGACTTTTGGCAGGAAGGGCTATACCCTTACCTGGCAGAAGAAGAGAGGGTGGGGGACTTTCTTTCATTTTAAGTTGTGCTTAATTCAGTCTGAAGGAAAATAGCTACAGAGCATAAGTAAGAAGGATTATATACAGAACCTACAGAATGGGGTTAAAAAGAGCTTCACCCCAGCATATGAGGTGGAGTTTCATTACCCTGTATATCTTAAGGATATATTTCTCCAACTTTTCAGCTACTTCCTGGGGACTCTCCACTTATATTTGAACTTTTTTGTAAGCCAGATACAAGATTATAACTCCAGCTCTGGCTGCTCTTTTGATGCTGTGAAGCTTACATTTATATTTCAGGTCCATAGAGCTCTAATTATATAACTTCTCTGTATCACATCAGAGGTGTTCTCTAGGCATGGAGGGAGAAGACCTACCCACATCCCTCCTGCACTGAGGTATATTTCTCTCTTAGGAGGCCCTGGACCTCCAATTTAGAGACATTTCCACACCTATGGTTCATTTCTGACAAAAGTAATCACAGATTGTTCTTTCTGCTCCTTGCTTTGTATTGTCTGCTTTGACCACATCTAATTGTACTATGCTCTTCTACTACCGTGGCCAGATTGGCAATGAGGCAGCCATTCACAGATTGACCAGTATACACATAGCCTGGGGCAAGAAGCCAACCCAAAGGAGGACATCTATTAGTGGAGCAAGTCAATTACCCTGCATTAAATACTAGTTCTATAGAAAATCTGGACATTTAGGGTCAAGATATCTATACAGATCATGCCTTGATGCTCTTCTGCAAATGCTTAATAGAATAGATAGAAGCAAAAAATTTTAAAACCTAGGTATATATTTTTTAAAGATTTAAACATCTATGAGCACCAGAATGCAAGATCACAGTGATGATAGAGTAATGGTAAAATGTGAAAAGTATAGCCATAAAAAGAACAACAACCAAAAATCCTTAAGTGTCTTTGGAGACCAGAAGTGGTAGAAAAAAAGATTCAGAAAAGGTTTTAATCTATAGACTAATTGGGATCTGGGCGGAGAAGCAGGCAGATCCATCTAAGTAATTACATTATCTTTCCGACTTGCCATCCTTTACTTTGGCTTCACATTCAGTTGTTACCAGGATGGCTGCAGTGGTTCCTGACATCACATCTCATATTCACTTGGACTACATTTAGAGGAAGAAAAGGACCATCTCTTTCTTAGGTCTCCTTCTTAGAGAAAGAATATCTTCCTTAGAGGCCTCCAAGTGGACTTGGCTAGAGTTATGTCACATTACATTCTTTACCAGATCACTGTCAAGGAAGTGGGAGTTATCATTGCTGGAATAGAACAATCATCTGGTGTAACATGGATGTTTAGGAGGAGTCCACCAAAAATATCCACCACAATTCATCTGTTTTATGCATTATGTCAAAAATGCTGATGTAAAAAAACATACCCTTTCTCAAATAGAAAAAACTCAGAGTATCATCTATGTTCAAATTTAGTATTTTGGGTGATGTGTAATCCCATAAAGCCCCTGCTTAATTTTTCATATTCTATATCAAGGGTTAGCAAAATATTGCTCTTGGGCCAAATCTGGCCCGCTGCCAGTTTTTGTGTGGCTCTTGGGCTAATTGTGTTTTAAAATAATTTTTAGTATTTAAGTTTTTATTGGATATATATATATACTCTGTTTTTCCTCTTGGTCCAGAAGCCTAAACTATTTACTATGTAGTTTTTTCTGAAAATGTCTTCTACCCTCTGTTTAGACTTTGGACTAAAAGACAAGTTATCCAGCCCAACACAACCAATATACAATAATAAATTATTTAAAAAATGTTGTTTTAAAAAGGGTTGAATTGTTGGTTCCCAAGGGTAACAATCTTGCATGAATTTTCTCCTGTATCATTCTCTGTGAGGTTGCCTGTTCTTTCCTTCCTTACATGGCCTTACAAGAAGTCCACATACATTGAGGTCACGAGAGCTCTCCCTCCCATTCAATCTAAAAATGTCTAACGTAATTTCCAAGAGCTCATTTTATTTGCTCCTTTAACAAAGCTTGCTCTTCTGATGGTTTCTCTACCTCTCTGTGTCTGAGAGAAATAAAGAGAAAGAAGATGTGGTTGTTTCCCAGGGGTTGGCCCTTCATCCCTGAGACAATGTCAAGATTATAGGTAATTAGCCATAGAAAAGAACGAAATAATGCCATTTGCAGCAACATGGATGGACCTAGAGATTATCATACTAAGTGAAATAAGCCAGACAGAGAAAGACAAATATCATGCGGCATCACTTATATGTGGAATCTAATAAAAAATGATACAAATGAACTTATTTACAAAACAGAAACAAACTCACAGATCTCAAAATCAAATTTATGATTACCAAAGGGGAAACGTTGAGAGAAGAGACAAATTGGGAGATTGGGATTAATATATACACACTACTATATATAAAATAGATAACTAATAAGGACCTACTGTATAGCACAGGGAACTATACTGTAATAACTTACATGGGAAAAGAATATGAAAATAATGGATATACATGACATATATATGTGTATAACTGATTCACTTTGCTGTATACCTGAAAGCAACACAACGTTGTAAGTCAACTATACTACAATAAAAATTTTAAAAAAAGGAAAAAAGATACTTAGGAGAAGTTAAAGCTTAAGTTAATGCCTATATAATGCCTATTTGTTTACTCATGTCTGAATCTGCTTCCTGATGGGAAAAGTGGAAATTGCAATATTTACTGCTTAAGTTTATGTATTTTTGTTTTGTTTTTTCTTTTAATGACTATAGTAGAAATGTACCTGCTTTTCTTTAGTTATGTCCCATGGGAAGCTTGGTATTCATTCACATTGCTCAGTGATTTGTTGTAATGTAGTCTGATTCTAACAATTCACTAGTTTGGGAAGAAAACTTCCTTTCCCCTTCTGATTTCTGTATATCCTTATTCGGAAAGTGAGTTTGTGTAAAACCTATCATTTTAAAGTTAAAAACAACACTTTTCACAAAATTGCCTTACTCCCAAGCACTTCTAAAACAAGTTTAATCTTCCAGGGTTAAAAATCTCATTTTTAGTTGCTTTTAAGTGCCTGAGGAGATATGAAGAGCTAGGTCATGATTACTATTTTCAGTCATATCATTTTGGAATATGTTAAATAGGACAGGCACATATAATACCTTTTCTGAGATGTTCTTTATTTTAAATCTTGAATAAACTTTTACTGATGTCTGCGGTGTGGTTTTAAGCCAGTGCCATGGATAATTAGGTCATCTGCTTTAAGGCAGAGGATTTCTTATAGTCAGAAAACCAAACAAAACAAATTTGCTGTACACATAAAAATATTAATAATGAGAGAAAAGTTATTTTTGTAGGTTTACTCTGATAAATACAAGAAATATTATCAAGTGTCATGAATTACTTTTAAAATATAATCATTGTAGAGATGGCCACTTACTGCTTTCCTAATAATTTCATCCAATTTATTTTCTATTTCATATCGTTATAATGATCTCATTTTCAATCTTATAATACAGATTTTATTTTCATATTGTCTGATTTTTACAATATACGTGAGGAGAAGCTATCACAGAGTTAGAAAACTGGAGAGAAATGTGAATTCTAATCCAGGAAGTCTCCTATAAATTGAATGTTATTGGATACTTTCAAATCGGTATAAGGTTGACACATTTTTATAATTTAAGGGAAGTATCTTTCTTATTTTATTTACTATTCTTATTTATTATGTAGCAATCATGATAATTTTTTCTTTTGAAAAATTAATACTGTGAATTATATTTTGAAAACCTTCTCTTAGAGAACATTTTTGCTTTTCTGAAATTACTGTTATATAATCTTTAAAAAATTTTATTGTTAGATTTTATTGTTTTCAATCTACCTAGGATTTTTACACTGATTCTCTATGTGAGATTGGTCTTCTTTCTTTTGAAGAGCAGTTAAATCAATGGGGGTATTAAATTGGGGTTCCCAGAAGCTAACCAGGATATGCACATTTATATGCAAACACTCCCAGGATGATCCAATAGGGAGTCAGGGCAGAAGAAATTAAGCTAAGGTAAAGTTTCTTGTCAAACTCCCAGCTTTAGCACAATCCTACCAGGAGCTCCCAGTGTAAATGACAGCAGTATGTGCCTTTCCTCAGGGGAAAAGAGCCTCCTTTTCTTCCAGGATCAATCAGTTATGGGTTCTGGGGCTGCCTAGAGGCGACTCAGCTCAGGGAAGGTAAAATTCCAGGCACTTCTGGCCCTAAGAGGTCCTTTACCCCAGGGTAAGTCTAAAGAATGTCACAGAAGCCAGCTGTAAGAGGCAAAGCATGCAAAAACTAGCCTAAGTATCCTAGGGGAATGCCAACCGTCCAATTCAGGGATAAATCCTGAAAGAGAGGCTACATGTATTTTCAGACTGGCCAGTCTAAAGCATGCTTCTTAAATTGCAAGAAATAACTTTGGTCCCGGGCAAATAAATTAGATCACCAAATAGCTTGTGTCCACTTTCGGAAGTCAACCCCTAAGATTAAGTGTATTCTCTCTGCATTTAGCAAAACTGTATTTCCCCCACCCACAGATTTTATGTTCATAGAATTGTGTGAGAAAACTCCAAACATGAAAGAGATGCTAAAATAAGAGTATACAAAGCTATCCATTTAACATGTGAAAATGATGTTTTGAGAGGTAATTTTAAAATAATATGAATTAGCTCAGTTTTTTTTTTTTTATATGTGTTCATTATTAGCTCAAATAATTTGGCACATTTGCAACATGGAATTTCTGTGATGTCTTATAGAAGGAACAAAACTTATTTCGGCACAGGCATTTTAAGGTCTCTAAAAGTAGTAGGAGGAAGACTTTTTTAAAAAACTAGGCAAGTATGATCAAATGTCAATGTGTAATAAATAAACATAATTTCTATTTTACAATCTAGCATTTTGTTCAGAGGTTTAGAGTTAAGCATGCGATTTTTAAAAAGATGATGTCAAGCTGCAGGTATAAAAAATGGCATATATTCAATATATATTTAATTTTGGGTTATTATGCTAAGTGTATTTGTGTATATAAAAGACCTAGTGGAGTATTGGCTAGAGTTTCATCTCATTTCATTGGACTTTCCTTCTTTCTGTCTTCCTACATTAATTACATTAGCATTATTTATTAATGGTTATTTTGTTAGAAATATCTATTAGCATTGTTCAATTAGGAAAGGTCCTTTCCCCTTTACTCTGTCTCAAGTACCTTTTGGTATTTTATGTACAATCACATAAATTACCTAAAATCTTCTGAGGAATAAGATATTGTCATAAATTTGACAATAACTTGACCATGTTTAGCCAGAGGACTATAATTCTTTTTTTTTTTTTTTTTTTTTTTAATTCTTAAAGTGACTACATTGTTCAAAGAGGATGTCTTCATTTGTTAATTAAAGTTCTTCTCCTAAAACTTTGAGCTGATGTCCCCAAGTTGCTCGTGGCCACTACTCTGATCTCCTCCCAGCATCTTCTGGAGGACCACCTCCCCCTGGGCCACTGACACATCAACTTTCCTGTACAAACTTCCTATGCAAGGCCACGTCTTCTACCTGGCACCTGTTTTGCACACCTAGGTGGTGACATGAGGAGAAATCAAAGGTTTCTGATGCTGGTTCTACATTCTTCTCTCATCCTTCTTACCTCACTCAATTGTTCACATCCTTTTAGGATAACCTTGAGTGTTACCTTTCCAACATTCAGGTAGAGTTAACGCTCTATGGATATATTTTGTGAAAAAAATAAATTAATTAACTGATGTATTCTCATAAGATAATAGGTTTCTTCTGTCCAAATATCAGGGACTCTCCCATGACACCCTGTAATCAGAGACATTCTTTAGGAGAAAAGGGGGGATGTGTTACCTCATAGGTGTGTCAACATTCTCCTGACAGATACTTTCTAAATTACTTCTTTTAGACCAAGGAGCTTTTAATTTTGATCTCTATTACTGAATAAGAACCTACTCCTTAAGACTATCTTTTGTCTAGAATTTATTCCATAGCATTCTTCAAAATTCTTGAATTGTGGGGCACTGAGTTGGGGTCCTATAGAAACTTATCTCTTAGACATAGGCAAACATAGTGGAATGGCCCATCTTGAAAAGCCAATGGCAGTACCTGAGGGCACAGATGTCAAGTTCATTAAATGACCCTTTATATTTTTGCCTGTTGGGAGGCTGTTATACAGAAGTAGGAGGAGTGTGGAAGACCAAACAAAATTCAGATTGAAAGGAATTGATTTTCTGTTTGTCGCTTAAAGAGAAAACAATATTTTTTTATCAGTTGCTAACAACCCAGAGCACTATTAATTTAAAATATATGTGTGTGTGAGTGTGTGTGTGTGTGTGTGTCTGTGTGTGTGTGTGCGTGTATGTGTGTGTCTGTGTGTCTGTGTGTGTGTGTCTGTGTGTGTGTGTGCGTGTATGTGTGTGTGTCTGTGTGTCTGTGTGTCTGTGTGTGTGTGTGTGTGTGTGTGTGCACGTAAGCTGCATTATGTGTTAGCCATGCTAAAGACAGTTGCTTTAGCTTAGCTGCATTCTTTTTTTTTTTGTTTTTTTGTTTTTTTTTTTAAACATCTTTATTGAAGTATAATTGCCTTACAATATTAGCTGCATTCTTTACTTGAATTCAATTATAGATTTTGTGGATGATTTAAAGTGAGTTCTAGAACAGCCCCAGGATAGTCCCAAACACACACTCAGGAGTTCCATTAATGCAGCTGATTAGATGAGGCTTTGTAGAGCTTTCTGGGTAGTTTTTAAAGCTCCCTGGATTATCATCTTTATTTTAAATTATTGTGCCAAGGCCCTTGGTTCAGCTGTCCCTTATTCTGTCTAAAGGTATGTATGATATAAATTTCTCCCACATGTAACTATATGTGTTTGGGGAATAGTGTTTAAAAAAAGTAAGGTGCATTAATAAAATCAGATTTTATTTTTTGACTGTATGCAGTTCTTTGTTCCTATGAGCAATTCACAGTTGCGCTTTGCTATGGACTTGGCTTAAGCAACTTTACATCTGAAGAATCACTTACAATACACTTCTGTATGAATATGTGATCAGATTTCTAAAAATGCCAACAACAAACTGTCACAGCAAAGGCCTAAAGAGACATGACAACTAAAATTAATGTGATTTCCTGGATAGAATTCAAGAACAGAAAAAAAGACACTAGGTAAAAACTAAGGAAATCTGAATAAACCATGATTTTATTATAATAAATGTTTATTATAATTAAATGTTAATAATAATGTATCAATATTTGTTGATTAATTGTCACAAATGTGCCACACTAATGTAAGATGTTAATAATGAGGGAAGCTGGGTGTGAGGTATATGGGAACTCTCTGTACTATCTTTGTAATTTTTTGGTAAATTTAAAACTATTTGAAATAAAAAGGTTATTAAAAAATGCCTCATTACCAAAGTCACTTTGAGATATATAAGTGGCAAATGCCATTTGTGGTAGATAGATTGCAAAAATATCCTGAATTCTTGACCCCATCTCTGTCTGTGTACTTTGCAATGTATCTTTATAGGTCTTCTCATCATGAGGAATATTTTTCTTCAATTCTTATAGCTGTATTGACCTTGTGACTTGCTTTGGACAATAGAATATGACAGAAGCAATGGAGTGCCTGTTTCTAGTCTAGGTCTAGAGAGTCCTGTGTGCTTCCATTCTCTGTCTCTTAGACCCTTGTCTTCAGTGTGGTGGAGGATGAGAGCATGAGTAGCAGAGCTGGGTCAGCTCAGTTGTGCAGCCAAAGCCCTAGGCATGTGAGAGCCCAGCCAAGATCAGCCAAGCCACCTGGCTGACTTGCAGCTCAGCGCAGGTGACTGAGTGACTACTGAGGGGAGGTGACGCCAGAACTGGCACCTGATTCAGAGTCTCATAAACAATCATAGGTATGTTTTAAACAACTGAATTTGATGGTATTTTTTAATGCAACATTACTTACACACCATTGATTCTGTACAAATAGTGAATTAAGTTAATTACACATTTACCTTATACATAGTAAAAAGCCTGAGGTAAAACAAAATTGCTTCATATTGTTAACATGGTGATCTTGAAATAAACAATCATTTTCCTATTATATCCTATCCTAGCTTTCTCTAATCAGTTTTTCATTAAAAAAAAATTATGTCATAGATTGAGTTTATTATAAAATGCTTTTCTGCATTTAAGTTTTCCCTCTTATGATTAAAGTTTATGCCAATGTTGTTGGTTTTTTTTTTTTTTTTTGATACAAGAAAGGATATCAGAAACCCTATTGCCATTAATAATCATCTCCTTTGAGCCTCCTTTTTGGACACCATTCTCCACTGTTAATAGGAACAGTTCTTTTTTGAAGTGCTTACCAATGACCTGAACCTTCCTTATCAAAAGTTCCACTGAAGACTGTAGCTGTGAAAATAGCACAGTTAGATGATCAAGGTCCAAGTCCTGTCTGGTTCAGAACTGGCAGTATATGCTTTTGGTACATTATTATACTATTTCCATGAGCCATCATGGTCCTCAGCTCTACAATGAGGACTACAGTAACTACTACCTCATAAATATTACATGGAGATTAAATGACATGACATTTAGGGCTTAGCAGGTTGCATGGATCATGGCAATCACTCAGTAAAGATTGTTATTATTTCTCCTATGTGCCAGACTTTAGAAAATTCTTGTTGTGATCTCTGTTAATATTTTACTTTAGCACGTTTTTGCTATGCAATTTACCAAAACTATGGGTATACTCTTTTTTTTTTAGGGGGGGCATACTCTTTCACTTAGAAAATTAAATTTTTTCTAATTGTTATAAAATCAGTTAAAGTACTGATAAGTAGGGTGCACAAATAATAAAGAAAAAGAGAGAATGAAAAAAAGTGTTAAGAAGAAAAAAAAGTATCAAAGATGGAAGTTTATTTTTTTTATTTTTTTAATTGAAGTATGGTTGACTTACAGTATTGTGTTAGTTTCTGGTGTACAGCAAAGTGATTCATATTTTTTCCATTATGGTTTATTATAGGATATTGAATATAGTTCCCTGTGCTATATAGTAGGACATTGTTGTTTATCTATTTTATATATAGTAGTCTGTACCTGCTAACCCCAAACTCTTAATTTACCCCTCCCCCACCCCTTTCCCCTTTGGTACCCATACATTTGTTTTCTATGTCTCTGAGTCTCTTTCTGTTTTGTAAATAAGTTCATTTGTATCATATTTTAGATTCCACATATAAGTGATATCATATGGTCTTTGTCTTTCTCTTTCTGACTTACTTCACTTAGTATGATAATCTCTAGGTCCATCCATGTTGCTGCAAATGGCATTATTTCATTTTTTTATGACTGAGTAATATTTCGTTGTATATATGTACCACATCTTCTTTATTCATTCATCTGTTGGTGGACATTTAGGTTTCTTCCATGTCTTGGCTATTGTAAATAGTGCTGCTATGAACATTGTAGTGCATGTATCAAAGACGGAAATTTATAGAGTGGTCATCACCTATACTGATGAGAGGGCACTAAATGCTTTATCTATATCACCCTGTATAATCTTCCCAACACCTCTGCAAGATAGGTATGATTAATACTTTTTTTTAGAGTTGAGAAAAATTTGACTAAGAAAGTTGTAATAACTTGACTAAGAACCAACGATAATGATTGATGGAGCCAGAATGCAAATCCAACTGTGCCCAACAGTGAGCGAAGGGCTCCCCTAGCACCTTGCCTCACTAAATGTATTCAACCTAGAGTCTTCCATACACAGTTACTGTATTCAGTGTAGAAGTAGACCTTCAATGCTGCCAAGGATAGTGATACTCTGCCAGTGAAAGCAGGTCTTTCTCACCATACCTACCTTCAAATAGCATACTCATTACACTCAGATATATCATGATAGCCCATAACTGGAGTGATTTTCCCATATTCAAATGTGTTTGTTGAACAGATCAAACAGACATTTAAGATGCTAATGTCTGTCCCTCAAATACTCAGCTGTTCACTGAATCCTAGCCTTGCAGTTATTCCTGGATTATATTGTATAAAGCAGCTTTGCTTTTCCACTTTCCTTTTTGCTCTTGGATTTTTAAACAAAAGTTAGGGAAAATGTATTAAGAATGTTTTAATGCTTTTTGGGGGAGGCGGCAGGAATAGGATTATTAAAACATCTGTAACTTTGACTCCACTCTTTAAAATGTGTAGTTTAAAAAACAAGCTAAGGATTTTTGTAACAAAATGCCCTGACATGCACATGCTGTGTGTTACTATTGATAAGTATATCACTGATGAAGTATATCATAATATGTCTGGAACTTTCTGATTCTCTACTTCTTTCTCCCTGAGGAAGAGAGAGAAGATCTCCTTTTGCAACCATTTTGGATGCGAATGTAGATATTGAAGAGCAGTAGATCTGTTTCATGCATCAGGGAACTTTTATCAGCCCTATAAATAAGATCACCACCAGTTTCATTAAATCCTGAACTATGAATGGGCTTCTTTATGTCAAGTATGAAGAAAAAAGCATTTCCTTGGGTGTGGTAGGGAGGGTTGGTAGAGTCTTGGAGCAGAAACTGCTAGCAGATTTCCTGTCTGTGACATTGGCTTTAATTTTTTTTTTTTTTTTTGGTTTGGAACCAAACTTAGAAGTTAGAATCTCTTTTCTTTCTTGAAATTCTCTTTACAACAGGATAGAATTAGCAATTTATGTTAGAAAAGGAGTATGTGTATGCGTGTGTGTGTGTATGTATGTAAATACATGTGCTTTATTGTAAAGTTATTTTATGGCTAAAGAGGCTTAAATGACTTAATAAGGTTGGAGACTAGTAAAAAATAGAAATCTTAGTGGATACTTTATTCTTGAACTACTTCTAAATGATTTTTGCCTAAAAGTTTTAGAAAATCCCTTGAAAATAATCCCTGAAATAGAGCAAAACAGGTAGAATGAGTTTGTAAATATTTGTTTCTCTATATTTTAATGGATCTATATGGTAAAAAAAAATCAGAATTTAAAATACTTTACAATGAATCAAGATTCATGTTTCATTAATTAGAATAGTAAAATTTTCATCATAATCCATAAATGAGTGAATAGTATCAAAGTTAAAATATAAACTTGGAAATTATTATTAGGATTTGGATAACATTTCCTGCATTGCTGACATAATAAGCATATTTGTGTAAGAAAGTTCAGAACTGATCAGATCCACCAAAGATAAGTCATATTTAATTACTCCTCATGTATCAACAAAAAGCAGATATCGCTTCTATCTATTGTTTGTTATCACCAGATTCATGCTTTAATAATGAGAAACATTGACTCCAGGGTTCCAAGTTCCCAAAAATGCTTTGGAAAGAGGCTGCTTCTTTAGTTTATTGTTACTTCAGGCCACTGGAGCCTACTATAACCCTCTTGTGAGCACTAAGGGTGCTAGACAGAGCTATGGATTCCATAGAAGTCATACAATGACTGTCATCTGCCTAAATGCTTCTTACATGGAGAGAAGACAGAATTTTTTTTCCCATAAAATATGTTCAGTTCACACTTACCCTACACTGTTACTCATTTGATTAACAACATAATATTATTTTACATAGAAAACATACTTGGCATCATTGGTTCGAAGAATTTTCCCACCCTCTGCTTTTCCAGATTTTGAGAACATTTGGATCTGCATGGGATCAAAGAAAAGCTCTCTTTTAATGCCATTTAAGCTTTGAGAGAATATTTCATGGTGATTCAAATTATATAATGTTCAAACTGTTGTGTTAAATTTTAATTCCATAGTTATATAAAGATATCCAAACATTGTTTTAATTGAATATATTTGGCCTATCCTTTAGTATGTAATTGCTAATGCTTTCATTACAAAATAACAAGTCTGTAAATGATAATGCCACTAAACATCTAGTGATTAAACATGACTAACAGTTGAAATAATTATGAGTATTTGGAAGACAATGGGGAGAAAAATGAAGCCACATGCCCAAAATAAATATATCCATTTTTCACTGTGAAAATGGGTTTGTACTAAATTTGCTAGTTCCAAAAGGAAAAGGCAAATCTCTGTTTCTTTTTTTGAAACTGAGCTACATTTAAGTCAATTATTAGTCAAGGACCAGGTCCCCAGATACAAGTATCTAGAGGGTGTGAAGAAATCAGGAGAAATATCAGGATTTATAGAATGTGACCAAATTCCATGAAACGTCACTCCCTTGAATAATTCTGGGAGGTCATACACATAATTCCCTTCACATATGGTGCCGTTTTTTCTGTGTTAAATTTTTAGTGCCGAGATACAAATGGAGTTAGCTTGCATTAACATGGCTCCTTAAAGATTATTACTCAATGTTACCCTATGATAAAAACGAAATCTCCCATTTTACTGAGCATATGGGCATTATTCTATGGAAAGCAGCTGTGGCTAATTCAGTCATATCTAAGAGTAACTCCCACCTGTCAAATGTATTTGGATCCATCTATTCCTCCATAATTAGAACATTCTATTGGTTTATTTTCTTTTTTTTTTTTTTTTTTTTTGCTATTTAAAGCAAACCATAGCTCTTCCTTTATGAAACCTATTATTAAAATTAGTTTTAAAGTGTTATTAGTATTATAATTTTGTATCTACCAGGTGCTTTTTCAAGAAAAATAATTACTACCTATTTTATAGTGATATGAATATGTGAATGTATGTGTGTGTAGGCATGTATGTTCATATTTTAAAATTAGCATGCAAATGAATTATATAAAAATTACTAAAACTGATTTGTTACCATTATTATGATACATTCAAAAGCAAAAAACACCAAAAACATACATTTAGAGCATAGGCAAGAAAAAGGAAGAAATCTAAATCAGAAAGGAAGAATTAAATGATCTCTTTTGCAGATGACATGACGGTATATATAGAAAATCCTAAAGACACACACTCACATACATAAAACCTGCTATAACTAATAAATTAGTTCAGTAAATTACAGGATACAAAATTAACGTAAAAACAGTTGCATTTCTATACGGTAACAACTAATAATCCAAAATAAAAATTAACCATTCCATTTCCATAGCTTTGAAAAGAATAAAATATTTAGAGATAAACTTAACCAAAGAGGTAAAAGACTTGTACACTGGAAACTACAAAACATTGATGAAAGAAATTAAAGAAGACACAAATACATGAAAAGACATCTTGGGTTCATAAATTGGAAGACTTAATATAGTTGAAATCTCTATACTACCCCAAGCTATGTACAGATTCAATGCTATGCCTATTGAAATCTTAATGGCATTTTTTACAGAAATAGAAAAAAAAAATTTTTAATTTACATGGAACCACAAAGGACACAGCATAGCCAAAATTATCTTGAGAAATAAGAATAAAGCCAAAGATGTTACACTTCCTGATTTCAAGATATTTTACAAAGCCACAGTAATTAATACAGTATGATACTGGCATAGAACAGATATATAGTCCAATGGAACAGAATGGAGAGCCCACACAGAGATGGACAACTTACTTTGATAAAGGCATCAAGAATGCACAATAGGGAAAAGATAATATCTTCAAGAAATGACCTTGGGAAAACTGGATATTCACATGCAAAAAATGAAATGAAATTGGACCCCTACCTCACACTGTACACAAAAATCCACTCCAACCATTTCTACCTGATGGTGAGCAATCAAAGCACAGTATATCCCTTCTAGCCATCATTTTAGAAAGTATAATGATAAACTATAAAGCAACCAAAAAAAAAAAAAAAGCAAGGAAAAGACATTCAGACTTTCTTTTAGTAGTCAGTCATGGAGAAGCTAAGGAAGGGTGCCTCCCTGGGTAGATCCTGATCAATTACAGGCTCACAGTAGGACATGCAGCCATCAGGGACTGGCTGAGAAACAAGTGAGGACTGAACACTGGAAGGGAAACAAAGGTCCCTACTTATAAGGAAACAAAGAGAGGTAAGTGATCTGAGGCCTAAAGTTCAAAGCAATATCTTTGGACTGTTCCCTAAGGAAAATTAGGCAATCTCTGAATTAAACGACTCATTTATTTCCTTCTCTTTAGTGATTGTCAAGCTTCAATGTGTTTAAATATCATTTGAAGTAGCTTATTAAAATGCAGATGCTCATATTTATTAAGTCCTGCAGAGCTCTCATACTTGCACCCTAACTGACTCTAAGTGTGGATGAACCACAATTTGAGAAGCGATGTTGTCTCTCTCTACCCTCCCTCCTTTTAAGGATATCATTTCATGCATATACCACAGGGAAAACTGAAGCCATCACAGTTAAGTTGCCTAAACTTCTCACTCTATAAAAATGTCTGCATATGCAGCCATCCGTTCTTCCTGATTTTTGGTCTTAATGGGAGCATTGTACCCTTTGGTTATCTAAGGCTGATCCCCTCCCCTTTCTCCCATGCCCTCTCATTTTCATGGGGTCATTATGGCATGTTTTATGTCTGCTCCATTTCTCTCTAGCACCTACTGGTTTTCCAGTCTTTAAATATCTAACATCCTCCATTTTAACATTTCATCCCTTGCTTCTCCTTCTATCCTTTGTCAACAAAAAAATGAATCAGTCAATCTAAAAAAGAAATGGAAATTTTATTTGAGCCAATTGAGAAATATAACCTGGGAACAGTCTCTCAGAAAGTTCTGAGAACTGTTCCACCCATTAGACGTCAAAGCACAGTTATATAATTTTTTGAGACAGAGGGCTGTACATTAAATGATGAATTATTGGCAGTTTATACAATCTAGTGAGTAGTGGGTCATGGGTCATCGTGGACCCTTGCAAGATCAAGAAAGAATGTTATCTTTTAAGGAGTTGTCTTGTTGGTGCTAGGAGAATGTTGCTCTTTATGGTTGACCAGGTATTTCTGCTAATGGAGAAGATGGGGAGGTTTGGTGGATGCATAATGCAGATATTCAATGGGGGATACAGCGGGGAGAGAGGAGGTTAAAGGGCAGGGAAAAATTTTTCATGTTTAAAATTTTTTTCATGTTTTTTCTTGTCATGAAATATGAATTTTATTTCACACTTTGACTACCTCTTCCTCTACCTTTCTTTCTATTTGTCCCTTTAAAGAACATTTATTTATGCTCATTGCATCTACCTCTTTGCAATTATGGATTCCTCATCCTTCTCTATCTGGCTTATGCCAATATATCTCCTCTGAAACTCCTGTCACTAACAGGACCTGTTAGCTCCATGTGAACACTCCTTTGGAAACTTTTTGGGTCCAGCTTATTGGATCTCTTATTTATCTCTTCCTTTTTCTTGTAATACTTGCCTTCCTTGGTATTTTTTAAAAATGGTTTTGCTCCTGTCTCTTTCAGAGGAAGAGTCATTCTTTCTGAGTCTCTTAGGCTAAACTGCTTCCCTGTCACACAATTATTCAATGTTCAATATCTTCTTAAGTTTTTTCTTGTTCTAATTTAAACCCTATTTCTATGTGGTTTCATCCTCTTACATGCATATAACTATCACGTACATTCTAACAAGTCCCAAATGTATATCTATCAGCCTAACCTCTTTTCTTAGCTTAAGGCCTATTTTATTAGCTCCAGCCCTATACAAATATCTTACAGACACTTGAAACTTAATATGTGCAAAACTAGACTCATAATCTCCTCCCTGCTTCATAACTGTTAGTATTTTATACTTTGTTTCTCATTATATGGCCAGCAGGTACCAGTTGTTCAAGCCAGATTTCTGGGAGTCATTCTTTACTTCTCTATTCATACCATGCTCCATAAAAAATTAACAAATAGTGCTAACCTACAGTATAAATATCTTTGTAATTCACCCATTTGTCTCTATCCTCACTCACACCATCCTCAGCCTAGACCAACTTCATTCATTTCTAGGACAATTGCAATAATATTTTCATAACTAGCTACCTTATAGCAATTCTTGTCACATTTCAACTTATTCTCTATACTTTTGGCAATGATCTTACGAACATGAAATTAGGTTGTATCACCCTCTTGCTTTAAAAAGAAGTCATGAACCCAAGTGTGGCATGACCCAGACTGACACAGGAATGTGTTGCAGACTAGAGAACACATGCTACCCTCTCTAAAGGGGGAAGCCACCATCAGCTTTGACTGATCTTTCCACAACAGAATACAGGATTGGTGTTTCTTGACCATCCAATTTTTTTTAGGAAAGCTGTACTTATTTACCTTTTTCTATAAATAACACATATTCAGTCATTTGTTTAACACCTACATTCCCCGATGAACTCTAAGCATCACGAAGGCTGGGGCCTTAGCTAACTTCTTTATTGCCCGACACCTAGCAGGTGCTCAGAAAATGTGTTTGAATAAATGAATGCATGAATGAAAACAGAAGAACAGAGGAGAAAGTGAAACATTCTTCCTACCAAGGGCAGAGGAAAAGAGGGAGCGAGGGAGAGAAAGAGAAATCAGAATATTAAACATAGCTAGATTTTAAGAATGAATAGGATTATCCCAGTCAGCAAGTATACTTCAGGCTTAAAAGCAGCATGTGCAAATGTACAGTTGTGTGAAATCATGTCACTCATTAAGAGAACTCTAGGTCTCTTAACATTGCTACAGTGTGGTCCACAGGGATAGCTGTAGATTGTGAATTCTCCAGAAGAATTCGATCATGGGGCATGCTATGTCCCAGCATTTGTACATTACTTGACATAAGTTAGAGAGCCAAAGATTTGTGTTTCAGAAAAATAATTCGAGCAACACTGTGACGAATAAATTCTAGGGGGAAGAAGATAGGAGAAGGAACTCTAGTTAAGTAGTTATTACAATAACTCAGGTGCAAGATGCTTAAGTTATAAATTGAATAAACAGCACAGGGTAGGTGGAAGTGGATTTAAAAGATAATTAGTGGCAAAAAAAAAAAAAAGATAATTAGGAGTAGAATCAACAATTCTACATCCTATCCCCTTAGCACAAAAGCCTTAATAGGTATTTGTCCTTCCTAAGTAAATACTGCATTTTATTGCCTCTGTGTATTTTCCTAAACTACTCTCTATGCCTGGACTGCATTTATCTTTATTTATTACCCAAGGAAGGTAATAAATACAACTTGTTATTTGTCCTTTAAAGACTTTCTCTCCAAAGTGTGGCCTCAGAATCAACAGCAATGGCTTCACCTGGGAGCTTGCTGGAAATGCAGAATTTTAGGTCCCATCAAGACCTAGTGAACTAGAATCTGCATATTAACAAGATCCTCAGGGGACTCATAAACACACTAGCATTTGACAAGTGCTATTTAAATCCCAGCTCAAACCTCACCTCATCCAAGAAAACTTTCTGGGCTTTTCTAGTCTCTCCAGTCCAGCAAAATATATAAAGCTTACTTCTACTATGTTTACAAGTTTCCATGTGTCAGTTTACTTGTATCATAGTTATTTATACACACGTATTTTGCCCCTCCCTAAATTGTCAGGGACATGTCATCTTAGGATAGTCCTGCCCATAGGTCCTGTGCAGAACTTAGCTCACTATAGGTTTGTCCCGAGAAGCACTGAAAGCAAATTCGTTTGCTTCCATTGGCAGCCAAGTTGTATCTCCATGTCTTATGATGATGCGTCTTGTTGATTTCAGAACTCTCTTTGTCCATCTCGTAATAATGATCACTTTGCTCCAGTAAACCATCATCCATAATTAATTCGTGTTAAATTCTTCCATTTATATTTGGTAGCCTTAAAGGTGCAACATCTATTTATTTACAAACCAAAGAATCCAGATGCCCAGATGATGGACTTCTTATCATTAGCCTTCTTAATGTAACATTTTTCTGAATTTTGGTAATATCAACTTGAAAGTGATTTCCTTCAGAGCTCATCATGAAAAGATTTTTCCATCAAAGAATCGCTGAATTTCCTGTGATCTATGTTATTATCTAGCTGTTATGTATTTATAAAACACTGCCCTTATTAATTTTTGCCTATTTGTTTTATGCTTAGAATTTTAGGAAAAAAGAAAATTCTAAACTAGACTGCGTGTAAGCTTACAAAAATTTTCCTTTTTCGGATGGTGAATTGAGATAAGGTTCTTTAAAAAATGGGTCACTCAAAACATCATTTTCCCTTAAGCAGCAGAGTGTACTTGAATGGTTTGGACTAAGTGTTTTAGATAAAGGAAGCACTCTTTGAAAAATAACATGCAGTTCACAGCTGGAAAAGAAGCAGTGAAGCGTTAAACTGTCCATTATGCTTAAAGAATAACTTGGCTAAAATCCTTCCTTGCCATTAAAAGCACTGAGTGTACTTTTGGACTTTATGTAACTGTACTTAGCGTGTCTGTTAAAGCCATTTATCAACATTTTTTATTTATCATTTAGACTAAATAATTAATTCATATCAATTTGGAGCTTCTCCCCTTTAAAAAAAAAATACAGGTTACATTTAGTTTCCATGAGAAGTGCTATACATGATATTTCAGAACTTAAAAATAATGAGACTCTCTGGAAGGAACCAATAGGCATTTTACAGGTTAGCAAGCAGCGTTTTCAGTTTAAAATTATTCCACTGGCTTTGTTGTGAGGTTTCTCTAAAAAATTCAGAAATAACTGTAGGTGACATTTGAAGTTGAGGAAGGAGATGGGCAGAGACAAGGAGGAGACAAGATTATTGTGTGTTCTTGTGCCAGGTGCTCATAAGGTAATTCTCTTCCCCTTCTCTCTGATCTGAGGACTCAAAAGCAAAGATCCATGCACTCAGTTGACTAAATGCCACAGTCAGTTTAGAAAACATTCAGACTTTCTTTCTTTTCTTTTTCTTTTCTTTTTTGCTTTAAATAGAGGAAAGGATATTAGCATTTCTTGAATGTCTTTGGTGTGTCAGAAATTTTGATAAGTATTGTAATAACTTTGATATGTGACTATCACAATAATTGGGCTCTGGTGAGTTGAAGAAACTTAGGCTCAGAAGGAAGATTAATCTGTTCTAAATTACAGTGATAGTTTCAGAGTAGGATTTAAACTCAAGCTAGCCTATAGATTAAAGATTCACCATTGAACTCACCATTGTCAACAGTATCCATCATTTCTGTTGATCAATCACCTGTCTTACCATTGCTCTTTGAAGAGAATGTGCATTTTCCCCTATGTCTCCTATTTTCTATTTATCATCTCCATTCCCCATCCTTCCCCTTCACCTTTTTTCTTTTTCTCGCTTTAGGTTCCCCGAATTTCTGGAATTTGGAATTTAGGAAACTATTAGCTACTATTCATTTGAATATTGCTTCTGCCACATCCTCTGTCACCCCAATTATATGTGTATTAAACATCTTGGACTTATTTTATGTTCTGTTTTCTTTCATTTCTTCCTAGCTTATTTTCTGCCTGTGATTCTGTTTAACTATTTTATACTGACATGCATTTTAGTTCAAAACTCCTGTATCCTGCTATATCCAGTCTTTTATTAAAACTATTCATTGAGTTTTTAATCTTAGATATTCCATTCTTTGCTTTAGAATGTCTGTTTGAATCATTTTTAATTGATTCCAAATTTTGGTCAAAATTATCCATCCTTTTATATATTTTGCCCACTGTTTTTCTAAATTTTCTTGTTCACATTATTTTCATAGCTATTATCCCTATTATCTTCATGGTCATTAAGCAAAATCAATATTTTATTATTCCAATAACTGGATCTTCCATTTGTGTTGACTGCAATATTTTTAGTCATGTTTCTATTCTTCTTTTGCCTGGTACAATAAAATAACAGGCATATAAAAAATTATAGTGCCTCTGGATAGTGTTGCCTTCCTCCACAGAAGGCTGACCCTAAATTCTGGCAAGCAGCCTTATTGGGAGAAAGTCTCCTTAATCCAGGTGGGGATTTAGCTGAGTCCAGATTTGCTTGAAGTTTTGATAAAGCTCATTCTATTTCTGTTTCAACTGTGTTCTAAAGATTTAGATCTCCATAGGCCCCAACTGAGATCTTGGACTGTTTATTAAAACCCTTATTACTTGGTCAGATCTGAACTCCAATTTTGGCTTCTTAATACAGTAAGTCTACCAAAACTTCACTCTGAATTTCAGTAGATTTTGGCTTAGCTTCTGAACTTATTGCTCCATAAAATTTAACAATTTTGCAAATTTCTCAAAATGACAAACCTCCAACTATCACACTCATTTCTCTCCACCATTTTTTCTCTGTATGGGCTAGGCACATCAGTTCTTGATGGTCTTGCCAGCTCCAAACTCCAATGTTGTCTTTCCAGACCTGTGCTATTATTTAAAGTTCTTCTGGTTTCTTAGACTTGGACTTTGGAAGATTTCCCCACATTTCTTCTGGGAAAAAAATCACCAAGGCCCTGGAGGAAGAAACAGATTGCAAATGTAGGCAAATCAAATGTTGGCTTACTTACTTGGGAATTTCTTGAAAATCCTGACCTGTCAAGTTGTGGTTGCCTCAGCAAATCTGTAGGGCATATATATATATAACATATATATGTAGATATGACATAAATATATATCATATTTTCCCTTAAGTAAGCATAGCCCTATAAAGATAGAAGAGTTGACTATAAATATACATTTCCAAGAATTACTTTTGAGGAATATCAATCATCATAATTTGAATGGCAAAAGTTGTCTATTGAAGGAACATACGAAAACATTATTGATTTTTGGCTTTGAAAGATGTGTAAACGTGATGGATTTGGATGTTCTCTACAATTTCAATACTGTGAAAATTTAGTAAGACATTATAACCCAATTTGTACAGTTTCATAGTTTCAAATTGTTAAGTGATAAGTTGTGTATTTTTCAAAAAGATTCTTGGGTTGATGAAAATTTCATAATAATAGTCATCAATATATACCTGGCAAATGAGTATTAGAAAATATCCACTCAATTTTTATCTGTTTGTATTTATATTAATTTGTGAGTGAGAATTTTAATAAATAGTATAAAGTTTAGTTTTTGTTAGTATCTCTTAGAGCTTTATTTAGAATAAAATGCAAAGGTATTTGCTTCTTTCAGGTAAACGTATCTATGGCATAGTTTCAGATTTTCACTTTTTACATGCGGAAATATAGAGTACTAGGAATATTTCTCTCACTATTAGTATTTTTATTAGTAGAGGTAATATGTGTCTATTCAGGTGAGAAAGCAGAGCTGGGGAAAACATTGAGGGCAGATGAAAGTGTTGGAATTTAGAGTATTAAATAGTTGGATAAACTTGGGTTTTAATCTGTGTCCACTCTTACTGTATATGGGTACTTGAAAAATTAATTTCATTAAGAATTCACTTTCTTATCTATAAAATGAGGATAATGCTATTTAGCTTACAGTGTTGTTGTGAAGATTAGGCAGTGCATGTGGGCCACTTTGAGTAAAGACTCGGTACACTGGGACTGTACTTACAAAGTGCTTTGTAGACATTAATGTTTTGTGTATTTCCCACCATATGTAAAAACAAAACAACAGAATGGCTATCACTGTTAAAGCGAAAATCCATAAAATTTCCCAGATCAATTAGTTTTTTTGACATTTATGAACTTTGTATATATTGCACAATAAAATAATGAAGTTAACACCATTAAACATAGTATAATAAATGCCTTTGAGTTGAAATCTAAGCATTACATTAAAAATTAAGGCTCTAAATACAAATATATTATCACACACATAGTTGAAAGTGACACATTTTAAATAATGCAATTATTCTCAAGGAGAAGGAGTCAAATGCAGAGATTGGAAGTTCATTTGACTTCTGTTGATGACTAAATATTTTGCAAGATTGAAAAAATAAGTTTTGAAATTCAACATATTCCTGGAATATAATAGTATTAGAAAATATATGGTAGGATGATTCAACATTCCTACATACTTCTTTCAAAGGCGTTACTGTTTATCAAAAATATTTACCTTGAATTATGACTACTAAATCCTAAGAATCTAATAACACACAGAATTTGGTACTTACCTAAGAGTTTTATGGTAGTATATTCTTGAAGAAAAGTATGATTCTTAAGAAATAATTTCATTTCTATCAATTTAGATGTTATTTCAAATAATGAAAAGTAGTGTAACATAAAATGAACTAAAATAACATAAGCAAGCACTTACTTAAGTGCTTGCAACTTTATTTTATTTATTTATTTTTTATATTAATTTATTTTATTTTTATTTTTGGCTGCATCGGGTCTTAGTTTATTTTGGCCTGCGTCAGGTCTTAGTTTCGGCACATGGGGTCTTCATTGAGACATGCAGGATCTTTTTTCATTGTGGTGCGGACTCTTCGTTGTGGCACACAGACTTCTCTTTAGTTGTAGCATGCAGATTTTCTCTCATCTTAGTTCCCCAACCAGGGATGGAACCTGCATCCCCTGCATTGGAAGGTGGATTCTTTACCACTGGACCACCAGGGAAGTCCCAAGTGCTTGCAACTTTAAATGATTAAAATCTTTACAGTGTATGAAGTGCTCAGTATTTCATTTGGAAAGTTTTGAGTAAGGTTTAATAGTTCTATGTATGGAATAAAGTTTCTCAGGCCTTATTTATTTTAATGACTTTTGAAATGGACTTTGAAAAACACTTACATTGAAAATCATTTGAAAAGCAGTGTATAGTAGTTTTATGACATTATTGCATGGTTTTTGAAATTGTATAGCGTTTTTCCATTTTAAACAGCTCTAAAGAGTAAATTTGTTAAGTTCCAAAATGGTAGAATCACATTAGGCAAGAAAGGATATGTATGTATGTATATATGGATGACTAAATTAATGTAAAAGGGCAAGTGTTTGCTTCACATTTGTAAAGTAAATTAGGTAAATGCATAGCTTACATTATAATTCACTTTTGACACATGGTATCCATTTCAGTTGTAGTAAGTTATTACTTGATGAGTTTTTTTTTATTTGTTCTTTTTAATCACTTTTACTAAAAATACATGCAATAAAATATTGAAATTACTTTTTTTTACATTTTAGACTCTACAAATGATCAGTTTTGAGATACTTAGATTGTGGTATATTTTACTGGTATTTGGTTTAACTTTTGTTGTTTTAATTTTCTAACATTAAATGAAGCAACTTGCTTTTCTAAGTTCTGCTTTGAGTTTATAGGGCTCATAACTAAGATGTGAGTAATTCAACAAATTTTCTCCCTTTCATGTTATTTTCACTGAAATGTCTCTCTTTAAGTCTAGAACCAGAGGAAAATTAAGTAATTATAGGATTTTTTTTCTTTTGCTTATATTAGAGAATGTGTGAGCAAAATAAATATCACTTTTTGTCATATATCTTTTTCTTTGTATTTCTAAATCCAAATGTTTCATGTTGTCATATTTTAAAACTTGTTTCAATAAAAATCATTACACCTCACATAGTGATAATCTTTTGTTTTGCAATCATTCTCTGCTCTTGGGAAAAATTTTAATTCCTGATGGAATTTTACATATGACATTGATTTCATGGTAGAATACATGCCTCCTCAAGGTTCCCTCTGCCTTAATAATAAAATATTTGGATGTGAAAGAGGCTAAGAGATAATTTACTTCCAGTACTTAGGCTAAAACTGAGAGCTATAAAGCTAATGTAACGTGATCAAATTTACAGATCAAATGAGTGGTAGGAATAGAAAGAGGAAGAAGAAAATGCAAAATGGAGTGACTTCCAGGTGCTGGGTCTTCTGCTAGTGCCTTAAAAGTATTACCTCTTTAAATCTCTTAATGTTCCTTTAAGATAGATTCTTCCCATTTTATAGGTGAGGAAGTTAGATCTTGGATAGAGTAAGATGACTATGAAAAATATATATTGTTTTCTCCATGTAAAAACTGTAAAGAAGTTTAAGAACCCATGGGAAGGTAGATAATAAACTTCAGTGTCAATAACTGATTGCCTACACCACCCATCTTGATGGTACTATATTTATTAGTTGTCAGAGAAGCACTATCACTATGATGTTTTAGCAAACAGAGCTTTCTAGATTAATGTGCAAGGGGAGCTTTATCCAGTCATAAGTTTCCATATCTCTTTAACCTTCAAAAAGACCAATAATTCGGCCTCATTTTCTGCCATGCTGCTGGAAGTCCAGGCTTTCATGAGGTCTTCCTCCCCATGTGTGTCTGTGGAAATCCCAGGAAGGGCTTCCACATGCCACATGTCTCTGCCCTCTTGACCAGCACCTTCTCTTCTCTAGTTCACTACTTTTGGTCTGGAGATTAGAATTCTTAGGGTGTGCTGCTCCTTCTACTGTACTAATCTATCCACATTGTGGATACAGCCCTTCAATTTATCACAATTAAAGAAAATATCAGGCCATAATATTCAATAAGTCTTTATTGAAACAGTGAGAATTTAAACTGGTTGCTGAGCATACCCTAATTCCCCCTCTAGATAGCTAGAGGCCATCTCTACATTTTGAGGAGGGTTGGCAGGTAAACCACAGGATGCCCAATTCAATTTGAATTTCAGAAAATAACAAAATAGTATTTTAGTGTAAAATTGACCAAAATATCAGGATGCACTTATACTAAAACTTGGACATAATTATACCAAACACTAGGACACACTTAAACTAAACAGGAAAAGAAATGTGTTGTTTATCTGAAATTTCAATTAAACTGGTGTCTGTAAATTTTTATTTGCTAAGTCTGGCAACTCTAGTTTCACGTCCCAGATTTCCTTAACCATATGAGGGTTCTCCCCAGAGTCCAGTCCTCTGATTTCACATGTCCCTCCTTTTTATCCTTAGATCTATAACTTATCAAGAACTTTTAAGTACATTTAAAATACATAACTTGTGCTTTTCTTGAATAGTTAACATCATAAACCCTGATTTTGGCTCTCACTCCATTTATAGGCTTTGGACATGAGGATGATTACTTAATCCTTCTGAATCTCCTTTTCTCTGTTGCTGTAAACTAACTGTTTATATCCTCCCAAAATTCATATGTTAAATCTTAGTGCCATTGTGATAGCATTTGGAAGTGGGACCTTTGGGAGGTGATTAGCCCTGAAGAGGGAGCCCTCATGAATGAGACTGGTCCCATTAAAAAAAAAGATCCCCTGCTCTTTATCCCATGGAGGACATGGTGAGATGTCCACCACTGAACCTGACCTTGGACTCTCACCAGATATTGAATCATCCAACACCTTGATCTTGGACTGCCCAGCCTCCAGAACTGTGAGAAATAAATGTTTGTTGTTTAAGCCACTCAATCTATGGAATTTGTTACAGCAACCCAAACTGACATCCATATATTGGTTCAGCTCAAACTATAAGCCTTGCCTTTCATGGTGGCTGTGAGAATTAGGTGAGATAACAAAGGAAAAGACACTAAGAAAACAGAAATTCTGATACAACTATAATGAAATATGTTATGTCTCATGTTGCCTTGAAGGTTAAGTTTTACATGGTTTTATTTCATGGAAATATAATGGGGAGAATCTGTAAATCATAACCATATGATAGAAGAGATACCAACAAAAAAAGGGCAGAATACTCAGTCTTTGGCCCCTTTTCTCTCTGGATGTCTTCCTATGTCATTGTGTCAGCCTGGACCATGGTATCTCTCCTGATTCAAATTTCAAATATTTCTGATTGGAGTTCTCCAACCTGCCTCTGCCCTTTTATGTTTCTGACCCATACTTAAACCTCATGTTTAATTGAAATTGGGCATGTTGTGTGGTCAGTCCCCTAGCCCTTAATCTCAGAGTTTGGTATGACCTGACCTTAATTCTTGATGTTCTGTTTTATGGTAGTTTGGTTTGTGTCTGTTTCTGGATGGATATATGTGTACTCTCTCTTAATCTAGACTGTTTTCATTTCATTTGGAATCCTCAGTAGTTTTAAAAGGAGGGGACCCTGTCTCTTCTCTCTGATGTTTAAAAAGATCTTTCCAAATCATTTCTCCAAATGTTGCTTTCTCCAATTAGTTTGAATACTTTTTTCCCTTCTGACACGTTAGTGTTTTTATGGAGCTAACTGATATCAAAGACTGTGTAAAATCTGCTGAACCATTTCTAATGTTTTCACATGATATGCTTTTGGAATCCAAGAGTCAGTCAGCTTTTGTTCCAAACTTAACCATTCATTGAGCCTAGAAAATTGTTTTCCTCTAGTGTAGATGTTGCAAAAACAACCACACAAAAAAACCAAAAACCAAAACAAAACAAAAATTAACAGACACACACTACTGTATAAAAAATAAATAAGCAACAAAGATTTACTGTATAGTACAGGAAACCATATTCAATATCTTGTAAAAACCTATAACGAAAAGTAATCTGAAATATATATGTGTATATATATATATATATATATATATATATATAAATAACTGAATCACTTTGTTGTACACCTGAAACTAACACAATATTGTAAATCAACTATATTTTAATTAAAAAAAAAACCCCAAAATTGAAAAAAAAAAACCCTTGAGTAAAGCATTTGATTGAGTGCTGCTGCTAGGACACACCAAGATATATAGCATTTATCTGATTTTCCCTTATTCTTAGGAGGGTAATGTCCTTCAAGACTTATTAACTCCACTTCTACCTTCCAAGGTTGTTATCTGGCAATAAACATGTATTCTGTTTATGACATTAAATACTAATAAAACTTTGAACAATTTACTTGTGTGACTTAAGATCTATGGAGGTAATTCTGTGTGTTGTTACTTAAGATGCATAAGCTTCCAAAATGGAGCTATTTTTTAGAAAAACAGATCAAGTAATCAAGTACTATGAGAAATGTTACTTCTTTGGCAGGAATGCTTCCCTGTTGTTGAATATTTGGCACATGCATTGTGCTATCAAATCCGAAATAATTTGGCAAACTGAACTTATGTATTCTGTGAAAATAAAATCAGTTTCCATGATCAATTATTTGAAAGTTCACTTAAAAATGTTCTTTTCATTGCAGAACAACTAAGCCCAGGCACCACAACTACTGTGCCTGTACTCTAGAGCTCACAAGCCACAACTACTGAGCCCGTGTGCCACAACTACTGAAGCTCACATGCCTAGAGCCCATGTTCCACAACAATAGAAGCCACTGCAAAGAGAAACCCATGTGCCACAATGAAGAGTAGCCCCTGCTCACTGCAACTAGAGAAAGCCATGCACAGCAATGAAGAATCAAAGCAACCAAAAATAAATAAATAAATAAATTTATATTAAAAAAAATTTTGTTTTCATTAACATTTTAAAGTATTTTCTTTTTGCTAGGGAGAGGGAAGGATGAATGGCATACTTTGTACACTTAAGAAAGTAGAGTTTCTCTACAAGCCAGAAGGGAGTGGCATGATATACTTAAAGTGATGAAAAGGAAGAACCTACAAACAAGATTACTCTACCTGGCAAGGATCTCATTCAGATACGATGGAGAAATCAAAAGCTTTACAGACAAGCAAAAGCTAAGAGAATTCAGCACCACCAAACCAGCTCTACAACAAATGTTAAAGGAACTTCTCTAAGTGGGAAACACAAGAGAAGAAAAGGACCTACAAAAACAAACCCAAAACAATTAAGAAAATGGTCATAGGAACATACATATCGATAATTTCCTTAAACGTGTGTGGATTAAATGCTCCAACCAAAAGACACGGGCTTGCTGAATGGATACAAAAACAAGACCCATCTATATGCTGTCTACAAGAGACCCACTTCAGACCTAGGGACACATACAGCCTGAATGTGAGGAGATGGAAAAAGATATTCCATGCCAATGGAAATCAAAAGAAAGCTGGAGTAACAATACTCATATCAGATAAAGTAGACTTTAAAATAAAGAATGTTACAAGAGACAAGGAAGGACACTACATAATGATCAAGGGATCAATCCAAGAAGAAGATATACCAATTATAAATATATATGTGCCCAACATAGGAGTACCTCAATGCATAAGACAACTGCTTACAGCTATAAAAGAGGAAATCAACAGTAACACAATAATAGTGGGGGACTTTAACATCTCACTTACACCAATGGACAGATCATCCAAAATGAAAATAATTAAGTAAACAGAAGCTTTAAATGACACAATAGACCAGATAGATTTAATTGATATTTATAGGACATTCCATCCAGAAACAGCAGATTACACATTCTTCTCAAGTGCGCACGGACCATTCTCCAAGACAGATCACATCTCGGGTCACAAATCAAGCCAGAGTAAATTTAAGAAAACTGAAATCATATCAAGCATCTTTTCTGACCACAACACTATGAGATTAGAAATGAATTACAGGAAAAAAAAAAAAAACACAAATACATGGAGACTAAACAATACGTTACTAAATAACCAAGAGATCACTGAAGAGATCAAAGAGGAAATAAAAAAATACCTAGAGACAAATGAAAATGAAAACATGACAATCCAAAACCTATGGGATGCAGCAAAAGCAGTTCTAAGAGGGAAGTTTATAGCTATACAAGCCTACCTCAAGAAATAAGAAAAATCTCAAATAAACAATCTAACCTTACACCTAAAGGAACTAGAGAAAGAAGAACAAACAAAACGCAAAGTTAGCAGAAGGAAAGAAATCATAAATATAAGAGCAGAAATAAATGAAATAGAAACAAAGAAAACAATAGCAAGGATCAATAAAACTAAAAGCTGGTTCTTTGAGGAAATAAACAAAATTGATAAACCATTAGCCAGACTCATCAAGAAAAAGAGGGAGAGGACTCAAATCAATAAAATTGGAAATGAAAAAGGAGAAGTTACAACAGACACTGCAGAAATACAAAGCATCCTAAGAGACTACTATAAGCAACTCTATGCCAATAAAATGGACAACCTGGAAGAAATGGACAAATTCTTAGAAAGGTATAACCTTCCAAGACTGAACCAGGAAGAAATAGAAAATATGAACAGACCAATCACAAGTAATGAAATTGAAACTGTGATTAAAAATCTTCCAACAAACAAAAGTCCAGGACCAGATGGCTTCACAGGTGATTTCTATCAAACATTTAGAGAAGAGCTAACACCCATCCTTCTCAAACTCTTCCAAAAAATTGCAGAGGGAGGAACACTCCCAAACTCATTCTATGACGCCACCATCACACTGATACCAATATCGCTGATGAATATAGATGCAAAAATCCTCAACAAAATACTAGCAAACAGAATCCAACAACACATTAAAAGGATCATATACCATGATCAAGTGGGATTTATCCCCAGGATGCAAGGATTCTTCAATATATATAAATCAATCAATGTGATACACCATATTGACAAATTGAAGAATAAAAACCATATGATCATCTCAATAGATGCAGAAAAAGCTTTTGACACAATTCAACACCCATTTATGATAAAAACTCTCTGGAAAGTGGTCACAGAGGGAACTTACCTCAACATAATAAAGGCCATATATGACAAACCCACAGCAAACATCATTCTCAATGGTGAGAAACTGAAAGCATTTCCTCTAAGATCAGGAATGAGACAAGTACGTCCACTCTCACCACTATTATTCAACATAGTTTTGGAAGTGTTAGCCACAGCAACAGAGAAGAAAAAGAAATAAAAGTAATACAAATTGGCAAAGAAGAAGTAAAACTGTCACTGTTTGCAGATGACATGATACTATACATAGAAAATCCTAAAGATGCCACCAGAAAACTACTAGAGCTAATAATCATTGAATTTGGTAAAGTAGCAGGATACAAAACCAATGCACAGAAATCTCTTGCATTCCTATACACTAATGATGAAAAATCTGAAAGAGAAATTAAGGAAAAACTCCCATTTACCATTGCAACAAAAAGAATAAAATACCTAGGAATAAACCTACCTAGGGAGACAAAAGACCTGTATGCAGAAAACTATAAGACACTGATGAAAGAAATTAAAGATGATACGAACAGATGTAGAGATATACCATGTTCTTGGATTGGAAGAATCAATATTGTGAAAATGACTATACTACCCAAAGCAATCTACAGATTCAATGCAATCCCTATCAAATTACTAATGGCATTTTTTATGGAACTAGAACAAAAAATCTTAAAATTTGTTTGGAGACACAAAAGACCCAGAATAGCCAAAGCAGCCTTGAGGGAAAAAAACGGAGCTGGAGGAATCAGGCTCCCTGACTTCAGACTATACTACAAAGCTATAGTAATCAAGACAATATGGTACTGGCACAAAAACAGAAACATAGATCAATGTAACAAGATAGAAAGCCCAGAGGTAAACCCACGCACCTATGGTCAACTAATCTATGACAAAGGAGGCAAGGATAGGCAATGGAGAAAAGACAGTCTCTTCAATAATTCGTGCTGGGAAAACAGGACAGCTACATGTAAAAGAATGAAATTAGAACACTCCCTAACACCATACACAAAAATAAACTCAAAATGGGTTAGAGACCTAAATGTAAGGCTGACACTATAAAACTCTTAGAAGAAAACATAGGAAGAACACTCTTTGACATAAATCACAGCAAGATCTTTGTTGATCCACCTCCTAGAGTAACGGAAATAAAAACAAAAATAAACAAATGGGACCCAATGGAACTTCAAAGCTTTTGCTCAACAAAGGAAACCATAAACAAGACCAAAAGACAACCCTCAGAATGGGAGAAAATATTTGCAAATGAATCAGCAGACAAAGGATTAATCTCCAAAATATATAAACAGCTCATGCAGCTCAATATTAAAAAAACAAACAACCCAATCCAAAAATGGGCAGAAGACCTAAATAGACATTTCTCCAAAGAAGACATACAGATGGTCAAGAGGAACGTGAAAAGCTGCTCACCATCACTAATTATTAGAGAAATGCAAATCAAAACTACAATGAGGTATCACCTCACACCAGTTAGAATGGGCATCATCAGAAAATCTACAAACAACAAATGTTGGAGTGGGTGTGGAGAAAAGGGAACCCTCTTGCACTGTGGTGGGAATGTAAATTGATACAGCCACTATGGAGAACAGTATGGAGGTTCCTTAAAAAACTAAAATTTGAATTACCATATGATCCAGCAATCCCACTACTGGGCATATACCCAGAGAAAACCATAATTCAAAAAGACATATGCACCCCAATGTTCATTGCAGCACTATTTACAATAGCCAGGTCATGGAAGCAACCTACATGCCCATCAACAGACCAATGGATAAGGAAGATGTGGTACATATATACAATGGAATATTACTCAGCCATAAAAAAGAACGAAATTGGGTCATTTGTAGAGATGTGGATGGATCTAGAGGCTGTCATACAGAGTGAAGTAAGTCAGAAAGAGAAAAACAAATACTGTATGTTAGCACATATATGTGGAACCTAGAAAAATGGTACAGATGAGCCGGTTTGCAGGGCAGAAGTTGAGACACAGATGTAGAGAACAAAAGTATGGACACCAAGGGGGGAAAGTGGTGCAGCGGTGGGGGTGGTGTTGTGATGAATTGGGAGATTGGGATTGACATGTATACACTAATATGTATAAAATGGATAACTAATAAGAACCTGCTGTATACAAAAAATAAATAAAATGAAATTCAAAAATTAAAAAAAACATATTTAATGTCTTTATAGTATTTTATTATATAAATATATGATAATTTACTTATAATTCTTCTAAATTTTGAGTGTTGAGATAACTTTAGTTTTCAGTACTATAAATGACAATTCATCTTTATGCATGAATGTTTGTATTTTTGATTCATCTTCTGGAATTGTTGCCAAGAAATGAAATTACAGAGTTAGAGGTTATGAAAAATATTAAAGCTGTTAACCAAATCACTCAGTTGCTTTTTCAGGAAGATTATGTAAGTTTAAAATCTCTCTGGCAGTGTATGAAAAGTGCTTGTTTCACTTCATCCTTGTTACCTTGTGTTTGTTTCACTTCACCTCTTATAAAAAAATGTGTTCCTTTCACTTCACCCTTGTTACCTGTGTAAACTTGGTTACTAAGTGTTTAAAGATTTTCTAATTGATAAGTGAAAAATAATTCATCATTATATTTCTTTGATTACTAGGGAAGCTGAGAAATTTTTATACATGTTTTAGCTTTTTCTTCTTTTGTAAATGGTCTGTTCATGTCCTTTACCACTTACATAATAAAAAGCAAAGTCTTCCATCCCTGAAAAAAAAAAAAAACAAAGAAAGTAGAGTTTCACTATACATAATTTAGAGTTATTTTTACCCAATTTAGTGTTTTTCATGTAACATTTGACTTTATAGCAGTAGAATTTTCTATTTTTTATCCCAATTTTTAAAAATAATATTTACCAAATTTCAAATCATTCTTGTTCAGAATAATTAGAAAAAGAAAGGAGGAAAGCAGTCAAATAAAATCAGGGTGCCCAGTTAAATTGAATTTCAAATAAACATTATTTTTCAGTATAAGTATGTCTCATGCAATATTTGAGATATTATACTGAAATATTTTTTATATGACGTTCAAATTTAACTGAGTGCCCTGTATTTCTATTAGCTAAATGTATTAACACTAGAAGGGAGATAAAGTAGATGGTACAGAGAAGAAATTGAGGTATTTATCAATGAAGTTTGGGAAGTATACTTGTAACTTGGATTAGAGCTCTTATTTTATTAGCTGTGAAGTGAGAAAGAGTTAGTTACTGTGTGTTTTTAGAGGAAGTCATTGTATTCCTCGGGTGGGCCCCATATCTGCTTGGATTTTATAGATAAAGAGACACACAGAGATTGAGGAATTTGCTTAAACTAGCAAATGGTACAGCTAAAACTACTCTTGGTGACCACAGTTGGTTTGTGTCCAAAGACTCCCCCAACCTCCACCCATCACTCTAAATGCTCCATCCTCTGGGAGAGCCTTGCCACAAACCAGACAGTTGCTCATCTGCAAAATTCTTAATATGCCAAATGTGCACAATAAAGCCAGTCTTGCAATGTTGTAAAGGCTTGTTAAAACATATTTATAACATAACATAAATAATATGCACTTAACACAAACATTTATTTTCCTTATTAGGGCTTTAAGTTTCTTTGGATCTCTGGGATCATGACAGGGGTCAGAAAAGAGGATCTGGGATTATGAAACTGAGAGGCTAAGGAGATTATTTTGAAACATTTATTTGGAAAGACATTGAATCATCAGTTAAAAGAAAAAAAAAAAAAAAAACAAGGAGAGAAGTGCCTCCTTATATCAGTGTATTATCCATTACCAAGCAAAACAAATTTTCAAATATTTCATGGAAACTTGTAGCGATGGAGAACCTGAAATATATTTGGTAAGGAAGGGAGATAGAGAATTTATGCTAATAGGACTGATGTTACTAATTTTAGATCTGCATACTAATATTAGAATTGATGCTACTTGTATTTGCTATGCTTTGGTCATTATTCTATTGCATGTATTTATTAGAGGTCTCACAGTTTTATCTCTAATTTTGTTTCCTAAGTATTTTTTAATCTCCTGTAATAATAATAATAGAAGGTAACCTTATATGAGAGATTCTTTACAAGCACTTGATCTGTTTATGAAACCGTCACGGTATATCTATGGGGCACATTGTGTGTGCTTTTATTTACCCTGTTTCAGATGTGAGTAAACTGAAGGTCTGTGGAATGTTTAAGGTTACACAGCTAGTAAGGGAAGGAGCCAAGGTAGAACCCAAGAGCTCTCTTTTCTACTATGTTCTGTTATTCTACTTCTAGTAATGTCTTAAATCCATTAATCATTCTCATTTATAGATACCTTTCTCAAATCAATGCTGAAAAATTTTAACTATCACTCCTAGATTTAGAAGCATTTTTTTTTTTTCTATGCAACTTCAAACCCTTAGATTCTTTCCAATTTTAGGGTTTTCTTGGTTTTCTGCCTGATTTTTAAAAATAGTATTTTCATGGCCTATCTGGTGTAAATTTATTTTATTTTATTATTTGGTTTATTTTAAAGCTTGAGGAGATACTTTCCGACTTGAAGCTAGCTGGAAGTACTGATGCAACTTTGACTTGTGGACTATCTTTGAGGACGGATTAGCAGCATCCTGAAAAGGGAAATAGAAAGACCCCCATTTTGGAATTTCATTAGAGTACACATTAACAGGAGCATCTGGATATGGTGAATAGGCTTTTGAGCCACACAAATGTAGGTAGGTCAACTCCTGGTCATGATGTCATTGGTATGTGCTCTGGATTCAGCTGCTTGGCTTGACTCCACTATGGCTTCTTCATCTGCAATGTGAGTGTGATAAGGCCGTTCTTGCAACGTTGTTTTAAAGGCTTACTGAAATATATTTCTAGCACGATATGGATGGTGGGCACTTGATAAATGGTAGTTATTTTTATTAATATGCTTAAAGCCAAGTCCATTGATTTTATTTTCCATAGAGATAAGAAAATGAGCTTTTTGACAGTGGTTTTCCCTGCTATGGGATTAATAGGCAAGATGGTCACTAATGGACCCACTCAGCTGTTGTGACACTCTATTGTCTTGGACGATAAAGACTTTAGTGGTACTAAATATGTTTACTGTGGTTTCAGCTTTAAAATACTATGTATACTGATTTATTCTCTTTTGCTTTTCAGTGAGGAGACAAGCTATTATATACAACTTAACTTTTTATGACTGCTAATTTGGTCACTGAAATTAAAATAAATGTCAGTTCAAGAGGCAGATTTCTAGCCAATCTCCAGTATTCAACAATGCTACTCTCCAATTTTCACTCCTCATCAGATATACTGTGTATATGCAAGATTGTTGAACTTGGAAAAAATAGAATATTTTCATTTGAGATATTAAATATGCTTGCTGAGTAGTCCATTGTGGACATCACAAAGTTTTAGAACATTTGGCCATACTTGTTAACTCAATAAGGCATTAGAAAAACCCCTCTCAGTATTTGAAACTATTGACTTGTTTGTTGATAAAAAATATACAGTGAGAAATTCTATCTAAAGTATATGTTTTTTTTTAATTATTAAACTCCAGGGAATAAACAGAAAATCCACCATAAGAACACAGATGAGCAGTTTTAAAATACTTTTGAGAATCTCTGAGGAAGATAAATGAAAAAGAAGCATGGAAAAATGTCATTTTGTCTCCTGTCTTTATATAACTTTGTGAACGGTCACTAAAATAATCCCATCATAGTCTATGTAACTGGTGTAACTTTATTGAGTTTCCTGGAAATAATTCAGTTAAAAATATTACCCTTGACATTCTAATAAGAAAAAAAATAAGTCAAATTATTATTATATATAATAATATACTATAATGGAACATTATTTTACATTCTTTCTCAGAAATGTGCAGCTTCCTAAATGCCATTAGACATTAAACTCCTTCAGCACATTGGCTGTGTTTTATTCTTTACTTTTCTGACAAGTTATCTAGAATGTGCTGTGTTGGGTCTCAGTACAATTTCAACAGTAACTCATTGATAGATTGAATGTAGTTTCCCAGAGTGGAATTGTCATTTTAAATAATTCGTTTGGGCTATTTGTTTGGTTATGAGTCCCTTTATGAATCCCCTACCAAAGTCTGCGTTGACTGTGACTTCTTATGCAGGCACTAAGACAAGTGCCTGCCTGTCTCTTTCATCCCCAGTCTCAACAGCCACTGGAATTACTTACAGATTGCCAAAAACTTTTTATCTTTGCTAGCAACTGACCTTACTGCTCCTTATTAGTTTTTAAATCTATACTTAGCGGTACTAGAAATGGCTGAAATATCAATTACGTCTTTTTTGAGAGACATACTTAAAGTTATCAATTTAATAGAATCGTAAAACTGAGTTTATTTATTATAGATACATATATATTTTGTTGGTTATCTTTTTAAATATAGCAGTGTGTACATGTCAATCCCAAACTCCCAATTTTTCCCTTAGTTCTAGATAATGTTAAGGCATCAGTTGCACGAGTTTTGTTGTTTGTTTCTTGGTGGGAACCTACAACTTTGATTCTGTTTAACTTATGTTAAAATAATAAAATAACATTTAGATTCAGAATTCAGTTCAGAAATACGATTTAAAGTTTTACTAGATTTGTTGAACTCCCACTGAGCATCTATTTCCAAGGGCTGGAAAGTTAGCATTTACATTTCCCAGGTACCCGAGCAGCTAGTGTTCTAAAAGTGAATTACATTCTCTGCCTAGATTTGGGACATTTCCCTGATTCCAGATCCCTGGATTGTCACTGTAATAGTATGTTATTGCAAACACGCTGTTTGGTGGTGTGGTCAAGTAGTTGCTCCATGGAGGGTCAGTTCTTCTTAGCTCTGAGACTTGTTCCCGGGAGCTCTGATCAGGATGGGATGCTCCAGCCCTTCCAATGATTTCCAAGCACAAAATTCACTTTGCTACGTGAAACAAATAGCCTTGTTGTTTACCACTAAGCCCCAAATAATTCAAATGAACTGCTTTTGCACTCAGTCCCTTGGCTTCGTGATTTGCAAAACAATTATAAACAGGTAGATAGCATTATTAAATAGCAAAAACCTTCGAAAATGAGAGGCTACTCATTAGTCTTTATTATACCTGTGTGTATGACTATAATCCAGTTTTTGTTTTGCACTGTAAATCCTAAAGTGTGCAATATTATTTCTGTCAGCTCCAGTTGTCACCATAAAGCCAATATAAGTTGGTTTTACAGGAGTTTACGTATAATCTTGAACAGCTGGACTTGAAAATAGTTCAGATTTTAAAGTTGGAAATAATTTCAATTTTACTAGGTAAAGAAATACAAATCTGAGAGGAAGGATTAGGTGATGTAATTTCTTCTGTTTGATAATAAAACTCCACAAGAATCTATATTTGAGAAGTATAAAAATATGGCTGCGTTGCACTTTTCTAGGACTTTGAGAAGTGTGGGTGACAGAATGCATTTTACGAACATTTTTTATGCCTGGTAAAAATAGCATTACACATATACCTTTAATTCTATGTAACAATGAGCTTATTTTCTCTCTGCTTTTTATATTCCTTTATAGTTTACTACTTTAGGCATTAAAGCAAGAAGCTAATATGTTGCGGGAAAGGGGCTGCATATCAAAAGCTTCTTTGTGGATTCCCACATGTCTACTGAAACATAGTGAATACTATGTATGTGTATCACAATATTCTTTTCAACACTTTGGCAGCAAAATTATTTCAGTGTGATTTTCTATCTTGTAAGCCAACTATGGGTTTATGAGGGGGAGGGGAATATATCTAGAAATTACTTCTTGCAAGGTTAAGAAGCTTTTGGATTTAAGATCCAGTAGTACATCAAAATATTGTGGTTTTCACCAAAAGTGGTGAGTTGCATTTGATTTAGTCTGCATTGAACTAACACCATCACTCAACTCACCTAATGTTACCAATGGAGTCAAGACATTTTGACATACATAGATTTGATGTTTTTAAACATGTTAATGCCCAGTTAATTGCAATTTACACATAATCTGCAAATGCATTGTGCACTGGGCACCTTGTTATGGGAGGGGGTAAACACAGTACACAGCACAGTTGGCTTAGCCTTTGTGGTTAAACACATGAGCTCTGCAGCCCCAATATCTAGATTCAAATCCTGACTCCATCAAATACAGCCTCTATGATTTGGGGCATATCATTGAACTTTCAGCTTCATTTTTTTTTTTTTCTTTAAAAGAAGGATTATAATCGTATCTACTTCATGCCATTGATATAAGAATCAAATGGAATGATTCATGATATTACTGCAAATTCTCTCAAATAAGCTAATTCTGTAATGTTAGTTGATTCCAAAGGCAAGAAAAAAAAGGAATAATTCTGCTCATATATAAATTGACTCAAATGATAATGCTGAAAAATACTGGGTATATCATACTAAAATATGTGTGGTTTTAAATAACGTATGAAGCAGCCTTCTACAATGTTGCTTCGGCTCAGGGTAGCTTTCCTAATGGGCAGTGGACCTGGTTGCTGGGTGCAGGCACCTTACACACTCTAGCCCCCTCCCACATGCTCTGGTACACACAACCAGCAGTGTGCACGCACCTTGACACATCAACACCCTGCCCTCCATGAGGGGTGACCCTGTCAATTTTATATTCAGGCTAAGGCAGCAGGGATACTAGAGAAGGGATTTCGGTGGATGCTGGGAGCAAGGTCAGCAAGCAATCTTGTACTCACTGTGTGCCTTTTGGCTCCCTCAGTGTCTGCATGGCTGGGCCTGAGCCCGTGGGGAGTTTTGAAGGAGGGCTCTGCCTTGCTAACCTGAGGGTTAGCCAGACAACTTGGAATCTCTGGCTCTGACCTCACATTTTCAGAATAAGAATAAATCTTTCATGTGAATGACAACCCCTTCGATGTGGCACTTTTGTGCAGAAAATAATCCAAACATCTGGATGTGGTATTGCTGACTAGAGTCTCATTATTTACTTGAAAATCTAGTGTTGCTGTTTTGAAGTAGAAGGACCGGTTAATGGTCTAGTTGTTTCAGGTGATTAGAAGTAAATTGTATTGATTTCGAATCCGTATCTTCATCCAAAATGTGCATTTACACTAATAAAAGTTGATGACAAAGACAAAGAATTTCATTATACCAAGAACTAAAATCACACATCGACCTCCAGAGCTTTTTCTAAATTGAGTGATATTAACATCACTTCTTCATCTTCTTCTCGTGGCTTATTCTGCTATCAACTTGAGACACTTCAAAACCCATGATTTCTCTTTATTTCAAAACTTCTTAACCTCCTGCCATCATTTGCATTCCCCTGCAGGCATGACTACAGACTATATTTTGTCATGTCTTAGAACTCCTCCATTCAATTATTTGAATATGAATTCTGTTATGGATTTAAATAAAAATGCTAACTCACTTTCTTTAGATTTTTGCTCAAATGTCACTTCAACATTCCTTGACCACGCTACATGAAGTAATAGCTCCTCACCCATAAGGCTCCCTATCCCTCCTAGCTGCCTTCCTTTTCTCTAAAACACTTATTGCTCTGTGTCATCACATATCTTGTTTGTTTTGTGCTTCTCCTCACTCAAATATAAGCTCATTGAAGAAAGATACTTGCTGTTTGTTTTTTAAAGTGGTGTATCCCCCAAGGCCCAGTGCCAAGCACATAGTAGGTGCTCAATAAATATTTTCAATAATGAATGGTATTACTTTGGCCCACACAGCACACTCGGATATTCAGGGAATGAGTGGGGAAGAGGTAGCTAATACAAAAAATAAAACTTAGAAAAAATAAACCAAAGAGAGGAGCCAAAATCCTTAAATTTCCCCCAGGGAACAGCTTTCTATGTAAAAGATTAAGTCTAGAAGAATTGGATCAACTCTTTTTATATTTGGTTGTGGTTAATATCTGAGGCATCTGATGTAAAGTTTTCCAATAAAACTAGGTGGTGGATATCAAAGATGGACACAGTAAAATCTACAGTTTAGTTGGTAATCAGAGAAGTTACATACACTGGGAGGGAAAGGGAATTGAAGCAGGTTTTCCCTTGGAAGGTAAGTGGGAGGAAATTAGGTGGTGGTTCAGGGCTCAACTCATCCAGAGAGTAACTGTGATGGGAAAAAAAGGGCATAGGTTGAAAGCCAGTTGGGCAGAAGAGGTGGCAGATAGTTGAGGTTCAATAGGGCGGCTCCAAGTTGATGCTCCCTTAGATACACAGAAGATCCAGTTCACTTCTACAGACACAGGACACAATATTTGGGAACACCATCTTATCATCTAATGGGAAAAGAGGTCCTAGTATATTGCTGGATTTGGCTTACCTTGATTCAGAACCCGGATGATGTTGCATCTACTTGATGTATGTTAATATATCTGGCAGTTGGGTGGGTCTTAATCAAAACGGAAGAGGCGAACCCCGTTCTCTAATGACAACCTTTCATCTTTTCAGCCTCCCACTTCCCCACTCTTGGTGAACCTACTTTTGCCTCCGTCAAAGCCTTCTGAACTTCAGCTACTCCTGCCCTCTCTTCAGTCCGCCCTATCCAGCCTCTTGATGCAAAACCACTACACTAATAAAGCTTTTTCAAGCCCTTTAAACTACTTTAATGGTTTGTCCTATTACCATAACTTTCTTAGATGTCCTTATTCCAGTTTCTTCCACACAGAAGCAGAGACAGTAGTACAATTACTGAGATGGTCAAATAATCCCATTCCACTTGGGTTTGTTGTTCAGAGTCAACTGTGCCCCTCAGTGCTGAGAGACTGCCCTCAGAACAAATTTCAAATTTTCTCTACTCTCATCAAGCCCTCTCCACCACCCAGCCCCACTCAGAAACTTGTGACCTTCTACAAATAAGATCAACAACAAAATGAGGACTTCCTTCACCCCACTTCAAAATTTCTCCATATCTTCTCCTCTATGTCCCAGGAGGTAGAGACTCTTCTCTTTACCTCTCCTCCTAACCCACCTACTTCTACTTGCATCAGTCATTTGGAGCACCTATGCTTCTTCACTTTCTCTCTCTCGATGAAGTCCAAGCCTAGAGACTCTGTTCCAACTAGTTTTCATTAAGTCCATTTAATGGGAATACTATTTTTTTTCTGAGGTTGTTCTCTTATCATATATATTATCAACTTTCCTTTCCAGTTCATCTTGCTTTTTCTTCAAGTCATGGGTAGAATGGTGTTTCATCCTCCCTGAAGATAAAAATTACTTCCAGCCCTTATTGAAAATACAATTTAGTAGGCCAGTCTCTAGATGTATGGATACAATGGGTCAAGAACAAGACTTGGAAACAGATATTTTTAACAAGTTCTCCTCCAGCTTAGGCAAGTAATTCTTGGACCAGTTTGGGGGAAAAGAAAAAACTGACACAGAGGATCTACATTTATGCTTTTTCTTTGTTTGTTTTTTGTTTCGGTGTTGAAATTTTCTTCAAATTTCTTTGCTTCATTTGATAATTCAACACAAATGGCTCTCAAATATTTATTTTTAAATCTATTATTTTTCTTTGGAAATTCAGTTACTGTTAGAAATCTTTGGTTGACTTTCCTCATCAAATATTTGCTGATCTTAAAAAAAAAAATTTGCTGATCTTTTCTTTAAATTAATGAACTTTATTTTTTAGAATGGTTGCAGATTTGCAGAAAAACTGGACAGCTGGTACAGAGATTTCTCAAAGAACTCAACCCCCAACAGTTTTCCCTATTACAGTTTTCCTATAACATTTTGTATTATATGGTATATTTGTTATAATTAAGCAGCCAACATTGACATTATTAACTGAAGTCCAATGTCTGTATTTATATTAAGATTCACTCTTTATGTTGCGAAGTTCTATGGGTGTTGACAAATGTATAATGTCCTGTGTTCACCATTGCAGCATCATACAGAATAGTTTTACTGCCCTAAAAATCTTCTGTGCTTTAATTATCCATTTCTTCCTCCTTTCCCCTGAAGCCCTAGAAACCGTTGTTCTTTTTGCTGTCTCCATTTTTTTTTTGTTTTTTGCCCTTCCCGGAATATCATACTATTGGAATCATAGAGTACGTAGCCTTTTCAGACTGGCTTCTTTCACATAGCAGTGTACACTTAAGTTTCCTCCATGTCTTTTCATGTCTTGTTAGCTCCTTTTTATCACTGAATAATATTCTATTGTATGAATATACTAAAGTTAGTTTATTCACTTAACCTATGATAGACATCTTGATTGTTTCCAGTTTTTAGCAATGATGAATAAGTTGCTAAAAACATTTATGTGCAGGCTTTTGGGTGGACATAAGTTTACAACTCAATTGAGTAAATACATAGGAGCACAAATTCTGAATAGTATTATGAGACTACTATATTTGGCTTGTTAAGAATTGTCTTCCAAAGCGAGTGTACCATTTTTGCATTCTCACCAGAAATGATTGAAAGTTCTTGTTGCTCATCATCCTTGCCAGCATTTTATGCTGTCCATTTTTCAAAGTTTTAGCCATTTTAATAGATGTGTAATGATATCTCACTGTTGTTTTAATTTACAATTTTCTAATGACATATGATGTTGACTTACTCAGTATAGAGCAATATCCAAGACACCACACTACCAATGATAGGA